>NC_090448.1:1022806806-1024178056 GCF_031143425.1 Pleurodeles waltl
AAACGTAGAAGTAGCCTAGCTGCTGCATTTTGGACCACCTATAGTTGGTTCACCAGCGCTTCCACTACTTCTAAATACAGGGTCTTTGCATAATCCAAACTCTAGGTGATCAGAGTATGGATCACCCCTCTTTACATTTCCAAAGGCGGGGGAAGGACATTTTTTATAGTACGTGGCAACGCAAAGCATTGGATCGCCCTGCAGAAATCTACGACCTCATGGAGAAGGTGTTGTCCAACTTCACCCCTATGTTTTTAACCACCAGAAATGGAGCAGGCGAGGCTAGCAACACAGAGGGCCAAAGGTCTTCCCACAAGTTGGACACAAGTGACCCAAAAGGAAAGAATTTCTGTTGTTGCATTTAAGTTGGCAATTCTCCTTCCAATTAGAGATGGCAAGCACACAGTTTGTGAAAGAAGTTGTAATAGAGGCATAAGTGCCCTTAAAGGCAAAGAGCAGCTGAGTGTCATCGGTGTATGGAAGACATATCCATGAAATAAATGATTTTACATCTAAACACATTTAAACATCTAAACATATTTAATTAAAATAAAAGTACTCTCAAAAAGAGATATTTAAAAATAAAACACCCACCTGAAGTAAAATATTTAGATGTATAAACTATGTAGTAAAATATATTGAAAGTTGTTTATAGAGTACATTTAAATTAGATATTTATAATGTATATTACATTTAATTTTAAAAGTAAAATGTTAATCATTTAATTAAATGCATATGTCATTTTAATATGTCATAATAAATGAACTTATTGTAACAATTTTTCTTTTGTGGTTTTATGTTCGGTCCCCGTCTCCAGTATTTTCTAGTACCAGTGGTTGGACATGGGTGGCAATAAACTTACTGCAGGTCTGAACTGGAATACAATTACTACTCTTTTGGGCCCCTTCTTGGCTGTAGTAACTTTAGAAGTGCAGTTTCTGAATATAAATAAGCTTACATTTTGTGGGTGGGTGCATGTCCCTTCCTACGGCCCTCCAAAGTCCTCTCTAGTTCCCTCCATAGCACTTCCAAGTCCTTCCTTAAAGATGATTTACTCCACGCAAAACTGCTTTCATTTAGTAGCTATAATTGCCCATTTTCCAGCCACTCCCCGGTCCCTTTCACATTTGCTGCAAAACCATAAGCGTAAATGTGGGAGATCTTTGCACATAAACGATAAGAGAAGCAGAGACCACTGCACATATGTTTGTGAATAGAATTTTATAGTACATGATTAGTATTACTGCACTATTTCTAAATGTAATGAAAAATGCAGTTTGTGTATAGACCCAGGTATCATAATTGTGGCATACAGCTATGCAGTATCATAATATTCTAGATTTTTTAAAGTCTTGCTACTCTTCAACAAACTCATGTTAATTTCTTGATAAAAACTGCTGCTTCACTTTTCTCTAAAAGACAGAAAAATTAAATTAAAGTTGAGAATTAAAATCAGATTATTTTGGTGGTTCTTAGTTTTAATCATATGCTAAACTGGTGTAAAATGTCATGCTTCTTTGGTCACTCAGCAGTAAAGATTAATATAATGGACCACTGCTTAACACTATGAACAAGATTGTATGTGATGCCTCCCCGTGGATTTTGTTGCTGCCCAAAGCAATAGCAAGCAATTTCAGATTTTATGGTCCATAACTACTAGCACTGTAGAAATGTAGTAAAATACTGCCCTACAAAGACCAATCAAGATCCACAGAGACAACTGAAGTTTCATTTTGTGTGTAAACTAATGGAGCCAAAAAGGCCTGCCAGCCTCAGACTACAGCGTTTGTTTCCTTGGGGAGAGGAGGTGCTGCAATATTCCCCATTCAAAAGTATGCTACCTTCCAATGCACATTTGCCATAATATATAAAAGGGCATTATCAAACAAATGTCCTCATTTTGCTATGTTGTCAGAGAATAAAATAAATGTTTCTAGGCCACTTGATAGGAATCTATGGAAACCGTGTATACAGCTTTCAAACAGGACTCATTTTGTTCCAATATATTCTCTACTTCAAATAAAATATCTGCACAACGTGCAGAACAATGATTTTACAAAACAAATGGCTATAATATGTATGACATGAAAACATATACACTCGTCCAATATGAAATAAGAAATGGTTTAAGCAGCAATGCTAAGTAGTAAACAATCGATTGATACACTCATCCATTATGAGATAAGAATTGGTTTAGGCAGCAATGCTAAGTACACAATTGACTGATACCAATGAGACAGAATAGAACTAATTAATTTATGGGCACAGAAGGTTAACACCACATAGATCACAACGGTTATATGCCACCAGTGCCTATAGGCAGAGTTTGTATGATACGTTTTGCTTGGATGTTTAAACAAGTATGTATTATATTAGAAAGTGCATTATGGAATCTTAGCAAAATGGGTAATATGCTTTATTAAAAAAGGAAGATTTTTGCTGGTCTTGTAACTTTGGCGCTATTTGGCGAATCTTCATAAAACATTCAAATCAAAATTTTAAAAACAGCCAGTTTTGTATGGCTCCAGGTAATAAATGCTGGGCTAAAAAACTGAGGCCCTCATTACAATTCGGTGTTTTTTGGGCCACACTGCCATGCAAAAACCCACCACTAGATCACCAGTGGTGGTGGTACAGTGACTGCTGCATTATGAGTCACAAAACGGAAACTGCTGTAAAACAGCCCAAAATTCGACACTGCTAGGCAGAACGAGGGCGTGAGAGAGGCAGTCCCACCGCCAGCACCGCCTAGCCATCACGGCTCCACCCACCATATTTTCATGGCAGGACAACCGCCACAAAATCCCTGGTGGTAAGCACCTTCGTAATTCTACCGGCAGTGTGGGGCATGCCGCTGGCCTGGAGGAGGCCCCTCCCAGCTGCGGTGGTCCGCCAGCACTGGCAGGCCTGGCAACTGTGTGGCTGTATGCTGTCAGTCTCACCACCATGCTCCTAATACAGCAGTCTACACTACTGGGCCAGCAGTGGCGAGACTGCCACCTCCACGGCAGCAGTCCTCGGACCGCCATGGTCGTAATGAGGGCCTGAGTGATTCCCATTCTAACCATCATAGGAATTTTTGCTCTCCAGAACACCAAAAATGTCTGATCTGAATTATTTAAAAATAGACATGGCACTAGAAGTTTAGAAGAGGTGTGCCTTTGCTGTGTTTGATGTAAATTTCTTACAAAGATTTTGAGATTTCAGTATCATAAAAAAGAGTTCAGTGAGATTCAAGTGCTTAAAATTATAGAGATATCTTTGACGTTAACTCCGGAATCTTTCACAGACTCAGTACATCTACAGAGGATGCACAAATGAATGACAAAGGAAAGGCAACTAGACAAGAGATGTGTTTTCCTGTTATCCCTTGGGAATTCACAAATCTGCACCCCGGATGCACTAATCTGCGTTCTGTGACTGAATGGCTGACCTTCACACAAGCAGTCACGATTATCCATTGTTAGGCCTTTAGCAACCTTGTGAAAAACAAAGCTGGGCATAAAGGGGCAGGGTGAGCGTATCCTGACCATGAGGCCCTTTGAGGAGGACCCAAAAGAGTCCAAAAACATTAGGATTAATTTACAGAAAGTACATTTTGTTGCTTGTTATGTGGATCCTGGACCCTCCCAATAGCCTGTGAGGCCTCCTGGAGTTCTCACAAACTAGGAATAATGAAGACAATTTAAAAATCAATTTGAGGAATCTTAGTCTGCAACAACTGTGCACAACTGAGTTGGTCTGTAGACTGTAGTCTAGGCCCTGCTGACAGCCAGAGGCAGTTGGCTGCTTGTTCAGGGTTGTGGTCACGGCCTTTCCCAAGGGCATGTTTGTAGTCAACCTATCCTCCACATAGCTCAAGGCCATGAATGTGTCATCCCTAAATTGAGTGGGCGTGCTTCTTTTATAAACTGGATGCAGTTTACTGTCCCAATACATTAACAGTGAAGTTATAGTGAGCTGTGATTGCAACAGTTTAATGTACATTAAAAAAATGACTTTCTTCCCTTAAGATTGTAGTTAAAGTGTAGCTTTGGTGTTATGGTTATCAAATAAAAACAAAATATCATTCTAAAAATATGCAGATGAAACCTGGAAGTTTATGAAAAAGACATGAGCACTGCAGTGATGTTTTGTACACTCTCTCTAGACTTCAATACAATGAATAGGGAGAAGCTTTGGTCTTACATATTACAATGGAAATATCAGCAACATTACTACGAACTATACAGCTATTACCCTCTATGAAGTGGATGCAAGTGGACTGTCTACCAGTGTTATGCTGTTGAATAAGATTCTGACTCCTAATGGGCAGAAGCAAGACTGCTTGCAGCCTTGCTATTTTACCTGTTTCTGATTTTACATGTTTAGTTCCTAAGGTAAATTCTTTATGTCCAAAGATAAGGCCCTACATGTCAGTTGAACTAACACTGATTGGTTTCTAACAGAAGATTGGGGCTTTATTCTGATATTGTGATTATAATAGTTGAGAAATAAGTGTTATGATTACTAAGGTTATGAAATGTGGAAATCAAATGAAAAAGTATTGCTAATTATTGAAAATGTCATGGTTGAAAATGAAAACATGTATTGCTGTGGCAGGTTTCACTCCTCCAGCTGTCTGTCCAGCTGAGAGTGATAATTGTGGACAAAGAAATTTCCATATTTAAGTCCTCAAACAGGGCAAAATAAATCTTGGGGTCAACTAAGGCCCTCTGCTAGAGATCACAACGTGGATTGCCATATACTTGAGCAATGTTATGTGCAAACATCTTTGCCAACCTTTTAGAAGTGAGAAGCTGCCCTGACAAACAAGTAAAATGAAATGACTCATTTTAGAAAAATGATCAACAACTATCTGAATACCATGCAGACTTGACTTTCAGGATTTTCCATATTTACATGTAATGACACTGTATGCCAAAGTCTAGGTGGAACATGCAAAGGTCGTACAAACTCCACAGTTCATTGCAAGTAGTTTTAAAAAGAGCACAAGTAGCACTTGTTTGAAGATAAGTAAATAAATCTGTCCCCCCAAAATACCTAATGACAGAAAGGGAACTGCTAAAATCTTAGATATTGTAGGCTGCCCAGGAATCTTGGAGTAAACCAGTATATAGTCTTTTGTCTTTACTGAAATGACAGTAAATACATATCTCTTTCTTATTACAAGAAGACACACTTTTGTACCTGTCATCTAGTTCCTTTACTTAATTTTCTCTATCAGTACACTTAGACTCTGTGCATGCGTTTGTCAAAAATGATTCCACATAAATCTAGGCTGTAGAGTGATCACACAAATCTATAGGAGAAATGATGAATGGCGTGTCTTGATCCAATTGCTTGTCTTGATCCAATTTTGTGTGAAAATGGGTTGTTGGTTCACTGGGGTGTAACTCCTGTTCAGGCAACAGCCACAATAACTAGCAAAAGTTTCTAAATTAACCTGTGCTTAACCTTAGGCTTAATTCTGCAAGGCTTAACTTAGAATCAAGATGTAAAGTATTTATGCAGCACATGAACAGTAATAAAGTGAAAACACAACACAAGAAAAGTCCCAGACCAACTTAGAAAACCTGAGTACATTTTAATGTTATTTGAAGTGAAAATAACAAAAATCCAATCGGTAAAACTGCAGTTATGAATTTTACAAGTTCCTACTAAACACTAGTGCCCAAAATATCAAAGAGCCACCCATGGATATCTAGTCATGCAAGACCAGATGAAAGTTTAAAAATATGGCCAACAATTATGGAGTGCTGTTTGGATACAAGAAGTGGATTAGCCATGGTCAGCGCTTACCATTGGAAGAATTTTCAAGAATTGTTTTTGAGAAAGTAAATCTCAATGGAGCAAGGCTGCAGGCAGTGTCTGAAGAGTAAAAACCTCCAATTTGACCAGGAGCACACCCTTGAGGCGCTAGGCATTGCAGGTGGGATCTCTATGATAAAGCATCCTACAGAGAGGTTTTTAAAGAATAATAAAGATGTTTAATCATTGGAATAAACACAGGGGGTCCTATTCACAAAGGTACACTTAGAAATGTGATCTAAACTTTGACCAAAAGTCTACGTTTACAACCTTAGGAATTCACAAAAGACATTTATGAGTGTTATCTTTATGTCCACACTGTGGAAGGAGGCAAGTGCTCTTGAGGAAGGTGGCAAAGCTTGAAGACAAACTACCACGAGCTATTGTAATACACACACAGGGCCATCAACAAGTTTCTGTACACGCTGTAGGGAATTCATTGGCTAATGAAGTGTCCAAGTCTGCAGTTGTTACAACAACCTTTGCCTTGCTAACTCATTCCCCTATAAGGGTGGATGATGAAACTTTAGCTAACGTAAATGCTTTGGCTGACAACAAGCCCTTACCAGAAGCATACCCAGCAAAATATTCCTACCATTTGAGTGCTAAAGCCATTCCTTGTGTAACAATACCCAGGTTGGGTAATCCTGTGATCCCAAACCAAAATGTTAAGCTACAACGCATTAAAGCAGCACATGAGGGTCTTGCGTCAGCCCATGCTGGTGTGGCGGCTACTATCTCATTGGTACAAAAGAGTTACTGGTAGAAACATCTATACAAATAGACCATAAAGTATGTCCCTATTTGTGACACCTGTCCAGAAGTAAAAGGTTCCACCATCAAGCACCCACCCCAGACAATCCTGTGAGTGTCAAACAAGCCTGTGCAGTGAGTGCACCTGGGCCACTTCAGTCTTTCAAATTCAGATGGTGCATGCATATACATTCTGCTAGCTGTAGTTCTTGTTCCATATTCCTTTGGGTGTAGAAACAATGATGGGCTGCTGCACCCACTGTTATTTATTTATTGCAATATCTGCAGTTGCCGCATTCCATTCGGACCAGGGCCCTGCTATTGCTTCTAGGGATGCCATGGGAATGTTAGGTGTAGCAGTACATTATTCTTCTCCATATCATGTCAAGGGACATTCGATTGTGGAAAGAAAAAAACAAGACATAAAGCAATCCTTAACAGCTAGAGTAATAGGTTCAGGTTGTAGAAGGATCCATCACCTATATGGGGTCTAGAGAGCATTAAATACTCTGCCTCAAAGATCTTTGGGTGGTGGTACCCCATACGAAGTCCTGTTTAGCATCTCTATGCTCATCATATCATAATTATGGACGCCATTAGCTGCACACAGTTAGTATCCCGTGTGGAGTTCTTAATTATATACAGTGGGAACATTGTCCAACCCCACCTTTGGGGAGCTATAAAACATATGGAGTTAAATTGACATATTTTACTGGGTATGATGCATTAATCCCCATTCGTATTATTTTAAAAGAGCAGTAGCTGAAGCAAGGAAAACCCTGTCTACAGACACAACATTGATTTATTCAAAGATATATGTTTCCCAGTTAGCCATTGAAGGTTATGAATATTGAAAGAAGACAAGTGATTTGAAAACAGTTTGGGGAATGAAAAAGTGGCTGGGCAATGCATGAATGCCTTATTCAAAGCATGCTTAATTCCACTGCAAACGATTTTCTTCAATGAAACTGTTCAGCAAACAACTTGCCTTGCATTAACAAAAGTCAAAGAAATGAATGTGTCAAAGAGGCAAATCCTCCGATCTCCTGGTCAGCGTCTGCTCACTCCCCTCTGCGCAGCTCCAACTGCTGTTGCTGCTGTTGCTGATTGGACTGAGAGCCTGCCTGACTCTCAGTTCGATGCCCACCTCCACCTGTAGACATCCCCCTGTGCCTCATCCCTGGTGGCCTAGTGGCCACCTGTACCTGTCTGTGTGCATCTTTTTTGCCTTCTTTAATCTTTTTTCTTCCTGTCTCTTTTTCTCCTTTTTTCCACTTTTTGCACCTTTTCTTCCCCATACTCTATCCCTGCTGCTGCCCCGCATCCCGCCCCCTCTATGAGAGGCACGTTCTCACCCTCCGGCCTCCCAGCTGAGCAGACCCTGCCACCACTCCCCCTTCTTAATGGCAGCTGCTGCGCAGTGAGAGGGCAGATCCTTTGACCTCCTAGCCAGCATCTGCTTTCTTCCTTCTGCCCAGCTCTAGCTGTGGCGGCTGATGTTGATTGGACTGATATCCTGCCTGACTCTCAGCTCGAGGTCTATCTCCACCCACTGGAGCCCACCTGACCCTGGTGGCCTGGTGGCCATCTATACCTGACTGTGTGTGTCTTTTTTGCTTTCTGTCATCTTTTTTCTTCCTGACTCTTTTTCTTTTTTTTCCCTCTATTTGTGCCTTTTCTTCTTCCCCTGAGCTCTGTCCCTCAGCTGCTACCCCTGTGGCCCTGCCCCCTCCCTGCAAAGTGCTTTCTCGTCCTCCTGCCTCCCAGCTGAACGGACCCTCCCACTTCTCCCCCCCTCCTAATGATAGCCGCTGTGTAGCTGCACCACTGGTGTACCAAAGGTACACCAAAGGGGAGCTCATCTGTGCCTGTCTGCACCTGGACCATGCAGAGTGCCACGGATCCTGGTTCCTGCACCACCCACCGCTATGACGCCAGTGTTCTGCATGCCCTCAACCCTGGAAGAACTTCAGCCTGCCACCAGGAAAATCAAAGGAACACCCATGGGCCTCTCTCCCTCACCTGCCACCGCATGCCACACCGCCCTGCCCACAGCCCAGTTGGACACCTCAAGTGCTTGCTCCTCAACACCCGCTCCCTCACCAAACATGCAGTCTGGGACCTCCTCGTCTTGACGGCCCCTGACACCTTCCACAGAGGGACCTGGATCACCCCCACTTCAACCCCGAACATCGCCACTGCCACCGCCATTCCAGATGGCTACAAAATCATCCACAAAGACAGAATCAATCGACCAGGAGGACGCGTCCCCATAATCTACAGGAACACTCTCCACCGCTCAACCACCATTGAGACACCGAACCAGCCAACCACCGAACACCTACACTTTCAAACTCAGACCAATCCAAACACCTCCCTTCGTGACACTCTTGTCCACAGACCACCCAGACCACGTCACCACTTCAGCAAAACCTTCTCCAACCTCATTGCCACCCATGCACTTGCGTCCACTGACTACATCCTACTCGGTGACCTCAACTTGAAAAGTGCAACAACCCTAGCACCTCATCCCTCCAGAAACTGGATCAAAGTCACTGAAACCCAGCTCACCACAGATGCCCTCACCCAATCCCCTCCACAGGATGCCACAAACTCAGCTCGCAACCTGCACCACTGGATTACAGAGTGCACCAACACCATACCCCCCTCAGAAAATCTGCAGGAAACTTGCAGCAGAGGAAACTGAACTGGTTCATGACAGAACTCCAAGAATCCAAACATAACGGTAGACGACTGGAACAAAACTGGAGGGACAGCCAAGAAACTGCAAATCGCACAGCCTGAAAAGACGCAGTCACCACACACCCCCAGCGCATCAGAGCCTCAAAGAAAGTTGCATTTCAAGGGTGTGTCAGCACCAATGTAAACAACAGCAAGGAGCTATTCACCATAGTCAAGGGATTCAGTCACCTCAGACATCCTTCCCTCCCAAGACTTCTGCAACAACCTCGCCACATTTTTCCCCCAGAAAATCCAGGACATATATGAAGGATTCAAAAACCAAAACCCACCCCCAGTGCCCACCAGCATCACTAAGAACCCCACTCCGCAGATCCTGAAGAACTGGACCCCTATCTCCACGAAAGACACCCGGAAACTCATGAACTCCATCCATTCAGGGACACCCTCTTACCCATACCCACAACACATCTTCAACCTGGCCAGTGCCACCATCGTGCCAGAGCTCTGCCAGACTATCAACCACTGTATTGAAATCTTCACCTTCCCATCCAACTAGAAACACACAGAGATCAACCTGCTCCTGAAGAAACTCTCTAGTCGAACCAAGAGAGATGAAAAACTACAGACCGATCTCGCTGCTCCCTTTCCCAGTCAAGGTAGGAGAAAAGGCCATCAACATGCAACAAATGGAGGGCCGTATTTATACTTTTTCGCGCACAACTGCGCCAACGCAGTTGTGCGTCAAAAAATTTAACGCCGGCTAACGCCATTCCAAAGCGCCATACGGGCACCTTATTTATGGAATGACGTTAGCCGGCGGAGCTGACTGGTGTGCGTCAAAAAAAATGACCCACACCAGGCAGCGCCGGCGTAGGGGAAAATGGAGCTTAGGCGTCAAAGAATGGGGCAAGTCAGTCTGAGGCAAAAAATCTGCCTCAACCCGATTTGCGCCATTTTTGTTTACTCCCACCCTCCATTGACATGACTCCTGTCTTAGCAAAGACAGGAGTCATGCCCCCTTGCCCAATGGCCATGCCCAGGGGACTTCTGTCCCCTGGGCATGGTCATTGGGCATAGTGGCATGTAGGGGGGCACAAATCAGGCCCCCCATGCCACAAAAAAAAAAAAAAAAATACTTACCTGAACTTACCTTAAGTTCCCTGGGATGGGTCCCTCCATCCTTGGGCATCGTCCTGGGGTGGGCAAGGGTGGCAGAGGGTGTCCCTGGGGGCATGGGAGGGCACCTCTGGGCTCCTTCCGAGCCCACAGGTCCCTTAACGCCTGCCCTGACCAGGCGCTAAAAAATGACGCAAAAGCGGCTGGACGTCATTTTTTTTGACCCACCCACTCCCGGGCGTCATTTTTGCCCGGGAGTATAAATACGGCGCACATGCCTCGGAGTCATTTTTTAGACGGGAACGCCTACCTTGCATATCATTAACGCAAGGAAGGTGTCCACGCTAAAAAATTACGCAAACTCAAAGATCTTTGGCGCTAGACGGGTCTAACGCCAAAGAATAAATATGGAGTTAGTTTTGCGTCGGATTTGCGTAAAAAAAACCGATGCAAATTCGGCGCAAACAGAGTATAAATATGCCCCGGAGTGTCTCAAATTAAACCACATTCTGGACACCTCAAAGTCCAGATTCAGGAGCAACCACAGCACCATACTGGACCATGGAGACATTCTTCTCAACCTCTCTGCTGCATTCGTCACAGTCTCCCACTCCACCCTCTGCACCAGACTCCACAATGCCAACATTCTCATCAAAGCACTGGAATGGATTGGATCCTTCCTGACCGGAACCCAGAGTGTCAGACTTCCACTGTACACTTCAGCACCCAAAGAAACATGCTGCGGAGTACCCCAGGGATCCTCACTAAGCCCGCCCCTCTTCAACATCTACATGGCTCTGCTCACTAAGATCATCAGACAGCACGGACTAAACATCGAATCCTATGACGATGACACCCAACTGATCCTCTCCCAGACCAACGACCCATCAATAGCAGAGAGAAATTTCCAAAACAGCATGAGAGCAGTCGCTGCCTGGATGGAAGCCAGTTGCCTCAGACTTAACTTAAACAAGACAGAGATTCTCTTACTCGGCTCCACCCCCTCTGCCTGGGATGAATCCTGGTGGCCAGTTGCACTGGGAAATGCCTCCACCGACCATGCAGGCAACCTGGACATGATCGTAGACTCAACCCTTTCCATGATCCAGCAAATCTACGCTGCCCCTTCAGCCTGCTTCCACACCTTGTGGCTCCATCGAAAGATCTTCCCCACTGAGACTAGAAGGATGGTCACTCATTCCACGATCAACAGCAAATTGGACAACAGCAATGCACCTTCCCCCAGCATCACAAAAATACTACAAGCAAGACTACAGAGAATCCAGAATGCAGCAGCCAGACTCATCCTGGACATCCCCTGCCCCAACCACATCTCCACTCACCTCAGTGACCTCCACAGGCTGCTGGTCGACAAACACATCACCTTCAAGCTGCTGACTCACACCTATAAGGCACTTCACAACATCAGGCCAGACCACCTCAACCACAACCTGACCTTCTACTCCCCTGCCAGGCAACTCTAATCCTCCTGTCACATCCTAGCCGCCATCCCCAGAATCAAGAAAAGCTCAGCTGAAGGCAGGTCATTCTCCTGCCTTGCAGCCCAGACATGGAACACACTCCGTCTCAAAATCAGACAGGTCACATCACTGAAGCAATTCAGGAAGGATCTCAAGACATGGCTATTCCAATGATCAGCATGCCCACCACAATTCCTTGAGACCCTACGGGTGATAACCTGTGCCCTGTAAGAACTGATTGATTGATTGAATGTGTCCAGTGTTCCCTTATTGTACAATTTGAAAATTGCCATAATGATAAGTATTTTACAGAAGATCATCTCAATGTTATGGTTAAGAATGGTACATTTAACACTTTCAGGTCCGAACAGGTAGTTACTGTGGCTAGTGGACACAAATGGTTGTCAAGCACATTTTATTAGTTCATGGGGTTTTAATGCAAGCAGACTGAACTCTTGTTACATCACCACACACCACACAGGTATAGTCACCACATTCAGCATGGCAAATTATGACAGCAATGGTTGCAGCTCTCCACATTGACAGCTGTTAAAGAACACCTCTCTCTCCTCTTGGAGGACATAGCTTATCAGGATTTTTTACTAGGTCCTTGAAAACCATGAATGATTTTTGTACACAATATATACAATGAAATATGGAAGCTTGCACAAATGGAGGTGGCCGTCCGTTTAAGGCAAATGGATAAGAAAAATATATAGAAATCATTAGCCATTGTTGATAACAGCTGGATCCAGGTGTTGGTTCAAGGTCATGGTAGCCTGTTATGTCCCTGTGGCTCTGACAAGAAGACCAACAGACTAACCCTTGGAGTCACTCTTGTACTCCTGGGTTCAGGTTAAGAAGCAGGGCTCAAAGCAGGCCTGTCCTTCCAGGGTTCAAGGCAGGTTCCTGGCAGCAAACTAGTCCTTTCACGTTTATCAACTCAGTCTTGTGTAGTACACAGCATGCCACTGCAGCAGGCAGTCCTCTGAGAGCATGTCCATAGGTCTAGAAAGTCAACTCAAGAGTGAGTATGAGGGCCCTATTGTCATACCAGGTTCCTCCTTTGAAGTTAGGAGAAGTTCCTAGAGGTGCATCTGTGAGGTGTTTAGAATTTCCTGACTTCCATGCACTGGTTCCAAGCTTGCTGCAGAGACACTGTAGAGGTGACAAGCCCTCTAGATGAAGGCAGGACACATCCTATTCAGTTGCAAGTGGTGCCATGCCAAACTTCACACCCCTATCCTGCCAGCAGAGGGCCATTCAGGCACATCTAATCCCTTCATTGTGTGACTTTCTGGGAATAATTCATAAAGTCTAACTTTAAGTTACACGCAGTCATGTGATCTTAGACAGGCTGCTAGCACCAAAAGCCTAACAGGATGAAAATGGCAACTTTCTAAAACTGGTATTTTCAAAATTTAATTTAAAACCTGACGTTTGCATTAGAGAAGATGTTTCATTACATTTTCAAAGATACCAAACATGAGATGCCTACCTGCTCCCAAACAAAATTTAACACTTGTTAAATATAATAAGGCAATCCAACATTATCCTAAGGGTCAGATAGGCCTCACAGTAGTGAAAAATGAGTTTTTTTCTACCAGGACATGTAAAATTTAAAAGTACATGTCTGAACCATCGAATTACAATGCACCCTGCCTAACTGCTACACAGAGGTTACTTTAGGGGTAACATATGCAATTAAAGGGAAGTGTAAGGCTTATCAAGCGGGTTATATTTCCAAGTCAAACTGGTAGTTTAACACTGCATTCAGGCTGAAATGGCAGACCTAAGACATGTTTTATGGGACTATGTAAGTGGGTCATAGAATATGTGTTGCAGGCCCTCTACTAGCATTTAATTTACAGGCCCTGGTGATATTGTATAGCACTCTACAAAGGACTTATAAGTAAATTAAACATGCCAAGCAGGTGTAAGCCAGTTTTGCCACGTTTAGGGAGGAGATCATACGCATATTAGCACTGGTTAGCAGTGGCTTTTCATATGCAGCTAAAAAGCCTCTGATTTAACTGAATGGCCCATTCAACGCATTTATAGAACACATGTGAATGGGTTACGGCCATGGGGAAATTTATGAAGCTGCTTTACAGTAAGCCAAAAGCTAGGAACAGGGTAAATGATGAATTGTCAGATAATATAGTAATTTGTAGGAGGTACGTTATATGGCTGCCCTTTTCACCTATTATTTTTGCTCTGGTTGTTAAAACACTACCGGTATGCTAAAAGAATGCCACTATACCAGGGGTATACATTTTGGTCTTTGTACAACACTTATATCAACGTATGTAGGTGGTATTGTGCTGTTGATTCGAGGCCCTGAACAGAAGTTAGACCCACGTATTTCTGAGATCGTCATATTTGGTAGGTGTCAGGGCTGAAAGTAAATTGGGCAAAGTAGGTATTGATGCCTCTAACCAAAGGGGTTAATCGCTTGTGCATCTAAATACTTGCTTGTCTGGCAAACTGTGCAATATTTGAGGATCCAGTATTACTGAGGCGTAGACACAGTAGTCAGAGGAATTTGTGATCTTTATAACAGGGTCAGTTGAACAATGGAAAAAACTCCCTTTGTTGGTTGCTGGCAGAATTGCTCTCATGAAGATGTTTGCAGTGTCCAATATTTTTTTTACTAATACCAAATATATTGATTCCACTCACCAAGCTGTTCTTTGGGTAATTAAGGACACTGCTGATTAGGCTAACATGGGATGTGCAACAACCATACATTTCTTGGCATGAACTTTAACTACCCTACCTGAATATGGGGGTTTTGCCGCAGAAAACTTTAAATCCATTATTTGGTTTGCATGGTTTGCCTATTACTGGTTGTATAGACGTATGAAATCTAATAGTTACCTGGAGGTTGGTTTGGTTAAGTAAGGACCTCTTACTTCCACTCTTCTGCAGTCACCTACTAGACCCAAACAAGAAATAGATAGTCAGATGCACGGTGTGGACCTTGGACAGGTTTGCTTGGTTGGTTGATATTGAGAGGCTATACTTTCCATTAATCTCATGGCTGATAATCCAAACATGGCTTTGACCACAGAAAAGCACAAACAACAAATTAAAAGTAAGAAATTACATTTATTGGAGAATTGTTTCATTCATCATAGGTTGAAATAATTTGAGGAATACTTAGGAGAGGCATGATCAAATTTTATTGATGTAATGAAGTATCATATGCTCAAATCATTATTTGGTCTACACTGTAGGAGTCTCTTAGATGAACCCCAAAAATGGTCACTGTTTACTATACTTTTATCAAACCGTTGACCCAGTAAGCTGTTAACCAAAATGTATAATTATATTATTGTTGAAGTCCCTAATGAAAATCTTTGTACTAAAAACAATTGGGATACAACCCTTACACTTGAAATATGAGGCGCACAGTGGGAGTACTGCTGCTGGCACACAATTGAGGTGTCAACAAATAGGAGATTTTGACTAATCCACTTAAAGATTTTCCATCATGCATATTATACGCCTGTCATTATGGGGTTGTTTAGATTTGCCACTTCTACATATTGCTGACGTTTTAGAGTGCATGAGGCAGACATGCTAAATTTAGCCTTCATGTGACCTCCAATATGTTTATTCTGGATATAGGTGATCATTGGGCTGGAGTAAATGGTGGACTGTGATTTGGTCCGGCTACCATTGATGCCTTTGTTGCGTTATCAAGGAGGTTTCCAAACATAGCCATAAATGGTTTGCTTTCGCTTTGCTGTTGGGGAAACATACGGTAACAATGACTTGGAGACTGGGCGGCACGCCTGGCAAGGACTGTTGGCTCAAAGACCTTGCAAACCATCAGGAACACTCTGAGGTCTACGATATTTTATATCTCGTCACAACCAAGATGCATCCAGGGCCATTAAAGGCATATCTGGCTCGTGTTACATAGTACTCTGCTGCACTGTGGATTATGGCATGTCCTACAGTGAACTGTATGAGTGCTGATACATTGTTTCAATGTTGTTGCTTTATCGCAGCTAACAATGTATGTGTGTTGGATGCCTGGAATGAGTTATTAGATGTGTGCATATAAGATTTTATAGGGGAGTACTATAGTAACTGCTGATGTGTTTTTTTGCTATTTCTAGACATTTAGAATAAAGTTTTAAAAAAGAGGTATTGTAAACAATTGTTACTAGTTGATGCCAAAATCAACTGTTGATGAGGAACATGTGCAGCAAGGGTTGGGTGCAGAGAACTACTGAATGCAGGATATGATTAAAAAACCAAACCTTTCACTGAAAAAGACAAAGGCATTTGTAAAGCTTTAGTTAGCTTTGGTTATAATGATACCTGAATGGATGTTTTAGTAACATAGAAAATAATATGAAAAAAACACTGTTACAGTGATGTTAGGGGTATGAATTAATACTGAAACACCACTAAAATTGGACATTTATGGTTAAGACCTCAACCCATAAGCCACATAATAGACAAATAAGCTATTACTCAGTTACCAACTGCAATACTTATGACATCAAAATATTTATATTAAAAAGTGACAACATCTAAAAGCACACATAATTAAATAATAATGCACACTAAAGCCAACAAATACTAGTAAATGAATAGCTTTGTCTTTTATGATGTTAAGGATAATGTGATATGTAATGTCACATTTAAACATTGTTAGGACATTTATAATTGCATACAACGCATAGGGTACCTTTGATGCAGAGAGGTTACTCTGCTCCTCATCCTTTAGCGTGTGCTCCTACCCTGGTCCCTAGGATTGTCAGCAACACACAGATACTGCCTTGGGGGTTGCAGACCCAACCTCTCCTAGCCTTTCCAGGCCCTGTATTTCTAAAATGGAACCAACAGGCCTCCATGTTAAGTAGGCACCCACAGGCTCCCACACACATATCTTAGCATGCACTAGAAAATATCAAGTGTTGTCCAGTGCTACACGCAATCCATGAAGGCCAAGTGATAGTTAAATACACACTACTGATCACTATGAAACACATAACTAGTATGCTTCCAAAATTATGAATCTGTTGCTTAACTCCAAGCAACTCCAGTTAAAAGTAGTAGTCCTTTTCCACTCTTAGGGTAGCATCTGGTGCATCCCTCTATGTCTAACAAAATGACACTACCATTAGGGGTGGGTGGAACTCATGGAGTTTCACTTTGAAGAATGCTGCAGTTACATGGAAACTCAGTGAGATTCTGTAGAGTTTCACGAATGGAAGGAAATCAGCACATTACACTGCTTCAAAGGACGCTGCTGCTTGAGTTGATTTGGCTGCAGCTCAAATAGATTGTCTACTTGAGTAGCAGATTTCTCACATTGAATGGTCACAATGGCCTGCGACCATTTGTGGTGAGAAAATCTAACTGGTTGCTCTCCTCGTGCCTGACAATCAAACTAGGGGATGCTAATTCCCACTTGTCTTCACCAACTTACCATTGGCGAGCCATGTGCATGAACGAACTCTGTCATACAGCAGTTGTAAGAACCTGGCCAGAACGCGGGATGGCCATAATTTCACAACCCCACCGGTGAAGCGGAATTTATCACCCACTCCTGATTACCATGAGGCAGGCCTAGTTCATGGAGCACACGCATAATCTGTGTCCGCCCCTGACCAAAAATCATTCCCAGAGGTCCAGATAACCATACAACTGGGGTATTCTGCAACTTTATTTTTATATTTCACAAATTTCCATCACTATTCAAGGGACTTTCTACCCCAAGATTTCCAGGGATAGCAAGGAGGTTAGAGGGCCAACAAAGATCATAACTGTAATTTTAAGAGTTACAGCCACCACTGAAGATGGACACAAATTTGCTGTTTTCTTTCCTTTTGCATGTTATATATCTTGACATGTCATACATTTATGATACAAGTCTTAATTTGCATTTTATTTAATTTATGTGGTTTTGTTAAGTGCCACTGAATCTCTAATGACTTTAGGGTGTTTTAAACAACTGAATAGTAAATACAAAAGACAACATAAAATCCAATTTATAGCATCTTAGAAAAAGTTTGACATCTTATACAAATAATTACACAATCAGTCAAACTAAAAGCGGGCTTCCCTTAATGAAAATATGTGCCTCTAGATATGCTTTCAATTAATTTGTGGTTCATGTACTAAGCCACTTTGGTTTCTACAAGATCGGTTTGTGAACTTAAGGTGCAGCTAGAGCATTTTGGAGAGTCGATGCTGTTTGCTTATTAGGTATTATTTCTTGTCATTTTTATAAGGTGTGCATGGTAGCACTGTTCAAAAGATTTGAGAGAGTACTGGAAATTATACTGTTCCCTATTCTTGACTGTCACAATGTGTTTTTTGTCCACTGCTTCACTATAAGCATAGCACATAGCCTCGTAGTCACAAACAGATATAGTTTCAGAGAAGGATGCCGTACAGAAACTGCCACAATAACAGTGATTTACAAAGGACTTAAGACCCTACACAAAGGTGAATCCTGCATCCTAATTCTACTCAACTGTCTCAGGCTGGTAAATGTACACGGAAAGTCTCCACCCCTTAATTTTCAGGTGTCTATGTCGTAGAATCATAGTGGACACTTGAACTGTTCCATGTACTGGCAGCAATGATGCCCTGCGATTCACTTGATATCCTTAAGTTGCTGTTCATTGTAGTAGTATTAATATATAATGATTGTCTAAATCATTGATTACAATGGAGTTGCACAATTTAAACTTCATCCTTTATACAGTATTATTACATAAATACACATCTATTTTTATATTATATTTACTGTGTGCCTTAATCATATTAACATGTGTGAACACTTAAATGCATTGCTAATGTTAGATGTTAGAGCAGATTCCCTTAGACTTTGACGGGTACAGACCTCTCTGTTTCCTCTATTCCTGCCAGTATGAAGCTTTATGCTGAACACTTATTCCCCTTTCTGGAAGACTTCTACTGAATCCGTAACTAGGCTGACACCTTCTTGCATTTCATAATTTCCCTAAGACTTCATTCAAACCATCCTCACTCCTTGTTTGGAATTCATGTTTCGGAGAGAGAACTGGAGATACTTTATCGAACATCGTTTTTAACTTCTCAGTTTCTGTATTGTAGTGACATTTATTTTGGTATCTTAAACTATTGAGACTGAGACAGTTATGATAATTCAGCTTGCCACCTGTCTTCTTATATCTTTTTAATGTTCTAATGACATGCATACATATTGGACTGATTTTTGACTGGCAAGAAATGTCCTTAGGTTCAATCACTGATACCTGGGCCTTATTGTGTGCCAAATGAACTTCATGAAACTTGAATTGTTTTCTTATTGCTAACTCCCTCAGCCTCTCAATCAACTTAAAAAGATCCATCAAATCATCAGGGTTTATAAAGTGCAACTGCTCACCCGCAAGGGTCTCAAGGCACCAGGGGGGTCAGCCCTCTAAGCTTCAGTTGAAGAAACAGGTTTTAAGGTCCTTCCTGAATTGAAACAGTGATGGTGACTGCCTGAGTTGCAGGGGTAGCGTGTTTCAGCTCTTTGCCGTGAGGTAGGCTAAGGATCTTCCACCCTCCGAGGCCTTCCATATGCTAGGTATGGCGGCTAGTGCTTGTTTAGCGGAGTGGAGAGGTCTGGTAGGGAGTAGAAGGTGATGCAGTGGTTCAACGGTGGGTCCTAGGTCATGGAAGGCCTTTTACGCAAGGACGAGGAGCTTGAAGTTAACTCTTCTGGATGAGAAGCCAGTGGAGGTCTCTTAGGTGGTGTGGCTGGAGATATTTTGCGGTGGGGAATGTCCAGGGTGAGTCTGGTGGAGGTATGTGCTGTAATTTCTTCAGGTTCTTCCGGGTGATAGCAGTATATACGGCATTGAGATAGTGGAGTCTGCTGGTAACCAGGGTATGACTTACAGTTTTGCGGCAGTCCTTTGGGATCCATTTGTAAATCTTCCAGAGAAATCGGAGTGTGAGAAATCAGGAGGATGTGACTGAGTTGACTTGGCAGATCACAGTGAGGGATGAGTTCAGGATGAAGCAAGGTTGGGTGTGTGGTTTGTTGGGGTCGGGTGCCAAGGGTCGATAGCCACCAGGATAATCCAAGGCTGACACAGTTGTCCTTCATCCAGGCAGTGATGGCTTTTATCACATTGTGGAAATTCTTCTTGGCAGTAGTTGGGTTTTCAGTCAGTGAGATGGTCAGCTGGGTATCATTGGCATGGGAGACGATGTTTGACCCGTTGTCCCTGATGATGGACGTGAGCTGGGCCATGCATATATGTGGGGCTTAGAAGAACAGCCCTGTGGAACTCCATAGCTGATCTCCAAATGTTCTGAAAGGTAAGGCGGGAGTCTGACCCTCTATGTTCTGCTAGTTAAGAAAGAGCTTATCCATTGCAGGGCCTTTCCATGGATGTCAGCTGACAGCTGCGAGGAGCTTGGAGCAGAGGTGCAGTGTGAGACTGTGTCGAAGGAGGATGAAGACTGCTGTATGGCCGTGGTCAAGGAGAGAGCGGATGTCATCTGTGGCGACAAGGGGGGCGGTCTCCATGCTGTGATTGCTCCTGAAGCTTGATTGGGAGGTGTCCAGGATGTTGCTGTCCTCTATGTGCTTACAGAGCTGAGCATTGATGGCCTTTTCGATGACTTTAGCTGGGAATGGCAGCAGAGAGATCGGGCGGTAATTCTTGAAATCCTGGGGGTTGGCCGTGGGTTTCTTCAAGGGCGGATGGATCGCGGTGTGCTTTCAGTCCTCTGGGAAGGTGGCTGTCTCTATGAGGCAGTTGAGGGTGTGTCAGAGTTCAGGTGCGGTGGCCTTGTTGAAAATGTGGTGAGGACAGGCGTCAGTAGGGGCTCCAGAGTGGATACTGCGCATGATTGTGTGGGGCTGGTCTGTGGTCAGGTTGGTCCAGTGGTGCAGGGACTGGGGTGGTTTGATGAGTTGGATCTGGGCAGTTTTTGGAGGGCTCAAAGGGTCTTGGGATCCAAAGCTTTCTTATTTGTCTTTGATTTTCCAGGGGAAGAAGTTGACTAGCCTGTTGCAGAGGTCTTGATATGGAGAGAAGTTTGCTGTTTATTATTAGGGATTGGCAAACTCTTTGACCACAGTGAAGAGCTCTTTGGTGTTGTGAGCGCTGGTGCTGATACAGTCCTGCAGGGCAGCTTTCCTGGTGACTATGTTGAGGTGGCCGAATTGAAGACTTTGAAGTCTTCTGGGGACTTGCAATTCCTCTATCTTTTTTCTAGCCATCTGCAGATGCACCTGGCATCCTGGAGTGTGGGGGAGAACTAGTTGGCCTGTTTGTGGTGGTGTTTCTCTGAGGTCTTATGGAGAGGTGCTAGGGTGTTGGCGCATTCGGAGATCCATTAGTGGAAGTTCCATGCTGAGATGTTGGCACCTGCCATAGGGGAGACTTGCTGAGGGTGTTGGAGAGCTGTTCCTCAGTGATAGGGGTTCCATTTTCTGCTTGGGCCACGGTGTGTGGAGATGCATGGTCAGCAGAGTCGTCCTCTCAGTGTGCAATGCCCACCATTAAGAAGGGGAGGGAGGTGGGAGGTCCAGTCAGCTGGGAGGTGGCAGGTTGAGGAATGCACTTAGCAGTGAAGGAGGGGGTGGAACCACAGGGACAGCAGCAGCACGGGAAATGTGGGGAGAGTGAAAGATTGAAGGCGAGAGAAAGAAACGAGAAAGAAAGAAAAGAAAAGAAGGATGACAGAAAAATAGCAGAAAGTGAAAGAGACAGCAGAGATTAAAATCACACACCTCTGCGCTCTCAACAATAAATAAAAAAATCCATGAACATCTAATATCCCATTAAATAATTCTGATGCAATACAAATAAATAGTGATCAAGTGTTTACATCAACTAGTAGATTATACAGCTGCCTGTCTAGCTTATTTAGGATCAAAAGTTGATTAATCAAAACAATTGATAAAATTACCTAATAAAGAAATTACATAAACATATCAAACTAAAATTTACAGCTGCTTCAATTATTTGCATCCCATTATAAAACATTAGTAGAATGGAATATAAAAAACAGTTTGTTGTTTACGACAATTTAAAAAGTATGATACTAGCTCTGTCCAACTTCGGGTAAGATAAGAATAAGTTAGATGAAAGAATTTCTTTATGCTGCCAATAAAGAAGTTACTTGTGAGCAATAAAACAAAAATGAACAGCCTCTTCTATCTATCCTCATGCTATTTTCTCTAAAATATTCAGGAGATATTTCTTCTGAATGGCCAGGATGTTTGGGCACTAGTAAATAATATGTCCTATCAACTCTTCTCTATAACCACAAAGTCTACATCCCAATGAATCAGTGTAGGATGTATTCCAAGATCCTTCAAATTGGGAAATTGGAATGTACATTAATATAAACCTCAAACATTTCCATCTTATATGACCTTCCAGATTTGAAGTAATATATGGTTGTCTTTCTGTGGCATAAGAATCTAAAAGCAAATCTACATGTTTGTATTTCATTGATGCTAGAAGGACCTCCCAAGGGCTGCTGACCAATAGAGAGTTTTGTATGTGACTCTTCCAAATGCCCTTGATCATTCCACTAAGAGTTGTTAGCTAGGGAAGTTTTTGTTTCTCCAGTGACTCCTTCAGTGTCAAAAGGTTCAGACTCCTTTTTGTATCCTTATTAGTATTTAGCTGATTTGGCTGTACTATGGTCATATATATAATTTATTGTTGCAGCTGTATGGACTGCTTGAAGTGATGGGATATCCAGTTTGAGATATAGCATACTTTGGGAGTTGCTTGGTGAAGAGTAAAGAAGGATCATGTTGCTTGCATGTTTATGGTATCCATGATCAAAAGTGTTAAAAAAATTAAAAGCTGTGATCCGTAAGGTAGTGACGAAGTTATTTTTGCATTAAACATTTTAACTGACTGACAAATTGTCCCTCCTCCATAGATTCTTGAAAACCTTTTTATGGCATTGACTGCTATTCTATCTTTCTGCCATGGCATGGATTACTACTTTAATATTCTGACTTTTCTATTGAATATGCCACCTCTTTTTTAATTTATAATCCATGTTCATGCCAAGATACTTATAATTCCTACTTAATCAATTTGAGACAAACAGATTCTCCATGTTTTTGCTTATTTTGTTTCCCAAAGCACATTACTTTTGTTTTTGGTTGATTGACAAACATAAAGTAATTCTCATTAAATTTGTGGAGTTTTGGTAACTGAAGTCGCAGGCTTCTTGTAGAAAAGATTACCAAATCATCTACATAGGCCAAGTATGTTATTGGGTGTTTCCCTAGTTTTGGAGGTATAGAATCTGTAAGATCTAGAAAGCTGTGAAGATCAGAAATGTAAAGGGCAAACAAAAAGAAGCTAATATGCATTCTTGCTTTATACCATTCTGGGTACAGTGTTTTGAGAGAGGGTATTTCCTTCTCATAATTTAATCTGTAACCATGTGTGTTAAAAATGGGGTCTTTGGTTGACAGTCAGGTTACCCCCTGTGCATGCAAGGACCCTCACTCTAGTCAGGGCAAAACAGAATCACCCTCAGCTAACCCCTGCTTACCACCTTGGTTGCTTGGCAGAGCAGTGGGCTTAACTTCTGAGTGGTAGGTGTAAAGTATTTGTACCAACACACACAGTAACTTAATGAAAACACTACAAAATGACACAACACAGCTTTAGAAGAATAGGAAATATTTATCTAAAGAAAACAAGACCAAAACGACAAAAATCCACAATACACAAGTCAGGTTACTAATAAAAATGCAGAAAGGGGCTTTAAGTAGTTTCAAACACACACTAACGCTGTTAGTGTGAAAAAATACCTTGGGTGCGTAAAAAAAAAAAACGCACAGGCGAGTGAGCGTCAAAACGGGCTTGCGATGCATTGATTCCACTCATGTACGGGACCTTGCATTGTTTCTCCTTTTGCCGGGTCGGGGAGTGTTGTTTCTTGTCTCCGCAGGAGAGAGATGCGTTGATCCGGTCAGCACTCTTGGGTCCGGGCAGGCCTTGTGTTGTTTTTCCATGGCCAGCAGTACTTGAGTCGGAAATCCAGCTGCACGATGATCTGAAAACCCCGCAGCGCGGGTCGTGATCTCCCAGCCTTCGCCAGCGGTGCTGTGTGTTGTTTCTCTCACTCCGTGCGGCGATTTTTGGTTCGCGTTTCCTGCGAGCATCGATTCTCAGCTGCGGAACCGGCGGCGCGTCGTTTCTTCAGCCACAGACCGGAGTTGGGTTGATCGTTTCCCCGCACGGCACTCTCTGCGTGGATTTCCTTATCTTTAGGCTGCCAGCTTCCCCTTTCAGGGTCCCAGGAACTGGATGGGCACCACAGGGCAGAGTAGGAGTCTCTCCAGAGACTCCAGGTGCTGGCAGAGAGAAGTCTTTGCTGTCCCTGAGACTTCAAACAACAGGAGGCAAGCTCTAAATCAAGCCCTTGGAGATTTCTTCTCAAGATGGAAGGCACACAAAGTCCAGTCTTTGCCCTCTTACTCTGGCAGAAGCAGCAACTGCAGGATAGCTCCACAAAGCACAGTCACAGGCAGGGCAGCTCTTCTTCCTCAGCTCTTCAGCTCTTCTCCAGGCAGAGGTTCCTCTTGTTTCCAGAAGAGTTTCTAAAGTCTGTGGTTTTGGGTGCCCTTCTTATACCCCATTTCTTCTTTGAAGTAGGCCTACTTCAAAGCAAAGCCTCTTTTGAATGTGCCCAGGCCCCAGACACTCACCAGGGGGTTGGAGACTGCATTGTGTGAGGGCAGGCACAGTCCTTTCGGGTGTGAGTGACCACTCCTCCCCTCCTTCCTAGCACAGATGGCTCATCAGGATATGCAGACTACACCCCAACTCCCTTTGTGTCACTGTCTAGTGTGAGGTGCAATCAGCCCAACTGGCAAACTGCCCCAGACAGGGAACCCACAAACAGGCAGTGTCACAGAAATGGTATAAGCAAGAAAATGCTCACTTTCTAAAAGTGGCATTTTCAAACACACAATCTTAAAATCAACTTTCCAAAAGATGTATTTTTAAATTATGAGCTCAGAGACCCCAAACTCCACATGTCCATCCACTCCCAAAGGGAATCTACACTTTAATCAGATTTAAAGGTACCCCCCCATATTAACCTATGAGAGGGGCAGACCACGCAACAGTGAAAAACGAATTTAGCAGTATTTCACTGTCAGGACATATAAACCATATTACTATATGTACTATCTTAACCATACACTGCACCCTGCCCTTGGGACTACCTAGGGCCTACCTTAGGGGTGTCTGACATGTAAGAAAAGGGAAGGTTTAGGCCTGGCAAGTGGGTACACTTGCCAAGTCGAATTTACAGTTAAAACTGCACACACAGACACTGCAGTGGCAGATCTGAGACATGATTACAGAGCTACTTATGTGGGTGGCACAACCAGTGCTGCTGGCCCACTAGTAGCATTTGATTTACGGGCCCTGGCACCTCTAGTGCACTCTACTATGGACTTACTAGTAAACCAAATATGCCAATCATGGATACACCAATTACATACACATTTTGTAAAGGAGCACTTGCACTTTAGCACTGGTTAGCAGTGGTAAAGTGCCCAGAGTAACAGAAATAGCAAAATCAGAGTCGAGCACACATAAACAACCTGGGGAACAGAGGCAAAAAGTTAAGGGAGACCACGCCAAGGATGAAAAGTCTAACACTGTGTCTTCGTGAATCATCTTAATAAGATGGAGAAGAGAGTAGTCAATTCCTCAGTTTAACAGCTTTAACCACAAGATAGAATGATTGACCATGCAGAATGCCATGCTGTAATCTATATAGGAGACATGCAATGAGCACTGTCTTTCAATTGTATTCTGAGCCAACATTGCCAAAGTTTTATGTTATTGATGGTAGATTAACCAGCATGAAAACTGGACTGTTGAAAAGTTATAAAGCTCTTCTTAGTAGTCCAGTCATGCAATGTTTGGAGCAGATATTTTGCAAAGCTCTTACCATCACAGTCTAGAAGGGCACTAAAGCCTTCATTACAGTCCTGGCGGTTGGTGTAAAAGTGACGGTAATACCGCCAACAGGATGGCGGTAACTACCGCCAAATTATGACTATGGTAGAAGATCTCCGCTAGACAGCTAATGTACCACACCGACCGCCTGGGCGAAAACAACAGCCACCACAGCAGTAGCTGCCTACAGCCAGGCAGAAGTCAATGCTCCGCCCACCATATGAAGACCCTGAAAACCGCCACCTTTTCTGGGGCGGTACCAATGACACCAAAAGTCTGGTGGAAACTGAGCTCAGAAGGGAAAGGACTAACCAATGGAGAGACATGGAGGAACCACGCCGCTATGGAGCCTGAACTGCATGTTTTCCCCATGATCTTCTACGTTCTGCTCCATTACGAACACCAACCCCGGCGAAGATGACAACGGTGAGTATAGATGCCTAGCACACAAGGGAGGGAGGGAGGAAAAAGAGAGTGACACACACACGCACCACACACACCCACCCTCCAACACCATAAACACAATCAGCTGCATTACAAAAACTATTTTATACCGTAACTCGGATGAATAATGCAAAAACAAAATGATTTTGAAAAAGTGACTTTAATGAGATCAACACAGCATGAAAAATACGTTTCGCAAGATAATAGATAGGGACACAGCCCAGTCCACAATGTTCATAGGCCACATGGCCACAGGCCAAAATCCAAGGCCACACATGTCACCCACTTCAACACGGAGAGAACACTTCAGGGGCATCAGTTGCTAAATAGACAGGCACCTCAGGGGGACGGGGGGCACCTCAGCCGGGAGATGGAACAAGACCACTGGTTCTGGAGGGGAGTGCATGGCCACAGTCTCTCGAGTGTGTGACTTGCCCACTTGCTCTGGAGGGGGTAACATGCCCTGTGCTTGATCCTGGGGAGTGCAAGGCTACAGTCTCTCGAGTGGGTGACTTGCCCACTTGCTCTGGAGGGGGCAACATGCCCTGTGCTTGGTCCTGGGGAGTGCAAGGCCACAGTCTCTCGAGTGGTTGACTTGCCTACTGGTTCTGGAGGGGGCCTCGTGCCCTGAGCTCTTGATCCTGGGGAGTGTTGGGCATGTGAGTGTCTTACCCACTGGTTCTGGAGGGGGCCTCATGCCCTGAGCTCTTGATCCTGGGGAGTTTTGGGCATGTGGGTGTCTTACCCACTGATTCTGGAGGGGCCGACATGCCCTGTGCTCTTGATTGTGGGGAGTGCTAGGTCACAGTCTCTCAGGTGGGTGTCATACCGTCTTCTGGCAGTGACGGCTGCTCAGTGGTGGTGCTGCTGCTGGGGGAGGCTCCTGCCTATCCCCTGCAACCTCAGATGGCTGCTCAGTGGAGATGGTGGTGCTGCTGGGAGGAGGCTCCTGCCCATCCCCTGCAACATCGGATGGCTACTCAGTGGAGATGGTGGAACTGCTGGTGGGGGGAGGTTCCTGCCCATCCCCTGCAACCTCGGACTGCTGCTCAGTGGAGGTGGTGGTGCTACTGGTGGGGGGAGGCTCGTGCCTATCCCCTGCAACCTCAGATGGCTGCACAAACATGGTTGGTGGTAGGGGCTCCATCACAGTTCCTGCCCCAGGCCCCATGGTCTTCCTGGCTGCTGGTGCAGGCTTCTTGCTCTTCCTGGCAGCTCGGGCAGGCTCCTTTCCCTTCTTGCCTGCTGGTGTAGGCTCCTTTGTCTTCCTGGCAGCTGGGGCAGGCTCCTTTCCCTTCTTGACACTGGGGCAGGCTCCTTGGTCTTTCTGGCAGCTGGGGCAGGCTCCTTTCCCTTGAGCCTGCTTGGTGCAGGCTCCTTCACCTTCAGGACATGTGGCCTGGATCCTTTTCCAACACGAGTGGGTGTGGTGACGACTGGTCCTGTGAACTGGGTGGCTGAGGTGCTTGGCTGGGTTCTTCCAAACCTGCCCATAGGTGCAGGAAGGGGGTGGGGTAGGTTAAGAGGTCAATGGTGGATAGGAACAGTTTATTAGGGACATTGGGGTGGGAAGAGGGAGAAGGAATGGAAGATGTGGAAGAGGGAGTGGTTGTTGAAAGTGTCTGTCTGCTGCTTTTGGGTGCAGGTGCATGGCCTGTATGTTGTTGTGAGGTGGATGGCTGTTGGGTGTCTGAGTGCTTGCATTTGTGTACCTTAGGAGGGAGGGACAGACACAGTGGGAGAGGACATAGGGGACGTGTGCATGGCTCTTGTGGAGGTGTCTGCCAGTGGGGTTTGTGTTCTGATTGGTGTGATGATGCTGGTAGTGGATGATGATGTAGTGCATGCAGGTGTGAGTGTAGAAGGAACTGGGAGGGAGGTGGAGGAGGAGGGGGAGACAGGGGAAATAGTGGATGTTGGTGTGTCTGCATCTGGATGGTGTTTGTATGAGTGCCCATGGGAGGAAGTGTGGTGCTTGTGTTTGCCTGTACCATTCTTGTGTGTTGTCTTGTGTGCATGCTCGTGTTCCTGTGTGCTTGGGGTGGAGTAGAATGGTACTGGGAAGAGGAAGGTGGAAGGGGAAGGGTAGAAACAGGGACAATGGCTGCCATCAGAGAGGAGGCCAGTGCCTGGATCTATCTCTGTTGGGCCGCCAATCCAGTGTGAATGCCCTCCAGGAATGCATTAGTCTATTGCATCTGGGCTGCCAGCTCCTGGATGCCATTCACAATGGTTGAGTGCCCTACAGAGATGGATCTCAGGAGGTCAATAGCCTCCTCACTCAGGGCAGCAGGGCTCACTGGGGCAGGGCCTGAGGTGCCTGGGACTAAGGAGATGTCCTCCATCCTGGGTGAGACGGCACAGGCAACTCGATGAGGGGCTGCTGGGAGGGCGGTGCTGGTACAGGAGTGGTGGATGTACCTGTACCTGGGGTGGTCACAGAAGTGTCCGCCACTACCAGGGAGCTTCCATCGGAGGAGGTATCTGTGTCTGAACTGTCCCCTCCAGTCTCCACTGTAGTGCTCTCCTCGCCCTCCGTCCCACTGGTGCCCTCAGGGTTGGTGGACCTGTGGGATGCAGCGCCCTCTGTTGCCGGTGCCTCTGCTTCTCCACCAGATGATGGTAATGCACATAAGGACAGGATGACAAAACTTAAAGGGGGGAAGAGACAAAGGATACACTTGGTCAATGGCTGCACCAACACCACCTTTGGCGTACACAGCACCCTCACACACAGGGGTCATGCCTACGCAATATGCCATAGCACTACCAGAGAAATAGTTAACAGCCAAGGCATGGGGAGGGGCACACACCGCCAAATGCAGCACACCTGGGACCCATGCAGCCCTGACCAGTAGTGGATGCCTACAAGCTGGGTAGCAAGATTTTCCCTTCCGAACCCTAACCACCAGGGGGACCTATGCTGCAATATCAGGCCTGGCCTAGGGGCACCCACTGACACACATCCCTCACCCGGATACCACCTTACCATGCGTAAGTTGTAATGATGGAGACTGTACTCACACCCTTGTGGCTGCTGTGATGCCCTCAAGCGCCCATCCAGCTCAGGATAGGCCACTGCCAGTATGCGGGTTATCAGGGGGGTCAGGGTTCAACGGTCACCTCTTCCTCATTGGGAGGGCATCCCCAGCTGGGCCTCCATTGTCTTCTGTGCTCAGCATCTCAGGTCCTCCCACTGTTTCCTAGAGTGGGTGCTCTGCCTGCCGTAGACCCCCAGGGTCCACACCTCCTTTTCGATGGCATGCCATATACCCTTCTTTTGATGGACGCTGACCTGCAGAGGCAATACACACAGGAAAATAGAATTAGACTAACAGTCCTGCCTGTTACACTTATGGCCCACCATACCCCTTCACATCACCATTTACACACACATGGCCCAGCACCCAACCAATACGCCGCCCAGAGGACATCCACCCACCCCCCTTACACGAGGCTTTCACACACACCACTCCATGCATTCAAGCCACATGCATCGTGCCCACAGTGTACTCACCTGTTCATGTGGAGGTTCATACAGCAGTCCGTACATGGGTAGGACCCCATTCACCAGTCTCTCCAACTCCTCTGAAGTAAAGGCTGGGGCCCTTTCCCCAGTCACACAGGCCATGGTAGGTTCCAGACACAGGTCACAGCAGCACATGCAGTGTAGTTCTTCTCCTGTGAAAGATCAGATAGAAAGTGAGGGATCAGATAGAAAATGGCGGTCACGTCCCCGACGGTGCATACCATCACCGCCGGCGTAGATCACCATTGGCCACTGTAACCCATAGGGCCCAATGTTAACCAATGAGGAGTTGCCTCCTGCAACAGTGCACAACGTCATCGGAATAACCTCACTTCATCTGTCCCTCCAAACAGGGCAGGTGGATGCCATTTCAGGGGGGTGGGACAGGCCCTGGAAAATTGCTGTGTCACTGGTGAAATTAGGACATACTGGACAAATCACACTGACCCATTAAATGTTAACAGCATGCAAAGTTCTGTTGTATCTCCATTATTCAGTTTGTGACCGTCTCCTCACTCTTTTGTCCCCTAGATTGCTACCGCTGCGGATAAATGGGAGATGGAGACATACCCCTTGTACAGACCCCTGGTGTACTTGGCAACAATGGAGGACAGGAACATTATCCGCACCTATAGACTGGACAGGAGCACAATCCCAGAGCTGTGTGCCCAATTGGAGCCTGACCTGATATCTTCTATCCGTCACTCCACTGGGACCCCCCCTCTAGTGCAAGTTCTATCAGTGTTCCATTTCCTGGCAACTGGTTCTTTTCAAGTGACAGTGGACTTGGCAGCAGGAATACCATGTCACAGCCAATATTCTCAAACGTACTGACAAGAGTGTTGTCTGCCCTGATTAAACACATGTGCAGCTACATTGTATTTCCCCAGGTTGAAGATTTGGCCACAGTGAAGGCCAAGTTCTATGCACTGGGACATATCCCCAACACAACTAGGGCGATTGATGGAACACATATTGCATTTGTCCCCCCCTGTCAGAATGAACAGGTGTTCAGAAATCGGAAGAGTTTCCACTCTATGAATGTACGGATGGTGTGCTTGACGGACCAGTATATCTCCCATGGCAATGCTACGTATCCTGGGTCAGTGCATCATGCCTTTGTCCTGAGGAATAGCAGCATCCCAAATGTGATGGGCCAACTACAGAGGCACAGGGTGTGGACAATAGGTGAGACCTGGTCCCCACCCAGTATATGTTGGTGTATGGGTATGGTGTGGGCCATATGGGATAATGTGTGGCTAAATGTTTTCCCTAAATATTTGCAGGTGACTCTGGTTACCCAAACCTATCATGGCTGCTGACCCCTGTGAGGAATGCCAGGACAAGGGCAGAAGAACGTTATAATGAGGCACATGGGTGAACCAGAAGGATGATTGAAAGGACCTTTCGCCTCCTGAAGGCCAGGTTCCTGTGCCTCCGTCTAACAGGTGGATCCCTGAGCTACTCACCCAAGAAGGTTTGCCAGATAGTAGTGGCGTGCTACATGTTGCACAACCTGGTCCCCAAAGGACATGTGCCTTTTCTGCAGGAGGAGGAGGCTGGAGATGCCCATGTGCCAGCAGTGGACCCTGTGGACAGTGAGAATGAGGAGGCAGAGGATGAGGATGAGGACAACAGAACATCAGTGATCAGACAATACTTCCAATGACACACAGGTAGGACAAGTGTTACTTCACATTTCAATGATATTTGTTTGAGTTTCTGTGGCACTGGCATGCTGATATTTCCCACCTCTATGCCCACTTACTGTTCCCTCTGGCAATTCATTTTGCACATGTTGTTGACCTCACATATACTCCTGGTGTGATCACTACAGCCAGCTACAGGTCGTTAATTTATGCTCATTTTCTGTAAATTGAATTGCAATGTTTGTCCCTGTTTCAATGAATACATAATTGAAAAACATTACATACTCCAAACTTCTTTTTTTCCAAGGATTTTTATTCAAGTGCTAAAATATTGAGGGACATGGGGTGATGATGGAGGAAAGTCTAGGGTATTGTTCCAGTCTGTTTGTAGCACAGGTGCATTGTCCAAGGGAACATAGGAAGGGGAACAATGGCAGTTCAAGGTGGACAGGGTGACTGAGTGAGACACAAGGGGGACAATCAGGAGAGTTTCATTTCCTGACGGGGTCTTGTCAAGTGTCTCTGGCTTTTGTTTGCATCGTAGGGAACGTTTGTGGGGTGGTTCTTCTTCTGCAGGGGGAGGGGTGCTGTTGGCCTGTGAGTCCTGTGGGGGGGGCCTCTTGGGCATGAGCGGCGACTGAGGTGGAAAGCTGTTCAGATGTCTGGCTAGTGGCAGGGGCCCGCTGTTGTGTGACTGCCTCCCTCATAATATTCGCCATGCCTGCCAACACCCCTGCTATGGAGATCAGGGTGTTGTTGATGGCCTGCAAGTCCTTCCTGATCCCCTGGTACTGTCCCTCCTGCAGCCACCTGTTCTCCTGCAAATTGTCCAGGATCTGGCCCATCATGTCCTGGGAATGTTGATAGGCTCCCAGGAACTCTTGAAGTGCCTCCTGGAGAGTCGGTTCCCTGGGCCTGTCCTCCCCCTGGTGCACAGCAGTCCTCCCATCTTCCATGTTGGCCTGTGCCTCTGTCCCCTGACCCGTGTGCCCACTGACTACAGGTCTCTGATTGTCTTGGGTATGAGTTGCGGTCAGGGTCCCTGTAGAGGTGGACACACTGCTGATTGACGTGTCCTGGGGACAGAGGTGTGGGTATGTTGGGTGGGTGCTGTGGTGGTGTTTCCTGATGGGGTAAAGACCTGAGTTGCTGTCATTACTGTGGGCTTCTTCCGTTGGGGGACTGGATATTGCTGGCACCACCTCTCCACTGACATTGGTTGGGATACCTGTGGGGATGTAAAGGATGTGTTATGGTTTCTGTGTCTGACGTATTGTGCATCCGTGGCTTGCCATCTTTGGTTGGATTTGCCCTGGCAGTTTTCACTTGTGTAGTATGGTGGTGTATGACAGGATGGTTAGTTCTCTATGGTGTTCATGCTTTAGTAATGAGTGTCCATGAAGGGCTGTGAGGGGTGTCCATGCATTGGTAGAGCATGCAGGGCTTGGCATTGGGATGAGTGAGATGTGATGGTGGGATCTGTGGGATGGAGTGGAGTGATCTAAGTGCGGGTGAGGGTGTGGGTATGTGATGGCATGCAGGTAGGGGGGTAGTAGTAGTAGAGAGTTGACTTACCAGAGTCCAGTCCTCCAACTCCGGCCAGGCCCTCAGGATTGCAGGATTGCCAATACTTGGTCCTCCCATGCTGTTAGCTGTGTGGGAGGAGGTGGGGGTCCACTGCCAGTCCTCTGTACAGCGAGCTGGTGTCTTGCTGCAGTGAAGCTTACCTTCCCCCGTAGGTCGTTCCACCTCTTCCTGATGTCATCCCTAGTTCTTGGGTGCTGTCCCACGAAATTGACCCTGTCCAAGATTCTCTGACATAACTCCATCTTCCTAGTTATCGATATTTGCTGCACCTGTGCTCCAAATAGCTGTGGCTCTACCTTGATGATTTCCTCCACCATGACCCTTAGCTCCTCCTCTGTGAAGTGGAGGTGTCTTTGTGGTGACATGGGTGTTGTGTGAGGTGTGTAGGTGAGGGTGTGTTGGGTAATGTGTTGAGGTGTGTGATGTGGGGTGCATGAGTGCATAGTGTGTGGCTCTGGTTGTGTCATTGATTTTGGTGTCAATCTCCTAGCATTAATTGTTGTTTGTAAAGGGTTGTGGGTAATGTGGGTGTGTGTTTTATAGTGTTGTGGGTGTGTGTTGTTTGAATTGTCCAATGTGCTGTTGTTTTGTTTGTGAGTGTCCATTTTGAGAGCAGCGGTATGTACCGCCAATGGTTTACCACAGTTGAATGTCTGCCATGGTGATTCGTGAGTCACAATGTGATGAGCGTAGTTCTGTTGGTGTAACGGTGTGGGTTTTGATACCGCCAGTTTATCACTGACCTTTGGTGTTGCGGATATGTGTCTGTGGCTGAATACTGACGGATTGGTGTGTATGTGTCATAATAGGGGGAACGGATATCTGCGGCGGCGGCGGTAACTTGCCGGCAGTCAGTGTGGCAGTAAGTGGGATTTTACGCCAATGTCATAATGAGGGCCTAAGTCTGTAGTTCCTTACCCCTTGTTAGAAATGGAGTCCCTCGTTGGCAGTAGTTTACACCCTGTCCTGTCCTAGTTGGGATCCTCACGCTAGCCAGGGTAAGGGAGCCATGCAGCTAAGATCACCCCTACTCACCCCATTGGTAGCTTGGCACAAGCAGTCAAGCTTATCTCTGAGTCAATGTGTAAAGTATTTGTACATACACAGTGAAAACACCATAAAAGTACTCCACACTAGTTTAGCAAAATAGGCAAAAAAAAATGAGAAAAAAGACCAAAACTACAAAAATCCAGCATACAGGAGTAAAGATATGAATTTTCAAAGATTAGATCTCAGTAAAGCACATAGATCATAATAGGGAGGTGAGGCATTGCTGGAGCCAGTGCGGCAACAGTTCCTTAATTGCTTCCTTACTGCTAGGCAGGAGAATTGAGGCATCAGTTAATTATGGTACCAAGGGAGGTGATGCAAAGTCAGAAGTGCAGCATCGGTTCCTTATGATCCGGCTGGGGTCGATAAGTCCAGGAGGTCAAGCTGAGCTGCGTCGGCTTCGCAGTGTCACAAGCACACCACTAGGCCACATGTGCTGCAGCAGAGTTGAGTGTCATGGGCGTTGGTGACACAGCCCTCGGGACTCATGACGTGGTGGGACTTTAGAGGTATTGCAGGGGCATCGGGCCTGCAGCATCAGTCCCAGATTGTCACATACAGCAGGGACCACAGCTCTGGAGCAGGCTCTAGCTCCGAAGTTACTCTGGAGTTGAGGTACTTGGTTTCTCCTTGGTTGTACCTGAACTCACTCCTGAGAGTCCCGGGACTGGATTTGGGACCACTTGGCAAGTCAGGACTCTCAGCAAGAGATCCCAGGTTCTGGCAGATAAAGGGGGTCATTCTGACCCCGGCGGGCGGCGGGAGCCGCCCGCCTGGAGGGAACCGCCAGAATACCGCTGTGCGGTCAAAAGACCTCCGCGGGTATTCTGGGTTTCCCACTGGGCTGGCGGGCGACCGCCAACAGGCCGCCCGCCAGCCCAGTGGGAAACACCCCTCCATGAGGATGCCGGCTCCGAATGGAGCCAGCGGAGTGGAGGATGTGCGACGGGTGCAGTAACCCGTCGTGAATTTCAGTGTCTGCTAAGCAGACACTGAAATTCAGGGTGGGGCCCTCTTACAGGGGCCCCTGCAGTGCCCATACCTTTGGTATGGGCACTGCAGGGGCCCCCAGGGGCCCCACAACACCCCATACCGCCATCCTGTTCCTGGCGGCCGAAGCCGCCAGGAACAGGATGGCGGTATGGGGGTCAGAATCCCCATGGCGGCGCAGCAAGCTGCGCCGCCATGGAGGATTCTACAGGCCAGCGGAAAACCGGCGGGAGACCGCCGGTTTTCCCTTTCTGGCCGCGGCTGAACCGCCGCGGTCAGAATACCCTGTGGAGCACCGCCAGCCTGTTGGCGGTGCTCCCGCCGACCCCGAAGGACCGCCGGGGTCGGAATCAGGCCCAAAGTCTTTGAAGTCCCTGAGATTTCTTAACAAGAGGCAGTACAAGCCCTTTGAGAACATTTAGATGCAGGATGTTGAAAGCTAAGTCCAGTCCTTTCCCTCCCTGGACAGAAGCAGCAAGTAGCAGGCCAGCACAGCACAGCAACAGGCAGATCCGCAGTCCCTTCACAACACCCTATCTCTTCTTCCTGGCAGAATGTTCTCAGTCCAGATGGATTCTAAAGTTGTAGTCTCTGAGGTCCAATACTTATACTCATTTCTGCTTTTGAAGTAGTCAAACTTCAAAGGAAAGTTTTTGTAGTGCGCAAGACCCTGTCTTTTCTGCTCTGGTCCAAGACACACCCCAGCGGTTTGGGGACTGCTTTGTATGAGGACAGACACAGTCCTATTCAGGTGTAAGTGTCAGCTCCTCCACTACTCTAGCCTAGGAAAACCCATCAGGATATGCAGTGCACACCTCAGCTCCCTTTGTGTGACTGTTTAGAGTTAATCTGCATACAGCCCAACTGTCATCCTGACCCAGACATGTATTCCACAGACAAGGTGAGGCAAAGAATGGTTAAGCCAAAAAATGCCCACTTTCTAAAAATGAAACTTTCAAATGTACAATATAAAAAACAACTTCACCAAAATATATATTTTAAAATTATGAGTTCAGAGACCCCAAATTCCAGATCTCTATCTGCTCCCAATGGAAAATTACACTTAATAGATATTCAAGGCAACCCCTTATTTCTTTGGAGAGTTAGTCCTTGAAATTGTGAGAACTGAATGTAACAGTATTTCAATATCAGTACATGTAAGACACACCAGTGCATGTCCTACCTTTTAAATACACTGCACCCTGCCCATCGGACTCCCTAGGGCGGACTCCTAACAGTAAAAGCGAAGATTTGGGTTTGGCAAGTGAGTACACTTGCCAGATCAAACTTTAAAACTGCACACACAGACAATGCAGTGGCAGGTCTGAGTTATGTTTATAGCTTTACTTGTGTGGGTGACACAATCATTGCTGTAGGCCCACTAGTAGCATTGGATTTACAGGCCCTGGGCACACACAGTGCAGGTTACTAGGCACTTACCGGTAAATCAAATATGTCAATCATGGATAAACCAATCACCAATACCATTTGCACAGAGAGCACTTGCTCTTCACCACTGGTCATCAAAACCAAAACGCAGCACAGGATCAAAACAGGAGGTCGGAAGCAAAGAGTTTGGGGATAACCCTGCAAAAAGGGCCATTTCCAAAAACCCTTTTGGTGTATTAGATAGATAATGGATCCTTTTTCAAGTTGATGGAATAATACCATGCAGCAACATTTGTGGAAACACATGATATAAAAAGGAACTCCAGAGCGTTGGACCATGTTTCATATTGATACTAGACAAGCTATTCATCCAGAAGCCTGAGAAGACCAATTATTTATTACACCAAAAGCAATTTAATCTTGAGTTAAATGAAAAGTAGTAGTGATGTATATATGGCTATTCGGAAGGAGATTACTGTTGCCTAGATAAATATTCTCAAAGGGAATGAAATGATCATTAGCAGTTCTGTAAACATTCATTCCATTACTGAGCAAGGACCAGGTTAATTGGAATTGATTGGATTTAACTGCCTCAATAAGATTTGTCCATGTATCATCGTAGTGAATATATTTCCAAATCTGAGAAAATCATAGCTTTGCTTTGCTTGTTTAATCTTGACTTTGTGTCTGGTGAGCGGGTTGCTTTAATAGTTGTCGTAAAATTTTCTGGTGCACTCGCTTTGCCTCTTTTACCCTCTGTGTCTGAGGTTATTTACACCATTCATGCTGATCAATGGGTTTTACAGAGCATTTCTGACAAGCGAACTTCAAAACATTCCCTAAGAAGACATCTCAGTCTTCTAGCCAATTCACCATCCCAAGGTCATGTCTTTTCTGGCTTTCTATAAACCCAGTTATACATTTTTCATGTTTCAACTGTGATAGCCTAGTGGTGAGATTCCCGTTTCAAAAGAAGTTCCTATTATGTATAATAGCTAATTGACTGAGAATTATACTAATTTTAGGAGGAAATTGATTGAAGCTCATTGCTAGTATAATCACCTGAGGATCATTGTCGCTCTCATTTCTGCAAATGATCCTATTTTTCTTACAGAGAAGAAATTGTGAGTAGCGTAAGATGGAATAGTCTAATGTTGATTTCTGATGACTGATGCAGAAAGTTGGAAGAACAGGTTGATTGTACTCTACCCTTCCTTTTAAAGATCAAAAACCTATGCTGTACAGTTCAGTAAGAGTATACTTTTCTGTGGGTGTAGGATTTCTACTAATACTGTTCGAGGACACTTATGGAATAATTTATAACTTATTAGACAGATCTGTGGGTGTTGACTTATTAATTATATGAAACAACAGGTTCTGATTAAAGTTTCCAGTTCAAATTATTGGACAGCTGGCTTTGAGTTCTATGATTTCCTCCAGATCATCCGACAGGCAACGATATTGAACTCTGTTCCTGATTAGTGATGGTGAGAGGTATATATTTATGATAAGAAGTACGTTTGTTTTGTTTATCCTTCTGTAGAACTGGTAAAATATATTTATAAATTGACCTGAGTGTTTGCTGGATATTTTTTTCATCCATAAATTGGTGTTAAATAGGATAATCAGTGCAACCCTTGGTCTACCAAATAGGTTTTTGATTGCTGGAACTTCAAAGGTTGTGAAATCGGGCATGTTGAAAGATGTTGTTTTCCATAATTCTTGTAAACAAATTACAAGTAATTCTTAAAGAAGGCTTTCAAATTATTTAAGAGGGGTCTCTCATCTCTGGCTATAATCCAAGAGCATATTGTAAGACCCTCTTGAGTTGAAGTGCCAAGATTAGATACCTTATTTGTGACCAGCTTATGGTTCATGCTCGTTGAGATTCTGTGCCATCAAAGTAGATGATCTCCTAACACTGCAGTTGACCATTTTGTGACCGTTAATACTGATTGTCAAATCTTCAAAACAATTCTGGTCATCTGGAATTTTGAAATGTGTTTTCTTAGTTAATAAGGACTTGGAATGGGCACAGCAGAGGCTTTTGTCTTGGAAAACATACTAGTATTATGGCTTAGTTACTTGCCTCAGGGTTATTTCCCAAATTTTAGATGAGATTGACCTGCTTGCCCATGTAATGGTTGCATCTCCATCGGACTGCGGTAAAAAATAAACTCCAAGTAGAGAACCAGAGTCAATGTTTTATAATTCTGGAAAATTAACAAGCAGCCTTAATATGTTTTGCTGATTCAGAATGTTATGTTTCCCCTCAGATATTTATTTGGGGATTAACTCACATTTCATAAGGTCTAACATGTCTCCCTCAAAGTTGTTCATTTGTTGTCATCCAAAGAACTGGACACATAATATTTGGTGGTGTTTTCAGTAGATATCTTGCTAAAAAAATGATATCTAACTTCTTTATTGGTTGGCTTCATGTTCTATACAATACTGGGCATTTTACAATCAGACTTCATGAGTTTCTGACTTGGAAGAATGTTTTGGTGATTATGCTTTAATGGGAATCTATCAGCTGGATGAAAAGCTGTCCTGGCTAATGTTGCCAGGCCATTTGTAATATTTGTAATAACATTCAATGAGCAACATAGGAAGACTTGTTAATTTGATACAGAATTTGATTGGTGCAATTAATCAACTAAGTTAATTGTTGTCCCAGCAAATAATTAACTATACAGTGGGGCTGATCCTACAGAAATATTTTCATTGTTGACCGTTGTTGCATGTATATTTGTATCTCCAGTTACACGGAGTCTGTCCTCTTTCTGTTCTGCTCCTAGGGAACATGAATCTCCCCTTGGTGAAACTGGTTGTGGTTTGGACTCTTTGTTTTGATTATTTAAATTGGCATGATTAAAAATAGAAAAACATTATTGACTCTCCAAAGAACCAGGTAGTTCTGTTGATAAGTTACCTGTTACAGTTTCCTGGAGACTGATTTTTTTTGTTCAACTTCACCAATTTATTTTTCCACCTCTTGCTGAGGCAAGACTTGATTTCTGTTGTAGGCTCATTAATGGCATTTGATATTTCAGCCATGAATGTTTGACTGTTAGAGGTCTGTGACCTTAGTTAATCATCTAGTTGAATAAGTTTGAGCACAATTGTACTCTGTGAAGATAATATTGTAATGTGAGTGTAATTTTCCTCAATGTCCTCATTCATATGGGCATTCTCAGTTTCTTTCTCTTCCTGAGATTTAAATTGTTTATGATAAATATTAGAAAACGGTTTCCCAGGTAGTTTTTGAATCAGGTAGATAATATCATCCAGGAAAGATAACCTGGAAATATTAGTCTTGCAATTTTGTAATATTAAATCTACATTAGATAAATGTTTAGTGATTACCTGTAATGGTTTGAGATCGAATTTAATACTGCTTAATAGTGAAATCTGTTCAGTGAGTAAATTAGATTGATCATTCAATGTATTATTCATTTGCTTTAAGATAGAAGAGATAGCACGCACTGCAGATAAAACTGGATATACAGGAGGGACAATGTCCTGTAGCAGTCCATTTGGGTTGGAATAAACTGGCCTGTAGTAAGTTCTGGCAAGGATGATTTATGGGAATCAACATTGTTGCTGTTGCCCCAGAAGGCCTACCACTACATATATCAAATCAGAATCATCAAGCGAGTGTACATTTCCAATTAATTTGTAACACACTTATGCTCAAAGACTCATAACTGTCTAACTCTCTACCAATGATGGATTCATTCATTTAGCTGTGTCCAGATATAGGGGGACATTACAACATTGGCGGTAAATGCCACTTACCACCTTGCAGAAGACCGCCAACACACCGCCGCGGAATTCCGCCACAGCTATTACAACCTACAGCTCGGAATCCGCCAAAATTTAGACACCCACACAAGTCCGCCACACCAAAGGTCAGTGATAAACTGGCGATAACAAAACCGACACCGTCATGCCAATAGGAATACGCCCACACTATCACGACCCACAAATCCACGCAGCGGTCTTTCAACCGCGGTATTCCATTGTCAGTACACACCGCCGCGCTCAAAATACACACACATTTACAAAACACTACCACATTGGACAATTCCAAATACACATACCTGACACACATACACACACCACTCCCACACACCCAATACAATATAAAACACACACCCACATCACCCACAAACCCTTCCGACCACAATTGCGACTGAGGGCAGAGAGAGACACCACCATCTACAAACTAGCATCCAGAGGCACTCAACACCATCACTCACACAACATCCATGCACAAAACACCACACACCCCTAAACATCACCCCACACATCGCAACACACACCACCCCACACATCACCCACAGCACCCCATGGCAGGAGGAGCTCAGGGTCATGGTGGAGGAAATCATCCGGGTAGAGCCACAGCTATTCGGATCACAGGTGCAGCACACCACCATAGCTAGGAAGATGGAGCTATGGTGCAGAATCGTGGACAGGGTCAACGCAGTGGGACAGCATCCAAGAACTAGGGATGACATCAGGAAGAGGTGCAACGACCTACGGGGGAAGGTGCGTTCTGTGGTCTCAAGACACCACATCGCGGTTCAGAGGACTGGCGGCTGACCCCCCACCTCCTCCCCCACAACTAACAACATGGGAGGAGCAGGTCTTGGCTATACTGCATCCTGAGGGCCTTGCAGGAGTAGCTGGAGGAATGGACTCTGGTAAGGCAAATCTTTCACTACTTCATTCCCCACCCTACCTGCATGCTATCACATACCCCCACCCTCACCCCCATCACTCCAACTCCTCACATATGTCCCTCTATCCCAACCCACCCATCCCAACACCAAGCCCTGCATGCAACACCAAAGCATGGACACCCATCACCAATGCATGGCCACTGCACATACCCACACACACCCCTAAACATTTAGCACACAAGGGGCCAGATGTAGCAAAGGGTTTTTCCCATTCTGTGTCAATGGGGAAATGTGTTCGTACATATGGACCAAGGTCCTAACCAAGAATGCAAGCACTGGGGTACAGGGTCACCCACCCATTGCACACCATGGCACACACAGATGCAATAATCATGCCTTTACACCCCTGCAGGACCCCAGCGGACGTGCTCTATGGAGGAGAACAGCGAGCAGAGAGTCAGCCAACACTGAGGTACGAAAACACAACTTTATTCCACAATTTTTTTTAGCTGCTATGTGCCTGTATTAGTGTGTATGCAAGTCCTAGATATGTGTGACGCATTTAAAATTAATGCCATGTGGCCCCCTGAAATGGCGGCTGCCTGACCTGTAATGTGGGACAAGGGGATATGAGGTAACTGCGCTGGCGTTGTACACCGTCGCGGTAGGCGGTCGAAGACCGCGGCGCAATCCTGCATTGGTTAACATTGGACCCTATGGGTCCCAGGAGCCAATGACGATGTACGCCGGCGGTGACGGTATGCACCACCATGGATGTCACTGCCATTTTCTCTCTGTTCACTCACTTGATACCTGATCTTCGACAGGAGAGGGCCTACACTGCAAGTGCTGCTGTGACCTCAGTCTGGAAGAGACAATGACTCATGTGTCTGGGGAAAGGGCCCCTGCCTTCACCACAGAGGAGTTGGAGAAACTAGTGGATGGGGTCCTCCCCCAGTATACGCTACCCTACGGTCCTCCAGACAAACAGGTAAGTACACTGTGAGCATGCCGAATGGGCAATGCTTGTGTGGAGTGGTGTGGATGGAAGATAGAGGGGGGGATAATGAGGCGTGCATGAAACGACGGTGAGTGCATGTGCGTCATGTCAAGGGTAGGGATGCGGGCCAATGACTGTGACGGTGCGGACAGTTATATCTTCTACTTTTCCCATGTACTATTCCTGTAGGTCAGCGCCCACCAGAAGAAGAATATTTGGCGTGCCATCGCTAAGGAAGTCCGGACCCTGGGGGTCCACCACAGACAGAGCACCCACTGCTGGAAAAGATGGGAGGACATTCGCCGCTAAAGCAAGAAGACGGCGGAGGCCCAGCTGGCGATGGCCTCCCAACGTGGGAGGGGTGCCCGTCGCACCATGACCCCCCTGATGTTCCGGATCCTGGCGGTAGCCTATCCGGAGTCAGATGGGCGCTTGAGGGCATCACAGCAGCCACAAGAGGGTGATTACACTCTCATTCAGCTGAATCAGCGCACATTGGAGGTGTCTGGGTGGGGGAGTTGGGCCGTGGTTTCCCCTAGGCCAGGGCTAGTTTAGTAGGCAAGGTCCCTTTGTAAGGCAGGCCATGTGGCACCCCACCCCACTTGTGTTCAGAGCCAACTACACCTAGTCAGGCTCCTGTGACTTCCATGTGTGCAGCAATCGGGCATAGGCCTTGTACCCCATGTCCCTGTGATTAATTAGGGAACTCAAAGTGCACCGCGTAGTGCAGGGGGCTTCTGTGTCTGTAGTGTCCGCCAACGGTAGCAGTATTGCATGCACTCAACATGTCTTTCTTCTGTCTTCCCCCCACTTTTTGTGGTCTCCCTGTTCTTGTGTGCATTAGCATCATCAGGTGGAGGAGCAGTTACACCGGAGCAGGCGGGAGCTGCATCCCACATGGCCCTGGAGGGCGATACGATGGAGTCTGAAGCCACCAGTGGGACGGAGGGCGAGGGGAGCTCCACGGCGGGGACAGGAGCTGAGACCATCAACACGGACTCCTCCTCTGATGGGAGCTCCCTTGTGGTGGTGGGCTCCTCTGTGCCCACCGCATCTACAGGTACAGCCGCCACCCCCCTACCAGCACCGCCCTCCCAGCAGCCCCTCAGCGTGTGCCCCGTGGCCGCTCACCCAGGAGGGTGGGCATCTCCTTCACCCCAAGCACCTCAGCCCCTGCCCCTGTCAGCCCTGCTGCCCTCAGTTAGGAGGCCATTGACCTCCTCAGGTCCTTCACTGTTGGGCAGTCTACCATTTTGAATGCCATCCAGGGTGTAGAGAAGCAGTTGCAACAGACCAATGCATACCTGTAGGGCATTAATTCTGGTCAGGCAGCCCAACAGCGAGCTTCTCAGACTCTGACCTCAGCACTGATGGCAGCCATTGTCCCTGTGTCCAGCCTCCCCCTCCAACTTCCTCCACCCAGACCCAAACACCTGTACCTCAGCCTATCCCAAGCACACCATCAGACCAGCATGCACCCACCTCAACACACAAGCATCACATGAGCACCACACATCCCACAGGCACTCACACAAGCATCATACCCATGCACACATACCAACATCCACTGCCTCCCCTGTGTCCCCCTCCTCCTCGTCTCACTCCTCCCTTCCTGTCTCGTTTCCACTCACACCTGCATGCACTACATCTTCAGCCATTACGTCCATCACCGGCAACCCCATCACCACATCCCACTCACTTGCACTCACCACCCCCACTACCATTCACACATCCCCTGTGTCCTCTCACAGTGTGCCTGTGAGCCCACCTCCCAAGGCACACAAACGCAGCCACACACCCACCCAACATCCATCCACCTAACGACAGCCTCCAGGCCATGCTCCTTCACCCAAAGTCAGCAAACGTACACCTCCTACAACCACTACCTCTTCCTCGACTCCCAAACCCCCTCCATCTACCCGTCCCAGTGTGTCCAAAAAACGTTTCCTGTCCAACCTTGACCTCTTCCCCTCACCTCTCCAACCCCTTCAGTCCCCTAGGACCTGCCTTTCCAGGTCCCAAACCAGCACCTCAGCCACAACATCAGCGGGAACAGTGGTGCCAGCAGTATCCGGCTTCTGGAGTGCACCAAGCAGCAGGGCAACCAGTGTGCCAAGAAGCCAGACCACGGACAGTCCCTCACCTCAGAAGCATAAAAAGTTGGCCCCTGCCGGTGGGAGAAAGTAAAAACATCTACCACCAAAGGCTCTCCCAGGATGACAGTTGGGAGTGGGAAGACAGCTGCGCCACCATCCAAGGTGGGGAAGGGGCACAGAAAGACAGGCAAGTCGCCGAAAACCTGTACGGCGGACAAAACCGCCACCAGCACCGCTTCACACGACACCGCCGCCACCAGCACCGCACACTGCCGCCACAAGCACCGCTGCCAAGGACACCGCCGCCACCAGAACCGCTTCACAGGACACCGCCGCCACAAGCACCGCTGCCAAGGACACCGCCGCCACAAGCACTGCTGCCAAGGACACTGCTGCCACCAGCACCGCTTCACAGGACACCGCCGCCACAAGCACCGCTGCCAAGGACACCGCCGCCACAAGCAGCGCTGCCAAGGACACCATCGCCACAAGCACCGCTGCCAAGGACACCGCCGCCACCAGCACCGCAGGCCAATGAGCGTCGACAGCTCTGACGCTACTGAGGCCGCCACGAGCAGGAAGAAGCACTCTGGGCACAAAGCCCCCTCCAGAGCCAGTGGAGATTCACATCCACTACCTCTGTCCTTGGCAGGATGAAGCACTCTGGGCACAAAGCCCCCTACAGAACCAGTGGAAACTGTTATCCACTAGAGAGACTGTGGTTTTGCACTCCCCAGGATAAAGCAGTGGGCAAACTACCCACTGGAGAGACTTGTGAGACTGTGGCTTTGCACTCCCCCCAGGATAAAGCAGTGGGCAAACCACCCACTGGAGAGACTTGTGAGACTGTGGCTTTGCACTCCCCAGGATACAGCAGTGGGCATGGAGCCCCCTCGTGGATCTGGCGTCGTGCACTCATCAGGCTGAGGTGTCCCCCCCTTCCTTTCCCCCTGATGTGCCTGTATTTCTATCTGATGCCCCTGCAGTGTTCTCTCTGTTTTAATCAGGTATCTTGTGTGGGCCTCGCCCATGCATTTTGGGCCCAGTGGTCCACGGACTTTTATGGTGCAATACCTTGGACTTGTATTCATGGTGTATATAATTGTTTATAGTGTATATATATTTTTTGAGTACTGGATTTTAATCGATTACAAACGTTCAAATCATTTCCTTTTGTCTTTGCATTCTTCTGGGGGGGTTGGGGGGGTGTAACTGTAATGTATCATGATGTATTAGTGTGTGTGTTGTAGTGGGTGAGGGTGGGAGTGGGGGTGTTGAGTGTGTGTGTCACTCTCTTTTCCCTCCCCCCTCCCCTGTGTTGTGGGTGGGGTACTCACCGTGGTCTTCACCGCCGGCGTTCGTGCTCCTGGTAGAGCAGCAGGAAGACAAAGACAGGGAGTATCTGGAGTTCCGGTTCCATGGCGTCCTGGTTCCTCATGGGGTGTTTAGAGGTGAGCGTTTTCCCTTCCAAGTCCTGTTTCCGCCGTCTTTTTGTTCACCGTGAATCCGCCCCGGAAAAGGTGGCGGATTGGACTGTTGTGATACTGTGGGTGGTATATTGTGTTCCGCCTACCTGTTGGCGGTTTCCGCCACGTTCATAATTCCATTTTTTTCCGCCGGCCTGTTGGCGGTTTTACCGCCGCTTTAACACCGACCGCCAGGGTTGTAATGAGGGCCATAGTGCCGGACTAAAAGATATTGCTCAGGGGGGCTTGATTGGTTAGGCCGAATCCTTGATTTTTGACAGTAAAGCCATCTGCTCCCTGATCTAACTGAGGGATCCTTATTCAACAAAACTAAGAAATCTTCACAGTATCTCGTAAGTCTGCTATTGATGTTTTAAGTGCTAGAGAAGAAGCCACTGTGGGTGAAACTGAGCAAAGAGTGGAAGTTGTGAGAACCCCCATTTCCTCAGTGACATGTGCAGTCAATTTAGTTGACAAAGAACTTCACCTTGTAAGAGACTTGTAGATTGGGTGGTCGTAGGGACTCCATTTTTGCTCAACTTTGTTTAATTATTTTGGGATCTGGTTTTCATTCTGACACAGTGCCAAAGAGCATCTATCTATATTATAATATGATACATAATATATGGTTAAATTAACCTTTATCCTTTAGTCTTGCTGGTGAAGTAAAGCATCTGAAAGGGGCCAATGTAGATAATGGCTGGAGTACAGCATTTAAAGTAATCCCCCCAAAAAACTAAAAATCTAGAGACCGAGTAGGGATGTCTGCTGCCTCTCTGTTCACACCACCTACTACAGCAGGTAAAGTCAAGTTGTAGTCAAGCGGCAAAGTGCAAGCAGACATGACCCGCCCACTGTATGAAACTCTTGGTCACTACACTGCACAGTCACTACCCAGTTGGCCTACCAGAAGGACCCACCACAAGCCCAAGAGCCTCCTCACCATTCACCCCCTACTTCAGCTATGAACCCCCGGCATTGCTGAATTGTACCCTCAAGTTGGAGGCACACAGCGTAACTCACCTTGGGGCTCCCCTAAAGGTACAGCCAAACCCAGCAGCAGTGAGAACTGAGCCCCTCCAAGGCAATGGGAACTGGGGGTACTGTGGAAACTTTGTAAATGGCCAGAAGGGGTAATCAGAAAACAGAAACAGAGAGCTGACAGGCAAGAGAGGTAACAGCTACAGCATGAGGCTGCAAAGCTGCATTGCTGCAGGGCAAGCATGGTTGGCACATCATGGCTTCCCATAGTTGCCAGCCATTGCTTTGCAGTACTGAATGACATTTCTCTAAAAAAAACATGAAAAAACAGGTCAAGGCCATTACTGCTTTCCTCATACCTGGCCTGTTTATAACGGCATTTAGGAACTGAGCAGATATTTACTTCTTGCAACATTATTCTGCAGTTTCTTTAGCAGATGCTATTTATTTGCCTCCCCCACTGGTCCTTTACTTTTAGAATTGAGATCCATGGGTTACTGCAAATAAATATTTCCTCTTCCCTAAAATTGCAGAAATTGTGTTCTGTGTGGTACTCCAGAGACCCTCCACTGCTCTACCCACCTTGTTGGGTCTGATGTATAGATGCAAATGTCCATCTTTGCACAGGCCCTGTCTTTTGTCAACATTATAATGTGTGGGTGTGGTATTCTCAACCTTTTACGGGAGGCTTGACACTTTTAATTAATCTATTTTATCTGGAGGCTAATGGAACAACATATTATTTTTTCAATGAATTACATGAAACACTCTGGCAAAAGTGAATAACAGAATATGTGCATTGAAGACAGCTTGTAATCACCTTTAGTTCTCCTCTTGTAAGAGTTACCATAGATGGATCATGAACATGATTTTGGAGAAGACTGGAGATGGCGGTTGGCTCCTGCCCATAGAGAAACATCATGGAAACACAACATCCCATTTCTTCTTCCTCTTTTTTACCTACTGACTTGCATGTGTGATAGGTTTGCTAGAGAAGCTTATAGAAAATAAAAATCCATTAACTAAATAACACATGAGTGAGTGAAAAATAGGCCTAACCAGAAACCATGTTTAAATGCACCCTTTTCTTTCTAAACTTTGAGACCCATGTTTGCTTGGCTTGCTTGACTTACTAGAGTTGACAAATTCCATTAAGTTTAATTCAGAATACATTCAAAAGAAATGTTACTATTGTAATGTTTGCATGGCCTATGCATGGCACAAACTTCCCCCTTTAACAAAGAAAGCTATATTATTATATTCTTTCCACTTTAGTGGTCTGCTTGGGAATTTAAAAACGTGCTTCTTTATGAACAGGCTTATGGTGTGAAGGTGTCTGAGAACAACACGAGAAAGTACAAATTGTCATGTTTTTCACAGAGTAAAGCACATGCGAAAGAAAGCCTAAATGTCCAGCTTGATGTTTTATGAAACATTGTGTGTCACATGTTTGGACTGCTTTATTCAGAAAGTGTTTCATTCACATGAAATCATGGCTTCTGATTGGATGTCTAATGTCTTGAATGAAACATCTTTGCTAAAATGTATTTTTCCATGTTATATATATAAAAGTGTTCCCAAGGAAAGGACAGAGGGCAATGGTACTAGTAATAGCATTGAGAGAGGCAGGGAGATAGGACAGCAGGGGATACAGCAACTGCAGATTTATTCTCAGACTCTCTATCTCATAGAGCTCTTGACACAGAATGATTGTTTTCTGCATAGATTATTCTCTAATTAGAAGTGTGTTACATTATTCTTTATGAGTGCTTATGGCATTCGCAGACCGGACTGCTATTAGATTGTGTTCATTTAACTATTACCAAACTGAAATGTGTTGATTTAGAATATTAGAATAGGGATATATTGCAGGACATGCCTATGTAATGTTCTCTAATCAATTATTAACTTACAAAAAACAAAACATCTATGAGACAAGAAACTTAAAATTATAAATAAAATTCTAACTCTCGTTATTGACCTCTGATAGACTCTGAATGTATTATTGATGTTAATTTGTAGCCTTGATCCTACAGCCATTCCCAAGATCCCTTCCTGGGGGGCCTTAAGAAGTGTGGAGTATCTAAATATATTTTGGATTCCCACTCTTCCAAAAATGTATTAAGGTTACCATGGTTAGGGAAACTAACTGTAGTAATATAAAAAGTACCAAAATGTAGACAAAAGACAGGATGCCCAGAATCCATAAGGGAAGACTGAGGAGGTGCAGTTTGTGAAGCAGTTGCAGATTGCACTTGAAGAATTGCTGAAATCAACAGCTGTGAATATAAAGCTTTATCAAATTAAACACATTGTGACTTGAGAATTGTATTGAAATGCTTTTATGATGTTTCAGTATGCAATTGCTGTGGTTTATGCGTAATATGCATTTTCAAAGACATAAAGAGGATATTGGACTAAGAGGTAGTGTAAGATTCAGGATAGAAAATAATAGATACAGAACAAAATAAGGTATTCTTGTCTGCTAGGAGAATTGTACGTCATGAGAATTCATCAACTTTGAACAGATAGGGACATAATAATCTGTCTGGGCTGTCCTAATTGTAATTGTTGTTTGTGAAGCCTGATGCTCAAAGGTGACACAACACTGATAAGGTGCTTAGGTGATTACCCGCAGGTTGAGAACTCATCAGTGAGAAACTCTTTTTGAAATAACATTGCAAAGGTATAAAACCTAGTTCATATTTCTGAACTATACTACCAGTTTCCCTAGAAAAAGCAAATATAGACTGGTGTCTTTTTATGTTGTTTAGTTTCTAGATTAGTCTTTCATTCATTTAGAGGAGAAAATTGGAAAGGGGGGTGAACCACTGCAACGGGTGAGTTGTTGCATCATAGGGTGCTGCACTGGTACTGGTCGGTTAGTCTGAAGCAGCGCTGTGACAGGTTGAATCTTGGCAAGAGTTGCAAAATCATTGGTTGGATGAATAACTAAGCTGCATTGCAATTTCAAGTAGGGGTTCTATGCTCTGACGTATATAGAATAATTTTAAAACATTTGAAATATTCAAGTTCCTATTATTGATTTCTTGATTTAAAATTACATTAGAAATGTTCTCAAAGCTTAAAGAAGCCTAATGAGAGGAGATGTGATGATCCCAGTTAGGGAGGGTGAGAAAATACATCCAGAGGGTGGACCAGAAATTGATGTGATGGTTCATAAAGGATTACATACATGTTTGGCTTTGTCAATGGTGCAAGATCATTGAAAAAAAGACCACTAAGCTTTCCTAGATGGGGAATGTTTAATTTAGGGATTATTGGTAGATTACAGGAAGTTTTATAAGAAATTAAGCCAACTACACCCATAAAATTTGAAGCATGTTGTAAATGGTGGCACGACAGGGAAAGATTTCAAAGGTGAACTAAGAGATCAATAATAAATTACAAAGATGCAGTTTGGGATTAGTGAGCACAAGTATGGAGGAAACGTATAGCAGAAAGTCCTAGATTATATCCTATCCTTGCAAAAGAAGAGATCATAAAAACTAAAGATTCTAAAAAGCATGTAAGGAAAAAGATGAAAGGAGAAACAGACGTGGTCATTGAAACAAAATTTGATTCAGGTTATAAAATATTAGAAGAATTATTGGGTCTGTGTCCACCACCATATATGGGTCTGATGTCAAATGATGGAGCTCAATTAATAAACAATGTGATCATAGCCACAGCTCTAGCAGATGTTTTGCAAATTACTAGCCCGATGCAAGCAGCACAGGCTACAAATATAACTCCAGTAATGAATCAATGGATTGCTGCACAGCCTGTTGTTGCACAGCCTCTAACTCAGCAAACGGTTACAAGTGCTCCAGTACACATGAATACAGCTCAGATGGTAATCCAAATAGATACTCCATTTAATGTAATTAGAACTCCTGCATGTGTTACTGAAATCATTACACCACAAATTTCCATTAATGTAATTGGTGAAGAGAAACAATATATTTTAATGAAATTAAAGTTTTTTTCATGTCACAGAGGAGAATTATATATTATAGTTGGGAATAAGGTACTAAAATAAATTTAGTTGGTACTATAGGATACCTATCCCCAAAGAGGGACAGCTGAATTTATGTTTGAGCTATTGTGGAAATTGAAGTGGATTGACTTATGTATGAGAATAGATTGATTGGGAATGAAAGATGTTTGAGTGATTTGCAGTTACAAGTGGGTATGTATGGTTATTTGAGGGAGGATCAAACATTATTTGAATGCATTTTATGGAGCTAATCTTGTTTGATTGTGTATTGCTTTGATAATTAAAAGAAAAAAAAAGAAAACAATATATAATGCCTGTGTGAACCAATACAAATATATAATAAAGAGATGCAATGGATCTCATTCCTGGGCTCAAGATATGATCTTTTTTTAAATAAGGCATTGTATAGTTAAATAGAGGGGCAGACTATTTTCCTTTGTTTTTTCTTTTGTTTATTTATACACTGTAAACAGTGCCTGCACAGGAGTTTCATGCTACAGAGCCACCGAGAGATCTTGCCACAAATGCACATTCACCTGTGGTGATGACTAGATATAATTAGACTATTACACTTCTAAAAGGTAGAATTTCACCTCAGGATTTGGATTATTTGAAACTGAACCGAATGGAGCAGGGAAGTTGTGATGAAAGCACTCCAACAACACACCTGACAGGTGCATATTTATCCAAAAAATATGGGGGGTTTTCATTACACAGTTTGTGCTGGGGTTGAGACTTGACATTTGTCAGATATATAAAACAGAATATGATTTGCTGGCAGACAGACTTTGGATGAGATTTTGAAATGTGCACAGAATTGTAGTGTGTGAGAAAGCTGGACTGATTGCAGAAGCCCCCCAACTTTTTGCCATCATTTTTCAATTATGCTGGTGTTTTTGTGACTCTGAGGGTGCCCTGGGCACTGCTGAACAATTCAAGGGCCTGTGCTCTGATTAAAATGACTATGCAAATTAGGATAATTATAGTTGGCTGAACCGACCTACCTATAAGTCCCTAGTATATGGTAGGGCATGTAGGTTTAGGAGCCCCAGCATAGGTAGTACACCCATAGGTGCACTGCTGGGGTGCCCAGTGTCTTTTTAAAGGCAAGCCTGCCTTGAGGGCTGCTTTTAAGTTAAAGTTAACCCTAAATTTGATTTTTGAATTAAATGTACTTCCAAAGTCCTAAGCTACCTTATTTTACATATGTCACAGATAAGGGTATGCCCTAAGTGACCTCATGGTTGGGTGCAGTGTAACTATAGGCAGGAACTTGATGATTTATAAACCCAGGTGAAGGAAAAATAGCTAAATTCATTTCCGCCCATTGTAGTGAATGGGCTCCATAGGCTAACAAGGAGAGACTTTATTTTAACATTATAAAGTCTTACTTTCTAGAGGAAGGAGCTAAATATGGCATGTTTAGTGTCAAATTAAAAGTCATAATACATCCAACAACTAACCATTTACCACTGTTGAAATTAATATAACCTGTACCTAGAAAGAGTTTTGAAACTCTTTTTAAAAGTTACCAGTTTCAGCTCTGCAGTGTCCTTCTCTGATTGGTCATCCTCTGGCAGCCTGAGCCAGGCTGCTTTGATGAGGTGTGAAGTGGCCTGGGATGACACAAAGGAAGCATCTGGTTGGAGGAGGTCTGTCTCAGCAGAGGGTGGAACAGGATTGGGGAGAGTAGCCAAACTGGTCTTTAAAGGATGGAAGGACATTTGGGACAGCCACTGTCACTCTCACATTTCCTGCAAGCTCAGACATCCAGGTGCCTGCTGATTAGACTAAGAAAGGGGTGTGTTAACAGAAACTTAGCCACACCAGTGGGTGGGCTCAGCCAGCCCTAACCTCTGAGACTGAATTTTTGCAATCTTGGATTTTGGGATAATGTTGGTCTCCGGGATTGATTTTTGTCACACTTGCCAAGAAGTGGTCACTCAAAAGGGTAATGGCTTGCACGTGATTGGACAAGAGCCTCCTCTGCTTTTCACCCCAGGAGCAAGGATAAATCTGGCAGAGCTGCACCCTGCCTCAGATGCCTACAGGAACACAACAAGAAAAAGAACTTCCTTGATGAACCCCTGACTGGTACATGGACACTGCACTCTGAAGGACTCCACCAGCTGCACACGTGGGCTTCACCACTAAAAGGACTTTACCTGTCTTCTACTGCTTCAAGAAGGGACTCCCTGTATGCTACAAGTAGAAAATAGCTGACCAGAGTCCACTGCATCAATCACTGAAGAAACTGACTCGCTGACCGGGGACCAGTGGTCATATCTGGATTTGAGCCAGGTGCGTTCTGGAAGTTAGAGTTGTAACCCTCAAGGAGAAAATCCAGATCTTCTGGAACCTTGGGGTGAGTTGTGGATGCCTCATCAACCTTCAAAAACCTTCTGTAAGAAGATTCAGAAGTTTGGAGAAGTTTGGAGCAACTTTGGGAAAAAGCTCCATAAGTGGAGCGACCCGACGTTGTGAGTCAAGCCAGTTTACGTCGATCGCGGCACTGAAAAGCTCCAAAGTCTCAGACTTCTAGGATTTCCCTTGGGGCTCGTGGAAAGGCAAACTGATGATGTTGAGTTGAAATTGGCTTGCTGTGGAGGATTGTCCGACGTTGGAGGAAAAAAGCTCCCAAAAAGTTTCTAAGTCAATGTAAAAAGTTAACCAAGGTTTTCCCTGCAGGCTATCTGAAATGGCTCCAAGGAGGACGGTAAACTTCAAGTTATTCCCGGAAGAAGATTTCCATCACAGAAAGACATCTAAATCTGAACGTAGAATCCTTGAACGAAGTCTCCTGCGACACGTATCCGAAGAGGGCTGTAGGGAGGTCGGATCCGACTTGTGACTTCGTCCCAGTGAAGAAAATCTTCAAGAAAAAGACTAAATCCTAAGGTGAAACTTTGACAGAGGACTCCCACTCACTGTAGCCGAGCAGGGCTCCATCCCCTTTAGCCTCACATTTGCCCTGGTCGAGTGCGACCAGATGTCCAGATTGGCACTTTTAGTTTTAATGCACTAAAGCACACTTATTCTATGAAAATTCATAGCTCCAGTTCCCTTTATTGAATTTTTGTTGTTTTAGGGTCATTTTAAAGATATAGGTGGTCATTATGAACAAAGCAGCCAGTTCACCACCACCCACCACCAGGCCAGATTCAACTGCCGGGCTGACTGTGAGCACATTCGACCCAGCGGTGGAGGCCGGACAGGCAGTGGGATTATCATCCCATTTCCACCAGGGATTCCCTGGCGAGTTACCCAGCCAGGTAATCCCTGGCAGAAAGCATACGGGTGACAGGAGTAATCATTCCTGTCACTTGTATGTGACCTGCCCCCTTTCCACCACCCCCAACTCCCGAACCCTGAAAAACGACCCCCCAACCCTCCACCCCCAAATACCCATGTAGGTCCCCCCACCCGAACCTCACCATCCCCACCCCCCATCCCTACATACAGGTCCCCCAAAACCCCAACTCCCCACAACCACATGCACCTATTCACATACATGCACACATGCATTAATGCACTCAGACACACATCCCCCGACATACACTCACACACACCCTCATGCACTCACACAGCCCCCCTCCCCCTTCCCTCTCGGACAGCACTTACCTCTTCCATCGCGCTGCTCTGGGATGGAACGGGCTCCATGGATGCAGCTCCGTCGCCATCGCCGCCTCTCCATACACCGCCACACCTCCACTATGTGGAGTGACATGGAGGTGAAGGTGGAGCAGCATCCACTGCCGCCACCAACTGCCAGCAGGGCGCATGGCGGCCCTGACCGCCATCAATGGTGGTGAGGCACCATGCGTCATTATTTGGCGGGATGCCGGCCACCAACACTGGCGGTCTTTCTTTGACCACCGGCACAGATGGGGGCGGGACATCCCGCCATGGAACAGACTGCTTGTGCAATGACATTTTTAGTTTCAGACATTTGTAGGGAATGATAGTACAGTTCAGGAGGTGAATGGATTGCAAGCAGATGGTTTTCAAACAAGAATACAGGGTGTGCAGAGTGGAATGATGATATCTCAAGGAAGAGGGAGAGGAGCTTGATTAATCCAAGTACAGATGTTGATGTTGCGACGTTGAAGAAAATGGCACTTTTTCACCTGTGCAACAGGGTGGGGTATTGGAAGTGTGACGTAGGCTCAAGCTTGAAAGAACTGTCAATAATCAGATGCAAGGAGCTAATCAAATAGAGGGTCCACATGTTCCTATGGGACAAATGCAAGTGCCAATGGAAAATCTAACTTAAATGATACCTATGCCACAAGAACTTATGGTACAGCCAAATATAAACAGTTCACAATTAGATCAGAACCATTTACTGCAGATTAATTGAAATTTGATGCTGTTCAAAATTAAAATGCAGTCCAACAGTTTTCCTTGCCTGATAATATCAAGATGTTGGTTTCAGACACGTCACAATGACGGTGTCGGACAGGGTGCCAGATTGCATGCTTGGTGTAGTCTTAGAGGTAGACCAGAGATGACCATGGTAGAAGGTGGGGTAAATGGCCACCAAGTGTAATTTCTTATTGATACAGGAGCTACCAAGTTCCACTGTGAGCACAGTTAAAGTTCCAGACCTGCCCCTCTTGAGAAAAGAGATCCAAGTTGTAGGAGTTACAAACATACAGATTACTTATCCAATTTCAAAAGAAATTCCTGTGAAAATAGGATCCTTTGAAGTAAATCATCGATGTGTGGTGTTCAATTCAAGTCCTTCTATCCAGGGAGAGATATATTGTGCAAGTTAAATTGCACAATCTATTGTACACAATAATAAATAGAGTTTCAGACTCACAATGAGAATGTAGATTTTATAAATGTTCAGCAAGAGACGGTATGGATCTGCCCAGTGTTTACAACAAAAGAATTACCAGCAGATTTAATTGAGAAAGTGAACACAGAAGTATGGGATTTCACAAGAAAGGATATTGGATTGATCAAAGGAGTTGAACCTGTCAAAATAAATGGGAAAACAGATGCATTTTTCCCCAGAATGGCACCCTATCATGACACCGGTAGTGATAGAAGGAATAACAAACACCATTGAAAAATGGAAAAGTGCTTTTTGAGGGAAATAATTGGAACCAATTATGGGATTGCAAAAACCAAATGGTTTGCTACAGTCTTGCATAGAGAAAGAGGGCTGCCCTCTCTCAGTGCTAACCCAAATTCATGGAGATGCTAAAAAGCCTGTGCCATATTTCTCAGTAACTCTTGATCCTGTAGAAACTACTTTCACTGGTTGTCTTAAAGCAGTAGCTGCAGTTAGTGTAAGCCTCAAGAAATGTGAGAACATTTTGAAGGGATATCCTTTAATTGTCATGGTCCCTAACTCATTTAAGCTTTTGCTTACTAGAACTAAAACATAGCACCTTACAAATTTGAGACTGACGTGTTACGAGCAAGAGATTTTTATGGAAAACAATGTTGTGCTGAGAAGATGTCAAGTGCTGAATACTAGCACAATGGTGCCTATTCCCAAAGAAGAAGAATCAGATTGCTATGAATATGATTGCCTTTATGTCCCAAACATATGCAACAAACCCAGAACAAACATAAAAGACAAAACTTTAATATGTCCATACTATATTAAATTTGTGGATGGTTCATTTGTGAGACGAAATGAAGCTTCAATGAGAGCAGCTTGTGCTGTCTGCACAATTCAATAAATAAGCAAAGTTTCATGGCTTCAAGGAGTTTCTTCAACTCAAGTTGCTGAATTAATTACCTTTACCAGAGCTTGCAGCTTGACAGCAAAAATGAGAATGTTTACAGATAGTCATTATGGATTTGGTGTTGTCCATGATTATGAGTAATTATGGTCACAAAGGTTTATGATCACTTCTGATTCACCCATTAGAAATGTGGAAAAGGTCAGAAGCCTATTGGAAGCTCTACAACTCCCCACTGAAATTGCTTTTGTGAAGTATGCAGCACACAGGAGGCAATGGGTAGGTGTCTGTCAGCAACAGGTATATTGATGAAGGCCACACTATTGTACAAATGTGGCAAGCACATTTAACAGTTCCTTTACAGAAGAAAATGTATAAGAAAACACATTTTCCATGAGGTTTAGAATGGTCTCTGGTGAGCGTTGTGACTCCTTTCTCTGTTTCATGTATTTGTTTCGGTGCTCTGACTACCCTCCTCTCTCACTTCATTTGCTGGGTGAATTCTGAAAGGAACGCATGCTGGCGAGTATCAGTATATTGTTATCTGTCAAGAGTTTTTTTAAGTTTCCCTTACTCTAAGTTTGTATCCTTTTTTTTGGAGTCTCCTCTTTGACTTCTTTTATCTTTATTAGTTTTTTTTGTCCCTAAGTTTTTAGAGATCTCTTCTGCTTGCTTAGTATTTTTCTTACCAGAATTACTCTGTAGTTGTGGTTTAGTTGGTCTGGCCCCCAGGCCATTCTCACTTATACTTGTATAAGTTTTGCAACTAATCTTTGGCAACTCATGTTCCTGATTCTGTTGAGGAACATCCCAGAGGTGCTGCCACAGCTTCTGCTTCCCCTTTAATATTACTTAGAATAATTGAGGACACTGTTTCAAAGTTGCGCATCAACTTCATCCCCAAGTTTAGAGCAGGTGCTGCCCTGTGTCCATTCTGAATTTGTTTGAGCACTTCAGGAAGATTCCCAAGTGCTGGTGTACAATCAGGAGTGGCATAAACTGCAGCAAAGACTGTGCCTCAAGTGGTACAGACCTCTACATAGAGAACCATCCCCAAAGCCAAGCACATTGTGAGGATTCTCTGATTATCTTGGGGTCCCGTATGGGAAAACACTGCTTCCAGTTGATTTGTGTTTTGTGCAATCCAGAATGGATTCTTCTCCCATTTGGTGGGTACCCTACCTATTAATGAATGCATAGTTTGCAAATTTATCCCTGCTACGGCCAAATTAGATATTGCTGCAGCAGCCCTTGCTGGGGAGGCGTTTAATGTTCGCATTACAAATTGTATTAAGTATCTGTATATATCAACAAGATTGGTGTAAAAAGTACGCACTTCTGCTACATGCATAGTTTGTACATTAGGATGTGGTGTCTATGTAGCCAATACTGTTCATGTAGGTCCTTCATTGAATAAGTGACCTAATCTAACATGTATTACATGTGGGAGGACACCTTTAAACCAATTTTGGTCTTCTTGATAAGTTAGCAGTATCTATATATATTTGTATTCTCTTTAACTCTGGAGTATATTCGCAATTGTGTATGTATGAAATGTATGTGTCTGCGTTTATTGTAGGGAAGGTGACTCAAGAGTAGAACATTACTGTTCTGTATGCATCGTGTACCTCTACCGCAAACGTAACGTCCCCACCCTGTACAGATAGTCCATTAGCAAGTAGGTCAGTTGTGACTGGTTGTCTACAATTTTATGTTATCTTATCTGATCTTGCCATATCAAAAGATAGAGATCAGAGTTTGGTACATCAATGGGGAAATCCTTTTAAGGTTAAAGCTTGAACAACCTACAGCCTAAGATACATGATATCTATTTAGCTCAGGAGGAAATCTCCCTAACATCACAGACGTCTCCGTATAATGGTCATTAGGGTGCCTTTAGCGCGTGAGAGACAGAGATATTCGGGAGATCTGTTATATTAATGCCTGCCCATTGTTGGTGGCAACATGTTGTAGGATTCTTACCTTGGGGGTAAGATTGCTGGTTTTGGACAGCAGCACCACCGTGTGTAGGTGACAGAGTCAGTCCCAAACTGGCTCGATCTGTCAGCCTGACCTTTTCGGCTTGTTAGCAGCACCTCACTAAAACCTGAAAAGTCAAGGGATTTGTGGCAGCCTAAACGCCTGATACTCTGACTACTCAGGGAACTCATGGTTGAGAGACCATACCTCTTTCTCTCAGATATACAATATCTCCCACATGCAGAGGCAGGCAGAGAGATGCAGTACAAGTTTCAATTTTTTTTTTTTTAAATGACTGCATTCTACAATAAAAGACATGAGATGCGATTATTAGGAAGATTAAACATAGCACAGTCAGGATTGTGACCATTATGGAAAAACAGATGAACAGCCCCAACATCCTGAAATTACTGTGTATAAGAATTCCTATCTATACCCTATTCTCTAACATGAGAGCATAATGGTGTTAGCCTTTTCTGCCCATCCCAGTCTTATGGAATGAGGCCCTATCTGAGAGATAGACAAGGGTCTTACCTGTTGGTCTGCTTGGCAGTCCTCTTGGTTGGCGGGGAAGATAAATTCAAGATCAGCGAATCTGCAACTAAGTTCACACAACATAACATGATGTCTCTGGCTGGAATGTCCTCTCTAACCTCCTTTGGCCTGTGTGGTGTTTTTATAACAAAACGTATTGAGAACAGACCTGACGTGATTGTGTGCCCATGAATGTATACTTTTGTAGCTGCAATACCTATAAATCATTGTGGGTAAATATAACAGCCTTGAACAGAGCAATAAACAAAATGCATACAAAGTGCACATAAAAGGTGAACACTAACAAAATGTGTTCTCTATGACTGGCAGCTGACAAAACATAAACGCAACAGTTTGAAAAGCTAGCTGTGGTCAAATATATTAAAAATACATAAAAGCAAATACTATTTTGTGTGTGCCTTAGAGGCACAGGCTATGGGCCTATAGGCTAAAATATGGGTGCCCAACCTAAATGCTAAAAGATAAACCCATAACAGCTCCAGGACTTGGCTGGTTGGTAGGAGAGTGATCAACCTCCTATTCTGCTTCAATGAATGCAGGATCTGTGTGCGAGTGAAAGTGATCATGAGTGAAGTTGCCTTGTGAGTTGTTGGAAGTGAACTCGGTGATTGAGATTTGCGGGTCCTGTGCTGTGAAGTGACATGAATGCATGTGGAAGATGTTTGAACTGGCAGCATATCTGGATAGGAAGGTAGTGGAGCTCTCCGAATAATGATGTGGTGTCATTTTGGCGTGGGAGCTTGAGGAGGAGTCTGGCAATTGTGTTTTGAAAGGTTTGAAGTTTGTGAAGGAGATGGGCTGGGATGCCGGTGTAGAGTGCATTGCCGTAGTCCAAACTGCTTGTATGTCTGGCGTAAAGTGAGAGCCACTTGGCGATTTTTCATGATATGTGGAGGATGTGGAAGCATGAGGAGTTGCACACATTGACCTGGGGCTTCATGGTGAGGTTGTTATCCAGTGTTGAACTTGATGCAGGTTTTAGTTTTATGCAATGGGCCACGCTGGTCATGAATTGTTTGAAGTTAGTCTTGGGTGTGACAGTATATTCTGCAAGGGGAAAATGAGCTCAATGTTGTTGTGTATGAGATGATGTTGATTCTGTGGGATATGATGATATGCACAAGAGGAGTCATATATATGTTGAAAAGTGTGGGGCTGAGTGATGATTGCTGCAGGATTCAACAGAGGAGGTCCTTGGGTTCTGATGTGAACAGCGAGAGCCTAATTCATTGTGTTCTTCTGGAGAGGAAGAATGGTATCTATTTGAATGCTGGTCCTTGTATTCCCACTGTGTGTAGTTTGGTGATGAGTGTGTGGTGGGAGACGGTGTTGAAAGCATCAGAAAGGTTGAGGATGATGAGGGCGCTGGTCTGCCCACAGTCGAGGATTGTGTGTATGTTGTCTGTGGCAGTGATGACAGTAATTTTGGTGCTGTGGTTGTTTCAGAATCCTGATTGCGGGTCATGCCTGCTTGATGACATTGGCTGGGAAACAAACAGCAAGAGGGGTTGGTAGTGTTTGAATATTGCAGGGTAGAATGAGGGTTTTTTGAGGAAGATGGTGATTCAAGCGTTTTTCTGCGCATCTGGGAAGTAGGCCTTTTTGAGGGAAGTGTTGATGATGGAAGTGAGTAGAGCACTGATTGTGGGTCTTCCCAGGTTGGAGATATGGTGGTGGCAGTGGTCTGTGGAAGCCTCTGCTGGACTGTGTTCATTATTGTCACAGTGTCCTTGGTGGATACAAGGTTCCATGTTGTCCATCAGTAGTTGATGAAGTTAGGAAGGTCGATGAGGGTGTCTATGGTTCGAAGTTGCTGCAGATTTTGGTAATTTTATTCATGGAAGAAGTCAGAGAGGGTGTTGCACAATTCTTCTGCAGGGGTGGTGGTTTGGGTTGCAGCTGTTGGGTTGGCGAAATCTTTGATGATGGTGAAAAGGTCCTTGCAGTTGTTGGAGCCAGATTTGGTTTTCAGTAAAAAGGCCGTTTTTATTGGTCTCTCGGAACCTTATCATAGCTTTGTCTTTTCTACTCCCTTTACTTTCTAACAACAATGCTCTTCTTTCATGATTTCCCAGTGTAAGGTGAAAAGATGACTCCTTTTTAGCACTCTGGTTTTATCTAACCAACCTGTTCATTCTGGAACCTGTAGTCCTGGTTCCGTTCCTTGAAATTAAATACATTAGAGCATATTCCTGAGGTTGTTTGCGTCATGTTTGCATCACGCCACATGGTACATGCTCAATACAAACTCCAAATGTGATTTATGAAGCCACACAAGGCCACTTTACATGGCCCTGCATGTCTCCATAGATATGGAGCAAAACAATGCAGTGTGAACCACTGTGTTGCCTAACTCTTCCCAGGGAAGACATATTATGAGGGATGTGTGGGTGTTCCCACAAAACTCCCATGGATTTTGACACATTCTCGGATTTACCAGAACTGGTAAACCTGGAAATGCACCAAAATACTATGCTTTCCCAGGGGAGGCATATTAAGGATTGTTACTATGCAGGAATGTACTCCTTCTTGCACAACAATAATCCTACATGCAACAGAGGCACCCATGCATAATGGTACAAGGGTGCTTGCAGTGGTGCTTGGTTACCAAAAGGGCACCAGCTCAGGGGAAAACGCAAGGTGACTTGCTGAATGACACTGTGTGACAATCACATAAATATGTTCCATTGTCTTGGTAACCTTGATTTTAAACATAAATGACAGGATTTTTTCTCCAGTTTCTCCCTGCTAAGCTCTTCCACCACACTCTGTTGGCTACAAAATGGAAACTGCTTCATATCCTCACTCGTTCCCCTTGTCTGCCCTTCCCAGTTCTGGCATTCTTACCTAGAGATACCTGATTGCTCCATGGAACTGGAATCAGGGCAGTATTTCTAGTGTTGGGTTTCATTTGACAAACTATGGTTTTCAAGGTTTTCAGTCACATTCACAGTAAATCACAAGAGCAATTCACATAATTGTTTGATTTGTTAAATGAGATCCCTAGAATGGAAGTGAAGAATTGTGACAACTTTGAAACATCAGTTAACCATACTCTGACTTGAACCGCCTGTTCTTGCTCTTGCTATGCACTCCACTCCCTTCCCACCCAATCAACCTCCATTATGCAAATAACATTCTTTGCCCTTGCCATTTCTTTTTCTCATGTCCTTCCATTAGGAGTTTACCCAGTTTAATGGCAGCCAACTTATGCAATGTGTCCTCCTCTGCAAAAGAACCTCATTTGCTCACAACCATTTCCAAATTCTGTCTCCAAATCTGCTCTTCATTCTCTACACCCTCACTGTCTGCAACCTACCCTCTTTTTATGCCATTTTCACCTCTCTTTCCAAACATCCATTACCCCATACCCTTAGGTGCCAAACATTTATTTGTTTATAACCCACTATGCTCTGAGTGCATATAGGTTGCAATAGGGACTCTTTCCTGTAATTGCATAGCCTGCAGCCTATACTATTTGACAGCGATTTCCAGTTAGGATGTAATTGTTCTATCTGCAAATGCACTAGTCTAGTTCAGAGGATCTCTTTCAGACATATTTTCCCCCAGCACCTGACTTAAATATTGCTACATTTTATGAGCCTCATAGGATGCAATTAGAACTGACTGCCATTGTCTTACACTAAAACTGGCCATGTCTGCTTCCCAGGATAGCCACCAAATGTGTTTATTTATAGCATTCCTTAAAGTTATACAACTTATTCCTTCAATTAACCAATTCTCAATTGACAGATTTCAAGGTCTCCACAGCTCTACTTAAATAGTTGCTCCAAGGTAAATGCTGTGCTCTTTATATTGTTTTTAGTACCTCCTTGAAGCATCTTGCTAGAGCATGCAAAATGTGATAGTAGTATTTTGCAGTTGAGCCTACAGATTCATATTTCTGGTGAGGGAGGCCAAACTAATCACAGTAAAGTAACCCTGGACCACCTCAATGGTCATGACTCTGACCACTCACCACAATGTGATTTTCTTTCTCACACAGAAAAATATTATTTCTTTTTTAGAGACCCTCACCCACTCTAGTAGTTGCATCCTTCATCAATGGATCCACTCTGCTCCTCAATGCCAAGGTTGGCTCAACCGAGTGATGGGAGCACTACCGGGGTGTAAATAAAAATACCTTACTGGTCACCAAGGTATCCCTTTATTCATGGTGCCAGTAGGTATGATTAAATATAGCAATGGAAGGGGGATCTCTAGGTATATTGTGGTCCTAGGAGCCTTATTATAAATATTAATCAATTAATCCAGTATCAACATGTTTCAGCCCTGTATGTCACCTCCTATTGCTGAGTGTGAAAGTGTAGTTAAGGACATTTCTTTGTCTTGTGCACTATGTAAATGAAAGCAAAATCATAGACCCTCAGCCTAGGGTGCTGATCTGGTCATTTTAGTGCTCATGATTGACATTACATTGAGCTCCATTCAGCTTTTTTTATCTCTCTCCACACCTCGTATGAGGGTAATAAAGATTGAGAGAGAATTTCTGACCATTTCTATCTCCATTCAGCATTCTTTCAATGATGAATGGGATGCCCTGTGTGTGGGCTCTGGCTTTGCTCAAACACAGGAGTATCTTTGTTTTTGGAAAATAAGTGGAGTAATGTGCATAGAAGTCATGGAATTACATGGTCCCTGGAGAAGGTTATCTCCTGTAGCAGTCTAGTTGCTCTGCGGCAGCCATATTGAAAGGATTCCTGTCCCTATGCCTTATTGGCCACTTGCTACATCAGGCAAGAGAGGCACGGCTGCATAGATGCACAAAGCACTCCGGCAGAGCTAGAGCCGGCTTCCACTAAAGTAGGGTAACCTGCGGACCCTGTTGGCTGACCGGTGTCATGTGGGGTCACTAATTATGCAAAGGCAGGTCCCTTCATAGACACGGGCTGCTATAAAGAAGGACAAACACATCCTACTCTTCACCGCATAAGGCAGCGAGAGCCTGGATGGAGAGCTATCGTAGGTACAAATTGTTGTTTGATTCCTTTGACAAAGTAAGTTCAAAGTGGTGGACAATGCAGAATGTTGGACAATATGAAGGCTATTTTTGAGCCAAGGGGGTGATGCTGATAGTTATTTTTTCTAAATATACGTGTGATGTTCTGTTAGATTGTGACTACAGGGGCGTTCTTCCCTCCCCCTCTGTGAGAAACTGAGTGGCTCCCAAAAATGGGTGAGCTTGCTCTTTACATATGAAGGGTAGAATTTCATCCTGATACTAGCACGAGTTTAACCTTGGTAGGACATACTTTAGCGCGACACAGTGTGGCGTGTTGAAACAACTCTTAATGTCACATTTTCTGCATTGCATGTTGCAATGGAGAAGTGTTTTTTTTGTGAGAGAGGCGAGTGGTTGTAAAAGTCTGGGTGGCTTTAAATCTCACAGAAGATAGGAAATGTCCCACCTTTGTGTATGCACAATTGATCATTCTGGGAAGATACCTATATGTGTGGTACAGTACTGCAACCCGAAATTATCACATAATTAATACCAGGTGCATTGTTTGTGACACTGAAAGAGTGTTTTTTATGTGTGCCACCATGGATGAGCAAGATGTGAAGGTGACGTATCATTTGCTTCCACATACTAGAACTATGCATGTACATCAAACTAGTGGTGAAATCTGTTGGCCACTTTGTATTTGTGCGCACCATCTTCATAAAAAAGTCATAACAAAGTCAATGTTAAAGTTACTGTTTTATGTATTTTGTACCCCACACAGGGATGTCCATGCATTATTATTTTCCCTTTTTAGTACCACATTTGTGCTTGATTGATTTCAAGCAGGCGAATTAAGGTACTACTATGTTCGCATGCATTTACACAGGAGGGTGTGCATGTAGCCTGTTTTGACCACCATCCGGGGACACATTATCACATATCTGATGAAAGCCCGGGACCTCACAGGGCTTCGCTAGGGCTGAAACATGTTGACACTGGATTAATTGATTAGTATATCTACCTAGATAAGGGTCATAGGACCATAATATACCTAGATATCCCCTCCCATTGCTTTATTTTAATCATACCTACTGGCACTACGAATGAAGGGATACCTTGGTGACCAGTAAGGTATTTTCATTCAGGCCCCAGTAGGATCTATAGTAAGTGCTCCCGTCACTCAGTTGAGCCCACCTTGGCATTTAGGAGCTAAGGTGGACCTGATGATGAAGCATACCACTACTAGAGTGGGTCAGGGTCACTAAAAAATAAATCATATTTTTCTGTATGAGGAAGGAAATCACATTGTGGTGAGTGGCCAGTATTGTGACAATTAAGGAGGTCCAAGGTCACTTTTTTGTGATTGGATACTGTGTTGGTAGGGTATATCCATGGTGTACCTTGGTGGGGAATTGCGGTTTTCCGCCCCTCCTACAAATATATTTCCTGACCTACTGAGCATAAGAATTGTCTAATTGGCGATTACTCAGTGCTCTTTGTACAAAGATTCCGAGTGAGGCCAAACTCCAAGTGTATCGGGCTGTTCCATGTGTATCTCAGTAGCCGAAAAATGCACCTTTAGTCCTGGTACTGCTCTCTCTCTAAAAGTGTCTCGCTTTGCTCAGGTAAAGCTTGATGTGTATATTCTACTGTAGGCATCAGTTTTGCTTTGCTAACCCTTTTGATTGCCACAGTTGTTGGGGTGCATAATGTTCCATAAAATGTGCATAGGGTATTGTTGTATATAATGAGAGACGATAAATGGAAGTTTCTGAGGTTTATTGACATCTCACGAAGTGAAACACATCTTGTCGCTCCGGCCTCTCCCAACGATTCCTCCCGAACCCTCTCCATCTCCCACGTTCCCCGTTCTACATTCTAGGCATTCCCCCGTTCTACATTCCAGGCATTCTCTGTAACATACTTTCCCTCTTTAAACAAAACTAAACAAAAACAAAAAAAAACCAAGAATGTATCTATGACAAAATGATGAACAAACTTAACAAAATTAATATGGTAACCCACTGCAATAAAACATAATAAACAGAGTCCATTTTATTTTAATAGCCATTCTGTTATCCTAAACATAATCCTTGAACTTGGCCGGTTGACGTCTTGCCCTAAAGTTGGACTTTACTCGTGATGCAACAGAGGTATCCCCCACAGCAACATCAACGTCACTGTCACACGTCTGCACAGACTCTACCTCTCCAAATCGATCCTCCACCACATCCTGATGATCACAACCATCTTCATCAAATCGCATACCATTTCCAATCCTAATCAAGGGATTTAAAACATCACCCCTGTCCTGGTGCATGTCATTCCATGCACACTTTGCTAGTCTACTTACATTCCACACTTTTCCATCCTGTGTAACAACACTATTCCTGAACACTTTTATAACCTTCAAAGCCTTACCAAACTTAGCCGCACCTTTCACCAAGAAACCAGGTTCACGCACCTTCACCCAATCACCCGCCTCAAAACAAGATTCTTTCACTTTCCACTTATCATCATACCTCTTCTTGAAATTCTCCTGTTTCCTTCTTACCCTCTCTCTAACTTCTTCAACCGAGACAGCCTTCATCTCAATCGAACTCAGCTGGATACCAATATCTGAAATCAAAACTTCGGGATACCCTTCTCTAGCAAACACCTCCTTAAAGAATTCAATAATAGTCGCTGATGTCACCTGGGCAACTAACTTTACCTCTGGCCATTTGGAAAAATAATCTATCAACACCAGAGCATAACGTGTATCTGTTGGAAGAGAAAAGAACGGGCCCGAAATGTCGAATCCTAATTTCTGCCAAGGAGAACTCAGCCAGGGAACAGGAATAAGAGGAGCAGGAACAGTCTTCAACATTTTTTCTCCATTCACACACACACACCACACTCCCTCACTACCCTATCCGCCATTTTATCCAACCCTGGCCACCAAAAACAAGTACGAATAAGTCTTTACCTGGATGACCCTCATGAGCTAGTTTTAAAATCACATCCTGCATTCCCTTAGGAGGAATACATTTCCCTTCCTTAAACAAAATATCATTCTCTATGTCCAATTCATCTTTGACTTTACCATACGGCTCTACTTCAACAGATACACTCCTCTGGCTTGGTCAACCTTCCCTCACATATTTCTTTACCTCTTGGAGAAGTAGGTCCTCCTTATCACACCTGATCCACTCATTCTCATCTATACCACCAAACTCAGCAGACATATAACCCGACACAGCAGATACAACATCACACTCCAAAATACCCTCACAATCTCCTCTCCCCATCTGAGGAAGGTGTGACAAACAATCCGCTATAGCATTGTTTCTTCCAGGCACATATTCAATTTTGAAACAATACTCCTGCAACCTGGAGACTAATCTGGCAATACGAGCAGTAGCATTCCAGCCTCCACTTGGAGATAAGATACCAACCAAAGGTTTGTGGTCTGGCTGCAAAATAAATTTAGACCCCCAGATATAGTCCCGGAAATGTTCAACCGCCCAAATGCACGCTAACAATTCCTTTTCAATTACTGCATACCTCCACTCTGCCTCAGTCAAAGTATGAGATGCAAAGGTAACATTCCACCTGTCCTTCCCACACCACTGAGATAAAACACCCCCAATTCCATACATGCTTGCATCCACCGTCACAATGCATTGTGCTCCCACACAGAAAGGCTTCAACGTAGGTGCCTCAACAATTTCCTTTTTGATCTTCTCAAACGCATCACTTTGTTTACCAGTCCAAATATACTGGACTCCTTTGCGTGTGAGCTCCCTCAAAGGTTCCATCTTGGTAGCAAAATTCTTGATAAATTTGCTATAATATTCACATAAGCCAGTGAAGGACAACAACTTCTCCCGATTGTCAGGCACTGGAGCATTAACTATAGCATCCACAAGAGATTGATTAGGAACTACCCCTTCTCCTGAAATAGAGTGACCTAAATACTCAACAGATTTCGCAAAGAACTTGCATTTCTTCGCCTTAAAGGTCAACCCATTCTTACTCAGTACTTGACACACATCCTCCACATGCTGTTTATGTTCATTCTCATCCTTCGAAAAGATTAGAACATCATCTTGAAAACATTTTACGTATTTGTCCATGTCCTTAAACAGATGAAACATTGCTCTTTGGAAGACAGACGCAGGTGATGCTAAGCCAAAGGGCATCCTTATTAACTGGTATAATCCTTGCGGGGTGATAAACGCTGTTAAATGCCTAGAATCTTCCGTTAACTCAATCTGATGGTACGCTGATCTCAGATCCAGTGTGGAAAAGATGTTCGCCCCTTCCAACATACTAATGACCTCATTGATCTTTGTCAAAGGATGGCAATTTACGATGATATTGGCATTTACAGCTCTCAGATCTACACATAGTCTCAAAGATTTATCTGACTTTCGTGCCAAAACAATCGGAGAAACCCACTCAGAGGATTCAATCTCCTCTATCACATCTTCATTTACCATCTCTGACAATATCTGCTTTAATTCTTCTCTCACACTGATGGGAACATTTCTAAGTTTCTGAATCAGAGGTTTAGCATTAGCCTTAACCTTGATTTTATGGCTATAATTGGCTAATTTACCTAATTTATTAGTGAAAACTTGTGGAAATCTAGATGTAACCCACTCAGTTGCTTCTCTTGACTCTACCACCAAGACAGGCTCCCTGCACCGGGGGTTCAGAATTATCCCCAGTTTACCTTGGTCTCTCCATCCCAGGACATTCACACCCTTAGCAGCAACATACAATTTAATGTTCGCACATCTTCCTTTAAAATTGATAACAGTATCCACAAAACCTATCACCTCAATAGTGCGCCCTTCAAACCTTTCTGCAACAATATCAGATTCTTTTAGATCACACTTATTCCATACCCCGTCAAAGATAAGTTTAAAATAATCAAGTGTAACAATGGTCCAAGGAGATCCCGAATCAGCCATTAATTCCAATTTTCTTCCAGCAACTTGCACTTCACACCTTGGTTGACTTAAATGTTCATACCCTATCACATTTCCCTGCTTAAGCGACAACACCATGCCTCTGTGCTCGCCATCAGACTCCTGACACTCTTCACTGTCTTTCTTGACACTCACACACCCCATCTTTCCCTTGGCAACATAGTTCCCTTTCTTAACATCTTTGCATACCCGTGCAAAATGTCCCAATCTTCCACATTTCACACACTCTTTTCCAACAGCAGGACACTGAGGTGACGAAGCCAGGTGGTTCAAACTACCACAACGAAAGTATGACGGTTTTTCCCGCCTGTCATGTTTTACCCACTTCCTGCTAGCCGTAGTATGCTTTGCAGCAACATTACTATTCACATTACTACCCATCATTGCACTCACCACCTCAGACTCTAAACATTTGACCTTGTCAGAATCTTGTACTGTTCTCATCCATTGTTCGGATTGCTCTAAAGCTTTCGCAGTTGCAATTACATCTTGTAATTTGGGATCACCCATAACCCAAAGATGCTCTTGGATTTTCCTGCTTTTAACATGCACAATAATTTGATCTCTGATCATCTCATCAGTCATATTTCCAAAATTGCAATATACTGATAGACCACGTAACGCTTTAAGAAACTCATCAAATGTCTCTTCTGAATGTTGTACTCTTGTGTAAAATTTGAATCTATTCAATGCTAGACTTGCAGTAGGTTTGAACCTCTTCTCCAACCTCATTAGCGCCTCCTTGAAGACATCCACCTCTCCATCACCTTGATCTTGTACCAGTATCGGGGGTAAAGTTCTAAAAAACATTTGCCCTTCAGAACCCAAACAATGCAAAAGAATATTTTTCTTCCTTTCCTGTGACGTAGTCATCATCAATAGCTTTCATGTAGGTCAAGAACTCCTCCTTCCACCTAGACCAGTGCATTGGTGGATCACCTTTGCTCTGTAAAAATTTAGCTGGTGGTTCAAACTGCATGTCTCTGTCTTTTCACCGTGAGGAGAAAAGAATAAATAAACAAGATAAATGTCAGATTTCACAAGTAATTTTCCTTTAAAAAAAACTGAACCTTTCTAAGATGTTCTAATTTGAAAAATAGAATTTTCAGATATAAAAATTGGCCTAAGCAAAAAAAAAACTCCAGAACAGTCCTCTTTTAATGTTGACACTAAAACAAGAAAGAAAGTCCTTCCACCATGTACACATCAAAAAAAAATTGGCTCCGCCCACCGTCAAACCAATACAGCACAAGAGGCAGATATGTAGGACTTAGGTAAGCGATCCTTCATTAGCGCGGCCTCCGCAAGAAAAGAAACACTATTAGAGCCCAGAATACGTCTGTGTTCAAGGATTCCAACAACTGACGCGCTTCAGCAAGAACAAAAGACGTCGCGCGTTGTTCAAAATAATGCCGCGCGACTGTCTTTAACTGCTGTTACACCAACAGGCAGAAAGATTTTTTTTAAAAATTACCGTAAGGTCCTCGAATCAATTATATGTCTTTTCCAATATTCGCCGTATTAAGGCAGAGCAGGCAGCACTTCTTCCTCCAAAGGTACGGCTTCCTGAGAACTAAACTGTTCAGGCGGGCGTCTTCTATTTCTTTGCTGGGCTCATGCGTGAGTTCGTCATTAAATCGTCACCAAAATGTTGTACATAATGAGAGACGATAAATGGAAGTTTCTGAGGTTTATTGACATCTCACGAAGTGAAACACATCTTGTCGCTCCGGCCTCTCCCAACGATTCCTCCCGAATCCTCTCCATCTCCCACGTTCCCCGTTCTACATTCTAGGCATTCCCCCGTTCTACATTCCAGGCATTCTCTGTAACAGGTATATGTGGTTGCTTGTGCTTTCGCCTTCATCCTATTCTGATGTATGGTTGCTTTCACCATGTCACTAAACCATACTCTAAGATAATTATAACTTTTTGTCGATGTTGTTGTCAGGGAGCCCATCCTCCATTTTAGCAATGTTTTCCTGGCATAGTGGCCAAATAGCACCAATTTTGTTTTACTTTGTTTGGCAAAAAAAATTGTTTAGTTCGTACTACGAAATGATAAATCAATAATTAAACTAAGGAAATTTAAAATTGCTCAGTAAAAATCGAAACACTCATTTAAATAATTACAAAAACAAGTAATCACTTCCATAATTTACATAATTAATTACATATAAAATGTGTAATTAGTTCAAAAAATGCATTAAAGAAACAATCATTTATGTGTGAAATACCTTCCCAACTTCTTCTCCTACAAATGCAACAACCGATTACTAAATCATAAATTACAAATTAAATTTAAAAACTCAATTACACTTTGAAACTTACCATCTACACTAAAAATATAAAACAATTATTATGGTAGTACTAATAACTATAGCTGGTGTAATAGGTAGTATATCATAAATTAATGAAAGAGAATATATAATACAACCATACTAAAATGAACAATATTATATAAAACAATGTTTGAAAAAACTACATAGTCTGTTCCTTGATATTTTCAACTTCACAATGTTATTGACACAATATTCGCATTACTCAATATTCTTGAAACAGTATTTGTGTCATTCAAGTTACCTTCTGCTTATGTAACTAACAGTACCTCTCCTGAATATTCCTTGGGTTGCTCTGCTTTGCTACCTTGAAAGTCAATTGCTAAAAAGAGTACTTGGCTCCCTGTTTAGGGGTACACAGTATAGGGACCCCAGGACGTGAAAGACCAGAGTTGGTATTAGGGACCACAAAATTCTGACGACCCCAGAAACCTCCAAGACAGCTTCCTCATAATCCTTCTATTGTGGCTTGCAGAGAATACTTATCTCCCCAAACAAAAAATAAAAACTCTGCTCTAGAGCACCATGGTGATGCAAGTTCACGTAAATGCTGGTTGCTTTTCCCAAAGGGACTTAGGGACGTATTTATACTTTTTGGCGCACAACTGCGCCAACGCAGTTGTGCGTCAAAAAATTTAACGCCGGCTAACGCCATTCCAAAGCGCCATGCGGGCGCCTTATCTATGGAATGACGTTAGCCGGCGGAGCTGCCTGGTGTGCGTAAAAAAAAATGACTTACACCAGGCAGCGCCGGCGTAGGGGAAAATGGAGCTTGGGCGCCAAAAAATGGGGCAAGTCAGGCTGAGGCAAATTTTTCGCCTCAACCCGACTTATGTCCCCTGGGCATGGTCATTGGGCATAGTGGCATGTAGGAGGGCACAAATCAGGCCCCCCTATGCCACAAAAAAAATAAAAAAAAAATACTTACCTGAACTTACCTTAAGTTCCCTGGGATGGGTCCCTCCATCCTTGGGCGTCCTCCTGGGGTGGGCAAGGGTAGCAGGGGGTGTCCCTGGGGGCATGGGAGGGCACCTCTGGGCTCCTTCCGAGCCCACAGGTCCCTTAACGCCTGCCCTGACCAGGCGTTAAAAAATTACGCTAAAGCGGCTGGACGTCATTTTTTTTGACCCGCCCACTCCCGGGCATCATTTTTGCCCGGGAGTGTAAATACGGCGCACATGCCTCGGAGTCATTTTTTAGACGGGAACCCCTACCTTGCATATCATTAACGCAAGGTAGGTGTCCACGCTAAAAAATGACGCAAACTCCAAGATCTTTGGCGCTAGACGGGTCTAACGCCAAAGTATAAATATGGAGTTAGTTTTGCGTCGGATTTGCGTAAAAAAAAACGACGCAATTCCGGAGCAAACAGAGTATAAATATGCCCCTTACTGTTGAACAGATCAGACCATATATATTCATTATCTCTCATGGACTGCTCACTGCATCTCTGCCAAATCTGTTTAAAAAAAAACAAAAAAACGAACAACATACGGCCATACCTACTCCTGATACCCTCACAGACTTATGCTGGACTCAATATCCATATAATTTATCTTCTTCAGCCCCTCCAAGGAACGATACCCTTCCCACTTTCTCCTCAGAATGGCTCTCTCACTGTGACATCAGGTGTAAAAAGCAATGCTGTCTTGAACCCTCTAAGCTGCGATTTTTTTTTTTGCAATGCATAATCCTGTCACTTGTGGCCAAATCAGCCTTTCAATTAATATATATTTTAGCATATAAAGCATACTCTCCAAATCATTATTTCTTTGAATGGATCTTTCATGGTGTGAGAGCACTGTGAGCACATGCTCACAACTGTGATTTTCCATCTACAAATTACAATATAGGCACCTCTCACAATTAATTGCACAATGTTTGCATGGTATTGGTTTTCGTTTAGCCTTGGAACGGACACGGACTCACTTGAAGCAACTTGTCCCAAGCAACAAGGATTGTTTTCTAACATATCTCTTTGGACAGGTTTATACCAGGCAAGTGAAAAGGTCTGATAATGTTTTATATAGGTTTGCTAGCTTCAGGTAGTGCACTAACTGAACACACTTTTTATAACAAATCCATCATTGGACGAAATTGAAAACCTCTCAAATTCAATTGCAAGGTTTGACAACATCCCCCAATTTACCCAGCAGAAATTTTACATTTGCAAATACCTCATGTATATTCTCTAGGTTCAAGAGAAATATCCAGTGTATCTGCCTTAATGTGTATATTATATGGTTTTAAAATTGTGAGTAAAGTCCTCTGTTTGCAAAGGAACGTTGATATTTCTTTAGCGATGGATTCCTCGTATAATCACAGTAGTGGATTATTGAGGGAAATATTTAATATATGGTGCATTTAGCAGTTAACGTACCAAACTGTTATTTTACAGCAAAGATTGTACATTTTTAAAAGTTGGATATACTGATGACTTTAAATATTGATTTGATTTCTTATTGTAAATATTGCTGTTGAATTAGTTATTAAAATTTAGTATGGCGTGTATTGGTATTATTACGTCAACCATAAACACATTTAAACATTATTCTGGGTGTTATTAATACAAACACGTTAATTTCAGAGCGTGATTATGTAACCTATAGCAGAACTAGCATTACCACAGGAATGGATGCGTTCCACGTCCATTGTGATTGGATTACATTTGCTCAAAGGAGAGTTAGGACGCTATTAAACATTTTAAAATAAGCCGTTTGCTTTCTAATGGAAGTACGTGCCGAAGGCTGAAACACATACAGCAAGGAATAGAAGCTTATTCATTTGTCAAGACTTACCTGTATAGCTTGTCGGTGCCACAAAGCTATGTTTTATCTTAATAAGGTCGTTATACTTTTGATGCTGGTTGGAGCCTGTTAGGAATAACCTTATCCTGACTTTTAGAGACACTGCTTTACTTATGAAAGTAGAAAAGAAGATATCTCTGCTGTCCTTTCTGGTCCCCGTGCTCATAAATCTGAGGTCAAGGTAATAAAGTTGTACTTTTACATCTCGTTCCTCATATTACATTGCTGGAGAATGCTTTGATTGAGGTCACTTTTGTGAGGGATGGGATGGCTATGTGGAATCCCATGAGGGAACAACATTGTTAACCTGCAGATTTCTAGGTCCTCTCTTAAGCGCCGCTACCAGCCAAAGGTGATAACTATTTCATGGCCATTTGCTGGTCACTGTGAAGGTAGACTGCTGTTATTTATTATATTTTGCAATTCACTTCTCAAAAATGATTTATTGCAATTCAGATCTTAAACATTGGATTGCAAGATCTTGAAATATTGTATTCTTTCATATGTATTAGAAAATTCAACAATACGACATTTAAATTCCGCCATTACAAATGACGAACGTTGCTTTTGAGAGAGGATTGTATTTATGCGTGTGCTTATTACATTGTACAGTACTGAACCTGTTGCTTTCTGAGTGCTTCAAATCTCTTTGCGGGGCACAAAGTGAAAGACGTTCGGGGGTCCATTCTATGGTCCCAGGAGACCTTCAGCAGAAGAATGAATATACCATGTCAGGAAGTGCTGGGTAACTGGTTTAATATTTATTTTGAATTGTTTTTATTTTTTATTATTTTATAGAGTGAACAAGTGCTATTCTTTTTGCTGTATCGATATGCCTTTCAGTACGCAATCGAAATATAGTTATGTTGTCGTATAAGCACTTTGCGCGAGAACTAGTAGGGACAATTTTAGGCTGCTTTATTTCTTATTCGGAATGCCAATATAGAACTTCTAGATGGATTTCTGCGAGTTAGTGCTAAGCCAATACATGTACACAAATGGAGTATATCAGGCGTGTTTCTGCGAGCTAGTGTTAAGCCAATACATGTACACAAATGGAGTATATCAGGCGTGTTTCTGCGAGCTAGTGTTAAGCCAATACATGTACACAAATGGAGTATATCAGGCGTGTTTCTGCGAGCTAGTGTTAAGCCAATACATGTACACAAATGGGGTATATCAGGCGTAGTCTGTAGGGAATCCTGACATTGAGAGAACAATTGATATAAATATGGCAGCGCAATCAGTGCCCCGGGTATATTTCATTTCTGCCACAGCAAAGTATATTAAAAATAGCAACCAGGTATTCTATATTATAGATGCAATTTCTGAAGGGTCTAAAGTCTGGATAAACCCCAATGGGCACAGTTCGTGTGGTTGTTTATCTGATCCTTTAAAGGTTTCACGCAGGTTTGGGCTCGCAGAAGCTTGCACAGGTTCGGAAGGCCATGCAGGATTAGTATGAAATCAGGGATTTTTCCATAAAAGTTAGACATGCATGAACAGCACAAACACATCTTAATTCTTGAATGATGTTCGTTGGATACAAGTTGTATGTATGTATGTATGTCTTGGGCATTTATAAAGCGCATTCCGGCCCTCGGGCATCGAAGCGCTAACTGGGTGAGGCAGTAAAGACCTAGGCAAAGGAGCTCCCAAACTTATTGAGGAAACAGCCATGTCTTGACCAGTTTCCTGAAAGTTAAATGGTTGTGTTCTTGCCTTATACTCAGTGGAAGAGAGTTCCAAATTTTAGCAGCTGCAATAGTAAAAGCTCTGTCTCCCCATTTTACTTTCCTAGTACTGGCTATTTGAATTTGATAGGCACCGGCTGAACGCAACAAGCGATTAGGCTTATGCCATTTCAGTTTGGTGGTTAGTGTTGTAGGCCCAATCCCATGAGCCGCTTTGTGAGTGATGCAGAGGGCCTTAAAAGAAAGCCGATGGATGATCGGAAGCCAGTGTAGATCTTTAAGGCCCCTCTTAACAGAGGCCCCACGAGGTAATTTTAGTAGCAGCCTGGCAGCCGTATTGTGCATCAACTGAAGTCTGTGCAGAGATTCTTTATTCAGATTAAGTAAAAGCGCATTCCCATAATCCAATCTGGAAATGACCAGGGCCAAAATGACGGTGGTTCTACTGGTCTGAGGAATAAAAGGGAGATTTTTTTTTAATTTCTTCATTGTCCACACACAGGACTTAATTATCAGATTCACCTGAGGTTTAAATGACAATTGCTCATCGAACACTACTCCTAAATTTCTCGAGTGAGACCGTGGAGCAGGAAGCGTCCCACACTCTTCCGGTCACCAGCTAGAGGTCCAATGTACCCTGTCAATTCCGAAGCACAAAATCTCGTTTTTTTCGCAATTGAGTTTCAACCAGTTCGACTTCATCCAGTGACTGACTGCCGTCATACAGGCATTGAAGCGAATAGCTACTTCTTCAAGATCATTATCAATAGGGATAATGATTTGAGTATCGTCAGCATAAGAAGTAGGAATGAAGCCAAAAGAACGAACCAACTCCGCCAGAGGTGCCACGTACAAGTTAAACAACGTCCGGCTCAAAGAAGAGCCCTGAGGGACCCCACACGGCAATAGATAGGGAGGAGACCTAAAATCGCCACAGCTAACTGTGGCCCACCTGTCAGATAAAAAAGATCCGATCAATTTGAGAGCCTGATCTCTAATGCCTACCTGATAAAGGCGGTCTAGCAGGATATGGGGAGCGATGGTGTCAAAAGCTGCTGACAAGTCCAATAGCACCAGAAAGGCCCCCTGCCCCTTATCCACCAGTCTACGTATAGTATCAGATGATGCAATGAGAGCAGATTCAGTACTGTGGGCTTTCCGGAAACCATGTTGCGAGTTGTCCAAGCCTTTAGAACCCGACAGGAAATCCACCAATTCCTTATTAAGGTGCTTTTCCAGAATCTTGGCTGCATAGGGGAGAAGGGCTATAGGACGTAAGTTCGTTAAGTCATCAGGTTTACCCGCTACTTTCTTTTTTAGCGGAATGATAGTAGCTTCTTTCCAAACCCTAGGGTAAAGACCCGATGCTAGCACTTCCTGAAAAATAGGGGCCAACATAGAAACCACTAACTCTGGTACTAGTTGGAGAATAGCCGGGGGGCAGGGATCCGTAGGGGAGCCCGATTTACCTTCCCGGAGCAGTTTACACAGAGCCTCCGAAGAGGGCATCTTAAAGTTAGATAGTAAAAGTAGGTCGTCTGATGCCCCGTTGGTAGTCCCCTCAGGATGCGAACAAGCAGTCAGTCGTGGAGATGGGCTAATTAATGTCTCCTCCAGCCTAAAGCTGGAGTAAATATCTAGCACCTTGCATTCAAAAAATGTAGCTACTTTGTTACAGAAATCTTGTTGGTGGAGCATTTTTGGCTCGCGATTAGTGGAAAATTGAGATGCTTTTCTGTCTTTGAAAGTCAAAGGGCCTGATTACATTCTTGGCTGATGGGTTTACTTCATCACAAACGTGACGATATCCCATCCACCCTTTTACGATTCCATTGTATCCTATGGAGAGCGTAATATGGTGCACTGGATATCTGTCACGTCGGTGATGGATTATTCCATTTGCCAAATCGTATTCAGGCCCAAAATCTTAGGGGCATATTTATACTTGTTTAGCGCCAGATTTGCATCATTTTCTTTTACACAAATTCGGTGCAAAACTAACTCCATATTTATACTTTGGCGCTACACGTGTCTAGAGCCAAATTTATGAAGTTAAAGTCATTTTTTGGACGTGGAAACCTACTTTGCTTCAATGAGATGCAAAGTAGGCGTTCCCGTGCAAAAAATGACTCCATGGCCTTAGTGCCATATTTATCCCCCCATGCTAAATTCAGGCATGGGGGGGGAGAAGGGGTCAAATAATGGTGCAAAGCTTGCTTTGTATCATTATTTAATGCCTGGGTCAGAGCAGGTGTTAGGGGACCTTTGGGCCTATTTCCATGGTGGAACACCATGGAACAAGCCCACAGGTGCTCTCCGCAGGCCCCATGGACACCCCCGACCCACACCAGTGGGACAGCGGAGGATGGGGGTCCCCATCCCAGGTAAGTATAGGTAAGTAAAGGTAAATATTTTTTTAAGTGTCTTTGGGGGCCCTGAAATGGGACCCCCAACATGGCAATGGGTGCAATGGCCATGCCCAGGAGACCCTGGTCCCCTGTGCTGGCCACTGGGGTGGTGGGCATGACTCCTGTCTTTTCTAAGACAGGAGTCAAGTGGTATGGATGGTTTTGCATCAGAAAATGATGCTAGGCTAGTTAGAGTAATTTTTTCTTTTTACTCTAACCTGCCTAACGTCATTTTTTAGAGCAAAACCCCCTTCTTCCATCCCGCCAGCCCCACCCGGCTAATGTCATTTTTTTTATGCTAGCCTACGCTTTGCACCGGTTTGCACCATTCCGCACCATTCCATAAATATGGTGCCCGACTGGTGCTCTGAAATGGAGCAAGGCGGTGCTAAACGTTTTGGTGCAAAACTGCGTTACTGCAGTTTTGCATCAAAAAGTATGAATCAGGGCCTTACTTTGGTATATTTCTTTAGTTAGACAGGCTTATATGTTCTCAGTTTCTTTTAGAGAAAGCTGACTTTATTTTGCTTTTTAAGGTAGCCAGCCTATGTGTCCAACAACTGCTGGCCATAGCTAAAGGTTGAATACAGTGGGTTCTGTCCACACTGCCCATGTACTCATCCCCACTGTAAAGCCAAAAGACCATGTGCAGTGGGTTATGTTTACGGAGCAGTTTAGTAAATAGCTTGATCAAAGGCACGTCCATGTGACAAAATCTGAAGATATGAAGGTGAATTGAGGGTCTGGCAGAATTCCAGACAGTGCTTCCAAGCTGACCTGTAAACTGTTGAAGGCCTTGCTCAGTTTAATGTCCACACATGTGATGGGCAACAAACCAAGCTCTTCTCTAAAATCTTTGGGCCAGGGCCAAAACGGTATGTTAAGAACGGTGTTAGGGACCGGTTCCTGTAAAGCAAACCCTGCAGACAATTCCAAAGACATGGGGATGTGTAAAGGGTAAATGCTGTACTTTGCCCCCAAAAACGTGTGTGCCCACTTAAAGGCTATGCAGCAAGATGATGCTGTATATTATTAGTTCAAAATAATCCAAAATTACCTCAAAACCTTAGTTAAAGGAAAGTTACGATTAGGTATTCATAAGGCCAAACCGAGTTACAAATTTGCAGACATTTCCATAGAAAACTACTGTTGAAGGGATAGTCCTGGCCCCTTGACATACCTCCGTAAAAAAATTGTCTTCCAGAGATTTTCTTTTTTGATTTGGGTTTTTGTATCATTAGAGAAAAAATGTAGCTTGGGTAGGCACTGCTAATCTGGGCTGATTTTTTCTGCATGACACTTTTAAAAATGTCAGATGTGTTGCAGTGATGATGTAATATTTAAAGAACCATGAGACCTCCATACTTCATTTTGGTATCAAACATAGGTTTTGAGGGTCAGGTAGTCTTATAGAGACGAAAAAGAACTCTTAATAACAACCCTTCTGCCGTTTTCCAAAATGGCAGCTCTCTAATGATGTGTTTAGCCATTGTATTGGAATTTATTTTAATATTGTTTTTGTTTCAGGTTTTCTGTTGATTCAAATTTGTAAACGAGAGCGAAGCAGGTGGTAGCAGAGGATCTTTACCTCCTAACAGAGTTGCTATTTACAAAACCTGAGGACTCCTTCAACAAAGAAGAATGTGTTATATGCCAAACAAATCTGAAAGAAAATCATGCACACTCACACGCATACACACAACACCTCCCACCCTCCGACACCCTCACCCATCAGACGATCATCTTATCTTGTCCGTGAGGAGGTCATCCACCGGGGAACGGGACCTGACACCTCCACCACCAGTAGCGCCCCTCCAGCAGGACACCTCCACACTGTATTACTGCTCATAATATGGCGGGTGGAGTCCTTTTGGCATGGCGGTGATGGCTGTGGAACCGCCTTTTCGTCGCTGACTGCCAGCACAACTGCTGACAGATTTACCCCCAAATTGTGGCAGAAATCCTTCAGTACTCATTATATGGCAGTCGGAAGACAGCCAGCAATGGCTGTCTTCTGGCACCCGAGGCTTTGGCCGTCTTTCTGAAAGACCGCCAAAGTCAGAATGAGGGCCTTAGTCCCTTTTCATTTCTTGCTTTTGGAGGTGAAATGACAAGGTGGTGTTCATGATCTCACCATGGTTTTTCCCCTCAATCTTTATGGCGGGTGGCTGTTCCCTTTCCGAGGGCCAAGAGGATATAAGGTTGTGTTTTTACACAAGTTCAAAGGTGATCTTTTCTGATAAAGATCAATAATAGGCATATTTGAAAATGTCTCTGTTTAGGTGTTTGCAGACTTTGCACAGCAAATGCAGTGCTTATTACCTCGCAATATTTATAGCATCGAGTACCAATGCCTAAAATAATTGAGCAACAATACATACTCAAACCAATAAACAATATAACATTCATAGTTGTCTCTTTCATAATGTATGAATAACATCACATACACTCCTACTGTAACATTATCACTTTTGTGACTGAATCTTCCTTATTAAAAGTAAGGTCATCCAGCGTTTTAAAAATATCACACGCGTATCCTAAAGTGTGATTGTTATGTTAGATAATGAATACCCAAAGAGTTGGTCATAGCAAAAAAAAATGTTTTTGGTTTATCTCCCATCTGACACTGCCTCTAAAATTCTTGAGTGGGCAGTGAACCTTCAGCTGTCTATTGTTTTTGGAGTAGCACAAGTTGCTGTACAAATCCCCAAACAGCACCAATTAAGCATTTACAGTGGTCACAGATGACCTCAGAAGCATCCTGGACCTGGAAGGAGACAAAGCTCAGGTCATTTTGGATCTCTCCATTGCGTTTGATGTGGTGTCCCATCCTATACATTTGAAAGACTTACTGACTTTGGCAAAAAAGACCATTTGTATAAGACCTTTTTTGTCTAACAGAGCACAATGAGTCTCCCGCTCTTCTTTCATGTCAGAAGATTTGCCTATCCATTGTGGCCTACCTCAGAGGTCCTTATTTTCCCCTACACTGCTCATCATATGCGTATCCGTTCTGGTCAAACTGATGTGATCTTTGGGGCTCAGTATCTCATCTTATATTGATGACACTCAGGTAATTGTGCCCATTGCCAAAAACGTTTCTTTACCAAGCTTATTCCTGTCAATTCATGGAGAATGTGGCTACACGGAAGCAGATACACTGCTTAAAGATTAATGGAGAAATAACTGAGATTCTCATACTAAGTAAAACTACTCCCTTTCTGGGCACCCAACTACTGACCCAAGGAACTGGGAGCTCCTCCAGAACCTGCCAAACGAGAAAAAACGTAGGTGTCCTTTTCAAGACAATCTCACATTAATGAAACACATTTGAACCCACCTGCTTTATTTTTTGCTTCATCAGAAATGTATCATTCATGTCTTGCTCTCAATGGAGCTGGACTATGCTTGCCCTCTGTATTTAGGACTACCAGGCCATCTTATGAATTGCTTGCAGATTATATGGAATGCTGCAGCAAAGCTGCTTTTTACCCACCCGATAACACATTTCAGGACCCCATCATGAGTTACACTGATTCCCAGTATACAAAATTATATTATTTAAAGGGTACCTTTTCTCCCACTTCGCTCGATAATGAAAGTTCTGGTACTAATTACAGTCATTAGGTCTAGTAAGCCTGGGGACAATAAAGATCTGCAACTCTTTACCTCTTGAGATAAAACTTTGAAGAATCATTCTTATTTCAGGAAGTAGATTAAAACCTGGTTATTATGTCAACAGCTTCTTCTTTTGCCTTCCTCTGTGCTCACTACCAGGACCTACGCCTTTGGGTAGCAGAGCACTACACAAACCCACTTTCATTCTTTCTTTCAAGAGTGAAGTAATGAGTACACATAGATGGTCGTTACGAGTTTGGCAGTCTCAGGACCGCCATGTTTTGGCAGCGTTCATACTGCCAACAGCCTGGCGGAGGAGACTGTCATATTATGAGCATGGCGGTCTTCCCAACTGAATACAGCCAATACACCGCCAGTACCTCCCATGCGGTCTGACCGCCGCAGATGGCGATAGTCACCTTCAGACTGGTGGTGACCATGTTTCCGCCAGACATATTACAAGGTTGCATAACGCTAGGGTTTCGGCTGTCGTTGAACATCCACCAAAACCCTGGCGGAAATGTATGATATAAAAGGAAGCACTCACCTTCAGGAACACGTATCTGCACACACATTTGAACACCACACACCTCTACATGCACACACATACCACACACATGCACACACGAACAACATACACCAGGGCCAACATGCATGTGACATACACACACCAACCCGTACATACACAACATCGCCGGTGTCAAACACATTTATACACCACCGACTCACACAACCACATCACAACCGCAACTACACAGACACTTTACCAACCACTCTCACTGCATGCATCCACATCACAATACTCACACAAAACAACACATAACAATATCACACAACCAACACACACTCATACAACTGATTTGTAGTCACACCATGGCCACACCACACTCAATGCATAGGACATAGCCAACACCACACACAAATGCACACACAACAACACAATAGTACACAAAACCAACACAACTAATCGCACCACAAACAATGCACAACATAGCTACACACATGCATTAACTACACCATCATATCACACACACACAGAATACATACCCACTGATGGCAGGGCCTCACACCCATATGCAGGCTGTGCACAAATGCATGCACAGCCATCACACACACACATGTCACACACACAAACTAAGGATCACAAACACAAATCTGACATGGAGAAAGAAAGGTAGGACAAGTTGTGTTCAATAGATGCCAACTTCCAGTTGGCTCAGATGTACTGAGTATAAATAAATAACTATGTACAAAATTTCCCATAGGCAAGCCCAATGTCCGAGGCTGCCAATCAATCAATAGGCACCCCACTGTGCCCCAACTTGACACCTGGCAGCAAAATGACCTCCAGAGGGTAGGAGCATCAAGGGGGCAGGCAAGTGCCTCAGTGGAGAGAGGAGGGTGGAGGGGGTGGCATTGGGTTTGGGGATTTAGGGGGGCTCCATGGCTTTGGCTTTGGGTTTGGGTGAGGGCTCCTTTGGTCTGGCATTGGCCTTTGGGGGAGTTCACTTCTTTGCAGGGGGAGGGGCAGGGGCAATAGCAGGGGTGGTAGGGGAGGACTTTGAGGTGAGAGGGCTGGACTAGGGGAGGGACACAGAGGGATCCGGGGTGTCATGCAGTGGAGAGGGGTGGGGAACAGGGAAAACTCATATAGGAAACGTTTTTTAGATACACAGGGGTAGTCATGGGAGTGGAGGGAGACGGAATGGTTGTAAGATGTTTCTTTGTTGGTGTCTTGGGTGCAGGTGCATGGGTGGAATACTTGTGTGTGCTGGGTGTATGCTGGGTGGGTGAGTGTGGGTGTTTAGGTGTCTTGGGGAGAGGTGCTTGGAGATGCCATGCTGGATGTAGGATCGTCTGTTAGGGTGGTATCGGCAGGTATGGTACATGTCCTGCATGTGGGGGTATTAGTGGTTATTGTGAGTGCTCATATGGTGACTGTGGTGGATGTCTGAGGGTCTGATAATGTGGTGGCTGTGGTTAAGATAGGAGTGGTGGCTGGATCTGCAAATGATGATGTGCTGCAGGAGTGTCAGGTGTAGTGTCTGTGAAGGAGAGGGTAGTGGGGGAGTCTGTGCAGGGAGTGGATGTTGCTGTGTTTGCAGATGTGTGTTGTCTGTGTGCATGCCAGTGGTGGGTCTTGTGCTTGTGTTTGTCAGTTGAGGTCCGTGTCTGTTGAGGTGGATGCATAACTGGATGAATGTGTGCTCTGGATGGGTGAGGATAGAGGGGTTTGGGATTAGGAAGAGGTAGATGGAGGGGGCGGTAGACAAAGGGGCACTGGCTGTCATCAGTGAGGTGGCCAGAGCCTGAAAGGATCTCTATAGGCTAGCCATGGCACCGTGAATGCCTTCCAGGAACACATTGCTCTGTTGTACCTGAGCTGCCAGTCCCTGGATGGCGTTCACGATGGTTGACTGACCCATAGAGATGGACCTCAGGAGGTCAATAGCCTCCTCACTGAGGACAGCAGGGCTTGTTGGGGCAGGGGCAGAGGTGCCTGCAGCGAAGGAGACGCCCACCTTTCTGGGTGAGCGGGCACGGGCAACTGGGTAGGGAGCAACTGGGAGAGCGGTGCTAGTAAAGGTGATAGTGGACACATATGGTGCTGGGGTGGTCCGCAATGGGTCCGTCACAACCAGGGCGGAGGATTCCGAAGATGATATTATGGATCCTCTCTCCCCCATGGCACTGCCCTCCGTCCCACTTGGTCCCCCGATGTCGGTGGTGCCACCCTCCAGGATCCCGTGGGCTGATGCTTCCCCACTTACCTGTGCTCCTTCTCCTCTGCCAGATGATGCAGATGCACACAATGAGAGAGATAGAGGGAGGGAGAGAGAGAGAGAGATAGGGGGCAAAATGGTTAACATACACCTCCCATTGACACAGCTAATCATGTACATTTGACACTATGGGGGTCATTCCGACCCCGGAGACCGCCAGAAGACCGCACCGCGGTCGAATGACCGCGGCAGTCATTCTGACTTTCCCGCTGGGCGGGCGGGCGACCGCCAAAAGGCCGCCCGCCCAGCGGGAAAGCCCCAGCAACGATGAAGCCGGCTCCGAATGGAGCCGGCGGAGTTGCTGGTGTGCGACGGGTGCAGTGGCACCCGTCGCGATTTTCAGTGTCTGCAAGGCAGACACTGAAAATCATTATGGGGCCCTGTTAGGGTGCCCCACGACACCCGTTCCCGCCATCCTGTTCCTGGCGGTTTTTACCGCCAGGACCAGGATGGCGGGAAGGGGGTCAGAATCCCCATGGCGGTGCTGCGAGCAGCGCCGCCATGGAGGATTCTTTGGGGCAGGGGTAAACCGGCGGGAAACCGCCGTTTGCCCTTTTCTGACCGCGGCTTTACCGCCGCGGTCAGAATTGCCCATGAAGCACCACCAGTCTGTTGGCGGTGCTTCCGCGGCACTCTGCCCTGGCGGTTTTCAACCGCCAGGGTCCGAATGACCGCCTATATGTATCATGTTTAGGCAATCAAAATAGGAAAGACACATTACCTATATCATGTCATGACATGGCACTACTTTCCACACCTGCCTGGCAACCCTCATACCTACAGCAACATCTAGGCAGGATAACACTACTAGACTCTTACCTGTTGTTACACATGGCTGCCCACTCAGTATAGTGAGGCCATCATGGAGGACAACTCAGATTTGGCCAATATCAGTCAGACACCTAGGCACTTCACATCAGATGTGTAATGAAATACCCAAACCACTCCCATTCCACCACAACCTAATAGCCAAGCCAAGTTGTAAGAGTCACAGTGCCCCCAGCTATCCATTTCAACATGATGAAGGCAGTCAGTCAGCAATGCAGCAGAGGACAAGCTAGGGCTTCATCATGCTTGCCATAAACACATGATGGTGTCACATCTGGGATCTTCCATGGCACTTACCACCACCAGTACCTACCCATACTTAGGAAGGACACATCCCCACAAGTAAAGCCCCCAGGAATGTTAGAGCTGTGGAATCATACCTCATCTAATCTACATGTATCAGTGTCCCAGTGTCCCAGGTTGCCTACCTACACAGATACTACAGTCAGAATATCACCTATATATGCCTAGTGAGCTCTCAGGCCCATACTCCTGTACTCCTGTCCCATGAAGGGCAGTGCAGTGGTGGAACTGTAATGCCAGCCCAATGATCTATCTATACTAGCTATAGTACATGATCTAAATAGTGCCGGGGATGGAAGGAGAGTTGCACAGTCGCATGTGTAGTCTGCCCACGCAGATGGGAGTGTCTTGACACCGCTGAGTCACTGATGCAGATGGCTGGAGCTGGTCATACACAATGCTTAGGGTACTACTGACACTTGCATCCATTGTAGGGCCAGGATGAGTCACACATGTGGATGTGTCATTTGGGCATCTACACATTACAGACTTTGAGAGGTATGGAACAGGGAGATGAAAATCAGTAGAGCATGGGGACACAACTACATAAGGTTGCCTATTGCCCCTTTCCAAATGTTGATGTACATGTAGCATTAACTGCAATGCCACTTTGGCAGCACTTAGGCACCCAATCCCTATAATGGCCAGCAAAGTCCCAGGATACAGTCATTACTTACCCCCTTGTGGCACCTGTGCTGCCCTTAAACGTCCATCCACCTCAGGGTAGGCCAGTGGCAAAATGAGGGCCATTACGGGGATCAGGGTCTAATGGGCACCCCTCCCTTGTTGGAAGGACATCCCCAGCTGGGCCTCTGTGGTCTTCCGGGCCCAGCATCTCAGGTCCTCCTACCGCTTGTGACAATAGGTGCTCCGCTGGGCAAGGACCCCCAGGGTCCGCACATGCTTGGCGATGGCATGTCAAATCCCCTTCTTTTGATGGACATTGACTGCATGGGTGACACAGACAGAAGGAGAAGGTTATGTGGACTGGCACCATACCAACAGCAGTGGACTATCAACATGCCTCACAAAAAGCCCACACATACCCATACTCATGGTTCACAGGCCTATACTCGATTCCCCTGCATGCATGTACTCCCTGACTGGCACACGAATGGCATCCACTGTCACACACACTCCTATCACACATGACTATGGCATCGAGCTCACCTTCTCCTCTGGTACCCCATAAAGCTGTTCATACAGGGGTAGGACCTCATCCACCAGCCTCTCTAGTTCTTCTGGGATGAAAATGAGGGCCCTATCACCTGCAGGACGTGGCATGGTGGCTCCCAGAGACAGTAAACAGCAGCACACAAAGTGGAGTTCTTGTTTGCTATAGTGTCAGGAGTCAAGTGAGTTAGGCAGCAGAAAATGGTGGTCACGAGCGCCACCTACAGGAATGTCACCACTGGCCCCAGTCTCCCATAGGCAGCAATGCTACCCAATGAGAAGTTGCACGGTGGTTGTGACCGCCTACCACCATGACAACATACGTTGGCGGAATTAGGTCACTACAACCTGTCCAATGCTGCAGGTCAGGTGGCTGCCATTTTAGGCAATTATGAAATTATGCAGTAAAATAAGTGCACCGTATACCTTAGACGGAAGATAGCAGGTTAGGCCTAAGTGGTGCAATCATGTTTTGGCACATACATGTGAGATGCATGATACAGTGACCCTATGTGGCTGGTTGTCTGATGACCAGCATGTCCAGATACGTGTCTGCTGATTGGCTGGGTCACCGTATGGGTATATGGCATGACTACATACAGGCTCAGTGCAGGACAAGTCAGTGTACCACATATTGAACTTGACACATGTGAGGTATGTTAGACACTATTGATCAGGGGTAGCAATGTGCATCAAGAGAATAGTCCATGCCACTTCAGCATACCCAATATGGTATGCTCCAGCAGTGTGCTCCATGTGGACAGTGTTAGTTGTGTGCAAGTTAGAAGTGTTGTGCCACACATGTGCAGCTCACATTGTGTTATTTATCTTCTCCATCCTAAATATCCTGTCCTGAGGGGAATGAGACATTCACCAGTGTACCATCCACTGGTGGACCTTGCAAACCTGGAGGAGAGGAACATAACTCAGAACTATCATCTGAATCATCAGACCATCATGGAAATACGTACCCAGTTGGAGCCAGACCTATTGCCTGCCATACATAATCCCTATGTCATCCCTCCAACAGTTGAAAGTGGGCTTGGCAAGAGGGCTGTTACAGCCCATGTTCAGTTTTGTGTTGAAGGATGTACTGTGTGCTTTTTTTAAATACCTGGACATCTACATCAAGTTCCCCCAACAAGGTGATCTGGCCCATGTGAAGGCAGACTTCTATGATGTGGGACACATCCCTCATGTGATAGGTGCCAAAGATGGGACCCAAATACCCTTGGTCCCTCCCAGTATCAATGAACAGGTGTGTAGGAACAGGAAAACCCACCACTCCATCAATGTGCATGTGGTCTGTGTGGCAGACCAATACATCTCTCAGGTGCCAAGTTTTCTGGATCTGTGCATGACTCCTACATTCTGAGGAACAGCAATGTCCCACACATGATGACACGTCTACAGAGGGAGAGGGTTTAGCTCATAGGTATGTAAGTATTTGTTTGTATGTCCGTGTCATGGCACCAGTCATCCCAATGTTCACCGTGGCTGCACCCATCCGGTTACACGTCCCACCTGTGTGCACACAGGTGACTTTGGCTATCCTAACCTTCCCTGGCTGTTGACACCAGTGAGGTACCCTGCCACTGAAGGGAAAGACTGTTTCAATGAGGCCCACGGCAGGATGAGGTGTGTAATTGTAAGAACATTTGGCCTCCTGAAGGCCAGATTCAGGTGCCTGCATGTATCTGGAGGTGCCCTCCCCTACACTCCCCAAAAGGTATGCCAGATCATAGTGGCCTGCTCCATGCTCCACAATCTAGCCCTGAGATGTCAGATACTCTTACTAACTGATGAGGAGGAGGTAGCTGGACTTGTGGCAGGTGATGCCGATATGGAAAGTGATGAGGAAGCAGATGAGGAAGGTGGGGCTGAGTCAAGGGCTGAGCTGATCAATCAGTACTTCCAGTTACATACAGGTATGTTGTCTGTATATTTGCATGTGTGGTATTTCAAAATTGGGTTTTCATCTATAGTCCTCCTGATTTGGTACATTAGTGGTGGTGTAATGTGTTAATTTCCCCATGTGTGTGTTGTCGGAGCTGACTGACTGCATGTAAGGTTGAGAGTTGTAATGCTTTCTCTCTCACATGTGTACTCTCTGCAGTTTGGACAGGCCAGTATTGTGCAATGTGTCCTGCATACTCCTGTTCTCATGTCATTCCAGCTACTGACTGTGCACTGTTTATTTTTGACACATATACCTATTGTTTGAGGTATGCATGTTCTGTATACTTTAGTTACTGTGAACATTGTGGATTTTAGCACATGAGATGTGCCATGTACAGTGTTTGGTGATTTATTTCTTGTGACTGGTGCTGTAGAGGTGTTATCTGTCGTACCCTGTTTAGTTGTCAGCTACACTGGGCACGTCACTATGGACTACATATGTGTTTTAGCTGTCACCATGCCTGCTATCCTTAAGGTAATGTCTGTATTGCTCTTTTTGAGGAATGGATGTGTAGATTTACTCTGGTGTGTGGCCAGCCCTGGCACATATCTGTTGTACTGTGGCTGCCGCAAGGGATACCTCCCTCTGCAGTCCTTTGCACCACCTGTTGGACTGTGGCCCATTCCACTCGAACAGATAGGTAAACGTACTTTTTTACTGTACAAATAAATACACATATTTAGTGGCTGTGATCAATGGTGTTTTATTGTGACTTGAGTGACATACAGGTAATGAGTTGGTCATGGAAGAAAAAATCTTGAGAGTAGGTGGCACAGCTGTAGGTAGCACAGGTCCAAGTGTACATGGTCCATGAGAAAATAGAGTTTGGCCATTGGACAGTCAACTTGGTGTCCCTGTGGCACATAAGGGAGAGCTATCAGGTGAAAGTCACCTGGCAGTGGTTTTGGTCTTGGCATCTGCTCCAGCCAGATGTCTGGATGGACGTCCACGTTTGTAGTGGGGGCAATTCTCAAGCTACAGAGGGAGAGGTGCCTGACACCTGTGCCTCTTCTGGCAGGGCCTCCATTCCACTAGCAGCCGCAAATGTATACGGCTCAGGTGTGATGTGGGAAGTGGAAGGGACCTTCTGGTGGGTGAAGGAAGCACTCATGATGGTGGTGAGGTCCCTGAGCACCCCTACTATGATGGCCATGGTGGCATTGTGGGCCTGCCACTGCTGTATGACCAACTGTAGGTATTTCCTCTGCAGCCTCTGTTTTCCCCATCATGGTTATGATCTGGCCCTTCCTTTTCTGGGATAGTTGATATGCTTCCAGGACCTGGTCAGAAGCCTCCCTTGGGTGCCCTGTCCTCTGCCTCACAGGTCCGCTCCCACATCCCCTTCCCCCATGTGCCTGTGCCCCTTGCACAGTGAGCCCACTCCCAGTTTCACCAGGACCTTCATTTTCTTGGGTGTAAGGAGTCAACTCAGGTCCCTGTACTGTGGGGCACACTATTGATTGACTAGTCTTTTGGGCACAGGTTTGGGGATGAAGGGTTGGCTGAGTTGTTGTTGACACAAGGTGGGGGGTTTGTTGTTGGCAGGGTGAGGCAGGGAGTGGTAGACTGACCAGGGTTACCAGATGGACCAGGTAGGTTGTCTCTGTCCAGACATCCAGTGGCATTGTCCACACTGGGGCCTTCATCCTGAGAAGGGCTGGCAGTCTCTGGTAACCTCTCTGTTGTTGCTGTGGCAGGGCTACCTGTGGATGGAGTGAGAGAGAATTACCTGTTGTAGTTGTGTATGGATGTCTGTTAGTCTGATGCATGCAGTGGCCAGCAATGGCATTGACAGGTGCAGCACTGCTAACATCGTGGAATATGGATTGAGACAAGTGAACCATGCTCCTTGGGCTTGTTTGCATCAGGCCTGGTCACTTTTCCTCAGTGGGTTGGTTGTGTTCCTGTGTGATGGTTCACATGGCAGTTTTGCCCTGTTATCTGATGGGCATTCTGGCTTGCTAGGTATGTTATTGGGAATGGCTGTACATTGCGGCATGGTGTACAGATGGGAGGGGGTTATGTGTGTATTCAAGGTTGTTTGTCCTGTCTGTGCCTGTTGTGCATGGGGAGTCCCTCCTTACTGTCATGGGCAGGATTGGTCCATTCCAGGGTCGTGTGTCTGGATTAGTGTTCGTTTGGATTGGTGACAGTGCTCTGTCTATGTCTGGGTTGATTTACCATAGTGTAGTGCCATTGCATCGCTGTCATTGCCATGTGGTGGTCCTCAGTCGGGGCATCCAGTTGCTGTAGCTAGTACAATTGTCATACATGCAAGAGGTGTGATGTGACGTCCATAATGAAGGTTTTGCGGTGGATGGGCTAGTGCATTGTAAGAGTCATAGTGATTGTTATTGGCAGTGCTGTCCGTGCACTTGGCAGGAACAATTTAGGCATTGGGGGAGGTTGGCGGTGTGGTATGCAGGAAAGGGGCATTAGGTGAGTAGGCGGGGGTTGTAGTGTGAGATGTTGTGATTTGAGGAGTGATTGAGTGGTGAGGAAGCGTGCTAGACAAGATGACTTACCTGCAGGGGAGTGTGAGTTACTCACCAGAGTCCAGTCCTCCAGATATCCCAGTCACGCCCTCAGGATGCAGGATGTCCAAAACCCTCTCCTTCCACAATGTGAACTCTTTGGGAGCATGTGGGGGCCCACCGCCAGTCTTCATTACTGCCAGCTGGTGCCTGGACACCATGGAATGCAACCTCCCCGGTAGGTCATTCAACATTTCCTGATGTCCTCCCTTGTGCGTGGAGGGGTGCCCACTGAGTTGACCTTGTCGACTATTCTCTGCCGTAACTCAATTTTCCTGGCTATTGAGGTCTGCTGTGCCTGTGCTCCAAAGAGTTGTGGTTTTACCCTGAGAATTTCATCAGCCATGAACCGCAACTTCTCATCAGTGAAATGTGGGTACTTTTGGCGTGACATGGTAGTTGTGTTGGGGGGTGTTGTGTGTGTGAGGTGCAGTGTAAGGTGCTTGGTGGGGTTGAGGTGTTTGGCAATGAGTGGGGTAGGTGGTGGTGTTTGTGTTTAGTTGTGATGTGTGTATGATGTTGGTGGTGCTGTGTGTGGTGGTTGTGAAGTGTATGAGTGCCTATGGTGTATATGTGCTTTATGTTTGAATTGTGGCTTCTCGGGTATGTGTAATTCATTAGTTGCACAAAGGATTGTGGGTTGTGTGGGGGTTTGTTATATAGTGCTGTGTGTAGCTGTGCATAGTTTGTGGATGCATGCCCGGTGTGGGGCTTTTGATATGTCCAATGTGGTGTTGTGTTCTGACAGGAGGGTGTTCTGAGTGCAGTGTTTGGACTGCCAATGGTTTTCTGTCATGGAAGGACCGCTGTGCTGATTTGTGGGTCATAATCTGGTAGGTGGAAAGTTTTCAGCATGGCGGTGTAGGTAGTGCAACCACCTCTTTCCCGCCCTCCTCTGTCCTGGCAGTGTTGGATTTGCGGCTGTTTTTGGGCTGAATACTTTGTGGACACTTAGGTGGTCATTACAACCCTGGCGGACGGTGTTAAAGCTGCGGAAATACCGCAAACAGGCCGGCGGACAAAAAAAGGGAATTACGACCCTGGCGGAAACCGCCAACAAAGACAGCCACTTTAACACATCGCCCGCCACGGCGGTACAGACAAACAGCGCGGCGGTTACCGCCAACAGACACGCGGGAGACAATGTACCGCCCACAGTATCACAACAGGCCTATCCGCCACCTTTTCCGGGGCGGATTCACCGTGGATAAAAACACAGCGGAAACAGCTTTTGCTATGGGAAAACGCTCACCTTCTACACATCCCACGAGGAACGACGACTCCATCGATCCGGAACTCCAAATCCTACCTGCCTTTGTCTTTCTGCTCCTCTACGACCAACAGCGACGTAGGCACAGAAGATACCGGTGAGTACTGCATCTACGACACGGGGAGGGGGCAGGCAAAAGTTAGGGGGACACCCACAAAACACCCCCACCCTCGCATATCACAACATACACACCAATGCATTTACAAAAATCACATGAACAACCCACAATCCCCCCGGAAGAATGCAAAGACAAAGCGAATTTCGGTCAAACATTGTAATGTGCCAATATACATGTCATACAAAAAAATACTGATATATATCTCGAAATCTGTCATAATTATATATACAATACAAGAAGTAGTGCAGATATGTACACATCAATGTCCGTGCACCAACAGTCCAAAAATGCATGGGCGAGGCCCACAATAGATACCTGACCAAAATCGGAGAGAACACTGCCGGGGCATCAGATAGAAACACTACAGGCACCTCAGGGGGAAGGGAAGGGGGGGCACCTCAGCCAGATGAATGCGAAGCCAGATCCACGACAGGGCTACATGCCCATTGATGTATCCTGGGGAGTGCAAAGCCACAGTCTCTCAAGTCTCTACAGTGGGTGGGTTGCCCACTGTTACATCCTGGGGAGTGCAAAGCCACAGTCTCACAAGTCTTTACAGTGGGTGGGTTGCCCACTGTTACATCCTGGGGAGTGCAAAGCCACAGTCTCACAAGTCTTTACAGTGGGTGGGTTGCCCACTAGAGCATCCTGGGGAGTGCAAAGCCACAGTCTCACAAGTCTTTACAGTGGGTGGGTTGCCCACTAGACCATCCTGGAGAATGCAAAGCTACATTTTCGCAAGTATCTGCAGTTCTCTACTGGTACTGGGTGGGACTGGTGCCCAGACAGGATGAGTCTCCCCGTGAAAGTTCATGTCCTGTCACTGTCCCAGCTGCACATGGGATAAGGATGCCTGATGTGGAGGCCTATTCATACCCACACGGTGTTTGCCTTGTTCAGCGGTCTTCACCATGGCAGCCTTCGCCCTGTTCAGCGGTCTTCACCATGGCGGTCTTTGCCCTGTTCAGCGGTGCTTAGCCATGGCGGTCTTTGCCCTGTTCAGCGGTGCTTAGCCATGGCAGTCTTTGCCCTGTTCAGCGGTGCTTAGCCATGGCAGTCTTTGCCCTGTTCAGCGGTCTTCACCATGGCAGTCTTTGCCCTGTTCAGCGGTGCTTAGCCATGGCGGTCTTTGCCCTGTTCAGCGGTCTTCACCATGGCAGTCTTTGCCCTGTTCAGCGGTCTTCACCATGGCGGTCTTTGCCCTGTTCAGCGGTCTTCACCATGGCGGTCTTTGCCCTGTTCAGCGGTCTTCACCATGGCGGTCTTTGCCCTGTTCAGCGGTGCTTAGCCATGGCAGTCTTTGCCCTGTTCAGCGGTCTTCACTATGGCGGTCTTTGCCCTGTTCAGCGGTGCTTAGCCATGGCGGTCTTTGCCCTGTTCAGCGGTCTTCACCATTGCGGTCTTTGCTCTGTTCAGCGGTGCTCTGACATGGCGGTTCGGATACTGACATTGGTGTGTGGCATGACGATCTCCACACTGGACATTGGTGTGTGGCTTGATGTTCCATCATTGCCCAGCGGGGCTGTGGGATCCTGGTCCCTCCTGGGCTGTGACTCTGGCGGTGGTCTCCTGACCAGTGACAATACTTGGGCCCTCCTGGGCTGTGACTCTTGCGGTGGTCTCCTGACCAGTGACGATACTTGGGCCCTCCTGGGCTGTGACTCTGGCGGTGGTCTCCTGACCAGTGACGATACTTGGGCCCTCCTGGGCTGTGACTCTGGCGGTGGTCTCCTGACCAGTAACGATACTTGGGCCCTCCTGGGCTGTGACTCTGGCGGTGGTCTCCTGACCAGTAACGATACTTGGGCCCTCCTGGGCTGTGACTCTGGCGATGGTCTCCTGACCAGTAACGATACTTGGGCCCTCCTGGGCTGTGACTCTGGCGGTGGTCTCCTGACCAGTAACAATACTTGGGCCCTCCTGGGCTGTGCCTCCGGCGGTGGTCTCCTGACCAGTAACGATACTTGGGCCCTCCTGGGCTGTGACTCCGGCGGTGGTCTCCTGACCAGTAACAACGGTGCTGGCGGGTGTGTCTCGACCGCCGGAAATGATGGCGCATTTCTCCGCCGTGACACTCACAACAGGCTGGGCAGACTTCCTCGGGACCTTCCCCACCTTCTTTGGAGTTACAGCTGACTCACCAATCGTCTTCGATCCCATTTCAGTTGTTGTCCCACCAAGAGTCTTGACACAGTCCCGTCGTCCACTCTCCAATTTCAGAGCCTTTACAGGGGGTGGGCTGCCAGTGCCTTGGCTCCGGGTCCTACTGCCTGCCCTGGTGGACGGTGCACTCCAAAAACCTGGAACACGCACCACTGGCACTGGAGGCTTTTTGGCTGAGGCGCTACGACGGGACTGATGAACTGGAGTGGGGGGTGGGGGCAAACAGGTCAATTTGACATAGGGACAGTTTCTGACGGACACTGGGATGGGTAGCTGGAGGGGGTCTGGGAGTGGAGGTAGAGGAGGTGGTTCTAGGAGGTGTCACTTTAGGTGTTTTGGGTGCAGGTGCAGGTACTGGAGGCTGTCGTGAGGTGGATGGATGTTGGGTGAGTGATTGCCGGCATTTGGGTACTTTGGGAGGGGGCGTCACAGACACACTGGGAGAGGACACAGGGGACGTATAAATGGCAGTGGAGGTGGTGAGTGCAGGTGAGCGGCTTGTGGTGCTGGGTGTCCTGGTGCGAGTCCTAGTGCCTGTAGATGTACTGCATGCAGGTGTGTGTGTAGACGACACTGGGAGGGAGGAGGGAGAAGAGGAGGAGGGGGACACAGTGGAGACAGTGGATGTTGCTGTGTCTGTATGGGTGTGATGCTTGTGTGAGTGCCTGTGGTGTGTGTGGTGCCTAAGTTTGCTTGAGCTACTTTTGGGTGTTGACTTGTGTGCCTGCTGGTCTGTAGGTGTGCTTGGGATGGGCTGGGCTACAGGGGATTGGGTCTGGGTGGAGGACGTCAGAGGGGGAGGCTGGACACAGGGACAATGGCTGCCATCAGTGCTGAGGCCAGAGATTGCAGGGTTCGCTGAAGGACAGCCTGACCAGAATGAATGCCTTCCAGGAATGCATTACCGTGTTGCAACTCTCGTTCTACACCCTGGATGGCATTCACAATGGTAGACTGCCCTACAGTGAGTGACCTGAGGAGGTCAATGGCCTCATCACTGAGGGCAGCAGGGGTGACTGGGGCAGGGCCTGAGGTGCCTGGGGCGAAGGTGATGCCCACCCTCCTGGGTGAGCGGGCACGGGCGAACGCTGAGGGGCTGCGGGGCGGGCGGGGCTGGTAGGGGAGGTGGCGGCTGTACCTGTAGAAGTGGGGCACACAGATGGTGCTGCCACTACAGGGGAGCTCACATCGGCGGATGAGTCCGTGTCGGTGGTTGGTGATCCTGTGGCCGACGTGAAGCTCCCCTCGCCCTCCATCCCACTGGTGCATTCAGAGTCTGTGGTGTGGCCCTCCATGGCCACGTGGGATGCAGCTCCCTCGTGCTCCGGTGCCACTGTACCTCCGCCTGATGATGCTGATGTACAAAAGGACAGGGAGAGCAGGAAAAGGGGGGGAGACAGAAGAAAGAGAGTTTTAGTGCATGGCATACCGTTGGCGGACAAGACAGATGCAGCAGCCCCATGCATTACGCCGTGCTCCTGCCCTCTGCACATGCAATTTCTGGGATATGGCCTCCATGGCAATGGTAGAAATCTGCGCACATGGATGGCAAAGGGGCAACTATACATCAACTTGCCTCTGTTCTGAGCTGGGGTAGAGTCCCACATGGCCTACATTACGGAGGGGCCTTGCCTACCTAACTCGCCCTGGCCTAGGCACACCCACAGCCCACCTCCCCCACCCAGACACCTCCACTGCACGCAAAGTCCACAGAATGAGGTTGTACTCACCCCCTTGTGTCTGCTGTGATGTCCTTAAGCGCCCATCCAACTCCGGGTAGGCCACCGCCAGGATCCGGAACATCAGGGGGGTCATGGTGCGACGGGCACCCCTCCCACGTTGGGAGGCCATCCCCAGCTGAGCCTCCGCCGTCTTCTTGCTGCAGCGGCAAATGTCCTCCCATCTCTTCCGGCAGTGGGTGCCCCGTCTCTGGTGGGCCCCCAGGGTCCGGACTTCCTTGGCGATGGCACACCAAATGTCCCTCTTCTGGTGGGCGCTGACCTACATGACATGCACAAGGAAAGAGGAACAGTCATTACCTACTGCACCGTCAATGTGAAAGGCACACACCCAACTCTGTCCATGTGGCCCATTCATCCCCATGCATTTATCTTGTAAGAACTCTGCCCCCTTCCCTCTCCCACCCAGCCCTGTCCACCCAGGCCTAGCCCATCCAAGGTGCTCCCTGTGTACTAACCTGTTGGTCTGGAGGACCGTAGAGTAGCATGTACTGGGGGAGGACCCCATCCACAAGTTTCTCCAACTCCTGTGCAGTCAAGGCAGGGGCCCTTTCCCCAGACGCAGCAGCCATCGTCGCTTCCAGACCGAGGTCACAGCAGCACTAGCAGTGTAGGTGCTCTCCTGTCGAAGGTCAGGTATCTAGTGATTGAAGAGATAGAAAATGGTGGTGACGTCCGCGGCGGGGCGCATCATCACCGCCAGCGCACCTGTTCATTGGCTCCTGGGACCCATAGGGTCCAATGTTAACCAATGCAGCATTGCGCCACACTCTACGACCGCCTACCGCGACGGTGTCCAACGCCAGCGCAGTTACCCCACAATTCCATTGTCCCAGTTTAGAGGTCAGGCAGCCGCCATTTCAGGGGCCCACATGGCTTCATTTACTACTGCGTCACACATACCGAGGCCTACACTCAAAACATTTCCCGGATGGGTTAATTGTCTGTTGTAGTCTTGTGTGTGACTGTGGGTACATACCTGGAGGAATGGTGACAGTTTCTTCGCTGTTGTCCTTCTTAGGCACCGTCAGTTGGGACATATTGGAAGATGGCGGAATCCGCCGGTGTACCGACCGCTGGTGGACCTGTTGACAATGGAAGAGAGACATTTGATCGTGACCTACCGGTTCGACCGTGCCACAATCCAGGAACTATGTACCTAGTTGGAGCCAGACCTGATGTCAGCTATCCGCCATCCCACAGGAATCCCCCCTGACGTGCAGGTGCTGTCAGTGCTCCATTTCCTTGCAAGTGGGTCATTTCAGACTACTGTGGCCATGGCATCAGGGATGTCCCAGCCTATGTTTTCCAACGTGTTGTCCAGAGTGTTGTCTGCCCTGCTGAAACACGTAAGGAGATACATCATTTTCCCTGAGGTGGAGGATTTGCCTACAGTGAAAGGTGACTTCTATGCCCTTGGACATATCCCGAACGTCATAGGTGCCATTGATGGGACCCATGTAGCTCTGGTCCCCCCCGCAGGAGTGAACAGTTGTACAGGAACAGGAAGAATTATCATTCCATGAATGTCCAGATGGTCTGTTTGGCAGACCAGTACATCTCGCAGGTAAATGCTATGTTCCCTGGCTCAGTGCATGACGCCTACATCCTGCGGAATAGCAGCATCCCTGATATGATGGGTCAACTCCAGAGGCACCGTGTATGGCTATTGGGGGACTCTCGTTATCCCAACCTGTCCTGGCTATTGACCCCAGTGAGGAATCCCAGGACCAGGGCAGAGGAACGGTACAATGAGGCCCATGGGCGGACTAGGAGGGTGATCGAACGCACCTTCGGCCTCCTGAAGGCGAGGTTCAGTTGCCTCCGTATGACAGGTGGGTCCCTATTCTACTCACCGAAGAAGGTGTGCGACATCAACATCGCCTGCTCCATGCTCCATAATTTGGCATTGCGACGCCAGGTGCCTTTTCTGCAGGAGGTTTAACATAACATTAACTTTCACACGTCTACCTCTATCCTGTACCTACATTTCACTCACTATTTGTTAACTGAGTTGTCCCATTCCATTTCAGTTTCACAAATGTGGTAACCTACATGTCAACAGCGTGCACCCTTGGAAGGCTTGTGATGTGTGACATTGGTATGTTAGACTTCCAATGGGTAACCATTTTTGACACTGTAATTGACTACACAAAGTTCAAAATCATTGACTGACTCCAGTTTTATTAGTGTTTCAAGGGTGTTTATTTAAGTGCATAACAATGAAGGGGGGTTGTGAAATGGGGATGGGTTATGGTGGAAGAATGTCCATGGCAGAGTCCAGTCCATTAGTCTCACAGGTACATTGCACATCTGGCCATTGGAAGTGGAGCTGGGGCAGTTCCGATTTGGACAGGGTTACAACGTGGTACAGTGGGGGGACAATCAGGGTGGTCTTATTTCCTGGCGGGGGTCTTGCCATCTTGCTCTGTCCTGTTCCTGGATCTCAGGGACCGCTTTCGTGGTGGTTCTCCGTCTGCAGGGGGTGGGTGCTGGTGTGTTGGTCCTGTGGCGGGGCGTCCTGTCCACTAGCGCCGGCGGAGGTGGTGGGCATTTCATCATCCTGGCTAGTGTCAGGGGCCCCTTGGAGTGCCACGGTGTCCCTCAAGGTCTTTTGAATGTCCGTCAGCACCCCTACAATGGTGCCCAGGGCGGAGCCGATGGTCCTGAGCTCCTCCCTGAACCCCAAATACTGCTCCTCCTGCAACTTGTCCAGGACCGTTGCCATCGTCTCCTGGGAGTGGTGGTATGCTCCCATGATGGAGGAGAGGGCCTCGTTGAGAGTAGGTTCCCTTGGCCTGTCCTCCCTCTGTCGCACAGCAGCCCTCCCAGTTCCCCGGTGTTCCTGTGCCTCCGTCCCCTGGACCGTGTGCCCACTACCACTGCCCCCAGGTCCCTGTTGTTTTTGGGGTGTTGGGTTAGCCTGGGTGCCCTGTAGTGATGGACACACCGCTGATTGACCTGTCCTGGGTAGGGAGGTATGGGCCCGCTGGGTGGGTGCTGTGCTGGTGTTACCAGAGGGTAGAAGTTCAGTGTTGGGCTGTGGCTGGGCAAGGGGAACCGACTGTCCTGAGGCCCACAATGGTCCGGGTTGGTCATCAAGATCCAGTAGGGCAGAGCTGCTGTCGTCACTGTGGGCCTCTTCTGGGGGTGGAGTGGTGTTGTCTGGACCCTCTGGTGTGGTGACGTTCCTTCGGGTTCCTGCGGGGGTATAAGTACATGATTATTGCATGTGTGTGTTTCATGGTGTGCAAAGGTTGGGTGTGCGTGTACACCAGTGCAGGCATTCCTGTGTGGGGGCTTGTGTGCTGATGGTTGGGGGGTGTTCTGGGTATGAGCAGTGGACATGCTTTAGTGATGGGTATCCATGCTTAGTTGTATCATGCAGGTCTTGGTGTTGGGATGGGTGGTTGGTGTTATGGGTACATTAGTGAGGAGTTAGGGTGATAGGGGAGGGTGTGAGGGTGGGGGGTGTGATAGCATTCAGGTAAGGTGGGGGATATGATAGTTAAGATTTGACTTACCAGTGTCCGTTCCTCCAACGACTCCTGCGAGGCCTTCAGGATGCAAGATGGACAAGACTTGCTCCTCCCATGTTGTTAGTTGTGGGGGAGGAGGTGGGGGTCCGCCGCCAGTCCGCTGAACCGCGATGTGGTGCCTGGATACTGTGGAACGCACCTTCCCCCGTAGGTCGTTCCACCTCTTCCTGATGTCCTCCCTATTTCCTGGATGCTGTCCCACAGCGTTAACCCTGTTGACTATTCTTTGCCATAGCTCCATCTTCTTGGCTATGGATGTGTGCTGTACCTGTGAGCCAAATAGCTGTGGCTCTACCCGTACGATTTCCTCCACCATGACCCTGAGCTCCTCTTCGGAAAAGCGGGGGTGTCTTTGGCGTGCCATGGGGTGGTGTGTGTGATGTGTGAGGTGGTGTATGTGGTGATGAGTGTGGTGAGTGTAGTGGTACGTGGTGTTTTGTGCGTGGAAGTTGTGTGGGTGATGGTGTAGTGTGCCTCTGTGTGATGGGGTTCTCTATTCTGTGCAGTCTCTCTCTGGCCTTCTCTCTAATTTCTGGTCGTAGGGGTTTGTGGGTGATGTGGGGTTGTGTTGGGTGTGTGGGAGTGTTGTTTGTATGTGTATCAGGTGTGTGTATTTGGAATTGTCCAATGTGGCGGTGTTTTGTAGATGTGTGTGTATTTTGAGCGCGGCGGTGTGTACCGCCAATGGAATACCGCGGTTTAAAGACCGCTGCGTGGATTCGTGGGTCGTAATAGCATGGGCGTGTTTCTGTTGGCGTGGAGGTGGAGGATTTGTTTCCGCATGTTTATCGCTGACCTTTGGTGTGGCGGGATAGTGTGGGTGTCTGAATTTCGGCGATTTCCGTGATGTGTGTCATAATAGCTGTGGCGGTCTACCGCGGCCGCGACAGTGTATTGGCGGTCTTCTGCACGGCGGTAAGCGCCTTATTCCGCCAATGTTGTAATGACCCCCTTAATACGGTGGGCGGAATACCACCAACACTGGCAGTCGTTTGGCAGCCACCACTGTGGCAGTCTTGCCAAAAGACCACCAAACTCGTAATGAGGGCCAAAGTTTTGGTTGCCACTGTGTAGTTAAAGTTAGGACTGATTTTCCACAGCAAATGAATTCTTTGTTCTGTTAAAATTTAAAGCTGTTTGACAAACCTTCATGAATTTAAAAAAAATCAAAAAAACATTCATCCACCTGAGCTCCCTCCTGGAGTGCTTCAAGGTGATCTGTCAAGTGGCGCCTGAGAGAAAGTTGGATCCCAACACATGTTTGTCCATGCAGTTTCCCATAGAAACATTAAACAATGGTAAGCCAAAATGGCTGAACAGAACTACACCAGATTTGTCAGAAAGCTAGATCTTTACTCACAAATATATTTTTTTTGTGATTTGGTGAAAATTCGGTCAGCTGTTTGAAAGAAATTAAGATGAAAAAGTTATGGTTATCTGGTGACGCTGTACTATGAGGGAGTCCTGAGGGTAAAACAAGTGAAAAGGGGTGGGTGGTAAACTCCAGGCTGCCAGCGGAGTTCATAGAATTTTGCGACTTCCAGCTCCCTTGGAGCGTAGAGTTTGACAACTTCCCAACCACCCTGTGGCGAAGTCTGCTGTCCACTCCTAACATGACACAACTAAAAAAGTAATTTGCGTTCCCATGAGGAATGCATTTAAGTATTAGTTACAAAGGTATGTTCTCGATGCACACATTATTTACTAATACAGAGTAAAATATCAATCAATCAATCGATCAGTGTTCTTGTGAAGCACAGCTAATCACCTGTGAGGCCTTGCATGCATTGTGATAACAAAAACACAAATGTGAGGACTGACCCTCACTCCCCTCAAAGCTTCCTGCACCAGCTGCTAAACAGCTATCTTTCTGCTGTTCTATCCGCTGTCTGAACTCTTCAGGCCCTCTGCATGTGATACCTGGATGCAGGGATCAAGAGTACCCCCTGTTGGAGCATGGGCTGAAAGGGCACTGCTCTCAATGTTTCTGCATGTGCTCCTCTCCTGGGACACAATGAGTTATGATACCCACAAAGCATGTGAGGGTGAGCACCAAGTATAGATGACATCTGCAGACAGACCCCAATATCCTGCTCCAGGGAGAGATGCACAGAAGGGACAGAGTGAGGCTCATGCCAGGGTTGGAGGAGGTGACTGGAGATGGGGTAGCCTCGTGGGGCAGCCATGCTAATGAACTTCACCTTCAATTAAACTTCAACGGCTACTGGGGAGCCTGAGTACAACTTTTCTGCCTTATTTATGAGGGTGCTGTTTATCCTGTTCATCATCTGTGGGAACATGCTTGTGTGCCTTAGCATATTCAGCGAGCAGGCTCTGAAGATCACCACCAACTACTTCATTGTGAGCTGGCAATGGCCAACCTGCTGCTGGCCATGCTGGTGCTGCCATTCCACGTGCACACAGAGTTGAGTGTGCATGGGACTCTAAGGACAGAAAAGACTGCATTGAAAGTAATGGCACCCCCTAGGCATCTGTGCTCAGGCTACTAGGGCAGGTGACACATCACTTCGGGTTCCAAATTATGTTAAAAAATGAATATAATATGTTAACAGAGGTATACTACAGTTACAAGCTATTTGTATTGTGCTATTTACTCCTATTGTCACTCCAAAGCATTGACAGACACCAGTGTGGACACAGGCTAGGTAAGCAGGGCATTCTATTCAGTACAGGGAGAGATGGTCTAGTCTGGACTATGAAGTGGAGACCCTGCCAAGTGGAATATCAGGGTGTAGCTAGTTCTGTAGCACTTACAAAATCCCAAGGGTCCTTCAAAGCCCTGTCACTCACTTTTAACAGCTTCGTTGGTAGGTGCATGCGTGGTAGGGTAGAGCCAAGTTAGCAATATTCAGCTCTGAGCCTATGATTTATAACAATGTGACTCTTATAGCAGCCTGAGGTCATTTAAATCTCTTAAGGTCACTTTTTGTCTTAACGGTATGGGTAAAAAAGTGTAATTGTTATCATAGATAATGAATACCCAAGGAGCTTGTCATAGCTAAAACAATCTCAACTCCGACATGCTTGACTGTTCAGGCAGCTTCTTTTTCCTACCTTTCTGAGCTCAGCAGGTCTTTAGGGATCAGTAGAGGCGGGGTAGAACTACACAGGGTTTCTTTTTATTGTAAATCCATGGAAATCTGTGGAGTAAAACTTTGTGAATTCCACCCACCCTTACAAATGAAGCATTCTGATTACCAAGTCCGAGGTAACTCAGACCAGTCCTTTGAGACTGAACACTGGATTTGGATGGCCGCAGCCTGAAGAGTGATGTTGTTGCTGCCAGGCTGCATTTTAGGATTCATAAATCCGGTCCTTGTGTCATAAAATATAAAAGAAAAAAAGAAAAGGGGGAAGGGCAGTTATACTCTAATTCCCTTGTGGCGGAGGGTCCTTATTTCTTACTATTTTGTTTCCTTTGACATGTGTACCAAGTTACTGAGACCTAAAATTGCAGCCACAACATTTCTTTTCATGTTGCAGCCAGCCAATCAGAATTTTTGGTTTTCAGCTCACAATACTGTGGCACCCGTTTGTTACTACCACACTACCTCAGTAGTACCACAATAATATTGGGCCACTAAATATCCATACATTTTGCACCTTAAGTCCTTAAAAACATTTGAACAGATTTACATCAAAAGCACTTGATCTGGATCAAACTTAGCCTTCTGCCAAATTTGGTGTAACTCCGCTCAGCCTATTTCCATATAGCACTGTGAAAAGTGCATAGAAAAATGACATGTTAAGACCCCCTTACTTTTTTCTGTGACCCTGCTTAACAGATGATCCAAAAACTTTCCAGAAAGCAGTTAAGCTGGGTTGACCCCTTTTTTTTTGTAACGTTTTGTTAACTTTTTTTAACTAACACAAACTCGACCCAAAAGTATTGGAATGCTTTATTTAAACACAAGATACATTACACACAGACACTATAATTTTTTGTAGGCACTGTTATTTGCCCAGAATAGCAAGATATTGAGCCAATGCCGCAACTCTAGTCTGGTTTCCCAGCTCCAAAGGATTACCCCTGTTAACTTTTTCCCTATCCCACAAATGAGTGTCAGGCATAAATGTGGCACCTTTGTGTATATTCTTTCTAATACTACTGGACCTGTAGAAGACAGAAAAAGTACTGAATCTGTTGTTGAGATCTGTACAGGGACCTTTATGGCTGGACTTCAAAGGCCTGTTGACTGACCTCCAGTTAAGCTATAGGGCTACAAAAAGCTACAAGGAGCTCTTTTTCTAATTGGACTTGCCCTGGACCATGCTGGTGGCATCTGCAGGAGTGAGTCTTGCCTTAAAATGCTGTTTGTGAGGTCCTAGGACCCTTGATTGTGTCAAAGGGTACTTCTCCTAATATGGTGAAAAAACTGTGGTTTTCAATTTTTTGGGCTACAAAGACTTTTGGAGGACTGGAACAAATTTGCCAAGTCAACCTGACAAAGATGCATTGCCACTGACCCAGAGATTCAGGTTGCTCCAGGCCAGAATATTTCTCCAGTAGCAAATCTGCTACAGCGGATTTGTGGAGAAGGGACCCGGTCTTGTGGAGCACTGTTCGGTTGCTGGTGTCAGCCTTTCCCTGATCAATGAATCATCACCAGGTGAAGGAGCAAAAAGTATCCATCCAAAGCGGGACCTTCTTGAGTGCAAATGTTGAATTTCTCTTGCCCGGAGCTTTCCCAGCAAAAGTCAACAGCTTCACTGGGACCTTGTCTAATGGCTTTTCAGCCTGACATAATGCATCTCAGCCTGTGGCTGATGCCTTGCTCCGCTTTAACTTTCCTTTTGAGACTTAGTTAGATGATAAAACTTCTGACCACATCAAGCCTGGTTTCTGTCTCCGATCCACTCTCTATTGAGATCGGCATTATGTGTAACCAGATGCCCTAAAATGCTTTTTGGTGATATATTAATTTAAAACTTCAGATGTCTTGGTCCCTTATTGGATGTTATTATTTCGGTCATTTGTATATTAATTTATCCTATATTATTAATGTTTGGGTTTTTATTGTGTTGTATTCTAGACTTTTTACCTATGTAGTTGCTTCTAAATGCATTACACATATTCTTCAGTTAAGTCTGTCTTCTCTGTTCCATTGCAACAAGGGGCTCAGCTCAGGTTCAAATTACTAAAACCTTTACTGGCGCTAACATGAATAGTACCATTATTACTTGTTATTAACTACCATCCACCACAACTAATAATCCACTTCCTCACATACTCTAATTAGAGCATCATGTAGGATAGCTGTGGAAGAGATCTTACTATGGAATCTACATCTAGTGTGCTTATTCCCTAATATCCTCATCTCTTCCACAATTTCTTTGGGTTCTTAGTAGCTCCCCATAGGCGATATTCCACTTTACTGCATATTGGTGCACACTTTCAGCAAGCAAGATTTTGATACTCACTTTTGGCTTTCTGTGAATATTTGTGCACACGTGCTAGGTTCTTATCAATGCAGAGAAATCCAAGACATTCAGTTTGTTTGAGATACAAATCTCAAAGTATATTTGTTATTGTAGACTATTTTAATTATCTTGCAAGAAGTTTCTTTTCTCCATCACAGATTATGAAAAAATCATTTCTGAATTTGGTCCACAGAGTTATGTGATTCACCACCACCCCATAAATAAATTTGCCCAAGTAGAAGTAAATGAGATGACCATTACTGTGCCTTGTTTTTTCAGGAAACATTTGTATTCAAATATAAAGAAACAGTGTTTCAGAGAGTAATAGAGCAATCTAGCATGGCCAATATAGTATTTGTGTGTTTCAGAAAACCTGTTGGTCTAGCAGGTATGTGCGTGTCTGGGTTACACTTTCATTCTGAATTGAAGAAATGAAAGATACTATGGCCCTCATTATGACATTGGTGGTAAGTTCCGCTTACCACCATGCTGACTGCCTCAAACATACCGCCGGCGCGGCGGTTTACCGCTACCCATATTATGACACACACAGAGCAATCCAATACTATACAGCCACACACACAAGTCCGCTAGCCCAAAGGTCAGTGATAAACTGGCAGTAGCAAAACCCACACCGTTACGCCAACAGAACTACACCCACAGCATTATGACCCACAAATCACCATGGCGCACATTCAACGGCGGTAAACCATTGGCGGTGCATACCACTGCGCTCAAAACACACACACACATACAAAACAACACTATATTAGACAATTCAAACTACACACACCTGACACACATACACACACCACACCCACACCAATATAAAACACACAACCACATTACCCACAACCCTTTACGACTAGAAAGAGTTGCTACCAGTGAGCGAGAGACACCAAGAGCACCCACAGAACCAGACCCACAGAACACCATCACCCATACACCATCCACACATCTTACAGCACACACCCCAACACGTCACCCCACACACCCTCACACACACACCTCACACTACAACCATGGCACCACAAAGACACCCCAGATTCTCTGAGGAGGAGCTAAGGGTCATGGTGGAGGAACTCATCCGGGTAGAGCCACAGCTATTCGAATCACCGGTGCAGCAGACATCCATTGCTAGGAAGATGGAGCTATGGTGGAGGATCGTGGACTGGGTCAATGCTGTGGGACAGCACTCCAGAACAAGGGATGACATCGGGAAGAGGTGGAACGACCAATGGGGGAAGGTGCATTCCGTTGTAGCAAGACAGCTGATAGCAGTACACAGGACTGGCGGTGGACCCCCACCTCCTCCCTCACAACTAACAACATGGGAGGAGTAGGTCTTGGCAATACTGCATCCTGAGGGCCTGGCAGGAGTAGCAGGAGGACTGGACTCTGGTAAGTCAACTCTTTATTTCTTTAACTACCCTACTGGCATGCCATCACATACCCCCACCCCTGCCCTCACCCCCATCACTTCACCACCTCACCTACACCCCACCATCACAACCCACCCATCCCAATACCAAGCCCTGCATACACCACCAATGCATAGACATCACTCACAGCCCTACATGGACACCATCACTAAAGCATGCACATTAGAGAGAATCACTTAGCCCACAAAATCACTACTCACACAATGCAAAGCTGACAGGGCAATCACAGCCATAGTGGGCAACACACACATGCACAAGAAGTCACACACAAAAACAATAACACTGCATTTACATCCGAACAGGTCCCCACCCAACGTCACCGGAGAGGAGGTGCTAGGAACATCCAGTCCCCCCACTGAAGAGGCCCACAGTAGCTCTTGACACCTGGATCTGGATGATCAACCTGGTCCATCAGGGATCTCTGGACAGTCGGTTACCCAGGCACAGTCCCATACAACCACAGAGCCTCCCACCTCAGGAAACACCAACACAGCACCCACCCAGCGGGCCCATACCTCTGTCCTAAGGACATGTCAATACGTAGTGGTTTGTCCACCACTACCTGGACCCCAGGCACACCACAAACACAGGACGATCAGGGACCTGGGGTCAGTGGCAGTGGGAACACGGTTCAGGGGACAGAGGCACAGGACAACAGGGAAGCTGGGTGGACTGCTGTGCAACAGAGGGAGGACAGGCCCAGGGAACCCACTCTCCACAAGGCACTCTCCAACATCCTGGGAGCATACCACCATTCCCAGGAGATGATGGGCCAGATACTGGACAAGTTGCAGGAGACCTAGCGGCTGCAGGAGGGACAGTACCTGGGGATCAGGGAGGACCTGAAGGACATCCACACCACCTTGGTCACCATTGCAGGGGTGCTGGCAGACATGGCCAACACCATGAGGGAGGCAGTGGCACACCAACAGGCCCCTGACACGAGCCACACCGATGAACAGCCCTCCACCTCTACTGCCGCTAGTGGACAGGAGGCCCCGCCACAGTAACAACAGGCCACCAGCACCCCTCCCCCTGCAGAAGGAGAACCACCCCACAAATGGTCCCTGTGATCCAGGCAAAAGCCAGAGAACATTGCCAAGACCCCCGCCAGGAAATAAGCCTCTCCTGATTGTCACCCTTGTGTCCCACTCTGTCACCCTATCCACCTTGAACTGCCAATGCTCCCCTTCCTATGCCCTCTTGGAGAATGCACCTGTGATACAAATAGACTGGACTCTATCCTGGACTTTCCTCCACCATCAACCCAGCCCATTCCACTACCCCCCCTACTTCTTAGCCATTAAATAAACACTATTTAAAAAATACAAGGATGGAGACTGTCAAATGATTGAACAAAGTATTTGTTTAACAAGCTTTAAACACGGCAATACAACTGTACAGGAATAAATACATAGTAATGACCTGTAATAGGCTGCAGTCACCACGCCAGGTGCCAGAGTAGGGCACAGATATCTGAAAATAGAGATGCCAAAGGGTACAGTTTGTAGCCATAGAATTGGGAGAATCTGCCTGCCGTATACAATGTCAAACACAAAACTGTCAATGTAAAGTGAAGTTACAGTGTCTTACCTGTGTGTCACTGGAAGTACTGTCGTATAATTGCTGTTCTGTTGTCCTCATCCTCTGCCTCCTCATCTTCACTGTCCCAGGGTCCACTGCTGCCACACGCCCATCTCCAGCCTCATCCTCCTGCAGAAAAGGCACCTGGCGTCTCAAGGCAAGGTTATGCAACATGCAGCATGCCACGATTATCTGGCAGACCTTCCTGGGTGAGTGGTACAGGGATCCACCAGTTAGATGGAGGCAACCAAACCTGGCCTTCAGGAGGCCGAATGTCCTTTCTATTATTCTGCTTGTTCGCCCATGTGCCTCATTGTAACATTCCTCTGCCCTTGTCCTGGGATTCCTCACATGGGTCAGTAGCCATGAGAGGTTGGGGTAACCAGAGTCACCTGCAAATGTCGAGGGATACCTGTTAGCCACACACTAACCCTTATGACCAACAACATACCCATACACCAACATACACTGGGTGGGAAACAGGGCTCACCTATTAGCCACACCCGGTGCCTCTGGAGTTGAGCCATCACATATACAGGATGCTGCTATTCCTCAGATGCATAGACCCAGAATACTTTGCACATTCATGGAGTGAAAGCTCTTTCAGTTTCTGAACACCTGTTCATTTTTCCGCGGGGGGGAACAATGCAATATGCGTACCATCGATTGCCCTAATGATGTTGGGGATATGTCCCATTGCATAGAAGTCAGCTTTCACTGTGGCCAAATCCTCCACCTGGGGGAAAACAATGTAGCTGCTCATGTGTTAACTCAGGGTGGACAAGACTCTGGTCAGCACTATTGAGAACATTGGCTGTGACATTCCTGCTGCCAAGCCCACTGTCACTTGGAAGGAGCCAGTTGCCGAGAAATGACGCACAGATAGGTCTTGCACAAGAGGGGGGATCCCAGTGGGGCGCCGGATAGCAGATATCAGGTTAGGCTCCAATTGGGCACACAGCTCTGTGATTGTGGCCCTGTCCAGTCTATAGGTGAGGATAATGTACCTGTCCTCCATTGTTGCCAAGTCCACCAGGGGTCAGTGCATGAGGGGATGTCTCGATCTCCTATTCATCCTCAGTGGTTGTAATCTAGGGGGCATAACGGGGAGAAGCTGGTCAGTTTTCAACATTTCCAAACACTACACTGCATTGCATGTTGTGACTGTAACAGTATTTTGTTGGATAGGCCCAAATGGTTCCGATGTGTACTGTAAAGCAGTTAGGTGCCATGGCCTGTCCCCCCCTGAAATGGCGTCTGCCGGTCCTGTGTGGATGGACAAGTGGAAGTGAGGTAATGCCGCTGACGTTGTGTGCCGTTGCGGGAGGCGGTCGAGTACCGCCGTGCAACTCCTCATAGGTTGTCATTGGGCTGTATGGGATACAGTAGCCAATGGTGATGTACGCCAGCGCCGTGGACGTGACTGCCATTTTCTATCTGTTAACTCACTTGCTACCTGACCTCCAACAGGAGAGGACCTACACTGCAAGTGCTGCTGTGACTTGTGTCAGGAACCGACCATGGCTCGTGTCACTGGGATAAGGGCCCCTGCCTTCACTACTACGGAGTTGGAGAGACTGGTGAATGGGGTCCTACCCCAGTACTGAATGCTGGATGGGCCTCCAAACCAACAGGTGAGTACACTGTGAGCATGATGCACGCAGCTGGTGGAAGGGTTCTGGGCAGAGTGATGCATGTATGGTGGGCAATGTCTGTGCGTAAGGGGATGAGAGGGCTATGGTGGGCCATGAGTGGAACAGGTTGGATGGTCTGACTGATACCTTTTTCTATGTTTATTTTTCTGCAGGTCAGCGCCCATCAGAAAAAGAGTATATAGGCCCTCATTTCAACCTCGGCGGTCTTTTTCCAAGACCGCCGAGGTTCCTCCGGACCGAAGACCGCCAGTGGTGGTGGTCTTCCGCCAACTATATCATGACTGCTGGCAGCACTCTGCCCTTTTTCAGATGGAGAGCCGCCAGTATGCAGTCGGCGGTGAAGTGGAGGCTGCTCCACAGCCACCACCACGTCATCAGAACACCGCCCACCAGAATACGACCCAGTATTGGGCATGGCGGAGTTCTGGAGATGGGGTGCTGGCGGCGGAGCAGCCCCCATGGATCCCGTTTCCTCCCGGAGGATCACCGGAACAGGTAAGGTGATCGTCCGTTAGGGGATGGGAGTGGGGGCTGTTGTGTGGTGTGTGCGTGCATGGGGGTGTGAGTGTGTAGAAGGGTTTTATGAGTGCGTCTATGTAATGTGTGTATGGGGAATGTGACGTGTATGTATGTGTGCATGTGTGCATGTATGTGTGCGTGTATGTGTGTGAGTGGTGTGAGCGTGCGTGTAGGGGGTTGGGGGTGTGTGGGGGAGGGCACGGGGAGGGGGTCCTGGAAGGGGGGTCGTGGGTGTTGGGGGAGGACTCAGGGGAGGGGCAGAGGGGGAGACCCCAATCAAGGCCAGGTAACGAATTCCCTGGCACTGATAGTGCCTACCGCCATGGATTTTGTGGCGGTACAAAACCCCATGAAATCCATGGCGGTATGCGGGGTCCTGATACCGCCGGCAGGCTAGTGATGGCCGCCAGGCTGGAGACCGAAGTCTCCAGCCCAGTGGTCATTACCACGTTGGTGGTCGGTGTGTTAAAGTGGCGGTTTTGGATGGCTGTAACAGCCATGGTCAAAATCCCATTTTTTTAACCGCCGGCCTGTTGGCAGTATTACTGCCTCTTTAACACCGATGCCAGGGTTGTAATGAGGGCCAGAGTGTGCCATCGCCAAGGACATGCGGACCCTGGGGGTCTACGGCAGGCGGAGCACCCACTGTTGCAAACAGTGGGAGGACCTGAGATGCTGGGCAAGGAAGACGGTGGAGTCCCAGCTGGGGATGGCTTTCCAACTACGAAGGGGTGCCTGTCGAACCCTGACCCCCCCTGATGGCTTGCATACTGGTGGTGGCCTATCCGGAGCTGGATGGGCACTTGAGGGAATCACAGCAGCCACAAGGGGGTGGGTACAGTTTCCCTATTTACTACTTTTGCGTGGTGGGGTGGTCTCTGGCTGGGGAATGTGGTCCTGTGGGTGCCCCTAGGCCAGGCCGGACTTTGCAGGGTAGGTCCCACGTTGGGCAGGGGCTGATGAACACCACCTCCTACCAAGCTAGTAGGCATCCACTACTGGGCAGGGGTCTGTGGTGCCAGGTATGCTGCTATTGGGGTTAGGTATTCCTGTCCATGGCCTGGTGAATAGCATTGTGACTGATAATGCATTGCCTAGTACGTAGGGCTGTTCCCTGTGTGTGTGTGTGTGTCATGTACGCCAACGGTGGTGTTGTTGGTGCCATTGACCAAGTGTATCCTTTGTCTCCCCCCCACTTTTTGTTTTGCCACCCAGTCCTTATGTGCATTGGCATCATCTGGGGGAGGAGCAGAGGCACTGGTGACAGAGGGAGCTGCATCCCACAGGGCCCATGAGGCAGAATCCACTGACGGTGAGGGCACCAGTGGGTCAGAGGGCGAGGGTAGCACCAAGGCGGAGACAGAAGGGGACAGTTCTGACAGTGATACCTCCTTCGATGGAAGCTCCCTGGTGGTGGCGGACACCTCTGTGCCCACCCCAACTACAGGTACAGTCACCACCCCCATACCAGCACCCCCCTCCCAGCAGACCCTCAGTGAGTTTCCCGTGCCTGTTCACCCAGGAAGGTGGGCATCTCCTTCGCCCCAGACACCTCAGGCCCTGCCCCGGTTAGCACTGCTGCCCTGAGTGAGGAGGCTATTGACCTCCTGCGATCCATCTCTATTGGGCAGTCAACCATAGTGAATGCCATCCAGGGTCTTGCAGGCCATTTGCAACAAACAAATGCATTCCTGGAGGGGATTCACTCTGGCATCGCAGCCCAACAGAGATCAATCCAGGCTCTGGCCTCCTCCCTGATGGCAGCCATTGTCACTGTTTCTAGCCTCCCCCCTCCAACATCCTCTACCCAGTCCCATTCCCCTGAACCCCAACCTATCCCAAGCACACCATCAGACCAGCATGCACACAAGGCAACACACAAGAGTGGATAATGCAAACACAAGCACCACACATCATTCCACAGTCACTCACACAAGCACCATCCAGATGCAGACATACCAACATCCACTGCTTCCACTGTGTCCCCCTCCTCCTCTTCCTCCACCTCCCTCCCAGTAGCGTCTCCACTCACACCTGCATGCACTACATCCTCATCCATTACCACCATCACCAGCACACTTATCACTACACACCCCTCACTGGCAGTCACCACCCCCACATTCATGCACACGTCCCCTGTGCCCTCTCCTACTGCGTCTGTGCCCCCTCCTCCCAAAGTACACAAACACAAGCACTGAGGCACCTAACAACCATCCACCTAACTACAGCATCCAGTCCATGCATCTGCACCCAAAATCAACAGACAGGCACCTCCTACGACTCCCTCTTCCTCCACTCCCAAACCTTCACCCTCTTCCCACCCCAAAGCTTTTCCTCTCCACCGTTGACCTCTTCCCTACCTCTTCCCCGCTGTCCCTCACGTCAGGTCAGGGTGGTCAGAATCCAGGAGAGCACTCAGCCACCCACTACACGGCCACAGTAGTGGGGACAGCTACTGAAGGTGGGAGAGGCCCCAGGGAACCAGGCATCAGCGCTGAAAGTGTGCCTGCACCAGCTGCCAAAGGGAAGGGCAAGGAGGCACCACCAGCTGCCAAGGGGAAAGGCAAGGAGGCACCACCAGCTGCCTAAGGGAAGGGAAAGGAGGCACCACCAGCTGCCAAAGGGAAGGGCAAGGAGGCACCACCAGCTGCCAAAGGGTATGGCAAGGAGGCAGCACCAGCTGCCAAAAGGAATGGCAAGGAGGCACCACCAGCTGCCAAAGGGAAGGGCAAGGGGCTTGCACCAGCAGGCAGGAAGGACAGGCGGCCTGGGGCTGAGACTGATTCTGAGCCTGACCACCAACCATGGCGGTTCAGCCGTCTGAGGCTGCAGGGGAAGGGCTGGAGCCTCCCCCCACCACTGCCTGCACCACCACCAGCACCGCCAGCATCACCACTGCCAGCATCAGCAGCCCCAGTGGGCAGCCATCCAAGGCTGCAAGGGGATGGGTTGGAGCCTCCCCCCACCACCAGCATCGCCACCAGCACTGCCTGCATCACCACTGCCAGCATCAGCAGCCCCAGTGGACAGCCATCCGAGTCTGCAGGGGAAGGGCTTTAGCCTCCCCCCACTGCCACCAGCACCGCCACCAGCATCAGCAGCCCCAGTGGGCAGCCATCCGAATGGATGGTCTGGAGCCTCTCCCCCCACTGCCAGCCCCGACACCAGCCCCACCACTGCCACCACTGAGCAGCCGTCACCGCCGGCGGACAGTGTGTAGTCCTGCCTCCATGGACTGTAGTGCGTCCTGGACCCTGCAAATTCTGTAGGTGTGACACCCAGGTGACAGACTGTGACCTTGCACTCCCCAAGTGCTGCATCACAGGGCACAATGCCCCCTCCAGAACCAGTGGAAGAAGCCATCCACTCACCCCATCCTTCCGAGGATGAAGCACACTGGGCACAAGGCCCTCTCCAGAACCAGTGGAAGAAGCCATCCACTCACCGCATCCTTGACAGGATGAAGCACACTGGGCACAAGGCCCCCTCCAGAACCAGTTGAAGAAGCCATTCACTCACTGCATCCTTGCCAGGATGAAGCACAATGGGCACAATGCCCCCTCCAGAACCAGTGGAAAAGCCATCCACTCACCGCATCCTTGCCAGGATGAAGCACACTGGGCACAAGGCCCCCTCCAGAACCAGTGGAGAAGCCATCCCCTCACCGCTTTCTTGCCAGGATGAAGCACACTGGGCACAAGGCCCCCTCCAGAACCAGTGGAGTAGCCATCCACTTGAGAGACTGTGGCCTTACACTACCCAGGACCAAGCACCCACTTGAGAGACTGTGGCCTTGCACTCCCCAGGACCAAGCAGTGGGCAAACCACCCACTTGAGAGCAAACCACCCACTTGAGAGACTGTGGCCTTACACTCCTTAGGACCAAGCAGTGGGCAAACCACCTACTTGAGAGACTGTGGCCTTGCACTCCCCAGGACCAAGCAGTGGGCAAAGCACCCACTTGAGAGACTGTAGCCTTGCAACCCCCAAGACCAAGCAGTGGGCAAAGCACCCACTTGACAGACTGTGGCCTTGCACTCCCCAGGACCAAGCAGTGGGCAAACCACCCACTTGAGAGACAGTGGCCTTGCACTCCCCAGGACATCGCACAGGGCATGTAGCCCCCTCCAGGACCAGTGGTGTTGTACCATCTTCCGACTGAGGTGCCCCCCCATTCCCCATCCCCCTGAGGTGCCTGTGTATTTTCGACCTGATGCCCCTGCAGGGTTTTCTCCGTGTTGTTGCAGGAGTGAGGTGGGGCCTTAGCCTATGTGTTGTGGCCCTGTGGCCCACGGACATTGAGGACTGGGCACTGTCCCTCCATTTGTATATATGTATGTACTGTTTTTATTTAGAACCACGTATTTCACCTATTTTATCTCATTACACTCATTTTAATCAATTCCTTTTGTCCTTGCATTATTCCTGAGGGGTACGGGGTGGATATGTAATGTTATTGCATCTGTTTGTGTGTATGGTATTGGGGGTGGGGTGGGGGTTTTGCGTGTTGCGTGAGTGTCACTCTCTTTTTCCTCCCCCGTCTCTTGTGTGCTAGGCGGCAGTACTCACCCTGGTCGTCTTCACTGGCGTTGCTGCTCATAATGCAGGAAGAGGTAGACGAGCATGGGGAAAATGTTCAACTCGGGCTCCATGGCGTCGTGGTTGTTCCCTGAGTGTCCAGAGGTGAGTCCTTTAACTTCTGTGTTCTGTTTCCACCGTGCTTTTGATGTTGCTAGTACTGCCACAGAAAAGTTGGCGGATAGGCCTGTCTAAATACAGTGGGCGGAACATTGTCTTCCGTCTGGCTGTTGGCGGTCACCGCTGTGGTGCTTGTTGCTACCGCCGTGGCTGTCGATGTGTTAAAGTGGCTGTCTGTCTGAGTGGTTTCTGCCGTGGTCATAATTCCATTTTTTTTACCACCGGCCTGTTGGTGGTATTACCGTCACTTTATCACCGACCGCCAGGGTTGTAATAAGGGACTATGTCCAGTGATCCCCTCAGGAAGGATTGTTACCATATTATGTCATGTTATGTTGTGTTACGTTATGTTATGTTATGTTAAGACATTTCTATTAGTTATTGAAGCATCTGAGTTTCTTCACTGCCCTCCATTACTACTACAACTAATTAGTAAACTTACATGAAGGAGACTCTCCCATAGAAAACATAGGAGAGGTAAATGTGACCACTTCCATTCAAATGTTTGTAAATTGCATTTTGTAGGAGGTACGTGGTACTCCTGTATACTAGTTTAGATACTAACATAGTACCCTCAAGTGATACCTCATTGATGGTATTTAAATGAATCAAAGCCAATCTGGGGGTGCAGGTGTTCCCATCTGGAGATAGTCTGGAATGGCAATTCTGGGTAGACTGGTCCTGTTATAGCATGAACAAGTGTGATTTCCACTAGGCCGAAATCTCTCTATGGGAGAAAGGTGGACAGAAAAAATATGGACTTGAAAAGTAATAACCAGTGACTGAGATTAATTCAAACAATCCATCCATCACCTTTGATTAATCTAAGTGTGGTGGCGTAAGTGTCATCGCTGTTGCCAGACAAGTGCCCCTACCTCATTTGCCATATGAATCAAGCTGTACCTCAATGTCAATGATGAGGCCTTAATTGGCAAAAACTAGTGTAGCACTGCTGGTGTCCCTTTATAGAGGGGCTATGGCCTGTGAGTCAAGGCTGGACTGTTCCTATTGTAGCAGGAGGAAGGCTGATGCAATAGCTTGGAATATGGCCACTCTTAATTAACAGTGGCTGAGATTAAATCAAGCATTCCACCTATAACCTTTTTCTTTTCTGCAGTAAACTATGTGGTCTAGACTAAGTAATGTAGAGGTGTTCAGCGAAAGAGTTGAGAATGATTGGCAGAAGGAAATAAGCGAGCCATCTTCCTAACTGAGTCCCTCTTTCTTCCTCCTTTTCTCGCCCTCACTTCATCTCTCTCAGGCATTGTCTTTGGACCTGATTTTCTGTATCTCTCCTCTCTCTCTCTTTATGTTGGAGACTGTAACTGCCTCACCTTCCATGCACACATGAATTAACAAATCCCTTTCTTTTGGGTCCCAAGCTATCAGACTTTCAGCTCACGCTAACTAAAATGTAGGTAGTACTTTTGTTGGCTGTGGTAAACTAATTGCAACATGTGCTAGATTAAAAAAGTATCTGTCATTTACATTGGTGCTGCACTGTAAGGCATTTCTTCCATCTGTACAATTCAACAAATGTGTGCTTTCTCTTCATGGAGGTATATGTAGCTACACTAGGTAGTTGCAGTTTTGGAAATTGCAGTTGTACTATAGTTGTACTCCCTAAACCAGTAGTATCCAATCCTTAATGGACACAGAACACAATTGTGAGAGTGTTTTGATGCTCAAGAACTTTGACTGTTTTCTGAAGTAAGTTTAGCGCCACATTTTTTCATGTTCTTGAGTAAAATTGTCTGTGAGCCTTATTCATAGAAATTCACTTGGTTGCAATTGTACATTTATGACTAAAAACAGATTTCTATGCTTCATTGATGGCCTCAATGTACTGATATAGAAAAGATCACTCTGTAGACACTAGAGGAAGAGGTAAATAAGGCACACATTTATCCTAGCAGCTCAGCCACAGCCTGGACCAACTGACTCCTTCAGAGCACACAATCTATCAACTAAACACCATCCCATTCTATATTGGGCCATCCTTTCTTATAAATGATGCCCAAAATGCCACACATCTTTTCTCTAATAGAGAAAAACAGTTTTACATGCAAAATGAAAAAGGATGAGAATGGTATATCAAGCATCCACTGGAAGGAATACTAAACAAATCTGAACTTGAAAGAAACTTGATTTTTTTTTTAAAAAGGATGTCACATAACAGCAAAAACTTATTCCAGTACTGCATGTGAAATCACAATACTTAAATTAATAAAAGTGATCTTAAAGGTTCCACACAGAGATACTCAAAACAAACTATAAATCTCCTTGGATCACAGGTTTCATTGAGATTGTTTTGGAATTTTACTTGAAGAATGCTCTAGAGTGCTTGACTCTTTACCTCTCCCATCAACACATCTATGTTCACAAATGCCTCACTCTCACACTTTCATCTTTTCTTCTTGGCTTACCTTCAACCTTATGCATAACGAAATGCAACTCAATATTCAAATCATACTATCGTCCTTTTCATCATACTATTAAAAATGTTTTCAACTTATAATGGTTTGGTAAATTCAACCACTGCTCTGACCCAAGTGGTACCCTTATCTTCACACAGTCTTCCACATGTACCACCTGACTATAGTACTCCTTCCTCTTATCTCTCATTCTCAACTCTGTCTTTGTATATCTTCTCTGCCGATGCATTTACACAACCTTTGCTCCAACCCATCTAACTAGGCACCAATTTGTGTTGGGAACTCCTCCTTGGAAATAGTTCAAATGGAGTTCTGCTAATGGTTGGGTGGGTTGACATTCTACAAGCTTCTAGACTGGTCTCCAGTTCAGTCTTTTATTCTATTCACTTACTTTAGCTAATTGGATAATTTCTTATATGTTCTTAATAAACCCCTAAACCATTCTTTTGGATTCTGGGTGTTTAACACATATTTCGTAGGAACTAAGTCACACATACTCTGATACCCCTTTACATCTCTCGAACAAAATTGTACTCCATTGTCTGGTAGAATCAAAGAGAGAAACCACTCTCTTTGAAATATTTTCTCAGAAAAACTCAGGGGCATATTTATACTCCGTTTGCGCCGAATTTGCGTTGTTTTTTTAGACGCAAATTCGGCGCAAAACTAACGCCATATTTATACTTTGGCGTTAGACGCGTCTAGCGCCAAAGTATGAGGAAAGAGCGCCATTTTTTTGCGTGAACGCCTTCCTTGCGTTAATGAGATGCAAGGTAGGCGTTCCCGTCCAAAAAAATGACTGCGACACAAATGCATCGTATTTATACTCCCGGGCAAAAATCACGCCCGGGAGTAGGCGGGGCAAAAAACCCCGCATTTGCGCCTCTTTTTAACGCCTGGGTCAGGGCAGGCGTTAAGGGACCTGTGGGCTCAAAATGAGCCCACAGCTGCCCTCCCATGCCCCCAGGGACCCCCCCTGCCACCCTTGCCCACCCCAGGAGGACACCCAAGGATGGAGGGACCCATCCCAGGGACATTCAGGTAAGTTCAGGTAAGTATACATTTTTTTTTTTTTTAATTTTTTTTTTGGCATAGGGGGGCCTGATTTGTGCCCCCCTACATGCCTCAATGCCCAATGACCATTTCCAGGGGACATAAGTCCCCTGGGCATGGCCATTGGGCAAGGGGGCATGACTCCTGTCTTTACTAAGACAGGAGTCATGTAAATGGCGTCTGGGCGTCGTTAAAAATGGCGCAAATCGGGTGGAGGCGATTTTTTAGCGTCAACCTGACTTGCACCATTTTTAAGACGCCCTAACGCCATTTTCCCCAACGCCGGCGCTGCCTGGTGTACGTGGTTTTTTTCCATGCACACCAGGCAGCGCCGGTCTGCTAGCGCCGGCTAACGCCATTCAATAAATACGGCGCCCGCATGGCGCTTCAGAATGGCGTTAGCCGGCGCTAAACTTTTTGACGCTAAACTGCGTTAGCGCAGTTTAGCGTCAAAAAGTATACACGGGCCCTAATTACCAAACCCAAGCTGGTATTTCTACCCAATTGAACTTGTAGCCAGTTGAACAACAGACAAAATGATTCCAGTAGGATAGGGATGGCTTGTTTCTTTTGCGCAGGTCCAATTAAACCTAAGGCACCTTCCCAGGCCTATGAGAAAGACTGCTGATATACAAAACAAGATATTAAATTGAACAAGATTTATCAGTCTTGCAGTATTCCTACAACCTCATATTGATATGTCCACCCTTACATCAAACCCTGACCACCAAAATTCCAATCTGTTCCTTTCCTTTAGGTTCCCAACACATCAACATCTCTCATGAACCAAACATTTCTATAAGAATACCAGTGGTACAAGTCTCAACCCTCTAAACAACAAATTATCTTTAACTTCCAACATGTCCTTCAATGTCCAGACCATTGCTGCAGCCTTCTCCCCACAAAAATGTGTTAAAAAGTTGAAGGTCCAATCAACTACTAAAGATTCCTAGTCTGTTTCAGTATAGTTCATTTCTTCACCACTTAATGATCTAGAACAAGTGTGAAGGTTAAATCTAAATTAAATCAGCTTCTAATGCCTTCAACCTGTCATCTGTTGTTACTTCTCACTGAATCTCTGGAAGAAAGGCTTGAAGCTTAAGTGATTGATCTATATCTCTTTCCTGCTGAAACTCCTCCATACTCTTTTGTCCCCATTGAACACATTTTTCTTTAGCAATTCTCTCATGGAACTGGACTTTTAAGGCAACCTTTCCACAAATCTACTATAATACTGAACCATACAATGAACAACAACAACTCTTTGTTTTTAGGTGATTCCAGTTTCCTAATGTTTTATCCACAATTTTCTTTTTGGCTTGTCTCTATGAGAAAATATAAACTCTTTGAATTAACAGATCATCTCTTTTCCAAAACAAATCTTTTCAACTTTCAGAGCTAATCAATACTTACCAATCATGTTAAAACCTTGCAAACCCTCTTATTAGACTCATCATAGCATTTACCAAAAATCAATACATTGGCTTGGTAATATTTCAAACCCCTGTGGGTCTCCCAATATTAAAATCATAGACATCTGAATCAATGAGGCAGTCAAGCAGGACAGCATTCTCAAAAATATGAATGCTCCCATGACTGTTATGTACACTGTGAAGATCGTTTCCACTTCAAAAAGTAATTGCACCTCTGTTATGCTAGGTAGTAGATATTTGTCAACCAGTACCTCCCTGTTGAGAGCTCGCTCTATGTACAACCACATTTCAAAACTACAGCAACAACAGTTTGGTGGCATAGTATAATAATGACAAGAATTAGAATGTGTGCACTTTTTTCTTGACAGCATCAATAATATTGATCAGTAATCTTTTACCTTTAACACAAATGGTTTGGCATATCTTTTTCAATTCAGTTTTGATAATGTTGAATTTCAAATAACCTAATTTATTGATGAATACAGCAGGAAACTACTCCTCAAAATACATCTCTCTTTAATGTAATGCACCTGCACTGGGGATTTGGCATTGGGTTGAGGACGCAAACTAACTACTTCTGATGTGCCTCAAGTATGTTTCATTGGACTGAGATACACACCCTACCCTCTGTGGCGATATATTATTCAACTATTTCACCCTCATCTTGAAATCTCTGACCAAAATTATATTTTATCTCTTCAATAAAGTGCTAATCCTCATTAACTAATCTTAGTCTCAAACACACATCATATTCATTAAGGCTTACAGTGTTGTCCAGTTCAGGTACTGGCAACTTGACAATAATTATTGCCCTTCTGCTTCTAAGCAGTGTAGCAGAAGTGAAAATGTATGTTCCATCCCTAGATTCGTCCAACATAGGGGGTCATTATGATCCCGATGGTGAGTGGAAATGTGGGGGTAGTACCGCCAAGAGGCTGGCGATAAATACCGCCATATTATGAGAATGGCGGGTTGGCGGCAGCCAACCCACCACTTCTCCACTCATACCGCCATGGCAGTATCAGCCGCCGGGCCGGAGATGTCAATCTCCAGCTCAGCAGCCGGCATCATACTGCCGGCTGCATTATAAGCCTGCATACCACCATGGTTTTCGCAGCGTTTTCAGTGCCACGAGAACCATGGCAGTAAGCCCTACCGATGACGGAGCATTCCTTCCCTGTCACCGGTAGGCAGCTCCCCCACCCCCAACACTCACCTGACACCCCCGCCCCCATCCAAACTCCCCCCACCCGCTCCAATCCTCAAACCCTCACCCCCTCCGACCCTCACACTCTCCCCCCATACATGCACACACCCGCAGAAACGCACCATGCAGACACCCAATCACTCATACTGGCATACACACATACATACAAGCATAGTTCTAGACATGCTTGCACATATTCTTACACACAATCACACTGACATGCAGATACGCACTCACTTCACCATTCTTACATGCAGTCACTCACACGCATACAACCATGCAAACACAACTCACACAGACGCATTAACACACATACTAACACATTCATGCACATACTCAGACACATACACACAACACCCCTCACTCCTCACTCCTCTCCCCTGTCGGAAGCCCGACTTACCTTTGTCGAGGAAGTCTTCCTGCAGGGAACAGGAAGGGGCACTGCTACCGCCAGCAGCACCCCCCCCAACAGAAAATCACCAGGCCGTTTCACAGGTCATGATACAGCTGGCGGCATTCTACTGGCATGGCGGTGCTGGTGCTAGCAGCACCAGCTTACCACCATCCGCCAGTATGATCACTGCCGGATTTCTGCCTTTATTGTGGTGGAAGTCCGGCAGTGATCATCATATGGTGGACCAATGATAGCCACGCTGACGGTATGTTGGCGGGCGTCACCTTGGCGGTAGGCGGTTTTTACTACCATTGTTAAAACGAGGGCCATAGTCTTTTATAATTTTGAAAAACAGTTTTATATTTTCCCACATGGTGATACATGAATCAGCAGAGTGGAGAGAGTGCTCCATTTTTCATGGCTAGTTCTGGCATCAATATTCTTGCAGAGTGAGGCTGTTGTTGCCACAATGTTTTGGCTTTTAGCTTCATTCAAGTCAAAAAAAACTATTAAAACTGTTTAGCAAGATTGGTTAGATAGCGGATAGCAATGAAATATTGTTAGGCAAAATATACAGAAAATTCAGTCTCAGTTGCCAATCACTATTTGACACCCCTATTTTCCACAAGATGTGCCTGTGAGAAAGTGAATTATTAGTTGGGGTTGGTGGTACGCCACCACAAGTAATAATGGCACTAACCTTGTTTCAGTAATTTAAATCTGAGCTCAACACCTGGTAGCGTTGGAGCAGACTATAGTGAGTGACCGGTTAGTGACGCCAGACATGTATGTCCCAGGAAAGACAAAGAAAGTCAGGATAGCCACAGGGGAGGTCACCTCCAAACCTGTAGCCATAGTGCCCCTAGAGAGGGAGGGTATCCTTGACTGGATTAGGGTGGTAGTCAGTGCTGACCTTCCCCTGTGATCTTTAAAATGACACAAAAACAATTAAAATCGGTTCAGGGGAACCGGAGATATGAATTTTTAAAGAATTATTACTTTTCTAGCGCTTAGAAACAAAAAGCGCCAATCGGGTCATCTGGTTGCACCTCGACCGGGGCAAAGTCAAACTTTCAGGCCGACCGCGATGGAGCCCTGCTCGGCTACAGGTCGCGGGAGGTCTCGGTTAAAAAGTTACCTTCTGACTTAGTCTTTATTTTGAAGTTTTTCTTCACCGGGACGAACCTGCCAGTTGAATCCGACCTCCTGGAGCCCTTGTCTGGATACGCGATGTGAGTTTCCTCGGTGGAGACTTTTACCTTCGGACTTAGTCGTTTTTTCGAGATGAAAATCCTTCGACCGGGGTAAACCTGGATCTTGATCCGACGTCCATGGAGCCCTTCTCGGATACGATGGCTGGGAGGTCCTGGTCAACTTTTTACATTCGGACTTAGTCTCTTTTTTGGATGTTTTTCTTTACCGGGACGAACCACGAAGTCAGGCCGGGTCGCGGTTGAGGCAAGCCGGCTAGAAATTCCGCGGCGGGTCGGTCCCTCTCTGGAGCTTTTTTCCAAAAATTCTCAAATCTTTTCCAAACTTCTGGGGCTTCACCCAGATGTTCTTTTAAGGTTCTTTTGGGGTCCACAGCTCACCCCAAGGGTCCAGAAGTTCTGTGATGGTCCTTGGGGGGTGCGGACTTCAACTCCCAGAATGCACCTGGCGCAAACTCCTTTTTGGCCACTGGACAGTGGTCAGCTGGTCGCTTTCTTCAGGAGTTGGTGCAGGGGACTCTGGTTAGCAATTTTTCACCTGTAGCAAACAGGGAGTCCCTCCTTGAACCAGTTGAAGCCAGGCAAAGTCCTTCTTGTGGTGAAGCCCAAGTGTGCAGCTGGTGCAGTCCTTCTGAGTGCAGGTTCCAGGTGCAGGCCAGGGGTCCAGCAGGGCAGTCCTTCTTCTCCTTAAGTTCTTTCTTCTTGAAATTTGGTGGGGATCTGAGGCGTGGGTGCAGGTCTGCCAGTTTTATCCTTGCTCCTGGGTGAAAAGCAGGGGGGCCCTGGTTCTCCAATCAGGGACAGGGCCGTCCCCCTGTGATGACCACTTCCTGGGAAGTGTGGCAAAAATCCATCCCAGAAGGCAACAGTCTCTAAAAATCCAACATGGATGAATCTGATTTTTGGAGGTTACATCTGGCTGAGCCCACCCACTGGTGTGGCTAAAAATCATAAACACACCCCTCTCCTGCCCTCTCCTAATCTAATCAAGGGGGCACCTAATTGTCTGGGGTTGCAGGAAGTGGGGGTGTTGCTGGGTGCTCCAAATGTCCTTCTCTGCCTTTGAAGACCAGTTTGGCAGCCCTCCCCTTCCTGCCTCACCATCTGCTGAGGGGAGATTCTCTCCCCCAAGCACATTCCTTTGTGTGAAGCCAGGCCACTTCACACCTCATCAAGGCAGCCTGGCAGAAGCTGCTGCAGGCTGGCCAATCAGAGCACAGCAGCAAAAACAAAGCAGAGCTGAAATTGGCAACTTTTTAGGTAAAGTCTAAACTTTTTACCTGGACAAGTTATATTAAATCCAACAACTGGAAGTTGTGGGATTTATTACAACAATCAATTTGATACCAAATTCTTGGTATGTAACATTTAAGGAGACTTTAAAATTTAAAATAAAGTCTGCCCATTCTAGCCTATGAAGGCCATTTACTTCAATGAGGGAAAAACGAATTTGGCTGTTTTTACCTCACCAGGGCTTATAAATCTATTTTTATAAAGTCCCTGCTTATAGTTACATGGCACCCAGCCCTAGGGGCACATAGGGCACACCTTAGGGGTGACTTATATGTAAAAATAAGGTAGTTTAAGACTTTGGAAGTACCTTTAATTCCAAAGTCGAATTTGCATTTAACTTTAATTTAAAAGCAGCCAGCAAAGCAGGCCTGCCTTTAAAATGACACTGGGCACCTCAGCAGTGCACCTAGGTGTGCACCACCTATGCTGTGGTCCCTAACCCTACATGCCCTACCATATACTAGGGACTTATAGGTAGGTTAACTTAGCCAATTATAATTAGCCTAATTTGCATATCCATTTTACTCAGAGCACAGGCCCTGGGACTGGTTAGCAGTACCCAGGGCACCATCAAAGTGAGGAAAACACCAGCATAAAGTGGAAAATGGGGGCAAAAAGTTAGGGGGCCTCTGCAATCAGCCCTGTTTTCCCACACCAGTAAATCAAATATACCAATCATGGTGACCCAATTACATACACATATTATACAGGAGCACTTGCACTTTAGCACTGGTTAGCAGTGGTAAAGTGCCCAGAGTAACAAAAACAGCAAGAACAGCGTCTAGCATATCTCACCAACCTGGGAAACAGAGGCAAAAAGTTAGGGAAGACCACAACAAGGATGCCAAGTCTAACACCTTCCATGCGCGGTCCCTCAGGGATCCTCTCTGTGCCCCACGTTCTTGAACATCCATCTCACCACAGTAATGAAACTCATTCAAACGTATGGCTTTTCTGAAATTTCATAACCCGATCACACTCAGATAGTGGTATGCATTACCTCGGAGGTCGGCGTTGCTGCCAAAAACTTTGGCAATTGTCTGGGGCATGTCTGGATGCGTGAGACCTGTTTGAAGTTAAACTCTGAAAAACGGAGGTCGTACTCTTTAGTAATAATCCAGATTTCTGGAACAACTCATGGTGGCCGGACAATCTCAGTCCTCTTCCCTCTGAGGTTTGGAAAGCAAAACATCTGGGGGTGCTATTTGATGTTCAGCTAGGTTTCTCAGAGAGGATCAATCTCATGACATCTTCCTGTTTTTACCTGATTAAGATGCTAAAAAAAAGGTTTTTCCCTATGCCCCTTATGAGATGCAAAAAACTGTGATCGTGGCCCTTATACTTGCTAGGATTGATTCCTTCAATGCACTCTACTTGTGAATCAATAAATGTTCTCAGTCCAAGCTTCAAACCTTATAAAATGCAGGTGCTTGTCTGTTTCTGAAAGAACCTGAGTTCAGCCCAACAAACAAGAAAATCTAGGCTTTACATTGGTTGCCCAGCTCAGAAACAGTAAAGTTCAGGGCCCTATGTGTAACTCACAGAACTTTACATGGAAAGGGCCTTCTGTATCTACAAAAAGTATTCGAATGGTACACACCACAGCATGAATTAAGATCTTCTTCCAACAAATTGGCAGCCGTACCCAAGATAAAAAAGTGTAGATCGTGTAGATGGGAAGGCGGGAGCTTTTCATTTCTGGTCTACAAGCTCTGGAACTCTCTGCCCCATCCATTAGATCCCAACCACTCCTACTCTTTTTAGGAAATCATTAAAGATTTAGTTCTATATTAAAATAGACCAGTATGCCATTGTAACCTGAGATCACTAATGCCAAGACACCTCATTATTTGCGCATGCTTCAAAATTATTACTTACTTACTAACTTACTTTCATATTGCGCCAGTACTAAATTAATAATGCAAATGATGTCTCCAGACCTTACCCTGAAGCCTGGGCAGTCAGTTTGAAAACTGCCAAATCGACCTGGCAAACTAAACCTTTTGCCATGAATAAACATTCCATTTGAATAATTATAAGTGAACCTTAGCGTAGGCCCTTCATGCTAATATGTGAGGTAGCACAGTATTTTGAAAGTAGGGCATATGTACTTATGTTTTACGTGCCCTGACCGTTAAAATACTCATAATGTTTTTTCACTTTCTTAAGGCTATTTCTAGATAGTAATTTGAACTCCAGCTTAATGGTCAAGTTGTGTTTTATATTACTATTTTGAAAATGGCATGTTTAGAAAGTTGTCATTTCCCCACCTAAGTCAAATGTGCATTTCTTTCAGTGTTCAGTCACCTGCTGTTTATGGCTCTCAGACAGAGTTAAAAGCGCTTGAGTTTGAGGAGACATTTTTCTCCCTGACTGGATGGGTATTCTGTGCCCAGAAACTCAATTACCTTCAAAGGGTACTTACAGTAGTAACATTAGTTCACACCTCGGCCTGCCTCCTCTATTATCTTGCTAGACAGCCATGCACCAATCCCAGTGGGGTAAGGGCTATCCCCAAAACAAGTTTTGAGTGACCACAAGGCATAGCCACACCTCTGGGCGGACACAAGGGTGCTCTGCAAAGGGGAAGAAAGTTTCTGCCATGCTGGTTTTACGTTGGGAGGTGCATTGTGGGATCACTTACAGCTAAACACATAGGAATTGCTGTAAAAATGAGGAGGTTCAACCCTTGAAACTTTTACCCTTATTGATTGAGGGGTGTTACCTCACCCACAGGCTGGCATAGGGCATAAATTTGGGATCCCCAGTACACTCTACTGAACACCACTGGACTTGTGGAAGAAGAAAGGATTTTTCCTGCTATTAAGACCTGTTTGGGAACCCCTCCAAGCTCTGGACCTGATCCCATCCATACCCAGGACTGAAATGTGGTCTCCAAGAGTCAGTTCTGAGACCTCCTATTAAGCTACAGGGACACAAAATCTGCAAGATGTCCATTTACCTGATGAGCCCAGCTGACCAGTTCCACCTGGGCCTGCCCTGGAGCTTGTTAGTGACTTCTCCTAGAGTGAGTCCTGAATTCTAAGTGGTGTCCCTAAAGTCCTTGTCTCTCAGATAACTGACCTCCTCCTAGCTAACCCTAAAGGCTGGAACAAAGAAACTTTTTCAAGGATTTGTACCCAGAGTACTGACAAAAGACAGTGACCAACCTGCCAAGTCAGTCTGACAAAGGTGCACTGCCACTGGGCAACAGATTAGGGTTTCTACCTTTCTAAATGGTAAATCTGTATCAGTGGGATGTCACCAGGCAAAGTATTGTGCTTCATCTATCCATGTTTGGCTACATCTTGCAAAGTTGTCCAGCTGGGGGTGCTTCAAGAGAGTGACCAAGTCCAAAGGTAGAAATCTTCAGCGGGTGAAGGTGCTAAAAGTATCTGACTGGTGAGGATGCAAGGTTACAAATGTCTCCTGCTCACAGCTTTCCCTTCAAAAGACAACATCTTCACCTGGACTTTGTGCAACAGTTATCTTGGCTCATGGAAACCATCTTGGCCATGGCCAAAGTCAGAAGGTAAAACTTACAACTATTACAAAGCTGGTCTCATTATACGACCTGCAATTCATTGCTGTCGGCCTTAAACCTTTCTCTTAGTTATCACAACAAGGTGCCCATGGTTGGGTGTTTGCTCTTTTGGGCACTATTTGTATCGAAAAGTTTAAAAATCCATAGCTTTGATCCCCTTTGTTTTATTTTTGACTTATTGGAATCATTTTGTTCATTAAAATATTCTCTATTGTTATGATTTGATTTGGGATATTTATTGGGTTGTGTTTCTTATACTTTAACTATTTTGGCACTTCTAACATGTACACATGCTTCCAAAGCTATGTATGCTAGCTGGGCCTCCAGCTCTCTTTCTCTGATGGATGGGTTCTCTCCTCCTGAAAGGACCGCCTTCCCACCACTAGCTTTGGATCTGCCCCTAGTGACTGTGTTTACTGAGGACCGTTCTTCCTCATCCTCACTTAGGCTCAGATGCCTTCCCTCCCCTGAGTGGTTAGAGCTTGCATCCTCCCTTCTTTCTCCCTCCTCTGGAGCTTCTTCTGACTCTACCTCTTGGGCCTCAACCCATGCTGTCAGGGTTGTGATCAGGATTTGCTTCCTGAGATCAGTGGTTGCAGGCAACCCTCTTTCAATACACAACCCCCTAAGCTGGACTACTGTCAGTGTGGGTAGGCTAGCCAGATCAAGCTCCATGGTTCCCTAGTTTTGTGCCAACAAAAACTTTTTGCAAAAATTGGAAACAAGAATTTAGAAAAATTACAAAAATTCAATAATTGAAATTAATCCAAATTAAAAACAATTTTTGCACTAGGACAATTTAAAGGATTTTTAATTTGTTTTACCTAAAACTGTAACGTGATATTTGAATGCTTTACACTTTGTCTCCTAAGTTAAGCCTTGACGCTCGTTGCCAAGCTACCAAGGGTTGAGCTGGGATTAATTTACTGAGACCTAACTGTACCTATGTGGAGGTTAGTGGCTTGTTGCTAGGTGTAGGTACCTACCTGCCCTACCAATAACCCATTTTCCAACAACTGGTAAGTCCCTAGTACAGTGTAATAGACATGCCCAGGGCCTGGAAATCAAATGCTACTAGTGGGCCTGCAGCACTGGTTGTGCCACCCACATTAGTAGCTCTGTAATCATGTCTCAGACCTGCCACTGCAGTGTCTGTGTGTGCAGTTTTAAACTGCCAATTCGACTTGGCAAGTGCAGCAACTTGCCAGGCCTAAACCTTTCATTTTCCCACATGTAAGACACCCCTCAGGTAGGCCATAGGTAGCCCCATGGGCAGGGTGCAGTGAATGTTTAAGGTAGGACATATGCTAATGTGTTTTATATGTCCTGAAAGTGAAATACTGCCAAATCGGTTTTCACTGTTGCAAGGCCTGTCCCACCCAAAGGTTAAGATGGGGGTCTGCCATTAAATATGATTAAAGTGTAGACTCCCTTTGGGAGTGGATAGACATCTGGAGTTTGGGGTCTCTGATCTCAGAATTAAAAAATACATATTTTAGTAAAGTTGATTTTATGATTGTGTGTTTGAAAATGCCACCTTTAGAAAGTGAGCATTTTATTGCTTAAACCCTTCTGTGACTGTCTGTGGATTTCCTGTCTGGGTCAGTTTGACAGTTTCACCTCTCTCTAGACAGTGGCACAAATGGAGCTGAGGTGTAGCCTGCATATCCTGATGAGCCATCTGTGCGCGGAGGGAGGGGAGGAGTGGCCACTCACATCTGAAAGGGCTGTGCCTGCCGCACACAATGCAGTCTCCAACCCCCTGGTGTGTGTTTGGGGCCTGGCCTGGGCAAGGAAGGATTTCACAAATAAGAGAGACTTTTCTTTGAAGTAAGCTTACTTCCAAGGAGAAAATGGGTATAAGAACGGCACAGATTTAAGATCACTTGCGGAAATCAAGAGGAACCTCTGCCTGGAGAAAAGCTGAGGAAGAAAAGCTGCCCTGTGACTGTGCTTTGTGGAGCTATCCTGCAGTAGCTGCTTCTGCCTGTGCAAGAGGAAAAAGACTGGACTTTGTGTGCTTTCCTGCTTGTGAAAAACTCTCCAAGGGCTTGTCCTGAGCTTGCATTCTGTTGTTGAAGTCTCAGGACCATCAAAGACTTCCCCTGCCAGCACCTGGAGTCTCTGCTGAAACTCCTGCACTGCCAAGTGGTACCCTATCCAGTTCCTGGGGCCTTGACAGGTGAAGCTGGCAGAGTAAGCCTGAAAATCCATGCACAGACCGCTGTGCCGGTAAATGTCTGAAGCAACCTCCGAGAGTGGCTGAAGAAACGAAGCGCCACCGGCTCCACAGCTGAAATCGATGTAGCGCTTGCAGCACAGCTGGGAGATCGACGCACGCAGCTGGAGAAACAACATGCCTCATCGCTGTCAGAGGCTGGTATTGTTGCAATCCACACAGCGCAGTTTTGCTATCACTGTGCGGCAGGATTTTCGACACAAACCTTGCTGGGCATGTAAAAACAACGCAATGACTGCCCGGACCTGAGTGCTGCCCAGATCTACGCATCGCTCCCTTGCGGGGAGGAAAAACAACACACTCTGGTCCGACCGGAGAAGGAGAAACGACGCTCGAGCTCATTTGCGGGTGAGAAATCGATGCAACGCTTACCTTTTTCGACGCACACTCGCCCATGCGTCCCAGGTACTTTTCAATGCTAACAGTGTTAGCATTGTTTTCTAAAGGATTTAGGACTCTTTTTTGCTTTTTAATTAATAACTTGACTTGTGCATGGTGGATTTTTGTCATTTTGGTCTTGTTTTGTTTAGACAAATATTTCCTAGTTTTATAAACCTGTGTTCTGTCATTTTGTAGTGTTTTCATTAAGTTACTGTGTGTGTTGGTATAAATACTTTACATCTAGCATTCTGAAGTTAAGCCTGCCTGCTCGTGCCGTTCTACCAAGGGGGTGAGCGGGGGTTATCTGAGGGTGATTCTCTTTTACCCTCAGTAGAGTGAGAGTCCTTGCTTGGACAGGGGTTTTCTGACTGCCAGCCAAAGACCCCATTTCTAACAGGAGGGTAAAAGGATAAGACTTATGGCCCCTGATCTTTACCATTTTCTCACTGTCGGATAGAAAGGAGCTAAGAATGACAAGCATTGCAACTCCGATCCCGAAATCCACCAGCCGGTTAATAAGAACAGAGTGTTTACAATTTCAAATGTAGCTGAAAGATCTTTTAGGATCAAGGCAGCCCTACCTCCACTATCCACCGTGCCTCAGTTACGAAGACTAATACTGACTCTGTACAGTGCTAAGGTCGAAAAACATGCTGGGTTGAGTCAAGAAAATCATGGGAATCTAAATATGCCATGAGGACCACTTTAAGGCATTGTATACTATTTTCGCCCAAAGGTATAACTGCAGCACACTAGTGGTATTTAAGTTACAGGTCTCGGGTACACTTTGGTACCTTACTCTAGGGAACTATGGCCCTCATTACAACCCTGGCGGTAAATCCCGCTTACCGCCGTGCAGAAGACCACCAACATACTGCTGTGGCCGTGGAATTACGCTACAGGTATTACGACCCACAGCCCGGAATCCGCCACAATACAGACACCCACACAAGTCCACCACACCAAAGATCAGTGATAAACTGGCGATAACAAAACCGACACCGTCACGCCAACAGGAATACGCCTACACTATCACGACCGACGAATCAACGCAGCAGTCTTTCAACTGCAGTAATCCATTGGCGGTACACACCGCCGCACTCAAAATACACACACATATACAAAACACAACCACATCGGACAATTCGAAATACACACACCTGATAAACATACACACACCACACCCACACACCCAATCCAATATAAAGCACACACCCACATTACCCACAAATCCTTACTCCCAGAAATTTGAAAGAAGGCCAGAGAGAAACACTACCTAAAACAACACCAGCATCCACAAACACACAACACCATCACTTACACAACATCCACGCACCTCAAACAACACACACCAACCCACACCCTCACACATCACAACAGACACCACCTTACACATCACCCACACCACATCATGGCACCTCAATGACACCCCAGGTTTTCTGAGGAGGAGCTCAGGGTCATGGTGGAGGAAATCGTCCGGGTAGAGCCACAGCTATTCGGATCACAGGTGCAGCAGACCTCCATGCGCTATGGTGCAGAATTGTTGACAGGGTAAACGCAGTGGGAAAACATCCAAGAACACGGGATGACAACAGAAAGAGGTGGAACGAGCTACGAAGGAAGGTGCGTTCCGTGCTCTCCAGACACCAGATTGCTGTACAGAGGACTGGCGGTGGACCCCCACCTCCACCCCCACAACTAACAACATGGGAGGAGCAAGTCTTGGCTATACTGCATCCTGAGGCTTTGCAGGAGTAGCAGGAGGACTGGACTCTGGTAAGGCAAATCTTTACTACCTTATCCCCCCACCCCACCTGCATGCCATCACATACTCCCACCCTTTCTCTCACACCCATCACCCTAACAACCCACAGATACCCCAACAACACAACCCACACATCCCTGAACCAAGCCCTGCATGTAACACCCATGCATGGACACCCATCACCCAAGCAAGTCCACTACAGAGACTCACTCATGCCCCAAAATCACCAATCACCCAAGGACCAAGTCAATAATGCAAGCACTGCAGTAGAGGGGAAACCACCCATTGCACACCATGGCACACACAGATAGAATAATTATGCATTTACACCCCAACAGGACCCCAACCCAACGTCACCAGATAGGAGGTGTCAGACATATCCAGTCTCCCCACATAAGAGGCCCACAGTGATGACAGCAGCTCTGCACGCCTGGATCAAGATGACCAGCCTGGCCCATCTGGGACCTCGGGACAGTCGGTTCCCCTGACACTGTCACAAGCCACCACAGAGCCTCCCCCCTCAGGAAACACCAGCACAGCACCCACCCAGCGGGCCCATCTGACTGTCCACAGGACACGTCAATCAGCAGTGTGTCCACCCCTACAGGGAACCCAGGCAAACCCACCAACCCAAGAAAATCAGGAACCTGGTGGCATTGGCAGTGGGCACACGGTTCAGGGGACAGAGGCACAGGATAACAGGGAAACTGGGAGGACTGCTGTGCGACAGGGGGAGGACAGGCCCAGGTAACCCACTCTCCACGAGGCACTCTCCAACATCATGGGAGCTTACCATCATTCCCAGGAGACGATGGCAACGTACTGGCCAAGTTTCAGGAGATAAATGAAAAAGTGTACACTGTTCCAAAAGAAACTGTCTAGATGGATGACAAGTGTCAATATTATGATAGGAGTGCCCTAAAGCGTCGTAAAGGACGCTAGGCGTCATCATTGGGCTAACTCCTTGTCAGACCGGCACTGCAATATCTGACTGGTCACCACCCATATGGTGCTGACACTGAACCGAAGGTGGTATCGAGAGTCCGATGGAATCTGCAGTTCGTGCTGACAATAAAGGGTAAGGAGAGTGAAAAGGAAGTTAAAATTGGCTCTGGACACTCAGGGGGTCATTCTGACCTCGGCCGGCGGCGGTTGCCGCCCGCCTGGAAGGAACCGCCATATGGCCGCCCCGCAGTCAAAAGATCGCTGGGGCCATTCCAACTTTCCCGCTGGTCCGGCGGGCACTAGCGCCAGCGGGCCCAGCGGGAAAGGGGCCTGCAACACTGAAGCCGGCTCTGAATGGAGCCGGCGGTGTTGCAGGTGTGCGACAGGTGCAGTAGCACCCGTCGCGCTTTTCACTGTCTGCTAGGCAGACAGTGAAAAGTAGGCTGGGGCCCTGTTAGGGGGCCCCTGCACTGCCCATGCCATTTGCATGGGCAGTGCAGGGGCCCCCAGGGGCCCCAGGACACCCGTTCCCGCCATCCTGTTCCTGGCGGTAAAAACCGCAAGAAACAGGGTGGCGGGAAGGGGGTCAGAATACCCATGGCAGCGCTGCTTGGCGGATTTGGGCAACCGGGGTTCTGTCCACGGCTTTACCGCTGCGGTCAGAATGGCCCAGGAAGCACCGTCAGCCTGTTGGCGGTGCTTCCGTCACCCGCGGCCCTGGCGGTCTATGACCGCCAGGGTCGGAATGAGGGCCTCAGTCTCTAAATTTAATTACTCAGGATGCGGTCAGGCCAAGATTAAAAACTAGAGGGGAGTACTTAGGGGTAAAAATGGCCATCGGTACTCTTAAAAAAGGGAAAGGAAGAGAAATACTCTATCCTAACTCTGAAGGGTCGACATGTTTCGCGCCTGTGCGGTCAGACAATGATCCAATGGTGCTTCATCAGGACCGTGTTTAGTGACTTCTCCTATAGAAAAAAGAAGTAAGTGCTAAAAGGTCACTTACTATGCGTAGACTAATCGTCAAAGTCAGTCAAGTGGTAGGTCGCCCTGTATAAGAGACAGAAAACACAAACACATACATTGATGTCTAAAAGCAGAAAGCAACAATAATAAAGGTGATAGGCATCACACCCCGATGACATAGTCTGGCACATTCGACATGACATAAAAGGCTTACCATCCCATGTGGAAGAAAGGCATCATAGGGACGCGTAAACCTCAGACCAAAGGAGATTGCACTATATACAGAAAAATGGCAGTAAAAAATCAGAGGAATATTATCATGAATAGTATCTGGGAACACAGGATCAAGTTAACTAGGTAATGTACTCAGGCACACATGAACAAAATCAGAATGACTTCATTGTTAATGTGTAAAGCGCAAAGTTCCACGTAACAAGCAAGTTCCAGTCACCCGTGCTGAATGTAACTACAGTTGTGAAAACAAGATTATGTTGTGAGTAAACGAAGTGTACTTCGCAAGTAAACATATTTCAATGAAGGAAAACATGTACAGTGACATTGTCAAAACAATAAAATGAGGAAAGCGGAGATGCCGCCAATCCAAGTGTATAGGTAGGCGTTTAAGTGCGCAGAAACCGACAATGAGGTAGGCGCTAACTCCAGCATCTAGTCAGTTACAAGAATAGTGTGTTAGTAATAGTAAAAGATACGTCCCATGGCAGCGTGAGTCAGCGGACAAGGCAAGCACAGAACATAAGAAAAAAGAGTACCGGCCCCGCGAGTGCGACACAAGGAGTGTCGGAACAACAATAAGGCCCCGCGAAGAACCATGACAGAAGTATCAGAAGGCGGACTTACTTGGGAACATCCTTAAGTCCGGCCGAGCACCTACCCGGGAACGCGTGCCTGGAAATCGGGGCACAAAGCGTACAGGAGGTGATAAAAAGAAAAGGGCAATTAGCCAAAACAAGGGGCACCCATGTCCAGGAGAGTAAAAACAGACGACGGACTACCATGTCAATCTGATGCTTGTAGTCGGGCCGGTGGCCATCTTAGTCTAGAGAAAGTAACCGGTCTAACGCATGAATAAGTTGGTAACAATTGTCTCAAAAAAGTGCAATTGTCATTATTAACAGAGTCAACCAAGGACAAAATGAAACAATGGAGAGTGACAAAGCAAAGGTAAGAAAGGAACACCAAGATACCAGCAAGTTTCAGGAGACCCAGCAGCTGCAGGAGGAACACTACATTGGGATCAGGGAGGACTTGAAGTCCATTAACACCACCCTGGTCGCCATTGCAGGGGTGCTGGCAGACCTGGTCAACACCAGGAGGGACACAGTGGCACCACAAGGGGCCCCTGACACTAACCTGGACGATGAACAGCCCTCCACCTCTGCTAGTGGACAGGAGGCACCGCCACAGGAACAACAGGAAACCAGCACCCCACCCCCTACGGATGAAGAACCACCCCACAAACGGTCCCTGAGATCCAGGAGCAAGACAGAGAACATTGCCAAGACCCCCCCCATGAAATGAGACCCCCCTGAATGTCACCCTTCTGTCCCACTATGCCACCGTGTCCATCCTTAAACTGCCATTTCTCCACTTCCTATGCCCCTTTGGACAATGCACCTGTGAAACAAATAGACTGGACTCTGCCCTGGACATTCCTCCACCATCCTCCCAGCCCATTTTACAAACCCTCCACTTATTAGCACATGAATAAACACACTTCAATCACAAAACAATCTGGAGTCAGTATGTGCTTTCACAAATGTGTAATTGCAATAACTATGGAATATAGCAATGTCAATTTTCTTGTTCACATACCAATGTAATACAGCTGTAGGCCAGCAGTAAACATAGCAAAGGGAGCCAAGTGGTACCCAGATCTGTGAAATGCAAAGTCAAAGTGACAAGTCAGGGTCCATACACTACATGAAAATGACACACTTGTGCTAGTTGCAACAATAGAATGAGATGTGGGAAGCAGTGACATCTTCTTACCTGTGTCTCACTGGAAGTATTGCATGATGATGTTGTTTCGGTTGTCGATATCCTCTTCTTCTGCCTCCTCTTCTTCACTGTCCACAGGCTCCACAGCTACGCCAAGACCACCATCTGGCCCATCCTCCTGCAGAAAAGGCACCTGGCGTCGCAAAGCCAGGTTGTGCCGCATACAGCAGGCCACGATTATCTGGCACACTTTCTTCGGTGAGTAGTATAGGGAGCCACCTGTCAGATGGAGGCACCGGAATCTGGCCTTCAGGTGGCCGAAGGTGCATTCGATCACCCTCGTAGTTCACCCATGTGCCTCATTGTAGCATTTATCTGCCCTTGTCCTGGGATTCCTCACTGGTGTCAGTAGCCATGACAGGCTGGGGTAACCAGAGTCACCTGCAAATGTCGAGGGACAACTGTTATACACACACTAACCCTTAGGGACAGCCCCATACCCAGACAGCAAATGAAACTGTGTGGGGACTTTAGGCTCACCTATTAGCCACACACGGTGCCTCTGAAGTTGGCCCATCACATGAGGGATGCTGCTATTCCTCAAAATGTAAGCGTCATGGACTGAGCCATAATACTTAGAAATCACATTGGAGATGTACTGGTCGGTCAAACACACCATCTGCACATTCATAGAATGGTAGCTCTTCCGGTTTCTGTACACCTGTTAATTCCTGCGGCGGGGTACAAATGCCACATGTGTACCATCAATGGCACCAATGATGTCGGGGATATATTTCAGGGCATAAAAGTCATCTTTCACTGTGGGCAAATCCTCCACCTGAGGGATCACAATGTAGGTGCACATGTGTGTCAGCAGGGCAGACAACACTCTGGACAACCTGTTAGAGAACATTGGCTGGGACATCCCTGATACCATGGCCACTGTTGTTTGAAAAGACCCACTGGCCAGGAAATGGAGTACAGACAGGACCTGCACTAGAGGGGGGATTCCTGTGGGATGGTGGACGCTGACATCAGGTCCGGCTCCAACTGGGCACACAGTTCCTGGATTGTTGCACGATCAAGTCTGTATGTGACTAGGATGTGTCTCTCTTTCATTGTCGACAGGTCCACCAGGGGTATGTACACCGGAGGATTCCGCCATCTCATCACCTACCCCAGCGGACGTGCCCTATGGAGGAGAACAGCGAGCAGAGAGTCATCCAACATTGAGGTATCACAATGTGTTATTTGCAGAAACGTTATTAATCCACAATGTGCCGGTATCTGTCTATATTCCCGGCCTAGATAGGTGTGACGCAGTTAACACCTATCCCATGGGGCCTCCTGAAATGGCGGCTGCCTGACCTGTAAGGTGGGTATGAGGTAACTGTGCTGACGTTATACACCGTCGCGGTTGGCGGTCGAAGACCGCAGCGCAATTCTGCATTGGTTAACATTGGGCCCTATGGGTCCCAGGAGCCAATGACGATGCACACCGGCGGTGTCGGTACGCACTGCCGCGGACGTGACCGCCATTTTATGTGTGTTCACTCACTTGATACCTGACCTTCAACAGGAGAGGACCTACACTGCAAGTGCTGCTGTGACCTGTGTCTGGAAGCGACAATGGCTCATGTGTCTGGGGAAAGGGCCCCTGCCTTCACTTCAAAGGAATTGGAGAAACTAGTGGATGGGGTCCTCACCCAGTACACGCAACTGTACGGTCCTCCAGACAAACAGGTGAGTATACTGTGAGCATGCTGCATGGGCAATGCCTGTTTTGAGTGGTGTGAATGGAAAATACATGGGGGGGCTGAGGCCTGCATGTGCGGATGGGGAGTGTATGTGCGTCAGGACAAGGGTGGGAACTGGGGGGGCAATGAGTATGACGGTCTGGACGGGTCAGTAATTTCCTTTCCCCCTGTACCATTCATCTAGGTCAGCGCCCACCAGAAGAACGGTATTTGGCATGCCATCGCCAAGGACGTCCGGACCCTGGGGGTCTACCACAGACAGAGCACCCACTGCCAGAAAAATGGGAGGACCTGTGCCGCTGGAGCAAGACGACGGCGGAGGCCCAGCTGGGGATGGCCTCTCAATGTGGGAGGGGTGTCCGTCGCACCATGACCCCCCTGATGTTCCGGATCCTGGCGGTGGCCTATCCGGAGGTGGATGGGCGCTTGAGGGCATCACAGCAGCCACAAGGGGGTGAGTACACTCTCATTCAGCTGACTCTGCGCGCATTACGAGGTGTCTGGTGGGGAAGGTGGGCAGTGGGTTCCCCTAGGCCAGGGCGAACTTGGTAGGCAAGGTCCCTTGTGAGGCAGGCTATGTGGCACCCCAACCCCACCAGTGGTAATATCCATCTACACCTAGTCAGGCTCCTGTGACTTCCAGGTGTGCAGCAATTGGTCTTAGGCCTCGTACCCCATAGTCAGCTGAAATTTCTAAGAACTGTCAGTCCATGGCGTAGTGCAGAGGGCTGCTCCCTGTCTGTTGTGTCCGCCAACGGTAGTGGTGTTACATGCACTGAACATGTCTTTCTTCTGTCTTTCCCCCCACTTTTTGTGGTCTCCCTGTTCTTGTGTGCAATAGCATCATCAGGCGGAGGAGCATTGGCACTGGAGCAGGAGGGAGCTGAAACCCACTTGGCCCTGGAGGGCGAAACAACGGAGCCTGAAACCACCAGTGGGACGGAGGGCGAGGGGAGCTCCACGGCGGGGATAGAAACAGACAGCAGTGACAGCGACTCCTCCTCTGATGGGAGCTCCCTTGCGGTTGCGGGCACCTCTGTGCCCACCGCATCAACAGGTACAGCCGCCACCTCCCTACCAGCACCGACCTCACAGCAGCCCCTCAGTGTGTGTCCCGTGCCCACTCACTGAGGAGGGTGGGCATCTCCTTCACCCCAGGCACCTCAGGCCCTGCCCCAGTCAGCCCTGCTACCCTCAGTGAAGAGGCTATTGACGCCTGAGGTCTCTCACTGTTGGGCAAAGAATGCCATCCAGGGTGTAGAGAGGCATTTGCAACAAACAAATGCATACCTGGAGGGCATTAGTTTTGGCCAGGCAGCCCAACAGGGAGCATTTCAGTCTCTGGCTTCAGCACTGATGGCAGCCATTGTCCCTGTGTCCAACCTCCCCCCTCCAACTTCCTCCACCCAGACCCAATACCCTGCACCTCAGCCTATCTCAAGCACACCATCAGACCAGCATGCACACTCATCAACACACAAGAGTGGACATGGCAAACATAAGCACCACACATCCCACAGGCACTCACACAAGCACCATCCCCATGCAGACACAGCAACATCCACTGCCTCCACTGTGTCCGCCTCCTCCACGTCCTCCTCCTACCTCCCTGTCTCGTCTCCACTCACACCTGCATGCCTTACATCCTCAGCCACTGCCTCCATCACCAGCACGCCCATCACCACACACCGCTCACGTGCACTCACCACCCCCACTACCATTCACACATCCCCAGTGTCCTCTACCAGTGTGTCAGTGAGCCCTCCTCCCAAAGTACACAAATGCAGGCACACACCCACCCAACAGCCATCCACCTCACAACAGCCTCCGGCCCATGCACCTTCACCCAAATTCAGCAGATGTACACCTCCTACAACCACTACCTCTACCTCCACTCCCAAGCCCCCTCCATCTTCCCATCCCAGTGTGTCTGAAAAACGTCTCCTGGCAAACCTTCACCTCCCCCCGTCCTTCCCCTCGGGACAGTCTTTCCAGGTCCCAGCCCAGCACCTCAGCCACCAAATCCCCAGGCACAGTGGCGCCAGCAACTGCAGGGTCATGGGGTGCGCCACCCATCAGGGCTGCCAGTGTGCCATGTAGCGAGGGCAAGGACATTCGCCGCCTGCCAAGTTGAAAAAGGTGGCCACATCCCAGAGGGAGAAGCTGAAAGTACCAGCCACCAAGGGCTCAGCTAAAACCAAGGGGGATAGTGGCAAGACAACTGCGGCACCATCAAAGCTGGGGAAGGGCCAAAAGCTGAAGAGCAGGTCAGGAGAGGGCATGGTGGCACCGACTGAGGGACCAGTGTCACACTTTCTGTCCACGACCACGCCAACCTGTACGGCGGCGAACACCGCTAGCTGCCCCGCCCCCACAACTGCCACCTGCACCGCCACCTGCACCGCCCCCGCCACATATACAACCTCAGCGACAGTCCCAGCCTCTTCCCCAGTGTGCAGCCGTCCGAGGCTGCAGGAGACATCCTGCTGTGTTCCTCAGCCGGTGCTGACCCATGCACTGTCGCCAGCACCGCCGCAACAGACACCGCCGCAAGCACCACCACCGGCCCCGCGGCGTCCTTGTACACAGGCACCACCGCTGACATGGCTACCATCCCCAGTGGTCAGTCGTCTGAGGCTGGAGGAGAGTTCCTGCACCCTGGGCAGCTACCATGAGGCATTTCTTCCATCACTCTTTGCACCTGCACGAGGAAGGCGCAGCCGCAGCAGTGTGGGGAATGTCGCTGCTTCCATGGCGTATCATGCTATCTGAACCTCGCAAATCTTGTGGCACGCACACCCAGGTGAGGGAATTGTACCGGCCACACTGCACTTGGAGCACTCTGGGAACAAAGCCCCTCCAGAACCAGTGGAGAGATACATCCACTACCTCTGTCCTTGGCAGGATGAAGCACTCTGGGCACAAAGCCCTCTCCAGAACCAGTGGAGTATCACATCCACTACCTCTGTCCTTGGCAGGATGAAGCACTATGGGCACAAAGCCCCCTCCAGAACCAGTGGAGAGATACATCCACTATATCTGTCCTTGGCAGGATGAAGCACTCTGGGCACAAAGCCCCCTTCAGAACCAGTGGAGACATACATCCACTACTTCAGTCCTTGGCAGGATGAATCACTCTGGGCACAAAGCCCCCTCCAGAACCAGTGGAGATTGTTATCCACTTGAGAGACTGTGGCTTTGCACTCCCCAGGATAAAGCAGTTGGCAAACCACCCACTTGAGAGACTTGAGAGACTGAGGCTTTGCACTCTCCAGGATAAAGCAGTGGGCAAACCACCCACTTGAGAGACTTGAGAGACTGTGGCTTTGCACTCCCCAGGATAAAGCAGTGGGCAAACCACCCATTTGAGAGACTTGAGAGACTGTGGCTTTGCACTCCCCAGGATACATCAATGGGCATGGAGCCCCCTTGTGCAGCAGTGGCGTTGTGTGTTCATCAGGCTGAGGTGCCTCCCTCCCCCTGAGGTACCTGTATATTTTCGATCTGATGCCCCAACAGTGTTCTCTCCGTTTCCAGTCAGGTATCATGTGTGGGCCCCGGCCAAGCATTTTAGGCGCAGTGGTCCACAGACAATGATTAGTACACTATATGGACTTGTGTGGTTTGGTGTACATATTTGTATATACAGAATTTTGACTTTTGACTAATGGATTTTTAATGATTACAATTGTTACAATCATTTCTTTTTGTCCTTGCATTCTTCCAGGGGGTGGGGGGTGTATATTTAATGTTGCTGCATGTATTTGTGGGTATGTTGTTGTGTGTGGGGGTGTGGGTGAGGGAGGGGATGTTGCGTGTGGGATGTGTGTGTCACTCTCTTTCCTCCCCCCTCCCCTGTGTTGTAGGTGCTGTACTCACCGTGGTCGCCGCCACCGCCATTAGTACACCTGGTAGAAGAGGAGGTAAACCAACATGGGTAACACATGAAGTTCGGGCTCCATGGCGTCCTGGTTCCTCGGGTGTCGAGAGGTGAGTGTTTTCCCTTCTGTGTACTGTTTCTGCCGTGCTTTTGATAGCGTTGGTTCCGCCCGAGAAAAGGTGGCGGATAGGCCTCTTGTAATGCAGTGGGCGGTACTTTGTCTCCCGGCTGTCTGTTGGCGGTGTCTGCCTCGCTGTTTGTTTCTACCGTCGTGGCGGTCGGAACTGTTAAAGTGGCTGTCTATGTTGGTGGTTTCCACCACAGTCGTAATCCCTTTTTGTTTTCCACCGACCACCAGGGTTGTAATGAGGGCCTATATGTACGTTATATACAACAATCAGCAGTGTAGTCAATTGCAATATGTTTTAGGGGTCAGAGCACACGCACTGGGGTACAGTGCACAGAAATCAAAAACACAGCATCATGAGTCCAGAAAAAACAGGGGTGACCATACAATAATAGGCATTTTCCTGCAGTGCCTGTCACTATTTATATGCTGATTTAATAAGTCCTTTGCTGCATCAGGTGCTACAGCTTTATTGAGAACAGATCTTCTTGTGCAGAGTGACTGACAAGAGAATACAACAGAAAAAATCATTATTAAAGCATACTTTGGTGTGTCCTTCACCGCAGACACATTGTTTTTTTAAGAACGCACACTACATGGAGGTCAATGCAATATTTTGCTAGCTTCCAGCTACAGCAAGGTCATTTAAGGTGTGCCCATTGCCACACTCACTGTACGATCAGTAGTTCAACCATATTTTCAGAGCATAAAGAGGCACATTTTCAGCATTAGGTTTCTGCATACACTCTAAAAGAGGTTTCATCCCACCTCCTTTAATTTACCCACTGGGGCAGGCTACATGTTTGCCTCTTGTAGATCGATGTCAAAGACCTTAGAAGTAGCATTAACAGTACTGCAGTTCTAGTTCCAATGCAAATATTCCATGTCAAAGCTGACAGAGACTATTAACTGTTACCTCAGTAACATAGCCTACCATGTTGTGTTTCACTATTGCATCACTAGTGTTGCTCAGTACAGTAGTGTAACATAAGCCCCCACAACCCCTGTGGCGTTGAGGGGGTGCAAGCTCCAAGAGGCCCCCTCAGCACATTAACCTGGCCTGGGAGTTTCTGAGTGAGTTTGGAAGGGAGCCCCTCAATATTTTTTAAGGGGCCCCCTCAAGTTTCCTTATGCCAATGCCTCAGTAAGCATTATCAAATGCATTTCTAGGGCTTTGTTCATGCAAAAATATTGCATTGCTTTGCTTTTCCAGCATCTCCCCTCCCACTGTAGTCACTGGAATGCAATCCTGCAGTTCTCAAAAAATCACAAATGTTCCACTCTACTTTCCTCCAGAATATTTTGGGAAAACAGCTTCAGGCCCCTACCATGTCTATCTCCAATGACTCCTGGTGGTCAATAGGTACTCTGTTGAGGTTTAGAGTCTACCCATTGCAATGTGTATTTTTCTCCATATCTCCACTGGGCTGTTGTAGCACCACTGAACTGCATTCAGATATTTTGAAGCGCTGCTTTGCTCTTTTCTTAGAACAGTCCTCATGGCCAGTGTAGAAACATGCACTCTGCAGACACCAGTATAAAAAGTACATTTGTTGCAAGTTGATTCTGTCCCATCAGTCATGACCTGGACCTTCTAGTTCTCACTGTCACGTAGGCTCTCATTATTCTAATGAGACTACTGTATTTCGAGTGGCAGAATCGCCTGCGGTGTAGGAGACTGAGGCCCTCATTCTGACCCTGGCGGTCTTTGACCGCCAGGGCGGAGGACCGCGGGAGCACCGCCGACAAGCCGGCGGTGCTTCAATGGGGATTCCGACCACGGCGGTAAAGCCGCGGTCGGACCGGCACCACTGGCGGGGTCCCGCCAGTGTACCGCGGCCCCATTGAATCCTCCGCGGCGGCGCAGCTTGCTGCACCGCCGCGGGGATTCTGACCCCCCCTACCGCCATCCAGATCCCGGCGGTCGGACCGCCGAGATCCGGATGGCGGTAGGGGGGGTCGCGGGGCCCCTGGGGGCCCCTGCAGTGCCCATGCCACTGGCATGGGCATTGCAGGGGCCCCCGTAAGAGGGCCCCTACATGTATTTCACTGTCTGCTGCGCAGACAGTGAAATACGCGACGGGTGCAACTGCACCCGTCGCACAGCTTCCACTCCGCCGGCTCGATTCCGAGCCGGCTTCATCGTGGAAGCCTCTTTCCCGCTGGGCTGGCTGGCGGTCTGAACGAGACCGCCCGCCAGCCCAGCGGGAAAGTCAGAATTACCGCCGCGGTCTTTCGACCGCGGAACGGTAACCTGACGGCGGGACTTTGGCGGGCGGCCTCCGCCGCCCGCCAAGGTCAGAATGAGGGCCTGAGTCTAACCCACTACAGGTGACACCTGTCGCTCCAATCCGGGTTCTGCTCCGGCTAACTAGTAGTGCCTCATCCCTACCCCAAGGCAGGGATGATTGGGCAGCTGAGCGCATGACATAACTGGTTTTCAGGGAGGCCGTGGTCACTCAGGTCTCATCCGTTTCTCTCAGTTACATTAGTCACACATACACAATGACAAACAGAGACAGTATATATTTCAATAATGCTTTATTAAAGCGACTGCATCTTACATAGCAAAGCGTGGACTGCAAAAACCAGGGCGATACAGCATGACAAGATTAAAATTGTGACAAGGAGAGTAAAACATAAAAATAATGCTACCATGTTGTCACGAGAGTCAACAGACTAATTCCTACCTAAGCTATGATAGAGCACAGCATGTTAAGCTCTAGTTCTGTCTTTCAGGTTCCCCTGGGAAGACATTATCCCCCATACCTGAGCAAACGCCTGAAGTCTGCAAAACAGCTGTAGCGAAGCATTCGGCAATCAGCATACAGTCGTGGTTCTCTGGCTGGAATCCCCCTCTAACGGTTAAGAGACAGAGAAGTGTTTTTATCATAAAACAGCTGATGTTCTGAGAAAATGTCCCTACGCAAGGATGTGTATTTTCTATGAATGTCAAAGACTAAACTTATACCACGTTCACCGGCAACCTATCTTACTGCAGCCTTGAAAGAAGCACAGAGTGAGCAAGAATGTCTTGTTTAAGAACAGAGTGCTGGCCTATGCAAAAACAGTCAGATAGAGAGAAAAAAAAAATAAATTGGCTATAGTAACAAAAATAAGCAGATCCGAATAAAATATATCTAGGTTAAAGTGCACAGCGGCGGGCCTATTATGTTAAAATAACGTGCATGAAGCTATAACTAAAATGGCTACACAACACCACAAAACACAGACTGTCAACCAACCAACATCACATTCCGTAATGGACCCCTCTTACAAAGAATGTCTGAGATGCTACAAATTACTACTGCAGAGTTATCTACTGAACATGTGGAGAAATACATAATAGCAAGTCACACTCAATGAAACAGGAGTTGTCAATTCTATACGTGTTTTTCTTTGGAAGTTTGGAAATACCTATACACATGGATTTCTTTGGACATTCACAAACTCCTCTTTGACTTCTTTCCACACAGGCAATGGTCAAAGAGTTATCTTACGAAGAGCAGGATAAATCAACCCAAAATTTGCTGAGGGTGTAAAAGAAGAGTTTGCCCCATTGGGAAAAAAAAAAATCACTGTGGAGCAAAAAATGTGCATTTGCACAAAGAGCTTCTTCGTTCTTGTGTGGAGGTTCCATCTATGCACATCTTCAGACAGCAGGAGTAGGAGCCCAGTGAAAATATTACATGGCACTCTCTAAAATATGTCTGTAAAGCTGCTCCTGAAGCAGAAACTTCCGACCATGTAGGAGGCAATCCACGTTTGTGAAAGTTACTAGTTGCAGGGTCCTCGGTTCTGGAATGATCTTCCTCTGAATATTTCCAAACAACAAAATGTAGTTAAGCTGTAAAGGCTGCTAAATCAACTACTTTTCAAATTCATATGTTGCTCTTTCACAAATCTTATCATTCATCTTTCGCATTAAGTCCAGTGCTTTGAAAGATGTTAGTCCACAGGAAAATCCTAGTTCTATACATTCCAAGGCAAAGGTCCTGACTTAGATGTTGGCGGGGTTACCATCCATCTGCATCAGCAGCAGGCCCGAAAACACTGTCAGGGAGGTGGTGTACCACCCTCTGTATTTAGATGTTACAGTCCTGCAGGTGTTGTACTGGTGGCAGTTCTCTGATGGTGGGAGATGACAGTGGGACTCATTTGCAGCGACTATGGAAGGGAGGTAAGTGACATACACACACACACACACACACACTGTCCCTTACCCAGAGATACACTCTCTCAGTACACACTCCAGACTAAACAACACATACACATAACTACCCCTTGCCAGTCAAACACAACGCAACCCGTACATGCCAAAAACATACATTGACACACATCCATGACACACCATACACACACCATTGATACTGCACCCACACACCACATAATCACAGCAAACAACACGACTATACACTCAGATGCACAAACACACTCACACACACCTGCCAATTGCATCGTAAAAATACATACATGTAGTGAATCACACACACAACTCGCATCACAACATGACAGGTACAGGTCACCTGGCAACATGCACACATGGACACAGTTGACAGATGTGAATGTATCATCATTGTGGTGTCAGCATTCATTTTACAAAGAATACTGGCACCATAATGACAGTTGTGTATATGTGCGATATGTGTTGTGTACTCATGTGTCCCCACCTGTGTCTGCCACATTCGTCACCCCAACATATGCATGTCACAGTGTTCTGCCTTCCTTCTTATCTCGTATCAGAGCTTACAGAACATATCTGGAATGCACTTCTGAGTTCAAAGAAGACCTTTATTGTTGCTAATTCTTCCCCACCCACAAGTTCGTGAGAGACGAATTAATAGATTTCAAGCACATGTTCGAATGAGTAAAAGTATTGCAGCAATGAAAAAAAATATATATCACAGTACTTCTCAGTTGCAATGTACACAGCAGGTTATATATATAATGCAAAGCAAAACAAATACTTCACCGTGTGAGAAACTATTTACAGCTTCATCTTTCTGGGGTCTGCAAGTTGATGACTCCAATCAACTGCGAGAAAGAGATTATCTACCCACACGGGAGACTGGCAACTGGCAACTGGCGCCAAGTTCCAGCCCGAAGTCAAGCAGATTCGAATCTAAATCTCTGAAGCCCGAGCCATCCTTTCAAAAGCGTGCCCCCTCCTCTCAGACTCGGGAAAACTACGCAAGCCTTTGGAGACTGGCCAGATCTCCTAGACTTCTCCTCTTCCCAAGCCTGAGCAGAAAGGAAAACACCAAATGTACTCTCTCTTATCAGGTCTAGTCTGGTGTGAAGAAAATATCTTGGTTCATCTTGTGCAAAAACACAGCTTGGAAAAATACAGCTTGGATTCTCAACTGCAATGTCTAACTCCACGTTAAAGGCAATAGGCAGCTAACCTAAATATCAAATGTAATGTCTAATGTCATGTCAAAGCCAATAGGCAGCTGAGCTGAATACAAAATGCAATGTCTGATATCATGTCAAAGCCAATAGGCAGCTAAGCTGAATACAGCATGTCAAAGCCAATAAGCAGAATACAGAATGTAATGGCTAATGCAATGTCAAAGCCAATAGGCGGCTAAACTGAATACAGAAAATAATGGCTAATGCCATGTCAAAGCCAATAGGCGGCTAGGCTGAACAAAACATATAGGGGGTCATTCTGACCCTGGCGGTAGACTACCGCCAGGCCAACGACCGCGGATGCACCGCCAACAGGCTGGCGGTGCATCCATGGGCATTCTGACCGCGGCGGTACCGCCGCGGTCAGAAACGGAAAACCGGCGGTGTCCCGCCGGTTTCCCGCTGCCCTGGGGAATCCTCCATGGCGGCGCTGGGGATTCCGACCCCCTTACCGCCAGCCTGGCTCTGGCGGTTTTGACCGCCAGAACCTGGCTGGCGGTAACGGGTGTCGCGGGGCCCCCTAACAGGGCCCCACCAAGATTTTCAGTGTCTGCCAAGCAGACACTGAAAATCGCGACGGGTGCAACTGCACCCGTCGCACCCCTTCCACTCCGCCGGCTCCATTCGGAGCCGGCATCCTCATGGAAGGGGGTTTCCCGCTGGGCTGGCGGGCGGCCTTCTGGCGGTCGCCCGCCAGCCCAGCGGGAAACTCAGAATTACCGCGGCGGTCTTTTGACCGCGCAGCGGTATTCTGACGGTGGTACTTTGGCGGGCGGCCTCCGCCGCCCGCCAAAGTCAGAATGACCCCCATAATGTGCTACTGGTGAACATTGAGCAACTAATATGCGCAGTGGTGAAACACAAAGTCATTGGTCAAACATAATCAATAGCATCACACACAGTGATTTTAAAAACGACTGTGACGTGCATGTTTCCAGTGGTCCTGACCTCTCATGCAATGCCCACCCAACGTACAATGGCAATGCAGCGTCCCTACCTTGTAGTCCATCGATTTCAAACCAGGAAGTGTTGGCAGCCATCTTGGGACTCGGCTTGAGCCAAGTCTCTGAAAAAAAGTAAAAATAAATATATATATTTATATAAAACAAAGGCAGAATGACATTATTTGCTTGAAATCTCTGTAGGGATGCCCAAACTCATGATGGATAGAATGAGAGGAAAACTGTCAGAGTTAGCAAAGCATTACCACCTGATTCATTATCTGGTGGGCCTTACGCTTGATTCAGGTGGGAAACGAGTGGAGTTCAGCATGTGGTAAGATTGAGAAAGTCGAATGCACCATGGGGAAAATGCTGTTGCATCTGGAGACATACCTGCTAATGATTGGAGATGTAATTGCAGTGGATAAGGTACCAATTCTGGGTCCGATTCACAAAGGACCTTACAACTCATAAAATTAAGAGTGCAGACTCTGCACTCCTGCCAGAATCTCTGCACTCGGGTGGAATCACCGAACTGCAGTGCTCAGTGAGGGATTCTTCCCCGAGTGCGGATATTCTGCCACAACTGCTCACAAGTCGTAAGTCCCTTTGTGAATCAGACTTTCTGTGTCTAGGGTAGTACTTTCAAGTGGTCATCTCATTCCAGACCAATGTGTGGGAACAAAAATACCACCACCTATTTTTCAATGAGAATTAGGGGTCATTGTGCATAGTTTTTAATAATAAAGCAAAACAAGTATGAACTTATGAAGTAGAAAAAAATGTTGCTTTGATTTCTGAATGATTGTAACCACGGCGAGGTTATTAAATAACATTGTTTTCCTTGTACAGTTCTATTTTAGAATTTACTTTAACGTTTTTCAAAAATAATTCATAAATGTGCAAGTAAAGACGTTTACTATGAAATATAAATTTATAAATGGCTATTTTAATTATCTGTACTCTAAGGGTTCTGAAAAGATCTCAGGTTGAATGCCTCAAAAGCCTTTTTAGCATGATTTATTTACTACATTGATGTTCTTGTCATATTTAATGTATGTCAGTGTTGAAAGGCTCAACTCAAAAATTCTTGTTTTAGATGGAGGTCATAAAAGGATCCACTCCATTAACAAAAAAAATAGAGAATATTTAAAGAAAGCTAAATCGCAACAGCGAATAAATTGAGGTGATATTACAGGGCATAATTAGGAAAAGTGGTGCTGTACACAGTGCAGCATCACTTTTCTTGCGCCCCTTAGAGCCCCTCTGGCACCACCATGTGTGTGCTGTATTCAAAATACAGCGCACCATGGAGGTAGTTAGAGGAATAGCATCAAAGTTTTTGACACTAGTCCAGCACTTTGCAAGAGTAGTTATAAAACATCTGATGCTAATCCTGCAAAGCACCCAGAGGCCCATTGTAACCAATGGAAGCCTCTTTTTAACACCTGCTCTGAGCAGGCGTTAAAGTGACAAAACAATGGTGCATGGAAATCATTCAGATTTCCCTGCGCCATTTTTTGGGCCCCCCTAACAGGGAAACACCCCCTTTGCATACATTATGTCTGGCTCAGGCATATTGTAGCACAAAGGGTAACAAAGAGGTGCAATGTATTAATTGCACAACTTTGTAAATATGGCACAGCGTTTTTGGCCTTCTAATGCCACATTAGCATAAAAAAATGAAGCTAATGTGGTGTTGGAATGACACTAGGGTCTCTTAAAAATGCCCCTACAATTTTTGTATGTGACGAACTTTTAAGGCCAGGCTGAACATCTTATAGGTTATACAAGAAGCTGCTGCCTCAAGAACGTTCTATCAACAAGATGTGGTTTTGGAACTGTGCAGTTCTTACCCTTGAAATCAATGCACACATAGGGCCAGATTTAAGTAAAAATGATGGTCGCAACACCAAATTTGGCAGCGTCGCGCACCATCACTTTCAAAACGCAGGGATGTGCAGTATTTACAATAATACGGAGTACCCATGTGTTTCCCACTGCATTGGTGCAAAATTTGCTGCTGCGTGCCAAAGCAACCACCCTTGCACCATAGTGCAAGAATGGCTCCATAGAGGAGGATATTGTTTTTGTGCAGGAAGGTACACCTTCCTGCACAAAACAATCTTTAATGGCGATTTGTTCCTTCTGTGTGTGGTGCAAAATGCAGCACACATAGAAAGAGCAAAAAAAGAAGAAAAATGAATGAATTTCTCCTCATTTTGCCACTCTAATGCCACCTCTGGGGTGGCGTTAGATTTGGCGCTGCCTCAGGTTTATGAAAACTCATAAATCTGGGGCAGTGTCAAAATGCCATAGGTGTTGCTGTGGCACGGTCACAGCAACACCCACTGCACACCCCTTCCACACAAAGTGCTGCTTGTGAAAGGGCCGTATTTACAATGTGGCGTTAAGCCACAAAAAGTAGCTTAACACCACCTTTTAAATTCGGTGCAGTACATTGCATCACCAGAGCGTCACCAAAAGTGACGCTCTGGTGGCGCTAGGGGCTCTTAAATATGCCCTATAGTATTTATAATTCAGGCAAGAACGTTTGACGCGCTTAAAAGAAACACAAAGTGATTCACAACAAGAGTCCTCTTAATTCCAATGGAGCAGGTAACATAGATTACTGGATATATTGGCATTTCTAGTGTTGACCACCATGGGTACTGTGCATTTCACCTGGAGAAGCCATGTGCCAGGTCAAGTTGAACTGGAAAATGTAAATTATGCTGGTGTAATATGTGTAATTGAAGGATTTGGCATTACACTCATTATGTAAAATTCCTGGAATTACGCCATTCGCCAATTTGCATAATTACACAGCATTCATAGTAAATATTTATTGCAAAAGCACCGGGACAATAGAAAGCAACTGACAGTTGTTCGCAGTGCTGTCAATTTAATGCATCCTCGCACCTAAAACTGACGCAAGGACACATTTCAGGATAAATCATTTCTTGCAATTCCATTCAATTTTGCTGAAAATTTGTATAATTATACAAGCAAATTATGGGAACCCCTACAAAATTACCTATTCCCTGGTAATTCCTCATTTTCTAGTGAGACTTTCAGGTTCCCATATTTAATACCTAGCAACACCACCTCTCAACCAGGAGTTACAATTGAGTCAGGTATTGTTAACATCTATGAGAAGAATGTCTGGAAAAAACCTCTGAGCCAATTAAATTGAAACCTGTAGACCACCACTTTCTCACAAAACAATTGAGCCAGGGGTTATTTGCCTAAGGTTAAACTGTCCCTTTCGAAAAGAACAGAAAAATATTGTTTCTTGTGCTAGTGCTGCCCAAGGCAAATCATAGGGAAACTGATTCAGATATGTAATTTGTTTTCTTTCTTCTGCATACATGCATTACGTTGAATTGTCATTGATTTTAGTTTCAAAATATGAAATTAAATGGTTTCTTGGTAAGTGTTCAATGCCCAGGGTGGTCTTGTGGAACTGCCTTTAACTCAAGATAAGGTGTGATACCAGACAATGTACCTATTGACTGAACAGCCAGGTCTTTAGAGTTTTCCTAAACTAGAGTAACTCTATCATTTCTTTAAGCTTAATGGGGTGGCTGTTCCAATATTTAGTTGCATTGATCACAAAGGTTCTTCTGTATCTGGGTATGACCAGATTTTTAGCAGAAGCACAGCGTTGAGGCCTAGGCGGTACATTCCACGCAAGGTTGTTCTTTAGATACTCGGGTCTTGAATTATGAAGAAATTTAAAGGTGATACAGAAGGTCTCCAAAACAATGCACTATTTTATAGGCAGCCAGTGAAGCTCCTTCAGTGGTGTAGTGGCTGATTGATGCTTGGGAATTTGCAGCACACCTCAGGCTGCTGGATTTTGCAAGATTTATGATTTCTTTACCAATCTCTGTTGCAGGTTAAAATATTGGGCTTTGCAGTAGTCTAGTCTTGATAAAGCTAAGGGAAAATCTTTCTGCAAGTTTTAGAATATGAAAGACAGAAGAGGTAACTGTGTTTATTTGGTTTTCAAAGGATAACAGATTGTCAAAGAGTACTCCTAAGTTCCTCACCTTCTCAACTGGTGTAAGTAGTGTGCCAATTTTTGAGACAACCACCACAGAGACCAGAAAGAGGTGTTGTCTCCGAACAGGAGGACTTCTGTCTGTCCTGAATTCAATTTTGGACAATTATTATTCATCCAGCTGCCAATCTGTCTCCTACAGTCATGGAATCTGGCTAACAAATGACCTGGGCTACTAACAAAGCTAGAAACGTGCAGTGAACCATACTCGCATTGTTTAAATAAAACACCAAATTGTTTCAAGTAAGTAAATAAGGAGATTTACAAGGGGTAGTGTTAGTCCTGGAATACTTAGGGTGGTCTTAACCAAGACCTTTTGCCTTTCATCTCCTGGTTTTGCTGTATCTTTTTGTTGGCCTTAGAACTCTGTGCACTTTACCACTGCTAACCACTGCTAAAGCACATGTGCTTCTCCCTTAAACATGATAACACTGGTGTATCCACAATTGTCATGTTTAATTTACATTTATTTGTAAGCCCCTTGTGAAGTGGTATAGCATATGCTCAGGGCCTAGAGTTAAATGCTACTAGTGGGCCTACAGCAATAATTGTGCTACCCACTCAAGTAGCCCTGCAAACTTGTCCCAGGTCTGCTATTGTGCCGCCTGTGTGTGCAGTTTCACTGCCACCTCGACCTGGCATTTAAAACCGCTTGCCAAGCCCTAAACTTCCCTTTTATTGCATATACTTCACCCTAAGATAGGACCAAGGCAGCCCATAGGGCAGGGTGCAATGTAATTCAATGGCAGGATGTGTACTTTTAAGTTTTACATGTCCTGTAACAAAAAACTCCAAGTTATTTTTCATTACTATGAGGCCTTCTCCTCTCATTGGTCGGAATTGGGAATGCCTCAATATCCTTTTAAGATTAAATCCCTGATCAGAAAGGAGTAGCTACAACATTTTTCATATAGTTGGAATTGTATTGATAAGTCCTCTTCATTGGTAAAGTCGGATTTTTTATTACTATTTTAGAAATGCCACTTTCAGAAAGTGGGTATTTCTCTGACCTCATTGCTTTTTGTCCATGATAGCCTGTCTCCAATACATGTCTATGACAGCTACATTTGTACATTCCCTTCAGAACAGCCACAAGACAAGACACTCCACTGTATCTGCATTCATCTGCATATTGATGCGTCTTCCTGAGCAGGAATGATGGGAAGGGTTCACACTTACACCTTAATAGGTAGTGTCCTGAGCCTGACACAAAGGGCTGATTACCCTCAACTGATAGTCTGGAGCCAGGGGTGGGATGAAAGGGGGACCTATGCACTTCAAGGAGCTGCTTTGAAGTAACCCCTGCTGGGGCTCTGACCATAGAAAATCAGTACACTTCTGGACTTGGGAAGAACTCTGCTGGAGTATAGACTGCAGTGCTGTAAGGATTGCCATTTTGTCTAGACTGACTGTTCTAAGGAACTGCTTCTCTGCTTTGCTGAGCTGCCCTGCTGCCTGCTGAGCTCTGCCCTTTTGAGGACTGGACCCATCCTGTTGACTCAGAGTGTATCCTGGGTTTGCTGGATTGTCCCCTTTTCCCCTACAGTCTCAGGGACTGCCTGCAACTTTGCTGGTGCTGCTAGTACTGCTTGACTCTGACATCTGTGAGTCCTATCCTTGCCTGTGGTGCCCCTCTCCAGGTCTGGGCCTCCAAAGAGGGTTCTGCAGCTGATTTCTGCAAAAAGCGACGCATCTCCTTGAGTGCGAGAGAAAGTGCAGCACTTCGCTCCTTCAACGCCGACTCAGATGGTGTTGGACGATAGCTGATTCACAGACTGTGCAGCGTGATGACGACTCTCTGGGGCCTGATGATGACGCTCTGTGGAGCCCGACAGTGATGCAATGCCCGCGACATTCACGATTTGCTCAATCAAAGGTACTGCTTCAGCGTACCCTGTGTGAGCCCTGTAGCTGGATTATCTCCATCCCAGTCGGCCTGAATTTTGGCCCTATCCATGCATCGCTACTTGGACACGGTGCATACCTCTGCCAACTAGAGACCCAATTTCTAACACATAAGAACTGTTAAATTGCATGCAACCTATTTTATTTAATTACAGTTTTATTCAAAAATTTTAAAACAGCAGGAAAAAATGTGGCATATTGAAGGTACAATCTACAATTATTCAAAAAAGATATTTAGTTTAACATAGAAAACATTAAACTGTCCAAAGGTATATAGGAGCATGTACATACTGTGTGTTTGCAGAGGGTAGATTTTCACGGACAAAGTTGTGCAAAACATCCCATTTTGACCTATGAGAAATATGCAAATTGTGCAGTTTACCTTTGCTTTTCTCCACAGAGAAAAAACATTTTCATCACAGGTATGTCAAAAACATTCTAAAGGAACCCAACTAAATTAGATAATGTAGAAACGTAAAAAAAATAGTAATGGATGGAGTTGTATGAATATTGCATAGCCAGTGGTAATTACTCGGGCATACTATAATAAATCATGTTTGCTCATTACTCTATTGTAGACAAAGACCAGTCACGTGCATTCAGACTTCGGGCCTGATTTGGAGTTTGGCCGATAAGTCACTGTGTCACAATGTGAGGAGTGTCCCATTCACCCTAATACATGTGCTAGAATATATAATTACCTTTTAATAAGGTAGATGTGAAATCCCTCATGCTCTGATGGAGTAACCCAACCGCCAAACTCTAAATTAGGCCCCAAGTTTTGCTCCAAATCCTGTTGTCCAGTCCAGCCTGAACAACAAGACCAGGGCCCAGCTACAGAACACAAGCAACATCAGACTTGCTTAAGTCTCTTTGGACCTTATCAGCGAGGTCACAGCTTGAGTCTCATGGTACAGCCAACTAGAGGTTCAACGTAAGAGTGGAATGCAGCTCGAGTTTGCTAAAGGTTTAGAATTTTGAAATCAATCCCCCCATCTCGTTTTGTTATTTTAAACTAGAAATTGTTAGCAGAATTCTAGGAGCTTTACTACGCACACTAGCATTGCTTAGGACAAAATCATTAATCACCCCATTCCAAGTTTCGCTCAAATAATTGGAGTAAAATACCCCAAACAACATTCCATTTTAGTGCAATACTGGACTAGTGTTTGCATTCAATTAGTACTTCTACAGTGCATAACAGGAATTCGCTGCTTGTGACCTTTTTGTGCATGATATTACTTCTATTACAGTTTTGCATGTGCAGAATTAAGCAGCAAAAACACGAGAAGAGATTGCCTGGTCAAAAATCGTTGTTGAGTAGTATTTGCTCGTATGTCCTAATGGGAACAAAGTGAAAAAATCACAAGCTCAGAAGAAAAACGTTTAAGCATGATTTTTAGCTTTGAGCCCAACTTACAAAGAATCCATAGCTGTTTTCCGGGCAGTACATCGTACGTTGTACCATGTTTGGAGTTCAAGACAGTCATGACTTTCAAAGCACTTGTGGGAAAAGAAAAACAATTTTCAATATTCAGAACTTTTACAATGTTTTTTCATGGACCTTTGTGAAAGTTAGATAAAAACGTTTGCACCTTTACAATCCTCCAGCACCTATAGTATTCTTAATCTTAGCATTTTAGTTACAACAGAATAGGTTTATACATGTGAGAAAACTGTGGCTGACCAAAATATGCAACTATGCTTTTGAATAAATTGCTTCACTTCCTTCAATTTGAAAGTATTAATTTCCTCTCTGTTTGAGGTTTGTATAAAGCATGAGTAACAAGTGTAAAGCAAAAAAGCCCTATACAAGATTGGGTCAGTGTGGAGGGGGGGGATATAAAACACTTAGGGGCCGATTTAAGAAAAGTGGAGCTGCATCCAATGTAACACCACTTTTCTTGCGGCCCTTAGTGCCCCCCTAGTGCCACCATGTGTGCACCGTATTTAAGATACAGCGCATCATGGCAGTAGTTAGTGAACTTGCGTCAAAGCACATTGAGGCCCATTATAAAAATGGTATGCCTCCTTTTAACTCCTGCCATGTGCAGGCATTAAAAATGCTGCAAAAAATGTTGCAAAGAAATCTTTTAGATTTCTTTACGCAATTTTGTCGTCCACCCCTAACACCTTCCTTGCATACATTAAGCCTGGAGCAGGCATAGTGTGGCACAAGGGGTTACAAAGCATGCATTGCACCACTTTGTAAATATGGCACAGGGATTTTGCCTTGTGGTACGACACTGCTGTGGGGCAAGACGGCGCTAGGCCTTCCAAAGTCTGGGCCTTGGTGTCAAACACATAAATAAATCATGGAGATCAAAAGGGATGATTCCTTTTTTAGCTATTCCTAATTTCTGATGCTTGTTTGTAAAATGCTATACTATGCAGGAGAAATAAGAAGGAAAACATTAAATGAAAAAATACTACAATACTGATGACTGTACTGATAACAATGGCAGCACTTTGGGGTCAATTTAATTGAGTCTGTAAAGAGTGGAGGCTTTGTAAAAGATGGTAGCAAACGAGATAGCAAAAGAGATTGTCTACCGTTCCTTCTAAGATGGATGGTGAATGTTAACTAACAAACAAATTAGTGTTAGTGCCCACTTTGACAACCTGATACCACAGAAATATTGCTTGGAACTACAATTTTTCTACCAAGTAAGTTTGGTAATTAGTACCTGGTCAGATTTAACAGGAAAAAATGAACTGCTTCAGAGTTTTGCAGCTTGGAGCGACAGAAAGTATTGTATTGTATTGTAACAGTACTTATATAGCGCTTACTCCCCCTGACGAGGCATCAAAGTGCTTTTTGGCGAGTAGCACGCTACTCCGGAACCCAAGAGTAATTAGTGGTGGATTAGTATAGGGAAATATGAGGTCAGTTTTACTATTTTATGAGTTAATTTGAGCAGAGACTATGTGAGTTTATTATTTGGATTGACTAGAGTAATGGAGGGATAGAGGAGGGAAGAATCCAGAAGTGTTAATTGGGAGCTTATAGTAATAGGATGAGGCTTGGGACTCTGTGGAAAGGGTTAGGGAGATCATAGTAGCAAGAGGGGTGAGATAAATGAGGGAGAATTTATTAGGGTTGTTTTGGAGATCATGGCATTAAAGTGACGTTTGGGTGAGCTAGATGTGAAAGAGGAAGGAAGAGCTTAGGCAGGGTTATTGTGGAGGTGACAGTAGTAGAATGGGTTTGGGATGAGTCAGAGTGGGGATGGAGGATAGATTGATAGAGACATGACATATGGTGATGGGTAGACACAGTTACGCTTACAAGAGAGTACATTTATATTATGTTTATTTATTTATAATTTTATTTATATATACATACTTTTTTAATCATTATTTTATTTTTCTTTTTTTTTTTTTTTTTTTGTTTTACTTTACTTATCATTTGAGTTTTATTTATAGATTGTATTATTTTATTTATACCCACACACATACACACACACATATATATATATATATAGATATATATTCACATATATATTTAATCATGAGTAAATATACATTTGTTAAACAGTTTTAAAGAGTATCTGTGTCATGTATTGTTATGACATAGTAGTGATATATATTTCCTAAAAACTTTACATATCTAGAATATACACATTTTCAGATAAAAAATATTTTGCAACTCAGGCATACACAGTCCATTGCTGTTTGAATATGGTGGTTATGAAGGAAAGGGCCAACTCTCGAGTAGTCTTCTGAAGACAAGATAGTTATCCGTGGATGTTATATTTGGGGGTAATGAATTCCATAGTTTGGCTGCTTGAACGGAGACGGATGGACCACCTATAGTCTTTTTCTTGTATGGTGGTGTTCTAAGGATGGGTGCCAATCTTGAGCAGAGGTTTCTTTGTTGAATCTATTTTGTTATTTTGTTTCTGCAGGTTTACCATAAGCAGTAGTCTAGCCTGTGGAAGTTAAAATGGGAGGTAAAGTCATCTGATGAGGTAAAATCATCCTAGTCAGAAAAATAGCAGGTGACTTTCTGTTGTACCATGGGCCCATTTTACTGTGCAATATTTTCAACACTCTCAAAATGGGGCCTCCAGTGATTGGGGAGAGAGTTGTTAAAAAGGTGAGGAGAGACTTCACAAAACTTCACGTTTCAGGCTCCTTTGAATAAGGCAAAGCTGCTCATTGAAGAGTTGGATATTAAGTTACTGAACCCCAGCTTAACTTGCAATGTTAGAGCCTCTTAGAATAAAAAAGATTTGTCACCTCGAGTGATTTAGGCCCTCATTACGAGTGTAGTGGTGTCAGGACAGCCTGGCGGTCTCAGCGGTCGAAATTTACGAGTCCCCTTTCTGCCAGCCTTTGCATAGCAGTCTCACCACCATGCAAAGAGGGTGTTGGGGGCCTGGCATGAGCAGTGCAAGGCCCCAATGGACAGCCCTGTTGCGCATTTCACTGCCTGAATTACGGGCAGTGAAATGCACGAGAGGTGCTGTCACACCCGATGCACCACAACATTGAGCCGGCATCAATGTCGTGGTGAGTTTTCTGCTGGGCCAGTGGGCGCAAACGCTATTTTCACCCACCGATCCAGTGGAAAACTCCTAACAGGGCAGCCAGCATACTGCCAGGACTGGCGGAATGCAGGCTGCAGCAGCTTCGGCAAGACCGCTAAAGCTGTAATGAGGGCCTTAGTATTTTTATGCTACCGTATCTTGTGTTAGTGTGCTATCCTATGCTCTATTTTTCTTACCCCTCATATGTCTCAAAACATGGTGTAGATGAATTTTTCGATGTTAGAAAATAATGTCTTCAGGTACCATGATTCGGCAGCAGATGGCTTGCATCCACAGCTATTCATATTTACAGAATAATAGTTCATAGTTGTTTTGTGTGAGTCAGTTTTTCTCTCTACGGATGCTTCATTCTTTTGTTTTTTACATTTGAGGAAACAATTTAAATTGAATCCTCAATTGTAATGTCTGTACAAGCATGAAATGCCATTTTTGTGTTTTTTTTTAAGGAAGCAAAATTACAATTAAGTGTGTGAAATAAAACTTGGGGTCGATTTGGGGATGGCCAGTAATCAGCAAAGGAACTTGTTTTTGAAAACCTGCGTTCTCGCTAGCGCTTCATAGCCCCACATGCCTGCTCCATATGCTCCTACTCCCAAACATTTAGGGGCAGATTTATGGAAAGTGGCACTGAGTGCAGCGCCACTTTCCCTGCGCCCCTTAGCACCCCCTATCATCCCCTACCGCCACCACATATGCGCCGTATTTAAAATAAGGCACACCAAGGCGCAGCACAGGGGGCAATATCTTCATTCAATGTGACGTTATTGATGTACTCTGCACGAGTAGGGACAAACTGTTGCCGCTACTCCTGCAGAGTACATAGTGGCCCAAGAGTGGAAGCCCCCTTTTAACACCTCTTCTGTGCAGACGTTAAAAGTACCATAAAAAATGGACCAAGGAAATCTCATAGATTTTCTCGTAGCATTTTTTTGGCCCCCTAATTGGGAACACCCCCTTTACCGACATTATGTTTGGCTGTAGGAGGCTGGCCTGGTTTGTAGTAGGTCCAGTTTGGTGACACAAATGGCAGAAATACCATAGAGACTATACTCCCTTAGGATGTAAGTACTACACAAAATGTATACACTAGTATGCAGAAATGTGCAAGAAAACAGTTAGAAAACCGTGCAATTGGTGAAAATCACAATAGTTAGAAATGGCCCTGGGGGAACACAAACTATATACTAAGAAAGTGGAATGGGAATGTTGGTTTCCCACCTAGGCAAGTGTAGTGTGTAGAGGGTGGCTGGGAGTACTAGAAAACACCAAAGGTAAGTACTAGAACCCACCACAGTGCCCAGAAAAGCAGGAGTGAAACATAGTAACTTTCCCAGATCACACATAAACATGAGAAAGAAGATTATGCAAGAACCAGAAGGGACTGCAAGACACCAACAGTGGATTCCTGGACCTGAAAACCTGTGGAAGAAGTGGTCCAAGTCCAAGAGGCACAGAAGAGTCAAGGGAGAACAGGAGCCCCTGTTAACCCGGATGAAGATGCAAAAGAAGAACAACTGGTGAAGTAGAACAGTCAGTACAGCACCCAAGAAGATGGATTCGGGGTTCCTGGTTGGTGCAGATGAGGTCCCATGCCTGATGGAAGATTGCAGTCTTTTTACGTCCCTGGAGTCCGCCAACAAGCCTTGACACACACAAAGCTCATGGTTAGCAAAAAATGGCGCTGCCCGGGACCTGGAAGGACCAGGTGAATTCTACCCAGGAGGGGGGACAGAGGGGGCTCTCAGCAACTTGGCAAGCCCACAGAAGACCAAGCAGCATGCACAGGAGTCCCACAGCGTGCAAAAGGAGGCCCATGAAGCATTTTGACAAAGGCTCCCACGCCACCGGAGAACCACTCAGGAAGATGTGCATCACAGGATAGAGTACAGGGGGCTGGGGCTACATGGTGGATGGAGAACTTTGTGGGAGGATGCCAACAAGCCTTGGCAACTGCAAAACATGTAGTGAAGGGGAGTACTGTCTTACGTGTGGAGGTAAGCTCTTACCAACACCAGAGTTGGACAGTAGGACATCAGGACCGCTTCAGTCCACTACCCATGATGCAGGATCCATGCAACTTGTCAGGAGAAGGGTCTCACACTGCCAGTCGTTGATGCATTGAGGTGCCTGCTGAAACAGGGAAGTGACTCCTTCACTCCAAGGGAGATTCCTATACTCTTCTGGTGCAAGCTGAAGACAGGCTGTCCTCTGAGGATGCACGACTGGGAAACAGTTGCAGTTGCTGGCAGGAGCAGAAGATACAATGTTGCAGAAGTCATCTTTGCTTCTTTGTTGCAGTTTGTAGAGTTCCTCGAGGGTCCAGATGCAGTTTCTTTGGTGAGAAGGTGAAATAGAGCGTGCAGAGGAGTCCTGCTGGAGTCGAGCAATCCAAATATGAAGAACCACCCAAAGGAGAGACCCTAAATAGCCCTGAAGGGGGGATTGGTCAGCGAAACAGGTAAGCGCCTATCATGGGGGGGGGCTCTGACGTCACCTACTCAAACTGGTCACTCAGATGCTCCCAGAGTTCCCTGCCAACTTGGAATCCAGATGGCTAAACCCAGGGACACTCTGAAGGAGCTCTCAGCACCACCCATTGGGTCGTGATGGACAGGGGAGTGATTACTTCCCTTTCCTTTGTCCAGTTGCACACTAGAGCAGGGACTGGGGGTCCCTGAACTGGTACAGACTTGATTATGCAATTAAGGCACCAAATGTGCCCTTCAAAGCATTTCCAATGGCTTGGGGAGGCTACCCCTCCCAAGACCTGTAACATTTATTTCCAACAGGAGAGAGTGTACCACCCCTCTCCCAAAGGAAATCCTTTGTTCTGCCTTCTTGGGCTTGTGCTTCTCAACCAACAGGAGGGCAGAAACCTGTCTAAGAGGTGGCAGCCACTGGGGCTGCCTGGAAAACCTCAGAAGGTTGAAATGGTAATAGTGGTGGTCCTCCAATGAGCCCCTGGAGTGCATGGAATCATACAACCAATGCTTGAAAAAGCCTTGGGGTATGATTCTAACATGTTTGATACCAAACATGCCTATGTTCAGAGTTGCCATTATTTAGCAGGGCATAAGTAGTGACCTATGTCCAGTACACATGTAAAATGGCATCTCACGAAGTTTGGGAAAATGGTCCTTAAGGTCATGGGGTCACCTCTGCTAGTGCAGGGGTGCCCTCAAACACAGGTACTCTGCACCCTGCCCTTAAGGCTGGAGGGCCTGCTATGGGGGTGACTTATAAGTGACCTGGTGCAGTGTAAATGGCAATGAAAGGGTGCATGCACCTTTTAACGCAGGCTGGAATGTCAGTCCTGCAGAAGAATTTGCATGGGCTCCTTATAGGTGGCAAATGATATGCTGCAGCCCATAGGGATCCCCTCTAACCCCAATGCCCCGGGTACCTAGGTACCATATAATAAGGACTTATAAGGGGGCACCAGTATGCCAATTGTGGGTGAAATACTGGGTTACCAGTATGCAACAACCAAATTTAGAGGAGAGAGCATAACTACTGGAGTCCTGATTAACAGGATCCCAATAAAGAGAGTCAAACACACTGACACACATGCCATAGGTCGCGGTCACCAAGCTAGAAAGAAGCTACTTTCCTACACTTGCGCAGGCATAATGTAGCACAAAGTGTTATAGAATGGCGCAATGCATGTATTGCACCACTCTGTAAATATATTGCAGGAATTTTGGGCTCATTGGGCCACATGAACGTCACAAATAATGATGTTAATGAGGCTCAAGGTGGCGCTCTGGGATTATAAATATGCCCCTTAGATTTATATAGCTGAACCACCTCCTTAATTGGCTCATGCCCTAGTGTTTTTCCAAATGTCAAAATGGGTTTGCACACTTCTCCCATTTTCCATATTCTCTGGTCAGTTATGCCACCCCATAACAGATTTGCTTCAAACAGAATACCTAAATAATTGAAGCATAAAACCTCAGTGATCAGGATCTCACCAATAAAAAATGAATTTCTATTGGTGTTTTTTGGACCCCAAGTTATTATAAATGATTTCTGTTGATTTATCATTAGACTTAGATTTGTCATAAAACTATTGAAACCATCTAAAGGTTCTGAAGGCCAATTGCTTTTTGTGACATTAAAATCACATCAAATGCAAATAAAAGGACTGTGGCTGGTTGAGTGGCAATTCCAGGGCTATCACCACTGCATACACTCAGAGATCTATCACACAAAAATAATATAAAATAAAAACAAAAAAGGTGCCATTATACAGCCCTGTCTGAGCCTTCTAGCTAACTCTATAGGTTGTGTGCAATCGCCTTGTTAGGTATAGAGGATCTTAGTGGTAGTATCCCAATGTAGCCACCTGATAAGGTTCAACATTGGTGGGTGCACACCGGCTGCCTCCATTAAAGCCCACAACTTTCCCCTATCCACCAAATCCAATACACAGGAGGGGTCCATAAACGCCATGTGCAATGAACCCCTCCTGGCCTTGGCATGTTTTCCCATGATAAGGAACAAGTTAAGTGACTACTTAGTGGTCCCCAGGCCTGGGCGGAAACCATATTGAGCCCTTGAGAATAAGGAATTCATTTCTGCCCATACTTCCAACTTTTCATGGAGAACCCATTCTAAAGTTTTTACCATAGCATCTAACAAAGACTTTGGGTGATAACACATAGGACAATGTCTATTCCCTTTTGTAAATATCAGCACAATAGTGGGATTCCCTCCAGGTGTTAATCAGAGCCTCCTTCAAAGCTGTTTTTAAAACATTGGTCATTAATGGGCCCCAGAATTTTAGCATGTCAATGGAGATGCCGACGGGTCCGGGGGCCTTGCCAGAAGCAGGACTCTGGATAGCTTAAGTGAATACTGCTAAATAACTAAATTCACTTAGCCAGACATCATAAAAAAAGAATGGATCACTTACTGGTTCCATGTGAGGTTCATCAAATTGATCACGGGGGTTAAAACATTTTGAGAAGTGGCTTACACACTCCTGTTCTAATACATGACATTCAATTGCATATGAAGGAACCTCCATAAAAAAGGTTGGTTAATAACCTCCCAAAAGAGACTACTATCGTTTAGATGGGCTGCTTTATCTAGGTCTTCCTACAATGTATCCCTCATTCCCCTCTTCCTAGTTTCTAGCACCATTTTATAGTGTTTCCTGGCTAATCCTACTGTCTCATTGTATGAGGGATTGAATTGGTGGCTTTTTGAGGGCTTTTAGAGCTGAAGTACAATCCAAAATAAGCCAAGGGTGCGTATATGTGTGGGGGGGGGAGGGTCTGGTATTTATGGACAGTCAAGTAGCTATCTTACATATTGCTGTATAGCTTTCACAGATCATACAAGGCTCACCACCAGGGGAAGACATTGGAGAATCTCCAGGTTGGCTTCTGTTGCTAGGTCTCCAAAAATTGACATGGGCCAATACAATCCAATTTTATCTGTACCCTCGGTTAATAGAAAAGTGAATCAGGAGGTCTAATACATCACTAGAGCCTTTAAACAACTGGATATCAAAAGTTAAAATGATCGGGTTGCGGTCACTGTATGGTAACGGGCGCACCTTGTGATTTATTAGTTGCTGAATAAGATCTTTAGTAATAAACGCAAAATCGATTGTGCTGCCCTTGCCTCTGCTTACAAACGTGGGCACACCAATGGAGTTTTGACTATTAAACTCAGATGATAAAAACATGTTATTTATAAGGATAATTTTGTTTACTGCATCCCCATATGGCATGTGTGTAAAATGGCTTACATTTTCCCTTTTTCCATCGGCGAATCCACAGATACAAGTATTACTAAAAAATACATTGCTTGATATTGAAATTACCAACCCACATAATTGAAATGTAACATCCCTTGCAACTTGAATGGTTTTTCAGTATTTTCCAAGTTCCTCAATAATGTGCACAGGTTCCACTGAGAAAAAAAACTACTAAAATAACATTAACTAAATCAGGTGAAAAAATACAAAATATGCAAAACCAACTAACATGGCTTGACTTCTAATACTTTGATGGTGAGATTCTCAAATGTTACCAATATACAGACAGCCACACCCTCCTTTCCCCTGTCAGCTGATGACAGAATTGCCAGAGAGCAGTAGGATTTAGAGTGTGCACAGGATAAATAGCCCAGATCTCCTGACAACATACTACATCAAATGTGCATATAAGGGATCCCCAGTCCTCATTGAACAACTTCTGTCGGATCCCAGCAATATTCCATGACATCACTTGCAACCTCTGCCCCTTCCTTTTATTAGCTCCAATAGTAGTTTTATTTGACATTTGCAGTGAAAAGGGCTCACAATTTATATCTTGGGACACACAATTATGATCCCCCTCTGTTGCAGCTATGTCAGGCAGTCAATCATTTTCCGTGAGGCTGGAAAGGGCTTCAAAGCAATTAGACAGAGCTATAGGTGGACCAAAGACATGACCTGGATCTGACCTAGAAATTGGATGGGGCACCCTAATATCAGATGTTGATGTTGGAGGATGATAAAAATGCCCCAATGGCTGTGCCACCAACATGTTGTGGGTAAGGTGAGAAAGATGAAGCAGAGTTCAGGCGTGACAGCAGATAATACACCAACCCCAGGGCTCTAAAATTCAGAACTATGCAATTCTCTGCTGCCCATACTAATTTTATCCGCCAAGTCGAAATGGCAGCCAACATTGGTCCTACGCAAATGTGCAGCTTTGTTTGTAAGGCTTTGATGATCCTCAAAGACAACTCTCCTAGGGAAGTGACCCCATAAAAAATAATTGCGCGTGGCATACGTTTTGGTGGAAGGTGTAAATTCATTAGATTGTACGAAATGCCTTCCACAAGGTTTGACGGGTGGGTACCCCCTGACGTGCTGGCATGCATAGGTGGTGCTTGAGTTCTGGGACCTGTGGCATGAGTGTTCAGAATATTCTGGGCGGCATCTCTGTCGCTCTGATCAGTGACTTGGATTTTAGAACAAACTGATACCTGTTCTCCCCCAGACATAGCTGTGACTCCCTGTAATGCTGCCGCTAAGGCCTGAACTTTGTCTGCTAGGCACTTCACCTGACCCACCATTTCCTCCCAAACATTTAACAGTTTTTCCACCACAGCAATTGCCGATGGACAACATTCTTTTCCAAAGTTATTAGAAATAATTACATTACTTTTACACACAGAAGGCTGCCCGTTATTTAAAGATTTGTCCAAAAGGACACCAGAAACTTTCCCTGCCCCTCTCTTCTTTTTTGAAGGAGGCAGTTGTTTGGGGGGAGTAGGTCTGGTGAATCTGTAGTGATCTCATTACCTCACTGTGAGAAACACACTACTGATATGGCTTTAGTTTTTTTAAAAGACTTGCTAGGAGACATGATCAATTGGCCCATAGGCTCAACAATAGAACTGCCCTTTTGCATATTTGAGGAACCTAAGGGGGTATCAGTATTACTATCAGTTGAGGGAATATCAGTTAGAAGCACTTGAACAACAATTTGCCTTTGAAGAGCTTCAATCTGGTACTCAACCAAATATGTTCAGTAGACAAGGTCCCCTTAGCCGATGTAAGATACGTGGTCATGGAGGGGGTTGAACCCAGGGTTTTTCCTCTTTTCTAAACCATTATGCCAGTCAATTGCCAATCAATTGCCAGTCATTCGGACCTCATCAAGATCAACCAAAGCGGAGGGAAAAAGGTCACCGTACCTCAACAGTACAACTGTACAACAGCAGTGAGCACATTTAACCACTTACCTCCTCCTCCCCCTGGTCTTTCTGTAGCTGCCATCTCCAACCTCATCAAAAGACCCACAGCGAAAGACCTTTGAAGGACCACTGGAAGATGAAAAGATGGTAGTAGTAACAAAAGTAATAGCGGTCTTGAAATACAAAGCTCAGAGTTCATGCAGTCCTCTATGGCTCCAGAAACAACTCCACTACAACAGCTCCATTATTCCACTTGATGGGCCAAGTAGGGGACTGGGAATCCTAACCCAGTCAAAGTAAGCCAAAGAGAGCCACCAAGTATACCACACCTGTTTGTGAGGCCATGACCAAGCAGACCAGCCAGACCTCTCATGCAGCTGGCAGCATCAGTTCATCTAAACAATGACTTTGCTAGCACATAAGATGACACAAGACTGCTACAAACTTCATGATATCTACAATTCAAGATCTGACAGTGGATGTGTAAAATAAGCATGTAGTCCAAGTTGATGTATTTGCATCATGCTGTTTTATATAGCTTATGTCTCAAATATGGGAAGTTCCCCGATGTAGGGAAAACTTAGGAGGTCAATCCTATGAAACCCTGTGAAAGAAAGAGGCCTTCACCCCAGGTTATTGCAAGAGGTTTACCAGAATGCTGCAGCATCCATTCTCATGCTGACAGCCAAAGAAGAAAGAAGAGGAGCTGAGCCCAGCCGATGTGTGTCTTTACCTTCCAAAGAAACACTCTCTCCCAGTTGATCTTCTGTAAACAGATATGGGGTGTTCTGAGTCCCAAGATGTTCTAGAGTCATGTTTGAAATGTTCACAGTTTCCTCGCTTCTAGCAATCTGCATTAGTGCTGTTCTAATTATATGTTTTATGATTATTGCTCATGCTCTAAGCTAGAGACAACACTTCTAAATATTTATAGTGTCTTTTCTTTGTGCAGTACCTGTTTGTGACATTCATAAAGAAAACAAATTGATTTGAGTTATCATTGTGTCCCTGATCCCTTTACTGAACTGTTAGTAACCCAGAAAGCATGGACACCACACCAGTTTGGTGGGGTTGTTTTGGGCTACAATAACATGGACTTCCCCGCTGAAGAACTGGTGCATTGACTTGAGTCCAGGCACCTGTTGGTGGGAAAGCAAAAACCCTGTAGACCTAGGCCAACACACTAGTTTACTGTTGGAAAATGGCCATCTCTAAAGGGCCACACCAATCTTTTTGCCTTCCACCTCCTCTTTTTTTCTGACCTCGTTTTTGTTGGCTTTAGGACTCTGTGCACTTTACCACTGCTAAACAGTGTTAAAGCGCATTTGCTCTCTGTCCCTAAAACATGGTAACATTGGCGCATACTCACTTGGCATACTTAATTTACTTATGAGTCCCTAGTAAAGTGCTCTACATGTGCCCAGGGCCTGTAAATTAAATGCTACTAGTGGGCCTGTAGCACTCATTGTGCCACTCACATAAGTAGACCACGTCTCAGGCCTGCCATTTCAAGGCCTGTGTGTGCAGTTTCACTGCCACTTTGACTTGGCATTTAAAACTACTTTCCATGCCTTAAACTCCCCTTTTATTATGTATACTTCACCCCTAAGGAAGGCACTATGAAGCCCATACGGTAGGGTGCTATATAAGTAAAAGGTATGACATGTACCTTTATGTTTTACATGTCCTGGTAGTGACAAACAGCACACTTTGTTTTTCACTACTCTGAGGGTTGTTCCTCTTATAGGTTTGCATTGGAAATTCCCTTTTATACTTTTAAGTGGTAATTTCTGATCTGAAAAAAGTGGAATTGTCATGTTTGGTACGGTTGGAATGGTAGTGAGAAATCCTGATAACTTGTGAAGTTGAATTTAACATTACTATTTTAGAAATTCAATTTTTTGAAAGTAGGTATTTCTCTGTATTTACTGCTCTCTGTGCCTTACAGCCTGTCTCCAATCCACATCTGATCTATGCTGGTTGACAGCTCACCTTGTGCATTCCACCCAGCCAGCCAAAAACTCAGGACACTCAGCTACATCTGTATTCATCTGCAGAATGATGGGTCTTCCTGGTCATGAAGGGTGGAGGGGGTCTCACTTACACTTCAAAGGCTAGTTGCTTGACCCCACACAAAGGACTGATAACCCCCCACAGATATCCTGGCAGACAGGACAGGGTTGAAAGGGGAACTGGTGCACTTCAAAACCACTCTTTGAAGTCTCCTCCACTTCAAAGGCATGTTTGGATATATATACACGTGGTCTGTGACCCCCTAAAATCAGACACTTCCTGAACCTACATCTGAACTCTATCAGAAGGACTCAACTGGACTGCTTTTCTGGAAGGACTGCTTTTCTGCTTGTTGCCCTGTTGTCTGCTCCTTCTGCTCCCTGACTTTGCTGGAAGGACTCTGCTTCCCTACCACAAGTGATCTTTAAGGGCTTGTTTGCTTGCCTCCATTCCAAAGTCTCAGGGACATGAAAGACTTGAACCATCTGTACCAGGACTCTGCAAGCTGTGAGTCTGCCCTGACTTGGAAGTGGGCCTAAGGTGCTCTACTTTCTATGGTGTTGATTGGAACTGCTGGGAAGCAACGCAAAGCCTCACAAAGCCTTTCTGCACAGCTTCCAGTCTTACCGTACTCAACACCGGGCAGAGCAAAGCCCTGCAAAGCCTCACCGTGCAGCTGCCAGCCCATCGGAACTGACGCACAGTGACGCCAAGCCCTACAAATCCTCACCATACAACTCAACAGGATCGATGCAAAGTGACAGCAAGTCCCACAATGCCTCACTGCACAGCTCCCCGGGATCAAAGTAAGTGACACCAAGCCCTGCAACCCCATGCTGCACAGCTTCCCGGCATCAAAGCAAAGTGACATCAATCCCCGCAAAGACTCACTACACAGCTTCTCGGAACCAACACTGGATTATGCAAAGTCTCAGAAAGCAATGCTTCGCAGACCGTGCACCAGGATTTAAGGTACTATGTTCAGCGGGCCAAAGTGGGTGCCTGTAGCAGACCCACACTCCATCACAGTCGGCCTCAACTTGTGAATTGTCCCGTTCCAGATCGACCAGATAACCACAGTTGGTGCTTTGCGCTCCTATGTTCTATTTTCACCTAAAATTTAAATTTCATTTCTCAAGAGCTACGTATTTTTTTTTGTCTTCTTAGTCTTGTGTTATTTATAAAATCATAATCTATTTTTCTAACCTGATGTGGAGTCTTTTTGTTGTGGTTTCACTGTGTTACTGTAAGAGTTATTGCACAAATACTTTACACATTACCTTCCAAGTTAAGCCTGCCCGCTCTGTGACAACCACCTGGAGGTTGAGCACAGGATAATTTAGATTGTGTTGTGACTTACCCTGACTAAGATTGTAGTCCTGACTTGGGCAGGGTGCCTACCTCACCCAACTAGTGACCCAATATTTTACATTTGCACAACAAAACAAGCCATTACATCATTGTGTTGCATAAAATATAAATTTGATTGCCTAATTAGGTATATATAACCTACCCAATGAAAACATCAGGAAGTAGGAACCCTTTAGTTCATATCACACCATTTTCAAAGCTCTGCTATTTTAGGGAAGAGACAGTTTTCTTTCTTGGCCTTCTCAGGGAACAGATTATGGGGGTCATTCTGACCCCGGCGGTCTCAGACCGCCGGGGCCAGGGTTGGCGGGAGCACCGCCGACAGACCGGCGGTGCCCCGCAGGGCATTCTGACCGCGGCGGTTCGGCCGCGGTCAGACTAGGAAAACCGGCGGTCTCCCGCCGGTTTTCCGCTGCCCTACAGAATCCTCCATGGCTGCGGAGCGCGCTCCGCAGCCATGGGGATTCTGACACCCCCTACCGCCATCCTGTTCCTGGCGGGTCTCCCGCCAGGAACAGGATGGCGGTAGGGGGTGCCGCGGGTCCCCTGGGGGCCCCTGCAGTGCCCATGCCAATGGCATGGGCACTGCAGGGACCCCCGTAAGAGGGCCCCACATTGTATTTCAGTGTCTGCTTTGCAGACACTGAAATACGCGACGGGTGCCACTGCACCCGTCGCACCTTCCCACTACGCCGGCTCAATTCTGAGCCGGCGTCCTGTGGGAAGGTTGATTTGCCCTGGGCTGGGGGGCGGCCTTTTGGCGGTCGCCCGCCAGCCCAGGGCAAATCCCAAAATACCCTCAGCGGTCTTTCGACCGCAGAGCGGTATTTTGGTGGGGGAAGTCTGGCGGGCGGCCTCCGCCGCCCGCCAGACTTAGAATGACCCCCTATATGCTAGTCTGCATTTTTGATGGGCTTTTAGTCTCTTTTTGGGTTTTCTTCAGAGGCAGACCATCCGGTAGTCCTCTTGCAGAGTTATACTTTGATAAAAAAATGTAATGCTAATTCCCAATGGACTATTTCTATTTATCTTTTTTCTTCATTGTTTTGTAAGAAATCTCTCGGATTTTTAACCAGGAATCTTGTCTTCTGCAGGTTTTTCTATTAGTCCTAGACCTAGGGCCTCATTTTGAGTTTGGCGGTCTGTGAACCGCAATGGTAGCAGTGGTGGTCCAACACTATTGGCTTTGGAACGGACCACTGTATCATGAGTCAGGCAGGCCTATGGAGCAAAGACCAATACAGTCCGGCTGCCACAACCAGGCAGCACAGAACGCCACAGCCGCGAGGAAGTACAAATACGCCAGTGGAGACAGTGTTTCTGCTCGACACATTATGAGGTTGCACACCGCAAATGTGACCGTAGCGGTCAAACCATCATGTCTCAGCAGTTGGAAACGGAGAGCATAAAGGGAACAACTCACACATGTCCTGCAGCTGCTGTTTATCATCGAAGGAGCCCAAAATCCATACTGCCATGGATGCAACTGACTGTAGATACACAGACCTACCTGTGTCACTGCACTCAACAACAGATCATTTCGCCATCAGCCACATGATATGGGGTCACGCTACTGGCACCAAATACACATTTCAATGTGTCCACAGTCGGAGTCATTCATACAGAAGGACACACTCACAGCCATTAAAATCCTTCTTTGGGCAAGTCACTCACACTGCACTGTCACACAAAAACACCATTTCAGGCACAGGGACAGTCAAGTGTACACAACATTGTGTCACACAACACCAACAACACAGCAACATTACGTTTACCAATACAACTGACATCCTGATAATGCTCACATGCCATGGACTGCTGTTACATTCAACACACATATGTATGAATGTGTCATGAAATACAAACACTCCCCTTAAACACATCACCCACATTGCAAAACAATAGAAGGACAACTGGATGCACAATAGTCAGAGAGACAAATAACAAAAGCTCACAATAAAAAACAAATTATGCATAGTCAGGATGGGGGCATCAGGAGCATTAAGGAAAGGATGCTGCACTGGGAAAGATAACAGTTTGTACATTCCCCTTAAACAACATTCTTCAGGAACTGGCCCATCAGGTATCTCAGGTACAAACAATACTAGAGCCATGTGACATGCCTATCTGCACAATGTGGAAGTGCAAGTCAAGAAAGCACATACAACAGCAAGATGAAGTAGCTGCATGGCACACACAGCAAAATGGGCACATGGGCAGTCAAATGCAAAGGAAGCTAGCACAATTGAACACGCCCCAGGTCTGCACAAACAAACCACAAACTCCCAAGGATGAGGAAATGTACAGTACATATCAGGGGGACAAGTCTAACACAATGCTGACATTGGACAACACAAGATGAAAAACTACCATACCAAACAGGTCACAATGCAAAGATTCACCAATTGCATTAACAAACACATCCATGCAGTCAACATCTACCTTTGTCTTGGGTAATACCAGCACTGTCCACAAAGTCAGATATTGCAACCACCTGAAAATGGAGCAGCAAGCAAACTAAAAGACACAACACTGTAGGCAGCTAACACAATTTACTCTGCAATAACTAAAAAGTAGAAAAGTAATGGCAGGACAAATCTGTACCGAAAATAACAACTGTTTGGGTGTATTACCAGGTAATAGCAAAATGTCCAAGGCCATTGGCCAGTCCATTAGTCAGTCATAGCCCAATACTGTGCCAAACCTTGACTCCTCCGCAGAAAGTGGCATCAAGTGTGCAGGTAGACACCTCAGGGATCATCCTTGGGGGGAGGGGGTCAGATTTGGGATGCCTGGATTTGAGAAGGGTGGACTCTTTCTTAGGAGGGGTGGGCTTCTTCTTGGAGAGAAGGGGCATGGGGAGCAGGTATGACAGGGGAGGACTTAGAGGTGGAAGTGATGGGTTGGGATATGGGTTAGGGCCTCTTGGGCTTGAGATGGGGTGGCAGGAACAGGGGAGAGGGCAAGCGAAAAAACATTCCTTAGGAACATGGGGATGGTCGTCAGAAGGGGTGGGCATTTGGAGGTTGAGGGAGTGGTCGTCTGGTGTGTTGGCATGGATGTCTGGGTGTGTGTGTGAGGTATGCTTATGTTTGGATGGTGTCTGTTGCATGCATCAGCGTGGGCATTTGCGTGTCTTGGAGCACGGGGTGGAAGTGCTGGGTGATGTGGAAGTGGTGGATGTGTGTGTGTCTGTTGGGGTGGTGTCTGAGGTTATGTTGGATGTGGTGGATGTGTGTGTGTCTGTTGGGGTGGTGTTCGCATGTATGATGGATGTGGTGGATGTCTGTGTGCCTGTTGGGTTTGTGTCTGTGGGTGTGATGGATGTCTGTATGTCTTTTGGGTTGGTGTCTGCAGGTATGCTGGGTGTGGTGGGTGTGTTACTGACTGTTGCAGTGGTGCCTGTGGGTACGCTTGATGTGGTTTGTAGGCTGGTATGGCTTGTGGGGGTATCTGAGGAGGTGGTGGCTGATGTTGTGTGAGTGGATGTCTGTTGAGTACCTTTGTGCCAGTGTGTTTTGTGTTGTTTGTGTTTATGTGTGATGCTTTTGTGTGTTAAGTTGGGTGTGTGTGGTTCGGTCTGTGTGCTTGGGATAGGTAGAGGAATGGGGGATTTAGATTGGGAAAAGGGAGGACGAAGGGGAATGGAAGGTTGGGGTGACAATCTGCTGTCAGTGTGGAGGACAGAGCCAGAAAAGATCTCTGTAGGCTAGACATTGCATTATGAATGCTTTCCAGGAAAACTTTGGTCTGCTGAAGTTGGCAGGCCAATCCCTGGACGACATGCCCACAAAGATAATTCTCAGGAGATCAATATCCTCCTCACTCAGGGCAGCAGGGGTAACAGGGGCTGGGGCAGAGATGCCTAGGCAAAGGAGATGCCCACTCTCTTGGGTGAGCGGGCATGGCCAACAGGGTATAGAGCAACAGGAAGAGTGGCAATAGAACTGCGGGTTTTGGACAAGGATGGTACTGGAGTGTTTCCCCATGGGTCCCCCACCACTAGGGAATGGCCACTGGAGGAAGAATTCAATGATGATGATTTATATCCCATCTCCTCCGTGGCACTCCCATCACCATCCGGGCCGCTGGGTCCTTCTCTGTCGGTGGTGTCTTAACCAGAGTTCCTGTGGCGAGATGCTTCCCCACTCGACTGTTCCCTGTCTCCTTTGTTTCCCTGGGATGATGCTAGAAATACAAAGAGAAATAGGGTCATCACATGTCCATGATCACACTTGAACAACATTTGTGATTCGTAAACCTTACCATGATGTCAAGTACGCCCCAGCAACAAACTTTACCTAAGTGGCCCATACATGTGTAATACCATATGCATGCATGCCATTTGAACTGCCAAAAGTTGCCCACAGTAAAATCAGGATCTCAGACAGCTACAATTGCATGGCTGAAGTTCTGCAATCACAGTAATCATTGTACAAGTAGGAGATCGCATCACCTTTTATGCTTTGCCATATGGAGCATACTTCACTTAACTGCTGTCTTACAATAGGAGGCCAATGCCAACTGCATTCCTTCAGATCCCACACAAGGTCAGGCAGGCATCTATTTGTCACACACCCAATAACATAATAAAAGGAAATGATCCTCCCAGAACATGCAATGTTGCTGACAACAGCACTATAGCCTGGAGAAGGTGACATGGCAATTCTCATGTCACACTGAAAACATATCAACAATGCACACTTCACAAAGTGACATTTTTCCCAATGGAATCAAAGGGGTATTCTAATGTTGCTTTGGTATGCTACACATTTGGCATGGAATTGTACACTGTAGACATCATATGCACATTGTCAGAAAGATATGACCCTAAAATTCACAACACAATTAATTAGCAAGTGTCAGGGAAATCACCACTAATGGCTGGCACACCTCACAAGTGCAATACCCTGGATGCATCTGTAGGTGCCATTAGTCAATTGGATATTGGAGAGGCCCAGAGATTTGCAAGTACTTATAGAAGGACCTCAGTATGTTACCCAATTGGAAAATACATCACTGTCTCAATTTTGCATATTTTTCTTGAAGCAAACCCAGATGTCTGTGGATGAATGGTTGTACCCAAATACATGTGATTCCAACATAAACACAAGTCACTCCATTATGCATGCCAACAGTCTGGTTACAAACCTTCCCCATTGCACACGTGCAGTGGTCTTTTCAACACAATGCCACATCAATGATGTGGAAATACACATTGTGGTTACAATATCTAATCATACGCATCTTGTCCCTCATTGCTACTGCAGTTGTATGGGTGAGGGTATGTGTCAGCCAATTACCAATGGTGACACACTCCTGTATGTGGCACCACATGAAATGTTACCCTATTGAAAATGTACTAATGCAAACCCAGGTTGGCATGCACATATATGTGAGGGAATGCAGAAATTGTCCCATAAACACAGGTAGACCATGCATAAAATATCAATGTACAAATTTTTTCAAAAGAGAAAGGGACAAATGCTAACGTGTAGGCACAAGGATTTTGGCAATAGTGATGGCACACAAATCATGTTAATGGCCACTCCCGACTCACCAAGGGAAAGTACTGATTTGTAGCTGCACCTCAAATAAAGTATGCTCTGTCACATGTATGAACGCCATCTTCACAATACAGACAGTAGTGAGGGACCAGCACCTGTCAAATGCTGAAGAAAAGTAGACCCTGGGTGGCGGATGCTAATATACTCATTTGACCGGACACATAGATGAGGACAGTGATCCATCACTTCCTTTCTTTTGGCCTGAAACACTGAGGAGTACTGGTTGGTTGTGTAGAATGTATTCCCACTGCAACAACTAACAGTACTTGATTGATCAATGTGCACAGCCATATGTTGTGCCTGGAGAGCAAAATGTTTGTGGATTGTACACAGTTTAGACCTTGGTTCCTGGGCCAATAGTCAAAGCACATCAGTATGCAACACATGACATGCCTACACAAACAATCACTCATCTTCTGTGTTACACATGGCTCATCCCAAGTCGTCAGGGGGAGATGTCACAAGTTAACACATTCACTTGGAAATGTGACAGGTAGGAATATGACCTGTACTCACCCCCTTCTGGCTGCTGTGCCATCCTCAAATGACTATCCAGTTCTGAGTAGGCCACCACCAGAATGCGGGCCATGGTCCGACATGCACCCCGTCCATGTTGGGAGGACAACCCCAGCTGGAACTCTGCAATCTTCCGGGCCCAGCATCTCACTTCCTACTACCTCTTTTGATTGAGGGTGCTTCACCGACTGTGGCCCCCCAGGTCCCCACCTTTCCAGTGATGGCTCTCCATAGCTCCTTCTTCTGATGGGTGCTAACCTGCATGGATGAAAAAGATAAACCAAGAGATTACAATTGCAAGTTTTTACATATGTGGTTGAGTCACATACATGTCAAAAACACCAAGCTAGAACTTTTCAATTTGTTAACACTCCACAAGTGTGAAATAATCAAGCTAATAAGTACATGTACAGCACTACAGACATATATACATTTCCATCCACAGACTAACCCACTACTCTGCTCGGGGCATACAATAACTAAGAAAGGTTACTGGCATCAGGTAGTCCATGCTCCAGCAACGTGCACTGTGATGTGAGCCACAAATAAATACTACACACCGATTTGGCTTCTGAAGGGTAAACACCTTAGGCCTGCATAGACCAGCACATTCAATCTATGTGAGATTGACTCACTGCATACAGTACCACTGGCAACTAACATAGTACAGACTTCATCATTACACTTGAGTGATAATCAAGGGGCTGACACAGTGAGTACAGAAAGTGTCTTCCCTGTCCATGTGTGGACATGTGTCCTAACAAATGTAGACTCATCCCACTTCAGGGAGGGTGGTTTGCACCTGTTCCACAGAACACTCCTTTGGACATATGTGCCCATCCAACAGCGATGACATCCAACATACAAAGGCATGCATTGCACAATTTCTGCTATGTGACCAAGCTACTGACTCACATATCACGGCCTCCCAGGAATCAGCACACTATCTGCACTGTGGGACTGTCATTTGTGCAATGAGCCAGTAGAGGACAAATATGACCTGTGAGAAGGTGGCATCAGAGCTGTGGGTGTAAGGGACTGGTCATGAGTCAAAGGCACACATTGGAAATGATACATAATGCACATGTGTAATAGTTTAATGATTAACCTAAGTACCCATTCCGAATCTAGTCAATGCACTAAGGCATTCAAGGACATTTTGTCACTAGAGCCTCATATTGCCCACATGCCAGGATCTGCTGGTGTACAGGGAGTGGGCACAATGCCACAGTTGCATAGCCACAGTGACTCTCCCACAGCCTAGATTAGGTCCCATACTGGGAGATACACTGAACAGGCCCTGGTCTCTGCAGGCTGAGCATACAGAAACTACATGAAACTCAATTTCCATCTCTGTCATGCATGACAGTACATCATGTGGTCATCAGCAATTTGGCATGTGGTGTGTTGGCAACCTGAGGGACAGAGCGAGACAAGATGTGCCTTCCAGACTACAGTGGGTTGAAACACCTGTGGTACCATAGACATTGCTTACAAGATCCTCAAATTACGCATATAAGATGCATTCACATTTAATGCTGTCATGCACATACATGTTGTTCAACATATACAGCAAACATGAAGAAAGAGATGTCAGTGAATGGCAGTAAAGTCTCCTTACCTAGTTATGTGCATCAAATACAAGGAGGATCTAGGACCCCAAAAACCTCACACAACACAATGTGACTGAAGCTAGCATATGGTACTGGCCACTAATACCTGCACATTGTACATCCCATTGATGCCATACAGACCGGAAGAACAGGCACACAAGAAGTCTAGCTGGCTCACGGGGTACACTGTAGCCTGTGAGGAGGGAAAGGATGTTGAAGTACAGAGGAAATTGTGCTCATGAGGTACTTACCTGCTCCTTTTCATAAAGCTGTCTATAGAGGGTACGGACGTCATTGACAAGCCTCCCAGCACATCTGGAGAGAAGGCAGGTGCCCTATCACCTGCTGGACGTGGCATGATTGCTATTTTCCATTTTCATTTTGGCAGTCATAATAAAAAATCTAATTTGGAGGGGCAAATGTGTTGAAAACCATGGGGGTCACATGTGACGCTTGTGTGGTTGGCAGCTGTGATGTGCACAGGGTATTATGTCCATTCAGCCATTAATCGTTTGTCACATAATAATTGTGGCATGCATCATTGTAGGAGGCTGGCCTGGTTTGTAGTGGGTACCTAAGGTACGTACACCTTATACCAGGTCCAGTTATCCCTTATTAGTGAAATGTAGGCAATGTGCTAATACTCCTTCTGGAGGTAAGTATTATACACAATATATACACTAGTAACCAAAATTAGGTAAGTAGACAGTCATGGAATAGTGAAACAGTAGAAAATACAATAGATTGCAATGGGCCTAGGGGCAACACAAGCCATATACTAAAATAGTGGAATGTCCCATTCCCCCCTAGGCAAGTGTAGTGTGTAAAGGGGTGCTGGGAGTGTAAGAGAACACCAAAGGTAAGTAAAGTACCCCAACCCAGAGCCCAGGAAAGCAGGAGTAAAGTACAGCAAGTTTCCTCAGGACACACTACAAGTCATGATAAAGGATTTTGCAAGAACCAACCAAGACTGCAAGCAACAAATGAAAGATTCCTGGACCTGAAGACCTGTGGAGAGAGGAGACCAAGTTCAGAAGTCGAAGAAGAGTCCAGGAAGAACAGAAGCCCCGGCCAACCTAGAAGAAGGTGCAAAAGTGGATTCTCCGATCAGAAGAAAAGTACAGAAGTGCACCAAAGAAGTCGACTGCAGGTTCCTGCATGGTGCAAGTAATGTCCCACATCGAGTTGTTGGATGCAGGCTGTTTGCGTTGCTGGATTCTGCTATCAAGCCTTGGTTCAAGCAAGTATGCATTTAGTTTCAAAGAGGAGCTGTCTGGACCCAAGAGGGACCTGGGGGGTCTCAACTCGGGGAGTCAGAGGGGGCTCTTAGTAATTCAGAGAGCCCTCAGAAGACCGGGAGTCCCAGAGCCCGGGGACAAAGAAGATGCAAAGTGCGGTCATCACAGCACTACACTGGAAGGTCCCCACGCCACCGGAGAACAACTCAGGGAGCTGTGCGTCGCAGGATGGAGTGCTAGGGACCTGGGCTACGCTGTGCACAAAGAACTTTTGGAAGAAGTGCACAGAAGCCCAAGGAGCTGCAGAAGATGCTGTGCACAGGGGTACTTTTGCTGCACGGGGAGGCAAGCTTACCTCCACCAAATTCGGACAGCTGACCCTTTGGACATTCTCGGTCACTTCGGTCCACCACCTGTGTTCCAGGGAGCATGCTCATTGTCAGGAGAGGAGTCCCAGAGTACTGGTTGTCATCGCAGAAGGGTGCCTGCAGAAGCAGGGAAGTGACTCCATCACTCAATGGGAGACTCCTTCGATTCTTCTGGTGCAGGGTGAAGACAGGCAGTCCTCAGAGCTTGCACACCTAGGAAACTGTTGCAAATGCTGGCTGGAGCTGAAGTTGCAGGTCAGGGAGTCTTCCTGGATACTTTGTTGCAGTTATAGAGGTTCCTGGAGCAGTCTGCAGTTGATCCAACGGTGAGAAGCTGAAGCAGAGAATGCAGAGGAGTCCTTGAGGAATCTTGCAAAGCGAATCTGAGGAAACACCCAGAGGAGAGACCCTAAAAAGCCCTAAGAGGGGGATGGGCTACATACCCAGGTATGCACCTATCAGGAGGGGTCTCTGACGTCACCTACTGGCACTGGCCAGTTTCATGCCAGAGCACAGACTAGGGGTCCCTGAACCAGTATAGACTAGATTATGCAAGGAGGGCACCGTTTATGCCCTTCTAAGTATTTCTAGAGGCTCTGGGAGGCTACCCCTAGCCTTCAGTAAATGAAGGTTAGACATATAGGTGACTTATAAGTTACTTAGTGCAGTGAAAAATTTATGTGAAATAGTGTGTGCCCTATTTCACTCAGGCTGCAGTGGCAGTCCTGATGAAAGGTTTGTATAAGCTCCTTATGGGAGGCAAAAGAAATTATGCAGCCCATAAAGATCTCAGGGAACCCCAATGCCCTGGGTACCTAGGTACCATATACTTGTGACTTATAAGGGGGTCCAGTGTGCCAATCATAATTGGAATATGGGGTCACTAAAGTGTAGTGACAAATTTTGTAAGTAGAGAGCACATAGGCACTGGAGTTCTGGTTAGCAGAACTTCAGTGACATAGTTAAGCATACTGACAACACATACAGGCCATAAACTATGAGCACTGGGGTTCTGGCTAGCAGGATCCAAGTAAGACAGGCAAAGCACCCTGACAAACAGGCAGAAATTGGGGGTAACATGCCAAGAAATATGGTACTTTCCTACAATCATGTATGTTTCTGTGGACATACTGACTAATGTCACAACTCATGTCTTGTCCCACATAGGTACACTGGGTGAAGGAGGAATGATACAACCTCCTGTCTACCATTCACTGCCAAACCTTCAAGCCATGGAAGATTGCCATCTCATCATTTACTATTGCCTGGATAGGCAAACAATAGTGGACTTATGCCGTCAGCTGGAGCCAGATCTGATTCCAGCTATCAGTTATCCAACTAGCATACCATACATTTTATGAGTCATGTCACTATTGCACTTCCTAGCCACAGGGTACTTCCAACATACAGGGGCCCTATCTGCTGGTATGTCCCTACCTATGTTCAGTCTGGTGTTGAAGGATTTCCTCTCAGCAATGTTGAAACAGTAACAGCTATATCAGATTCCACCAGCGTGAGGATTTGGCCAATGTGAACGCTGACTTACACGGTGTTGGCCACATCCCAAATGTGGTGAGGGCCATTGACTGCACACATGTTGGATTGGTGCAACTTCAGGCCACTGGACAAGTCTATCCCAACAGAAAGAAACTTGCATACCATCAACGTGCAAGTTGTTTATTTGATGGATCTCTACATTTCAAACATCTGTGCCCATCATCCAGGTTCAGCCCATGAGTTCTTCATTATGCAGAACAGCAACATACCCCAGCTGATGTCGCAACTGCACCTAGAGAGGTCCTGGCTCGTTGGTAAGTCATGTTTGTCCTGATTTTGTGTGAGCAATGGCAGGTGCTATGAAGTCATAATCATGAAGTTAGTAACACACTGTTGTACTTATGTCCCATTCCTTAGCAGCAGACTCAGCATATCCAAACTGTCCCTGATTGATGATGATGCTGAGGAATCCAAGTATGCCAGAGGAAGTCCTCTTCAAAGAGGCCCATGGAAGAACACAACAGCCAAAGGAGCGGGCTTATGGGCTCTTGAAGGTCAGCGTTTGCTGTCTTGACCAGACTGGTGGAGCCCTCCTCTCCTCACCTGGGAAAGTGTGTCATATCACTGTGGCTTGCTGCATGGTTCACAACATCGCCCTGTGGAGGAATGTCCCATACATCCCAGAGGAGGGGGAGACAATGTGTGGGGTGATACTCCTGAAATGCCGATAGAGGATGACAGTGGTGAAGAGGAAGGAGCTGACTTGTCGGAAGATCTCTTCAACAGCTACTTTTCATGAGTGTAAGTATGTCATGTGATGTCATGACTGTGACTGTACAATGAACTATACTTGTGAGATGGTGTTTACTTGAGTGTTTTGGAAACAGCTAGGGATCTGATACTCTGCAATATTCAGTCAGAGGCTGTGCGATAAGAGAACTTGTGACACATCCCCGCCTTCATGATGCTGCTTTGTTTGTGTCAGTTGCCTTGAAATGTACTTTGTTTTCCATTTGCTTGCTATGTGACTTATGTCATAGGTATAGTTTCAGGCCTATACTCCTTGTTTTGTTCTTTGTACAGGTACCTTCACCATGTCATCTTCATGTGGGCATTTCAGAGTTGTGACATTGGCAGGTATCTTATGCTGTTCTGACATACAAAATGGGCATGGATTGATCTAGGTAATGTAGGTCGCGGAGTTTGGATGTACGAGACCTGTACCAAGAGAGGTTGCACACTGTTTGGGTGGAGGTACAGATGTGCATATTGGACTTGTTTAGTGTCTTGTGGTGAGCCTGAGCATAATTTTTGCCATCATGTGGTCATACGATATGTAGCCTAGCTGTTGAGCTTCACATTGGCTAAACACTGTTTTTTAATCTGACCTGTATCTAGCTGGAGATGTATGTCATCTTTGCAGGCCACAGTGCATATGCCACAACACTGACATATGTTTGTGTCATGCCACCAGATGCATGAACATTGTATAATGATGGGTCTGTGATCAGAGACTGTTGTACTGCCATATGTCTGATTCTTAGATTATGTAATGTTGGATTCCTTGGGTGTGGTATGTGATAAGGCTCAAGTTGCTGACATCAACCACTTTAGTGTTTGCCCATTCCACAGGATTAAGTCTGACCAAGCCCTTTGTTTTGTGGTCTGGGGGTCTGCACCGTGAAACATGTACTTTGACTCAGTATGAGACATACATTCTTGTTTCTAAAAGTCTAGACATATTGACAACCTATGTGCTGTACACTGTAATTACATGTTTGGTTTGACCAAATAAATGTAATCCTTAGGTGGACACTGTGCAGCTGTAACATATCGCTCCCTGAACAAGTGGCTTGTGTCTTCATCACATGGTTCACATAGTGTCACATCTCACTATAGCAAAAAGTTGAAAATTAAGCAACCAGACAATGTGTTTCTGGTGGGTGAATTTATGACAATGCTAATGTAGAAAATACATGTGGAACATGCAGAAACATAAAAGTAAGTGAAGGAGTCAGTCATGATGAATGAAATAATTGGAGTAGATACCACACCATTGGGAGTCCAAAGCCCAGAGTATTCTTCCCATTGGGACTGGCAGGTGGTTCAGGACCAGGGCCTCCTGAGAGTTGTAGTCAGGACAGTCCCTGTGCTACACACACTATATGCATCGTATCCTACCAGGTAAGTACACTTCAATTGAGAGATAACAAACAGGAGTATTTGGAGAAGAGAGCACTAGTGTGTTGCTTGGAGTTATAGAAACAGTGGCTCCTGGGAGCTACAATCATGTCAGTCCCTGTACTAAACACACTATAAAAATATTCTCTCCCCATGTGAGTACACTTCAATTGGGAGTTGCCAAATAGGGGTATTTGGAAAACTGAATCCTGAGCTGGTGAGTGGAGCAACAGTAAAAGTGGCAAAAGGTGAACTGTGAATATGCATGTCATAGCATTTTGGTGGTATTTTTTGCATTGTGACTTACCAGACTGCACTCACCCAGGTATCCCTGTCAAGCCCTCAGGATGCAGGATGGCCAAGACCTTCTCCTCTCAGGGAAAGAGATGTAATGGGGAACTGGAAAGGCCACCACTAGTATTCTTTGGCTGCAGCTGGTGCCTGGAAACCAGGGAATGGACCTTACCCCTGAGGTCGTTCCACCTCTTCCTGATGTCCTCTTTTGTGCGCAGGGTGGTGCCTACAGCAATCACTCTGTCAACAATCCTGTCCCACATTTCCATTTTCCTACTGAGGGGAGTATGCTGGACTTGTACTTAAAACAAAATATGGCTCTACTCTTAAAATTTCATCTACCATGACCCATAACTCATCTTCTGAAAATGTTGATTTTTAGAATGTGACATGGTGGGAAAAAAAAACTATGGGTGACAGGGACTTACTAAACAGGGGTGGTTTAAAAGTGTGTTAATGGACAAAAGTGTGTGCAGAGTGTTCCATGAGATGGTGAAAAATAAAAGGTGTGCCTAATCCATGAAGTGCTTGTGAAAAAGTTGCTCTGGCTCTGTGTGTTGCATTAAGAATGTAAAGGATTGTGGTCTGTGAAGGGGTGAGTTTTATAGTGTCCTTTGCAGATATATCCACAATGGCAATGTGTCAGCTGTGTTGTTCTCAAATTCATCCAAAGTGGAGTTGTCTCTTGCTTTGCTGACTGTGAACTGCCGTGGTTAGGCCCACCATTTGCTGACTGTCATGGGGGACCGCCACAGTGATCGTGTGCCTCTAATATGCTCAGTGGTTGGTCACTATGCTGTCGACACTGGAGGTCGGACCACCTATATCCAGGTTGCTGTGCCATTGGCAGTCTGCTATGTTTTTTGGCGGTCGGCTTCCTGCCTGTATAACTCATAATACCGCAGTCTGGAAGACTGCCAACATGGCGGTCTTTTTGGGACTGCCAGCATGGCGGGCTGGCGGTCCAACCCTCAAACTTGGAATAGAACCTTGTGAAGGCTCAGACAGTTCCAATCTTGTGCATCAACCATCTTAATTAGTTAATTAGATGTTGACAATTGGTAGGGCCAGATTTACAAATGAGATTTCAAGATTTAATTCTGTGAACACTATTTCACTTAAGCAAGTTACATCATATTTGGAAAATTTAAATAATTATCGCAGTTAGTGAATAAGTCACTTGCATGTTTCACTTGAGGGTATTCCCTCAGAAGTTTGTTTCAGAGGAGTAGTTAAGAAATTCAATGCAAATTTGTGGATAATTGCAACCTTTTCAGAGTGTCACCCAAATGTATCAGCACATTGATATGGCTGTGGTGTAACTGCTGCAGAAAGTAAGGGAAAGTGCGCCACTAATCTGAGTTTTCCCTGAGCGTGCAGTAAGGAAGAATTTAGGGCCAGATGTAGCAAAGAGATTGCGCCTTGCAAATAGCGAAAATCGCCGTTTGCGAGGCGCAAATGCCTCTTTGCTATGCAGAAATGCATTTTGCGAGTCGGATCCAACTCGCAAAATGCATTTCCGACTCGCAAATAGGAAGGGGTGTTCCCTTCCTATTTGTGACTCGCAATGCGATTCAAATCCAATTGCGACCGCAAAAGCGGTCGCAAATGGAATCGCAGTTACCATCCACTTGAAGTGGATGGTAACCCAGTCGCAAATGGGAAGGGGTCCCCATGGGACCCCTTCCCCTTTGTGACTGGAATAGAAAATATTTTTTCAGAGCAGGCAGTGGTCCAATGGACCGCTACCTGCCCTGAAAAAATCCGAAACTAAAGGTTTTTTTTTTTTTTTCAAAGTGCAGCTCGTTTTCCTTTAAGGAAAACGGGCTGCACTTAGAAAAAAAAAACTGCTTTATTTAAAAGCAGTCACGGACATGGTGGTCTGCTGTCTCCAGCAGGCCACCATCCCTGTGAATGCCCCTACTCGCAATGGGGATTCAAACTGCGACCCACCTCATTAATATTAATGAGGTGGGTCTTTGCGACCCCATTGCGAGTTGCAGACGGTGTCTGAGACACCTTTCTGCATTCCAAATTGCGACTTGCAATTTGCGAGTCGCAGGGACTCGCAAATTGCAAGTCGCAATTTGGATTTTTGGTACATCTGGCCCTTAGTCCTTTATATAGAAAAGGATTTAGCATTACATTAATGGTCTATGTTGGGCTATTTAAAATGCTAACTTGCCTTTCGGTATGTATGAAAGGTGTGTGCGGCATCGCAAACTGTGATTCCTACCCAGTAGGAAATGCATTTCCTAATTCACAAAATAGTAAATAGTAAATAGAGATTTCCTATTTGTGATTCCCTAACCGCATGTACATAGAATTTCCTAATTGTGAAAAGGGTATAAACCTGGATATGATGGTAAACAGTAAAAATGCACCCAAAATGCATCAGGATCATTCCCAATGGCAACTTTTGACATCCTGGAAAAAACAAAGGTTGCAGGCATGTTATAGTTAGGAAATAGAATTTTAAAAAACATAGAAATTCACTTAGAAAAACAAAGGTTACAGGGTTTTTATAGTTAGGTTCCAAATGTACTGATATAAAGTCATAGAAATACAGCAGTAATGGTTCTGGTTATCTGACTTAACTATAGCTTGCGTTCTGAGGTAACTTTAATTTGTGCCCCCGCCTTGCACAGTTTTCTCTTCTATAATTTGACTGCTAATGTTACATTGATTTTTTTAATGATAAAATATGTCATGAGTGCTGTAAAATCTGGGGTAATTAGCGGTGCAAAGGGGGGTGTGAGGTTATCTGTTTGTTCAGTACATTTCTAGTTTTTTTTTAAGGTAAAGTATATTTTTACTTACTTTGGCCCTCATTAAGACATTGGCGGTAACTACCACCTACCACCACGGTGACAGCCACCAACATACCGCCGCTGTGGCTACCAGCCGTCTACGGGTATTATGACCGCCGACGGTATAGCGCCAGAATGCTGGCAGAACACTGCCGACCGTATCATGTCCATATGGCCTCGCTGTGTTTTGCTGGCCGACGCTGCTGCTGACAGCAGGGCCGGGACCGTCTCCGGCTAGAGGACCCCCTGCAAGCAGGTAAGTCGGGTTCTCTGACAGCAGGGGGGGTGGAGGGTGTTATGTGTATGTGGGGGGTGTGTGTATGTTTTGGAATGCGTGCATGCGGGTGTGAGTCACTTTGAATAAATGCGTGAATGAGTGATTGTGAGTGCTGGGTGTTGTGAATGCATGTGTGTGACAATGTATGTTGGTGTATGTTGCGGTGTGTGGGTATGTATGTGTGCATGCGTGGGAGGTGGTGGCTGTGGCAGTGGGAGCGGCGATAGTAAGGACTGTGGTACTCAATCGAGAGGGTGAGTAAACGTGGTTTTATTATATTTAGTTTTAACTGTGACAAAGTCCAATGTGTGCGGTCTGTTGGTTAGTGATTCTATGTTGTCCTCTTCTCCCTCAGGGTTCTGGGTGACTGGTGATGGTATTCTCCCGATGATGTTTCCAGATGGACCAGAAAAATAAGAGGAACGTAAATATCGGTGAGTCTGGGGTTTTATATTGTTGTGTAATTTCGTGCAAGCAAGAGAGAGCGAGAGAGAGAGAGACAGAGAGAGAGAGAGAGAGAGAGACAGAGATTCCGCTCCCCAGAATATCGTGGTGACCTATAGGTCATAAATCAAAGGAAGTCACCTCTGTGAGTGGTCCTTTTAATTACTAAACTTCTTTTGTTATTGTGCTCCTGGTGATTATTCTGGTGCCCTTCTCAACCCCTTCCCTCCTCCCTTCTTATTCCCCCTCCCTCTTCTCTTTCCCTCCGTCCCCTGCTCTCTCCTCCCGCCGTCTCCTCCCTTCCCCGATTCAATCGGAGACTGTCCTTTAAATAGGACCGTACCTGGTTGAGCCATGTCCCTCCTGAGACGTGGCGGAGTTTGCGCTCTTCGGGACCTTCCTTTCCCGTTGCAGCGTCCCCGGTACTGGAGTTCTTCTCTTCTTCCTCCTCGGGTCGTCCTGATCGGACCGATTTCCTTCCTCTTTTCTCAACCGCGTCTTTTTTGGCGTCCTCTGCTCCTAACGCGTGCGCCGCGCGTAGTCCATTGTCTTTTTTCATAACGTCAGGAACCCGGATATCCGGGTTCCCAGTTACAGCAATCGCGTCCTCGTCACCATGGTGCTCAGGTACGGAATCGGGAATCCGCCCGTCTGGATTCCCGATGTCATTATCGTCACTTTCGCAAGGTTCAGAAAACTGGGACTCCATTCCCCATTTAACCTGTGATGTAGCCAGGAATTCCAACTCCAGGCTACACACCCCATCCCAAGATCGGGACTGATACAGTTCCGAAGGTTCCGGGTATCTAGACAAATAGTCCGCAGGACCCTGAAGACTGCCAGGAATGTGACGAACCTGAAAAGAGAATGGTTGGAGTTCCATAAACCACCTGAGGATACAGGAGTTGGTGTTCTTATTGGAGGTCAGCCAAGTTAGGGGAGCATGGTCAGTGTATAAAACGAAAGGATACCCCAAGAGATAATATTGCAGGTTCTCAATAGCCCATTTAATAGCGAGACATTCACGCTCAATAACTGGATAGTGACGCTCCCTGGGTAACAGTTTCCTACTAACGAACACGATGGGGTGGTCATGGCCGTCGTCGTCAGGTTGGGACAGCACCGCCCCTAACCCCACATCAGAGGCATCAGTTTGAAGATGAAAGGTCTTAGCAAAATCACGACATCGTAGGACAGGTTCTGTAGTGAGGCAGGATTTTAAGAGTTGAAAGCTGGAGTGTTGGGTGGCTGTCAGGGTAGATATTTTGGACGACAGGGATTTTTTTAGGAGATCTGTGAGGGGGCGGCTAGAGCGGAATATCTGGGTATAAATCGTCGGTAGTAACCTATCAATCCTAAAAGGGAGCAGAGTTATTTCTTTGTTGTGGGAGTAGGAACTTGTTGGATAGCCTCTATTTTACTTCTCTGGGGTTGAAGCTGTCCCTTCCCTATAAAGTACCCAAGATATGCGATGTGATTGTATGCCAGATGGCATTTCTTCGGATTAGCCGTGAGACCAGCTGTGTGTAACGTACAGAAAATATTATTTAGATGGTCAACATGGTCTTCCCATGTTTCGCTGAAGACCACGATATCATCTAGATAGGCGGCGGCATACTTTTGGAAAGGTCGTAAGAGATGGTCCATCAATCTTTGAAAAGTAGCCGGAGCCCCATGGAGGCCAAACGGGAGTACCGTAAAGTGGTCGATCCCCGAGCGCGTGGAGAAAGCGTTTTTTTCCCGATCGGCTGGTGCCAGAGGTATTTGCCAGTATCGTTTTGCTAAGTCAAGTGTTGACATGTACTGGGCTTTGCCTAATCTCTCAAGTAGGTCGTCCACTCGAGGAATAGGATAGGTATCAAATAGGGAAATGTCATTTAAAAGGCGAAAATCCATACAGAATCTTATAGAACCATCTGGTTTCGGGACTAGTACGACGGGGAAACACCAAGGACTAGTAGATGGTTCTATTACTTTCATTTGTAACAAAGTCTGTACCTCTTGCTCGATTAGATGTCTGCGGGCCTCTGGAATACGATAGGGGCGCAGTCGTACCACTTGACCCTCTGGAGTTCTTATGTGATGTTGGATCAAATGTGTTTTACCGGGTTTACCTGAGAAGAATTTGTTATGTAGCGTCAAAAGGCTCTCTAATTGTTTTAACTGTTCTGGGTTAATGTGGGGTGTCTCTGAGTTTATATCGGAGCTGGTGGGACATAGTTCAATGTCTAAGGGTTTCTCTGGTGTTATCAAAAATCCTGTAGCCGAATGATTTGGGATGATCATGGGTTCTTCACATTTTTTTAATAGGTTGATGTGGTAAATTTGCGCTCTTTTTGGGTTCCTGGAGAGTTCCACAAGGTAAGTAGCAGGGGAGACGGATTTTAATATTGTATACAGGCCCTGCCACTTGGCCAATAGTTTATTGCCAGAACAGGGCCATAATATAAGAACTTTATCATTGGGTTGCAGGTATTGTGTTTTTGTACCTCGGTCATAATATCTTTTTTTGGGTATTTGGGCTTTCTCCATATGACTGCGTACGTCCTCCCAGACTGTCTGTAGTTGGTATTTAAGCTTGTGTACATAGTCTAATAGGGGTTTCTCACTTTCTCCTTCTTCTTCCCACATCTCAGCTGCCATATCTAATAGGCTATGGGGTTGTCGTCCAAAGACGAGTTCGAAGGGACTATGGGCCAGATGTAGCAAAGGTTTAGCGACTCGCAAACGGCGAAAATCGGCGTTTGCGAGTCGCTAAAGCCACTTTGCTATGTAGAAATGCATTTTGCGAGTCGGAACCAACTCGCAAAATGCATTTCCGACTCGCAAATAGGAAGGGGTGTTCCCTTCCTATTTGCGAGTCGCAATGCGATGTAATTCCATTTGCGACCGCAAATGCGGTCGCAAATGGACTCGCAGTTACCATCCACTTGAAGTGGATGGTAACCCAGTCGCAAATGGGAAGGGGTCCCCAGGGGACCCCTTCCCCTTTGTGTCTGGCATTAAAAATAATTTTTCAGAGCAGGCAGTGGTCCAATGGACCACTACCTGCCCTGAAAAATACCGAAACTAAAGGTTTCGTTTTTTTTTTCAAAGTGCTGCTTGTTTTCCTTTAAGGAAAACGGGTTGCACTTTGAAAAAAAAACTGCTTTATTTAAAAGCAGTCACGGACATGGTGGTCTGCTGTTCCAAGCAGGCCACCATCCCTGTGAGTGCCCTGAATCGCTATGGGGTCGCAAATTGCGACCCACCTCATTAATATTAATGAGTCGGGTCTTTGCGACCCCATAGTGACTCGCAGAAGGTGTCTGAGACACCTTTCTGCATTCCAAATTGCGAGTTGCAATTTGCGAGTCGCTGGGACTCGCAAATTGCAACTCGCAATTTGGAACAATGCTACATATGGCCCTATGTCTGGTAGAGGCCTGTTCATGCGGTTTTATGGCGTAAAGGACCAAGGGAAGTTTTCGGTCCCAATCTCGCCCGGACTCTGAGACAGTTTTCCTTAATAGTGTTTTTATGGTGCGGTTGTATCTTTCAACCAAACCGTCGGTTTGGGGATGATATACCGAGGTCTCAATTTGTTTGACTCCTAAAGTCATACAAATATTGGGCATTAAAGAAGACATGAAAGGTGTCCCTTGATCCATCAGGATTTCATTGGGAAACCCGACCCTGGCAAAGAAGGCGATCATGGCTTGGGCTACATTTCTAGTTGTCATGCTAGTAAGAGGTATAGTCTCAGGATACCTGGTGGCATAGTCAACAAGAACTAAAATATAAGTGTGTCCTTTGGTGGATGGGAGAAGGGGGCCTACTAAGTCCATTCCAATTCTAGAAAATGGGACATCAATGATAGGTAAGGGTTGTAGTGGTGCTTTCCTTTGGGGTCCTGGGTCTATGAGTTGACATCTGGGACACTGGGCACAATAGCGCCGTAGGTGAGCATATACCCCCGGCCAATAAAATCTTCGTAATAAATATTCTTCAGTCTTTTCCCTCCCATAATGCCCCCCTCCCGGTTGATTGTGGGCCAGAAAGAGTACTTGGGGACAGTAGTGTTCTTGTACTACTAATTGTCCTTTCTCCCCTTTGCCTCATTTGATGACTCGGTAAAGGAGATTTTTTTGTATAAGGAAATACGGACCCACCTCGTTGGTGCTCTCTGTCTTAGCCATTTTCCAGGCGTTATGGAGAGACGGGTCCTCATGTTGACTGGCACGGAAGGAAGGAGATGGAGGTGGAACCATGGCCACAACCTTCTCTAAGTTCTTTTCTTTCTCAGTGGTCCGATAGAGTTGTTTTACGTGTCTTTTCTCCCATCTGGTGGGCTTATGTCGGTAGGGTTTACCCTCTATGTGGCTGTCGGAAAAAGGGGCCTCAGACCACCAGGAAGCTGACAAGATTCGTGATCTCACCCCCTTTAACAATTCTGGGAAGCGTATAAAATCAGTTCCTAATATACATTTCTCAACCAAACAGTCCATGACACCCACATGTATCAGGTCTTGTTGCCCTTCCCATTCTATCTGTATGGTGGTCAGGGGGTAGTTTATTTTGTCCCCGTGTATGCAGCATATAGAGACCCATTGGTGTGTCTGTCGTCCTGATAGGTTTATCACGTTGGCTCTTATGACGGATTGGCTACATTCTGAATCAATCAGGGCTACGAGGGGTTTTCCGTTTACTTTTATTTCTTGTCTGTACCTTGAGTCCCCCCCTCCTGTGCATAGGACTCTTCCCCTCGTAATTCCGATCTATATGTCCCCACTCGCCACAACTGTAACACTGTGGTTGTTGCATAGGTGGATTTTCCCCTATTTTAGAAAGTCCCATGTCCTCTGAGGGTTTCCGGGGAAGAGATTGAGTAAGTACAGGTGATAATCTGTTGTTGTTTTAGGAATCCCGCTCTTAAATTCCGTTAATCGATGGTAGGCACAGGCCAAGTCTACAGCCATAGTCGTTTCGACATTGGGCTGTTGACGTATCCAACTACGAGTGTGGGAAGGGAGGGATTCTAAATATTGTTCCAAAATCACAGATTTTATAACGTCTTCCCTCTCTGTTCCCAGAGGGCCCAGCCACTTAAGTCCCAGACCCTTCACTTTATAATATAATGTTCGGGGATCTTCAGTAGGACCCCATTTAATTTTCAGAAACCATAGGCGGTAGTACTCTGTATCGTGGCCTACCCTCTCCAGGATGCTCTTTTTAATGTGTTTATATGGGTGGTGCCATCTGGGTTTGCAGCTTGATAGGCAGTTTGGAGAATACCGGTTAACAACGGGGCTACATATTGACCCCAGCGTTCTTCAGGCCATTGGGCGGAGGAGGCTACTCTTTCAAAGTTGGTAAAAAAGGAGTCGGGGTCCTCCCCGTCCTGATACTTTTGAAGGACCGAGCTAGGCACATTAGGATGGACCTTGCTAGCTGGAATAGTGTCTGTGAGCTTTTGGAGGGCCGTTTCATGTACTAACTGATTATTTGCCATGATGGTGGCCTGGCTCTTTCAAGCACTCTGTAGGGCCTCTCTATCTTCTTTAGCTTCTCTCTGTTGAGCCTCCCATACTAGCTGCAGATGACGTTGCCCTTCTGCTAGTTGCTGAATCATATCTTCCAAGGTGGGTTTTTCCCCCATTTTATCCTTTTGATCTGTCCTCTATCGCTCGCTGAAATCCCACTTCTGACACCACTGTGGCAGTGGGTGCGGCGATAATAAGGACTATAGTACTCAATCGAGAGGGTGAGTAAACATGGTTTTATTATAACTAGTTTTAACTGTGACAAAGTCCAATGTGTGTGGTCTGTTGGTTAGTGATTCTATGATGTCCTCTTCTCCCTCAGGGTTCCGGGTGACTGGTGATGGTATTCTCCTGATGATGATTCCAGGTGGACCGGAACAATAAAAGGAACGTAAATATTAGTGAGTCTGGGGTTTTATACTGTTGTGTAATTTCGTGCAAGAGAGAGCGAGAGAGAGAGAGAGAGAGACAGAGAGAGACAGAGAGAGAGAGAGAGAGAGAGAGAGAGAGAGAGAGAGAGAGAGAGAGATTCCGCTCCCCAGAATATTGTGGTGATCTACAGGTCAGAAATCAAGGGAAGTCACCTCTGTGGGTGGTCCTTTTAATTACTAAACTTCTTTTGTTATTGTGCTCCTGGTGATTATTCTGGTGCCCTTCTCAACCCCTTCCCTCCTCCCTTCTTATTCCCCCTCCCCTCCCTCTTCTCTTTCCCTCTGTCCCCTGCTCTCTCCTCCCGCCGTCTCCTCCCTTCCCCGCTTCAATCGGAGACTGTCCTTTAAATGGGAATGTACCTGGTTGAGCCACGTCCCTCCTGAGACGTGGCAGAGTTCGCGCTCTTCGGGACCTTCTTTTCCCATTGCAGCATCTCCGGTACTGGAGTTCTTCCTCCTCAGGTCGTCCTGATGGGACCGGTTTTGGCGATCGCGTCCTCGTCACCATGGTGCTCAGGTACGGAATCGGGAATCCGCCCGTCCGGATTTCCAATTTCATTATGGTCACTATCGCAAGGTTCAGAAAACCGGGACTCCGTTCCCGATTTCACCTGTGATGTAGCCGGGAATTCCAACTCCCGGCTACAGTGGGCATGCCTGTGTGTATATGGGTGTGCATGCGGTGTGTATATGTGAGGGGGGCAGGAACTGGAGGAGGAGGGTGGGGGAGGACTCTGGGGAGAGGGGCGGGGGAGACCCCTATCAGTGCCAGGGAAGGAATTCCCTGGTACTGATAGTGCCTACTGATAATGCCTACTGCCATGGTTTTCGTGGCGGTAAGTTTGGCACGAAAAAACAGGCCGGGTCGTAATCCCAAGGGTGAGATTGTGACGGCTGACGGGCTGGAGAACGAAGTCTCCAGCGACCGTTACCCCCCTGGTGGTCTGTGTGTTAACGTGGCGGTCTTTGATGGCGGTTACCATCAGGGACATAATCCCATTTTTTTAACCGCCAGCCTGTTGGTGGTATGAACGCTGATTTAACACTGACCACCAGGGTTGTAAGGAGGGCCTTTATGTTAATCAAACCAACGGGAATCAATCCATGGATTTTGTTGAAAATGTTAAGAAATATACTATTTTGCCCTGGCAGGGACCCAGAGCGGACCCATGATCAAGGCTAGGGGCTAGGGTATTCCTACCCTTCCCCCCTTTTTTTGGGGGGGATGGGGGGGGACTCAGCTGAATCCTTGTCCCAAAATGGCTGCCCACACTTCCTGCTTGAAGTGTTGGCAGCCAATCAGATATATGCATGGGGACTGTTGGATCCTCGGAGGATCTGCGTCCCTAGATAGATATATTTTTTAACAATTATTAACTCTAAAACTACTTAATGGATTTACACTGAATAACAAAAAACAGTATCTCTAGACCAGGATCTGACTTTCTCCCAAAGTTGGTATAATCCACCCAGCAGTGTGGGGGGCCCTTTTTTTCAGTCCCCACTTGCCGGATCACCCAGAAACTTTCAGAAAGAAGCTTAACCAACTGTCATATTGGTTTGAAATTGTTGTGAAGATTCGTCAAACTACGCCAAAGTTATTGGCAAAAATAACGCTTTTCCTATGGAAACTAGATCCTAACTATAACTGGCTACTGGTGACCGATGGGGATGAGTTATAGTTAGGTGAGGTAACTATAACTGCTGAATTTGTATGGTTTGGAACATCTGAAAAGGCAGCCTAAGCATTACATCCCTGTAACCTTTGGTTTTTGCAGTGAGTGTCTAAGAGTTTTTTATTGTATCCTAACTGTAGCATCCCTGTAACCTTTGTTTTTTCAGTGAGTTTCTAAGGTTTTTTTTCTATTTCTATTTCTCACTATAACGTCCCTATAACCTTTGTTTTTTTCAGTCAATTTCTAGGTTCTTTTTATTCTATGTCCTAACTATAGATCACTTTAACCATTTTTTTTTATTGAATTTCTAAAGTTATTTTTATTGTATTTCCGATTTTTAACAACCCTGTTAGCTATATTTTTTACTTTAGTGAATTTCTAAGTTTTTTAAAAATTCCATTTCCTAACCATAATATACATGTCACCTTTGTTTTTTTAGGGAAATTCTAGGGTCTTTTGAATGTCAAGTAATATGCCCATTGCAGTGCACGGTGGGGAGAGTTGGATGCAGGGCCTGGCCTGGCATTGTGCTGTCCCCACCCAAGCTTGGTGCGCCTGCCCCCTCTTCTCCTTGCCATTCATTGTCTAAGTCCAAGCACTGTGTGGCTGTTGTTCAGCCACTGCCCTTGTTGCCTAACCTGCTGCATCATAAACCTTCTCCCTACCCTCTGTTGTCTTAGTTTATGCACCAACCCTCCTCCTCCTGCCCTAAATAGTCCTATGTGCCTCCACTGCCCTCCATTTAGCTTCATATCCCTGCACACTCCTCATTACCAAATTCTACACCCCATCATTGCCCTCCTGCTTAGCCTCTGTGCTTAGCTTGCTGTCCCTACCCTCCTTTCCCCTGCCCTCCAATGTCTGTGTGCATAACCCTGCTTCCTCCTATTTGTCCACAATGTTCCATGGGCCTGCCACTGCCCTTCCTACCTACTCTGAGTGTTCTGTTGAGCTGCCACTGCAACTCCCACCTGCCTAACGTGGTCAGATGACTGCCACATGTCCCTGCCACGTTCACCCTGTCCAAGTTCCATGCCACTATTCCTTCCCTTCTGTCTTCCATGGTCTATTTTTCTGCCAATCCCTTCTGTCCTCCATGCTCTGTTGTGCTGCAATTGCTTCTCCTGCCTACCCGGCATAGTCTGTTGAAAAGCCCCTTCCCCTGACCTCTTTTGTCTGTGCCCAGCCCCTACCCCTCCATGGTCCCTTGTGCATGCTCCCTCCCTCTTGCAACTATGGATGTTGCGCTGCCACTAACCCTCCCGCTTGCCATGCATGGTCTTCTGTGCTGGTCCACCCCCTGCATCCTGCCTGTGTGGTCAGCTTGCAGCACCTGACCCCTTCCCACTTTCCCTCCATTTTCTGTGTGTATGCCATTATATTCTCACTCTTGCCCACCATGATGTGTTGTGCTTCCAGTGTCCATCCCACCTGCCCTCCTTGGTTAGCGTGCTGCTCCTGCCCTGATCCCTGGCCTCCACTGACTTCTATTTGTAATGTGCATGCCCTTATCCCATTCCTCCTGCCTTGTGTGGTCCATTGTCACGCCCCTGCCCCCTCCCTCCTGCCCTTCATGGTCCATTATACTGCAACTGTCCCACCTGTTTGTCCGGTATTGTCAGCTTGCTGCCCCTACCTTTTTCCCCTCTGCTCTCTGTTGTCCATGTGCATGGCCCAGCCCCACTCCCTATTGCTTTCTATGGTCTTTTGTGCTGTACTGCACTGTGTGGTGTATTGTGCTGCTGTAAACCCTGGCGTCTGCATTGTAATGTCAGTCTGGTGCCCCTGACCATCATTGTTATCCTAGTCTATTGTCCCTACCCCATTCCTCTAGCCCTTTATGACCCAATGTACTATATGTGTCAACTTTTTTAACTTGGTTAGAGGAAGATTTTGAAACATAAAACCTGAGGAATTGATTTTCCCCATAGATCTGCATTGACAAAGAGGAAAGTTTAGGGAGGAGACAGATAAAATAAAGTCTTTTTGGGCTTAAAACATCAGGAGACTCCTGCCTAAATCAGGTCTGTTGACATGTATGGTTGTACACTGCCTCTTTCTTCTTACCTCAATGGTCTGTTATATTGACATGTATGGTTGTACACTGCCTCTTTCTTCTTACCTCAATGGTCTGTTATATTGCCAAAGTGCCTCTTTTGCCTGTCCTGCATGGTTGGTTTGCTTTCACTGCCCCCTTTTCCTGTGCTGTCCATGGTCCATTGTACTGCCACTGTCCCTCCCACCTGCCCAGCATGGTCAACTTTCTGCCTTTTCACCCTCCTTCTTGCCCTCAATTTTCCAAGACCCTGATCCCTGCCTCCCCACATTATTTTAATGAACAACTAGATTGCTAACACTCTATATTAATTACTAAAGTGTGGCACACCTGAAGTCATCTTGATATAATCAAAACTGTAATACCTAAAGCATTTCCTTTAGAAATCATAAACATTAGAGGGTCCTATTTCCATAGAAATTATGGTTGGTGGTCTAAAAAACAAAAATGAGGAAATATTGTCTTTTAATTTGTTTGCTATCTTTATGTTGTTTTATCTAAGGGTAGATGGTGAGTTCTGCTCTACTAGTGGACTTAATGGAGTTTTTGGCACTCCATGCTCCACTTGGAGTGCAGAGTTCAACCAAATACTCCACTAGCCCCACCAACGGAGCAGAGCTCATTATGTATGCACTACAGCCCAGTTATGGGCCACACAGCGCAAGTGCAGACAGTCTGTGCTTGCCCTGTGTAGCCCATAACTTAGCTGCAGTGCGCACAAGATGAGCTCAGCTCTGTTGGTCGGGCCAGTGGCACAGCAGCTCCGAATGATCCAATGAGGTGGAGAGCCAGCCAGACTGCTGGCAACGAGGACCCCCTCGGACCCAAGACATTGGTAAGTCCTCGTTTTTTTTTTATGCACACACTGATGCACAAAAGACCTGGAACTGCAACCTTTGCTGCCTACAGCCCTGGCCTGAATTGCACAAGAATCACCAGAACATGTGTAAATCTGTTCAGACGTTTAAGAGAAATTAAAGGAAAACCAAATTTGTATATCTAAGACCGCAAATCCATCACAATAATTTTGCGACAATCATGGCGAATTTGCTAATGCTCAAACAAACAGGAATGCTGTGATTGTCTGGCCACAACCTGACCAGAAAGTTGCAGCCACCGTTTTAGGTAATAAGACACAGTCCCCAGAGATGAAAAAATAAAATGAAAGTGGCATAAAGGGTACAAAGGTGGAGATACTGGACCTTAAGGCTGTGTGAATGGGGTTTTTGAGGGTGAAATTGTGACCTTAAAATTCAATTTTTATAGTGTCAGATATTTACGAACACTCAGCATGACCCCCATGTAACATCGGGACAAATTCACAAAAAAAAACAGAAAAACAAAAAAAAAAAACATTAACAGATTCATTCATACACTAAATCATTCACTCATAGAAGCACTCAGACACTCATGCACCTACTCACAGATCCACATAGAGAGTAATACACCCACTTTCAGACCCACTCAGACATTCATGCACCCACACACAGACCCAATCAGACCCTCACACACCCACTCTCAGACCCCCTAAGACACTTAGGCCCTCATTCCAACCCTGGCGGTCATAGACCGCCAGGGTGGCGAATGACGGAAGCACCGCCAACAGGCTGGCGGTGCTTCACACGTCATTCCGACCACGGTGTTACACCCGCGGTCGCCCAGCCGGGTCTGGCGGTTTCCCACCGGATTAGCCCCGGCTGGGAGAATCCTCCATGGCGGCACTGCAAGCAGCGCCGCCATGGGGATTCCGACCCCCTTCCCGCCAGCCTGTTTCTGGTGGTTTTCACCGCCAGAAACAGGATGGCGGGAACGGGTGTCCTGGGGCCCCTGGGGGCCCCTGCACTGCCCATGCCACTGGCATGGGCAGTGCAGGGGCCCCCTCACAGGGCCCCAGTATGCTTTTCACTGTCCGCTCAGCAGACAGTGAAAAGCGCGACGGGTGCAACTGCACTCGTCGCACACCTGCAAATTCTGTGTTGCAGGCCCTTTCCCGCTGAGCCAGCGGGCGCTCCCTTGGCGGGCGCCCACCGGCCCAGCGGGAAAGTCAGAATGGCCTCCGCTGTCTTTTGACCGTGGAGCGGCCAATTGGCGGTTCCCGCTTGGCGGGCGGCGGTCAGAATGACCGCCTTAGGCATCCATTCACAGACTTACTCAGACACTGATGCACCCACTCACAGACCCACTCAGACCCTCATGCACCCACTAAAAGACCCATTCAGACACTGACACACCTACTCACAGACCTGATCAGAACCTCATGCACCCACTCACAGACCCTGTCAACCATTCTTGCTTCCACTCACAGACCCACTGATGCACACACTCACACACACACTCAGACCTCATGCACCCACTCATTCACCTACTCAGACACTCATGCACCCACTCATTCACCTACTCAGACACTCACTCACCCACTTACAGACCCACTCAGACGTCCATGCTCTCACTCACAAACCCACTCAATCCGTCACACACCAGTGACAGACCCACTTGGACACTCACACACACATTCACAGACCTGCTAAGACACTCATACATCCATTAACAGACCCACTCATATACTGACACACTCACACACAGACCCACTTCGACCTTCATGCACCCACTCAGACCCACTCACACACTCATTCACAGACTCACTCAGACACATATGCACCCACTCACAGAACCACTCAGACCCTCACGTACTCATTCACAGATACACTCAGACACTCACACATCCACTCACAGACCCACTCAGACTCTCAGGCAACCACTCACAGACCCACTCAGACACTGGCACATCCACTCACAGACCCACTCACATCCTCACTCATCCATTCACAGACCCACTCAGACTCTGACACACCCACTCTCACATCCACTGAGGCACTCATGCACCTACTGACAGATTCATTCAGACAATCACACACCCACATGCACCCTAAGGTAACTATAACTTGTCCCTTCACCATGCACTGATACTTACCCCAGATGTTACAGCACGCATGAAAAAAATTATAACACAAATAAAAATATCAATAAAACATTAGCAATCAAATTATTGAAGAAAAAAGTGTGCTTGGCGGGGGCGCGAGTTATAGGGGGTGAGTTTTAGCTACTTTAAATAATTATAACTATAACTGCTGAGTTTCTATGGTTTTGTGCAAGTAAATTCAGAATCTAGCTATGATGTCCCTGTAAAGTTTGTTTTATATATATATATATATATATATATATATATATATATATATATATATATACATATTACCTAGTGGCAGTCACCACTTGGTTGCTATAGTTAGGACCATGTTTCCATAGAAAAGCATTTTGTAGTCTTTGTCTTGTATGGTGGTGTTCTAAGGCGGGGAGCCAATCTTGAGCGGAGGTTTCTTTGTTGGATGTATTTGGTTATTTTGGTCCTGTTCCATGTATAGCTTTGTGGGTGATACAAAGCAGCTTGAATGTGCATCTTCTGGCAACAGGTAACCAGTGTAGTGTTCTCAAGGCAGGGGAGATGTGGGCTTGTGGCTTTACATGTAATAGTAGCCTGGTTGCGGAGTTCTGAATACGTTGTAGTTTTTTCATAATAGATAGAGATGATCCATGGTAGAGGCCATTGGCATAATCCAGTTTGGATAGTACGAGTGAGATAGTAGCTTGCACCTTGTGTGGAAATCCGAGGTGGGGGAAGATGCATCGTAGAGTCTTCAAGGAGTCTTCAAGGTGATGAAGCTTGTTCATGCTAATTTGTCCACTTGGGCATTCATAGTTAACTTTGGATCTAGGGTGATTCAAAGGTTTTTAGCTTCCTTGGATAATTGAGGAGATGGTCCGAGATCATCAGGCCAGACGCAAAGAGGGTCATAACTTTTCCTGTCACCACATATGAGTATTTATGTTTGGAGGTCTTTAGTTTGAGATGGCTCCAGGTCATCCACTGATCAACGGCTCTGAGGCAACTGAAGATTTCTGAGTTTTCAATGTTTTTGGGGCATTCTAATGTAAGTAGTATTTGTGTGTCATCTGCATAGTTGTAGCATGTGAGAAAAAAATCATTGATCAGTTCTGGTAATGATATCATGTATATGTTGAAAGGCAAAGGTGAGATGATTGATCCTTGGGGGACCCCTGCTTCTGGGAGGTAGGGTTTGGACGAGAAGTGGGGTGAGTAGATGATATTATATCTTTTTTGAAGATAGGAAGTAATCCAGTCGAAAGCAGTCCCTGGTATGCCAGCTTCGTGGAATCTTTGAATTAGGGTGTCATGGTCAACCGTATCAAAAGCAGCCGAGAGGTCCAAGAGAAGTAGTGCAGCAACTCCATTGCGGTTGACTGTTTTTAAGATCATCCCAGATTGCTTTGAGTGCTGATTTAGTGCCTCTTCCTGTGCGGAATCCAGTTTGGAAGTCTGAAAGTATAGAATTGTCTTCAATGAATTGGTCTGTAGTTGTGGGGTCTTGCGGGTCTCAGTTTGTTTTCTTTACTAACGGTTTCTCACTTTCTCCTTCTTCTTCCCACATCTCAGCTGCCATATATAATAGGCTATGGGGTTGTCGTCCAAAGACGAGTTCGAAGGGACTATGGGCCAGATGTAGCAAAGGTTTAGCGACTCGCAAACGGCGAAAATCGCCATTTGCGAGTCGCTAAAGCCACTTTGCTATGTAGAAATGCATTTTGCGAGTCGGAACCAACTCGCAAAATGCATTTCCGACTCGCAAATAGGAAGGGGTGTTCCCTTCCTATTTGCGAGTCGCAATGCGATGTAATTCCATTTGCGACCGCAAATGCGGTCGCAAATGGACTCGCAGTTACCATCCACTTGAAGTGGATGGTAACCCAGTCGCAAATGGGAAGGGGTCCCCAGGGGACCCCTTCCCCTTTGTGTCTGGCACTAAAAATAATTTTTCAGAGCAGGCAGTGGTCCAATGGACCACTACCTGCCCTGAAAAATACCGAAACTAAAGGTTTCGTTTTTTTTTTCAAAGTGCTGCTTGTTTTCCTTTAAGGAAAACGGGTTTCACTTTGAAAAAAAAACTGCTTTATTTAAAAGCAGTCACGGACATGGTGGTCTGCTGTTCCAAGCAGGCCACCATCCCTGTGAGTGCCCTGAATCGCTATGGGGTCGCAAATTGCGACCCACCTCATTAATATTAATGAGGTGGGTCTTTGCGACCCCATAGTGACTCGCAGAAGGTGTCTGAGACACCTTTCTGCATTCCAAATTGCAACTCGCAATTTGGAACAATGCTACATCTGGCCCTATGTCTGGTAGAGGCCTGTTCATGCGGTTTTATGGCGTAAAGGACCAAGGGAAGTTTTCGGTCCCAATCTCGCCCGGACTCTGAGACAGTTTTCCTTAATAGTGTTTTTGTGGTGAGGTTGTATCTTTCAACCAAACCGTCCGTTTGGGGATGATATACCGAGGTCTCAATTTGTTTGACTCCTAAAGTCATACAAATATTGGGCATTAAAGAAGACATGAAAGGTGTCCCTTGATCCATCAGGATTTCATTGGGAAACCCGACCCTGGCAAAGAAGGCGATCATGGCTTGGGCTACATTTCTAGTTGTCATGCTAGTAAGAGGTATAGTCTCAGGATACCTGGTGGCATAGTCAACGAGAACTAAAATATAAGTGTGTCCTTTGGTGGATGGGAGAAGGGGGCCTACTAAGTCCATTCCAATTCTAGAAAATGGGACATCAATATCAATAGGTAAGGGTTGTCGTGGTGCTTTCCTTTGGGGTCCTGGGTCTATGAGTTGACATCTGGGACACTGGGCACAATAGCGCCGTAGGTGAGCATATACCCCCGGCCAATAAAATCTTCGTAATAAATATTCTTCAGTCTTTTCCCTCCCATAATGCCTCCCTCCCGGTTGATTGTGGGCCAGAAAGAGTACTTGGGGACAGTAGTGTTCTTGTACTACTAATTGTCCTTTCTCCCCTTTGCCTCAATTGATGACTCGGTAAAGGAGATTTTTTTGTATAAGGAAATACGGACCCACCTCGTTGGTGCTCTCTGTCTTAGCCGTTTTCCAGGCGTTATGGAGAGACGGGTCCTCATGTTGACTGGCACGGACGGAAGGAGATGGAGGTGGAACCATGGCCACAACCTTCTCTAAGTTCTTTTCTTTCTCAGTGGTCCGATAGAGTTGTTTTACGTGTCTTTTCTCCCATCTGGTGGGCTTATGTCGGTAGGGTTTACCCTCTATGTGGCTGTCGGAAAAAGGGGCCTCAGACCACCAGGAAGCTGACAAGATTCGTGATCTCACCCCCTTTAACAATTCTGGGAAGCGTATAAAATCAGTTCCTAATATACATTCCTCAACCAAACAGACCATGACACCCACATGTATCAGGTCTTGTTGCCCTTCCCATTCTATCTGTATGGTGGTCAGGGGGTAGTTTCTTTTGTCCCCATGTATGCAGCATATAGAGACCCATTGGTGTGTCTGTCGTCCTGATAGGTTTATCACGTTGGCTCTTATGACGGATTGGCTACATTCTGAATCAATCAGGGCTACGAGGGGTTTTCCGTTTACTTTTATTTCTTGTCTGTACCTTGAGTCCCCCCCTCCTGTGCATAGGACTCTTCCCCTCGTAATTCCGATCTATATGTCCCCACTCGCCACAACTGTAACACTGTGGTTGTTGCATAGGTGGATTTTCCCCTATTTTAGAAAGTCCCATGTCCTCTGAGGGTTTCCGGGGAAGAGATTGAGTAAGTACAGGTGATAATCTGTTGTTGTTTTAGGAATCCCGCTCTTAAATTCCGTCAATCGATGGTAGGCACAGGCCAAGTCTACAGCCATAGTCGTTTCGACATTGGGCTGTTGACGTATCCAACTACGAGTGTGGGAAGGGAGGGATTCTAAATATTGTTCCAAAATCACAGCTTTTATAACGTCTTCCCTCTCTGTTCCTAGAGGGCCCAGCCACTTAAGTCCCAGACCCTTCACTTTATAATATAATGTTCGGGGATCTTCAGTAGGACCCCATTTAATTTTCAGAAACCATAGGCGGTAGTACTCTGTATCGTGGCCTACCCTCTCCAGGATGCTCTTTTTAATGTCTTTATACGGGTGGTGCCATCTGGGTTTGCAGCTTGATAGGCAGTTTGGAGAATACCGGTTATCAACGGGGCTACATATTGACCCCAGCGTTCTTCAGGCCATTGGGCGGAGGAGGCTACTCTTTCAAAGTTGGTAAAAAAGGAGTCGGGGTCCTCCCCGTCCTGATACTTTTGAAGGACCGAGCTAGGCACATTAGGATGGACCTTGCTAGCTGGAATAGTGTCTGTGAGCTTTTGGAGGGCCGTTTCATGTACTAACTGATTATTTGCCATGATGATGGCCTGGCTCTTTCAAGCACTCTGTAGGGCCTCTCTATCTTCTTTAGCTTCTCTCTGTTGAGCCTCCCATACTAGCTGCAGATGACGTTGCCCTTCTGCTAGTTGCTGAATCATATCTTCCAAGGTGGGTTTTTCCCCCATTTTATCCTTTTGATCTGTCCTCTATCGCTCGCTGAAATCCCACTTCTGACACCACTGTGGCAGTGGGTGCGGCGATAATAAGGACTATAGTACTCAATCGAGAGGGTGAGTAAACATGGTTTTATTATAACTAGTTTTAACTGTGACAAAGTCCAATGTGTGTGGTCTGTTGGTTAGTGATTCTATGATGTCCTCTTCTCCCTCAGGGTTCCGGGTGACTGGTGATGGTAATCTCCTGATGATGATTCCAGGTGGACCGGAACAATAAAAGGAACGTAAATATTAGTGAGTCTGGGGTTTTATACTGTTGTGTAATTTCGTGCAAGAGAGAGCGAGAGAGAGAGAGAGAGAGAGAGAGAGAGACAGAGAGAGACAGAGAGAGAGAGAGAGAGAGAGAGAGAGAGAGAGAGAGAGAGAGATTCCGCTCCCCAGAATATTGTGGTGATCTACAGGTCAGAAATCAAGGGAAGTCACCTCTGTGGGTGGTCCTTTTAATTACTAAACTTCTTTTGTTATTGTGCTCCTGGTGATTATTCTGGTGCCCTTCTCAACCCCTTTCCTCCTCCCTTCTTATTCCCCCTCCCCTCCCTCTTCTCTTTCCCTCTGTCCCCTGCTCTCTCCTCCCGCCGTCCCCTCCCTTCCCCGCTTCAATCGGAGACTGTCCTTTAAATGGGAACGTACCTGGTTGAGCCACGTCCCTCCTGAGACGTGGCAGAGTTCGCGCTCTTTTCCCATTGCAGCGTCTCCGGTACTGGAGTTCTTCCTCCTCAGGTCGTCCTGATGGGACCGGTTTTGGCGATCGCGTCCTCGTCACCATGGTGCTCAGGTACGGAATCGGGAATCCGCCCGTCCGGATTTCCAATGTCATTATGGTCACTATCGCAAGGTTCAGAAAACCGGGACTCCGTTCCCGATTTCACCTGTGATGTAGCCGGGATTTCTAACTCCCGGCAACAGTGGGCATGCCTGTGTGTATATGGGTGTGCATGTGGTGTGTATATGTGAGGGGGGCAGGAACTGGAGGAGGAGGGTGGGGGAGGACTCTGGGGAGAGGGGCGGGGGAGACCCCTATCAGTGCCAGGGAAGGAATTCCCTGGGACTGATAGTGCCTACTGATAATGCCTACTGCCATGGTTTTCGTGCCGGTAAGTTTGGCACGAAAAAACAGGCCGGGTCGTAATCCCAAGGGTGAGATTGTGACGGCTGACGGGCTGGAGACCGAAGTCTCCAGCGACCGTTACCCCCCTGGCGGTCTGTGTGTTAACGTGGCGGTCTTTGATGGCGGTTACCATCAGGGACATAATCCCATTTTTTTAACCGCCAGCCTGTTGGTGGTATGAATGCTGATTTAACACTGACCACCAGGGTTGTAAGGAGAGCCTTTATGTTAATCAAACCAAAGGGAATCCATCCATGGATTTTGTTGAAAATGTTAAGAAATATACTATTTTGCCCTGGCAGGGACCCAGAGCGGACCCATGATCAAGGCTAGGGTATTCCTACCCTTCCCCCCTTTTTTGGGGGGGGTTGGGGGGGGACTCAGCTGAATCCTTGTCCCAAAATGGCTGCCCACACTTCCTGCTTGAAGTGTTGGCAGCCAATCAGATATATGCATGGGGACTGTTGGATCCTCGGAGGATCTGCGTCCCTAGATAGATATATTTTTTTACAATTATTAACTCTAAAACTACTTAATGGATTTACACTGAATAACAAAAAACAGTATCTCTAGACCAGGATCTGACTTTCTCCCAAAGTTGGTATAATCCACCCAGCAGTGTGGGGGGCCCTTTTTTTCAGTCCCCACTTGCCGGATCACCCAGAAACTTTCAGAAAGAAGCTTAACCAACTGTCATATTGGTTTGAAATTGTTGTGAAGATTCGTTAACTACGCCAAAGTTATTGGCAAAAAAAAACGCTTTTCCTATGGAAACTAGATCCTAACTATAACTGGCTACTGGTGACCGATGGGGATGAGTTATAGTTAGGTGAGGTAACTATAACTGCTGAATTTGTATGGTTTGGAACATCTGAAAAGGCAGCCTAAGCATTACATCCCTGTAACCTTTGGTTTTTGCAGTGAGTGTCTAAGAGTTTTTTATTGTATCCTAACTGTAGCATCCCTGAAACCTTTGTTTTTTCAGTGAGTTTCTAAGGTTTTTTTTCTATTTCTCACTATAACGTCCCTATAACCTTTGTTTTTTTCAGTCAATTTCTAGGTTCTTTTTATTCTATGTCCTAACTATAGATCACTTTAACCATTTTTTTTTTATTGAATTTCTAAAGTTATTTTCATTGTATTTCCGATTTTTAACAACCCTGTTAGCTATATTTTTTACTTTAGTGAATTTCTACGTTTTAAAAAAATTCCATTTCCTAACCATAATATACATGTCACCTTTGTTTTTTTAGGGAAATTCTAGGGTCTTTTGAATGTCAAGTAATATGCCCATTGCAGTGCACGGTGGGGAGAGTTGGATGCAGGGCCTGGCCTGGCATTGTGCTGTCCCCACCCAAGCTTGGTGCTCCTGCCCCCTCTTCTCCTTGCCATTCATTGTCTAAGTCCAAGCACTGTGTGGCTGTTGTTCAGCCACTGCCCTTTTTGCCTAACCTTCTGCATCATAAACCTTCTCCCTACCCTCTGTTGTCTTAGTTTATGCACCAACCCTCCTCCTCCTGCCCTAAATAGTCCTATGTGCCTCCACTGCCCTCCATTTAGCTTCATATCCCTTCACACTCCTCATGCCCGCATTACCAAATTCTACACCCCATCATTGCCCTCCTGCTTAGCCTCTGTGCTTAGCTTGCTGTCCCTACCCTCCTTTCCCCTGCCCTCCAATGTCTGTGTGCATAACCCTGCTTCCTCCTATTTGTCCACAATGTTCCATGGGCCTGCCACTGCCCTTCCTACCTACTCTGAGTGTTCTGTTGAGCTGCCACTGCAACTCCCACCTGCCTAACGTGGTCAGATGACTGCCACATGTCCCTGCCACGTTCACCCTGTCCAAGTTCCATGCCACTATTCCTTCCCTTCTGTCTTCCATGGTCTATTTTTCTGCCAATGCCTTCTGTCCTCCATGCTCTGTTGTGCTGCAATTGCTTCTCCTGCCTACCCGGCATAGTCTGTTGAAAAGCCCCTTCCCCTGACCTCTTTTGTCTGTGCCCAGCCCCTACCCCTCCATGGTCCCTTGTGCATGCTCCCTCCCTCTTGCAACTATGGATGTTGCGCTGCCACTAACCCTCCCGCTTGCCATGCATGGTCTTCTGTGCTGGTCCACCCCCTGCATCCTGCCTGAGATGCCTTGCAGCACCTGACCCCTTCCCACTTTCCCTCCATTTTCTGTGTGTATGCCATTATATTCTCACTCTTGCCCACCATGATGTGTTGTGCTTCCAGTGTCCATCCCACCTGCCCTCCTTGGTTAGCGTGCTGCTCCTGCCCTGATCCCTGGCCTCCACTGACTTCTATTTGTAATGTGCATGCCCCTATCCCATTCCTCCTGCCTTGTGTGGTCCATTATACTGCAACTGTCCCACCTGTTTGTCCGGTATTGTCAGCTTGCTGCCCCTACCTTTTTCCCCTCTGCTCTCTGTTGTCCATGTGCATGGCCCAGCCCCACTCCCTATTGCTTTCTATGGTCTTTTGTGCTGTACTGCACTGTGTGGTGTATTGTGCTGCTGTAAACCCTGGCGTCTGCATTGTAATGTCAGTCTGGTGCCCCTGACCATCATTGTTATCCTAGTCTATTGTCCCTACCCCATTCCTCTAGCCCTTTATGACCCAATGTACTATATGTGTCAACTTTTTTAACTTGGTTAGAGGAAGATTTTGAAACATAAAACCTGAGGAATTGATTTTCCCCATAGATCTGCATTGACAAAGAGGAAAGTTTAGGGAGGAGACAGATAAAATAAAGTCTTTTTGGGCTTAAAACATCAGGAGACTCCTGCCTAAATCAGGTCTGTTGACATGTATGGTTGTACACTGCCTCTTTCTTCTTACCTCAATGGTCTGTTATATTGACATGTATGGTTGTACACTGCCTCTTTCTTCTTACCTCAATGGTCTGTTATATTGCCAAAGTGCCTCTTTTGCCTGTCCTGCATGGTTGGTTTGCTTTCACTGCCCCCTTTTCCTGTGCTGTCCATGGTCCATTGTACTGCCACTGTCCCTCCCACCTGCCCAGCATGGTCAACTTTCTGCCTTTTCACCCTCCTTCTTGCCCTCAATTTTCCAAGACCCTGATCCCTGCCTCCCCACATTATTTTAATGAACAACTAGATTGCTAACACTCTATATTAATTACTAAAGTGTGGCACACCTGAAGTCATCTTGATATAATCAAAACTGTAATACCTAAAGCATTTCCTTTAGAAATCATAAACATTAGAGGGTCCTATTTCCATAGAAATTATGGTTGGTGGTCTAAAAAACAAAAATGAGGAAATATTGTCTTTTAATTTGTTTGCTATCTTTATGTTGTTTTATCTAAGGGTAGATGGTGAGTTCTGCTCTACTAGTGGACTTAATGGAGTTTTTGGCACTCCATGCTCCACTTGGAGTGCAGAGTTCAACCAAATACTCCACTAGCCCCACCAACGGAGCAGAGCTCATTATGTATGCACTACAGCCCAGTTATGGGCCACACAGCGCAAGTGCAGACAGTCTGTGCTTGCCCTGTGTAGCCCATAACTTAGCTGCAGTGCGCACAAGATGAGCTCAGCTCTGTTGGTCGGGCCAGTGGCACAGCAGCTCCGAATGATCCAATGAGGTGGAGAGCCAGCCAGACTGCTGGCAACGAGGACCCCCTCGGACCCAAGACATTGGTAAGTCCTCGTTTTTTTTTTATGCACACACTGATGCACAAAAGACCTGGAACTGCAACCTTTGCTGCCTACAGCCCTGGCCTGAATTGCACAAGAATCACCAGAACATGTGTAAATCTGTTCAGACGTTTAAGAGAAATTAAAGGAAAACCAAATTTGTATATCTAAGACCGCAAATCCATCACAATAATTTTGCGACAATCATGGCGAATTTGCTAATGCTCAAACAAACAGGAATGCTGTGATTGTCTGGCCACAACCTGACCAGAAAGTTGCAGCCACCGTTTTAGGTAATAAGACACAGTCCCCAGAGATGAAAAAATAAAATGAAAGTGGCATAAAGGGTACAAAGGTGGAGATACTGGACCTTAAGGCTGTGTGAATGGGGTTTTTGAGGGTGAAATTGTGACCTTAAAATTCAATTTTTATAGTGTCAGATATTTACGAACACTCAGCATGACCCCCATGTAACATCGGGACAAATTCACAAAAAAAAACAGAAAAACAAAAAAAAAAAACATTAACAGATTCATTCATACACTAAATCATTCACTCATAGAAGCACTCAGACACTCATGCACCTACTCACAGATCCACATAGAGAGTAATACACCCACTTTCAGACCCACTCAGACATTCATGCACCCACACACAGACCCAATCAGACCCTCACACACCCACTCACAGACCCCCTAAGACACTTAGGCCCTCATTCCAACCCTGGCGGTCATAGACCGCCAGGGTGGCGAATGACGGAAGCACCGCCAACAGGCTGGCGGTGCTTCACACGTCATTCCGACCACGGTGTTACACCCGCGGTCGCCCAGCCGGGTCCGGCGGTTTCCCACCGGATTAGCCCCGGCTGGGAGAATCCTCCATGGCGGCACTGCAAGCAGCGCCGCCATGGGGATTCCGACCCCCTTCCCGCCAGCCTGTTTCTGGTGGTTTTCACCGCCAGAAACAGGATGGCGGGAACGGGTGTCCTGGGGCCCCTGGGGGCCCCTGCACTGCCCATGCCACTGGCATGGGCAGTGCAGGGGCCCCCTCACAGGGCCCCAGTATGCTTTTCACTGTCCGCTCAGCAGACAGTGAAAAGCGCGACGGGTGCAACTGCACTCGTCGCACACCTGCAAATTCTGTGTTGCAGGCCCTTTCCCGCTGAGCCAGCGGGCGCTCCCTTGGCGGGCGCCCGCCGGCCCAGCGGGAAAGTCAGAATGGCCTCCGCTGTCTTTTGACCGTGGAGCGGCCAATTGGCGGTTCCCGCTTGGCGGGCGGCGGTCAGAATGACCGCCTTAGGCATCCATTCACAGACTTACTCAGACACTGATGCACCCACTCACAGACCCACTCAGACCCTCATGCACCCACTAAAAGACCCATTCAGACACTGACACACCTACTCACAGACCTGATCAGAACCTCATGCACCCACTCACAGACCCTGTCAACCATTCTTGCTTCCACTCACAGACCCACTGATGCACACACTCACACACACACTCAGACCTCATGCACCCACTCATTCACCTACTCAGACACTCATGCACCCACTCATTCACCTACTCAGACACTCACTCACCCACTTACAGACCCACTCAGACGTCCATGCTCTCACTCACAAACCCACTCAATCCGTCACACACCAGTGACAGACCCACTTGGACACTCACACACACATTCACAGACCTGCTAAGACACTCATACATCCATTCACAGACCCACTCATATACTGACACACTCACACACAGACCCACTTCGACTTTCATGCACCCACTCAGACCCACTCACACACTCATTCACAGACTCACTCAGACACATATGCACCCACTCACAGAACCACTCAGACCCTCACGTACTCATTCACAGATACACTCAGACACTCACACATCCACTCACAGACCCACTCAGACTCTCAGGCAACCACTCACAGACCCACTCAGACACTGGCACATCCACTCACAGACCCACTCACATCCTCACTCATCCATTCACAGACCCACTCAGACTCTGACACACCCACTCTCACATCCACTGAGGCACTCATGCACCTACTGACAGATTCATTCAGACAATCACACACCCACATGCACCCTAAGGTAACTATAACTTGTCCCTTCACCATGCACTGATACTTACCCCAGATGTTACAGCACGCATGAAAAAAATTATAACACAAATAAAAATATCAATAAAACATTAGCAATCAAATTATTGAAGAAAAAAGTGTGCTTGGCGGGGGCGCGAGTTATAGGGGGTGAGTTTTAGCTACTTTAAATAATTATAACTATAACTGCTGAGTTTCTATGGTTTTGTGCAAGTAAATTCAGAATCTAGCTATGATGTCCCTGTAAAGTTTGTTTTATATATATATATATATATATATATATATATATATATATACATATATATATATATATATATATATATATATATATATATATATATATATATATACATATTACCTAGTGGCAGTCACCACTTGGTTGCTATAGTTAGGACCATGTTTCCATAGAAAAGCATTTTGTAGTCTTTGTCTTGTATGGTGGTGTTCTAAGGCGGGGAGCCAATCTTGAGCGGAGGTTTCTTTGTTGGATGTATTTGGTTATTTTGGTCCTGTTCCATGTATAGCTTTGTGGGTGATACAAAGCAGCTTGAATGTGCATCTTCTGGCAACAGGTAACCAGTGTAGTGTTCTCAAGGCAGGGGAGATGTGGGCTTGTGGCTTTACATGTAATAGTAGCCTGGTTGCGGAGTTCTGAATACGTTGTAGTTTTTTCATAATAGATAGAGATGATCCATGGTAGAGGCCATTGGCATAATCCAGTTTGGATAGTACGAGTGAGATAGTAGCTTGCACCTTGTGTGGAAATCCGAGGTGGGGGAAGATGCATCGTAGAGTCTTCAAGGAGTCTTCAAGGTGATGAAGCTTGTTCATGCTAATTTGTCCACTTGGGCATTCATAGTTAACTTTGGATCTAGGGTGATTCAAAGGTTTTTAGCTTCCTTGGATAATTGAGGAGATGGTCCGAGATCATCAGGCCAGACGCAAAGAGGGTCATAACTTTTCCAGTCACCACATATGAGTATTTATGTTTGGAGGTCTTTAGTTTGAGATGGCTCCAGGTCATCCACTGATCAACGGCTCTGAGGCAACTGAAGATTTCTGAGTTTTCAATGTTTTTGGGGCATTCTAATGTAAGTAGTATTTGTGTGTCATCTGCATAGTTGTAGCATGTGAGAAAAAAATCATTGATCAGTTCTGGTAATGATATCATGTATATGTTGAAAGGCAAAGGTGAGATGATTGATCCTTGGGGGACCCCTGCTTCTGGGAGGTAGGGTTTGGACGAGAAGTGGGGTGAGTAGATGATATTATATCTTTTTTGAAGATAGGAAGTAATCCAGTCGAAAGCAGTCCCTGGTATGCCAGCTTCGTGGAATCTTTGAATTAGGGTGTCATGGTCAACCGTATCAAAAGCAGCCGAGAGGTCCAAGAGAAGTAGTGCAGCAACTCCATTGCGGTTGACTGTTTTTAAGATCATCCCAGATTGCTTTGAGTGCTGATTTAGTGCCTCTTCCTGTGCGGAATCCAGTTTGGAAGTCTGAAAGTATAGAATTGTCTTCAATGAATTGGTCTGTAGTTGTGGGGTCTTGCGGGTCTCAGTTTGTTTTCTTTACTAACGGTTTCTCACTTTCTCCTTCTTCTTCCCACATCTCAGCTGCCATATATAATAGGCTATGGGGTTGTCGTCCAAAGACGAGTTCGAAGGGACTATGGGCCAGATGTAGCAAAGGTTTAGCGACTCGCAAACGGCGAAAATCGCCGTTTGCGAGTCGCTAAAGCCACTTTGCTATGTAGAAATGCATTTTGCGAGTCGGAACCAACTCGCAAAATGCATTTCCGACTCGCAAATAGGAAGGGGTGTTCCCTTCCTATTTGCGACTCGCAATGCGATGTAATTCCATTTGCGACCGCAAATGCGGTCGCAAATGGACTCGCAGTTACCATCCACTTGAAGTGGATGGTAGCCCAGTCGCAAATGGGAAGGGGTCCCCAAGGGACCCCTTCCCCTTTGTGTCTGGCACTAAAAATAATTTTTCAGAGCAGGCAGTGGTCCAATGGACCACTACCTGCCCTGAAAAATACCGAAACTAAAGGTTTTGGTTTTTTTTTCAAAGTGCTGCTTGTTTTCCTTTAAGGAAAACGGGTTTCACTTTGAAAAAAAAACTGCTTTATTTAAAAGCAGTCACGGACATGGTGGTCTGCTGTTCCAAGCAGGCCACCATCCCTGTGAGTGCCCTGAATCGCTATGGGGTCGCAAATTGCGACCCACCTCATTAATATTAATGAGGTGGGTCTTTGCGACCCCATAGTGACTCGCAGAAGGTGTCTGAGACACCTTTCTGCATTCCAAATTGCAACTCGCAATTGGAACAATGCTACATCTGGCCCTATGTCTGGTAGAGGCCTGTTCATGCGGTTTTATGGCGTAAAGGACCAAGGGAAGTTTTCGGTCCCAATCTCGCCCGGACTCTGAGACAGTTTTCCTTAATAGTGTTTTTATGGTGAGGTTGTATCTTTCAACCAAACCGTCCGTTTGGGGATGATATACCGAGGTCTCAATTTGTTTGACTCCTAAAGTCATACAAATATTGGGCATTAAAGAAGACATGAAAGGTGTCCCTTGATCCATCAGGATTTCATTGGGAAACCCGACCCTGGCAAAGAAGGCGATCATGGCTTGGGCTACATTTCTAGTTGTCATGCTAGTAAGAGGTATAGTCTCAGGATACCTGGTGGCATAGTCAACGAGAACTAAAATATAAGTGTGTCCTTTGGTGGATGGGAGAAGGGGGCCTACTAAGTCCATTCCAATTCTAGAAAATGGGACATCAATATCAATAGGTAAGGGTTGTCGTGGTGCTTTCCTTTGGAGTCCTGGGTCTATGAGTTGACATCTGGGACACTGGGCACAATAGCGCCGTAGGTGAGCATATACCCCCGGCCAATAAAATCTTCGTAATAAATATTCTTCAGTCTTTTCCCTCCCATAATGCCTCCCTCCCGGTTGATTGTGGGCCAGAAAGAGTACTTGGGGACAGTAGTGTTCTTGTACTACTAATTGTCCTTTCTCCCCTTTGCCTCAATTGATGACTCGGTAAAGGAGATTTTTTTGTATAAGGAAATACGGACCCACCTCGTTGGTGCTCTCTGTCTTAGCCGTTTTCCAGGCGTTATGGAGAGACGGGTCCTCATGTTGACTGGCACGGACGGAAGGAGATGGAGGTGGAACCATGGCCACAACCTTCTCTAAGTTCTTTTCTTTCTCAGTGGTCCGATAGAGTTGTTTTACGTGTCTTTTCTCCCATCTGGTGGGCTTATGTCGGTAGGGTTTACCCTCTATGTGGCTGTCGGAAAAAGGGGCCTCAGACCACCAGGAAGCTGACAAGATTCGTGATCTCACCCCCTTTAACAATTCTGGGAAGCGTATAAAATCAGTTCCTAATATACATTCCTCAACCAAACAGTCCATGACACCCACATGTATCAGGTCTTGTTGCCCTTCCCATTCTATCTGTATGGTGGTCAGGGGGTAGTTTCTTTTGTCCCCGTGTATGCAGCATATAGAGACCCATTGGTGTGTCTGTCGTCCTGATAGGTTTATCACGTTGGCTCTTATGACGGATTGGCTACATTCTGAATCAATCAGGGCTACGAGGGGTTTTCCGTTTACTTTTATTTCTTGTCTGTACCTTGAGTCCCCCCCTCCTGTGCATAGGACTCTTCCCCTCGTAATTCCGATCTATATGTCCCCACTCGCCACAACTGTAACACTGTGGTTGTTGCATAGGTGGATTTTCCCCTATTTTAGAAAGTCCCATGTCCTCTGAGGGTTTCCGGGGAAGAGATTGAGTAAGTACAGGTGATAATCTGTTGTTGTTTTAGGAATCCCGCTCTTAAATTCCGTCAATCGATGGTAGGCACAGGCCAAGTCTACAGCCATAGTCGTTTCGACATTGGGCTGTTGACGTATCCAACTACGAGTGTGGGAAGGGAGGGATTCTAAATATTGTTCCAAAATCACAGCTTTTATAACGTCTTCCCTCTCTGTTCCTAGAGGGCCCAGCCACTTAAGTCCCAGACCCTTCACTTTATAATATAATGTTCGGGGATCTTCAGTAGGACCCCATTTAATTTTCAGAAACCATAGGCGGTAGTACTCTGTATCGTGGCCTACCCTCTCCAGGATGCTCTTTTTAATGTCTTTATACGGGTGGTGCCATCTGGGTTTGCAGCTTGATAGGCAGTTTGGAGAATACCGGTTAACAACGGGGCTACATATTGACCCCAGCGTTCTTCAGGCCATTGGGCGGAGGAGGCTACTCTTTCAAAGTTGGTAAAAAAGGAGTCGGGGTCCTCCCCGTCCTGATACTTTTGAAGGACCGAGCTAGGCACATTAGGATGGACCTTGCTAGCTGGAATAGTGTCTGTGAGCTTTTGGAGGGCCGTTTCATGTACTAACTGATTATTTGCCATGATGATGGCCTGGCTCTTTCAAGCACTCTGTAGGGCCTCTCTATCTTCTTTAGCTTCTCTCTGTTGAGCCTCCCATACTAGCTGCAGATGACGTTGCCCTTCTGCTAGTTGCTGAATCATATCTTCCAAGGTGGGTTTTTCCCCCATTTTATCCTTTTGATCTGTCCTCTATCGCTCGCTGAAATCCCACTTCTGACACCACTGTGGCAGTAGGTGCGGCGATAATAAGCACTATAGTACTCAATCGAGAGGGTGAGTAAACATGGTTTTATTATAACTAGTTTTAACTGTGACAAAGTCCAATGTGTGTGGTCTGTTGGTTAGTGATTCTATGATGTCCTCTTCTCCCTCAGGGTTCCGGGTGACTGGTGATGGTAATCTCCTGATGATGATTCCAGGTGGACCGGAACAATAAAAGGAACGTAAATATTAGTGAGTCTGGGGTTTTATACTGTTGTGTAATTTCGTGCAAGAGAGAGCGAGAGAGAGAGAGAGAGAGAGAGAGAGAGAGAGAGAGAGACAGAGAGAGAGAGAGAGAGAGAGAGAGAGAGAGAGAGAGAGAGAGAGAGAGATTCCGCTCCCCAGAATATTGTGGTGATCTACAGGTCAGAAATCAAGGGAAGTCACCTCTGTGGGTGGTCCTTTTAATTACTAAACTTCTTTTGTTATTGTGCTCCTGGTGATTATTCTGGTGCCCTTCTCAACCCCTTTCCTCCTCCCTTCTTATTCCCCCTCCCCTCCCTCTTCTCTTTCCCTCTGTCCCCTGCTCTCTCCTCCCGCCGTCCCCTCCCTTCCCCGCTTCAATCGGAGACTGTCCTTTAAATGGGAACGTACCTGGTTGAGCCACGTCCCTCCTGAGACGTGGCAGAGTTCGCGCTCTTTTCCCATTGCAGCGTCTCCGGTACTGGAGTTCTTCCTCCTCAGGTCGTCCTGATGGGACCGGTTTTGGCGATCGCGTCCTCGTCACCATGGTGCTCAGGTACGGAATCGGGAATCCGCCCGTCCGGATTTCCAATGTCATTATGGTCACTATCGCAAGGTTCAGAAAACCGGGACTCCGTTCCCGATTTCACCTGTGATGTAGCCGGGATTTCTAACTCCCGGCTACAGTGGGCATGCCTGTGTGTATATGGGTGTGCATGCGGTGTGTATATGTGAGGGGGGCAGGAACTGGAGGAGGAGGGTGGGGGAGGACTCTGGGGAGAGGGGCGGGGGAGACCCCATATCAGTGCCAGGGAAGGAATTCCCTGGGACTGATAGTGCCTACTGATAATGCCTACTGCCATGGTTTTCGTGCTGGTAAGTTTGGCACGAAAAAACAGGCCGGGTCGTAATCCCAAGGGTGAGATTGTGACGGCTGACGGGCTGGAGACCGAAGTCTCCAGCGACCGTTACCCCCCTGGTGGTCTGTGTGTTAACGTGGCGGTCTTTGATGGCGGTTACCATCAGGGACATAATCCCATTTTTTTAACCGCCAGCCTGTTGGTGGTATGAACGCTGATTTAACACTGACCACCAGGGTTGTAAGGAGAGCCTTTATGTTAATCAAACCAAAGGGAATCCATCCATGGATTTTGTTGAAAATGTTAAGAAATATACTATTTTGCCCTGGCAGGGACCCAGAGCGGACCCATGATAAAGGCTAGGGGCTAGGGTATTCCTACCCTTCCCCCCTTTTTTTGGGGGGGATGGGGGGGGACTCAGCTGAATCCTTGTCCCAAAATGGCTGCCCACACTTCCTGCTTGAAGTGTTGGCAGCCAATCAGATATATGCATGGGGACTGTTGGATCCTCGGAGGATCTGTGTCCCTAGATAGATATATTTTTTAACAATTATTAACTCTAAAACTACTTAATGGATTTACACTGAATAACAAAAAACAGTATCTCTAGACCAGGATCTGACTTTCTCCCAAAGTTGGTATAATCCACCCAGCAGTGTGGGGGGCCCTTTTTTTCAGTCCCCACTTGCCGGATCACCCAGAAACTTTCAGAAAGAAGCTTAACCAACTGTCATATTGGTTTGAAATTGTTGTGAAGATTCGTTAACTACGCCAAAGTTATTGGCAAAAAAAAACGCTTTTCCTATGGAAACTAGATCCTAACTATAACTGGCTACTGGTGACCGATGGGGATGAGTTATAGTTAGGTGAGGTAACTATAACTGCTGAATTTGTATGGTTTGGAACATCTGAAAAGGCAGCCTAAGCATTACATCCCTGTAACCTTTGGTTTTTGCAGTGAGTGTCTAAGAGTTTTTTATTGTATCCTAACTGTAGCATCCCTGAAACCTTTGTTTTTTCAGTGAGTTTCTAAGGTTTTTTTTCTATTTCTCACTATAACGTCCCTATAACCTTTGTTTTTTTCAGTCAATTTCTAGGTTCTTTTTATTCTATGTCCTAACTATAGATCACTTTAACCATTTTTTTTTTATTGAATTTCTAAAGTTATTTTTATTGTATTTCCGATTTTTAACAACCCTGTTAGCTATATTTTTTACTTTAGTGAATTTCAACGTTTTTAAAAAATTCCATTTCCTAACCATAATATACATGTCACCTTTGTTTTTTTAGGGAAATTCTAGCGTCTTTTGAATGTCAAGTAATATGCCCATTGCAGTGCACGGTGGGGAGAGTTGGATGCAGGGCCTGGCCTGGCATTGTGCTGTCCCCACCCAAGCTTGGTGCTCCTGCCCCCTCTTCTCCTTGCCATTCATTGTCTAAGTCCAAGCACTGTGTGGCTGTTGTTCAGCCACTGCCCTTTTTGCCTAACCTTCTGCATCATAAACCTTCTCCCTACCCTCTGTTGTCTTAGTTTATGCACCAACCCTCCTCCTCCTGCCCTAAATAGTCCTATGTGCCTCCACTGCCCTCCATTTAGCTTCATATCCCTTCACACTCCTCATGCCCGCATTACCAAATTCTACACCCCATCATTGCCCTCCTGCTTAGCCTCTGTGCTTAGCTTGCTGTCCCTACCCTCCTTTCCCCTGCCCTCCAATGTCTGTGTGCATAACCCTGCTTCCTCCTATTTGTCCACAATGTTTCATGGGCCTGCCACTGCCCTTCCTACCTACTCTGAGTGTTCTGTTGAGCTGCCACTGCAACTCCCACCTGCCTAACGTGGTCAGATGACTGCCACATGTCCCTGCCACGTTCACCCTGTCCAAGTTCCATGCCACTATTCCTTCCCTTCTGTCTTCCATGGTCTATTTTTCTGCCAATCCCTTCTGTCCTCCATGCTCTGTTGTGCTGCAATTGCTTCTCCTGCCTACCCGGCATAGTCTGTTGAAAAGCCCCTTCCCCTGACCTCTTTTGTCTGTGCCCAGCCCCTACCCCTCCATGGTCCCTTGTGCATGCTCCCTCCCTCTTGCAACTATGGATGTTGCGCTGCCACTAACCCTCCCGCTTGCCATGCATGGTCTTCTGTGCTGGTCCACCCCCTGCATCCTGCCTGAGATGCCTTGCAGCACCTGACCCCTTCCCACTTTCCCTCCATTTTCTGTGTGTATGCCATTATATTCTCACTCTTGCCCACCATGATGTGTTGTGCTTCCAGTGTCCATCCCACCTGCCCTCCTTGGTTAGCGTGCTGCTCCTGCCCTGATCCCTGGCCTCCACTGACTTCTATTTGTAATGTGCATGCCCCTATCCCATTCCTCCTGCCTTGTGTGGTCCATTATACTGCAACTGTCCCACCTGTTTTTCCGTTATTGTCAGCTTGCTGCCCCTACCTTTTTCCCCTCTGCTCTCTGTTGTCCATGTGCATGGCCCAGCCCCACTCCCTATTGCTTTCTATGGTCTTTTGTGCTGTACTGCACTGTGTGGTGTATTGTGCTGCTGTAAACCCTGGCGTCTGCATTGTAATGTCAGTCTGGTGCCCCTGACCATCATTGTTATCCTAGTCTATTGTCCCTACCCCATTCCTCTAGCCCTTTATGACCCAATGTACTATATGTGTCAACTTTTTTAACTTGGTTAGAGGAAGATTTTGAAACATAAAACCTGAGGAATTGATTTTCCCCATAGATCTGCATTGACAAAGAGGAAAGTTTAGGGAGGAGACAGATAAAGTAAAGTCTTTTTGGGCTTAAAACATCAGGAGACTCCTGCCTAAATCAGGTCTGTTGACATGTATGGTTGTACACTGCCTCTTTCTTCTTACCTCAATGGTCTGTTATATTGCCAAAGTGCCTCTTTTGCCTGTCCTGCATGGTTGGTTTGCTTTCACTGCCCCCTTTTCCTGTGCTGTCCATGGTCCATTGTACTGCCACTGTCCCTCCCACCTGCCCAGCATGGTCAACTTTCTGCCTTTTCACCCTCCTTCTTGCCCTCAATTTTCCAAGACCCTGATCCCTGCCTCCCCACATTATTTTAATGAACAACTAGATTGCTAACACTCTATATTAATTACTAAAGTGTGGCACACCTGAAGTCATCTTGATATAATCAAAACTGTAATACCTAAAGCATTTCCTTTAGAAATCATAAACATTAGAGGGTCCTAAATTATGGTTGGTGGTCTAAAAAACAAAAATGAGGAAATATTGTCTTTTAATTTGTTTGCTATCTTTATGTTGTTTTATCTAAGGGTAGATGGTGAGTTCTGCTCTACTAGTGGACTTAATGGAGTTTTTGGCACTCCATGCTCCACTTGGAGTGCAGAGTTCAACCAAATACTCCACTAGCCCCACCAACGGAGCAGAGCTCATTATGTATGCACTACAGCCCAGTTATGGGCCACACAGCGCAAGTGCAGACAGTCTGTGCTTGCCCTGTGTAGCCCATAACTTAGCTGCAGTGCGCACAAGATGAGCTCAGCTCTGTTGGTCGGGCCAGTGGCACAGCAGCTCCGAATGATCCAATGAGGTGGAGAGCCAGCCAGACTGCTGGCAACGAGGACCCCCTCGGACCCAAGACATTGGTAAGTCCTCGTTTTTTTTTTATGCACACACTGATGCACAAAAGACCTGGAACTGCAACCTTTGCTGCCTACAGCCCTGGCCTGAATTGCACAAGAATCACCAGAACATGTGTAAATCTGTTCAGACGTTTAAGAGAAATTAAAGGAAAACCAAATTTGTATATCTAAGACCGCAAATCCATCACAATAATTTTGCGACAATCATGGCGAATTTGCTAATGCTCAAACAAACAGGAATGCTGTGATTGTCTGGCCACAACCTGACCAGAAAGTTGCAGCCACCGTTTTAGGTAATAAGACACAGTCCCCAGAGATGAAAAAATAAAATGAAAGTGGCATAAAGGGTACAAAGGTGGAGATACTGGACCTTAAGGCTGTGTGAATGGGGTTTTTGAGGGTGAAATTGTGACCTTAAAATTAAATTTTTATAGTGTCAGATATTTACGAACACTCAGCATGACCCCCATGTAACATCGGGACAAATTCACAAAAAAAAACAGAAAAAAAAAAAAAAAAACATTAACAGATTCATTCATACACTAAATCATTCACTCATAGAAGCACTCAGACACTCATGCACCTACTCACAGATCCACATAGAGAGTAATACACCCACTTTCAGACCCACTCAGACATTCATGCACCCACACACAGACCCAATCAGACCCTCACACACCCACTCACAGACCCCCTAAGACACTTAGGCCCTCATTCCAACCCTGGCGGTCATAGACCGCCAGGGTGGCGAATGACGGAAGCACCGCCAACAGGCTGGCGGTGCTTCACACGTCATTCCGACCACGGTGTTACACCCGCGGTCGCCCAGCCGGGTCCGGCGGTTTCCCACCGGATTAGCCCCGGCAGGGAGAATCCTCCATGGCGGCACTGCAAGCAGCGCCGCCATGGGGATTCCGACCCCCTTCCCGCCAGCCTGTTTCTGGTGGTTTTCACCGCCAGAAACAGGATGGCGGGAACGGGTGTCCTGGGGCCCCTGGGGGCCCCTGCACTGCCCATGCCACTGGCATGGGCAGTGCAGGGGCCCCCTCACAGGGCCCCAGTATGCTTTTCACTGTCCGCTCAGCAGACAGTGAAAAGCGCGACGGGTGCAACTGCACTCGTCGCACACCTGCAAATTCTGTGTTGCAGGCCCTTTCCCGCTGAGCCAGCGGGCGCTCCCTTGGCGGGCGCCCGCCGGCCCAGCGGGAAAGTCAGAATGGCCTCCGCTGTCTTTTGACCGTGGAGCGGCCAATTGGCGGTTCCCGCTTGGCGGGCGGCGGTCAGAATGACCGCCTTAGGCATCCATTCACAGACTTACTCAGACACTGATGCACCCACTCACAGACCCACTCAGACCCTCATGCACCCACTAAAAGACCCATTCAGACACTGACACACCTACTCACAGACCTGATCAGAACCTCATGCACCCACTCACAGACCCTGTCAACCATTCTTGCTTCCACTCACAGACCCACTGATGCACACACTCACACACACACTCAGACCTCATGCACCCACTCATTCACCTACTCAGACACTCATGCACCCACTCATTCACCTACTCAGACACTCACTCACCCACTTACAGACCCACTCAGACGTCCATGCTCTCACTCACAAACCCACTCAATCCGTCACACACCAGTGACAGACCCACTTGGACACTCACACACACATTCACAGACCTGCTAAGACACTCATACATCCATTCACAGACCCACTCATATACTGACACACTCACACACAGACCCACTTCGACCTTCATGCACCCACTCAGACCCACTCACACACTCATTCACAGACTCACTCAGACACACATGCACCCACTCACAGAACCACTCAGACCCTCACGTACTCATTCACAGATACACTCAGACACTCACACATCCACTCACAGACCCACTCAGACTCTCAGGCAACCACTCACAGACCCACTCAGACACTGGCACATCCACTCACAGACCCACTCACATCCTCACTCATCCATTCACAGACCCACTCAGACTCTGACACACCCACTCTCACATCCACTGAGGCACTCATGCACCTACTGACAGATTCATTCAGACAATCACACACCCACATGCACCCTAAGGTAACTATAACTTGTCCCTTCACCATGCACTGATACTTACCCCAGATGTTACAGCACGCATGAAAAAAATTATAACACAAATAAAAATATCAATAAAACATTAGCAATCAAATTATTGAAGAAAAAAGTGTGCTTGGCGGGGGCGCGAGTTATAGGGGGTGAGTTTTAGCTACTTTAAATAATTATAACTATAACTGCTGAGTTTCTATGGTTTTGTGCAAGTAAATTCAGAATCTAGCTATGATGTCCCTGTAAAGTTTGTTTTATATATATATATATATATATATATATATACATATTACCTAGTGGCAGTCACCACTTGGTTGCTATAGTTAGGACCATGTTTCCATAGAAAAGCATTTTGTAGTCTTTTTCTTGTATGGTGGTGTTCTAAGGCGGGGAGCCAATCTTGAGCGGAGGTTTCTTTGTTGGATGTATTTGGTTATTTTGGTCCTGTTCCATGTATAGCTTTGTGGGTGATACAAAGCAGCTTGAATGTGCATCTTCTGGCAACAGGTAACCAGTGTAGTGTTCTCAAGGCAGGGGAGATGTGGGCTTGTGGCTTTACATGTAATAGTAGCCTGGTTGCGGAGTTCTGAATACGTTGTAGTTTTTTCATAATAGATAGAGATGATCCATGGTAGAGGCCATTGGCATAATCCAGTTTGGATAGTACGAGTGAGATAGTAGCTTGCACCTTGTGTGGAAATCCGAGGTGGGGGAAGATGCATCGTAGAGTCTTCAAGGAGTCTTCAAGGTGATGAAGCTTGTTCATGCTAATTTGTCCACTTGGGCATTCATAGTTAACTTTGGATCTAGGGTGATTCAAAGGTTTTTAGCTTCCTTGGATAATTGAGGAGATGGTCCGAGATCATCAGGCCAGACGCAAAGAGGGTCATAACTTTTCCAGTCACCACATATGAGTATTTATGTTTGGAGGTCTTTAGTTTGAGATGGCTCCAGGTCATCCACTGATCAACGGCTCTGAGGCAACTGAAGATTTCTGAGTTTTCAATGTTTTTGGGGCATTCTAATGTAAGTAGTATTTGTGTGTCATCTGCATAGTTGTAGCATGTGAGAAAAAAATCATTGATCAGTTCTGGTAATGATATCATGTATATGTTGAATGGCAAAGGTGAGATGATTGATCCTTGGGGGACCCCTGCTTCTGGGAGGTAGGGTTTGGACGAGAAGTGGGGTGAGTAGATGATATTATATCTTTTTTGAAGATAGGAAGTAATCCAGTCGAAAGCAGTCCCTGGTATGCCAGCTTCGTGGAATCTTTGAATTAGGGTGTCATGGTCAACCGTATCAAAAGCAGCCGAGAGGTCCAAGAGAAGTAGTGCAGCAACTCCATTGCGGTTGACTGTTTTTAAGATCATCCCAGATTGCTTTGAGTGCTGATTTAGTGCCTCTTCCTGTGCGGAATCCAGTTTGGAAGTCTGAAAGTATAGAATTGTCTTCAATGAATTGGTCTGTAGTTGTGGGGTCTTGCGGGTCTCAGTTTGTTTTCTTTACTAACGGTTTCTCACTTTCTCCTTCTTCTTCCCACATCTCAGCTGCCATATATAATAGGCTATGGGGTTGTCGTCCAAAGACGAGTTCGAAGGGACTATGGGCCAGATGTAGCAAAGGTTTAGCGACTCGCAAACGGCGAAAATCGCCGTTTGCGAGTCGCTAAAGCCACTTTGCTATGTAGAAATGCATTTTGCGAGTCGGAACCAACTCGCAAAATGCATTTCCGACTCGCAAATAGGAAGGGGTGTTCCCTTCCTATTTGCGACTCGCAATGCGATGTAATTCCATTTGCGATCGCAAATGCGGTCGCAAATGGACTCGCAGTTACCATCCACTTGAAGTGGATGGTAACCCAGTCGCAAATGGGAAGGGGTCCCCAGGGGACCCCTTCCCCTTTGTGTCTGGCACTAAAAATAATTTTTCAGAGCAGGCAGTGGTCCAATGGACCACTACCTGCCCTGAAAAATACCGAAACTAAAGGTTTCGTTTTTTTTTTTCAAAGTGCTGCTTGTTTTCCTTTAAGGAAAACGGGTTTCACTTTGAAAAAAAAACTGCTTTATTTAAAAGCAGTCACGAACATGGTGGTCTGCTGTTCCAAGCAGGCCACCATCCCTGTGAGTGCCCTGAATCGCTATGGGGTCGCAAATTGCGACCCACCTCATTAATATTAATGAGGTGGGTCTTTGCGACCCCATAGTGACTCGCAGAAGGTGTCTGAGACACCTTTCTGCATTCCAAATTGCAACTCGCAATTTGGAACAATGCTACATCTGGCCCTATGTCTGGTAGAGGCCTGTTCATGCGGTTTTATGGCGTAAAGGACCAAGGGAAGTTTTCGGTCCCAATCTCGCCCGGACTCTGAGACAGTTTTCCTTAATAGTGTTTTTATGGTGAGGTTGTATCTTTCAACCAAACCGTCCGTTTGGGTATGATATACCGAGGTCTCAATTTGTTTGACTCCTAAAGTCATACAAATATTGGGCATTAAAGAAGACATGAAAGGTGTCCCTTGATCCATCAGGATTTCATTGGGAAACCCGACCCTGGCAAAGAAGGCGATCATGGCTTGGGCTACATTTCTAGTTGTCATGCTAGTAAGAGGTATAGTCTCAGGATACCTGGTGGCATAGTCAACGAGAACTAAAATATAAGTGTGTCCTTTGGTGGATGGGAGAAGGGGGCCTACTAAGTCCATTCCAATTCTAGAAAATGGGACATCAATATCAATAGGTAAGGGTTGTCGTGGTGCTTTCCTTTGGGGTCCTGGGTCTATGAGTTGACATCTGGGACACTGGGCACAATAGCGCCGTAGGTGAGCATATACCCCCGGCCAATAAAATCTTCGTAATAAATATTCTTCAGTCTTTTCCCTCCCATAATGCCTCCCTCCCGGTTGATTGTGGGCCAGAAAGAGTACTTGGGGACAGTAGTGTTCTTGTACTACTAATTGTCCTTTCTCCCCTTTGCCTCAATTGATGACTCGGTAAAGGAGATTTTTTTGTATAAGGAAATACGGACCCACCTCGTTGGTGCTCTCTGTCTTAGCCGTGTTCCAAGCGTTATGGAGAGACGGGTCCTCATGTTGACTGGCACGGACGGAAGGAGATGGAGGTGGAAAAATGGCCACAACCTTCTCTAAGTTCTTTTCTTTCTCAGTGGTCCGATAGAGTTGTTTTACGTGTCTTTTCTCCCATCTGGTGGGCTTATGTCGGTAGGGTTTACCCTCTATGTGGCTGTCGGAAAAAGGGGCCTCAGACCACCAGGAAGCTGACAAGATTCGTGATCTCACCCCCTTTAACAATTCTGGGAAGCGTATAAAATCAGTTCCTAATATACATTTCTCAACCAAACAGTCCATGACACCCACATGTATCAGGTCTTGTTGCCCTTCCCATTCTATCTGTATGGTGGTCAGGGGGTAGTTTCTTTTGTCCCCGTGTATGCAGCATATAGAGACCCATTGGTGTGTCTGTCGTCCTGATAGGTTTATCACGTTGGCTCTTATGACGGATTGGCTACATTCTGAATCAATCAGGGCTACGAGGGGTTTTCCGTTTACTTTTATTTCTTGTCTGTACCTTGAGTCCCCCCCTCCTGTGCATAGGACTCTTCCCCTCGTAATTCCGATCTATATGTCCCCACTCGCCACAACTGTAACACTGTGGTTGTTGCATAGGTGGATTTTCCCCTATTTTAGAAAGTCCCATGTCCTCTGAGGGTTTCCGGGGAAGAGATTGAGTAAGTACAGGTGATAATCTGTTGTTGTTTTAGGAATCCCGCTCTTAAATTCCGTCAATCGATGGTAGGCACAGGCCAAGTCTACAGCCATAGTCGTTTCGACATTGGGCTGTTGACGTATCCAACTACGAGTGTGGGAAGGGAGGGATTCTAAATATTGTTCCAAAATCACAGCTTTTATAACGTCTTCCCTCTCTGTTCCTAGAGGGCCCAGCCACTTAAGTCCCAGACCCTTCACTTTATAATATAATGTTCGGGGATCTTCAGTAGGACCCCATTTAATTTTCAGAAACCATAGGCGGTAGTACTCTGTATCGTGGCCTACCCTCTCCAGGATGCTCTTTTTAATGTCTTTATATGGGTGGTGCCATCTGGGTTTGCAGCTTGATAGGCAGTTTGGAGAATACCGGTTAACAACGGGGCTACATATTGACCCCAGCGTTCTTCAGGCCATTGGGCGGAGGAGGCTACTCTTTCAAAGTTGGTAAAAAAGGAGTCGGGGTCCTCCCCGTCCTGATACTTTTGAAGGACCGAGCTAGGCACATTAGGATGGACCTTGCTAGCTGGAATAGTGTCTGTGAGCTTTTGGAGGGCCGTTTCATGTACTAACTGATTATTTGCCATGATGATGGCCTGGCTCTTTCAAGCACTCTGTAGGGCCTCTCTATCTTCTTTAGCTTCTCTCTGTTGAGCCTCCCATACTAGCTGCAGATGACGTTGCCCTTCTGCTAGTTGCTGAATCATATCTTCCAAGGTGGGTTTTTCCCCCATTTTATCCTTTTGATCTGTCCTCTATCGCTCGCTGAAATCCCACTTCTGACACCACTGTGGCAGTGGGTGCGGCGATAATAAGGACTATAGTACTCAATCGAGAGGGTGAGTAAACATGGTTTTATTATAACTAGTTTTAACTGTGACAAAGTCCAATGTGTGTGGTCTGTTGGTTAGTGATTCTATGATGTCCTCTTCTCCCTCAGGGTTCCGGGTGACTGGTGATGGTAATCTCCTGATGATGATTCCAGGTGGACCGGAACAATAAAAGGAACGTAAATATTAGTGAGTCTGGGGTTTTATACTGTTGTGTAATTTCGTGCAAGAGAGAGCGAGAGAGAGAGAGAGAGAGAGAGAGAGAGACAGAGAGAGACAGAGAGAGAGAGAGAGAGAGAGAGAGAGAGAGAGAGATTCCGCTCCCCAGAATATTGTGGTGATCTACAGGTCAGAAATCAAGGGAAGTCACCTCTGTGGGTGGTCCTTTTAATTACTAAACTTCTTTTGTTATTGTGCTCCTGGTGATTATTCTGGTGCCCTTCTCAACCCCTTTCCTCCTCCCTTCTTATTCCCCCTCCCCTCCCTCTTCTCTTTCCCTCTGTCCCCTGCTCTCTCCTCCCGCCGTCCCCTCCCTTCCCCGCTTCAATCGGAGACTGTCCTTTAAATGGGAACGTACCTGGTTGAGCCACGTCCCTCCTGAGACGTGGCAGAGTTCGCGCTCTTTTCCCATTGCAGCGTCTCCGGTACTGGAGTTCTTCCTCCTCAGGTCGTCCTGATGGGACCGGTTTTGGCGATCGCGTCCTCGTCACCATGGTGCTCAGGTACGGAATCGGGAATCCGCCCGTCCGGATTTCCAATGTCATTATGGTCACTATCGCAAGGTTCAGAAAACCGGGACTCCGTTCCCGATTTCACCTGTGATGTAGCCGGGATTTCTAACTCCCGGCTACAGTGGGCATGCCTGTGTGTATATGGGTGTGCATGCGGTGTGTATATGTGAGGGGGGCAGGAACTGGAGGAGGAGGGTGGGGGAGGACTCTGGGGAGAGGGGCGGGGGAGACCCCATGTCAGTGCCAGGGAAGGAATTCCCTGGGACTGATAGTGCCTACTGATAATGCCTACTGCCATGGTTTTCGTGCCGGTAAGTTTGGCACGAAAAAACAGGCCGGGTCGTAATCCCAAGGGTGAGATTGTGACGGCTGACGGGCTGGAGACCGAAGTCTCCAGCGACCGTTACCCCCCTGGCGGTCTGTGTGTTAACGTGGCGGTCTTTGATGGCGGTTACCATCAGGGACATAATCCCATTTTTTTAACCGCCAGCCTGTTGGTGGTATGAACGCTGATTTAACACTGACCACCAGGGTTGTAAGGAGAGCCTTTATGTTAATCAAACGAAAGGGAATCCATCCATGGATTTTGTTGAAAATGTTAAGAAATATACTATTTTGCCCTGGCAGGGACCCAGAGCGGACCCATGATCAAGGCTAGGGGCTAGGGTATTCCTACCCTTCCCCCCTTTTTTGGGGGGGGATGGGGGGGACTCAGCTGAATCCTTGTCCCAAAATGGCTGCCCACACTTCCTGCTTGAAGTGTTGGCAGCCAATCAGATATATGCATGGGGACTGTTGGATCCTCGGAGGATCTGCGTCCCTAGATAGATATATTTTTTAACAATTATTAACTCTAAAACTACTTAATGGATTTACACTGTATAACAAAAAACAGTATCTCTAGACCAGGATCTGACTTTCTCCCAAAGTTGGTATAATCCACCCAGCAGTGTGGGGGGCCCTTTTTTTCAGTCCCCACTTGCCGGATGACCCAGAAACTTTCAGAAAGAAGCTTAACCAACTGTCATATTGGTTTGAAATTGTTGTGAAGATTCGTTAACTACGCCAAAGTTATTGGCAAAAAAAAACGCTTTTCCTATGGAAACTAGATCCTAACTATAACTGGCTACTGGTGACCGATGGGGATGAGTTATAGTTAGGTGAGGTAACTATAACTGCTGAATTTGTATGGTTTGGAACATCTGAAAAGGCAGCCTAAGCATTACATCCCTGTAACCTTTGGTTTTTGCAGTGAGTGTCTAAGAGTTTTTTATTGTATCCTAACTGTAGCATCCCTGAAACCTTTGTTTTTTCAGTGAGTTTCTAAGGTTTTTTTTCTATTTCTCACTATAACGTCCCTATAACCTTTGTTTTTTTCAGTCAATTTCTAGGTTCTTTTTATTCTATGTCCTAACTATAGATCACTTTAACCATTTTTTTTTATTGAATTTCTAAAGTTATTTTTATTGTATTTCCGATTTTTAACAACCCTGTTAGCTATATTTTTTACTTTAGTGAATTTCTACGTTTTTTAAAAATTCCATTTCCTAACCATAATATACATGTCACCTTTGTTTTTTTAGGGAAATTCTAGGGTCTTTTGAATGTCAAGTAATATGCCCATTGCAGTGCACGGTGGGGAGAGTTGGATGCAGGGCCTGGCCTGGCATTGTGCTGTCCCCACCCAAGCTTGGTGCTCCTGCCCCCTCTTCTCCTTGCCATTCATTGTCTAAGTCCAAGCACTGTGTGGCTGTTGTTCAGCCACTGCCCTTTTTGCCTAACCTTCTGCATCATAAACCTTCTCCCTACCCTCTGTTGTCTTAGTTTATGCACCAACCCTCCTCCTCCTGCCCTAAATAGTCCTATGTGCCTCCACTGCCCTCCATTTAGCTTCATATCCCTTCACACTCCTCATGCCCGCATTACCAAATTCTACACCCCATCATTGCCCTCCTGCTTAGCCTCTGTGCTTAGCTTGCTGTCCCTACCCTCCTTTCCCCTGCCCTCCAATGTCTGTGTGCATAACCCTGCTTCCTCCTATTTGTCCACAATGTTCCATGGGCCTGCCACTGCCCTTCCTACCTACTCTGAGTGTTCTGTTGAGCTGCCACTGCAACTCCCACCTGCCTAACGTGGTCAGATGACTGCCACATGTCCCTGCCACGTTCACCCTGTCCAAGTTCCATGCCACTATTCCTTCCCTTCTGTCTTCCATGGTCTATTTTTCTGCCAATCCCTTCTGTCCTCCATGCTCTGTTGTGCTGCAATTGCTTCTCCTGCCTACCCGGCATAGTCTGTTGAAAAGCCCCTTCCCCTGACCTCTTTTGTCTGTGCCCAGCCCCTACCCCTCCATGGTCCCTTGTGCATGCTCCCTCCCTCTTGCAACTATGGATGTTGCGCTGCCACTAACCCTCCCGCTTGCCATGCATGGTCTTCTGTGCTGGTCCACCCCCTGCATCCTGCCTGAGATGCCTTGCAGCACCTGACCCCTTCCCACTTTCCCTCCATTTTCTGTGTGTATGCCATTATATTCTCACTCTTGCCCACCATGATGTGTTGTGCTTCCAGTGTCCATCCCACCTGCCCTCCTTGGTTAGCGTGCTGCTCCTGCCCTGATCCCTGGCCTCCACTGACTTCTATTTGTAATGTGCATGCCCCTATCCCATTCCTCCTGCCTTGTGTGGTCCATTATACTGCAACTGTCCCACCTGTTTGTCCGGTATTGTCAGCTTGCTGCCCCTACCTTTTTCCCCTCTGCTCTCTGTTGTCCATGTGCATGGCCCAGCCCCACTCCCTATTGCTTTCTATGGTCTTTTGTGCTGTACTGCACTGTGTGGTGTATTGTGCTGCTGTAAACCCTGGCGTCTGCATTGTAATGTCAGTCTGGTGCCCCTGACCATCATTGTTATCCTAGTCTATTGTCCCTACCCCATTCCTCTAGCCCTTTATGACCCAATGTACTATATGTGTCAACTTTTTTAACTTGGTTAGAGGAAGATTTTGAAACATAAAACCTGAGGAATTGATTTTCCCCATAGATCTGCATTGACAAAGAGGAAAGTTTAGGGAGGAGACAGATAAAATAAAGTCTTTTTGGGCTTAAAACATCAGGAGACTCCTGCCTAAATCAGGTCTGTTGACATGTATGGTTGTACACTGCCTCTTTCTTCTTACCTCAATGGTCTGTTATATTGACATGTATGGTTGTACACTGCCTCTTTCTTCTTACCTCAATGGTCTGTTATATTGCCAAAGTGCCTCTTTTGCCTGTCCTGCATGGTTGGTTTGCTTTCACTGCCCCCTTTTCCTGTGCTGTCCATGGTCCATTGTACTGCCACTGTCCCTCCCACCTGCCCAGCATGGTCAACTTTCTGCCTTTTCACCCTCCTTCTTGCCCTCAATTTTCCAAGACCCTGATCCCTGCCTCCCCACATTATTTTAATGAACAACTAGATTGCTAACACTCTATATTAATTACTAAAGTGTGGCACACCTGAAGTCATCTTGATATAATCAAAACTGTAATACCTAAAGCATTTCCTTTAGAAATCATAAACATTAGAGGGTCCTATTTCCATAGAAATTATGGTTGGTGGTCTAAAAAACAAAAATGAGGAAATATTGTCTTTTAATTTGTTTGCTATCTTTATGTTGTTTTATCTAAGGGTAGATGGTGAGTTCTGCTCTACTAGTGGACTTAATGGAGTTTTTGGCACTCCATGCTCCACTTGGAGTGCAGAGTTCAACCAAATACTCCACTAGCCCCACCAACGGAGCAGAGCTCATTATGTATGCACTACAGCCCAGTTATGGGCCACACAGCGCAAGTGCAGACAGTCTGTGCTTGCCCTGTGTAGCCCATAACTTAGCTGCAGTGCGCACAAGATGAGCTCAGCTCTGTTGGTCGGGCCAGTGGCACAGCAGCTCCGAATGATCCAATGAGGTGGAGAGCCAGCCAGACTGCTGGCAACGAGGACCGCCTCGGACCCAAGACATTGGTAAGTCCTCGTTTTTTTTTTATGCACACACTGATGCACAAAAGACCTGGAACTGCAACCTTTGCTGCCTACAGCCCTGGCCTGAATTGCACAAGAATCACCAGAACATGTGTAAATCTGTTCAGACGTTTAAGAGAAATTAAAGGAAAACCAAATTTGTATATCTAAGACCGCAAATCCATCACAATAATTTTGCGACAATCATGGCGAATTTGCTAATGCTCAAACAAACAGGAATGCTGTGATTGTCTGGCCACAACCTGACCAGAAAGTTGCAGCCACCGTTTTAGGTAATAAGACACAGTCCCCAGAGATGAAAAAATAAAATGAAAGTGGCATAAAGGGTACAAAGGTGGAGATACTGGACCTTAAGGCTGTGTGAATGGGGTTTTTGAGGGTGAAATTGTGACCTTAAAATTCAATTTTTATAGTGTCAGATATTTACGAACACTCAGCATGACCCCCATGTAACATCGGGACAAATTCACAAAAAAAAACAGAAAAACAACAAAAAAAAACATTAACAGATTCATTCATACACTAAATCATTCACTCATAGAAGCACTCAGACACTCATGCACCTACTCACAGATCCACATAGAGAGTAATACACCCACTTTCAGACCCACTCAGACATTCATGCACCCACACACAGACCCAATCAGACCCTCACACACCCACTCACAGACCCCCTAAGACACTTAGGCCCTCATTCCAACCCTGGCGGTCATAGACCGCCAGGGTGGCGAATGACGGAAGCACCGCCAACAGGCTGGCGGTGCTTCACACGTCATTCCGACCACGGTGTTACACCCGCGGTCGCCCAGCCGGGTCCGGCGGTTTCCCACCGGATTAGCCCCGGCTGGGAGAATCCTCCATGGCGGCGCTGCAAGCAGCGCCGCCATGGGGATTCCGACCCCCTTCCCGCCAGCCTGTTTCTGGTGGTTTTCACCGCCAGAAACAGGATGGCGGGAACGGGTGTCCTGGGGCCCCTGGGGGCCCCTGCACTGCCCATGCCACTGGCATGGGCAGTGCAGGGGCCCCCTAACAGGGCCCCAGTATGCTTTTCACTGTCTGCTCAGCAGACAGTGAAAAGCGCGACGGGTGCAACTGCACTCGTCGCACACCTGCAAATTCTGTGTTGCAGGCCCTTTCCCGCTGGGCCAGCGGGCGCTCCCTTGGCGGGCGCCCGCCGGCCCAGCGGGAAAGTCAGAATGGCCTCCGCTGTCTTTTGACCGCGGAGCGGCCAATTGGCGGTTCCCGCTTGGCGGGCGGCGGTCAGAATGACCGCCTTAGGCATCCATTCACAGACTTACTCGGACACTGATGCACCCACTCACAGACCCACTCAGACCCTCATGCACCCACTAAAAGACCCATTCAGACACTGACACACCTACTCACAGACCTGATCAGAACCTCATGCACCCACTCACAGACCCTGTCAACCATTCTTGCTTCCACTCACAGACCCACTGATGCACACACTCACACACACACACTCAGACCTCATGCACCCACTCATTCACCTACTCAGACACTCATGCACCCACTCATTCACCTACTCAGACACTCACTCACCCACTTACAGACCCACTCAGACGTCCATGCTCTCACTCACAAACCCACTCAATCCGTCACACACCAGTGACAGACCCACTTGGACACTCACACACACATTCACAGACCTGCTAAGACACTCATACATCCATTCACAGACCCACTCATATACTGACACACTCACACACAGACCCACTTCGACCTTCATGCACCCACTCAGACCCACTCACACACTCATTCACAGACTCACTCAGACACATATGCACCCACTCACAAAACCACTCAGACCCTCACGTACTCATTCACAGATACACTCAAACACTCACACATCCACTCACAGACCCACTCAGACTCTCAGGCAACCACTCACAGACCCACTCAGACACTGGCACATCCACTCACAGACCCACTCACATCCTCACTCATCCATTCACAGACCCACTCAGACTCTGACACACCCACTCTCACATCCACTGAGGCACTCATGCACCTACTGACAGATTCATTCAGACAATCACACACCCACATGCACCCTAAGGTAACTATAACTTGTCCCTTCACCATGCACTGATACTTACCCCAGATGTTACAGCACGCATGAAATAAATTATAACACAAATAAAAATATCAATAAAACATTAGCAATCAAATTATTGAAGAAAAAAGTGTGCTTGGCGGGGGCGCGAGTTATAGGGGGTGAGTTTTAGCTACTTTAAATAATTATAACTATAACTGCTGAGTTTCTATGGTTTTGTGCAAGTAAATTCAGAATCTAGCTATGATGTCCCTGTAAAGTTTGTTTTTTATATATATATATATATATATATATATATATATATATATACATATTACCTAGTGGCAGTCACCACTTGGTTGCTATAGTTAGAACCATGTTTCCATAGAAAAGCATTTTGTAGTCTTTGTCTTGTATGGTGGTGTTCTAAGGCGGGGAGCCAATCTTGAGTGGAGGTTTCTTTGTTGGATGTATTTGGTTATTTTGGTCCTGTTCCATGTATAGCTTTGTGGGTGATACAAAGCAGCTTGAATGTGCATCTTCTGGCAACAGGTAACCAGTGTAGTGTTCTCAAGGCAGGGGAGATGTGGGCTTGTGGCTTTACATGTAATAGTAGCCTGGTTGCGGAGTTCTGAATACGTTGTAGTTTTTTCATAATAGATAGAGATGATCCATGGTAGAGGCCATTGGCATAATCCAGTTTGGATAGTACGAGTGAGATAGTAGCTTGCACCTTGTGTGGAAATCCGAGGTGGGGGAAGATGCATCGTAGAGTCTTCAAGGAGTCTTCAAGGTGATGAAGCTTGTTCATGCTAATTTGTCCACTTGGGCATTCATAGTTAACTTTGGATCTAGGGTGATTCAAAAGTTTTTAGCTTCCTTGGATAATTGAGGAGATGGTCCGAGATCATCAGGCCAGACGCAAAGAGGGTCATAACTTTTCCAGTCACCACATATGAGTATTTATGTTTTGGAGGTCTTTAGTTTGAGATGGCTCCAGGTCATCCACTGATCAACGGCTCTGAGGCAACTGAAGATTTCTGAGTTTTCAATGTTTTTGGGACATTCTAATGTAAGTAGTATTTGTGTGTCATCTGCATAGTTGTAGCATGTGAGAAAAAAATCATTGATCAGTTCTGGTAATGATATCATGTATATGTTGAAAGGCAAAGGTGAGATGATTGATCCTTGGGGGACCCCTGCTTCTGGGAGGTAGGGTTTGGACGAGAAGTGGGGTGAGTAGATGATATTATATCTTTTTTGAAGATAGGAAGTAATCCAGTCGAAAGCAGTCCCTGGTATGCCAGCTTCGTGGAGTCTTTGAATTAGGGTGTCATGGTCAACCGTATCAAAAGCAGCCGAGAGGTCCAAGAGAAGTAGTGCAGCAACTCCATTGCGGTTGACTGTTTTTAAGATCATCCCAGATTGCTTTGAGTGCTGATTTAGTGCCTCTTCCTGGGCGGAATCCAGTTTGGAAGTCTGAAAGTATAGAATTGTCTTCAATGAATTGGTCTGTAGTTGTGGGGTCTTGCGGGTCTCAGTTTGTTTTCTTTAATAACGGTTGCATGTATGCCTTTCTCAGGTCTACAGGTAAAGAGTTGTTGATGATTCTTCTTACAGGTGTGGCAGCAGAAGTCGATAAAATAATGTTCTTGAAGATTTGTGGTTGACAAGGGTCAGAAGGGCAACAGGAAGGCCTGCTTGCTTTCACAAAATCCATAAATTCACCTTGGGATATTTGTTGGAAGGACTGTAGAGGCTGGGTTGGTTTATTCTTAGAGGGTATTTTAGGAAAGGGGTTAGTGCTAATGGTTTTCTTCTGTTTTAAATAGGAGTCCAATGTGTCTGCCTTGGTTGTGTAGTGCGTTGCCAATTTGTTTGTGAAATCTTGAGTAGTGGGATGACTTCCTTCCATGCATGTAGGTTTTCTAAATTCATTGAGAATTTTATAAAATTCCTTGGTTGTAGATTTAGCATTTTGAATTCTGTCTGAGTAGTACCTTTTTTAGCTTTTTTGATTGATGATTTGTATATTCTGTTAAGTTTGTGAAGCTGCAGTTTGTCTTGACTGTTGTTTGTTTTGAGCCAGATCCGCTGCAACTTTCAGATTTGTTGCTTTATCTTTTTAAGTTTCTCCAAGGTGTTAGTTTTCTTTTGTCGTGTTTAGTTTTTCTGAGTGGTATTAGGATGTCAAAAGCTTCCTGTAGCCACTCAGAATGTTTTTGCACAGAATTAATTGTATCTAGATCTGTGTTGGCTGTTAGTTGTGTTTCTAAGTCATCCAAATTGAGTTTGCTCCTTGGTCAATAGGTGCATGTATGTAAGTAGTTGTGGGGTGTGTTGATTTGTGGAGTTTTATGTCAGAAAGTTATCAAATGGTGGTCTGACCAAGTGATTGGTGTGATGCTATGAACGGTAACTAGTTCAGGCTTAGTAAAAATGACATCTAGGATGTGTCCAGCATTGTGTGTGGGATTGTGTACAATCGGATATAGGTTCAATGCGACTGGGCCAGTGGTGATAGCTTTTGGATGGGGCATATTGGGTTTGTCAAACCAAATGTTTAGATCCTCAAGAATGCATAGGTTGGAGTATAGTGTAATAAGGTTTGAGCATGTATCTAGAAAAGCATCTGGGAATGTGGAGTTGTTAGGTGGAGGTCTGTAAAGGAGGAGAAAGTTACAGGAGGAAGTTGGAGTAGGGTGGCATCTGGTGAGGAGGGCTTCACAACCTTGTATGGAAATGTTGTCTGTTTTACTGAGGCTTATTGCATGTTTGAATATAATAGCTAGTCCACCTCCTCTCTTGCCTATACGGTTTTGTGTGATGGTTTGATGGCCCGGAGGAAGGGCTTCATGCAACACTGGGTCCATGTCATCTTCCAACCAGGATTCAGTTATGAATAGTAAGTCAGGTTGTGTGTCTGTGAGCAGGTCGTAGATGTGGTGCTTGTTTTTTTAGAGTGATCAAGCATTTATGAGCTGGCGGTTTAGAACAGGTGTGTTAGTGGTAGTGTTGTTTTGTTTAGGAGAAGAATAAGTAGTATAATATGAGCTTGAAGCAGGAGTGTTGTTAGTTGTGATAACTGTGTGAGGCTCATAATAGTTTAACTTTTCAATATAGTGTTCCTCTTCCAGCTAGTTAAGGAGGCATTTTGTTGGGTCTGTGTTTGTGGGTGGTGGACTTGGTGGCTGAGAGAGACATGAAGAGTGTACTGTTTTTTGAAGGGTAGTCTTATTATGTAATAGACAAGGGGATGCAAGGTTGTTCAGAGTTGCATATTGTTTATTTTGTTTGTGTCTGTTTAGTGTGGATGGAGTATGGGTTAGGGGTGGTGGAGGAGCATGTGGATCATGATGTAAGGCTCTAAATTGCGCAATGGAGGAGAGGCGAGTGAATGAAAGTTGCTGGGTTGGGGTGCTTGTGGTAGGTGTTTCTAAAGAGTGAGAAAATAGGGGTAAAGATTGGCGTGACTTGTATTCTTTGTGTAGTCCTGAGGGTGGGAGTGGGTGTGAGGATAAGTATAATGAAAGTTTGTATTGATTTGATGTGCTGATGTGTGTAGTCTGTATTGTTTTTGTGGAATAGTGAGAGGGGATATTGATGTAGTTGTTTTTGGTGAGGGATTTGTATGTGAGATAGTGGTGGTAAGTGGAATTAGAGTGTTAGATGAGGTGTTGATGTGTTTTGGAGATGAATGTGTGAGGTGTGTAAGGGGCGATGGATGTGTGTCAGGGGAGTTAGTGTTAGTTGTGATGACTGGAAGAGGTAATATGTGTGGTGGAGTGAAGTGTGGGGATTGTATGGTTGTGTGTAATTGGTAAAGAGAGGGGAGGAGTGTTTGTAAATGGTGTGTTGGAAGGCTGGGTATGAGCATTGTTATGATGAAAGGTGGTCTGTGTGGAGCAAACAGAGGATAGTGTTGTTGGTAGTATGAGCTGGGAGTGTGTATCTGGAAGGCTGAGACTGAGAGAAATGTATAGTGTGATTTTGTGTTGTGTGGGTGATGGCAGGTTGTGTTAGTGGGAGTGGACAGAGTAGTGTTTGTTGTGAGAATGCAGGTGTTTGATTGTTGTAGTTGTGGAGGATATGTGTATATGTGTTGTATAATGGGTGTTGTGTTGGGTGATGGGACATTGCAATCTGTCTGTGGTCAGTTTGTGATGCATGAGTTGGATGTCTTTGCAGATAATGTGTTTGCATGTTGATGGATGTGTAGGGACTGTGTTCATTCCTTGTCAATAGAGAATTGGGCAGCATTTCTGGCCCTAGTCCCTAGTGCCGAACAGGCCCAAACAGGCAACTGCCCTTGTCCTCTCTGCCCTTTGCCTCGACTCCCGGGCAGAGACACCCTGAGTCCTAGGCTTAAAGAGCCCTACTGGCCAATAGGAACCAGGTCCTAACCCTAACCAATCCAATTTCTAACCCTGATTCAAACAACTAATGGGAGACCCAGCCCTAATCACCAATCATACCCCTAATCCTGACCACCAATCACAGCCCAGCCCTAGAACCAGCAGCCAATCAAAATCTCAGCCCTATCCACCAATCACAGCACTAGAACCAACAGCCAATCAGAATCTCAGCCCTATCCACCAATCACAGCCCTAGAACCAAGTGCCAATCAGAACCTCAGCCCTATCCACCAATCACAGCCCTAGAACCAACAGCCAATCAGAATCTCAGCCCTATCCACCAATCACAGTCCTAGAACCAACATCCAATCAGAATCTCAGCCCTATCCACCAATCACAGCCCTAAAACCAAGAGCCAATCAGAATCTCAGCCCTATCCACCAATCACAGCACCAGGCCTGGAGCCAGCAACCAATGGAAAGACCAGCTCCCAACAACCTATCACAACAACATATGCAACAACCAATAGGAACTCATATAAGGAACAAGTTAACTGAAGTCCAGTCCCTGTGGCCAGCAAGGAGGCAGCTGCTGTTCTATTCAGAATCTCCTTGGATACAGAGAGCTGAATCCACACTTCCAAGCTAGCAGAGTCTACTTTCCAGGTAAGGGAGAGATTGTTTAAAAACGAACACGGGAATACTGCTGGTCGCGGGCTCAGAAATGTGGCTTTTTTTAGGCAAAAAACAGTGGGGGGCAGACAGTTTCTAAACAAAATTTAAATCACAGAAACAGATTAAAACAGTCTCCTGAAACACACTCTGCAAGATGTATGTAGCCTTTTTACTTAGAAAAGAGGGGGTGAGGGGGTTATAAAGTCATGTGCCACAAACTAGAGAGGTAATTCACACAGTCACGGCAAAAACGGAAATAAAAAAAAAATACCACTTTAAAAGGCCAAGCTGCCTGAAACACAGAGAGTCCACAGTAAAACAGGAACAGGTAGCTGAAATAAACACCTTTGAACAAATAATACTAGTTACCCAGAAAAGTCTGGGGGCTCCTTACCCAGGTCTTTTAGCAATCCTTGAACACTGGGCTGTATTAGGACACAGGGAAGATGCTGAGGCTTACAAATGGAGGTCACGTGCTGCTGTGACCTGTGTCTGGAACATACAATGGTTCATGTGACTGGGGAAAGGGCCCCTGCCTTCCCCTCAGCGGAGTTGGAACGTCTTGTGGATGGGGTCCGACCCCAGTACGGACTGCTGTATGGGCCTCCAGACCAACAGGTGAGTACACTGTGAGCACGATGCATGGGGCATGAATGCATGGAGTTGTGTGTGTGAAGGCATAGTGTGGGGAAAGGGGGGTGGGGGGATGCCCTTGGGTGGCGTGCAGCTTGTGTGCTGTGCCCTGTGTGTGCAAATGGCAATGTGAAGTGGTATGGTGGGCCATAAGTGTAACAGGCAGGAATGGTCTGATTGACACCTTTTCCTGGGTGTATTTCTTTGCAGGTCAGCTTCTATCAAAAGAAGTGTATATGGTGTGCCATCACCAAGGACATGTGGACCCTGGGGGTCTACGGCAGGTGGAGCACCCACTGTCAGAAACAGTGGGAGGAACTGAGACGCTGGGCACGGAAAACAGCAGAGGCCCAGCTGGGGATGGCCTCCCGACGATGGTGTTCGTCTACCTGGAGCTGGATGGGCACTGGAGGGCAACACAGCAGCCACAAGGGGGTGAGTACAGTGAACATCATTACAACTTACGCATGGTAGGGGGGTACCCGGGTAGGGGATGTGTGTCAGTGGGTGCCCCTAGGCCAGGCCTGACATTGCAAAGTAGGTCCCATGCTGGGGAGGGTTCTGAAGTGATAATCCTGCTACCTAGCTTGTAGTTGTCCACTACTGGTCAGGGCTGTGTGGCTCTAAGGTGTGCTGCAGGTGGCGGTATGTGTCCATCCCCATGTCCTGGTGGCTAGCATTATTACTGGTGGTGCATTGCATAGTGCATAGGGCTGTTCCCTGTGATTGACAGTAGTGTGTTCGCCAACTGTGGTGTTGGTGCAGCCATTGACCCAGTGTATCCTTTGTCTCTTCCCCCTCTTTTTGTTTTGTCATCCTGTCCTTATGTGCATTAGCATCATCTGGCGGAGGAGCCGAGGCACTGGCGATGGAGGGAGCTGCATCCAACAGGACCCAGGAAGTTGAGTCCACTGACGGTAAGGGCACCAGTTGACGGAGGGTGAGGGGAGCACCACGGCGGAGCCTGGAGGGGACAATTCAGACACATATACCTCCTCTGATGGAAGCTCCTTGGTGGTGGCGGACACCTCTGTGACCAACCCAGCTACAGGAACAGCCGTCACCCCCGTACCAGCACCACTCTCCCAGCAGCCCTTCATCGAGTTTCCTGTTCCCGCTCACCCAGGAGTGTGGGCATCTATTATGCCCCAGGCACCTCAGGCCCTGCCCCAGTGAGCCCTGCTGCCCTGAGGGAGAAGGCTATTGACCTCCTGCAATCCATCTCTGTTGGGCAGTCAACCATTGTGAATCCAATCAACAGCTGCTGCCAGGAAGGGTAAGGAGCCTGCCCAAAGTGCTGCCCGGAAGGGCAAGGAGCCTGTGCCTAGTGCTGCCAGGAAGGGCAAAGAGCCATCAACAGCTGCTGCCAGGAGGGGCAAGGAGCCTGCCCCAAGTGCTGCCCGGAAGGGCAAGGAGCCATCCCCAGCTGCTGCCAGGAAGGGCAGGGGGCCTGGTGCAGGGACTCAGTCGAAGCCCCCAACAACAACCATGGTTGTGCAGCTGTCTGAGGCTGCAGGGGATGGGCTGGAGCCTCCCCCACTACCAGCAGGAGCAGCACCACCACCACCAGCAGTGGCAGCTGTCTGAGGCTGCAGGGGATGGGCTGAAGCATCCCCCCACAACCACCAGCAGCAGCATCACTACCACCACTGAGCAGCCATTGCCGCCAGCGGGTGGTGGGTAGTCCTGCCTCCATGGGCTGCTCTGCGGCCTGCCCTCTGCAAATCCTGTGGGAATGACACCCACCTCAGAGACTGTGACCTTGCACTACCCAGGATCAAAAACACAGGGCACGATGCCCCCTCCAGAATCCGTGGGTATGACACCCATTCAGCCCATCCTCCCCAGGATCAAGAGCACCGGGCACAACGCCCCCTCCAGATCCAGTGGGTATGACACCCACTCACCCATCCTCCCCAGGATCAGAAGCACAGGGCACGATGCCCCCTCCAGAACTAGTGGGTATGACACCTGCTCACTCATCCTCCCCAGGATCAGAAGCACAGGGCACAATGCCCCCTCCAGAACCAGTGGGTATGACACCCACTCAAGAGGCTGTAGCCTTACACTCCCGAGGACCAATTACAGGGCATGTTGCCCCCTCCGGAGCCAGTGGGCAAATCACCTACTTGGGAGACTGTGGCCTTGCACTCCTCAGGACCAAGCACAGGGCATGTTGCCCCCTCCAGAACCAGTGGGCAAGTTACCCACTTTAGAGACTGTGGTCTTGGACTCCCCAGGGCCAAGCACAGAGCATGTTGCCCCCTCCAGGACCAGTAGTGTTGTTCCATCTGCCGGCTGAGGTGCCCCCCCATTCCCGTCCCCCTGAGGTGCCTGCCTATTTTCCAACTGATGCCCCTGCAGTGTTCTCCCCGTATTGCTGCAGGTGACAAGTGGGGCCTTGGACTTTGGCCTGTGGCCGACGCATATTTAGGACTGGGCAATGTCCCTTGAACTGAACATATGTATGTACCATTAGATTGAATTTTCATTTTCTACAGTATTTATATTATTATACTCACTTTCACCAATTCCTTTTGTCCTTGCATTATTCCTTAGGGGTATGGGGGAAAAATGTTTTATTACTGCATCTGATTGTGTGTATAGTGTTGGGGGTTGGGGTGTATGTTGTGCATGTGTGTGTGTCTCTCTTTTTCCTACCACCGTCCCTAGTGTGCTAGGCGGCTGTTCTCACAGTGGGCGTCTTTGCCGTTGTTGGTGTTCGTGGTGGAGCAGGATGTAGAAAATCATTGGTAAGATCTGAAGTTCAGGCTCCATGGCGGCGTGGTTGTTCCCTGTGTCTCCAAAGGTGAGTCCTTTCCCTTCTGAGGTCTGTTTCTGCCAGGCTTTTGATGTCGTTGGTACTGCCCTGGAAAAGGTGGTGGAATGTGGTATCATAATATGGCGGGCGGAACATTGACTTCCACCTGGCTGTAGGCGGCTACTGCTGTGGTGCCTGTTGTTTCTGCCCTGGCAGTCGGTGTGGTAAAGTGGCTGTCTATGGGAGTTCTCACCGCCATGGTCATAATTTGGCGGTAGTTACCGCCAGCCTGTTGGCGATATGACCGCCACTTTATCACCGACCGCTAGAGTTGTAATAATGGCCATCGTTTGTTGCAGATAATTCTATTGCTGCAGGTCACAACATCACTACTTACATAACAAAGGATGAAAAGACAGAGATAGAAGAGATGTAGGAAGAGATTTCAGCAGAAAAGAGTCTCACCAAAAAAAGTGTACAGTTTTAGCTTGAAGATGCTTTAACACAGGGAAGTTGGTTCTTATGAATACGCAGATAGGTTGATTTCTGCAAGTTTGCTGTCCAAGTCTAGATAAATTGTGTGGGTAAGCTTAGGCCTTGTCTTTAATAGAATATTAATGTTTTTTCCAGAAATAGAGTATCTTACAGAAGTTGATCCTGAGAGTACAGATAATCTAAAGACTAACATGCCTGGCACATACTACCCAGGAAGAAGTGCCCATCTTGAAAGCATATCTATGCATGAAGCACTGCAGCATTATACATGTAGAAGTAATGTCACTGAAAACATTGAGGAAGGAAGATTTGCAGTTAATGGACGTGATGGTTGTTTGGTAAGATACAACAAAAGATGTCCAAAGAATCACAGGAAGCTTAGTTGCCTAACTCCAAACAGAAGAGAATTTCTCTATGTGCCACTTTTCCAAACCATGGCAAGCTGAATCAGATCTACTTGGGCACTATGACTGTTCTGAAGATTCATTAAATGTTGCAAAATATATTATTCAGTGCTCTGTCTTTCAAACATACTTACAGATGTTGAAAGATGAAGTTCAACAAGAAGAAACTATTGTGACTGAAATAGCCAGTGAGAGTTCACAGAGCAGCCAAAGTTCAGCTCCAGCAAGTCAAGATTTTCTTGGAGAACCAGTAACTCAAAATAAAGCAGCTATAACAAAATGGAGATTGCCATGCACCTGGCAAGAGAGGAAACTATGGATTTAGTTAGTGGAACAACTGAACAATGAACAGAGAGAAGTTTATAATGAAGTTAAAACTAAAAGAGAACACAGATTTCTCCACGACAAATACCTATGTGAATGTTCTACATATAAACCAATATTACTGTATATCAGTGAACAAGCTTGTATTGGGAAAAGCTTCCTAATTAAACTTCTCACTAGTTATCTAGAAAAGACTACTAATTCAAATTTGTCATACGCAGTGACAGGACCAATAGGATTAGCTGCTTATAATATTAAAGGATTACTCTGCATCAACTATGAATGCTACCTGTTGAACACAACAATAAATTGGAATATCAAAAATTATCTTGTCATTGTGAAGTTTCAAGAGTAATGATAAAGATGACTCTTCTCATCATTGATGAAGTGAGCATGGTATCAAACTTAATGCCTGCTGTCTTGCTGTATCCACTTAAGGATGCAGCAAGTTTTCAAAACAAACTATGATGTACCTGTTGGAGGAAAACATTTAATTGGCTTTGGTGACCTACTCCAACTTTTCCCTGTTGAAGGACAACCGATTTTAGAACTCTTCTACATAAGGAATTCCTAAGGAAGTATTGGCCATATAAACATTTGGTTAAACTGAATAGAAATAATTAATAAAAAACATGTGTCAAGCATCCAATATGGAATATGGATGAACACTGAAAGATATTAGAGTACGAGTTCTTACAAAACATGGGAAGTGTGCTTTGGAAAGTCAACAAATCAAGACTCTATTCTCATCCACCATAACAGCACCAGAAATAATGTTCAATTTCAGCAAAGAAACTAAATCTATAGTTTGTTTATTGCCAACACATCAAAAGTGCTCAAAATCTAATGAAAAATTACTACAACTGGAGAAACAAACTTTTTTTGAAATAACAACTTTTGATAAAATAGAACATCAAGGAGTCATAATATTACTGACAGATAAACTACAAGCAAAATATGATTCTTTGGAAAAATCAGTATCTAAAACAGCAGGATTAGTAATGCGTTTTCGTGTCTGTAAAAACTATTGAACTATTTTACGACGCAACTTAAACTTTGAGGAAGGCTTAGAAAATGGTACAATGGGTAAAGATATTGATTTCATTAACTTTCCAAACAGAGATGAGATAGAGTATTTGGCTGTGAACTTTGAGCAGTTAGAGGATCGGCCGGTGTGTTGTATGCTTTTTGCTTGTAAAAGACTTATACGCCTAACGACAACAGTTCCCTGTCTTTGTAGCATACGCAGTAACCATCCATAAATCGCAAGGTTTAAGTGTAGGTGCAGCTTTGATTAATATTGGCACTTCCGTAGTCAAAGAAGGAATGTTATATGCAGCATTGTCAAGGATTAGAACTTTTTATGGCTTGTTTTTAGTTGATTGTGATGAGAACAAAGTTAGAGCTCATGTACACTGTGAACAGGAGTAGAATTGATTACAAAGCCTTTATACTCCTTATTTAGGTCAGTACCATGTTTATGAGAAATGAATACTCTGTCCAAATATGGAAAATCGCAAAAGAGTCAACAGACTCTCAGGAAATGAAAGGACAACAAAGAAACTGCTTAAAAGAGAACACTGGAAAAAGAGCTGGAAAACAGTTCAGGGGTCAACTGCTATGCAAATATTATTCTCAACATCTTGTTCCATTTACCCCATGTAGTAAATGAAATTGAAAAAAAATCAGACAACAGAATGCATTCTGCACTACTTCATTTGCTGCAATTTTTAAGAAGTGACAGAACTGTAATACATTCTGCTTCAAGAATCCAAGATCTTTTAGACATATGTATGGGATCAATAATGTTTACTCTCAATACTCTCAATACTCAGCAAGATGATGAATTTATCATGGTCATACTTGGAGTCTTAGAAGAGGAAGAAGTAAGTAATGATGAGATATTTGGACTCAGTTGAAATGGAAAAGGTATAGCGAAGACTGCTCAGTTACATCTAGCTCTCAAATTAATTCTGAACAACTCCTTTAATTAACATTACCTAATTCTAAAACTGTGTCTGTTGAGAAAAAGTAACTAAAATATGATGTGCCCAACCTGCATATCTGACCTTCCCTCTACATTGTATCTACAAAGAACAGGAAAATAACTTATAGTAATGCTACAACGTTGCAGACCAGGTGGCTCTAAATTGGACACTCAAATTACGAACTTCAAATCTGGACAAATATAAGTCTCAGGAAGAACTTTTACTACTTTGGCTATCATTTTTCACAAATTAATACAACCTTTGGAAATTACACTGTATATCTAAAGAGCGAAACTGTATTGCCTCAATGCCATGACATCAACCTAAAATACAAAGCAGAACTTCCATTCAAACTACCAAACTCATATCTTCTCTTTCTTCAACTGAAGTTCTAAGGAGGAATTCTGCTTTAAAAAGTGGCGTACAGTGTTTACATGGTTTTTCACTTTTTTGTACATTATGTGGCCTATTAGGGGTAATGTTTTCAAAAAAGATCTTCAAGAATCAGTAGAAGTTTTAATTTTCCAAAGAGGAATTAAATTAAGCAGTGAATCTACTACTCTCTAATTAAAGTGTGAAACTGATGGTCATACTCCAATGACAGCAGACTTAAGTTGAAACCTTCAATACTCAGTGACCCATTTTGTTTCTCCAACCAAACCTGTATGTCAGAATTGAAGAAAATTAGTGTTGTGTGGATTATTTTGTACATGAACCTTAAGCAGTGTACACATCATTTGGCCTACCAGGGATGATGTTTTCTAAACAATCTCTAAAATCAAAGAGTTCTTCACATTTATTTCTGATATTGTACAAATATAATAATATAAGATTTTTTTTTTAACATTTATGTTTAGGTTACTAAAGTATCTCTGAAAAAAGCCACTAATCAATGAATTATAGTGAGTGCAATGCATAGTGGCACTTATTTGTAGCGATCTACTGTGCACTTTGTTTTTCAACTATCCATTGATTGTTTCTTCCCCACTGTTAAAACATAATGATTTATACAAACCACTGTTCACAGTGAAGAAGTATAAAAGCTAAGAACAGTAAAACAATCAAGATGGTTTTTGTATTACCATGTGCTATATAATATTACAGTTTCAGTAGTGACTATTGTGATATTTGTGTAACTATGATGATTAAATAATAACATATGTTTATGTCTTCAGTGGCCGCATTTGAATGGCATTGGACATGTCAAAATACTTTTCATAGCACAGACAAACAGATCAGAAATACAATGTAGAGTGTTGTTCATTATAAAATGATGTTGCATTAACTTTCTTTTAATTTGTTTTGCTTATTTCCTAGTTCACTGATGAAGTTAGGAACACCCTTACTCACAGAGGTATCGAGCTACTCAAACTAGCAGTCACAAAAAACATTCAGTCATCCATGTAGGCTATCAAACTGTAAATAAATTATCCACATATCACTGATACTTTAACTCAACCACACACTGCTCATACAGTCACTGTCTCACTGATACCCCGCTGAGAGAACTAGCCCCATCACCCACACACATGTATTCACTCACTCACCCATAACCACACTTATGCAGTTACTTAACCACTTATAGACAATCTCATGCATTCAGTCAATCTTTGCTACACCACTGATGTACTTACTCAGCCCCTAACACATGCATTCATTAACTCATTCCACTACTGACACCAAGGGGCAAATTTCCTTGCACCCCTTAGCGTTCTCCTAACCCCACCATGTGTGTGCCGTATTTAAAATACAGAGCACCTTAGCGGTAGTTAAGGGGCTACTTCTATTGAGGAAGATGTTGGTGTAGGTCTCAGCTGGAGCTTTACAAATATGGAAGCTGGCAGAGCTACGTGTGTCACAGCCCTCAGAGAAGTTTGAACCGAAGGGGTAAAGTTGCACTCCTCCGTGCCAGCTTCCACGATGACTGGCTCATCGTCATCCTCCTCCTCACACCCTTCCATAATTCTAAGGATTTCAAGAACTTTTCTTTTCCCATGCCTCTATTGGAGTCTCCCGGACTCTGAAAGGGTCTACTCCATTTCCACATCATCATCATCAGAAGGGGTACTTGGAGAAGATGCTGGAGAACCTTTCCTTTTACTTACTGGAGACCTGGGAACAAATGTTTGAAAAAGAGAACGTTTTTGCTCAATAAATAGCTTAACTTCCTGTTTTGCTCAGACTTCAGGAAGATCTACTATTGCTGGCTGCAGCTGCTGTCCACTTTGCTCGGTTTCCTGACACGATTGGGTACTACTTTGCGAAAGGAACAAATTCAGTTCAACATCATTGATGTTGCCATGATTTCAGTGACTTACTTGTGCACAGACATGGGCTTGAGCTTAGGTTTGAGTGATGCTGCTGGTGATACGGGAGTGCTGCCCCCAGGTTCCTCCCCAGAGGCTGATGTGGCAGACACATGTCTCCCGAAAAGGTTTGTGGTCGGCACACCAGTGGTGAAAGGCTTCTTCTTCTCACTGCCCCCTTTTATATAAGCACCTGTTTTTGGAGCCATCTTAAAGCTGTCAGTTGACAGTGGCACTAAGCTGCACAAGCGGAGATGATTGGAGAACTGAAATCAAATGTTTTTTGTACAGGCCTTCTGTTTGGCAGTACTGCGGGTGATGTCTCTTCGTTGCTTGAGCACCTAAAACAAAAAGCAAGAAAAACATTCAGTGAAACGTGGCATTGTTTCAGTTTGAATAAGTACAGACAAAGACAATATAATTTAGTGTGGTTGTTTACTTAGATAATAATAACAATCAACAACAATGTATCCAACCATTTTTAAGTCAAACCACATCACCATAACATACAATTTAATTTCTAATCTGGATAACTCTACACACAGATATCTCCTTGTTGTATGTGCATCTATTCTAAAAGAGACATGTGGCAGTCAGGGAGGTGCATGGATGAATGAAATAATCCTTAAAAAAACAAAAGGAAGGCTAGTGTGAGCCTATGTCAGGTAAGTTGGTCCAGGGGAAATGGAATAATCATTAAAAAATGAATGATGCTGGTGTGTGTGCAGTGCACCTACTCTATGGCAGGCAGTGGAACAAGGGGAAATGGAATAATACCTAAAAAAATAACATGAAAAATTAAAATAAAGAAAAAAGAAAATGAATTTCTGATGTTTCCACTATAGGAGTATGAGAAACCTATTGGGAGACAAGGAGGTGCAGTAATATAAAGCCCTGTTCACCATAATCATTCATAATAGGCATGTACCACAATGATCTTTAAGCATATTATTAAACTGATATTACATGCAGGTCTACTGAAAAAACACTGGCTGCCTGTTCAAACTGGTCACTAGTCACATGGTCAAGCAGCAACAGTGAGCATGGAGGAATGCAGAACAAAGAACACATTCAGGTCTATAGCAAAAGTAGACTGGCTGGCTTCTCAAAATGTCCGCCAGTCACATGGTCAAACATTGACAAAGAGCAAGGAGGCATGGAGAACAAAGAACACATGCAAGTCTCTGGCAAAAGCACTCTGGTTGGCTTCACAAAGTAGCCACCGACCACATGGCTACAAAAATGGCCCTGGCCACATGGTATAGAGAATAAAGACAAATGGTGGCCTATGGCAAATATACCGACACACAATGGCCAGACAAAGGAGGCATGGTCACACTAAAGAAAACACTGCCATTAATTCAGCAATGCCAAACACGAAAATTAAATGAGCTATAAAAGACTTAAAACAGCACACATCCTTCAATAGCATCAAATATTACCTTAGAAATACTCGTTTAGCAGGAAAAACATGAAATTCAAGCAATAGCCACTATTTCTAATTTATTCCAATGACATCCTTGCCTGAAATGATGTTTTAAAACACATATACCACAGAAACATGACTTTCATGCATCGATGACTAGTACTAGGCCTACTGGCTGGATGGCCCTTTGGAAGACTAGACTAAATAGTAAAATAAATGAATATTTCAATCTAACAAACGTGGAGAAAAGGTACTGAACTGTGCAACATTTTTCTTTTACATAAGAACTTTGCATGACTCATTATAGCGTGGAGTGCCAAAATTCTGTAAACTCTGCAAGCTGAGCAGGTTTTACCACCCAGGCCTAGTATTTTACATAGGTAAATATTTAGTAAAACTTTTTCTACTTTTACAACTTCATAATTATAGCATCATTATGAGTTTACAACATTGACTATGGTGAGTTGAGTACTTGATGCTGCCATTGCCCTGCTGTCTTTAAATGTATATGCAACTTTGTAAAAGGACTCTGGTCAACAGGGAGAATATATCACATATGAGTCGTCACTTAAGGACTATTTGCAATCTCATTCATTGTATGTGGTTATCTTAGTGTGATTTGACACAAGGGCCAACACAGATTGTAACCCACTGTAGCACTGTGTGTGAAAGAGTTACACCATGTATATTTTGGATGGTTTAGTGGCAACATATTGCAGGATATGGCCTGTGCTGGGGCACATACTCATGCATGACACTGACACACACTCTAGCACCATTTAGCTGGTTACAACTCATGTATGTGGCACCCACCTGCCTAGAGAACCTCAATAATCCTTGGCATTGGGTACTTGCTAAGTGTGACACTACATGTATGCAACTATGTGCAGCGACTTACAATGTTTTTAAAACATGAATCTCCCATTATTTCTTCTGTGATCTGGCTAAAAATCATTAATATGTTTGTATATTGTACAATTGATGTCATGTGTGTTTATTCTCATATTCAATACATGTGAAGCCTCAAGGGGCGAGAGGAACACATTATTCCTACCTATCCCAGTGGACCATCCAACAGCATTTATAACTAGCAAATTTACCTGTTACAATATTAAGTTACATTTCACGTGTACTGACATCCAAGGTGTTGGACTGACCTTGTACATTCTTGTGCAGCATGGGTTTGATGATAATGTGGCCATGAGTACATGCATATTATCAGTGATGCCATGTTTACAGATGTTTAGGGTCTCTTCAGTGTAAGCATTGAGGTTATCTTACATGCTTGTTGATGTTCTCAAGTTCCTAGAGCTTGAGATTTGTGGATGAGTGCAACATAATAATTGGCTCATGTGCCTCACAGGCCCCATTATACGCATGTACACATTTGTACGTTTAGTCAGGTCTTGTCACGATGTGCCAGTCAAATGAATGAAACTTAGTTGCACTCCAAGATGTTCAATTGGTAGATGAGACATTCTGCATAATGTTATGGAGTGAAAGTACATGATATTTGGGCATAACCAACAAGAGCAGGTAATAGTGCCTGTAGCTCATTTCTCTTGAGATGCTAAAATGTTGGTTCTGTATGAACACATAAACCATGGTATAAGTAGTTTTTTATGGAACAGAAATCCAACACTCATTTTATGTTTTATGGTTTAAATTGGGTATTTATTTACTTGTGAGGGTAGTTTGCCATGAACATTTTTACTTTGAGAAAACAACCCAACAAATGATAGTCAGCAAAGGATGTCCAGACTGAGTACATTTGGAAGACATGTAGAGGTGTTGAGAATTTCAGGGAGGAGATATAAATGTCTATTAGGGAAGGTAGGCCACTTCACAAGTCCACAGGTGGATAAGATTAAGAGGTGCACAAACAATAGGTGACAGTTCTGGGTAACAAAAGAGGTAGTGTGAAGATAGACACAGGACCAATGAGGAACTGACTGGGTGGCACAGACAAATGTTACCTGACAGTTCCAAAAGAAATTGGACAAATCCACATCTTCCTCCTCTTATGGGTGTCCTGCCTCCCATGCATTTGGTGGTGTTTGTGTGAGAGAATTCAGAGACACACACACTAGAGGCAGAAGATGGGGCTCCCCCGTCCCTAGCATCATTTGTCTGACCCATTAGGGCAACTAGCAAATCCCAGACAAGGGTCTGGTGGGTTGCCAACAAAGCACCAATGTTGCAATTGAAGTCACCCATTGTTGTTATAGAGGGTTTAAATTTGCATTCCATGGATACCATGATGTAACAGATGCCCCCCAGCTGCATGGTTACTTCACTGGTGTCAGAAGTAGATAGCTGATTTTCCCTCTGCCTTTCGACACCAGCAATGTCTGCAAGGGACTCACCCCCACTATGGAGGCTAGTGTAGATGGCTTTTATTGCTTCAGATGCATCCCTATTTGAACTGAGACACCTACTAACTCATTCTAGGGTGCCCACTATGGTCTCAATCCCCACATGCACCTCATCAACCAACTGCTGCTGTACTCCTAGAACTTGCTGTTGTAAGACCAATTGTGGGTCCTCAGAGTCCACAGCTGTGCTTGGACTGGCAGATAGGCCATTTTCTGTGGGTGGTGGTTCATCTGGAGACGGGGCACAAGTGCCATGCCTTGCCAAGTCCAGAGAAGGAGATTCAACGGAATCCAGGTGTTGCTGGAAGGTATCATCATCCATGGGAGTCAGGAGCTCATTGCCAACAGGTGCCAACAAGTGGGTCATCCAGGATGGCCTGCTGTATAGGAGGTGTTGATTGCCAACCTGCAATTAATGATATTTCTTTTTATCAGGATCTATTATAGATGTTGTCCATAGAATTTTAAAAGATAGACTTGATTAACTTTATGTCACACATAGATGTGTTGAACATGGGTTACTACAAATGAATGGAGCCAAAACTAATAACATTAGGTACAAAATACAATTGGCCAACATGCATGCTGACCTGTATCTCAGAACTAGGGCTCATGACAAACCTCAAAAGAGAATAGTGATGATAATCTGTAACATTTACCTACCATGGTTGCCAAAACAACTGTGCCCAGAGATATCACCCTCCAACTATCCTCAAAACCTGCCCATCATCCTGGACAATGGACTCATCTTGCCTCTTTACAATTTACTGTTTAACATCCTCCTGCTTTGACATATGTTGCATAGTCAGATTTGTGTGCTTATGCTTCCCTCCTGACAATGGCAACACCTTTTGCCAGGCCCACATCACATGTCAAGTGTAGTGTACTAATGCCCTCTACCACGGCATCATTTCCCAGTTACTACACAAGTGCAACACTATCAAAATGAAGCAGTGCATGACTGACACTCAAGCTGTCTTTCAACACATTCATCACCCCTCTAATCGGTGAGATGCAATGGCTCCCCATTTAGGCCCACTGCCAGTTGAATGCACTCAACCACACCAACATGACACTACACTAACAAAGGACGCACCACGGTTTCACACCATCTACGATTTTTTTTAAAACTCATGGTCCTCTGGTACACATCACTTGCATTCACCCCTAACCCAATATTCATTTGTACAAGAGATGAGGAAGAGTTGCCTCTAACATGCAGGCAACACCTGTGAGTTATGACCCAGCACTTCAGGACAGCTGAGTACATTGTGGTTTCATGCTTGTGACTGTGCACATGGCTCTTCCCGTGATCCTACTTGGAAACTCCACATACTGAAGGCCTGGATCCTGTCTTAGGTGACAAGTTGATCCTATGGAAACCCCATTCATTTCCATCTGTTCACATGCTAATTTTGACTGCGTAGCTCCAAGACAAACACATTTGCCTCATGGTGCAGGAGGCCTCAATTGTAACAGTCCATGTATGATGTACTGCTCTATTCAAGGTTTTGTGCTTTATATTGTGGGACTTGTAGTCCTGGTCACTTATGTGAACCATTAGACCACAAGTTGCTGTGTTCAAAGAACAACCTGGACTGGAGCAGAACATCACCCATGGAAATGAGAACCTTGGCTGCGACGGACTGGACTGTATAAATTGTCACTTAGCAAACTAACTAACATTTCTGTGATGTATGGGCTGACATGTTTGACATGCCTACCCATTTCAGTGCAATGCAGCAAACTGTGTCGCTGCTCTTCACAACATGACATGTTTAACCGTATTGTTTATTGATGACACTTACCTTGTAGATCACTCTGGTCCTCCACCACAGTACTGTCCTGTCGGCCATATTTGGCTGTCCTCCTTACTGAAATTGTTCTTCCTCTTCCCCTGGACTTCTATCTGGACACCTTGGCTGGTATTGCTGATCTCCTGTTTGTGCTTGCTGCTCCCTACATTTCTTGCATTTGTTGTTTGCAGAGTTTTTTTTAATGTGTAGTTTTTTTTAGACTTTTCTGATGCAAAACACCCTCCAATATGAGGCTAATCTTATTTGAGCCATGTAAACATTGCTTTACGTGCTACAAATGAGCTGTGCATCACTTTTGGAGCAGATATGTTACAACGCTTTGCGCCATCTTTCCCAGCAATGCGTCAAACTTTTTGATGTAGCCTGGGACCTTACAACATCGTTTGCTGTACTGTAAATACGGCACCTTCAAGTCTCATGAAAGTGTCAAACTGCAGAGCAAGTTTTTCTGACACGTCAATTCTTCCAAATTTAGGCCTTGATTTTTACAAAGTTCACAGTACTTGCAATTTGGCACAAGCCTGTGATCATTCTTCTTTCTTTCTAAAAATTGTTTTCACAACTGTTAATTTGTAAACACCTTCAATTACATATAAAAAGATATCCTGAAACACTTACTGGAGTGCAGCCTGTCTTTGGTATCAAAGATTTATTAAACTGTCTTAATTATATTTTTACACTTTTAATTATTTAGTATTAACAATTGAGTAATATATTGCTAGACATTGAAAATGTAATTTATCATGATCATTTTGAATACTTATTTATTTTTTATTATTTTTGCAGCAAATCCCTCAAGAAAGCAGAAAAGTAGAAAACCGGTGTAAGTCAGGAAAGCTGGCACATGGCCCTTAGCAAAACCAGAAGACCCTAAGGAACACAAGGGAGGAGAAGAGGCAGAAGTCAATAGGTGAGTTTTTCTATTAAGGAGCAACAGGCTACATTGCAAGAAGTTAGCACAATAAACAAGATGCAGACAATCCTAAAGGGGAGGAGAGGATTTAGATTATTTTTGGTGGGGGCTGCTGTGAAAAATATAAATATTTGAATGTACATTTGAATGTAAGCAGTCAAGGGGCCATCATTAGGCTGTGGATTCTATTGCTCCAAGAGGGCAAAATAGGAGAAGGGTTGCTTTTTTGATTTGGGTATTTTGATTGTCTTTTTCCTGATCGTGTGTTCTTGCGAACTCAACTGGCTAAAGAGAGTGTCACAGCTACAGAGGCAGGCTAGTAGAAACTGATTGGTTACTGCCATTTTTCCTGCTCTAAGTTGCAGGAGGTCCTATTTTTCCACTCATTGGCATCTTACTTGCCTCAGAGGTTCACAGTTTTGCTCTGCTTTATTAAATACCAGTGCTTCTCTCAGTGCCCAATCATAATTACCTCCCACTAAATGTTTATCTTTGTGTCTCTTGAAATACACCCAACTATGTCTTCCTGACTATCTCAAAAGCCAACCAAAGGTCAACAAAGACAGCATACAGAAGTGCACCCTTCAGTGTGATATACTTCCAATAAATGTGTTGTAATTGGAGTATTTGGTCAATAGTGCTTGCCCCAGCACTGAAGAAGAGTCAGCACTTCCACATCCTCAAATTAAGCGTATAGTTTGCTCAATAGATTACAACTAAAAAGCTTCTGTGGATGAGACTAATTGGGCAGTGATTGGATGGGAAAGACCTAAGGCCCTTCTTGGAGATTGGGATGATTTCAGCCCCTGACCAATAATATTACATGGGAATGCCAATGTAAAAACCACCAAACAAATGTTGCAATCGAAGATAGACAAAAATAACAATATTCCCAAATATTCTTCCAGACAACAGCTGTGTTTAAATTCCAAAAAGTTCAAGTTTAAGGTACCTACCCCCCAGGCCTTTGGGATTTACCATCTATATGTCTCCTATACAACTGTATAAGCATGGACTTGGAAATGCCACATGATGTTGCTGGATGGGCCCACATATTTCTGCACCCAATCTCTTCAGGAAAGCACCTGGTGTACCTTAACTATAGTATCCTAGTAGCCCCAAGGAGTTTTAAGGTTTCTTCTAGGTAAAAAGTACATGGAAGACCAAGTTCTCCTCCAATACAATAAGAGTTTAAGATTTAATCTGGGCACAAGAAGTTGAATGCTGAGGTCTACTCTAAGTGGCACTAATTCAGTGAAGGTTGGTGAGCAGTCGGAGGAGACGGTTTTCTGTTGATCCCATATCATTGGCATTATTGTGCCCCAAATTTCTTCACCACATAGAGACCCTCCAAAGCTTGCAAGTTGTACATTTGCAAAGCAGGTGTTATCAGACAAAAGCAAGATTGATTAAAGGCTCTCAGGATACCACCAGTACAATATTCTAGTCTGAGTTTACACTTTTAGATCTGGGATGACCGTCCAAAATGCTAGTTGAGGAGGAGCCCCAGGTACACAAAGATACAAACCCTCTCCAATGGAGATCCATTGAGGACTGGGTGCGATCTAGCTGTCTGGCAAGGACTGAATACCATGTATTTGGATTTGCTGAGTTTGAATTCCAACACTCTCTCCCTGCAGAAGACACCAAACTGGTCTAACAAATTTTGAATACCGATTGGGGATTTCAAGACCAATAAAGTTTCATCCACAAACAGGAGTGCCGGAACCTTCCTCTTAGCCGGGCCTGCAACATCCTGGTTACACTGCTTTAAAGTGGCAACCAGGTTATTAATATATAACAAAAACAGGATAGGAGCTAAGACATACCCCTGTCTACCATCTAGGAACCTGGAAAGGGGTCTGTCAACTTCCAAGTGGGGCCACACCTGACCTACAAATAGTTACCTAGATGAAGCCTCCTTAACACTTCCATCAAATATTTTGGAACCCACATGTTCATTAGAATTGCCCACAAGCCCTTCCTGGTCAACTAACCACAACTAATGATAATATGCATGCATTTATCTGCATGTCACATAACATTAATTAGGAGGTGTTAGGTAGGTGTACCTTCCTTCTGTACATTCTTCTTTACTCTCAGTATGTTAATCTTACTATGCTAATTGTTTCAGCTCATTTATTCTTGTATTACTGGTTTAGTGAAAGCTTACAGCACTTCTAGAATGTTATTTAAATGCATCTTTCACTCTTATTATCACCAATGATTTTGTATAGCACTTTACATTGTTACATTCTATACTTCTTTTATTCTTACTTTTGTAAATGCTCCGTAATGCAATCTGAAATAGTTTCAAAGTGTGCATACTCTATTCATGTTAATATTAACTCCATGTATGCAATCCGGAACCAAGATGGGAAATGTACAACATTGGATTATTATTGGCGGGAGGGGTTGGGGACTGCCCAGCGGAAATATTATTCCCCACAACCTTTTTCAGGCGAACCCCCAAAGTCACTAAATTAACCTAAGCTCAAATCCCTGGCAGCTATGGCAAAGAGCAGACAGGCTAAACACATGGCAATGTGTAAAGTATTTGTGCAGTACCAAAACTGTAATAAAGATAAAATGCAAAACAATGAATATTCCAAAAACAAAGTAGAAAATACAATGCGATGTAATAAACAAAATTATACCAAAACCACAAAAATCTAACAAGGGGAATTGGGGATATGAATTTTTTATGTTTCAAGTAGAAAAAGTGCCAAGAAACATAAAGTACCAATGTTCAATGATCGAGATATCAAGACCACGGCATAATTTGAAGATGCCGGCGATGGAGGGTGGGCTGGATACACTACCCAGTATCTGCCCAGTATTTGTCTGGTCAAAGATTTTACCTCCTGAATTTAGTCAAGTTTCAATCCACCACGGGGTTGCACTTCTATTGCATTTAGACATTTAGGGAAGGAACTTAGAGATTCACATGATGTCAAACAGCAGGATCCAGTCCAGGTCCTGTTGTCACTGATAATCTGGGTCATTGCAAAGATAGATCCCTTCTAATTTGCAGTGTTCTTGTTGCTTTAACAGGAGATTAGCGTTATGACCCTTCTCCTAGGTACAAGAAAGCGCAGGTCCCATCCTTTCAGGAATTGTCTTGAGTCACAGACAGCAGGTTTAGTCCTCTTCTGATCTTCCTCAGGTCCAAGAATGCTCTAAGGTGGGAGCCTAGAGGTGCCATATTTATGCCTGGCATGAGCAAGTAGGTGGAAATGACTGTTTGGCATTTCCTAAACAATGTGGAAAAAGTTCATATGGCTAAACCCTACCCACTTTGGGCATTTTCAAGATGGCAAAAGTCTTTGGCCACTCTCAGCTTGGGCTAGGAGGGCTGGAGTGTGTATGGTCAGTGTCCTCCCACATCTAACACTAAAATCCAGTCACTCTGCCACCAACACGCTCAACAACACATTTCTGGGAGACAAAAGCATGGTTTTCTAGCAACTAGACAGGAATACACAATAATTGTTTTGGCATCCTGTTCCCCTGCCTTTCAAAAGTTATATGTAAATCCCAGCAGAATTTGCCATTCCAGCAGAATGTCAAAAACAGGCCAAATTTAATTATAGCCTGCTTGGCTTAGAGGACAAAGGAAGGGCCCTCCCCTGATTCCAGTAATCATTTGCCTGTGACGGGGTATTGAAGTTAATCTCCCAACCCTTTTTTCTCTGCTCTGGGAGCAGTTTCTATACCTATTCAAATGCTATTTAATTGCTGGCAGAAATGAGAGAGAAAATGCACATTTAGCCTTCTGAAAACTATGTTTTTCATTAAAGATATAATGGATGGCACAATAGGTGCCTGCCGTCCACTAGTGGCATTTAACTTACATTTAACTTACAGCCACTAGGTACATCTTGCACCATAAGCTCGGGATTTATAGGTAGGTTAAATATGAAAAAGGACCATGGTAAAAGGGACACACAGACATCTTGCTCCTGGTTATCAGAAGTAAAATGTACAGAATTGTTGAAACAGCAAACATAAGGGATCCAGCAAAAGGCGAATTCTATGGTGGGGTCACGCGGAAAAGGCACATTTCCCACAGTAAATATCCACCTGTACTGTAGAAAACAATACATACATTTTTTTTGTGAGTACTGCATTATATCAATATTCTACTAATAATTGCTTATTTGATAGCTTCATAGAATGGTTGAGGCTCGTGGAGTGCACTCTTTTGTAGAATAGGGTATACAACACGTACAATTGCATTTTACAATGTTATACACCATTGAAAAAAGACAGCTTCTGCAACATGAACTGGAAAGACAAAAAGTGTGAGTGGGGATGGGAATCTGGGATAGTAATACCATTCAACGGTTTTAGCCAAGGTGGTCTCACAATCTATCACCAGAAGAAGCTTGTGGTAGGTATAAGGGGAGTAAGGAAAAGTGGACAGGATGGTTTTGGAAAATCCAAATCTGTCATTTCTGTTGAACAATAGCAGCAATGCAATAGGTGATAATTAGAATGACAGTATTGAAAATTAAGCAAAAGTATATTTGCCTCTATCTTTAATGGGCTATGATCAAATAATGGTGAAGTTCATGAAGAAGATTGGTAGACACTCATATGATATTCCAAAAATGAATATGCGAGAGCTTTTAGTTGTGAATGACAAGTGGTTAACAAATGGAAGTTCAGGACTTTGGAGATAACACAGACTACCTGGGATACATAGCTTCTTGAAAATGCATTTGTGGGAGTTTGGGAGCAGAATATGATACATAGTGACAAATAGTGTCACATCCTCTAAGGGGAGCCAATGCCATCATTGTTTTCAATATGCTACATAATTAACATACAGGCAGCAGTGTGTAATAAAGTGTTCATTGATATTGTGACGGCAACTACAAATGAGGCATTCACAAATTTAAGTAAAAATGCTTTCATGTTAATAAGCAGCAGTCACAGCTTTTCTTGGGCACTGCATTTTATGGTCCTAATGGGTGGATCCAGGTTCAGCTTACAATCAAAGGCTGAGTACCTTTATCAAATGATAATCAAATTACCAAGAGATGACAGTTAGACAGTCAGCTTTGAAAGGGAAGACAAAAAAGACTAGCAGCAGTCAAAATGAAGTCAGGGTTCTTATTAATAAGCCTGCCACAAAAATGGCAGATGTCTCGTCTCCAATACCTGCCATTCACCTACCTCATTTGAATATGGAGAAGCTGTTTTTTTACTGATGGTGTCAGCTCAATTAGCTCGAAAAGCTAATTTATGGTGGGCTAGATGTCACATCACCCCAGCTGAACAGCAATGGTGTGTTTAACTGCTCCAGACTGCAATGAAGGGCCTGGAAGTGCGGGGAAGGGAAAGAAACAACACTGTCTCTTTGTAGCAGGAAACAATTTTGAGCTTGTCAGTTACAAGAATGAATTGCACTCAGAAATCTATAAAATGCCTTATAGTCTACTATAAGATGTCCAATCAGGCATCTCTGGGTATTTTTGCCAAATGTCTTATATTTCTCACATTGGAAGGACTTTTGGCAAAAAATCCCTGAATAGCTCAATGGGCATTTGTAATTTAGGAGGGACCTCTGATGTCCCAGAGGCTGGGCAGCACAATTGTCATTTTTTGAGAATTGACAGTTTTTGCGAAAGAGGTCATAAGTGTTGCAATATATTCATGGCAAATCATTTTAACATTTAATTTTTATCATCACCATGTTAATGAAAGACACTATTGAGCCCATTCAGAATCGGGCCACATATTTTCCAATCGAACTCAAAACATTTAGCCAGGGGCACCACAGAGGGGTGAGTGGCATTCATTTATTATCACCTGTCATCTTCAGTCTTTGATATTAATTAAAAACAATTTAGGAGATCCCCCTGTAAGAAAGTGTATATTTTTTGTGGACCTTGCATTTTATACTGTCTGGTTTTGGTGGCTGCAAAAGTCTGTGCACTATAATCTATGAAACAGGAGTATGGTGCCTGTGCATTCTCCTGAAAACATATGCATATAAGTTGATTACCTTGTTTAACATTAACTTTTCTATATGTCTAGAGTAAAGAGCTTGGACAAGACAGTTATGCTTTATAAGATGAATGTCATATGGGGGCTACAAAGTGCTTATTTACACACACATATAGAGCTGCCAGGAGCACCACTGTACTCTAACTTGTCTTCAGTTTAAAAGATCGGGAGTAGCGCCAGGAAATGAAAAAGTGCATTTCCATATATGGAAACACTATGTAGTTATAGTTAGAACCTAGTGACCATAGGGCTAGTGTTTTTTGGTTTGCTAATAACTTTGGAAAAGTTTGATGAATCCTCACAAAACTTTGCAAAAATAGTTGAAAGTTTCAGGATGAACAGTCAAGTGGAGTCCGAGGAAAACAAAGGGGAACCAAATTACAACAAATTTGTCAGAAAACTAGATCTTTACCCAGAAATCATGCTATTTGTGATTTGGTATAAATCTGTTCAGTAGTATTCAAGAAATGGACAAAGGGTTGTTTATCAGGGCAGTTGGGTTTGCAGGTCTCTAAAGGGAGTCCTGCAGGCATGCAACTTTAGATAATAAAGCCATCTGATTGGCTAAGAAGGCCTCTTTTCCGATCAGTCCTCACTCTCCAGCTCCTCCTTGTCCCACAGGAGCTTGCTCTCTGATTGGCTGGCTGCACATGAGCAGAAATGTTGCAGCTGCCATTTCCCTAAACAGGTATTCAGTTCAGTGTTGTGAATTTGTTAAAGAAAAAATAAGTTATACTTTGGCAAGGAAGGGTACCTGCATGTCCTAGAGGGACACCCTTTGGCCACATTAAAAAAAGAAAATGCTCTGGGACTCTTGCAGAACTCTCCTGTCACCAGCCCCATGCTGTGTATGACCAAAGGCGGTAAGCAGTGGGTTTGGCTGCCTGTGGGGGATGTCACATGGCTGAAGATTGTGTGTTGTGGGGGTTGGCTGCCCTCAGGGAGATGGACAGAGGTCCTAACAGCAGGCCAGGTCCTGTGGCCAACCTTTAGCCATGCATGGCCAAAGGCCGTACCTGGTGGAGCTTTGCTGCCCGCTGAGGGTATGCGGCCTGGGCCTGACCTTAGGTCAGGTTCTGCAGTAAAAAGCACATCTGAAGACCATGCACGGCAGGGGATTTTTATTTCTAGCTATGGTAACAATGTATTAGTTCATGTTATTAATTAAAAACATTAAAAAGGCTAAAGTGACTCTCTGGGTAGGTATGGTAATAATATGTCACTCAGAATTCAATGAAAAAAGCAAACATTGAAGTGACATTATAGTTAAGTGAAAATGTTACTTTAAACAACATATTAAACTAGAAAATTCTCCAGTTATGGGTAGTTTAAGTAAATATAACTGTCACCCTCACCATGCGCTGCTTTGGACCTCACATATAACATCACTCATGATCTTCTATGACATCACAAATGACATTTGAAATGACATAATTGATGACAACACAGTACATGGCAGATGCCCAGGTTATAGTAAATCACATTGCTTGTTTATTGACAATCACTATTACTCACTAGCTACAATGGTGTTGTCCTCATTGTGATTGAAACCTCCTGTGTTACAGCTGCAGCAACGGTTGGGTTACTTATGGCCTCTTCTATCTACAACTTAGCAAAAGCGCACATAATGTGCACTAAAAAATAAATTATGCATTTATGAAAACGGCAAAGATTGGAGGGCTAAAAGAAAGGATTTTTTAAATGATTGTCAGGAAAGGATGTGTGGGTGGGTGAAAGGATGCGTGGGTGAATATTAGGTAAATGGATGGATGGGTGGAAGGATAATTGAAAGAAATGATGGATAGTTGATACTCAATGGATGGATAATGGATTGTGAATTTTGGTGAAAGATGGGATGGTGAAAGTAAAGCTTAAATCGTGGTGGCTGTGGGTGAATGTAGGAAGTACGAAAGCATAGTTGCAGAATTGCTTGGATGAATAAACAAGTGAGCTCTTCTGTAGAGGGGCATGCTGTCCACGTACTTTGCTTACTTTATTTTATGTTGTTATCAAAGCTATGGTTCAAAGTTGGGGTATTTTAATTTGTATTCTAATCGCTTGACTCACTGTCTTTGTTAAACAAGGCAGATATGTATCCCACCCATCATCATCATACATCAACCCCCTTCCTGCCATTTGCATTTTGCAACCCATGACCAATGAAATGCAGTATGGTTCAATTTGTGCCTGCAATGTTGGCTGTGCAATGTGCATCTGCTTCAGTTAATGCAACATTTTAAAGTTTTCAATGCATTGCAAACCAATTCCCTGTTTTCACTTAGTCACCTTCTGTCCCAGCCTACCAAACAAATTGAAAAATCTGTTTTTATGGCTATGTGAGTTTTTCCAAAATATATTTCATGGTTTCTCACAGCAAATTTATTTGACGCCTGTTTAGGTTTTCACCTTGAACTTTTGTCTATGCAGTGACTGAATAAGCCAAAGCTTAGGAACATGATGAATAGCTGATCAGTGAAACCCCTCTATTCTATTGGAAAAGTTCTACCTACTCACCTAATCCTTCTGCCTTACTCTGCAGTAGAGAAAGTCAAGTTTCCTTTCCTTGCTGCCGGGCGAATTAATTTGTTGGAAGGAATTTGTGATGGTGATTGAGGCTAGTGAGGAGAGTTGGACTAGTAAGTGCCAAATTTTATATCAAGTTTGGCATAAGGGATACTCTGTGACGAGCGTGCCAAATACACTCCATATAGCCCATTCCTTTTCCTGTAGTACAGTGCACCGGGTTACCCACGGTCTACTTATGGCAGACAGGATAAATATATCGACATTTTATAAATGACATTTGTGACATATCTTTTTTATCTATCTGACTGTTTAACTAAGTGAAAGGTATTTGGAAAAGAGCAGGGCCATTGGAATTAAAGATAGATAATTGTCAACTACTGGTGCCCCAGCTTCAGACAGTAGCAAAGTACTCGAAGTGCTGGCTAGCATACTTCCATTAATTTGTCACAAAAACTTGTAATCCAAAATGTATAATGTACTTCTCATAAATGAGAGGTAATTCATTTTTATTTTTCCACTGAAAGTGTCTGTGTAGTTATGAGAAAAGCCCTTAAAAGAAAAAAACGAAATCTCAGTGTTTTTAATCCGGTGTTATTATGCCTTAATTCTTTTTTACCAGACAGTCAGTGCTTTTTATGTGAGGCATGTGTGGGTAAACAAATGAAATTGGCCCTATGACTCTCCTAATCATAAATAAATCAAATTCCAATGTCCCCAGGGGACCAGCAATTTAGTACTACTGGGCCACCCACTATGTGCCTTTGAAGAAGTGTTTGTTCAGAACATTGTTTACAGTTAGTCTTTTTTATTTTTCCTTTTTTTATATATATAGCTACTTCTACTGGACAACCACCAACCAGGCAGAAAGATAGTGGCCCGTCTGCACAGGATGGAGAACATCCAGGTTGAATACAGGCATCTGGTGGTCCTGGAGGAGGAAGAAGGTGAACTAGCTGCATCAGACCCAGCTCAGCAGCATGCTAGCCCGAGCCACCTGGCCACTACACCACCAGCACCAGCTATCAGTGTCCCTCACTGCACCTCCCACTTTGACAGGGTATTGCTCCAGTGTATCCTACAGCTGATGGACTGGGTGGAGAGCTGACTCTCAGATCCTGGACCAGCTCCAGACCACTATAGACAGTCCCTTCTTCTGAGCCCTTTTTTAAAAACAATTTTGGTGCAAGGGACTTGTTGTGGGTGGAGAGGGTAGAGAGGGAGTTGGACGAGGGTTTCAAAAACTCTTCATATTGGACTTTTCGTTTGGGGGTGGGGCTATTTGTTTGGGGAGAAGAGTGGGCCTGTTGTGATTGGAAAGTGTTGGTTTCTGTATTTGTTAAAATTAAAAGGGGGATAATTTATTTTACTCGTTCTATGATTTAAGTGTTTATTTTGGTGTTTTAGTTTGCACTGCTGTCTTTTAGTGTAGCCTGTTCTTTAAAACTGCTAAAAAAGTGTATGCCGTTTATTTATACTGTTGCTCTATTGCTCTCTGCAACTATATTGACCACTAGGGGATTTTTTTTGTCATTGCCTAATTTTCCTACAAAAAAAGTAGATACACATAGACAATATCTTCTTCAATAGGAGCTAATTACTAACTAAACAAGTTAACTTCAATCCATAGTTCTTCTCTTACCTGAATAGATGAAGGGAGGGAGTCTTCTTACTGCAGGGTTTTTCCCAAGGTGGCCTCTTAAAGGGGTGGTAGGTAAAAGTAGTAGTAGGTTAGCGCATTCACAGAGAAGACAGAAGATGCTATTCCCACCTATGTGAACTACTACTACAGGATTAATCAAATGGTTATTTATCACTGTCAACTAGATTACATCATATTACATCATGACCTTAGGAAGACTGCAACCAGACTACTACAATGGCAGTATTTGACATACAACTAAGAAGATCTGATATGAAAATAAAAGTTAGCAATATCAACTTCTTCTGAGCAATGGTGGGGAGGCAGTATTTAAAAACTAAACTTAGTAAATGAAATCATGGAGTCAGGAGAAGTGGGCTGTGAGTCAAGAGTAGTTGGACAAGGTTAAGTGTTTACGCAACTCACAACATACGGCCTTAATAATTATGTTGATGGGCCCGGTGTGGAATATTGCTCAAGTAATAAAAAGTAATGCAGTTAGTTGGTGTAGCTTTCACCACATCCGCCCGAAAAAGTGTGTGATCACTTTATGGTGTAAAATTAAGTCACATCTCAATAAATCACACAGAAGAGGGTTAGGGCTCGATGAATGGATGGGAAAGGGGATTTGAGGAAAGGTGTGAAAAACACAAACATTACACAAAAAAAACCATGGCAATATTACTTGTGGCACTGAGCAGCAGACCATCATCTAGCTGTTGTGGACGAAAACGATGAAGGGATAAGTATGACACAGTTCAGTTAAAAGCATTGTAAACAGTACTTCTACCCCAGAGAGACCCAGGATAGTATATCTCCAAATGCAATGTATTCTAGGTACAAATTATGGAGGGTTGAAATTAACCCACCCATTTCTAAAAATGGTGATTGTTGAAACATTGATTACATTGATAACGTATTGCCAAACCAGGCGGTGCATCTCCATTCTTCTTGGAATGTGTGTCACTCTTGGGTGCCTGGCTGAAACTGTCTAGTAGGTAAGCTTTCACCAAGTTTTGTTTATGCAGGATAGGACTAATAGAAGGCCTGTGTATTGAAAAAAAATAGTAACTGTAGTAAACAGTAAAGGAAAAGGACAAAAGGAAGCAAGATAAGCTTAATGAGGAGTCAGGAGTCTACCAAGAAGACTCAGAGACAGAGCAAGAACATAAGAGGAGCTTGCTGTTTGAGCCAGCAATGCAGGAAACACATACTGAGAAGCATTTTACAACAACAACACACCTCTCTCCCCTTAACAGAGCTGAGTGAGTACCAGGCCTCTGAGTCTTCTCCATCATCATGGTTTCTCTTTGAATGATAACTTTTTCCTTCTAGCTGTTGAGGTAGTACTTCCCTGAGTCCATCCATTCTCCTCCTCCTGATTCTGAGGAACTCCGTCCCAGTCCAAAAACAAGTGAAGTAGACCTGTGTAGACATTAGTGCACTGCTATTGAGGAGCAAATAGAGAAAGAGAACTGGAGTATTTTGTGTAGACTTGTGTTTGGTAACTAAAGTGACTAGTCCGGCCTCAGGAACCAGAAAACCTACAGGTAAATGTCAATAAGTTTTAAAAACCAATCACTTTCAGGAAAAACAAGATCATTCATCAGCTCCCAAATATTTCAAATCATCTGAATCAAGTTTACAAATTGTAAGAAAGTCCTCCTTTTTGCCCTGGTCAACCCCAAACTTTTTGGACAAATAATGGTGGGTATTGACTCTTGGCTGTGCCGTGGGTACTGCTTACCAGTCCAAGGGCCAGTGCTCTGTGTAAAATGGATATGCAAATTAGGCTAATTATAATTGGCAATATTAACCTACCTATAATTCCCTAGTATATGGTAGGGCATGTAGGTTTAGGGATCCCAGCATAGGTAGTGCACTGATTGGTGCAGCACTGAAGTGCCCAGTATCAATTTAAAGGCAGCCTGCCTGCGTTGCTGGCTGCTTTTAACCCCTTCGCTGCCAGGCCTTTTCCCCCTCCTGTGCCAGGCCTTTTTTTGCCTATTTGGGGCAGTTTGCGCTTAGGCCCTCATAACTTTTTGTCCACATAAGCTAACCAAGCCAAATTTGCGTCCTTCTTTTCCAACATCCTAGGGATTCTAGAGGTACCCAGACTTTGTGGGTTCCCTTGAAGGAGGCCAAGAAATTGGCCAAAATACAGTGAAAATTTTGTTTTTAAAAAAAAAAATTGAAAAAGTGGCTGCAGAAGAAGGCTTGTGGATTTCCCCCTGAAAATGGCATCAACAAAGGGTTTGTAGTGCTAAACTCAGCAGCTTCCTAGCTTTCAGGAACAGGCAGACTTAAATCAGAAAACCCAATTTTTCAACACAATGTTGGCATTTTACTGGGGCATACCCCATTTTTGCAATTTTTTGTGCTTTCAGCCTCCTTCCAGTCAGTGACAGGAATGGGCATGAAACCAATGCTGGATCCCAGAAACCTAACCATTTCTGAAAAGTAGACACAATTCTGAATTCAGCAAGGGGTCATTTGTGTAGATCCTACAAGGGTTTCCTACAGAAAATAACAGCTGAAAAAGAAAAATATTGAAATTGAGGTAAAAAAACATCAATTTTTCTCTACGTTTTACTCTGTAACTTTTCCCTGCAATGTCAGATTATAGAAAGCAATATACCGTTACGTCTGCTGGACTCCTCCGGTTGCGGGGATATATAGGGCTTGTAGGTTCATCAAGAACCTGAGGAACCCAGAGCCAATAAATGAGCTGCACCCTGCAGTGCGTTTTCATTCTATACCGGGTATACAGCAATTCATTTGCTGAAATATAAAGAGTAAAAAATTGCTATCAAGAAAACCTTTGCATTTCCAAAAAGGGCACAAGATAAGGTGCTGAGGAGCAGTGGTTATTTGCACATCTCTGAATTCCGGGGTGACCATACAAGCATGTGATTTATAGGGAATTTCTCAAATAGATGTCTTTTTTACACACTCTCCTATATTTGGAAGGAAAAAATGTAGAGAAAGACAAGGGGCAATAGCACTTGTTTTGCTAATCTATGTTCCCCCAAGTCTCCCGATAAAAATCATACCTCACTTGTGTGGGTAGGCCTAGCGCCCGCGACAGGAAACGCCCCAAAGCGCAACGTGGACACATCCAAAATTTTGGGAGAAAACAGAGGTGTTTTTTTGCGAAGTGCCTACCTGTAGATTTTGGCCTCTAGCTCAGCCGGCACCTAGGGAAACCTACCAAACCTGTGCATTTCTGAAAACTAGAGACCTAGGGGAATCCAAGGAGGGGTGACTTGCGGGGCTCGGACCAGGTTCTGTTACCCAGAATCCTTTGCAAACCTCAAAATTTGGCTAAAAAAACACATGTTCCTCACATTTCTGTGGCAGAAAGTTCTGGAATCTGAGAGGAGCTACAAATTTCCTTCCACCCAGCGTTCCCCCAAATCTCCCGATAAAAATTATACCTCACTTGCGTGGGTAGGCCTAGCGCCGGCGACAGGAAACAGCCCAAAGCGCAACGTGGACACATCCTAAATTTTGGAAAAAAACAGAGGTGTTTTTTGCGAAGTGCCTACCTGTAGATTTTGGCCTCTAGCTCAGCCGGCACCTAGGGAAACCTACCAAACCTGTGCATTTCTGAAAACTAGAGACCTAGGGGAATCCAAGGAGGGGTGACTTGCGGGGCTCGGACCAGGTTCTGTTACCCAGAATCCTTTGCAAACCTCAAAATTTGGCTAAAAAAAACACATGTTCCTCACATTTCTGTGGCAGAAAGTTCTGGAATCTGAGAGGAGCTACAAATTTCCTTCCACCCAGCGTTCCCCCAAGTCTTCCGATAAAAATGATACCTCACTTGCGTGGGTAGGCCTAGCGCCGGCGACAGGAAACAGCCCAAAGTGCAACGTGGACACATCCTATATTTTGGAAAAAAACAGAGGTGTTTTTTGCGAAGTGCCTACCTGTAGATTTTGGCCTCTAGCTCAGCCGGCACCTAGGGAAACCTACCAAACCTGTGCATTTCTGAAAATTAGAGACCTAGGGGAATCCAAGGAGGGGTGACTTGCGGGGCTCGGACCAGGTTCTGTTACCCAGAATCCTTTGCAAACCTCAAATTTGGCTAAAAAAACAAGTTTTCCTCACATTTCTGTGGCAAAAAGTTCTGGAATCTGAGAGGAGGTACAAATTTCCTTCCACCCAGCGTTCCCCCAAGTCTCCTGATAAAAATGATACCTCACTTGCGTGGGTAGGCCTAGCGCCGGCGACAGGAAACAGCCCAAAGCGCAACGTGGACACATCCTAAATTTTGGGAAAAATCAGAGGTGTTTTTTGCGAAGTGCCTACCTGTAGATTTTGGCCTCTAGCTCAGCCGGCACCTAGGGAAACCTACCAAACCTGTGCATTTCTGAAAACTAGAGACCTAGGGGAATCCAAGGAGGGGTGACTTGAGGGGCTCGGACCAGGTTCTGTTACCCAGAATCCTTTGCAAACCTCAAAATTTGGCTAAAAAAACACATGTTCCTCACATTTCTGTGGCAGAAAGTTCTGGAATCTGAGAGGAGCTACAAATTTCCTTTCCACCCAGCGTTCCCCCAAGTCTCCCGATAAAAATGATACCTCACTTGCGTGGGTAGGCCTAGCGCCGGCGACAGGAAACAGCCCAAAGCGCAACGTGGACACATCCTAAATTTTGTGAAAAAACAGAGGTGTTTTTTGCGAAGTGCCTACCTGTAGATTTTGGCCTCTAGCTCAGCCAGCACCTAGGGAAACCTACCAAACCTGTGCATTTCTGAAAACTAGAGACCTAGGGGAATCCAAGGAGGGGTGACTTGCGGGGCTCGGACCAGGTTCTGTTACCCAGAATCCTTTGCAAACCTCAAAATTTGGCTAAAAAAACAAGTTTTCCTCACATTTCTGTGGCAAAAAGTTCTGGAATCTGAGAGGAGCTACAAATTTCCTTCCACCCAGCGTTCCCCCAAGTCTCCCGATAAAAATGATACCTCACTTGCGTGGGTAGGCCTAGCGCCGGCGACAGGAAACACCCCAAAGCGCAACGTGGACACATCCTAAATTTTGGAAAAAAACAGAGGTGTTTTTTGCGAAGTGCCTACCTGTAGATTTTGGCCTCTAGCTCAGCCGGCACCTAGGGAAACCTACCAAACCTGTGCATTTCTGAAAACTAGAGACCTAGGGGAATCCAAGGAGGGGTGACTTGCGGGGCTCGGACCAGGTTCTGTTACCCAGAATCCTTTGCAAACCTCAAAATTTGGCTAAAAGAACAAGTTTTCCTCACATTTCTGTGGCAAAAAGTTCTGGAATCTGAGAGGAGCTACAAATTTCCTTCCACCCAGCGTTCCCCCAAGTCTCCCAATGAAAATTATACCTCACTTGCGTGGGTAGGCCTAGCGCCGGCGACAGGAAACACCCCAAAGCGCAACGTGGACACATCCTAAATTTTGTGAAAAAACAGAGGTGTTTTTTGTGAAGTGCCTACCTGTAGATTTTGGCCTCTAGCTCAGCCGGCACCTAGGGAAACCTACCAAACCTGTGCATTTCTGAAAACTAGAGACCTAGGGGAATCCAAGGAGGGGTGACTTGCGGGGCTCGGACCAGGTTCTGTTACTCAGAATCCTTTGCAAACCTCAAAATTTGGCTAAAAAAACAAGTTTTCCTCACATTTCTGTGGCAAAAAGTTCTGGAATCTGAGAGGAGCTACAAATTTCCTTCCACCCAGCGTTCCCCCAAGTCTCCCAATAAAAATGATACCTCACTTGCGTGGGTAGGCCTTGCGCCGGCGACAGGAAACACCCCAAAGCGCAACGTGGACACATCCTAAATTTTGGGAAAAAACAGAGGTGTTTTTTGCGAAGTGCCTACCTGTAGATTTTGGCCTCTAGCTCAGCCGGCACCTAGGGAAACCTACCAAACCTGTGCATTTCTGAAAACTAGAGACCTAGGGGAATCCAAGGAGGGGTGACTTGCGGGGCTCGGACCAGGTTCTGTTACCCAGAATCCTTTGCAAACCTCAAAATTTGGCTAAAAAACACATGTTCCTCACATTTCTGTGGCAGAAAGTTCTGGAATCTGAGAGGAGCTACAAATTTCCTTCCACCCAGCGTTCCCCCAAGTCTCCCGATAAAAATGATACCTCACTTGCGTGGGTAGGCCTAGCGCCGGCGACAGGAAACACCCCAAAGCGCAACGTGGACACATCCTAAATTTTGGAAAAAAACAGAGGTGTTTTTTGCGAAGTGCCTACCTGTAGATTTTGGCTTCTAGCTCAGCCGGCACATAGGGAAACCTACCAAACCTGTGCATTTCTGAAAACTAGAGACCTAGGGGAATCCAAGGAGGGGTGACTTGCGGGGCTCGGACCAGGTTCTGTTACCCAGAATCCTTTGCAAACCTCAAAATTTGGCTAAAAAAACACGTGTTCCTCACATTTCGGTGACAGAAAGTTCTGGAATCTGAGAGGAGCCACAAATTTCCTTCCACCCAGCGTTCCCCCAAGTCTCCCGATAAAAATGATACCTCACTTGTGTGGGTGGGCCAGGTGCCTGCAACAGAATAAGGCCCAAAACCTGAAGGGATAGAAGGGATAGTTGGGGGAGCCACGCAAGCCACACCTCACTGGACTCCTTGGGGTGCCTATTTTAAAAAAAATTCTGGGTTTTGTAGGTTTCCCTACATGACAGCCGCACCCTGGACCAAAAACATAGGTGGGCCCTCCCCCCCCAAACACAGGCATTTTTTAAATATATCACTTTGATGTGTGCACATACGTCCGTGATGTGCCAAACACTAAAATTGTGAAAAGAAACACACTTAGGTTATGTGAAGAAGACCCCTCACCCACCAACCAAGTTGGTGGCATGCTTCATCATCGGGGTCCCACCCGAGGCACCTAGCGTGTCACAGGTGTGCTGCGACGCCTGATTACAGCGGAGCAGGTTTTGTCTTTTTTTACAACACATACTGGTTGGATTTGGCACGAGGGTGAGTGATGGTTCAGTGGATCAAATTTTATTAACAAGAGATTTCACAAAAATGAAATGCACTGCTAATAACTGAAAGGCAAAAAAGTGAACCAATGACTCACAGCTCGTGAGCTGTAAAGCCGCGACAAGGCACCAACCGCTTTACAGGCCATTCACACACTTTTCATACATGACACGCACAAGACCATTCACACCGCCCGCCACGGGCCCAGCACATTACAACACTCACATCGACAGACCGCGCCACTCAAGGGCCCATCACTTACATACGCCCACATGCCTGATACAAGAATCACACCAGCTGATGGGAGTGTGGACTGCCGTTCGGCTGGCACCGCCAGCCAAGCGCCACCCCACGCACACCGCCAGCCAAGCGCCACCCCAAGCACACCGCCAGCCAAGCGCCACCCCACGCACACCGCCAGCCAAGCGCCACCCCACGCACACCGCCAGCCAAGCGCCACCCCACGCACACCGCCAGCCAAGCGCCACCCCACGAACACCGCAATCACTTTTTTTTATTTATAAACAACAAAGAAACTACTAATTATAAAATAAGCACAAAACTACAAACACAAAAGCTCTAACTAAATACACAACAGATGCCAACCGTGAAACATATGAAAATATAAAACAGACAGCTTACGCTCAAGGTATTTCCCAGAATTTTTTTGGGGTATGGTAACTTCTGTAACAGCCGGGAACACACAGGCCAGGCTTTGAAGGGCATTCGGGGCAGTACATCCGGCTGTCCCTCCGGATTAATCTCCGGGCACATACTCTACATTTCTTTGTGGGCATGTCTTTTTTGGGAGAGGGAGGAATGTGATCTGGAAAGTGCTGATCTTTCAATCTAGCCACATCCTCCACCACTTCTACTCTAGGAACTCTTGCCGTTTCACCACAATAAGGCTTTCTATCACCGACTCCTGAAATTTAACAAATGTCATCCTTGACTCGGGTGAACAATCCTTGTATACAATAAAGGCATTAAAAGTTGCCAAATTAAATAAATGTAGGGCCAACTTTTTATACCACACATATGACTTACGAAGAGCAGAGTAAGGTTCTAACCTCTGATCTACTCTATCAACACCACCCATGTGCCTATTGTAGTCCAAAATGCACGCAGGTTTGCGCACTTCCGCAACCTGACCCCAAACAGCCACAGGGGAAGTACTCTCATCATGGATGGTCGATAGCATGTACACATCCCTCCTGTCTGAAAATTTCAGAGCTAGCAGCTCATTATTCCGCAAGGCACTGCACTGTCCCCTCTCAAGTTTTTTACAGACAAGCTCCCTTGGATAGCCTTTCCGGTTAGAACGGATTGTGCCACAAGCAACAGTGTCCACCCTAAACAACTCCTTGAACAACTGCACTCCAGTGTAGAAATTATCTACGTACAAATGGTGACCTTTGTTAAACAGCCATCTAGCAAGTTCCCACACACTTTTTTCGCTAACTCCAAAAGTGGCCGGACAACCAGGGTCAATACTGGAATCCCTACCAGTGTAGACCCGGAAATTATACACATATCCTGTACTGCTTTCTGACAGCAGATACAATTTAATCCCATACCGTGTCCTCTTACTAGGAATGTACTGCTTAAAAACTAAACGCCCCTTGAAAAGGACCAAAGACTCGTCCACACTTATCTCTTTGCCTGGGACATAGACCTCTGAAAACCGATCCACAAAATGATCAAGGACAGGCCTAATCTTAAAAAGGCGGTCACAATCAGGGTGATCTCGTGGCAAGGCTAAAGCATTGTCTACAAAATGCAGCATACGAAGAAGAAGCAAATACTAATTACGTGTCATAGTTGCAGGAAATATAGCAGTTGCCATCAAGGGACTAGTAGACCAATAAGAAGCCAGTGACGGCTTCCTGATCAACCCCATCAAAAAAGACAAACCTAAAAACCTTTTCATCTCTTCCAGATATGTGGGAACCCAATGAGTAGCTCTAGACTGAGGCTCAAGTCTGGCAGCATTGTCCCGCAAATATTGCTCTGCATACACATTTGTCTGCTCCACAATCTCTTCCAAAAATACATCGTCCATAAACAAGTGAAAGAAATGGACAGGCAGAAAGTTTTCCGTATTAACTCTACACCCTGGGAGACCAGTAACTGCAGGTAACTGTGGCTGCTCCATGTTTGGGGCAATCCAGGTGTCAGGTCTTCCAATGGGAAACCCTGCAGCCCCAGGCTGCTGCACTCTTGGCACATCAATGTCCTCCTCTAACACAGGCCCTTCATCTGCACTGAGAGTAGCTTCCTCATCAGAAGAATACTCTTGGACAGAAAACTCACTTCCAGAATCTCCTGCTTCCTCCTCTGCCTCAGATGCAGAGTCAGTGTCGTAATCATGGTCTGAAGACGACTCAAAGAGCATGCGAGCAACCTGCTGAGCGGTCACTTTGCGGCTAGCCATGATCCTAACAACAAATGGATTGCCAACAACAACTAGCACTAAAATAAGTAATAAACAAAGTGTAGCTTTATCACAAAGAGTTATGTACTACAAAAAACTATACCACACAGTTGCCTGAAATAGCTACTCACCAAGCAACTACTCTGCAATCACCAATGATATCCCACTAAAAAGAAAAAAGAAAAAAGCAATTTAGACATATGACAACACAAACACCACTGTGCTCAAATCTAAGGACAATGTCAAACACACAATACTGCCTTTAGTACACCACCTACAAACATGTCAACAATACTCCTTTGGAGTAAATTGCGTTCACTTACCTAAAACATGCAACTATGCAAACCACAGAACAACTACTGCCAAAACCGCAAAGATCCACAGCAAAGGAAGCAAAAGCATTGAACTAGAAGAAAAAGAAGAAATAAATTGTTATAATCACAAATACAAATACTTTGCCAGTTGACAAACACCCCACCACCAAGAACTTAGAAGTTGTCCCTGGTACCTAAGTGGATCCTGCCCCCCTCGGGGTAGATGGGCGTAAAAGAATTGGCCAATCTGACCCCAAGGGGGGCAGAAATGGGCAACACCTCTGTGCCCCCTTTCAGGGGGCGACCCTTCCCCAAGGGGGGACCCCCAGCACAACACAAAACAAAAAAATCCCTGCCGTATTGGTGGTCTCTGCCCTCCTTGGGGGCAGATGGCCCTACAAAATTACGGGCAGAGATGGGCAATACAAATTTTCCCCACCTTAGGGGGGCGACCGTTGCCCAAGGGGTGCCCCCAAACACACACCAAACACAATCCCTGGCACCTAGTGTGCTTCCACCCCCCCCCAGGGCCAGATCGTCCAAAAAATGGCTGGTCTGCCATCGGGGGGGGGGGGGGCGAAACAGAAAAAAAAAGCTCCCCAGGGGAGCGACCCTTGCCATAGGAGTTGCCCCCAAAATAAACAATAAAAACAAAATCCCTGGTGTCTAGTGGTTTTCGCCCCCCCTGGGGGCAGATCCGCCGAAAAATCAGCAGATCTGCCCCCAGGGGGGGGCGAAATACAAATAAAAATTGCCCCCGGGGGGGGACCCTTGCTCAAGGGGTCGCCCCCAAAAACACACATAAACAAAGAGATCCCTGGTGTCTAGTGGTTTTCGCCCCCCCTGGGGGCAGATCCGCCGAAAAAACGGAGGATCTGCCCCCGGGGGGGGGGCGAAATACAAATAAAAATTGCCCCCGGGGGGTGCGACCCCTGCCCAAGGGGTCGCCCCCAAAAACAAACATAAAAAAAGATATCCCTGGTGTCTAGTGGTTTTCGCCCCCCCCTGGGGGCAGATCCGCCGAAAAAACGGCCGATCTGCCCCCAGGGGGGGCGAAATACAAATAAAAATTGCCTCCGGGGGGGGCGACCCTTGCCCAAGGGGTCGCCCCCAAAAACAAACATAAAAAAATATATCCCTGGTGTCTAGTGGTTTTCGCCCCCCCCTGGGGGCGAAATCCAAATAAAAATTGCCCCCGGGGGGGGGGCGACCCTTGCCCAAGGGGTCGCCCCCAAATTTAGGCACAAAGAAAATCCCTGGTGGCTAGTGGAGATTCCTGCTCCACGATCGCGGGCCCTGCCCGCGATCGTGGAGCAGGAATCTTGAGAAAACAGACACAGGGGGAAAGGAAAAACCCTTTCCTTTCCCCCATGTCTGTTTTCTCAACCCCCCCGCCCCCCAAAAACGGAGAGGACTCACCTGTGAGCTCCTGCTCCGAAGACACGCTGGAAGCAAATGGCTTCCAGCGCGCCGGCAACACTAGATGACGTCAGCGCGCTGCGCGCGCGCTGACGTCATCGGATTGCCGTGGGGGGGGGCGGGGGTGGAAGGGGAAGGTCTTCCCCTTCCATCCCCGCCTGGGGGGGAAGGGGGGTGCACTGGGGGGCGCGCTAGCGCGCCCCCAAGTTCCCCTGTGCCTAGGACGAGATGATCTCGTCCAAGGCACAGGGGAACTGTAGCCTTGGACGAGATCATCTCGTCCAAGGCACAGAAGGGGTTAAACTAAAGGTATATGCAAATTTGACTTTGGAATTAAAAGTACTTCCAAAGTCTCAAACGACCTTATGTTTACATATACCTCAACCCTAAGGTGTGCCCTATGTGCCCCTAGGGTTGAGTGCCATGTAACTAGAAGTGGGGATCTTATAAAAATAGTTTTATGAGCCCTGGTAAGGTAAAACAGCCACACTTATTTTTCCCTCATTGTTGTGAATGGCCTCCATAGGCCAAAATGGGGAGACTTTATTTTAATTTATAAAGTCCCCGTCAGTGTCAGATACATCACGTTTGGTATCAAATTAATTGTTATAATAAATGTCACAACTTACAATTGTTGGATTTAATATAACTTGTTCAGGTAAAGAGTTTTAAACTCTACCTAAAAAGTTGCCAACTTCAGCCCTGAAGTGCCCTTCTCTGATTGGCCAGCCTCTGGCAGCCGGGCCAGGCTCCCTTGATGAGGTGTGAAGTTGATGAGGTGTGCAGTGGCCTGGGCTGAGCACAAGAGTTTTGCCTGGGGGAGGAGAACTCCCCTCAGCAGATGGAGAATCATGAAGGGGGAGGGCTGCCAAACTGGTCTTCAAAGGCAGGGAAGGACATTTGGAGCAGCCCAGCACCTCCCTCACATCATACAAACCTGATATGGTGCCTCTTGATTAGATTAGGAGAGGGAAGGAGAGGAGTATGTTTAGGATTTTTAGCTGCGCTAGTAGGTGTGCTCAGTCACATGTAACCTCCATTAATCAGTTTCAGCCAGGAAGGATTTTTGAGGAATGTTGCTCCCTGGGATTGATTTTTGGCACACTTCCCAGGAGGCTGCATCTGATTGGAGAACCAGGACCCCCCTGTTTTTCACCCATGAGCAAGGATACAACTGGCAGAGCTGCACCCACACCTCAGATCCCTACAAGGAAGAACAACAGGAGAAGAAGGGCTGCCCTGCTAGACCCTTGACCTGCACCTGGACACTGCTCTCTGAAGGACTGCACCAGCTGCACACTTGGGCTTCACCACAAGAAGGACTTTGCAGGGCTTCAGCTGTTTCCAGGAGGGACTCCCTGTTTGCTACAGCTGAAAACTTGCTAACCAGAGTCCCCTTCACTAACTCCTGAAGAAACTGACCAGCTGACCACTGTCCAGTGGCCAATTTGGTGTTTGCACCAGGTGCATTCTGGGGGTTATAGTCTGCACCCTCAAGGAGCAACTCAGACCTTCTGGAACCTTGGGGTGAGCTGGGGATACCAAAATAACCTTAAAAGACCTTCTGGAAGAAGATCCAGAAGTTTGGAGAAGTTTGGAGAACTTTTGGAAAAAAGCTCCATAAAGGGGTCGAACTGCCACAGCAACTCTAGCCGCCGTGCCTCAACCGCGACCCGGCCTGACTTGCAGGTTCGTCCCGGGGAAGAAAATCTTTGAAAAAGTGACTAAGTCCGACTGTAAAAAGTTGACCGGGACCTCCCAGGCAATGTATCCAAAAAGGATACAGGCTCCAGGGACATCGGATCAATATTCAGGTTTTCACTGGTCGAAAGATTTTCATCTTGAAAAGTAATCTAAGTATGTATGTAGAAATCCTCACTGAGGGCTCTTGCGATGCGTATCTGAGGAAGGGCTCCAGGAGGTCAGACTGGACTGGCGACTTGGTCCCACTGAAGAAAATCCAAAGGTAAACTTTTGACCAAGGCCTTCCTCTTGCTTTAGTCGAGCAGGGCTCCATCACGGTCAGCCTTCAACTTTGACTTTGCCCCGGTCGAGGTGCGACCAGATGACCAGATGACCAGATTGGCACTATTCGTTTCTGTACGCTAAAAAGCATTAATTCTTTAAAAATTCATATCCTTTATCTGATTTTATTCATTTTGGTGTCATTTTGAAGCTAAACATATTTCCTATTTTCATAAATTGGTTTTGGATTTTTAAACTGTTACTTGTGATTTATTTAATTCTACTTTGTGATACTTGAATGCTTTACGCTTTGTCTCCTAAGTTAAGCCTTGCCGCTTGTTGCCAGGTTACGAAGGGTTGAGCTGGGGTTAATTTATTGAGAGCTAACTGAACCTAGTGGGGTTAGTGGCCTATTGCTAAGTGTAGATACTTACCTGCCCTTACCAATAACCCATTTTCCAACACAAAGTTGTTGAGCTTCCTATCTCACAGTCAGCCACTACATATATAACCAATCATCACTTACATCCACTCAATATATCACCACTCATTGGTGAAATATTTAGTTGTTACCTCTTCCAATCCAAGCATGGTGAACAATCTATTATCTCCTCCATTGGTAGTAATTAGCAACACTGTGGTATTTGGCATTAGCACTGGCAGTCCTTTAATCAAAGATCTTCTGGGGCAGCCCTTCTACTTGATGTAAAAGAAAAATAGGCAATGGCATGTGAGGGAGGCAGGCATTGTCTCCATTGTCCTGAAGGGAATGTGAGGGCTTCTTCACTGTACACTCCAATCCAGCCACATAATATGTGACTAAAAAATGGTGGGGCAACATAAATCCAACACAAACATAATGTTCCACAAGCATTGTTGTAGAAAGAAAGTGATTTGACCAGTTATAGCTGATGTTTCCTGGCTCACCTCACCTTGCTCACCTCAACAACATTCAGTCTCTTTTTTAAGGTGCTCCTCCCACCCGATTGTGTGATGTTTTTTCATATGGGTCATCAGGCCTCTATTCCTATAATGTCAACCAGGCTTACCTTGATGAACACTTGCTTGGCTAATGGAGCATATCACAATGTTCTCCTCCTGTTTGCTAAACATGCAAACGTCCCAAACTGGAGAGGAGTACTATCCTATTGGGCCACTGCCAATGCCTGAAGAACTGAAGGTAGGTGGGTGTGTTGATTGCCTCTATGGAGTGTATACTTCTGCTGAGGTATGGGTTGGTGCAGGTCTCTTCCAGGGCCTCACAAATATTGGAGCTTTTGGTGCTGCCTGTGCCACATCCCTCAGAGCAGGGTGGATAGCAATGTCAGAGTCTTCTGTGCCAGATTCCACAATGACTGGCTTGTTGTCATCATCTTCCTCATCATCCCATTCCATGGTTCTAAGGCTTTCTGGAACTCTTTCTTTCCGTTACCTCTCCTGGCACCTCCCAGACTTAGCTGAGGTCCACACCATTTCCCTATCATCATCATCAAAAGTGGTGCTTGGAGAAGTTGGTGGAGTGGTATCCTTCCTTATTCTTGCTGGAGATCTGGGAGGCATTGTTTCCAAAAGAGGAGGTTCTTCATCAGCAGGAAGCTCGGCCTCCTGTTCTGCTCCAACTACTATTGCTGGCTGCTGCCCATTTGGCTCTGTTTTCTGAAATGATTAGATACTACTTTGCGAAGGAGACAAAACCAATTTGTCAGTGCTTGTTGGCATAGCCATGATTGCAGTGGCTGCCTCACTGACAGACATGGTCTTGGGATTAGTTTGGAATGGTGCTGTAGATGCAGGAGTGCTGCTCCCAGGTTCCTCTCCAGAGCCTGTTGTGGCAGGCACACGTCTCCTGAAAAAGGTTGCGATTAGCAAACCACTGGTGGAAAGCTTCCTTTTCTCATTGACCACATTGTTGAGAGCAACTTTCTTTGGGGCCATTTTAAGCTTCAAGCTGGCAGTGGCAATAATATACACAAATGGAAGAGTTTGGGAAACCGAAGAAACTATAAGGCCTTCTCTTTGGCATTACTGCGGGTGATATGAGGTCTCTTCTTTTGTGCACCTAAAAGCAACCAAGCAAGAAGTACACGTAGTTAGTGAAACATTGCATTGATGTAAGTTGAAATAGTACAGACAAATGCAAACATAGTGTGGTTAATTACTTATTTAATAAATACCAATTTAATCAAACATTGTAAAGTCAAACCACACCACCATGCCATAAAATGTCATTTCAAATTAGGCAGCACAACATGCAGATGTAGCTCTTTGCTTTATCTCTATCTGTTTTAAAAGAGACACATGGCGTACCTAGGAAGTTGTGCATGGGTAAATGGAATGGTCCTTAAAAAAACCTATGGTGGCAAAATGTTCCAGGGGAAATGGAACAATCATTAAAAAATAAACTATGATGCTAATTTGTCTGCAGGGCACCACAACCAGGGTGTCCAGGATGAAATGGAATTGTTATACACTTAAAAATAATTAATGCTGTAGTGTGGCTGTGTGTCTTTGGTGGATGGATGGATGAAGAAATTAAATGCAAATTGTTAAAACATTTTAAAAATGTAAAGATAGTTTAAAATAAGACAAAAATTAAAACAAAGAACAAGAAATTAAAAAAAAAAACTAATATAAAATAGAATAAAGCAAAAACCTAAAAATCTAAGATAAAAAAAACAAAATAAAATAATAATAAAAAAAAAAAAAAAATGTAAAAATACTACAAGAAAAATCAAAATTAAAAGTTAAAACAGAAAATAAAAATAACACAATTAAAATATAAACTTAAAATAAATAAATTATCAATAATTATCAATGTTTGTATGTAAGCTTATGCCAATGATGCTGGCTAGATGGACAAAAGGGCCACAAGCCACATAGTCAAACAGCAACAACAAGGAGCAAGGAGGCAGGGGGAACAAAGAAAGAATACATGCAAGCCTATGATAAAGGAACAGTGGTTGTGTGCACAAAGTGGCTGCCAGCCACATGGTCAAACAACAATAACGAGGAGCAAGGGGGCATTGGGAACAATAAAAGAAAAAACATGCAGCATATGGCAAGGGAACACTGGCTACATGCACAAAATGGCTGCCAGCCACAAGATCAAACAACAACAACAAGGAGCAAGGAGGCATGGGGAACAAAGAAAGAACAGATGCAAGCCTATGGCAAAGGGGCACTGGCTGCATGTGCAAAATGGCTGCCAGCCACATGGTCAAACAACAACAACAAGGAGCAAGTAGAATAAAGAAGAACACATGCAAGCCTATGGCAAAGACACACTGCCTGGATACAGAAAATGGCCACCAGCCACATGGTCAAACAACCATTGCAAGCAAGGAGGCATGGAGATCAAAGAACCCAGGCACGCCTTTGGACATAGACTGCACAAAATGGCACCTGGCCACAAGGCATGGAGAACAAAGACAAATGGTGGACAATGACAAAGACACACACACACACACACACACACTGGCCATAAGGATGCATGGTGGTAACATTGAAGAAAACACTTATATTAATTCAGCAATGATAAGCAGAAAATTAACTTGTTGGAAAATGGGTTATTGGTAGGGCAGGTAGGTACCTACATCTAGCAACAAGCCACTAACCTCCACATAGGTACAGTTAGGTCTCAGTAAATTAATCCCAGCTCTACCCTTGGTAGCTTGGCATCGAGCGTCAAGGCTTAACTTAGGAGACAAAGTGTAAAGCATTCAAATATCACAAAACAGTAATTAAATAAAACACAGGAAACAGTTTAAAAATCCAAAACCAATTTATAAAAATAGCTTATATTTTTATCTTTAAAATGACACAAAAACGATTAAAATCGGTTCAGGGGAACCGGAGATATGAATTTTTAAAGTATTATTATTTTCTAGCGCTTAGAAACAAAAAGCGCCAATCGGGTCATCTGGTTGCACCAGGACCGGGGCAAAGTCAAACTTTCAGGCCGACCGCGATGGAGCCCTGCTCGGCTACAGGTCACGGGAGGCCTCGGTCAAAAAGTTACCTTCTGACTTAGTCTTTATTTTGAAGTTTTTCTTCACCGGGACGAACCTGCCAGTTGAATCCGACCTCCTGGAGCCCTTGTCCGGATACGCGATGTGGGTTTCCTCGGTGGAGACTTTTACCTTCGGACTTAGTCGTTTTTTCGAGATGAAAATCCTTCGACCGGGGTAAACCTGGATCTTGATCCGACGTCCATGGAGCCCTTCTCAGATACGATGGCTGGGAGGTCCCGGTCAACTTTTTACGTTCGGACTTAGTCTCTTTTTTGGATGTTTTTCTTTACCGGGACGAACCACGAAGTCTGGCCGGGTCGCAGTTGAGGCAAGCCGGCTAGAATTTCCTCGTCGGGTTGGTCACTTTATGGAGCTTTTTTTCAAAAATTCTCCAATCTTTTCCAAACTTCTGGGGCTTCACCCAGATGTTCTTTTAAGGTTCTTTTGGGGTCCACAGCTCACCCCAAGGGTCCAGAAGTTCTGTGATGGTCCTTGGGGGGTGCGGACTTCAACTCCCAGAATGCACCTGGCGCAAACTCCTTTTTGGCCACTGGACAGTGGTCAGCTGGTCGCTTTCTTCAGGAGTTGGTGCAGGGGACTCTGGTTTAGCAATTTTTCACCTGTAGCAAACAGGGAGTCCCTCCTTGAACCAATTGAAGCCAGGCAAAGTCCTTCTTGTGGTGAAGCCCAAGTGTGCAGCTGGTGCAGTCCTTCTGAGTGCAGGGTGCAGGTGCAGGCCAGGGGTCCAGCAGGGCAGTCCTTCTTCTTCTTTAGTTCCTTTCTTGTTGAATTCTGGAGGGGATCTGAGGCGTGGGTGCAGGTCTGCCAGTTTTATCCTTGCTCCTGGGTGAAAAGCAGGGGGGCCCTGGTTCTCCAATCAGGGACAGGGTTGTCCCCCTGTGATGACCACTTCCTGGGAAGTGTGGCAAAAATCCATCCCAGAAGGCAACAGTCTCTAAAAATCCAACATGGATGAATCTGATTTTTGGAGGTTACATCTGGCTGAGCCCACCCACTGGTGTGGCTAAAAATCATAAACACACCCCTCTCCTGCCCTCTCCTAATCTAATCAAGGGGGCACCTAATTGTCTGGGGTTGCAGGATGTGGGGGTGTTGCTGGGTGCTCCAAATGTCCTTCTCTGCCTTTGAAGACCAGTTTGGCAGCCCTCCCCCTTCCTGCCTCACCATCTGCTGAGGGGAGATTCTCTCCCCAAGCACATTCCTTTGTGTGAAGTCAGGCCACTTCACACCTCATCAAGGTAGCCTGGCAGAAGCTGCTGCAGGCTGGCCAATCAGAGCACAGCAGCAAAAACAATGCAGAGCTGAAATTGGCAACTTTTTAGGTAAAGTCTAAACTTTTTACCTGGACAAGTTATATTAAATCCAACAACTGGAAGTTGTGGGATTTATTACAACAATCAATTTGATACCAAATTCTTGGTATGTAACATTTAAGGAGACTTTAAAATTTAAAATAAAGTCTGCCCATTCTAGCCTATGAAGGCCATTTACTTCAATGAGGGAAAAACGAATTTGGCTGTTTTTACCTCACCAGGGCTTATAAATCTATTTTTATAAAGTCCCTGCTTATAGTTACATGGCACCCAGCCCTAGGGGCACATAGGGCACACCTTAGGGGTGACTTATATGTAAAAGTAAGGTAGTTTAAGACTTTGGAAGTACCTTTAATTCCAAAGTCGAATTTGCATATAACTAATTTAAAAGCAGCCAGCAAGGCAGGCTTGCTTTTAAAATGACACTGGGCACCTCAGCAATGCACCTAGGTGTGCACCACCTATGCTGTGGTCCCTAAACCTACATGCCCTACCATATACTAGGGACTTATAGGTAGGTTAACTTAGCCAATTATAATTAGCCTAATTTGCATATCAATTTTACACAGAGCACAGGCCCTGGGACTGGTTAGCAGTACCCAGGGCACCATCAGAGTCAGGAAAACACCAGCATAAAGTGGAAAATGGGGGCAAAAAGTTATGGGGCCTCTGCAATCAGCCCTAGTTTCTCACATAACTGAACTATAAAAAATTCACAACAACAGTACACACATCCTCCTCTGCCATCAAATATTACCACACAACATATACACTTTTTGCAAAAAAAATAGCCAACATACCATCCATGCCCTAAATGATGTTTTAAAAAGATACACCACGGAAATACTTATTTCTTGTACTGATGACTACTAGTTCCAGGCCTACCGGCTAGGTGGCTCTTTGCAAATCTAGGCCACAGAGTAAAAAAATATTGCAAATGTTACAAACATGTAGAAAAGGAAAGGTACTGAGCTTTTCAACAGTTTACCTTTGCAGAAGATGAAACATCAACGAAATGCAAAATAAATAATTAGGAGCATACCTAAACTTCCCACCACTATACATTGTTTAAATTCAAATTAAAGTACAAAGAAATACTGGAGCATGCCCAAGCAAACACACAATAACCTAATTAATCATTTTTGAACTTACTTGTGTGATTTCACAAAACCAAAGTCCTTAAAACCAAAGGTATATGCAGGAGAAAAAGAGAGTGACCCATCAACCTTGAAATCAAAGTGAAAAGTGATCAGTAGATGGGCAAAGCACTGGGAGGAGCCTGCTGAACAGGAACTGTAAGTTAGAGTCTCCGGGACACTTCCTTCCTGTTTGTAAAAAAAGGCTTCTCAATCTAAAAGCAACTTGAAGGGTCCATTGGAGAAGAAAATCCACTCAGAAACACTTTTTTATTAGATTTAGGTGTATCTGAAGTAGAAAATCTATTCCAGGTGCATTTGCGCTTGTGAGCATGGCTGTTTTGGCTGCTGCCGTGGCCGGAAGAAGCTGGAGTAAATGCAGAGTCTCATGCACGCCGCAGAAAACAGCTCAAATGAACACAGTCTTGCACTCGCTCGCTAGCAGGCTAGCAACCCGGGAGAATTGGGACACTTGAGAGAGAGCACCAAAACCCAACCTCGCACTCAGGAACAAACTCTGCTCCACACCGGATTGTGGAATTTAGGAACTCTGTGCAACTCCATGTAGCGCTAAGTACCCGAATTCTGAAAACTCTTCTTGTGGAGTGGATTTCTCCTCCTCGGCCTAGTTTAAATACGGAATCAATTGAAGTGAATACTGAACACTTCTTGATCAAGAGGAGACTCCGCCAAGGAGAAAAGTGGAAGAACTGAAGAGTTGTGAGGAGTACTGCCCCTTTGCTATGTGTGCTTTTCTGTGTTGACCTGCAATGGATTTTTCTGCTTTGGAAAGGATAAAATCTGGACTTTTCTATGTATCCTTCTTGTGAAGTTTCTCCAAGGGCTTGGACTGAGCTTGTCTCCAGATAAGAAACTTCAGGGACATCAAAGACGTCACCTGCCAGTCCCTGGGTTCTCTTGCTGAGGACTCTGACTTGTCTAAAGGTGCCCACTCAAATTCCTTGGCTCTTGGGAGTGAAGTGTGGCATAAAACAAGATGAACCAGGCACAATGACTCTGGACGACTCCAGAACCAGTGCTGCTGCCCATCCCCACCCCGCTGCCTACACCTAAAGCCATGGTCCCCACTGAAGTGTGATGACCGTGACTGACACCACAAACCTGATGCCACCACAGCGCCTCTGAAGTCCCACAACACCGTGAGTCCTGAGAGCTGTGTCACCGACATACGTGACAGCTGACTCCACCTCAGCGCGTGTGGCCCTGTGGTGTGACTGCAACACTGCAAAGTTGCCTTATCATGACATGACCCATTAGACTCATCGACCCCACTGTATGATAAGGAATTGACACCTTCCTTCTAGCGTTGCCTCACCTCCGCAAGGAACGAATGCCTCACTTCCCCTGTGTAGCAGTAATGAACCAATGACTCAACTCCTGCACAGCAGTAAGGAACTGATACCACACTGGCCCCAGCAATGCCTCAACTCTCCGACTTGTGCCATGTCTTTGACTCTGCCTCATTTCTAAGGTGGTTGCCTTGGATCCATGCGACTCTGTGACCAGCCTCGCACTCCATTGTGAGTGGCATTGTACTGTTGGGAACGAATCCTTCACTATGCCGTGATCGCACAAGTTGGGGTTATTGTGCTTCTAAGCGTTTTACTGGGATTTAGGGCCAGATGTATGATCATTTCATTTGGCGAGTATCTAATTGCGATTCATTGTGAATTACAATTAGAGACTCGCAAAATTAAATGTACAAATGTTTCTCAGACAAATTTAGCGATTCCCAATGGGGTCACAAATGACCTACCTCCTTACTATTCATGAGGTAATGCACAATTTGTGACCCGATTGGGAATGGCTGCCCTCACAGGGATGGTGGCCTGCTGGGGACAGCAGACCACCATTCTGTGACTGCCTTTTAATTAAAGCAGTTACTTTTAAATGCAGCCCGTTTTTCTTAAAGGAAAATGGGATGCATTTCAAACAAAAAGATGAAAAGTATTATTTTCAAATCATGAAAATAGCTACGTACATCTGACCCTTAATCTTTAAAAATGTATATCTTTGTTTATCTATGTTGGATTTTTGTCATTTTGGTCTTGTTTTACTTAGATAAATATTGGCTATTTTTCAAAACTGGTGTGGTGTCCGTTTGTAGTGTTTTCACTGTGCTCCTGTGTGTGGGTACAAATATTTCACACATTGCCTCTGAGATATCCCGGACTGTTTGTGCCAAGCTACCAAGGGGGTGAGCAGGAGCTATCTTAGGAGTGTGGCCCCCTTACCCTGACTCTAGTGAGGGTCCCTACTTGGAAATGGTGTAAACAGACTGCCAACTAGAGACCCCATTTCTAAAATGCTCTATGCTTGCAATGGCTGGCTTTAGGTACAAGAGGTCAGCACCTACCATGCTGACAACACTATGGTGTTCATTTTGCCATACCTAAAGACCTTTATTTATCAAGTAGAAGGCATGGGTCGATAGCATAGAACATCTGTGCTGCCCCATCAAGAAAACCTTGTCAGTTGTATCGGAATATAACCAAATATTGTGATAATATGTTAGTAAAAATCGTCCCCTGACAATTGAGGAAAGTAATTAATCAAAAGGTATTCCCTTCTGGAAGTTCTTTTTAGGTCTGTCTGTAGGGTGTAATAGTTGTCTACCAAGGTTCATGTAATAATAATAAAATACTATAAATCTAGGGTCAGGGGATTTGGGTCAATCACTGTTTGAGAGGCACAATGTTGGGCTGCAGACAAGGTGGGGCACATCAATTAGCAGGGGTGAGGAGTGGGACAGTCATAATCGGCATAGCAGTGCAAGATGACCTTGAGCAAACATGATCACTAGCTGGTATTAAGGTGGTCATGCATGTGCCAAGCCGCCACTTTCCCATCCTTACCGCCAGAGCGGTCGGACCGGCGGGCTGGAGATAAGCATCTCTGACCTGGTGGTCCACCCAATACTGTCAGCAGTATCACGAGTCCACTTTCCGCCAGGGTCGTGGTGGTAGCACTGCCATGAAATCCCTGGCAGAAAGGCTACCGGTGACAGGAATTTGCATTCCTGTTGCCAGTAGACGACTCCCCCACCCCCCTATATACCCAAGAGCCCCCACCCCGTTCCCGTAAAACATTCCCACCCCCACCTCCCCGAAAGTCCCAGTAACCCCCCACCTGCCCACTCCCAGTAGTGTCCGCTCCACCCCCGCATACACGTACTTATTCCCCACCCGTGATCCCCATACTTACCCCTCACCCCGCATACACACACTCACTCACACGCACTCACAGACACCAACACCCTGACACTCACTCACACTCACAACACCTTTACACTCACGCACACATACACAATATCCCCAAATCCATCCAACACATACACGCAGATACGCACAACACACCCACTCACACATGCACTCACTACTTTCACCCCCATTGACATGCATACAAACTCTATCCCCCTTCCCTCCTTTCATCAACAGGCACACACACACAACCCCCAGCCCTGTCTACATGCATGCACTCATGCACCCCGACCCAGCATTCACATTCACACACACATGCATCGACATCACGACATTCACACGCAGACGCACACACGCATGCACAAACACTCCCTCTCCCTCCCCAATTCATGACATGCATACACACACTCACACACATCCATTCACACATCCCACCGACCTCCATTGTGGAGGACACTTACCTTGTCTGACGAGGTGCTCCTCCCTGAGGGTATGGGACCCAGTGATCCCACCGCCGGTATCACCCTGCCATCAGGACACTTCTAAGCCGTATTATAGGTCATAATACGCATTGGAACCGCCTGTAGGAAAGTCCTTTTTTTTGCCTGATCACCCCCACTCTTTCTGGATAGGTACTGGTGGTTACTGACTCTTGGCTGTGCCCTGGGTACTGCTTACCAGTCCCAGGGCCAGTGCTCTGTGTAAAATGGATATGCAAATTAGCCTAATTATAATTGGCTAAGTTAACCTACCTATAAGTCCCTAGTATATGGTAGGGCATGTAGGTTTAGGGACCACAGCATAGGTGGTGCACACCTAGGTGCATTGCTGAGGTGCCCAGTGTCATTTTAAAAGCAAGCCTGCCTTGCTGGCTGCTTTTAAATTAAAGTTATATGCAAATTCGACTTTGGAATTAAAGGTACTTCCAAAGTTTTAAACTACCTTATTTTTACATATAAGTCACCCCTAAGGTGTGCCCTATGTGCCCCTAGGGCTGGGTGCCATGTAACTATAAGCAGGGACTTTATAAAAATAGATTTATAAGCCCTGGTGAGGTAAAAACAGCCAAATTCGTTTTTCCCTCATTGAAGTAAATGGCCTTCATAGGCTAGAATGGGCAGACTTTATTTTAAATTTTAAAGTCTCCTTAAATGTTACATACCAAGAATTTGGTATCAAATTGATTGTTATAATAAATCCCACAACTTCCAGTTGTTGGATTTAATATAACTAGTGCAGGTAAAAAGTTTAGACTTTACCTAAAAAGTTGCCAATTTCAGCTCTGCATTGTTTTTGCTGCTGTGCTCTGATTGGCCAGCCTGCAGCAGCTTCTGCAAGGCCACTTTAATGAGGTGTGAAGTGGCCTGGCTTTACACAAAGGAATGTGCTTGGGGGAGAGAATCTCCCCTCAGCAGATGGGGAAGCAGGAAGGGGGAGGGCTGCCAAACTGGTCTTCAAAGGCAGAGAAGGACATCTGGAGCACCCAGCAACACCCCCACATCCTGCAACCCCAGACAGCTAGGTGCCCCCTTGATTAGATTAGGAGAGGGCAGGAGAGGGGTGTGTTTATGATTTTTAGCCACACCAGTGGGTGGGCTCAGCCAGATCTCTCCTCCAAAAATCAGATTCATCCATTTTGGATTTTTAGAAACTGTTGCCTTCTGGGATGGATTTTTGCCACACTTCCCAGGAAGTGGTCATCACAGGGGGACGACCCTGAATGATTGGAGAACCAGGGCCCCCCTGCTTTTCACCCAGGAGCAATGATAAAACTGGCAGACCTGCACCCACGCCTCAGATCCCCACCAAATTTCAAGAAGAAAGAACTACAAGGAGAAGAAGGACTGCCCTGCTGGACCCCTGGCCTGCACCTGGACCCTGCACTCAGAAAGACTGCACCAGCTGCACACTTGGGCTTCACCACAAGAAGGACTTTGCCTGGCTTCCACTGGTTCAAGGAGGGACTCCCTGTTTGCTACAGGTGAAAAATTGCTAACCAGAGTCCCCTGCACCAACTCCTGAAAAAGTGACCAGCTGACCACTGCCCAGTGGCCAAAAAGGAGTTTGCGCCAGGTGCACTCTGGGAGTTGAAGTCCGCACTTCCCAAGGACCATCACAGATCTTCTGGACCCTTGGGGTGAGCTGTGGACCCCAAAAGAACCTTAAAAGAACATCTGGGTGAAGCCCCAGAAGTTTGGAAAAGATTGGAGAAATTTTAGAAAAAAGCTCCATAAAGTGACCGACTCGACGCGGAAATTCTAGCCGGCTTGCCTCAACCGCGACCCGGCCTGACTTCGTGGTTCGTCCCGGTCAAGAAAAACATCCGAAAAAGAGACTAAGTCCGAACGTAAAAAGTTGACCGGGACCTTCCAGCCATCGTATCCGAGAAGGGCTCCACGGACGTCGGATCAAGATCCAGGTTTACCCCGGTCGAAGGATTTTCATCTCGAAAAAACGACTAAGTCCGAAGGTAGAAATCACCACCGAGGAAACCGACTTCGCGTATCCGGACAAGGGCTCCAGGAGGTCGGATCCAACTGGCAGGTTCGTCCCGGTGAAGAAAAACTTCAAAATAAAGACTAAGTCAGAAGGTAACTTTTTAACCGAGGCCTCCCGCGACCTGTAGCCGAGCAGGGCTCCATCGCGGTCGGCCTGAAAGTCTGACTTTGTCCCGGTCCTGGTGCAACCAGATGACCCGATTGGCGCTTTTTGTTTCTATGCGCTAGAAAATAATAATACTTTAAAAATTCATATCTCCGGTTCCCCTGAACCGATTTTAATCGTTTTTGTGTCATTTTAAAAGATAAAAATATAAGCTATTTTTATAAATTGGTTTTGGATTTTTAAACTGTTTCCTGTGTTTTATTTAATTACTGTTGTGTGATATTTGAATGCTTTACACTTTGTCTCCTAAGTTAAGCCTTGACGCTCGATGCCAAGCTACCAAGGGTAGAGCTGGGATTAATTTACTGAGACCTAACTGTACTTTTGTGGAGGTTTGTGGCTTGTTGCTAGGTGTAGGTACCTACCTGCCCTACCAATAACCCATTTTCCAACATAATTGGAAGCAGCGACGGGATCCTGTACTTGTGTTCAATATCACGTTACAGTTTTAGATAAAACAAATTTAAAATCCTTTAAATTGTCCTAGTGCAAAAATTGTTTTTAATTTTTAATTTTAAATTTTTTTTTTAAATTAATTTGGATTAATTTCAATTATTGAATTTTTGTAATTTTTCTAAATTCTTGTTTCCAATTTTTGCAAAAAGTTTTTGTTGACACAAAACTAGGGAACCATGGAGCTTGATCTGGCTAGCCTACCCACACTGACAGTAGTCCAGCTTAGGGGGTTGTGTATTGAGAGGGGGTTGCCTGCAACCACTAATCTCAGGAAGGAAATCCTGATTAAATCCCTGACAGCATGGGCTGAGGCCCAAGAGGTAGAGACAGAGGAAGCTCCAGAGGAGGAACCAAAAGAGGATGATGCTAACTCTAACCAGTCAGGGGAGGAAAGGCATCAGACCCCAAGTGAGGAAGAGGAGGAACGGTCCTCACTGGACACAGTCACTAGGGGCAGACCCAAAGCTAGTGGTAGGAAGAGGGTCCTTTCAGGAGGAGAGAACCCATCCATTAGGGAAAGAGAGCTGGAAGCCCAGCTAGCCTACATAGCTTTGGAGGCAGAGAAGCTTGCCCTAGAAAAGAAAAAGTGGGCAAGCAAAGAAAAAAAAGATGGAAGCAGCGAGAAAGAAACTGAGGTGTCCCTGGGTGGGGGTTTTGCCCCCAGATTACCCAAAGGGGTGGTTCCTGCCTATGTGGAGGGGGATGACATAGATAAGTGGCTGGGGGCCTTTGAGAGGGCCCTCCAAATGAGGAAAGTCAAGCCTCAGTACTGGGTTCACTCCTTTGGGAGTTAGTTCCCAACTCTGGGAGGGATAGGCTCCTAACCATGAGTGGGGAGGATGCAGACTCATACCCCAGTATGAAGAGTTGCTTGACTAAGAAGTTTGGTCTAACCCCAGAGCAGTATAGGCATAAGTTTAGGGACACCCAAAAGACAAGCACCCAGTCCTGGGTGGACTTTGTGGACATTTCAGTGAAAGCACTGGAGGGCTGGATACAGGGCAACAGGGTAAGTACCTTTGAGGGGCTGTACAATTTGATTATGAGGGAGCACCTTCTAACTAATTGTGTCCAAGAGAGGCTCCGCCAGTATCTAGTAGACTCTAGGTTGACCAACCCCAGAGAGCTGGGGGAGGCAGCAGATGACTGGTTAAGAACTAGAGTTAACCAGAGACCCCCAGGGGGTGATCAGAAAAAGGGAGGACATGGTTCTTCTCAGGGGAAGAACCAAGGGAAAGATGACAAAAAACCCAAAGAGTCCTCACAAGAGTCCCCAAAAACTTCTCAGGGAGGGGGAGCCCCGAGCCAATTCACTTTTAAAGGGAAAGGGTATCAGGGAAAGAATTTTGATCCTGCTAAAGCAGGAAGGTTTCAGGAGCTTGCTAAGGCCGGCAAGTGTTTTGACTGTTATCAGCCAGGACATAAAAGAGGAGATGCTATCTGCACCAAGAAGCCCCCCACTGGTGGGCAATCCCAGGGGATTGCTAGTGTAGGGTTGGGGGTGGAAGTTGGCCCAGGGGTGGAATCAGGGTACACTGAAGTCACCTTAGTATCCGTGGGTGGGGTGGACATTGCAACTATGGCCACCTTACCTCCCATCATGCAGAGGTATAGGCAGAGGCCTAAAGTCAATGGGACTGAAGTGGAAGCTCTGAGAGATACAGGAGCCAGTGTGACAATGGTCACAGAAAAGCTGGTTTCTCCAGAGCAGGTCTTACCTGGTGTCTTCCACCAGGTGACTTATGCAGATAGCAGAACCAAACTCCATCCCATGGCTATGGTGAGTCTGGAATGGGGAGGTGTGACTGGCCCTAAAAAAGTAGCTGTAGCTCCTGCCCTCCCAGTAGAGTGTCTGCTGGGAAATGATCTTGAAGCATCTGAATGGTCAGAAGTGGAGAGAAGGGTCCATGCACAGATGCTGGACCTCCCTGAATGGGTGTGTGCTGTGACCAGGTCACAGGCAGCACAACAGGGAAATGCTGGACACTTGGACCCTGGAACAATGGGCCAAGCCTCCAAGAAAAAGAGAAAGAGCACTGGGTCTGGCTTGCCAGCCCCAACAAGTACAGAGGGTCAGGAAGAATCCAACCCTGAGGGGGAGGATCTGAACTCTGAGGGAGGGACACCTTCCCTGCAAACTCTGCCTGACTTGGCAGAACTGCAAGGGGCAGGTGGGCCCACCAGAGAAGATTTGTGCCAGGGACAAAGAGAGTGTCCCACTCTTGAGGGCCTGAGGCAGACTGCTGCCAGGCAAGAACAAGGGGATACCAGTGGTACCCACAAGGTTTACTGGGAGGATGGAGTTCTCTACACTGAGGCTAGGACCCTTAAAGAAGGGGCTACTAGGAGAGTAGTGGTCCCCCAAAAGTATAGAGAATTCCTCCTTACCTTAAGCCATGATATCCCCTTAGCTGGTCATTTGGGACAGACCAAGACCTGGAACAGGCTGGTCAACCATTTTTTTTGGCCAGAAATGTCAGAAAAAGTCAGGGAGTTTTGCAGCTCCTGTGTCATCTGTCAAGCCAGTGGCAAGACAGGGGGCAAGCCAAAGGCTCCCTTAATTCCACTGCCAGTGGTTGGGACTCCCTTTGAGAGGGTGGGGATTGACATTGTTGGTCCCCTAGACCCACCGACTGCTTCAGGTAACAGGTACATTGTGGTGGTAGTGGACCATGCCACCAGGTACCCTGAGGCAATACCCCTCCGGACAATCACTGCACCCACAGTGGCTAGGGCCCTACTTGGTGTGTTCACCAGAGTGGGATTCCCAAAGGAGGTGGTCTCAGATAGGGGCACAAACTTTATGTCAGCCTATCTGAAAGCCATGTGGGAGGAGTGTGGTGTTACTTATAAGTTCAGCACACCCTACCATCCACAGACCAATGGTCTAGTGGAAAGATTCAATAAGACCCTGAAGGGCATGATCATGGGTTTGTCTGACAAACTCAGGAGGAGGTGGGATGTCCTCCGCCCATGCCTGCTGTTTGCCTACAGGGAGGTGCCACAGAAGGGGGTTGGATTCAGCCCCTTTGAGTTACTGTTTGGGCACCCTGTAAGAGGCCCATTGTGCTTGGTGAGAGAGTCTTGGGAAAAGCCTCTCAAGGAAGCCAAGGAGAATGTGCTGGATTATGTACTAGGCCTGCGGTCTCGCATGGCTGAGTATATGAAGAAGGCAAGCAGGAACCTGGAGGCCAGTCAGGAGCTCATGAAGCTCTGGCATGATCAAAAGGCTACCATGCCTGAGTATCACCCAGGACAGCTGGTGTGGGTTTTGGAGCCCATGGCTCCTAGGGCACTACAGGCCAAATGGACTGGGCCCTATCCAATCCTAGAAAAAAAAGGTGAGGTCACCTACTTGGTGGACCTTGGCACCCCCAGGAATCCTCACAGGATCCTGCATGTTAATAGGATGAAACCCCACCAGGACAGGGCAGACATGACCATGCTGATGGTCACTGATGAAGGGAAGGAGGAGGAGGGTGAACCTCTGCCAGACCTCCTATCCTCAAATGAAAAAGATGGGTCAGTGGAGGGAGTGGTACTCTCTCCCAAACTGACAGATCAGCAACAACAAGACTGTAAGCAAGTCTTGGGACAGTTTGCTAGTCTGTTCTCCCTGACCCCTGGACTCACCAATTGGTGTGTCCATGATGTTGACACTGGTGACAGCTTGCCTGTCAAGAACAAGCTGTACAGGCTGTCTGACCAGGTCAAGGCCAACATCAAAGCTGAAGTGGCTAAGATGTTGGACCTGAAGGTAATTGAGCCCTCTGATAGTCCTTGGTCCAGTCCAGTGGTACTGGTACCCAAAGCTAATCCCCAAGGTGGGAAGAAAGAATTAAGATTCTGTGTGGACTACAGAGGTCTAAATGCAGTCACTAGGACTGATGCTCACCCCATACCTAGAGCTGATGAGCTCATTGACAGGTTGGGGGCTGCCAAATTCCTGAGCACATTTGATCTGACCTCAGGATATTGGCAGATTGCCTTAAGTCCAAGAGCTAAGGAGAGGTCAGCATTTTCCACACCAGAGGGCCACTTTCAGTTCAAGGTGATGCCCTTTGGGATGAAAAATGCCCCTGCCACCTTCCAACGGTTGGTGAATAGAGTCCTATCTGGGTTGGAATCTTTTAGTGCAGCTTATCTGGATGATATAGCTGTATTTAGTTCCACCTGGAGGGACCACCTGGTCCACCTGAAGGAAGTGCTTCAGGCCCTGCTTCAAGCAGGCCTGACTATCAAGGCAAGCAAGTGCCAGATAGGGCAAAGTTCTGTTGTGTACCTGGGCCACCTTGTTGGTGGAGGCCAGGTACAACCTCTCCAGCCCAAGATCCAGACTATCCTGGATTGGGAGGCTCCAAAAACCCAGACTCAGGTCAGGGCCTTTCTTGGCCTGACTGGGTATTACAGGAGGTTTGTTCAGAATTTTGGGACCATAGTGGCCCCTCTGACTGAGCTTACCTCCAAGAAACAACCCAAGAAGGTCATTTGGACCCCAGAGTGTCAGAAAGCTTTTGACACCCTAAAACAGGCTATGTGTTCAGCACCAGTGTTACTGGCCCCTGACTATAGCAAGGAGTTTGTAGTGCAAACAGATGCTTCAGAGGAAGGGATTGGGGCAGTGTTAGCACAAGTTAATGAAGAGGGCCATGATCACCCAGTTGCCTTCATCAGCAGGCGACTACTCCCCAGAGAGAAAAAATGGAGTGCCATTGAGAGGGAGGCCTTTGCTGTGGTTTGGTCCCTGAAGAAGTTGAGGCCTTACTTGTTTGGCACTCACTTCTGTGTACAAACTGACCACAGACCTCTAAGATGGTTGATGCAGATGAGGGGGGAGAACCCTAAACTGTTAAGGTGGTCCATTTCCCTACAGGGGATGGACTTCACAGTGGAGCACAGACCTGGGACTGCTCATGCCAATGCAGATGGCCTTTCCAGGTTTTTCCACTTAGCTGATGAGGACTACCAGGGTGTAGGTTAGTACCCATCACCTTTCATCTGGGGGGGGGCAGTGTAGGAAAGTCCTTTTTTTTGCCTGATCACCCCCCCTCTTTCTGGATAGGTACTGGTGGTTACTGACTCTTGGCTGTGCCCTGGGTACTGCTTACCAGTCCCAGGGCCAGTGCTCTGTGTAAAATGGATATGCAAATTAGGCTAATTATAATTGGCTAAGTTAACCTACCTATAAGTCCCTAGTATATGGTAGGGCATGTAGGTTTAGGGACCACAGCATAGGTGGTGCACACCTAGGTGCATTGCTGAGGTGCCCAGTGTCATTTTAAAAGCAAGCCTGCCTTGCTGGCTGCTTTTAAATTAAAGTTATATGCAAATTCGACTTTGGAATTAAAGGTACTTCCAAAGTTTTAAACTACCTTATTTTTACATATAAGTCACCCCTAAGGTGTGCCCTATGTGCCCCTAGGGCTGGGTGCCATGTAACTATAAGCAGGGACTTTATAAAAATAGATTTATAAGCCCTGGTGAGGTAAAAACAGCCAAATTCGTTTTTCCCTCATTGAAGTAAATGGCCTTCATAGGCTAGAATGGGCAGACTTTATTTTAATTTTTAAAGTCTCCTTAAATGTTACATACCAAGAATTTGGTATCAAATTGATTGTTATAATAAATCCCACAACTTCCAGTTGTTGGATTTAATATAACTAGTGCAGGTAAAAAGTTTAGACTTTACCTAAAAAGTTGCCAATTTCAGCTCTGCATTGTTTTTGCTGCTGTGCTCTGATAGGCCAGCCTGCAGCAGCTTCTGCCAGGCCACTTTAATGAGGTGTGAAGTGGCCTGGCTTTACACAAAGGAATGTGCTTGGGGGAGAGAATCTCCCCTCAGCAGATGGGGAAGCAGGAAGGGGGAGGGCTGCCAAACTGGTCTTCAAAGGCAGAGAAGGACATCTGGAGCACCCAGCAACACCCCCACATCCTGCAACCCCAGACAGCTAGGTGCCCCCTTGATTAGATTAGGAGAGGGCAGGAGAGGGGTGTGTTTATGATTTTTAGCCACACCAGTGGGTGGGCTCAGCCAGATCTCTCCTCCAAAAATCAGATTCATCCATTTTGGATTTTTAGAAACTGTTGCCTTCTGGGATGGATTTTTGCCACACTTCCCAGGAAGTGGTCATCACAGGGGGACGACCCTGTCCCTGATTGGAGAACCAGGGCCCCCCTGCTTTTCACCCAGGAGCAAGGATAAAACTGGCAGACCTGCACCCACGCCTCAGATCCCCACCAAATTTCAAGAAGAAAGAACTACAAGGAGAAGAAGGACTGCCCTGCTGGACCCCTGGCCTGCACCTGGACCCTGCACTCAGAAAGACTGCACCAGCTGCACACTTGGGCTTCACCACAAGAAGGACTTTGCCTGGCTTCCACTGGTTCAAGGAGGGACTCCCTGTTTGCTACAGGTGAAAAATTGCTAACCAGAGTCCCCTGCACCAACTCCTGAAAAAGTGACCAGCTGACCACTGCCCAGTGGCCAAAAAGGAGTTTGCGCCAGGTGCACTCTGGGAGTTGAAGTCCGCACTTCCCAAGGACCATCACAGATCTTCTGGACCCTTGGGGTGAGCTGTGGACCCCAAAAGAACCTTAAAAGAACATCTGGGTGAAGCCCCAGAAGTTTGGAAAAGATTGGAGAAATTTTAGAAAAAAGCTCCATAAAGTGACCGACTCGACGCGGAAATTCTAGCCGGCTTGCCTCCACCGCGACCCGGCCTGACTTCGTGGTTCGTCCCGGTCAAGAAAAACATCCGAAAAAGAGACTAAGTCCGAACGTAAAAAGTTGACCGGGACCTTCCAGCCATCGTATCCGAGAAGGGCTCCACGGACGTCGGATCAAGATCCAGGTTTACCCCGGTCGAAGGATTTTCATCTCGAAAAAACGACTAAGTCCGAAGGTAGAAATCACCACCGAGGAAACCGACTTCGCGTATCCGGACAAGGGCTCCAGGAGGTCGGATCCAACTGGCAGGTTCGTCCCGGTGAAGAAAAACTTCAAAATAAAGACTAAGTCAGAAGGTAACTTTTTAACCGAGGCCTCCCGCGACCTGTAGCCGAGCAGGGCTCCATCGCGGTCGGCCTGAAAGTCTGACTTTGTCCCGGTCCTGGTGCAACCAGATGACCCGATTGGCGCTTTTTGTTTCTATGCGCTAGAAAATAATAATACTTTAAAAATTCATATCTCCGGTTCCCCTGAACCGATTTTAATCGTTTTTGTGTCATTTTAAAGATAAAAATATAAGCTATTTTTATAAATTGGTTTTGGATTTTTAAACTGTTTCCTGTGTTTTATTTAATTACTGTTGTGTGATATTTGAATGCTTTACACTTTGTCTCCTAAGTTAAGCCTTGACGCTCGATGCCAAGCTACCAAGGGTAGAGCTGGGATTAATTTACTGAGACCTAACTGTACTTTTGTGGAGGTTTGTGGCTTGTTGCTAGGTGTAGGTACCTACCTGCCCTACCAATAACCCATTTTCCAACACCGCCTCTGCGCCTCCGACCGCCAGCACGACTACTGAAGGATTTCCACCCAAATTGTGGCAGAAATCCTTTAGTACTCGTAATATGGCGGTCGGAAGACCACTAGCACTGACGGTCTTCTGGCGCCCGAGGCTTCAGCTGTCTGAGGAAAAGACCCCTGAAGTCAGAATGACCACCTAAATTTCGAGAACAAAATATAAAAAAAATATATAAACACATAATTAAGTCTAGATTTTTAACACCTAACTCCACACATATGTATCTATATAGTACACATACCTTCCAGGTAAATCATTGTGTAGTTAAAAATAGTAAACTTATACTTCCCAGTCCCCTTACTTTTCAAAATGTTGTCCCTCGATATTCTGCCCTGATATTCCACCACAATATTCTTCATGTAACTATTCAGTAGTGCATCCACTACCTGCAGAATTCTCAATGATCCTACGTTTTCTTGCAGAAAGCTCTTCCATTCATTTGTGTTTTCTTCTTTGCGTTCTGGGATGTGTTGCACTGTATAATTCAAAATAATTTGAGGACTACAAGCGCCAGAATGTACAGAAAATATATTTCTTCTTTATACAGTACTAAATGACCCACACCTGACCCTCTTATTCTTTTAGCGCAGCATTCACTGTAGCCGCCTCAATCTACATATTATAAAAACAAAGTAACCCAAATGTATATAAAGGATGCTGAAAATCACCATGGCGATCTGCGCCTTAATAAAGACACCCGGCCTGCAGCTTCGTGTCTCTACATGATCACAGAATGCCTTGGTGACTTGCCATATCCTTATGATGTACATTTAAGTTATATAGTACCAGCATAATGTGGCCTAAATATCGACTGACAAATATTTATTGTGTCCTCAGTATTGTTTACAAAAATATCATCCTCTTGGGGTTAATAATAGAAAATCTATACACAATGAAGCAATACTTATCTAGGCCATGCTATTTTCGTGCCAGAGAACATCTTTGGTATTGATATTCTGAGGTGCATCCACTTGCGAGTTCTTTATTCCATTCACGATTTAATACCCTTATTTTTCATTTACTTTTGGCTTTGTATTACTTCACTTTTCTGAGATAAGCTATCACAGCACTGTATGAATATTTATTTTAAGTGGAGCCCAGCTTTATATGCGAAGAATAAAACCTTCATAGACATGCACCCATATTCAAAACATTCGTCATTGTATGATTGCGTTCAGAGGGAACATAGGTCACTGTGCATGCATGTTATTGACATGCAAGTATATACATTGTAAGGTCTTCATTGGTAGTGACTGGCATGGTAGGAGCGTACTTCTCTAATGTAGGAGGGTCTGTGAAGGAGAGGCGTGTCGTCAATAGCTCACTGCATGCATCTTTTCTTTGCGAGGTGTAATAAAAGATGTGAGCTGTATAAGCATGTTATCCAATTTGGATCTTGTCTAAGTGTGCTCAGAGTGATTCAGGCAGTGGCAGGTATTTTCCACATGACAGTGGTTTGACTCTTTTCATGGAGGTGAATTTGGCGGGATTTTTCGAATTTTACGTGCAAGGGAGTCCCAGAGTCTAAGGGTGTTTCCGAAGAATGAACGGACCCTTGGTTTTCCCTTTTTGAATCTGGCTGGCTCCTGTAGTAAGGATTCAAATCTGCGTTAGAAGCACTGCCCTCCTCATTTGGCGATGTTTCGGCCAGGTATTTTGAAGTGTCGATGTGTAAAACATTGTGAGTGATGCACTCTATTTTGTAATACGCACAATTCACCTCATTTGAGAGCCAGTTTAGCATGGCTAGTGTTGGACTCATATGACTGAACTGCCTAGCTGCTGCGTTGAGAGAGCATTCTTGGGCGCCAGGTGAGTATTTAGAGTACCTTTGAGGATACCATTTCCATAGTCTAGTCTGGTTGCCTGTTTTTGAGATCATGATTACGGAAAGTTTGGTCTTTCTGAGCAGACATATTGTTGATAGCACTTTTGGCTGAGATGTATATGTGTCCTGCCGTGTTAAGGGTCCCTTTTAGAATTATTCCTAGTGAATTGGTGCAGTTGATGGTTTGGGGGGCGCAATTTAGAATCTAGACATGTGCTATGCAGTTTATTATCAGTGGAAAAGAGATTAGAAAAACATCTGCATTCTTTAGGGTATTATTCTGATGATAAACATTCGTCTGCTAAGTGTGGTATACTAGGGTGCCTTGGTTGAGACGAGTAGTTAGGGGTTCCATTTATATATTGAAGAGGGTAGGGGCTAGGAGGGACCCTTGTGTAACACCTTGGTTAATCAGGGCTGGGTTGGATGCAGTGTCTTTCTATTTTTTTACAGTTGTACCATTGATCCCCATGAGAGCTTTTAGGGCATTTATCAGCGATTTGTGGTTAACTGTGTTGAATGCTATGATAGAGTAAGTAGGATGAGGAGGCAAAAATCACCATTGTCTAGCATTGCCCATCATTCTGTAAATATTATTATTGACAATATGGATGGGCACTTTGTCATGGTTAGTGATGGTATGTTGTGTCTTTAGAACTGATAAAAGCATATTGAATAGGGATCAAGGGTTTTAGTGTTTGGTGGCTAGCAATATCCCAATTAATCTTTGTGATCCTATCAGCAAAGAAGTTTGAGAAGGCTCTTCATGTGTCATGCGGTTTGCTACAATTGGTGTGCTGGATGGCAATGTTTCATTGTTGATTAGTTTGAATAATATGGTCGATTTTTAACTTTGTCTAATTGTGCATGGATGAAGGCGGGGTTTGTTCTTCGGGTATTGTTCTTAATTGTTTCTTCCGTACTACGGAAGAGAGAATAGAGAATTTGTGGGGTCTCTTCTCCATCTTCTTTCAGTTAATCTACATTGTCTTCTCGCCTTGCTGAGCTCCTTGTTGAATCAGGTAGAGGATGGGAAGTTTTTCCGTCACTTGAGTTTAAGGGAGCCACTTGGTTGGGCATATCCATCATGGAGTCATTGTCCTGTGCAGATAGTTTCTCCTTTGTGGGGGAGTTTAAGGAAGAGTGTAGACAAGAAGTGATTTGGCTGTTAGGTCTTTGGTGTTCGTTTTTGTAAGATTATGATTCCTGAAACAGCATTTCATGTGTTTTGTCTGAAACTTAGATGTTGAGTTTTCCCAATTAAGGTGTAAGAGGATGATGTGGTGGCCTGACCAGTAAATTGGAAATGAGGAATCTGTGCCTAGGGCATTACCTTTAGTGACGAGCAGGGCTAATGTGGCTATTTTCATGTGTTTTTGTTCTCTGCAATGTTGTGTTAGGTTATTTCATCTAAGGAAGAGTTTTAATTGTGTCATCAGGGAATTGATGAGGAGGGGTCATTTAGCCACGTTTCTGCGAGGACAACAATGTCTATTTTTTGTGACATGATAATTGTGGCTTTTTTCATTGACTCATGTATGACTCGCTGTTTTGCATTGTCACTGCTCCATCACCTGCACCTGCATTGGCTTGACTACTTATCCTTTGGGCTTGGTATGATATTTTAAAAGCAAAGCACCAATTATCATTTGTGGAACTTCTTTTATTATGTATTTATTATGCCTCGGGCCAATTATATCATGTACTAGACATGGACTGAATGGTTCCTAGGGAAACACTGTTTCATGTGAATTAATTACCCTTGTTCCTTGGAATACTGGGTGCCACATTTTTTAATGATGAGCACAGGAACTTGGTACTGGGTGTCAACAAACACACACACTGTGCAGCAACTATATTGCATCACTAACAATGACGGAATTGATATTGACATTGAAAATGATATTGGTGACTTCATAAGTGATATCATGAGTAATGTCAGTAGTTCTGTCGTTTGTGATGTCATGTGTGAAGTTATGATCACTGGTTTGGGGGGGGTTAAGGAGAAAGTTATGTTTGAATAGCTCAACAAAACTGGTGTCTTTTTTGCTTTTATTTTGTGGATCCGAAATCACCTTTAAATATCAGTACCGATTTTATTGCATATCACATACTTTGAAAGAGGAAAATACATGTTACTGAATTCCTATCCTATACCTAGATTGGCACCATTAATTTTACACTTGATACACATACTCTGGTATTAGGTCAGCCAATGTTGTACATTTCCTATTTGATCATTGCAGTTGATACAGAACTCTTTATTTGAAAAATGAGATACATGCAAATGGTTTTTCAGTTACAACTTTAGTACATGATTAATGCTGATGCAGGTGTGGAAATAGGAAGCACAGGGAGGTTAATTGCTTGTTGTCTTATCGCTTTGTGTTTGCTAAATACAGTTGGGTGCATTGTTATAAGAAGATACTATCAATCTTTTGTGCTCCTTATATAAAGATGGACAAAACTGTGTACACGAAATCTTGTATTACCTGGGTTTCATTATCTGTAACAAATTGGATTAACGCTTGGAGTTGTCACTGTTGGACAATTCATGAGATAGCAATAACCTGGCGCGAACAGATGAATTGAACCTGTCTTGATTATTGATGGGGGTTAGTCTTATAAATACACAGCGGCGTCTGCTTTGGTTTATAAACGAGGCACAGAGTGCTCAAACAATACGTTTCAGTTTTGCATTCTGCCTCAAACAACATTTTACCATTACCTCCTCATAGGCTGCAGAAACCTCATATACTTTGCTGAAATTGTCATTAATTATATATCACTTTTGCACAAGACGTGCAGTGCTTTTATGCATGTTATAAATAGTACCTGTCACTGATGTTAGTTAAAATATCAGTTTCTTTTCACATAAACGGCTCCTATCGCAGAAATAAATAGTGCCAAGGTGAACTTAAATTACCTGCACTAGGCGTTCTCTCCATACCCAGGAGGTTTAAAAGACATTTCAGCGAAAACAGTGAATTTCAGAAATACAGCTGCTCCACATAATAGATTTTCAAGTGTTGCCTACAGACAGTTTTTACCTGCCTGTTGTAGAAGATATGGTGTGGATTTCCATTGATTGGCTTTCTTGTTATTCTTCAATGGCTTTCTTTCCTTTTCTTGAGATTGTCCCTCCTTTGGAGCATAGGTTCTTCTTTTCTGTTTCTTAAAATTAGGAAAGTGCAAACCTAAATGGTTTACGATTCATTATTAATATCAGCATTGATACAAGAAAATAGGTTAGCCAGAAATTATAGAAATGTTATAATTAATTGTATCTGATATCACCAAGCATAGTTGATATAAATGCAAATGATGAAAAAGTTGATATGGAACAAACCTAACTCTTATAACTTGCTTCGTCAATCCTACTCTAACTTGGCCCTATTCATTTTTTTTGTCTTCGGACACTGCGTGTCACTAGATATGATAGAGAATTCTAAGCCACGCACAAAGACACAAAGGCCCATATTTATACATTTTTAGCCCTGCATTTGCGTAATTTTTTGATGCTAAAGCGGCGCAAATTAACAAAATACAGTTGTATTTTGTAAGTTTTCGCCACTTTTGCGTCAAAAAGCGGCGCAAAAGCGGCGCTAAAAAAGTATAAAGATGGGCCAAAGAGTCTGCAAAATCAAGAGCCTCCCTCTGTAGCTAAGCTTGTGGGATCTCGAGGCCAGACACTGTAACTGTGAACAAATACCCCAGAAAGATACTGAGGTATATCGTGTGAATGAATAGATCTGCATGAAGATCTTTGGATCCAGGTCAATAATTAACTCCAGTAAGTCGCTCAAGCACTTTTTCCTAATATGGGTCAATTATTGGACAAAACATAAAAAATGAGTTGTTTCGGCCTCCACACTTGTAAAGCTGTAGCAGTCTGATGTCTGACTGGGGTTCCATTCATGTAGTACATGTGATGTATAATATATATTGCACAACATATTAAAATACTCGGCCTTAAGACGTAAACCATTAGGAATAGTTTGGAAAAGTTGGTTAGTCTGTGTAATATCCACAGGAGAATCCTCTGTGCCCAAGTTTCAGGAGCATTTAGTGCCCAAGGTCCAAAGTTATGTGTGTTTTTTTATTATGTAGCAAAATTTTAAAAAACCCTCAAATATAACCTCTTTTTAGTACGTTGGTAAATCTTACTAAAAATGAATTAGAAGGCCTGTGGATCTCAGTAACTGGTAAATGTTGAAGAAAATGTCTTAGGGGGTCATTCTGACCTTGGACGAATGACGGAAGCACCGCCAACAGGCTGGCGGTGCTTCAAATGGCATTCTGACCGCAGCGGTAAAGCCGCGGTCGCCCTGCCGGGGCCGGCGGTATTCCGCCGTTTTTGCCCCGGCTGGGAGAATCCGCCAGGGCAGCGCTGCCCTGGGGATTCTGACCCCCGTACCGCCAGCCTGTTTCTGGTGGTTTTCACCGCCAGGAAGAGGCTGGCGGTAAGGGGTGTCCTGGGGCCTTGGGCAGTGCAAGGGCAGTGCAGGGGCCCCCTAACAGGGCCCCAGCCAGCTTTTCACTGTCTGCCTAGCAGACAGTGAAAAGCGCGACGGGTGCAACTGCACCCGTCGCACCGCCGCAACACCGCCGGCTCCATTCGGAGCCGGCTCCTGTGTTGCGGCCTCATTCCCACTGGCCCGGCGGGCGCTAACTTGGTTAGCGCTCGCCGGCACAGCAGGAATGTTGGAATGGGGACCGCGGAAATTTGGCCGCATGTCGGCCGAATGGCGGTTTCCGCCTGGCGGGCGGCGGTAGCCGCCCGCCAGAGTTGGAATCACCCCCTTAGTCACAAATATCTAAAAATCCACGCTTCAGCATTCCAGCTTTCCATAGTCATCATAGAATTCCTCGAATTACTGCATGGCTCTGTCTTTACATAATTAAATGAGAGAGTAAAAATGCAGTCTTTGCCAGCATTCTAAGTACCTGGCATAGAAAAACAGCAGAAAATTGGGGTCAAAGTCGAGTGATAAGTATTGATAAAAAGTTAGAATATGGCACACTGGTCTAATGGTTTGCCAGATTTTATTATAGACCAAAGTGTCTCAAATCTTGTGTGTTTAAAGTAGGCTGTGTCTAACAAGCATTTCTCCGGGATTGAAGCCATCCAGTTCCCAATTGCCTAGGCTATGTGCTGGGGAGATTCTAAGAATGAAGGAAAGATATAATATGTCCAGAGTGCCGGCAGGACCATATCACCCTTGCCATGAGGAAATTACAGGTAATTTATAGAACACCATTATTTTTTATGCAGCTATATACATTTTTGCCAAAGAGACTCTATCCTTTAACAAGGCATTCAGAAGAAATAATGGGATGGACCTAAATAGGTTGAAATAACAAGATACATTGACAACTGTATTAACATTATATCTACCTATTAGCTTTAGTTGTAATCTATACCATTTCTAATTTATGGCCAAAGAGTCAGAGTATGGTGCATCATGGCTGGGATGAATGTTTTTTTCTATTTTAATAGAAATAGAATGCCTAAACAGGTAACCGATGTAACTAAACAGGCAACTGGGATTTCTGGTTAATATCTCTGTCTTTCCTCTATATTTTATTTACTCAAGTTTGCCCATATTGCAGGACAACATGGTTAATTGCAGGCTGAGCTGCGGCAGACAATGTCAGGATAGCTATATCATCTGCATGGGCTAAGAGTTTGTTCTCCAATTTATGTACCTGAACAGGAGAAATTGAAGATGATAATTGTACTATTTGATTAAAAGCTTTTTACAGAGAGCAAATAGCTGCAAACAAACGGGACATACCTGTCTAGTATCCTGATAAATATGAATTGTCATTAGGAGACTACCCATACTGACTACTTGAGCTGATAGAGAGCTATCAAGAGCCTTTGTACGCTTTAAAAAATGTAGATCAAAGCCAATGGTGGTTATAACAGACCAAAGGAGCCACAGAGAGACCCCATTAAAATGATTTGTTGGTGTCCAAATGGATCACCCATGTGGGCCAATTCAGTCCATGCGCAGTCGCTAGAGCAGTTATGGCTGGATTAACATGATAGGTGGTATTCCAAAAGGGGATAAATTCATGCTGCATTGGATCAACTATAGTGGTAACAGCTGAGGCAAGAGGATTAACTAACTAACATGCATGTGTAAATTTTGGAACCGGAGTGGATCGAAGAAATAGAACAAGATGAACCTTAGTTGAGGGGATCTTTATTCTTTTCCAAGATAAAGATTTAAATAATGTACCAGAAGCAACTAGATCATAGAAGAGTGGAATAACGTTTTTGAAAACAGCTTGCAAAATTTGCTAGGAATTGAATACTTGCTGGCTGCAGGCTGAGCTATTGCCTTTCCAATCTCTGCTTAAGAAATGGCTGTGTCTAACATTTCCCACTAATGTGCTGAAAGTTGATTTAGAGACACTTCAGGAAGGTAACTATTGACTGTCTCTTACAAAGCCACACAGAATGGAGTAGAATTCCTTGAATACAAATAAAATCTCCCCTTCTCCCACCTACTTACACATTTACTAGCTAAATCCTTGATACCTAGTATTGTGAGGCTGAAATTCCAGTCGTCAATCTGGAAAACGAATCGACAACCCATCTCCTCACTGTTCTCAAAGCAGCTAACCTGCTTTGCAGAGAAGACAAACCCTATCTACAATCTTTTTTGTGATAAGAAAATATTTTGATAAGATTTAAGTCTGAGTTGACAGTGGTCATCATCTGGAGCTAGGAAGAACTCCTCGACAGATAGAGATAAATTATTAAACATAGTATTCATACAGCTGATTTGCGGCTGTCCACTAAAAATATGCTACTCAATATTAGGAATTTGAACAGAAAAAATTTCATACAATGGGCACAATATCACTTTACACTGGCACCCCCCATTGTTTAAGAAAGTCGTGTGCTTTAGCGACACCTGGACATGTAACTTTTTACCCTGGTAGCAGATCCTCTCTTTGTGATTCCAATAGTGAAACTATTGTATTATATTTCAGGAAGGATGAAATCAGCTCTTCTAAGTGCCACCAATACTGACTGTCTCATTGCAGAAGTTAGGCAAGGTAAAGAACTCCACTCAAGATGATTTAGCAGGGTTAAGAGGTTCAGGCATTTAAGAAATAAGCTGCCTGCTAACATAGTTCCCCATGTATATAAGAATATCACAAGGATACAGTTATGCTCGACTCTTGCATGGGTTATGAAAAGGAAATCTATGGGCCTTTGTATTTGGCAGTGAATGTCCAAGTCACTTAGCTGAGGGAAGAGCTGTATAAACAGATACAAAAATGTAGCCTCTTGCATTGTCCCCGTCATTACCCCCCACAGAATATTCAGAGCCCAGAGGGTATTACAAAGCACTTGGTTATCAAGGCCTTCCATTTCATGGTCCATATTTTTCAATTTGACGTCATGCTGCCAACATGGTTTTTAAGTAACATGCATGGTCTGTAAGAGACTGGCAGATCATGACTATGTTGTTTAGATGGCCATGTGGGAGGTCCATATTTTTCAACATTGTGCGTAGTACCACTTGCGTTTTAAAGTGTGAAGTCCTTGAGACAAAATAATCTTTTTTGTATTCCTCTCTGTGGAAATGGAATAGCTTGGAGGTAGAAGAAAGAAAAGGAGCACCCAAGGTGCTACCTAAGGCCTCCGCCATTGTAGGTGCATCAATATGTGTATCCCCTTTACTTTATTCAACAAATGCCCCATTTGGACCAAGTAAGAAAGCTGAGCAAATGAGTGAACAGCCAGAACGGAAGGACCTCTAGAGGCTTAATTTGCATGAGAAGGAAAAGTCAGAGGGTTACCATACGCTTGTGATGCATTATTTAGAGTAAGCTATATAACTTTTATGGTCCCAGAGTAATTCATCATCTTTAGTGCCAGCAATGTCAACAAAAGTCTTGATAGCTCTGTTTGCTCTATTTGGTCTGCCCAGTCCTGTTTATCTATACAATGAATCTTGCTTTTGGACTTTCTTGTATAAATAGGAGACCCAGAGATAGCCCTCCTTTTTACTAATCTCTTCTCAGTAATGGTTTCAGTGTGGAGTTCAGGATCTGATTCCGAAGGGGAAGCTAAACTGCTGGTTTCAGAGTAATCGAATGATGAGAAGAAGGTCTCTAGCATGTCATGCAACTCCAACCATGCCCAGCCAAGGCCTTACCCTCCAGACCTAATTGCACCCTGGCTCAGTCAGAAGAGTGGAACTGCAGTCAGTATAGAATCCCTTGTTTTTTCAGATTGTGTTGGATTAGATCCCAAACAATTCTGTGGTGTAAAATACTGAGATAAGCTCCGTATTCTGAACAATCTGGACATGGAAGCCTGTCTAGGTGGGAATGACTCTGTTAAACCGTGTGGCAGAGTGACATTTTTTAATTCTAGCTATAACAAGGCAGAGCAAGTACTAGAAGTGGCACTGGAAACTGTGGCCTAAGCACCACTAGCAACAGGTGCCAAGCTTTATTGTGATGTAATAGTCCCTGCAGATTGACCAGACTTAACCAAATCAGTATCAGCCTGCAAAGCCTCTTCTGGCATAGCCATTACACCCTGACAACCAGAAGTATTGGTACTGAAAAAATAAACTATATTCTTCTGAAGAGAGCCTATAGGGGAGGTGTTTTGACCAGTATGCTTGTTTGACACCATATGAACTGAGATAGAGAGCCTTTTTTACCTGTATGACCCTGAGTATTTCCTACTGTCATAGCTGTCGTGGCTGTTGGTTCTAGAAAACCTTATGTACTTTTTGTGCCTTGAGTGCTCTGGGTGCCTTAGGCACCATACCAGAGAATACTGCCCCCTCAGAGACACCTGAGTCTAGTTCAGAGCTAATGATGCTCCAAGCCTACCTGCTAGGTACTCAATATGAGTGCAGTGATGTACCCTACCGAAGGAGCATCCCATGCAAAGACTTTGTTGAGCCATAGCATTCCAGACAGCAGCACAGGAATTTGTCTTCCAGTGAAGCTGGAATCATGGAGACACTGGGCAATGAAGACCTGTCATACCAGGCTCCATCAAGAAGCCAGATAAAGACCCAGATCTCAGGCCCCCAACGTAACTGTCCACAACAAGTGAGCCATGAAGTTCAATTAAAAACAGAGTAAACAGCATAGCTGCATTGCTGAATATGCCGGGGTTGCTTAGTCCTGCTGTAGTCCTCCTTCCATAATGATCTGACATGTTGATGGGGCTGTAACCCATAGTGTTGACGCAAGCAGATTTACCTTGGTGCTTCCATGTTGCTCCCCTCACACTTTGGAGTATAGCTTCTTATTTTTCCTTCTACAGATCGACTATCAGAGAGGCTAATATTTAGAGAGGGTTTGGGCCAGGCCATCCATTGCTTGTCTTTCTAGTCTCTTGCATTGCTTGCTTCGTATTCAATGACCTTCCTTTTCTTGTATTTTTCCCTCCCTTTGAGCATAGCTTCTTTACCATTTTTGATTTAATGTTTCCTTCCACCACCCCTCATCAGGGAACTAATATTTCTGTGCTGCATCTAAGGCAACTCCATGGGTTATTCTTTAGTCTTACTCACATGTGCTGTTTTCAACCTGAAATCCTAAATCAACACACTCTTTGTGTTGCTTTCGCCCATTGCCAGTCCTGGCCCATCCCATTCTGCTTGATTTTCTCTTTTTTACTACACTCCATGCACCTTCTCCCTTACTTCTCACAGGCTACTCTTGTTGCGCATCAGCAATTACAACATGCACCTGCCCACTTCATTGTTGTTTCCCCCTCCATGTCTCCTACTTTTTCATTTATATTTTATCTTTTTTGGGAGATGTGGCAGCTGTGAATTGCTGATGGACCTGTAAAAATTTTGATGTTTGTGTTGTTTTGAATTGCACTGCTCCAATATGGGTATCTGTCATGAATGGGGAAAAGAAAATTAAAACAACATAGCAATTACACATGCATGTTCTTACTTAGTGGACTGGGGTCATCATATTGTCATATCGCATAGGTGGACAGGTGTGATGCCCATGCATGCATATACATCATCATTTTTTTTATTATTTCCAGTGCTATTAATCATCATGTTGATGCTGAACAGTATCACCAAACGCATTAACAAAGCAAATAGTTTTGCACTGTCAAAGTCAAAAGACAATATCTACTGGCTTTGCCAATGGTTTTTCCTTTTGCATCTTTCCTTTATTGCTTATTTGGGGAAGTTACTCAACTAAACTCCACATCAGCTGGCCTACTACCATGCCACGTAAACTGGAACATTTTGGAAACAGAGTCTTGGTACAAAGCAGATCACATATGTGGCATTTCAAATGGCTTATGTGTATTTCACGTTTCTGATAATCTACATTCTTCTGAGGTTTACTATTTATTGCCAGAGGGTTTCTTATTCACTGCATGTCTCATAGAAAGCAGTATACTGTACCCCCATCCCAAGCAAGAGGGATGTAGAAGAAGCTGAAAATTGACACTTGAATAAACTGCAATGTCTTCCAGAATGTGCATTCTGCCTGTGTGTCTTTGTCACATGAGGTGGTGACTTTCTCAAGACTCATCTACACTTTCAGTTAAGATTTTATAATTTCACAGCACAGTGTGGAAGATGGCCTGATTGTGGAAGAAGGGCTACTATCTAGAAAGGGAACAAAATAGAGTGGAACCTCATCAGGCTACGGACAATGTGGAATCTTCACAAAGGTAACTCACATGTGTGAGCAATTTACATGTGAAATTTACTCTTACATCTTTTTAGTAACTTTACTACTTTTGGTTATTCACAAACTCTGAGTGAAAAGTTACTTAAAATTGGAGACTTACACATCTCCACCCTGAAAAAAGTGGTGAGGCCAAATTTACAAATTTACAAATGAAAATGACTTCTGCCAAAGAAAGAAACAGCAGTACGTCCAGCCCCAAGCATGATCAACTACTGGTAGTGCAACACCCTTCTATAGAAAATAATCAACATAGGGACTGAAGTGAAATCCCTCTAAGAAATTAAGCTAATTACTTTAAATGTAAATGTTTACAATGGTTGAAAATATAGACAGGGTAAAAGCATTTTAATAAAATATATGTATTATATTTGTAATAACCATTTTAATTGTTTTTACATTTATGAATTTATGAATTTATGTAACATCATTCTTTAATTAAACATTGATTGAATTGCTTTCAAATAATTCTATAAATCACTTTTAAAAGTATTAATGCCTAGTAAAAACGTAAATATTTTCCTTGAAGCATTTTTTTTTATAAACTAAACTTAATATATTTAATATATTGAAATATTTAAATTAAAATGAGGTTAATAGCACTAGTGTTTTTTTAATTTTATTTGACACTTAAAACAAATAAGTAAAATGTATTTATGTGAATATCTATCATACACATGTATCTACTCATTTGTTATAACATTTAATAAATATTTTTTAATGTTCACTATACATTGCCTTAGGGGTGCAGACTCCCTTACAATTAATTGCTGCTTCTTGTACTTTGTTTATCTGAATAGTTTCCTTTTGATTCTTTAATTAGGTATAGGTGACTTTATTTGTTTCCGATTACAGGGAAGGCTTGTTATTATAGCATGAATTTAGAGTTGAAAACTCACACTTACTTTTTTTTTTACATATTTGTACTGTTTGATTTTATGAATCTGCTTCTAGCAGATTCAGAAATTAATCATGTTTCATTTACTGACTCAAGAGTATTACCGACTCTGTCAAACACAAGCTCTTGCAGGTCTGTATACCATGACCACTGGTAACCACATTTTCTATAAAATTGTAGTGTGATTTTTTTAATGGTTTGGCTGATATTGCACATTCATCAAAAATGAATAAACGTTTCATCACACCATTTAAAGTGAGCACCCATGTTTACACTCTACATATAGCACACACACACAATTTTTAACAGATGCCCCGCATCTTTCAAGCTCTAAATAATAGCCTACATCTTTTCCGTTATTCTCTCGCATGAACATTAGCCAGTGCACAACTTGAAACATATTCAAAACACATGAACCATCAAAGCATTAAACACAGTGCAACTGACTCATGAAAAAAAATAAAAGTACCTGTAGAAATTTACATCCCCACAAATGTTCAAATTTATTAAATATTTGCAAGCATTCCAAGCAATGTCCCTAAAAGCTGTGAGAGTGAATATCATGTGACACCTCCCATGGACTACTATTGTCATGTGTTGAAATCTGTGTAGATTGTAGTTAAAACAAGGAAAAACAATTAGTTCTCTTTTATTGCATGGGGGATACATTCTTTCTGTTGGACAAAGCACTTAAACCTACACTGTTTGAAATTATTTACTATAATAAATACAAGTTCTATTGTGAAACTCCAATATGCACTGTAGGATGAGGTAGAATAGAAGTATGTAATTCATATGGAATGACCATCATCAAAGAAATGTTAGTTTCTGTAACATCTTTATATTTATTGGCTTTATTTGTCTAACCAATAAATAACAGACCTATACTCTAATACAATCTGTTTGGTTTTCAAAATATAATATTTACATTTCTGTGACTTCTTTAGCCTGGAGGTGAGTGGATTACCAAAGTTCAACACACCTAATTTCATACAAATAGGCTTTACATGGCCAAACCAGGGCAAATGTAGCTAGCACGTTAAAGAGAAACTCTCACCAAATAAACCAAGAATGACAAAGGCAGGTTAATTTCCCCCATACGTGTGCCCAGTAGAAAAAATGCAATAATATACTGAATCGAATTCATCCTGAGCTGGTAGATTGTTGTCACTCATAACAACCTCAAAAGCCTTCTCAAGATGTCTTTTTGCTGCAAGCATGTGTAATGTTTGACAGATTTGACTTAATTCAGAGTCACAATCTGCAGTGGAAACTGTTTAAACTTTGTGTATTTGTCACATAAGATAAATTAAATGCTAAAAAAATCTGGATTGTTCCCTTTCTGGTTAACACAATCTGGTTTAAGCAGGAGGTGGTGTTATGTAATTGTTGTCTGCAGCCTAGATATTTGTGTAGTGTACATTCAGTTAGTCAGAGAATATCATGAACTGTATATAGTTTCTGTTAATCTTCACAGGATCATGTAGGGGGCCCTTGAACTTTGAATTGTCAAGTTCATGTTGCTTTTGTTGATTATATAACCTTTGTATTTAAAGGTCTGAACAGCTCACATCAAGTGATGTATATAGTGTTCTAAAAAGGTTTACATCTCTGCATCATTGACATACAAAAGGAGAGCTTCAGATCTTCTTTAATATGTGTGGTATTCATTTACAGGCAGCTCAGCTTGCTCTTAAAGTCTTTCAAAAGAATTTCAAACAGGTTGTGGTGGACACACCTTCATACCTAATACAATAAAGTACAATAAATCAATTCCAATATTTTACAAAATGAGATGCCCCACCCTAATATCTGTGTGTATAATATCAAGGCATTGCCCATAGCTATTTTCTCAAGGAAAAAAAATCAATGTTTATGCTTAGTAAGTGAAAGGCAGACTTTGATAAATTAGGAACAATGGATACTGTTTAATGGAAAATGCTTTATCCAGAAGTAGAGTATAAAGCATTGTTCTGTGATTCCCACACCCTTCTAAACAATGTATTATGGTAGTCAAAAGTTGGGCTTCTTTGAGTGCTTCTTTGGTGTTTTTTTTTATTTTATTTTTTTACCAAAGGCTTCCCTAAAACTTGTTCTGTTGAATCCAAAAGTGATGGGTCCCATAGTAACTGCACCACTGGATTCAAGCTAGCCTGGCTTAAGAGGGGTGATACCCCGAAAATGGTCACATGATTCTTGTTTCTGGTACAGGGAGGATCTGGCTTGGCAGTTTGGGCTGGACTGTTCCCATAGGATTCAGGGGCAAGACTGATTTGCATATGGCTGTGTCCAAATTGGCTTGCAGTGGTGGGCAAAACAATGGTGGATTAAACCCAGATCTTTGTGACTGGGGGTGAATGTCTGCATTGTTCAGGATTTCGTCCATCATCTGTTCTTTTTGCTTTTGTTGCCCTAAGTGGGAAGGGTATTGCCAGACGTGGGACCCATGCTCACTGCACCACTGGATTCAAGCTAACTTGTCTGATGTGCGGTGATACCCTGAGACTGGTACTAAGATGCTTGAGTCCAGTCCAGGGAGGACCTGGCTTGTTAGTTCAAACTGGACTGTTCCCTTGGGCAACAGGGTCAAAACTGATTTGCATACAGCTGGTCCACACTGGGGTAATATGTAAGCAAACAAATGGTGGATTAAACCCAGGTCCTTGTGACTGGGGTTGAATGTTTTCATTGTACAGCATTCAGTCCATCATCTGTTCTTTTCACTATTTTTAACATGGTCCAGAAACATGCTGGTTAACTGTATTTAGACTTTGGCAGTCCTAAGTATTTTCACCTCTGACACCTCGTAGTGCTTCTTGAGCTCACTAATGCTATGCAGAATTACCCACGCTGACAAACTTCCAACCACATTTGTAACCCAACCACAGAATGACTTGTTTGTCATGATCTGTCCAAATCTCTGTTTACATAGGAAACTGTAAAATTAGTTTGGCAGTAGACTAGCTAACACACATTTTTCCTTTCCTATTTGGGAAATACAAAAGTGCTTTTGTATAATACCTGTGAACAAACACCTATATTTTAGGCGGGACTGTATGTCAGGGGAGTCATAAAACAATAGTAGTTATTTGGCTACAGTACGTGGGTTCAATATTTAATAAACCACATAATTATAGCATACTTCTACTGTTAAAGCAATGGAATCATTTTTACATGTTTTTAGTTCAAGTTGATTTCATCAGCAAACATCAAGGACATTTCCCAGTAGAAATCACACTTTTCCTACAAAGGAAACACTTCCATCCCGCGGTATTACTCCTTTGCCTTGTATTTGAGGGAATATACATGGATCCATAGGTAAGGGAAGAGCTTCGTACACCTACAATACACACTCACGTTGTAATGATCTGTATGCTTCAAAGGTAAAGGAAAATTATGTTTTGTTATTGGACAATCACAAACGTGTGCATTTTACTTTTTCTATACAAACTTATTTTCCAAAGGAAAAGGGTATCATTTCTGGTTGTGCATCGAAAGCTGTCAATACAAGCAGCCGTCATGGCATGACTATCTTTCGAGTGTACAATCTATCTGTCCTCATTGTGTCATCTCTAATGTAAAAAAATGTTGTCTTAGCACAGATCATTTTGAAACTCAAGGCGGATGGTGTAGTGCTGTTTCAGTACTCTTCATACTACATCTGTTATGAAATGTTTACATACACATATTTGGCATCACGTTATTTTACAGTGCCATTTTTCCTCTAACACTGATTGGAAGACTTTGTGTGTACTTGTCTGTGGCAATTGTGTAGCTCTTGCAAATGTAGATGAAACCAGAAGACAATTAGTGGACTTTCGTCTTTCTGGAAAGTAACCATGTAATCTTGAAACTGATTGCCCATCTACTTTTTTCCTCTTCGGTGCCACGATGATGACATTTAGAATCGTAAGTAGTGTTTTGTTCATAATAAAGCTTTAGTAAATTACCAGTTTTGCTCCCAGAGAAAAACCTGATAATGCAGGCAATGGTGTTGAATTCTACTTAATTCTAATTCTAGTAAAAAAAAGTATCAATTTGTACATCGAAAATCAAAGCCATCAACAGCAAGGCCATTCAACCTGTGAGCACAGTATCTCACTTCGAATAATTTTATGAGTCTTTAATATATCGGAAGGAAAGTACCTCTTTTTGCATGGACATCCCTATTTATTGTGGAGTACACTACTAGGTTTCAGCACTGCACACTAAGGCACTGCCAACCAGCCCCTAATGTATTTGCTCTATTCCTTAAAATAGGACGTATTGACTAACTCCTATTTGGCACAGTTCACTTTCCTGTGAGGACATAATATATGGTGTAGGAAAATGCACCAATGGAATGGACAAGGAAAATATCACATGTGGACTGCAGCACATGTTGCACCATCCACTAGGTTAGCAGAGAAAACATAGCTCCAAGTCTACCTGAGTAGCCTGATTCCTGCAGCTTTTAAAACTACAGTTGAACCAGTCAAAATAACCGTTTGACAGGAATGGGCCGTACTTTTTATTATGAATTAAGTTACCCCTAAATATACCTTTTTAGCCCACAAGGTATGGTCCCTAATATTTACAAATGATGTACACAGTCATTTACTATTTGCATGTGCCTACAGAGGCTAACACTCTAAACCTATTTTTGCTCTAAAAGGGCTGTAACTGTCACAAGAGAACAACCAAAGTCAGAATAAAATACCAACTGTGCTCCCTTTGATTTGGAACAAGCTATCAGAATGTGTTAGGACCTCGAAGGAGGCCTCTTGTGTAATCTGCAGAATGTATTCCATGATATCCCTTTTAGTCATGTCTTCCCTATTTGTGCAGTCTTGAAAAAGCCTTCACACATTTTTCTCCCAGGCATAAAAATAAACCATGTCTGCCTTGGTTAACCCCTTCGCTCCCAGGCCTTTTCCACCTCAGGTCCGAGCCTTTTATTGGCTATTTGGGGTAGTTCGCACTTAGGCCCTCATAACTTTTTTGGACACATAAGCAATCCATAGCAAATGTGTGTCCTTTTTTCCAACATCCTAGGGATTCTAAAGGTAACCAGAGCTTGTGGATTCCCCTGGAAGAGATCAAGAAATTAGCAAAAATAGAACTAAAATGTTGTTTTTATCGGAAAAATGGGAAAGAAAGGGTTGCAGAAGAAAGCATGTGATTTTTCCCCCTGAAAATGGCATCAACAAAGGGTTACTGGTGCTAAAATCACCATCTTCCCGACTTTCAGGAACAGGGAGACTTGAATTAGAAAACCATATTTTTCAACACAATTTTGGCATTTTCCTGGGACATACCCCATTTTTACTAACTTCCAGTTAGTGAAAGAAATAGGTGTAAAACCAGTGCTGGATCTCGGACAGTAAAGCATTTCTGAAAGGTAGACAAAATTCTAAATTAAGCAAGGGGTCATTTGTATAGATTCTTCATGGTTTTCCTACGGAAAGTAACAGCTAAAAAAATGAATAATAAAATTGAGGTGAAAAAAAGAGCCATTTCTGTCCACCTTTTCTTCTGCAACTTTTTCCAGCTATGGAAGATTTTTTAAAGCAATATACTGTTACGTCTGCTGGACTCTAATGGTTGCGGAGATACATAGGTCTTGTGGGTTTATCAAAAACCCTAGGTACCCAGAGCCAATAAATGAGCTGCACCTTGCAATGGGTTTTCATTGTATACCAGGTATACAGCAATTCATTTAGTGAAGTATAAAGAAAATAGGTATTAAAGAAACCTTTGTAGTTCCGAAATGGGCACAAGATAAGGTGTTGAGAAGCAGTGGTTATTTGCACATCTCTGAATTCCTGGGTCCCCATACTAGCATGTGAATTACAGGGCATTTCTCAAATAGACTTCTTTTTTACACGGTCTTACATTGGGAAGGAAAAATGAAGAGAAAGACAAGGGGCAATAACACTTATTCTTCTATTCTGTTTCCCCAAGTCTCACGATAAAAATGGTACCTCACTTGTGTGGGTAGGCCTGGTGCCCGCGACAGGAAATGCAACATGGACACATCACATTTTAACTTTGAACCCTGACGTGTTGTTTGGAAAGTGTCTAGCTGTGGATTTTGTCCTCTAGCTCAGCCGACACCTAGGGAAATGTTGGACTTTTTCCCTTATGCATGGTCACCCCCAGTCTTTTTGCCTTCTTCCTCCTGGTATTTCTGACCTCTCGCTGTTGGCTCTAGGACTCTGAGCACTTTATCACTGCTGTCCAGTGCTAAAGTGCAGGTGCTCTCCCATCTAAAGTCGGTATGATTGTCTTATACCTAATTGGCATATTTAATTTACCCATAAGTCCCTTGTACAGTGGTATCTCTATGCCCAGGGCCTGTAAATTAAATACTACTAGTGGACCTGCAGCGCTGCTTGCGCCACCCACTGAAGTAGACTTTCAAACCTGTCTCAGGCCTGCTAGTGCAGGGCCTGTGTGTGCAGTTTTCTGCCACAGGGACCTGGCATCTAAACTTATTTGCCAGGCCCAGAACTCCCCTTTTACTACACGTAAGCCACCCCTAAGTTACGCTCTAGCTATCCCTATGGGCAGGGTGCCATGTATGTAGAAGGCAGGTTGCGTGGTCTGTCCTGGTAGTAACAAACAGCCTAACATGGTGCATTAGAAATGCCTTGCCTTATGTGTAAGGGGTATTGTCTGATTTATGAGGGGTAGCGTAGGCGTGTTTGGTATGGTCGTGATGGTGATAATAAATGCTGCTACTGGTGTGGGTGTATTTTTTATTACTAGCATAGAAATGCCACTTCTAGAAATTGCACATTTATCTGTGCTTATGACTCTGGTGTTCTGCAGCTTGACTCCAATCCTCGTCCGGACAGAGTGAAAGTTGGGGCTTTGTGCATACTTTTCAGACAGCCTGTACACAGGGAGTCTGCACACTGTATAGTCTTCCTGGGCTGAGAGAAGGGAGAGGCGGGGCACACCTACATTTGTAAAGGCTGTGCCCTAGCCTCACACAATAGGGTTGTTTACCCCCCACTGATGTTTGGAGCCTGTGCTGGAGGAGAGAGGGGGCACTCCCAGAACCAGTTGTAACTGGTTGGAACCTCCTCTCCCCATCATTGTAAAACACTGTAAAGACTGAGTATAAGTACATGGGAATTTTCCCAACAATTTGGAGACTCTTGGAATCATCTTTGAACTGGACACAGAAGTGCTGGAAGGACTCACCAGGAACTGCCATGGACTGCTGCTGCTGTGCTGACCTGTGACCTGCATGGTCACTGTAAAGGACTTGCCACTTACTGCATCCTCATTGTGCTGGTCTGTTGCTGGGCCCCTCCACCTGTGGGCCTTTTCCTGGAACTCTGCTCTCCAGGGGCAGGGTGCTGTGGCCCCCGACCCCTGCATCCACTTTTAAGCATGAGGGGTGCTTCACTTTGTTTCTGAGTTGAGCGCTTAGGAAAGTGCTTCTTTGGGGATTTCTTTAGCGCTTGAAAGCGCTTCCCCTTTCTTGTGTTTGGTGCCTTAAAAATCGCTTATTCATTAAAAATCACCGCCGCGACTCAGGCTTCATTGTGGCTCAAGCGCTTTTGAGAAAGCGCGTTGTGGTGGCAGAAATCACTGCCGCAGCCCGGGGAGGCTGCTTCACCCTAGCGCGAGTGTAGCGCGCTGGCTGGGGCCCCCGGGGCATGAAGAAAACCTATTTTTTGAAAACCAGAGCAAGCGTGCTCCTATGGGTGCCCCCAGGGCGAGGTCCACTCTATCGAGCACCCCCGGGGCACCGGAAGGCCCTGCTTTGGGCCGGAATGTTGTGGAAAGCAGGGAGGAGAGGAGGACGCCTCTCCCTCACCTGCCGTGCCCCAGAGGGCTCCTGTTTTAATTGCGGGCAGAGCTGCAGCCTCACCGGAGGCTCGCCTGCGTTGCAGACTCCTCATGTGCCTCCTCGTGGGCCAGTGTGAGGTCTGTGGTCTCCCCCCACAACGGAGGGCCAGTGCAGGCCCAGATTGTGGGCCCCAGGAGGGGCCTGTTACGAATTGGAGGGGGTGTGTGGTGCCCCCCTGTATTATCCAGAGGATGTTGGCCCCTGCCCGTGAGGGCCGTTTGAGGCCTGGGGGGGCCCCAGTGATCACGGGCACCTGGATGGGCCCACCCACAACACCGAGGAGGTGCGTGCCACCCTTCTCTAGCCCAAAGGATACCAGAGGCCCCGTTTTGCACAGAGGAGCACCGGGGGCCCCATTTTTTATCTTCTAGGCACTGGAGGTACCTTCATCATTACCACAGGTATTCCCTAGGGGGATAATATATATTTGAGGTTCTTCCTAGAGACTTGATGAATACATATATTGCCTACCTGCTTTATGATGTTTATATATGTATATAAATGTTCCTATTAAGGGCATACCATACTAATGAGTTTTGACTTGCCATATGGTTTATAATGTTCCTACTATGAGCATTTATGATATTCTTATGACAAGTGCTTTGTCATAATAACGTGTTTCCTGACTACTGGTTATGTTGAAAAATACTGAGTAACCTGTGTGTTATATGTGACTACTGCTAGTTTGCAGGGTAAGTAATGTGTAAAGTTCTGACAACTGCTAAGGTAGCAGGATTGTACTGATATGTGATGTTTGGTCTAATAATTGCATTGTGTACAGTATATTTTCAAATAACTTGGTGTGGTGTTTCCTTTGTGGTGGGGATAGTGCATCACATGTGTTGTGTGTGTTGTGCAAACGCTTAACACATTGCCTCTGGGATAGGCTTGACTGCTCATGCCAAGCTACCAAGGGGGTGAGCAGGGGTCATCTTGGAAGTGTAACTACCTTGCCCTGACTAGAGCGGGTAGGTTCTGTCTGGCTGAGGGGCATACCCTACCCAACCAGAAACCCATTTCTAACAGGAAACCTTCCAAAGCTGTGCATTTTTGAAAACTAGTCACCTAGGGGTATCCAGGATGGGGTGACTTGTGGGGCTCTCACCAGGTTCTGTTCCACAGAAACCTTTGCAATCTTCAAAAATTGGCAAAAAAATACTTTTCCCTCACATTTCGGTGCAGAAAAGAATCTGAGAGGAGCCACAAACTTCTTTCCACCCAGCATTGCCCCAAGTTTCCCCCTAAAAATGGTATCTCACTTGTGTGAGTAGGCCTAGTGCCCGTGACAGGAAATGCCCCAAGACACTACATGGACACATTACAATTTTCCTTATGAAAACTGACCTGTTTTTTGCAAAGTGCTTATCTGTGGATTTTGGCCTCTAGCTCATGCCACACTTAGGAAAACCGAGCAAACCTGGACATTTCTGAAAACTAGACACCTAGGGGAACCCAGCATGGAGTAACTTGTGGTGCTCTCACCAGGTTCTGTTACCCAGAATCCTTTGCAAACCTCAAAATGTGGCAAAAAACACTTTTTCCCCACATATCTGTGCTGCAAAGTTCTGGAATCTGAGGGGAGCCACAAACTTCTTTCTACCCAGCTTTCCCCACATGATAAAAATTGTATCTCACTTGTGTGGGTAGGCCTAGTGTCTGCAACAGGAAATGCCCAAAACACTGTGTGGACACATCAAAATTGTCAATTGCAAAACTACCTGTTTTTGTAGAGGGGGGTACCTGCATTTTTGGTCCTGGGCTCAGCAGCCATCTGGGGAAACCTACCTAACCTAGACATTTCTGAAAACTAGACACCTGATGGAGTCCAGAGAGGTGTGACTTGTATGGATCACCAGTGTTTTCTTACCCAGAATTCTCACCAAACCTCAAATGTAGCTAAACAAATCACATTTTACCCATATTTCTGCATGTGATCACTGCACCGGCACAAATTTCCTACCACTGAACATTCCCCCCAGTCTCCCGATAAAAATTATATCTCACTTGTGTAGGTGCACAAAGTGCCTGTGACAGGGAAGAGTCAAAAACATGTAGAAATTGAGGGGGAACCAAAGCGGGTCCAAAAGGGCAGTTTGAAAAAAACATGTTTTTAGGCTGACAAGTGGGGCAGAATTGTTATAGGTATACAGTAGGTGCGCCAATGCTGGGTGGTAGGAATTTTGTGGATTCTGCAGATTCCAGAAGGTTTCATCACAAAAATGTGGGAAAATGTGTGGTTTCAAGCAGTTGGAGGTTTGCAGGGCACTGTGGGTAAGAAAATGGTGCGGGATGGATGTGAAGCACACCACCCTGGACTCACCCAGATGTTTAGTTTTCAGATGTGTCTAGGTTACATAGATTTTTCTACATGGCAGCGTACCAAAGTCCAAAAAGTGCATCCCTCACCATTACAAGTGGGCCGATTTTGAATGTTAGCCAAGCTCTCATTGCCCAAATGTAAAATCAAAACCCAAAATAATCGAATTTCCACTTGCTTGCCATTGGGATAAGATTTTTTTAGTGTGCAGGGGGAGGGGGTGAGAGACTGTTACCCCCTTCAGTTGGGGTGGGGGCATACCCATGCCCATTCTGGTTGGTTGCCAGTACTGCACTGTTTTTTTTTAAAAATCCTGCCATCTAGTAGGCTTTCTGATCCACCGGGGAGTGGATCGGGTGTAATTGCCCCATCTGCCCACTGGTGAGCAGAACAACTTTTTCCCCATTTATTTGGGGTAGGGGTCTTTTTTTCAAAGACTTCTTCCCTGTTGTCTAGTGGGATTTCTGCCCCCCTCCCCCCCATTGGGGGCAGCTGGCAGAAATGGCCAACAGTAATGTGCCCCCATGGGGAGCGACCCTTGCCCAAGGGGCTACCCCCCAAACAAAACACACACACACACACCAATTGCTAGTGCGTAAGTGGTTTCTGCCCCCCTTGGGGAGCAGATGGGCCTAATAGAAATAGGCTGATCAGCCCCCAAGGGGAGCAGAAATGGCCTAAAATAGAATTGCTCCCTTGGGGAGTGACCCTTGCCTAAGGGGTCATTCCCCATCTGTAAAAAAAATAAAGAAATAAAAATCCCTGGTGACTAGTGGTTCCTGCTCCCATTGGGGGCAAAAATAGCCTAAAATAAATGTTGCCCCCCAGGGGAGTGACCCTTGCCTAAGAGGTCGCCCCCCTTTATAGAAATTGCCAAAAAAAAATCTCTGGTGTCAAGTGGTTTCTGCCTAACTTGGGGGCAGATTGGCCTAATAAAAATAGACTGATCTGTCCCCAAGGGGGGCAGAAATGGCCTAAAATAAATTTGGTCCCCAGGGGAGGGACCCTTTTCTAAAGGGCCGCTCACCTCCTGTTAAAAAAAAAGATCTCTGGTGCCTAGTCGTTTCTACCATCCTTGGGAGCAGATGGACCCGATTAACATAGGCCGATCTAAAAGGCCTAATTAAAAAAAAATCCCCCTTGGAGAGCGGCCCTTGCCCAAGGGGCCACTCCCCTCATGTGCTTACAAAAGTAAACAAAGGTCCCTGGTGTCTAATGGGCATTCCTGCCGCACGATTGCTAAGTGATTGTGCTGCAGGAATGCTCACAAAGACATCAAAGGCAAGGAAAAGCCTTTCCTTTTCATTGATGCATTTCTGATCTCCCCCACCCTCCAATTGGAAGAGAAATGCAAGCATTTCCCCTCTGATGGGGACAACTTCTGATGTGGTCAGCGTGCAATCAGCGCGGAGGAGGTCGGGGGGGTCCAGGACATAACGGTTACGTCCTCGGCACCCGAGCAGTGCAGCCGAGGACATAACCATTACGTCCTTTGCACGCAAGGGGTTAAAGAAAAGGCCTACATTGTTTACACTAAACATATGAAAGTATGCTTTCGTGCACGATCCTTCAGGTTAAGTGCTGTTTTTCTAGCTTGTTTAGCTTGCTGCATTTTACTAATACCAAATAAGTTCTCTGTGTTCTTGTTAGGCTTCGAGAACAATATGTGATCCGGCAGCCATTTTAACTTGGTGTGATTATAAATACCATGTCACAGTAATGAGGCCTTGCTTAGCTTCATCTGCCTCTGTCTCAAGAAGTAAGGTGGCTGGTACCTCACTCCCTATCATCACCAAGACAAAGACAAAGAAAGGTAGCTTTTGTTAAATAACTTAACTGTTGGATTCTCACTGACTCCTTGGGTCCAATGATGATCCCCAGTTCATTGTTCAGGCTTCCTGAAAGGAAAAAGAGAAAGGTATGTGAGAAGAATCATAGTCTGCTTGGCCACACCCTAGACCAGTAAAAAAAAAGGTTTAAAGTTTAATTGCATAAATAAAGACACAATTTTTAACAGACAAAATTAATCTTTTTCAGAAAAGATGTAACAATCGTTTGGACCTCAAAGGTTTATTTGAGATACTGCCATTTGACAAAATCTTGAAGAAACTGTTTTTAGTCTGTGTTGCATACCCCCGAACTTTTACAAAAGATGAAATACATATTTGCTGTACAGTCAACATCAAAGAATGCTGTGAATTGAAAATATGATTTCCAATATGCACAAGAACCCAAGCGTATGGTAAAAGATGGGATAGAAAGAAAGAGAGATGGTTGTATTCTGATTATTACTTATGCCTGGAATTACAAACCACTTATAACTTGTTTATTTGTCTTTTAGCAGAAAGTTGTGGAAACGAATTAATGCAAGTGTTCTTGAGACAGGCTGCATGTTGCATTAGAGCTCATGAGATAAAATACCCAGAAGGACCAAAGATTTCAAAAGTCACCCGCAACTCTCCATTTCTCTCTCTCACACTCTCTCTTTCTCTCTCTCTGATGCCTCAGCACCTTTCCCCTCAAGAAAAACTGCCAGTGTCTGTAACTTTTAGATAAGAGTTGAGAGTTTTTCCAGGAGGAACTAAGGGTCTTATTGTAACCTCTGCTGAAGGCCTGAATTTCAGGTGAGTGGCTACTCTGGCAGAAAGATTCAACCACTCATTTTAATGTTTATAAAACAAATACTGCTGAAGTTTAATTTCAAATATATAGTTAGGAAAATTGCTTATTAAAGAAATAGGCTTTGTCTGCATAAACCTCCAGTATGCTAATTAGCCATTAGACTGCCATCAGTTGGCCTATGTTAGTATTTCCTCTAAATGAGGTGGCAAAACTGCTCCCAGATTGAGGCCTACCTGTTCATAGGCAAGAGCAAAGAGATACCTGGGAATCACAAGGCTTTGTTCTCTTGGCTACAGCCTAGTGAGAGGAGGAGGTTGTCTCAGAACCAGTTTGGTGTTGTTGAGGATTAGTTTCCTGCTTTTTTCCCTAAACTGGTTAACTGGAATCCTTCAACAGCAGAAAAGGTGCTTTCATATTGAATTTACTTAAGAATAGTACACTGTGAGATTGTTTGTAGTAGGGAAAAGAGGATGTGCTGAAAATGTGGGAAGGGTTGCCCCAGGAATGTTTTTTCCATGGGTAATGCAGTGTACAGAAATCACTCCCACTACTATTTAGTAAAACCTTCAAAGGTATCACCTCAATCACAGTTCATCAGGGCCCTAAGAAAGAGCAGAAGTGAACTGGACTTGTTGCCAGTGACCTATGTGAAGATCTGAGTCACTAGACATGCTCCATGTATCCAAGATTTAGAACTGGAGTTCAAGGGTAGTTGGCTGACTTCCTATGTGGCTCAGTGACATGACAAGCTGCAAGAAAATATTTTCATGGCAAACTCAGCTGACCAGTAGCAACTGGAGCTGTACGGGACTCTGCTGGTGGCCTCGCTGGAGTGAGTCTTGGCTCTACCTGCTTTCTCTAAAGCCCAGCGACCTTCAGCAGAACCCAAGAGGTACTTCCCCACTTAAAATACATTCTTAGATTTCCAGGACCAACAGCGCATCAGTGGTACTTTGTAGCAAAGATGTATGACTTCCAGAGGGTTTTTACAGACACAGCTTCCCGGTTTGCTCCACTGGAGGATTTTGAGTTCCAAAAAAGAGAGTAGGGCCTGATTTAAATCTTGGTGGTATGTATAGTCCATCTCTTTTAAACTTGGTGGACAGACCTTAGGGTTAATCACTGTGACGTCTACTCTCAACCATGATGTAACTCCTTTGTCTGCCCTGTGGAATAAGGGCCATATAAGGCAGACCCACAACATCAGGAAAGCCCAGGTGGCAAGGGCGCAGTGAAAACTGCTAAATACTCCCCTCACAATGGAAAAGATCTCCTATGGCAAGGGAGCCTTGCCTTTGTTTATTTTCAAAAAGACAATCTTGTTTCAGGATTTATTTTTTTTAAAGAAAAAAAACGTTTGGTGCATAGCTCCCTCATATTGTTGGAGCAGTGCACCAACCTTCAAAAAGCATCTACAGAAACCTCTGTGATGGTGGTACCTGGCAATGCTTTACAAATGATTGACAGCTAGGCTGTCATTTCTAAATTCCGACCTCTGTCCAGGTGAAGAAGTAATTTACTCTTTTTTCCCTGATGGAGAAATGGACCATCCATTTAAAAATAAACCAGGCCCAATATTTAAAGGTAGAATTTGCAGGGCCTTAAATGCATGGACACGGAGCTTGAAGTGGCGTCTCTTCTGAACTGGGAGCCAGTGGAGTTTTTTGGGGTGTGGGGCTGATGTTGGTGTGATGTGGGAGATCAAGGATGAGTCTTGCTGTGGCATTCTAGATGGTCTGTAGTTTTGACTCCATGTATAGGGTGTTTCCGTAGAAGAGTCAGCGGATGATGAGGGCTTGTGTGATGATGTGTCACGTGTTTTGGGGAAGTCACTGGAAAATCTTACATAGCATAGCGCAGGTTGAAGAAGCAGGAGGATGACACTGCATTGACTTGGGACCTCATGGTGAGTTTGCTGTCAAGGTTGAAAACGAAATACCTGGTGTGCTCAGATGGGGCTGGAATGGGTCCCAGTTATGTGGGCAACCTGGAGGCATCCCAGGTGGAGTCGTTGCTGCTGAAGATCAAGACTTCTGTCTTGTCTGTGTTGAACATAAGGCAATTATTCCTGATCCAATTGGCGATGGTGATCATGCATTGGTGGAAGTTGGTTCTGGTGGCAGTGGAGTTCTTGGAGAGGGAGAGGATGAGTTGGATGTCATCGGCATAAGATATGACATTGAGTTTGTGGGATCTGGCTATGTTGGGGAAGGGGTACATGTAAATGTTGAAGATGGTGGACTGAGTGATGCGTTTTGAGGGACTCAGCAGATTATTGATTTGGGTTCAGAGGTGAATGGTGTAAGGTAGAAGGTGGGGAAGGAATAGCCAACCAATGCCCCCACCACCCAGGTCAATAGGTAAAGTCAATGAATGGGAAGCCCTGCTTGTGGTATCTAACCTCTGCTCCATCATGTCTTAAAAGTGTGCCTAGGTCCCAGCCAAAGAGGAACAGTGACTTCTGATTGGCATTTATTTTCTTTGCTCTATTTGTCATTAAACTTAAAAAAATTATGGCCCTCATTATGGCAATGGTGGTAAAAACCACCGACCACCGTGGTGACGGCCGCCAACATAACAGCACCGCAGCTACCACCTGTCCACCATATTATGATCACTGCCGGACTTCCACACAAGAAGGGTGGAAATCCATCAGTGATCATACTGACGGACGGTGGTAAGCTGGCGTGCTACCACCAGCACCGCCATACCAGTAGAACACTGCCAGGCGTATTATGACCTGTGATGCAGTCTGGCAGTGTTCTGTTGGCGGGGCGCTGCTGGCAGCGCCCCTTCCTGTTCCCTGCCGGAAGACTGCCTCAACAAAGGTAAGTCAGGCTTCAGACAGGGGAAGGGGGTGGGGGGTGTTGTGTGTGTGTATGTTTGTGTGTGTGTCTGGTTGTGTGCATGAATGTGTGAGTGCATGTGTGAATGTATCTGTGTGTGTTGTGTTGTTTGCATGGTTGTATGCATGTGAGTGAATGTGGGTAAGAATGGTGAAGTGAGTGCATGTCTGCATGTCAGTGTGATTGTGTGTGAGAATGTATGCAAGCATGTCTGGAAGTATGTGTGTATGCCAGTGTGAGTGATTGGGTGTGTGCATGGTGCATGTCTGCAGGTGTATGAGTGTATGGGGGGTGAGGGGGAGTGTGAGGATCAGAGGGGGCGGGAGTAGAGTTTAGATGGAGAGGGGGTGGAGGGCGTCTGGTGAGTGTTGGGTGTGGGGGTGCCACCTACCGGTGACAGAAAGGGAATTCCCTGTCACTGGTAGGGCCTATCACCATGGTTTTCATGGCGTTGCTAACGCTATGAAAACCATGGTGGAAGGCAGGCTTATAATGCCACCGGGGGCTACAATGCCAGCCGCCGGGCTGGAGATTGACATCTCCGGCCCGGCGGCTGATACCACCATGGCGGTATGAGTGGAAAAGCTGCAGCCAACCCGCCATTCTCATAATGCAGCGGTATGTACCGCCAGCCTTTGGCGGTACTACCACCACATTTCCACTCACTGCAGGGGTCATAATGGCACCCTATGTCTCCAGTTCCCTTTATTGGCTTTTAGGCATTTTGGTGTCATTTGTCCTATTATGTTTTTTGCCTGTGTGTAAACAATGGTTGAATTTATATTATGGGATTTATGACTTTTTAATTGGTTCTGTACTACTATATACTTTACATACTTTTCCTTGAGTTAAAACTGTCCGACCTGTGCCATAGGTAGCAGGGGCTGAGCCATGGTTTATTTATTGAACTAGTGTGCTGGACCTAACATGATTATAGAATTAATACTTGGAAAGGACTTTACTTACTCCTCCACAACTAATAACCTATTCTCTTTCACTACTCTAATTGAGACCCACAGTATTCTCTGTTGAACACCGTGTTTAATTAATCAATTATATCCAAGTGGAATGACACTCCCCGGACATTAATAAAGAGGCACAGGGCCAGAATGAGACTACCTAAGGTGAAGTCCATGGTCTTTCTTCACTGCAGTCAATAGCTACCTAACCCACCCCCTTAAATAATATTGCTGTTCTTTCTCAGACTCTTATAATTTGCAGTGAAATTATTTAAATTCTTCATTAGATCGGATGTTTTTTTATGGTACTGTTTTGTATTTGAAATGGCTCTGACATTTTTGTTTTACTGAAATGCATTTTTCAAAATAATTTATTGGTGGTGCTACACTAATCTCAAGAATTGTGTTCTAAAGTGATTTCACCTTTTTATAATGTTAATGCCCTGCCAGTATTAGATGAACCTTCATTGATATTAACATTGTATCTGTCATGATTTTCACAAAATTACTACTAGTTGTAAAATCTTAGATGAAAATACACTGCCCCTAAGTTTGCAAATATGTTCCTCATCAAAATGGTAAAAAAGTCTGACATGGCAAGTAACCCATGTAATTTTAACAGCATCAGTTGTCTGTTAGTTGTTCCACCATGGTCTTCTGCAGGCTCAGTACAGAGCTCTAACAACTAGAGAACTAACAACCTTTATTCATGAGAAGAATAAAACAAAGATAAACTCCATGTTGCTAGAACAGGTACTGTAAAATGGAAAGCATTTTCTAGAGTGTATAATTCAGTAACTTAATATTTTATGCATCATTTTGTCATCAATATTGTGATTAATGCTGTAGATATATAAAATATAGTCTGATTAGGTAAATATATTCTCATATATATTCTACTTCCATGTGTTTGGCATGTTGAGTGTTATACCATACTTTCACTAGAAAGTTCTCATAAAGAACAAGGATGTTAACATTCTATATTCATGATAAACTTGAGGCATATCTGAATAGCATGTTGCTGTAATAGGTGTTTAAGATTTTAAAGCTTGTACTTTGGAGTATGCTGATGTAAGTTCACATTGAGGGGTTAATGCAGATAAAAAGCAAGCTGCTTCCGAAATATATGATGGGCAGCATGGGGTTTGAGTTGTTCCGGGTAATCCAGCATCCTTTTTATTCATCCATCCTCTCGCTCTCTTAACACCTCCTTAATTTAAAAATAGTAACATTTTGGTAGATTTTTTAAATTTAAATTTAACCTTTTCAGGCTAAGGAAATCTCCAGCACACCCCAGCACTGTAAGGAGATTCTACTGGTGCTCACACCACAAGGATTCCCTTTCCATTTGATAATGGCTGTTGAGTGTTGGAAAAGAGCTTCCCCAATAACCTGAGACTGTTTGTGTTTTCAATGAAGATGAGCGTGCATGATGTACTAACATAAGGAAGGCTTATCAGCTCATTTTATTTTCACTTCCACTTGTGCTCCTGGGCATAATTTAGCCTCCAAGCACATATTTTCATGTGAGAGGTATAATTGGATAAGGATCACTCTCCCGTTTCCGCCTTCTCGGGGATTGCTGAAGAATGGCGATGACTGAACAGGGATCCAACCTCTTGACCCCAGGGAGGGAGTCACAGTCCCTTAGGCATGAGGAAGCGCTCACCCCAAAATAAAACATAACTCAGTCTTTCGCCCCATAAGGGGTTTTAACCCAGTCACCACCACATGGGGCAGAAAGCCCACTGAACAGCAGAGAAAGAAATATGGGCTGGGGCAGGCCATCATGGCATCCAATATTGATCGCACCCTAAAACATCCTCAACAACCTTTATGCCCCTCAGGAGCGGATTGGATGGTTTAACTCCAATCCAAGACCCAGGAATTGCTGAAAACCCCCTGGATACCAGGATGTAAGTTTAGGATAAAAAGGGGTGGGGGAAGCCTGGTGTTGCATTAGGTCTTGCCACCCTCCCACACCCAAAAATGCACTGTTAGAAATGGGGTCTATGGTTGGCAGTCATGTTGCCCCCTGTCCAAGCAAGGACCCTCACTCTATAGTCAGGGTAAGTCACACACAATCCAAATGATCCTCTACACACCCTCTGGTAGCTTGGCACCAAGCAGTCAGGCTTAACTTAGAAGGCAATGTGTCAAGTATTTGTGCAATAAATCATGCAATAACATAGTATAACACCACAAAAATACACCACACAGTTTTTAGAAAAATATAGAATATCTATCTGGTTAAATGCAGGTCAAAATGATCAAGATTTGATAAGTACACATTGAAATATCACTTCAGAGAATGATAATGAGAGTCTTCAGTCTTTAAATTGCAACAAGTGTCTGTTGCAAGCACAAGGTACCTGGATTGCGTCAAAGTTATCCACAAGGGGCCGCAGAGGAGGAGATGCATTGAAAACGGGGTAGTGTGTGTCGGTTTCTCCGGGCATACACAGACGATGCATTGATATTTTTCCTCGCAGTCAGGGCCTTGTGTCGATATCCGGCATGAAGACTTGGATCCTCTTGGGGTTGTGGGGTATTTGGACATCCCGGGGACGATGTGGACAAATCCTGGGCATGCAGGATAAAGTCACAGGAGCTGCGTCAATCTGTTGGGCGATGCAGGGAAATTTCAGTCACATGCCGGTGCTGCATTGATCCTTCTCGCAGGAAGTCGCGATGCATCATTCAGTGGGCTGTGCATCAAACTTCCAGTTGCAATGCTGCCGCTGCGTCAATCTCCTCTCGGGAGCCAGACTGCGTCGTTCCGGTTCGGCGTGTTGTGATTTTCTCACCACGATTCAGGCTGTGCGTTGTTTCTGGCAGGCTGTGCGTTGAATTTTTGCTGCACAAGGAGTTCTTTGCAGGATGAAGTCTATCTGGCCCTTACACTTCAAGGAACAGGATGCAAGCTCTATCCAAGCCCTTGGGAGCACTTCTCAGCAGAGCCAGAGTGCAGCAGGGCAGCAAGGCAAAAGAAGGGGCAGCAGTCCTTTTCAGAAAAGCAGTCAGGTGAGCCCTTTGGGCAGCCATGCAGTTCCTCTGGGCAGGTTGCAGATTCTGGTTCAGAGTTTCTTCACCAGTGGTATCTTGTCCAGAAGTGTCTGAGTTGGTAGGGTCAGAGGCCCTGTTTAAATACTCAAATGTGCCTTTGAAGTGGGGGAGAATTCAAAGAGTGGCTTATAAATGCACAAGGTCCCCTTTCAGTTCCATCCTGTCTGCCAGGGTCCCAGTAGGGGGTTGGCAGTCTATTGTGTGAGGAAAGACCACTGTCCTTTCAAATGTAAGTGTCAGGCCTTCCACCCTCCCAGCCCAGGAACACCCATTCAGGATGCAGATGTGTGCAGGTGTGACTGACCATCCTGTGCTTGGGGTTGTCTGAGTGAAATGCACAAGGGAGTTGTCAACTAACCTAGCCAGACATGGATTGTAAGCCACAGAAGGATTTAAATGCAGTGAAATGCTCACTTTCTAAATGTGGCATTTCTAAAATAGTAATATTAAATCCAGCTTTAACAGTTAGCAGTAGTTTGTATTACCATTCTGGCCATACTAAATATGACCTTGCTACTCCTTTCAGATCAGAATCTACCACTCAAATAGAATATGAGGCTAGTCCTACTGTTAGCCTATGAAAGGAGCAGGCCTCACAGCAGGTTAAAAGAAATTTAGGAGTTCTACACTACCAGGGCATATAAACTACACAGTTATATGTCCTGCTTTTATCTACATAGCACCTGCCCTATGGGTTACCTGGGGCGTACCTTAGGGGTGATTTATATGTAGAAAAGGGGGAGTTTAAGGCTTTGCAAGTACTTCAAAATGCCAGTTCAATTTGGCAGTGAAACTGCACACACAGGCCTTGCAATGGCAGGCCTGAGGCATGGTTAAGGGGCTACTGATGTGAGTGGCAGAATCAGTGCTGCAGGTCCACTAGTAGGATTTAATGTACAGGCCCTAATTACTGGGAAATTACAAGTAGATTAAATAAGCCAACTGGGTATGAACCTATGTCACCATGTTTTAAGGGAGAAAGCATGTGCACTTTAGCATTGGTTAGCAGTGGTAAAGTGCGCAGAGTCTTAAAACCAGCAAAAACAGTGTCCAATAAGTGGAGGGAGGCAGGCAAAATGTTAGGGGTGACCACCCTAAGGCTATCAGGTCTAACATGCACCAAACAGTTGTTTCAATCAAAGCATCAGTCAGCATTTTTGTGAGAAAACTGGGCTGATTGCAGAAGCCACCTAACTTTTTGACCCCATTTTCACTTTTTGCTGGAGTTTTCCTGACTCTGATGACATCCTGGGTAATGCTAACCACTAGGCTAATTATAATTGGAAGCATCAACGTACCTATAAGTCCCTAATATATGGTACTGCATGTAGGTTTAGGGATCCCGGCATAGGTAGTTCCCCCATAGGTGCACTGCTGGGGTGCCCAGGCTCATTTTAAAGGTAGTCCTGCCTTGCTGGCTGCTTCTAAATTAAAGTTTCAAACAAATTCAACTTTGGAATTAAAAGTACATCCAGAGTCTTAAATTACCTTATTTTCACATATAAGGCACCCCTAAGGCGTGTCCTATGTGCCCCCAGGGTGGGTGCAGTGTAACTATAAGCAGGGACCTTATAAAATATGTTTTATAAGCCCTGGTGAGGAAAAATAGGCAAATTTGTTTTTCTATCATTCTAGTGAAAAGGCTCCATAGGCTAAAATGGGGAGACTTTATTTTCATTAATAAAGTCTCCAAATGAGCTAGATATGGCACGTTTGGGCTCAAACTGATTGTTATAATAAATGAATGCACCAACTTGCCATTGTTGGATTCAGGGAAATAGTTGTAGAACTCTTCCTAAAAGTTACCAGTTTTAGCTCTGTACAGCCCTTCTCTGATTGACCGGCCTGTGGCAGCCTAGCCAGGCTGCCTTGATGAGATTTGAAGTGGCCTGGGCTGAACAAAAAGAAAGTGCCTAGGGGAGGAGAGCCGCCTCAGGTGGTGAAAAAGGATGGTGGGAGAGCAGCCAACTGATCCTCAAAGGAGACAAGGACATTTGGAGCAGCTCAGGACCTCCCCATGTCATGCAAACCCAGACAACTAGGTGCCCTCTTGATTAGATTAGGAGAGGGCAGGTGGGTATTAAGGAATTTTAGCCACACAAGTGGGTCTGCTCAGCCAGACCTAACCTCCAAAATTCAGTTGCTGCCATTTTAGATTTCTAAAAAAAAATTCTCCTTGGGATTGATGTTTGTCACACTTCCCAGGAGGTGGTCATCCAAGAGGGTAGTGGCCTGCCTGTGATTGGACAGTTGCCCCCCCCCCTTGCTTTTCACCACAGTAGCAAGGATAAATTTGGCAGAGCTGCACCCACACCTCCGATCCCTACAAGGAACAACATCAGAAGAAGAAGGACTGCCCGGCTGGACGTCTGACCTTCACCTGGACACTACACTCTGAAGGACTGCACCACCTGCACACTTGGACTTCACCATGACTTTGCCTGGCTTCAACTGGTTCAAGAAGGGACTCCCTGCTTGCTACAGGTGGAAAATAGCTAACCAGAGACTCCTGCATCAAACCCCGAAGAAACTGACCAGCTGATCACTGTCCAGTGGTCATTTTGGAGTTTGAGCCAGGTGCATTCTGGTATTTGGAGTCCTATCCCCTCAAGGAGAAACTCAGAACTTCTAGAACCTTGGGGTGAGCTGTGGACTCTTAGAGGACCTTCAAAGACCTTCTGGAAGAAAATTCTGAAGTTTGGAGAATATTGGAAAACTTTTGATAAAAAGCTCCATGAAGGGATCGACCTGCCGTCGAGAGTCAAGCCGGCCTACATCGACTGTGACCCGGCCTGACTCCCAGGTTCATCCCTTTAAAAAGCTCCGGATCCCAGACTTGCAGGATTTTACTGGAAGTTTCTGGAAAGGCAATCTGAAGACGTCGACTCAAAATCGGCTTGCTGTGGAGGGTCATCCGAGGTCAGAGAGAAAAAGCTCCAAAAAAGACCGAATGTAAAAAGTTGACCGGGACTTCCTGCGGAGTGTATCTGAGGAGGGCTCCAGGGAGTTCGGGTCAAGATTCAGCTTTGAATGAGGATTTCTGTCCTGAAAAATCATCTAAGTCCGAAGGTAGAATTCTTCACTGAGGTCTCCCGCGACGCGTATCCAAAGAGGGCTCCAGGGAGATCGAAACAGATTGGTAACTTCATCCCGCTGAATCTTTAAGATGCATGGACACTCATCACTAAAACATGCACACCATAGAGAACTAACAATCCCACCAAACACTAACATTCACAAGTGAAAGCTGGCAGGACAAATCCAACAATAGAGGGGAAGTCATGGATGTACAATATGTCAGACAAATAAAACATAACACTTCATTTACATCCCCACAGGTACCCCAGCCAATGTCAGCAGAGAGAGGTGCCAGTACTATCCAGTCCCCCAACTGAAGAGGCCCACAGTGATGACAGCAACTCTGGTCTTCATGATCTGGATGACTTATCTGGCCCATCAGGGATCACTGGACAGCTGGTTACCCAGGTACAGTCACACACCACCACAGAGCCTCCCCCATCAAGAAACACCACCACAGCACCCACCCAGCGAACCCACACCTCTGGCCCAGGACACGTCAATCAGCAGTGTGTCCACCTCTACAGGGACTCCAGGCCACACCTCGCCCCAAAACAATCAGGGACCTGGGGTCAGTGGCAGTGGGCACACGGTTTAGGAGACAGAGGCACAGGTCACCAGGGACACTGGGAGGACTGCTGTGCGCCGGGGGAGGACAGGCCCAGGGAACCAACTCTCCAGGAGGCACTCTCCAAGATCCTGGGAGCCTACCGACATTCCCAGGACACGATGGGCCAGATCCTGATATCCATAGCAGGGGTGCTGGCAGACATGGCCAATATTATGAAGAAGGCAGTCTCACACCAGCGGCCCTGCCACTAGTCAGACATCTGAACAGCCTTCCACCTCCACTGCCGCTAGTGACCAGGAGGCCCCACCACATGACTCACAGGCCACCAGCACCCCTCCTTCTGCAGAAGGTGAACCACCCCGCAAATGTTCCCTGAGATCCAGACAGAAGCCAGAGACACTTGCCAAGTCCCCCGCCAGGAAATGAGACTCTCCTGATTGGCACCTGTGTCCCACTCAGTCACCCTGTCCACCTTGAACTTCCATTGCTCCCCTTTCTATATCCCCATGGACACTGCACCTGTGCTTCAAACAGACTGGAACAATACCCTGGACTTTCCTCCATCATCACCCTATCCCATTGCACGATCCACCTATATGTTAGCACTTCAATAAACACCCTTGTATCAAAATCGATTTTGAGTATGTCATGTATTTCAAATATGTATTGATTGAAACAGCTACAACCATTCCAAATTTGTTGTACATAGAATTACCATACATTAATGACCTGTAGCTGGCTGTAGTGATCACACCAGGAGTATTTGTCAGGTCACCAACATTTGCAAAATGAATTGCCAGAGGGAACAGTAAGTGGGCATAGAAGTGGGAAATATCAGCATGCCAATGCCACACAGAATACAACCAAAGTCATTGAAATGTAAAGTCACACTGTCCTACCTGTGTGTCATTGGAAGTATTGACGGACACAGATGTTCTGTTGTCCTCATCCTTATCCTCTGCCTCCTCATCCTCACTGTCCACAGGGTCTACTGCTGGCACACAGGCATCTCCAGTCTCCTCCTCCTGCAAAAAAAGGACACGGAGTCTGAGGGCCAGGTTATGCAATATGCAGCATGCCATTACTATCTGGCAGACCTTCTTGGGTGAGTAGCACAGGGATCCACTTGTTAGATGGAGGCACCGGAACCTGGCCTTCAGGAGGCCAAAGGTCCTTTCAATTATCCTTCTGGTTCACCCATGTGCCTAATTATAATGTTCTTCTGCCCTTGTCCTGGCATTCCTCATAGGGGTCAGCAGCCATGATAGGTTTGGGTAACCAGAGTCACCTGCAAATATTTAGGGACAACATTTAGCCACACACTATCCTATATGACCCACACCATACCCATACACCAACATATACTGGGAGGAGACCAGGGCTCACCTATTGTCCACACCCGGTGCCTCTGTAGTTGGCCCATCACATTTGAGATGCTGCTATTCCTCAGGACAAAGGCATCATGCACCAACCCAGGATACTTAGCATTGACGTGGGAGATGTACTGGTTCGCCAAGCACACCATCTGAACATTCATGGATTGGAAACGTACGATTCCTAAACACCTGTTCATTCTGGCGGGAGAGGGGACAACTGCAATATTTGTTCCATCAATCACCTCAATTATGTTGGGGATATGTCCCATTGCATAAAACTCAGCCTTCACTGTGGCCAAATCCTCAACTTGGGGAAAACAATGTAGCTGCACATGTGTTTTATCAGGGTAGACAACACTCTTGTTAGCACGTTTGAGAACATTGGCTGTGACATGCCTGCTGCCAAGCCCACTGTCACTTGGAAAGAACCAGTTGCCAGGAAATGGAGTACCGATAGCACTTGCACAAGAGGGGGGATCCCAGTGGGGTGATGGATAGCAGATATCAGGACAGGCTGTGATTGTGAACCTGCAAGGTCTATAAGTGAGGATAATGTGCCTGTCCTCCGGTGTTTTGCTGAGTCTACCAGGAGTCCGTACACAGGGGTATGTCTCCATCTCCTATTCATCCGCAGCGGTAGGAATCTAAGGGACAAAAGAATGAGGAGCCGATCACAACCTGAACAATGGAGCTACAACAGTAGTTTGCATTCTGTGAACATGTAATCGATCAATGTGATTTGTCCAGTATGTGCCAATACCTCATGTGACGCAGCATTATTCCAGAGGCCTGTACCTCATGTGACGCAGCATTATTCCAGAGGCCTGCCCCTCTCCCTGAAATGGCATTCACCTGTTCTATGTGGAGGGATAGGTGGAACTGAGGAAATACCGCTGACGTTGTGTGACGTTGCGGGAGGCGGTCAGGAACCACCGTGCAACTCCTCATTGATCAACTTTGGGCCCTATGGGGTACAGTGGCCTATGGTAATCTATGCCAGCTGTGACAGTATGCACTGCTGCGGTCGTGACCGCCATTTTCTATCATATTCCTCAATTGCTCTTGACCTTCCATAGGAGAGGACCTACACTGCATGTGCTGCTGTGACCTGTGCTGGAACCTACCATGGCCTGTGTGACCGGGGAAAGGGCCCCAGCCTTCACTTCGTAGGAGTTGGAGAGACTGGTGGATGGGGTCCTACCCCAGTACGAACTGCTGTATGGGCCTCCAGACCAACAGGTGAGTACACTGTGGGCACGATGCATGTGGGAAGGATTCATGGAGTTATGTGTGTGAAGGCCTCGTGTAAGGGGGGGTTGGTGGATGTCCTCTTGATGACGTACAGGTTGTGTGCTGGGCTATGTGTGTGCCAATGGTAATGTTGACAGGTATGGTGGGCCATATGTGTAACAGGCTGGACATGTTGTCTGATTGTATTTCCTTGTGTGTATTGCCTCTGCAGGTCAGCGCCCATCAAAAGAAGGGTATGTGGCGTGCCATCTCCAAGGAGGTGTGGACCCTGAGGGTCTACGGCAGGCGGAGCACCCACTGCCGCAAACAGTGGGGGGACCTGAGACTCTGGGCACGGAAGACAGCAGAGGCCCAGCTGGGGATGGCCTCCCAATGAGGAAGTGGTGCCCGTTGAACCCTGACCCCCCTGATGCCTCGCATACTGGCGGTGGCCTATCCAGAGCTGGATGGGCACTTGAGAGGATCACAGCAGCCACAAGGCAGTGAGTACAGGGCCCATAATTTCAACTTACACATGGTAGGGTGATATCCGAGTGGTGGATGTGTGTCAGAGGGTGCCCCTAGGCCAGGCCTGACATTGCAGAGTAGGTCCCTTGATGGTTAGGGCCTTGAAGGGACAATCCTGCTACCTAACTCGTAGGCATCCACTACTGGTCAGGGCTGCGTAGGTCCCAGGTGTGCTGCATTTGCTGTTGTGTGCCCCTCCACATGTCTTTGGTGGATAGCAATATCACTGGTAGTGCAATGCATAGTGTGTAGGCCTGTTCCCTGTGTGTGAGGGTGCTGTGTACGCCAACGGTGGTGTTGGTGCAGCCAATGACCCAGTATATCCATGGTCTCTCTCCCCCCTTTCTTTTTTTGCGCAGAGGCACCGACGATGGAGGGAGCTGCATCCCACAGGACCCAGGAGGGAGAGTCCACCGACGCTGAGGGCATCAGTGGGATGGAGGGCGAGGGGAGCGTCAGACACTGATGGAAGCTTTCTGGTGGTGGCGGACACTTCTGTGACCACCCCAGCTACAGGTACAGCCGCCACCCACTTACCAGCACCGCCCTCACAGCAGCCCGCTCTTTGAGTTGCTCGTGCCCACTCACCCTGGAGGGTGGGCATCTCCTTCGCCCAAGGCACCTCATGCCCTGCCCCAGTTGGCCCTGCTGCCCTGAGTGAGGAGGCTATTGACCTCCTGAGATCCATCTCTGTCGGGCAGTCAACCATTGTCAATGCCATCCAGGGGCTGGCAATCCAGATGCAACAATCGAATGCATTCCTGGAGAGCATTCACACTCGATTGGCTCTGGCATCCTCTCTAATGGCAGCCATTGTCCCTGTTTCTACCATCCCCCCTCCATCTTCCAATGCCCAGTCCCATTCTCCCCAACTCCAACCCATCCCAGGCACACATACAGATTAACATGCACACAAGACAACACCCAAGTGTCACAGGCAAACACAAGCACCACACTTCATCCAACAGGCACTCACACAAACACCATCCAGTTGCAGACACAACAACATCCACTATTTCCACTGTCTCCCCTCTTCCTTCTCCTCCACCTCCCACCTAGTTACGTTAACACTCACACCTGCATGCACTACATCATCATCCACTACCAGCATCATCACCACACCAAGCAGAACACACACCTCACTGGCAGACACCTCCACAACATCCATGCACACATCCCCTGTGTCCTCTCCCACTGTGTCCGTCCCCTCTCCTAAAGTACACAAACACAAGCACTCAGACACCCAACAGCCATCCACCTCACAACAGCATACAGCCCAAGCACCTGCACCCAAATCCAGCAGACAGACACCGCCAACAACCACTTCCTCATCCTCCACTCCCATTCCTTCTCCCTCTTCCTGCCCCAATGTCCCTAAAAAACTGTTCCTCTCCACCATTGACCTCTTTCCTACCCCTCCCCCCATCTTGCACGTATGGCCAGGGTATCAAGAACCCAGTCAAGCACCTCAGCCACACAATCCACAGGCCCAGTTCCATCCTCAACCACTTGTGGTCGAAAGGAATCCAGGTCACATTTACTGAAGGTGAAGGAGCCTGCACCATCCAGCCTAAAGGGGAAGGAGCCTACACCAGCAGGCAAGAAGGTCAAGGAGCCTGGACCTGGCACCCAAAAGGCCAAAGAGCCTGCCCCAGCAAGCAGGAAGGCCAAGGAGCCTGCACCAGCAGGCAGGAAGGGCAAGGAGCCTGCACCAGCAGGCAAGAAGGCCAAGGAGCCTGCACCAGCAGGCAAGAGGGGCAAGGAGCCTGCACCAGCAGGCAAAAAGGGCAATGGGCCCGGGCCAGCAGCTGTGATGGAGCCCCCACCACCAAGCATGGTTGTGCATCCATCCCAGGGTGCAGGAGATGTGCAGGAGCCTCCCCCCACCAGCAGCACCACCACAGTGCATCCATCTGAGGGTGCAGGGGATGTGCAGGACCCTTCCCCACCATCAGCACTACCATAGTGCATCCATCTGATGGCGCAGGGGATGTGCCGGAGCCTCCCACAACCACCAACACAGAGAAGCCATTGCCACCGGCGGACAAAATGTAATCCTGCATTCATGGGCTGCTGTGCAGCCTGTCCATTCCAGAACCAGTGGGCAAGACACCCACTCCAGAGACTGTGGCCTATCACTCCCCAGGACCAAACACAGGGCATGTTGCCCCCTCCACAACCAGTGGGTAAGACACCCACTCCAGAGACTGTAGCCTATCACTCCCCAGGACCAAGCACAGGGCATGATGCCCCCTCCAGAACCAGTGGGCAAACCAAGACACCCACTCCAGAGACTGTGGCCTTGTATTCCCCAGAACCAAGCACAAGCATGTTGCCCCCTCCAGATCCAGTGGGCAAGACACCCACCTGAGAGACTGTGGCCTTGCACTCCCCAGGAACAAGCACAGGACAGGTTGCCCCCTCCAGAACCAGTGGGCAAGACACCCACCTGAGAGACCCTGGCCTATCACTCCCAAGGACCGATCACAGGGCATGTTGCTCCCTCCAGAGCCAGTGGGCAAGACACCCACCTGAGAGACTGCGGCCTTGCACTCCCCAGGACCAAGCACAGGGCATGTTGCCCCCTCCAGAACCACTGGGCAAGACACCCACTCCAGAGACTGTTGCCTTGCACGCCCCAGGACCAAGCACAGGGCATGTTGCCCCCTCCAGAACTAGTGGTCCAGTTTCAGCTCCCGGCTGAGGTGCCCCCCAACCCCCTGAGGTGCCTGCCTATTTACCATCTGATGCCCCTGCAGTGTTCTCTCCTTGTTGATGCAGATGACAAGTGGGGCCTTGGATTTTGGGCTGTGGCCATGTGGCCCATGCAAGATGAGGACTGTGCTTTGTCCCTTGTCCTGTACAGTTGTTTATATCTGTTACATTGCCTAAATTACTATTTATACTGTGTTGATCTTATTACATTCACTGTAGTAAATTATTTTTGTCCTTTCATTATTCATCCGATTTAGGGGGATTAACTTGTTTTCTTGTGCCGCTGGTTGTGTGTATGGTGTGTGTGTGGGGTGTGTATAGTGCGTGTGTGTGTCACTCTCATTTTCCTCCCCCCCCTTGTGTGCTAGGCAGCTGTACTGACCGTCGTCATCTTCGCCAGCATCTGTGTTCATGGTGGAGCAGAACGTAGAATATCATCGGAAAAACATGCAGTTCGGGTTCCATGATGGCGTGATTCTTCCCTGGGTCTCCAAAGGTGAGTCCTTTCACTTCTGAGGTCTGTTTCTGCAAGGCTTTTGATATCGTTGGTACCGCCCGAGAAAAGGTGGCAGATTGTGTTGTTGTAATATGGTGGGCGGAACTTTGACTTCCGCCTGGCTGTAGTCGGCTACTGCCTGGGTGTCTGTTGTTTCTGCCCTGGCAGTCAGTGTGGTACATTGGCTGTCTTTTGGAGATCTTTTTGCCATGGTCATAATTTGGCGGTAGTTACCACCAGCCCATTGGCGGTATTACTGCCACTTTATCACCGATCGCCAGGGTCGTAATGAGGGCCGAAACTTGAATGTAAACTTTTGACCGAGGCCTCCCGCTTACTGTAGCCGAACAGTGCTCCATCCCGGTCAGCCTCAAACTTTGACTTTGCCCAAATCTAGTGCGACCAGATTTTAGTTTCTAAGCACTAGAAAACATTCATTCTTTAAAAATTCATATCTCTGATTCCCCTTATCTGATTTTAATCGTTTTGGTGTCATTTTAAATTGGATTCGGATTTTATGTTTCACATTTTACTTATTTACTGTTTTCTGATTTGTAAGTGGTTTACATAGCTGTCTCCTAAGTTAAGCCTTGTCGCTCGGGGAGTAATTTATTGGGACCTGACTGGACCTAGTGTGAGTTAGTGGCCTATTGCTAAGTGTAGGTACTTACCTGCCCTTACCAATAACCATTTTCCAACAATTTCTAAAGTGCGACTTATCCCCGGGGGGGGGGGTCTCAAGGCTCTAGCTGGGGGATGTGGGTCAGTCAAAGAGCCAGGTCTTGAGGTGCTTCCTGAACTGAGCCAGGGAGGAGGACTGCCTGAGGTGGACCGGCATTGTGTTCCAGGTCTGCGCAGGAAGGTAGGAGAAGGATCTGCCTCCAGCCATGTTATTCCAGATCCTGGGGTTGGTTGGGAAGGCCAGTTGAGCAGAGGGGTGTTACCTGAATTGAGTGTAGAAGGAGAGGTGGTGGTTGTGGTAGGCAGGTCCGATGTTGTGAAGGGCCTTGTATGCATGTGTCAGGAGCTTGAAAGTGATGCGTTTGTTGATGGAGAGTCAGTGTAGATGTCCCAGGCAGGCGGAGATGTGGCTGTGGCGGGGGATGTCCAGAATCACTCTGGCCACGGCGTTCTGTATTCTTTGAAGTCTAATGTGAAGTTTCTTGTTGATTCCGGCATAGAGTGCATTGCAATATCAAATTTACTGCTGACGAGTGCATGAGTGACTATCCACTAGAAGATCTTCTGGAGTAGACGGAGAGAGTGTGGAAGTGTTGGACTTTTTGCCTTACGCAGCGTCATCCCCAGTCCTTTTGCCTCCTTTGTCCTGGTTTCTGACCTCTCACTGTTGGCTCTAGGACTCTGAGCACTTTATTACTGCTGACCAGTGCTAAAGTGCAGGTGCTCTCCCATCTAAAGTCGGTATGATTGGCTTATACCTAATTGGCATATTTAATTTACCTATAAGTCCCTTGTACAGTGGTATCTCTATACCCAGGGCCTGTAAATTAAATACTACTAGTGGGCCTGCAGCGCTGCTTGCGCCACCCACTGAAGTAAACTTTCAAACCTGTCTCAGGCCTGCTAGCGCAGGGCCTGTGTGCGCAGTTTTCTGCCACAGGCACCTGGCATCTAAACTTACTTGCCAGGCCCAGAAATCCCCTTTTACTACATGTAAGTCAGCCCTAAGGTACTTCCTAGCTAGCCCTATGGGCAGGGTGCCATGTATGTAGAAGGCAGGACATGTGCCAGGTTGCGTGGCCTGTCCTGGTAGTGACAAACAGCCTAGCTGGTGTCTCACTGCTGTGAGTGCTGCCTTCTCATAGGATTGCATTAGAAATGCCCTGCCTTATGTGTAAGGGGTATTGTCTGATTTATGAGGGGTAGCGTAGGCGTGTTTGGTATGGTTGTGATGTTGATAATAAATGCTGCTTACTGGTGTGGGTGTATTTTTTATTACTATCACAGAAATGCCACTTCGAGAAAGTGCGCATTTATCTGTGCTTATGACTCTGGTGTTTTGCAGCTTGACTCCAATCCACGTCTGGGCAGAGTGACAGTTGGGGCTTTGTGCATACTTTTTAGACAGCCTGGGAGGGTTGAGGTGTCACAGAGGTGCATTTGCATACTGAATAGTCTTCCTGGGCTGAGAGAAGGGAGAGGCGGGGCCCACCTACATTTGTAAAGGCTGTGCCCTGGCCTCACACAATAGGGTCGTTAACCCCCCACTGATGTTTGGAGCCTGTGCTGAAAGGAGAGAGGGGGCACTCCCAGAACCAGTTGTAACTGGATGGAACCTCCTCTCCCTACCATTGTAAAACAATGTAAGAACTGACTATAAGTACAGGGGAATTTTCCCCACAATTTGGAGACGTTTTGAACTTACCTGGAACTGGACACAGACTACTGGAAGGACTCACCAGGAACCGCCATGGACTGCTGCTGCTGTGCTGACCTGTGACCTGCTTGGTCACTGAGAAGGACTTGCCACTAGCCTGCACCCTCTTTGCGCTGGCCTGTTGTTGGGCCCCCCTCCACCTGTGGACCTGCTCCTCAGGATCTGCTCCCCTGACCCCTGTAGCCATCCTCAGCACGGGTAGTGCTTTGCTTCTTTATCAAAAGTGGTGCTTCTAAGCGCTGCCCCCTGTTGTGTCTTTGCGCTTTGAAAAGCACTCTACTTCTGGGAGACATCACCGCCGCAACCCGGGCTCCTTTTTATGCAAAAGTGCTTTTAAAAGCGCATCGTGGTGGCAAAGATTCACCGCTGCAACCCGGGTTTCCTAACTGCTTAAGCGTGTCGGAGACGTGCTGGTTTCGGTGCCCTGTGTGAGGAGCGTGTTCGCTCCTGAGTTCCAACACAAGTATTTCCCTGACTTTGCCCCCCCCCATCATGAGGGCCGGTGGAGGCCTGGGGGGGCCCCCATTTATCACGGGTCCCAGGAGGGGCCCGTCCTGAAAACGGAGGGGTTGCGTGACACCCCCCTCCTTTACTGAAAGGAATTGCCTATCTTGGCCGCAGTGATCACGGGTCCCAGGAGGTGCTCGTCCTGAAAACGGAGGGGGTGCGTGACGTCCCCCTCCTTTACTGAAAGGAATTGCCTATCTTGGCCCCAGTGATCACGGGTCCCTGGAGGGGCCCGTCAGGAATTCGGAGAGGGTGCATGCCGCCCCTCCCGGTCCCCAATGATCACAGGAAGCCCTTGTTTTGCGCAGAGGAGCGCCGGGGCCCCATTGTTCGTCTTTTAGGCACTGGAGGTGACTTCATCAACTCAGGTACTGTTTGCAGGGTCAATATATCTCAGAAGTTCTTCCTACAGACCTTAGTGGATTGATATATTGCCTACCTGTTTTTGATGTGTGATGATGTTTTTACATGTATGGGCAAATGTTCCTTTTATGGGCATGACTTGCTAATATGTTTCCCTAACTTGCCATATGTTTTCTAATGTTCCTACTATGGGCGTTTTATGATATTCTTATGACAAGTGTTCTAATGTGATAACGTGTTTCCTGACTACTGCTTATGTTGCAGAATACTGAGTAACCTGTGTGTTATGTGTGACTACTGCTAGTTTGCAGAGTAACTAATGTGTAACGTTCTGACAACTGCTAAGGTAGCAGGATAGTACTGATATGTGATGTGTGGTCTGATAATTGCGTTGTGTACAATACAGTATATTTTCATATCATCTGGTGTTGTGTTTCCTTTGTGGTGGGGATATTCCGTCACATGTGTTGTGTGTGTTGTGCAAACGTTTTAAACATTGCATCCGGGATAAGCCTGACTGCTCATGCCAAGCTACCAAGGGGGTGAGCAGGGGTTATCTTGGACGTGTAACTCCCTTGCCCTGACTAGAGTGGGTAAGTTCTGCCTGGCTGAGGTGCATACCCTAGCCAACGAGAAACCCCATTTCTAACATTGGTTGTCAGCGGTGAGGATAGGACTTGCGCTTGCACAATACCATTGTGACTCATTATTTCACTACAAGGATTGCGTTTAGACCATCACATGTTTGGCTTCTCTTAACTTTCTCTCTTTGGTCATTTTTCCTGTTTTCAGTTCTCACACTTGGGTATTGTGGTTGTCACATTTGAGTTATTTGTACCTTTTCAAGATGGGGCTTACCTTTGATTTAGAGGACCTGCCGTTTTACACGCAGGAGGAATTAGAGGGGTTCTGTAGAGAGAGAGGGCTGTCTGTAGAAGGGGACCACAGGAGATCTCTGAATTTCTTTGAAAGGTTTATGACATATACCCAGGGAGGGAGTGTGCTTAGGGGGTACCCAGAGGATCCTGAGTGTTGCAAGGGTTCCCAATTGGAGGGCTCCCAGACCTCATCCCTAGAGAGTGGTAGAGAGACTGATCAGGAGGGTAAGAATGACCGGGTGGGGACGCCAGTTGACAGGGGAGGCCCCAGTGATAGGGAGTCCCTTGCTGGGTCCAGTGTAAGAAGCAGGGCTACCTCTCATTCCTTGATGCCTGATGAGCTAAGAGATAGGCGGGAAGAGAGGGACCTGAAGTTGCAGTTAGCACGCCTAGCTGTTGAGGAGAGAAGGGCTGAGGTAGAGAAGGCCTTAGTACAGGAGAGGATGGCAGAGGCAGAGAGGGCCTTTGCCAGAGAAAGACTCGCTCTAGAGCGCAGTCTGAAGGTTCTGGACTCACCAGCGCTGCAGGTGGAGTCCAGTGGTGGCAGCAATGTAGAGTGCTGTAGCAAAGATGTTCCTCACATACCCATAGATCTGGTGCCTAGGTTTCAAGAGGGGGTGACATACATCAGTGGTTGAAGGAATATGAAAGGGCTCTGGTAGAGCACAGGATCCCTGCGAAGGATCGGGGAACTGGCCTAGGGAGCTTTATTCCTGAGGAGGGGAGGGATGCCCTACTGACTCTAGAAGAGAGTGACAGGGAGGGGTACTCTGCTGTAAAGAATGCACTGATTGTGAAGTATGGTTTTTCCCCTGAGGAATACAGAAAAAGGTTTAGGGGTGGTAAGAAACTGTCCACCAGTCTTGGGAGTTTGTGGATGATTGCTGCATTGCACTAGATGGATGGGTGAAGGGTAGCACAGTAAACAATTTTGAAGGGCTGTTTAATCTGATTGTCAGAGAGCACCTGCTTCGTTGTTGTTTTTCAGAGTTACGCCAACACTTGTCAGTGTGTGAGCTCTCTGACCCCAGGGAGCTTGCAAAGGAGGCAGACTTCTGGTTGCGTACCAGAGGGTCTGGTATGGCATTGGGGGTGTTCGTAATGAGAGCGGTCTAGGTGTTTCCCAACCAGGTGGGGTGGGAAAGGAATGGAGTGTCCCAGGTAGGTCCCAGTGGACTGGGGTGGGTGAGGGACCCCATGTCCCATCTCAGAGGAGAGGGAATGGGGCTGGGCTGAGGCCCAAGGTACCCGAGATCCCGTCCCAGGTCCTGGAAGGTTCCATGAGGGAATGCCAGGAGAGGACCCCAGCCTGTGCCATAGGGCCAGCTGTTCAGAAGGATCCCATTTTGTCAGTAGGACTTAGGCGGGTGGCTGGTGATAGCGTTCTGCCGGTTCTGTTGTCTGGTAGTCTCACTCCAGAGTGGAGGAGGCAGAAATCCAGGTGTAGGGTTGAGAGGGGGCTGCGGGCCCCAGTGGAGAACCTAGAGGGTCAGGGGTCAGCTCTGAGAGCAGAGCCCCCCGGGAATGACCTTGGTGTGACCATTTCTGCGCTGGGGGGAATCCAGGCTCTGTTAGATGGGCAGAGGTCAGTAGACCTGCGCCAGCCAGACTCTTGTGTGGCCCTAGGGGAAGGTTTTTCCCTGGTGGGGAGTAGGTGTGCCCCCCAGGAAGTCCTGGTGAGCCAGGCAATGGTTCAACCGCAGGATGGTGACTCTTGGTTGGATGATCAGGTTCAGGGGGTAAACTCTGACCTGATGGGGAGTAGGTGTGCTCCCAAGGAAGTCCTGGTGCGCCAGGCAGAGGTTCAACCGCAGGGTAGTGACTCTGGGTCGGATTGCCAGATTCAGGGGGTAAGCTCTGATCTGGTAGGGGGTAGGTGTGCTCCCAAGGAAGTCCTGGTTCGCTGGGCAATGGTCCAGTGTAAGGGTGTCGTCCCTGGACTAGATAGACAGGTTCAGGGGGTAAATTCTGACCTGGTTGGGGGGGCGGTTAGTGTGCTCACCCCCGTGTGAAACTTTTGGTGGCTTCTCCCGAGGTGGGGAGACACAGGACTCTGGAAGTGGGGTTCAGGGAGGGGGAAGCCCGCCCCGGACCCCGGTGCAACCCAAGGGTGTCGTCCCTAGGTTTGGTGGTCAGTAGCCAGGTAGTGATCCTGGGCTGGCGAGAGAGTTGTACAGGGCTGCTGTACCCAGCACCCTGGCAAGTGTGGATTCTGGTGATACCCCTCCTAGGAGAGGAGGGCGGGATCCTAGACGGAGGGGTAGAGGGAGGAGAGCCTCGCCTCTAGCCCTTGTAGAACCTATGAGTGCGGGCCCTAGGTTGGCAGATCAGTGTCAGGGTAGAGCCCCTGAACTGATTGGAAATGGAGTGGAGACAGGTTGCTTTGCACCTGGGGCTACCGCCCCCCACTCGTTATGGCTTCAGAGACCAGAGGCCCCTAGATGGCCTGGGGCCTGGTTCTGGCCTTTGGCAGCTAGAGAACCTCCGTGGGTTGGTCTAGGCTGCCTGGGAAGCCTTGACAGAAAGATCCAAGTGGAGTCAGGAAGGCCTAGAACTGGAACATGCCCCTGCTGTTTTGGGCCTGGGTCCTTGTTCTATCGCACCAATCAGGGAAGTACATCAAGGTATTGATTGTTCTCCCCTGGCTTTTGGCTGGTAGGGGGTTGTGTTGGACTTTTTGCCTTACTCAGGGTCATCCCCAGTCTTTTTGCCTCCTTCCTCCTGGTTTTTCTGACCTCTCGCTGTTGGATCTAGGACTCTGAGCACTTTATCACCGCTGACCAGTGCTAAAGTGCAGGTGCTCTCCCATCTAAAGTTGGTATGATTGGCTTATACCTAATTGGCATATTTAATTGAACTATAAGTCCCTTGTACAGTGGTATCTATATACCCAGGGCCTGTAAATTAAATACTACTAGTGGGCCTGCAGCGCTGCTTGCGCCACCCACTGAAGTAGACTTTCAAACCTGTCTCAGGCCTGCTTGCGCAGGGCCTGTGTGCACAGCTTTCTGCTACAGGGACCTGGCATCTAAACTTACTTGCCAGGCCCAGAACTCCCCTTTTACTACATGTAAGTCACCCCTAAGGTACGCCCTAGCTAGCCCGATGGGCAGGGTGCCATGTATGTAGAAGGCAGCACATGTGCCAGGTTGCGTGGCCTGTCCTGGTAGTGACAAACAGCCTCACTGGTGTCTCACTGCTGTGAGTGCTGCCTTCTCATAGGATTGCATTAGAAATGCCCTGCCTTATGTGTAAGGGGTATTGTGTGATTTATGAGGGGTAGCGTAGGCGTGTTTGCTATGGTTGTGATGGTGATAATAAATGCTGCTTACTGGTGTGGGTATATTTTTTATTACTATCACCGAACTGCCACTTCTAGAAAGTGCACATTTGTCTGTGCTTATGACTCTGGTGTTTTGCAGCTTGACTCCAATCCACGTCTGGGCAGAGTGACAGTTGGGGCTTTGCGCATACTTTTCAGACAGCCTGTACACAGGGAGGGTGGAGGTGTCACAGAGGTGCATCTGCATACTGAATAGTCTTCCTGAGCTGAGAGAAGGGAGAGGCGGGGCACACCTACATTTGTAAAGGCTGTGCCCTGGCCTCACACAATAGGGTCGTTAACCCCCTACTGATGTTTGGAGCCTGTGCTGAAAGGAGAGAGGGGGCACTCCCAGAACCAGTTGTAACTGGCTGGAACCTCCTCTCCCTACCAACCATTGTAAAACACTGTAAGAACTGACTATAAGTACAGCCGAATTTTCCCCACAATTTGGAGACGTTTTGAACTTATCTGGAACTGGACACAGACTACTGGAAGGACTCACCAGGAACCGCCATGGACAGCTGCTTCTGCCCTGTGACCTGCTTGGTCACTGAGAAGGACTTGCCACTAGCCTGCACCTTCTTTGCGCTGGCCTCTTGTTGGGCCCCCCTCCACCTGTGGACCTGCTCCTCAGGATCTGCTCCCCCGGGGGCAGGGTGCTGTGGCCCCTGACCCTTGTAGCCATCCTCAGCACGGGCCCCAGTGATCACGGTTCCCAGGAGGGGCCCGTCAGGAATTCGGAGAGGGTGCGTACCGCCCCTCCCGGTCCCCAATGCTCATAGGAGGCCCCCATTTTGCGCAGAGGAGCGCCGGGGGCCCCATTGTTCATCTTTTAGGCACTGGAGGTGCCTTCATCAACTCAGGTACTGTTTGCAGGGACAATATATCTCAGAAGTTCTTCCTACAGACTTTAGTGGATTGATATATTGCCTACCTGTTTTTGATGTGTGATGATGTTTTTACATATATGGGCAAATGTTCCTTTTATGGGCATGACTTGCTGATATGTTTCCCTAACTTGCCATATGTTTTCTAATGTTCCTACTATGGGCGTTTTATGATATTCTTTTGATAAGTGTTCTAATGTGATAACGTGTATCCTGACTACTGCTTATGTTGCAGAATACTGAGTAACCTGTGTGTTATGTGCGACTACTGCTAGTTTGCAGAGTAACTAATGTGTACCGTTCTGACAACTGCTAAGGTAGCAGGATAGTACTGATATGTGATGTTTGGTCTGATATTTGCGTTGTGTACACTACAGTATATTTTCATATAATCTGGTGTTGTGTTTCCTTTGTGGTGGGGATATTGCGTCACATATGTTGTGTGTGTTGTGCAAACGCTTTACACAGTGCCTCTGGGTTAAGCCTGACTGCTCATGCCAAGCTACCAAGGGGGTGAGCAGGGGTTATCTTGGACGTGTACCTCCCTTGCCCTGACTAGAGGGCGTAAGTTCTGCCTGGCTGAGGTGCATACCCTAGCCAGCCAGAAACCCCATTTCTAACAGAAAACATTAGGATGAAATGATGTTGACTTGGTGGGTGATGGATAGTAATTAGTCAAGCATGATGCTGAGTTTGAGTGCATGGTCAGAAGGAGAAGGGGCAGTTCCAAGGGTGCTTGGCCACCAGGAGTTGTCCAGTGCAGTGGTTGTGGGGCCCATGATGAGGATTTCCCTCTTGTCTGAGTTGTGCTTCCAGTGACTGCCTTGATTCCATTGTGAACATTTTCTTTGGCTGTTGATGGATCAGCGGTAAGGGAAAGAAGGAGCTGTGTGTCGTTGGCATATGAGGCAATGTTCAGCCCGTGGTGTCTGATGATCTTGGTGAGTGGGGTCCTGTAGAGGTTGAAGAGTGTAGGGCTCTCAGGAACTCTGCATCTGGTTTCTGTCAACTTTGAGGTGAAAAGTGGGAGCCTGACTCTCTGGGTTTGCCGGTAAAGAAGGAGCGGATCCCCTCCAGGGCTTTGCCGCGGATGCCTGGGTTGTGTAGTCTGCTGCACAAGGTGGTGAGGGAGACGGTGTTGAAGGCAGTGGAGAGGTTAAGGAGGATGTGGGGTGCTGTTTTTTCGGTGGACCAGTAGAGAGCGGACGTCATCATTGGCTGCTAGGAGTGTGGTTTCAGTGCTGTAGTTGCTCTGAAATCCAGATTGAGAGGGGTTTAGGATGCGGTTGGTATTGATGTTGATTGCTGTTTAGATTACCTTGGCCGGAAAAGGGAGCAGTGCGATCGGCCTGCAGTTTTTCATTTCTGTTTGCTCTGTGTGAGTTTCTTCATTAGGGGGTTTATCTCTGCATGTTTCCAGGTGTCTAGGAAGGAGTGATTGATGGTGTGGCATAGTTCGGGTGCAATGGTCGTGCTGGCTCAATTAAAGATGTGGTGGGGGAATGGGTCCAAGGTTGCCCCAGAGTGGATGGTATTCATGAGCTTCAGGGTATCTTCCGGGGTGAAGAGGGTCCAGTGGTTCATGAATGAGTGGTGGCTTGAGTCTGTGGTGATGCTGGTGGATGGCGGGGTGGTCCTTTGCTTATAAATCCCTCATAGATGTCCTGTATTTTTCGGTGATAGAAGGTGGCAAGGTTATTGCAGAGATCTTAGGAGAGCGGTCCAGTTCCTGCAAGAGGGGCGGTGTGCATGGTGACGTTCAACTGTCTTGGTGAAGGTGAAGTGAATGCAGTGGTTATCAGTCCAGTGGCGTTCGGACGTGTGTGAAAAGGCGATGTGGTTTCCGTGGAGTGGTGGATAATTAACAAAGAAGGGATTAAGGTGGCACAACCCCAATCTGTGCCCACCTGGAGAAGCATAAAACACATTAGACACCAAGGATTATAATTATACTTTTGGAAAATAAAATTGGGAAGATGGGCAACTCACCCTAGGCATCATACCTGACTCTCACCCCAGAAAATGGCCAACAGTCTTTCTGACTTCCCCAGATCATCTTTCTGATGAATAGACACCAAGGATACATTGTTATTTTTTGGGGCAAATAAATGAGGTGTGCAGCACATCCAGGCAGTGAACCTATTGTCCATCCCTAGGGCCCCATGATTCTTACTGCCACCCTTGATCCTAGAGCATCCCCACACCCAAGGCAGGTGAGAGGAAATTTGGATTTGTTTGGTGAAGTTTTGGTATATGAGCTGGCAGAGAGGGGGCAGATTCAATTTCTGCACAGTTCAGGCCCTTAAGCCAGCCAGCAACCAGGGAACCCAACACACACTGGACATTTCTAAAGACTAAACACCCAGGGGAGTTTAGGATGGTCTGACTTGCATGGATCCCAATACTTTTTCTTACACAGAATGCATTGTAAACTCAAAACATTTGCTAAAAACACACATTTTTTCTTGTTTCATTGAAGGAAAGTTTGAGAATCGGTGAGAATCCACAAACGTCTTACCACCAGCAGCACATTTTAAATAGGTTTATTATCTACCAAAAGGTCTCCATGTGTACCTCATAAATTGATGCATTGAAAGTTAATTTTCCAAAACATATTTTAAAATAAGTAATTTTGTGATTCAGCACTATGAGATAGCTAATTTATAACACAATTAAAACTGCCATTCACTGCACAATTTTCATTGACGAGCTACTCTGGAAAAGAACTAGGGCCAGATGTATCAAGATTTCGGTTTGCACATCACAAATAGCGAATTTTACGAAATCGCTATATTCAACATGCAAAATGGGATGTATCAAAATTGCGAGTCAGAAATAGCGATTTCTTAAAATTCGTTAACACAATTTGCGAGGCTCAAATAGCGAATCACAAAATAAATAGCGATTCAGTATCTGAAAATCACAAATTGCGAAAACGGCAAACCAGAACAGCCTGATGACATCACGACCAGCAAATGAGTCTGCTTATGCTGTTTTAAGGAGCCACACCCAAAGGAGCATGCAGGGAGACAGCCCAGCACCAGGGAGCCAGCTTAGTGAGCCTGCCAGGATCAAACTGCACCATGGCCAATGATGGAAAGGAGAAGGACAAGGGAGACAGAAAGAGCAAGATCAAATTCAGTGAGCAGGAACTGGAGGTGCTCATTGAAGAGGTTGTCAGGAACCATGACAGACTGTTTGGAAAGAGCTCACTACAGGTTCCAGAAAGTGAGAAAAAGAAACTCTGGTTGGAAATCCAGACAAAAATATGCGCAATGGGTACTGCGCAGCACTCTGTGGAGGAGATACGCAAGAGGTGGTATGACCTGCGTTCCTGTGCCAAAGAAAGGGTAGCCAGCAGGCTACAGGAGGCAAGAAGCACTGGAGGAGGAACACCCACCCACCATCTACACCGCTGGAGTCCACACTGCTCCCTGAAGCTGTCAGTGGGGTCACTGACATTGACACCTCAAGCACACCCAGCACCAGCAAAGGTAAGGACTGTAATGATGCGTATCCCCATATGTGCATGTACAAATACCCCTTAGAAAATAGCTTTCAGTGCAATGCAATGTGATAAGTAGTCCAAGCCACATCTTACATACAACACACTAATGCCTTATGGAAGTGGTAGTCCACAACCCTAGCCTGCAAATAACACATGGATAGCAAACAAGTGTACAGCCACACAGAGGAACAACACACACAACTCACAGTGATACGATGTAAGTGTACATATATTAAAATTGTACAACATTTTGTGGTACATCCATAAATGACATGCTGCACAGTGTTGTTGCAGATGTGGATATGTGGGGATGTTGAAACACAGCCATAGTCCGACTCGAACACCAGTGAGTCACTGAGTATTGCACCAACTAGGCGCAGGGCAAGGGTGTTACCTCTCCCAGAGTTGAACATGGACTCAGACGAAATGCCGGATGAAGTCCACACACCACCCCCAGAAGCTACATCCACAGGAAGACAGCAATCCCTGCCCCAGCATAAGTCAACTCCCCTCTGGAGGCATTACGAAGCAGGCAGACAGTGCACAGATGAAGGAGAGGTCCCATCAATATTCGGCGGCCTTGATGCATCCATGCTGAAAGTGCAATGCAAACACATGAAGTTAATGCACAGGCAGTTGGTGTCAATTGATCAGAACATGGGTGCAGTGCACAGGCAGTTGGAGTCTCATAATGACAATATGGGAGTACTGCACAAGCAGTTGGAGTCTCTGCATGAGGGCCAGTAAAAAGCTGCAGAAAACACTAAGGAGTTGACAAATGCCATTAAGGAACTCTGCACCGAGATGAAGCACGAGCGTGTCAACCATCGCAGGCGCCATCACCAATTCATGGGAATGTTCAATGGCTTCTGCAGATTACTCAAACGGTTTGCGAGTTCAACTGCCTTGATATCACGGTGTGCTGTGGCCGCACAGGTGGAGATGGCACATTGCAGTCAGGACGTTGCACAGGCATTAGTGCAAATAACCAACATTCTGGATGCAATGCAGACAGCACGCAGTGCTACAACCAGCGAACTGGGGTATGGGGATGGTGAGGAGTCCTCTAGCCTCAGCAGTCTAACAGTCCCTGTGATGGATCCCAGGCGCTGCAGTGCCAGACACAGTACTGCCTTTGACCCTGCTATACGAGGTTCCAGCGAGGGCACTGCACACTCAAGTGGAATGCGTGGACGTAAGAAGTGACATTGAGGGCTACAGGGGACTACCTTCACATGTAGCAAGACAGTTATACTATGATGTTAATAATAGGACACTGTTAATCACTCATGTCTGCCTATAGTGCATAGCTATGTCCAATTGACGAATATGTTACCTGAGGTCAAGGTAATAAAGATGTTGACTACCGGAATACATATGACTGAGGTTGTGTTTTCATTACTTACTTCAGAAATGGTTGCGCGTGATTTTAGCACATCTCTGCCTGCCCTCTGCTGCACTCGTCGTGTCTGCTGGGCGAAGGGGTCGTATGGGATCATCATCCTCATCTGAGTCTGGCTCTGTTAATTCCACTGGTATGCCCCTGGTGGTTGTTATATTGTGCGAGATTGCACATGTGGCCACTATTTTACATGTTGTCTCTGGGCTGTACTGTTGTGCGCCTCCACTTTTGTGAATACACCTGAAGCGGCTCTTCAGCAGCCCGAAAGTGCACTCCACCACATTGCTAGTTGCCCTGTGTGCTGAATTGAACCTCCGCTCTGCTAGTGTTGCAGGGTTGAGGTAGGGTGTCATCATATAGGTGCGCACTGCATAGGCACTGTCTCCTAGAAGGAACAGAGAGTAAAATGAGTACTTGTGCCATCTGACGCCACAATGACATCAATACAACATTGTAAAGTGGCAATTTACCTAATAGATAGCCTTCACCAAATTCCCCAGTTAGCAGTCTTGTGTGAATCCCGCTGTGGTGGAATATGTATGAATCATGTGTGCTCCCTGGGTATCTGGTGACGAGGTCCGTAATGATGTAGGAGCCATTGCATATCACCTGCATGTTCATTGAATGTTGGTTTTTACAGTTGCGGTACACATACTCTGTGGCTCATGGTGGACAGATTGCAACATGTATCCTATCTATGGCACCTAGGACATGTGGGAACTGTGCTATCTGGTAGAATGTCATTTTAGTGTGCTATAATTCCTGTGGGTTGTGAGGGAATCTGATGTACTGGTGTATTCTGCTAAGCATGGAATTGAGAAATGAGATGAACAATCTAGAGAGAGCACTCTGTGATACCCCTCCAGCTGCTGCTATCACTCCTTAATAGCTCCCTGAGGCTAGTAGGTGCAGGGAGCATAATACCTGCACATGGGTGGGTATGCCATTGGTCCTGCGTGTTGTGCGCTGCAGCATGGGTTGTAGCTCAGCTATCAGGTCAAGTATCATGGCAGAGCTCAACCTGCACTTCTCATAAATCTCCTCCTCAGTCTGGTTAAAAAGAGTTATGCGCACCCTAAAAATGCGCTCCTGTCTCCTCCTCCCACTCCTCAAACCTGTCAAGATCCTCATTCTCCTTGCCATCACGTAGAGTGCAGCCAATGTGGAAAAGAGGCTGAGTCATCCTGGGCCTCTTTTTATAGTTTGCACCTGGTTACCACCTGGTTTCAATTTGTGGTAAATTGCATGTGCAAAACACCATTCTGAGAATATTCGCAATTTGCGAATTTTTTATGCATCGCATTGTGACGTGGTTTTGCGTGTTGCAATCTGCGTTTCGCAAATAGCGACATGATTTACAGAATCGCTATTTGTGAGTCGCAATTCTATTTCGCAATTTGCGATGTGCATATAGCGAGTTGGTATTTCATGTCGCTATTTGCAAAACGCAGATTGTGATACGCAAAACCACGTCGCATTTGCTAAAAATCGCAATTTTTGTGAAATCTTATTTTCACTCTGCAAATGCCTTTGATACATCACCAAAGGCATTTTTGCATTCACAAACGGCTGATTTTTGTAATTCGCACCGTTTGCGAATGCAAAAATGCTTGATACATCTGGCCCTTACTTCTGAATTTCATAGGTAGATATTTACTGGCTGGGAGCCAGTACAAATGCAGCATTTCAGTATTATACAACTGTCTGATTTATAATGTGTATATTGGTTCAGAAAATGATATGGTTCTTGGTGTAGTGCATGGTAACCACTGCAATATCGTAACATCCCTAATATCCGAAGGTTGTCTCTTATGGTATAATATAGTACCGCTTTCATAAGCTGGACTTTGATGTTTGTTCAGAAAAACCTTTATACCCATGTAGAGTGAGTGTGATGAAGCAGAAAAAGAAGGACTATCAAATATTCACATATCATTTATACAAAATTGTATAAGACATTGTGATTTTAGCAAAGTAAAATATTGTATGTAGGAAAGTGTGCCCACGAAGTAGTTCGCCATTATTATAAACGAGCTTAATTAATCATGAAGAATCGACAATGTAGTAATCTGTCATAATTGCAGATGTATTCTATGATTTTCTTGTTGAAACTGTTATATGCTTAGCTTAAATTTAGCAGAGGCTTTGGCCTTGTTTCCTGGTCACAAATTTAACTTTGTGGTTTTCACTTGTATTAACAAAAACGTGTTTTAAACTTTAAAGGCTGTATTTTTCCAGTAGAATGACTAATACACTTATCTCAAGGTTTCATGCTAGGCAAGTTTCATCCCCTTTGAAGCAAGGTCAGTTTCTGCAGGTGCAGACAATAAAGACACAGATGCAGAATTAATTGGCAACTTTGTTGCTACTTGTGTTCCAAAACTCCAAGGACACCTTATGCGTAGGTGAACATTAAGAGAAGGACACTATTCATTGGTTAAAGAGAAACCACCCCATGGACCCTCCAATGGAAGACCCTGAAGAATTTGGAATGTTTCTTACTTAAATCCACTGGACAAAGAGAAGTCAGCCATTTTCTTTGATGCCATTTTGAAGCAAGATTCAAGAAGCCACTTTTATGACCCTTTGATGCTTTTTCTTTATTCCAGAGAGAGAGAGAGAGACTTTAAGAATTTTCACCCTACAGACTTTAACTTTAACTTTACCCCGTCTTGCCCATATGATAACTTTTGCCCCATTTTCCTTGTTGCTGCAAGGAAAACTTGCCTTAAACTTTGCCCCTTTGAAGTCTGCCCCATGCTGATCGAACCGGTACCTGAAGGATGAAGACTTACCTTGAATGCTGATTGTAATTGGTAATTGTAAAAGGATAAAATGTATTATGCATTGTGTTTTTCTTCTTAGGTACCAACTGCTTATTTTGACAGAGCCCAAGCTAGAAGTTTTTCTAAATTTATGTTGACTAAATTCGTTTTGCATGAAGCCCCACATGCCAATGCTAATCAGAGGTTAGTTGAGGTATTCATTTGATGCATCACACTGAATTGAAATCTTGTTATGCTGACCGATGTATGCAATTAGTCAAATTCAGTTACTCTTATTAGTGATTTGCATTGCTATAACTGAGTGCATTATAATCAAAATTTTGCGTGGATTGCGTTTCTTCCGTCGCTATGGACAGCTAGTAATGTTCGTATACGTATACCATTTGATATTGAGACTTAGTTATATTGTGTTAGCTTTGTTAATATAAGGAAATAAACTCATTAACTTTTAATAAACAGGTGTGGTTAATCATGACTGAAAGGTCATGGTGTGTCAAATTACTGATTATTATTGATTCCTAATTTGTTGTTTGATTACTAATTGAGTATTGGTTATTGATTATAAAGGATTATTAATTATTGATTTGAGGGATCCGACTATTCTTGGATGAGGAGAACTCAACCCGGTCAAAAGGTTCACCGACCTCCGGCGTGTCCAAGTATAAGTAATTTATTAGGATTGGACGCGCTATCAAGTGTGCCCACTTTCTTAAATATAGTCCTAAACTGCAATTACAAGTTTGTTTGCACAAGTTATAATTTTTCTATTTTTGCAGATGTTTGTCAGCCTTTTGTTGACTACTTGATAACCTGCTGTGTACAAATGATGAGATGACAACAAATTGATTGCAATTACCGCTATTATTATTCTTTTAAATTTCAGTCAGAGAAGCTACAATTTACTATGATTGAAGCATCTTTGCAAACATAATATACAGGGCTGTACAGTTGAGAATACAACCAATACTGCAGAACAGCAGTATAGATTCTGCCTTAAGAAATCCGCCTATTAATCATTAGTGAAAAGTTAGTGTTATTAAAAGGAAATTATTTCTGCAACACTGGGACAATGAACTCCTTACTGTATGTTCCCCAAGTCTCTGAAACAAAGAAAGGTAGGAATATTTGTTGAATTCAAGATTTCATCAGCATGAGAAGTAAATTAATTTCTGCAATATACCCTGTCAATTTCAAAGTCAATATTGGTGTTACTATATTATACGCTATTGTCTTTGTGAGACCAAAAGGCAAAATGTACATTTCACTCTTAGGTCTAAGCACTTTATATGACATTTGCATTGCCTATTGAGCAATTTGTGCTGGGTCTTGAACATTATATGGCCCTGATTGTTATTTATCGCATCTGATAAATACGAATACGACAAAATAACAATACTACAGGGTACGTTATTTATCAGGTGTGATAAATAGCACTCATTCAGAGTTTCTGGGGCCTAACATGAAGATTATGGTGTTTAATGCACCAAAATCTGAATAATATGCTAAAATCGTATTCTTTTCCCCTCTTAATTTTGGCATGTTTGACTTGAGGACATTTCACAAATGTTCAAGTATTTCATGCATCCGATAATTATCAGGTGGGTTAAATACAACCATTCTAGATTTTCTGACCCCTATGCAAACAGGGGTTTACACATGGGTAGAAAAAAATGACCCTGTCATGATCAGGCCCAATTACTTTAATTGGAATAAATGACTGCAGAATCTATCTTAAGGTCTTCTTTTGAGCTTGGTGGGGCAGGGTACTCTGTCAGAAACATGACAGATGCCCTATTCACCATACTTAAAATACATGTTACATACATACATATAAATATATATATATATAGATATATGTGTGTATATATATATATATATATATATATATATATATATATATATATATTACCTAGTGCCTAGTGGTAGTTACCATTATAGTTAGGACCCTGTTTCCATTGAAAATGCGTTTTTTGACTTGCCAATATCTTTGGCACTGTTTCACGAATCTTCACAAAATTGCCCAAGTAATTCCGATGTATGGAAAGTTTTGGGGTGATCGATTAAGCAGGGCAGAGAAAAAGGGGGGTGGTCAAATAAATTGTGTTTCCTATGTTAATTTCCATAGGAACTTTAGACAGGACTACAGCCTGAACCACTGGACGTAACTACACCAAATTTGGCAGAAAGCTAGCTTTCGGTATACAGATTACACTTTCACTTAGTAAATCCATTCAGTATTTTATGAGAAATTAAAGAAAATCCAAATCTGAGCTCATGAATATAACGTGAATGTTCGTGAATTTTCACGAATGCATGCATGAATAGGAGTGCTGTAACTGGCTGGCCACAACCAGAACAGAAAGTTTTTATATTATAGCCAAGATTCCAAGACAAACAGCGAAATGGAGATTAATTATCTGAACTTGGGCAAAGCCCTGAAGAACTGATGTTCCTTTTTTAAAGTATTTATGCTGTGAGATTGTTATATAGCACTTTTGTAATCCTGTGGTGTGTGGATTGGTATTTTATATTTAAAAATCCCAGTGTCCAGTATGTCTTAATTTTTTATTTGACACTAAACGTTGCTTGTTTGTAATTTGTGAACATGTATACAGTTCATGAGTTTAGATTTTCTGCTTTTAGTTTTCAGCCTTGAAAGAGAAAGCAATAGGTAATTTAAGATACAGTTATTTCAATGTTCATTAAGTGAATGCCATTTCATGACTTTTATTTTATGAACATTTTCTTATGTATCTTTTTTCACATGTGACCATAAGATTTATTTGTGTACAATGTATACATTTTCATCCATGAGTATAATACACCACTGTGAATAATATAGATGCAGTATAACAGTGTGAAAACGAGCCAGGTTACAAGGCCCTAACACCACTTGAGCGTCACTTTTAGTACCACAACAACACCCATTGCATTTTGACGCTGCCCCAGATTTATGAGTTTTTGTAAATCTGAGGCATGGCCAAAATCTAACGCCACCCCTGGAGCAACGAGGAGAAATGGTTTCATTTCTCCTCATGTTTTGCTCTTTCTATGTGTGCTGTATAATACAGCACACATAGAGGTACAGATTTACAAGGCATTAGCGCCTCTAAGTGCCACACTATCATAATTTTTTATGCTAATGTGGCATTAAGGACGCCATTCCCCTTTACCATATTTATAAAGTGGTGCAATGCTTGCATTGCGCCACTTTGCGACCCCTAGCGCCACATTATGCCTGCGCCAGGAACAATGTATGTCGGGGTGTTACTGTGGTGGGAGGCCCTTAAAAATGGCATGGTGAAATTTACAACATTTCAATTTGCCATTTTCACCACCTGCTCAGAGCAGGCTTTAAAATGACGTGCCCATTACTTTCAATAGGTCTCCCTTTACTTTGTAGGATTAGCGCCATTATTTATGATGCTAATCAAGCAAAGTACAACAATAACGTCATAAATGATGACGCTATTGTCCTAACCTGCGTTATGGTGCGCCGTATTGTAAATATGGTGTTACCATGGTGTTGCTAGGTGCTGGTAGGGGGGGTGCATGAAAAGTAGCGCATCAGAGCTGATGCACCACTTTTTTGTAAATGTGGCCCAGAAACAGCAAAAGGCCTTTAAAGATTGTTTTGGAAGGTCTCCCTTCCTGCACAAAAACAATCTCCCCCACAGCCATCCTTGCACCATGGCACAAGAATGGCTAAGTTGGCACTTTGGAGCAAATTCAGGCCCGGAGCAGGGGGCAACACAAGGGTGTGCCATATTCTACAAATACAGGCAATCCCTTCATTTTGAAAATAACAGAACGCATCACTGCCAAATTTGGGGCAGCTTTGCGCTCCATCATTTTCTCGTACATCTGGGCCTTAGTCTCAATCCATTTTTTTATTACAATTCGCATACACTAGACATTCCTTATTTTGAAAACTTTTGTATCTGTACTGTGTTATGTAATTATTTTTAAAAGGCAGCATTTTTTATTAATATTTTTCATTACTTTTCCTAATTTTTGGCAGAGCAGATAGAACAGTTAACATATTTTAGTTCACGTGGGGTCTGTGAAGGTCTTCATCGCATTGAACTAGTGCAGAAAAGAACACATTTTTGGGGGTATGAGGCTACAGTAAATGTGCTTTAATACAACAACCTGAATGAAGGTTTCACTCTGAACTAATTAGTAAAGATTACGTTCTCAGAATTAAACAGAAGAATCATGCATTTGGGATTTATATCCATATGTTCTCACATTACGGTATTTTAGTGACCCAGAATGTAATCATTTTGAAATTAATAATGGTTTTAGCCCTTCAAATGACTGGGAATCAAATTTAAGTGTCTGTGTCCTTGTTTGGGCATTTTGTTTCACAAGCCAAACCTAAAACGAGATATGTAAATTTCTTTCTATAGTCATATCTAGTATAAAGTTGCTACTTGCCTAATTGGGCAATAACGTTTCTTTCTTCTTACCCCTGAACACATTAAATGGACCCTAACACTCACTGTCACCCTTCCAATGCTCACCAAAAAAACGGAAACAAATAAAAACTCGAGAGATATGCGCATACTTAAAAATCATAACCAAACTGCATTCTTAAGCCAACTGTTAAGCTAAAATCTGCAAGTTGGGATGGAAAGACGGGAGATTTGTGGATAAACACAAAAAGTTACTGCCCATTGTGGTGGAGGCCGCTGGGGACGAGACTAGTGTCTAAACGCTGTTTAAGCATATAAATAAAATTCTGTTGGTGTGGTTCAATAAAATCGTTTAGTTACAACTGCGCAATTAGACCTGAGCATATACTAACCCAGAATAAAGAATATGTCCTATTTGGCTATTAAGTTTTACCAAGGAAAGCAGGTATAATCTTTAGATTTGTCCCCCACAATGATATATGCCATGGGCTTTCACAGTCTGCTGCATTACATGTATTTATATCTACTCTTTAGTTATGGTGAAGTCAAAGATTCCATTGAAACACACTTTTTATTTTCTAAATTTTGGGGCCGTTGACGAACCAAGAATACCTAAACCCTTAAGGTTTCAGGGTGGAAAGATCAAAATGACTGCATCACCATAACAGGGTACATCATAGTTCAGGAGGAGCACCAGATCCAATGTGTGAAGGGCCTTTTGGAGCCATGGATCCCCCAAACTGTCACCGAAAATAAATTACAGTGACATTTGAATGTACAAATGGAAATGCTGGTCAAGCTGCACAGGTAGGTTTGTCAATAATACACAAGTGGTAGTGATATCATGATGTCATTGCGTTGTACACATGCACGTGGATGCAAATCGAATTATTCTCTTATCTTGATATGACGAGTGTCTAGTTTGCTAAGTTGTGTATACTAAGGGTCATATTTAAGAGCCCCTAGTGCCATTCTAACACCACATTAGCATACGTTTTTTACGCTAAAGTGGCATTAGAAGGCCAGAAACGCTGCACCATATTGACAAAGTGGTGCAATGTAAGCATTGCCCCACTTTGTAACCCTTTGCTCTACATTATGCCTGTGCCAGGCATAATATGTGCAAAGGGGGCATTCCCCAGGTAGGGGGCAGAAAAAATGGCTCAAGGAAATCTAAGAGATTTCCTTGTGTCATTTTTTTCGGCACTTTAGCGCCTGCTCAAAGCAGGTGTTAAAATGGATGCATGCCATTGAATACAATGAGCCCCTATGTACTCTGCAGGAGTAGCGCCGTTGGCGCTCCTCCTGCAAAGTATATCAATAGCATAAAAAAATGACGCTAATGCCCCCTACCCAGCGCCATGGTGCACCGTATTTTAAATACGTGTACACATGGTGGCGGTGCGCTAAAGGGCGCAAGAAAAGTGGCGCTGCACCATGTGCAGTGCCACTTTTCTTAAATATGCCCCTAAGTATGGTAACAGTCCTGCACCCCTGGTGTGACAGCTATTTATCTGCAAAACTGACCCACTTCTTAAGAGCGTGTGGAGAAAGATACATCTTAGTAAGTTGTTTTGTTTGTCATCAAGTTTGCATTCTACATCTCTAGTCTCAACTAATACATTTTTTTTCAGGTCCTCTAGACTAAACTCCTCGGAGTTTACTGCCAGGAGTGACTTAAGGAATTTTAAACTGTGGAAGGCTTTCCTTAGATGGTTTATATCAAAATACATTTCAGTGTTTACAAATGCATGTCCTGATATATTTCTATTAAGTAGCATGAGTTAAGTTAATTAAGAGCAACTGTTGGCATTCCTTCTTATTGTTGTGTTGGTCCTATTTTTGTTTAACTGAGCATATGGAGCCTCCTCATTAGCTTAGTCCGATGTGCGATTTTTGTGTTTACACTTGCATATTTGACGCTTTATTAAGTATGCTATAATGTGCGCACTTGTTTGGTGCCAATGACAAAAGTACTAATCTCAGGTGTAAATATGCAGGTGTGTTTTTCACCATCTACAAGAAGAGGAAATGTATTGTGTGCAAAAGCAGCACCTTCATGCCAGGTGCACTGCCTGTCATCACAAACTTTCCACTTTATACACACATTCCGATATTGCTGATCATTATTGCAAAACCAGTGCTTGTAACTAGTGCATCCACATATGTGGAAGTACCATGTGGCTTGAGCGTGACTTTAACCTTTTTGATGCGGGCACACCCTCCCTGGTGCGGGTCACGACCAGTGGCCGACACCAGGAAGGGTATTAAAAAATCCTCGGGTGCATCGCACCTGAGGATTTTTATTTTGTTTAACCTTCCCCCGGGAGACACGGAAGCTTCCGTGTCTCCCCCCCGCCCCCCACCCGCCCCGGCGCGCTGACGTTTCAAAGGTGTTTTCCCCATCAAAGCAGGAAGCAGCCTTGCGGCCGCTTCCTGCTTTGATGGGGAAAACGGCCTTTCCCACGTTCGGGAAGGCCTCGTAAGAAAGGGGAGAGTCTCCCCTTTCTTACGAGGCCTTCCTGAAAGTGTTTCCTGGCCCCCGGTCACTGCTGTGCTGTGGGGTTTGGGGTGGGGAAATCGCCCCCCCCCCCCGGGATTTTTTTTTTTCTCCAAAAAAAAAAAAAATAATAATAATTACAGGGGGTCGCCCGTGGGCAGGGTGACCCCCTGTGGGGGCAATATTTTTTTTTTAGATGTTGTAGGGTTTCCCTGGGGGACATTTTGGCCCCTAAGGAAACCATACAACAACTAAAAAAAATAGATGTATATATAGATCTATATATATATATCTATGTAGATAGATATATCTATGTACATTGATATATATCTATAGATATATCTATGTAGATAGATATATATATATATAGAGGTAGATCTATATATATCAATCAAAGATTTATAAAGCGCGCTACTCACCCGTGAGGGTCTCAAGGCACTGGAGGGTGGGACGGGGGGAGGGAAAGGGGCTGGGAGGTTCACTGATCGAAAAGCCAGGTTTTGAGGCCCTTCCTGAAAAGAAGTAGGTTTTGGGTCTTGTGAAGGTGGGTTGTGAGGGCGTTCCAGGTTTTGGGTGCAAGGTAGGAGAAGGATCTGCCCCCGGTGGTGGTGTGTTTGATGCGGGGGACAGAGGCGAGAGAGAGGTCAGCTGAGTGGACGTTTCGTGTGGGGGTGTGGAAGGTGACTCTCGTTGAGGTAGGCAGGGCCTGTATTGTGGAGTGATTTGTGTGCGAGGATGAGGATCTTGAAGGTGATCCTTTTGTCAGTGGGGAGCCAGTGGAGGGATTTGAGGTGTGGAGAGATGTGTTCTTGTCGGGGGAGGTCGAGGATGAGTCGTGCTGCTGAGTTCTGGATGCGCGTAGTTTGCGCTTGAGTTTTAGAGTGGTGCCGGCGTAGAGGGTGTTTCCGTAATCAAGCCTGCTGCTGATGAGTGCGTGAGTGACAGTTTTTCTGGTCTCTGTGGGGATCCATTTGAATGTTTTTCATTATACGGAGTGTGTTGAAGCATGAGGAGGTGAGAGCGTTGATTTGTTGGGTCATCAAGAGGGAGGAGTCTAGGATGATGCTGAGGTTGCGTGGGTGGTTGGCGGGGGTGGGTGCAGGGCCTAGCGTGGTGGGCCACCATGAGGGGTCCCAGGTGTTTTTGTGTGGGCCAAAGAGGATTATTTTGGTTTTGCTTGAGTTGAGTTTCAGGTGGTTGGCTGTCACATAAATATCACTTTTGTCAATATGTGTGTGGTTTCCCTTGGGGGAAAAGGGTCCGACTTGTCTAGTGGCAGTTTTAGTGCCATAAAGAAGCGCAGAAGGTTTATATGCCTACTGCAAAGAGCAAATCTGTATTTTATGTAAATAGCTGAGTACATTAGTAAAGTCAGCCATTACCTGCGCTATAATACCAATGAAATGTATGTGCGGGGTGGAGGGCGGCTATGGAGAGATGAAGGGGACTTTTGCTGGGTGGTAATGAGGGAATCCGAGGAGGAGGGAGTGGGAGCACCAATAATGATTGTTGGACTGGGCGCAGGAGGTGCTAAAGACTGTGACGACTGGTATGTGACAAGGTGTTTTTTGAGTGTCTTGAAAGTACGTGCTGATTGAGGGAAGAAGCGCAGGTAAGGTGGCCTCTACTGTTGCACGTATCTCACACACACCATCGATTTTGTGACTGTCTACGTAGGCTAGTGTTTTAGAGCAACAGTTTGGCCAATAGCAGAGATGGCATCTTGATGGATGACTGCTGCCTGCACTCGGGTTATAGAGGACCGCTCTGACATAGGATCAGAGACTGAGACATCAGATACTGAGACAGCATCTGAGGGATAGGACAATGGCGCAGACTCTGGCAGTGATTTTTCAGTCAGAGGAGTCCCATTCGATAACTCCTCTTCCAGTACATTATGAGGGAGGTGATGAGGACAGTCCTGCTGTCCCTTTGCAAGCTGTTCGTGCAACTGGGTAATAGTGGGTTAGGCCAACCCAGAGAGCAGGTGAATGCGGCGGCAAGCAGAGAGAGAGAGAGAGAGAGAGTGCTCTCTTGGGAGCTCCCCAATTTAGTTCAGCCCCAAATTCCACCACCCAAATCATATTGTGGAGACATCAAAATTATCTATGGCAAAACAAACTGGTTTTGTAAGGCAGGCACCTGTGTTTTTGTTCCTGGATTCGGCGGCCATATAGAGAAACACACTAAATCCAAACATTTCTGGAAACTAGACATTCGGGGGAGTCCACAGAGGTGTGACTTGTGTGGATTCCCCAAAGTTTTCTTACCCAGAATACCCTGCAAAGCTGAAATGTTGGAAAAAAAACTCAATTTTTCTTGCATTTCTGTCACACAAACTACAGGAATATGCTGGGATCCACAACATTCCTACCACCCAGTGACTCCTCACCTGTCCTGATAAAAACAATACCCCACTTGAGTGCCTACACCTAGTGCCTGTGTCAGGAATGGATCACCCCAGGGTCAACAGCTGCCTCACGTAAGGACCAACATTGACCGTTGTGTGATCTATTCCTGTCGTGGGCACCAGGCCTAACCAAACAAGTGAGGTATCATATTTATCGGGAGACTTGGGGGAACACTGGGTGGAAGGAAATTTGTGGCTCCTCTCCGATTCCAGAACTTTCTGTCACGAAATGTGAGGAAAACGTGTTATTTTAGCCACATTTTGAGGTTTGCAAAGGATTCTGGGTAACAGAACCTGGTCAGAGCCCCACAAGTCACCTCATCTTGGATTCCCCTGGGTTTCTAGTTTTCAAAAATGTGCTGGTTTGCTAGGTTTCCCCAGGTGCCGGCTGAGCTAGAGGCCAAAATCCACAGGTAGGCACTGTTTTCTATGAAAAAATGTGATGTGTCCACGTTGTGTTTTGGGGCATTTCCTGTCGCGGATGCCAGGCCTACCCACACAAGTGAGGTATCATTTTTATCGGGAGACTTGGGGGGACGCTGCGTGGAAGGAAATTTGTGGCTCCTCTCAGATTCCAGAACTTTCTGTCACGAAATGTGAGGAAAACGTGTTATTTTAGCAACATTTTGAGGTTTGCAAAGGATTCTGGGTAACAGAACCTGGTCAGAGCCCCACAAGTCACCTCATCTTGGATTCCCCTGGGTTTCTAGTTTTCAAAAATGTGCTGGTTTGCTAGGTTTCCCCAGGTGCCGGCTGAGCTAGAGGCCAAAATCCACAGGTAGACACTGTTTTCTATGAAAAAATGTGATGTGTCCACGTTGTGTTTTGGGGCATTTCCTGTCGCAGACGCCAGGCCTACCCACACAAGTGAGGTATCATTTTTATCGGGAGACTTGGGGGAACGCTGCGTGGAAGGAAATTTGTGGCTCCTCTCAGATTCCAGAACTTTCTGTCACCGAAATGTGAGGAAAACTTGTTTTTTTAGCCACTTTTTGAGGTTTGCAAAGGATTCTGGGTAACAGATCCTGGTCAGAGCCCCACAAGTCACCACATCTTGGATTCCCCTAGGTCTCTAGTTTTCAAAAATGCACAGGTTTGGTAGGTTTCCCTATGTGCCGGCTGAGCTAGAGGCCAAAATCTACAGGTAGGCACTTTGCAAAAAACAGCTCTGTACTTTGTCAAAAAATGGGATGTGTCCACGTTGTGTTTTGGGGCATTTCCTGTCGCGGGCGCTAGGCCTATCCACACAAGTGAGGTATCATTTTTATCGGGAGACTTGGGGGAACGCTGGGTGGAAGGAAATTTGTGGCTCCTCTCAGATTCCAGAACTTTCTGTCACCGAAATGTGAGGAAAACTTGTTTTTTTTGCCACTTTTTGAGGTTTGCAAAGGATTCTGGATAACAGAACCTGGTGAGAGCCCCACGAGTCACCCCATCTTGGATTCCCCTAGGTCTCTAGTTTTAAAAAATGCACAGGTTTGGTAGGTTTCCCTATGTGCCGGCTGAGCTAGAGGCCAAAATCTACAGGTAGGCACTTTGCAAAAAACAGCTCTGTATTTTATCAAAAAATGGGATGTGTCCACGTTGTGTTTTGGGGCATTTCCTGTGGCGGGCGCTAGGCCTACCCACACAAGTGAGGTATCATTTTTATCGGGAGACTTGGGGGAACGCTGGGTGGAAGGAAATTCGTGGCTCCTTTCAGATTCCAGAACTTTCTGTCACCGAAATGTGAGGAAAACTTGTTTTTTTAGCCACTTTTTGAGGTTTGCAAAGGATTCTGGGTAACAGAACCTGATGAGAGCCCCATGAGTCACCCCATCTTGGATTCCCCTAGGTCTCTAGTTTTCAAAAATGCACAGGTTTGGTAGGTTTCCCTATGTGCCGTCTGAGCTAGAGGCCAAAATCCACAGGTAGGCACTTTGCAAAAAACAGCTCTGTATTTTGTCAAAAAATGGGATGTGCCCACGTTGTGTTTTGGGGCATTTCCTGTCGCGGGCGCTAGGCCTACCCACACAAGTGAGGTATCATTTTTATCGGGAGGCTTGGGGGAACGCTGGGTGGAAGGAAATTTGTGGCTCCTCTCAGATTCCAGAACTTTCTGTCACCGAAATGTGAGGAAAACTTGTATTTTTAGCCACTTTTTGAGGTTTGCAAAGGATTCTGGGTAACAGAACCTGGTGAGAGCCCCACGAGTCACCCCATCTTGGATTCCCCTAGGTCTCTAGTTTTCAAAAATGCACAGGTTTGGTAGGTTTCCCTATATGCCGGCTGAGCTAGAGGCCAAAATCTACAGGTAGGCACTTTGCAAAAAACAGCTCTGTATTTTGTCAAAAAATGGGATGTGTCCACGTTGTGTTTTGAGGCATTTCCTGTCGCGGGCGCTAGGCCTACCCACACAAGTGAGGTATCATTTTTATCGGGAGGCTTGGGGGAACGCTGGGTGGAAGGAAATTTGTGGCTCCTCTCAGATTCCAGAACTTTCTGTCACCGAAATGTGAGGAAAACTTGTATTTTTAGCCACTTTTTGAGGTTTGCAAAGGATTCTGGGTAACAGAACCTGGTGAGAGCCCCACGAGTCACCCCATCTTGGATTCCCCTAGGTCTCTAGTTTTCAAAAATGCACAGGTTTGGTAGGTTTCCCTATATGCCGGCTGAGCTAGAGGCCAAAATCTACAGGTAGGCACTTTGCAAAAAACAGCTCTGTATTTTGTCAAAAAATGGGATGTGTCCACGTTGTGTTTTGAGGCATTTCCTGTCGCGGGCGCTAGGCCTACCCACACAAGTGAGGTATCATTTTTATCGGGAGACTTGGGGGAACGCTGGGTGGAATGAAATTTGTGGTTCCTCTCAGATTCCAGAACTTTCTGTCACCGAAATGTGAGGAAAACTTGTTTTTTTTGCCACTTTTTGAGGTTTGCAAAGGATTCTGGGTAACAGAACCTGATGAGAGCCCCATGAGTCACCCCATCTTGGATTCCCCTAGGTCTCTAGTTTTCAAAAATGCACAGGTTTGGTAGGTTTCCCTATGTGCCGTCTGAGCTAGAGGCCAAAATCCACAGGTAGGCACTTTGCAAAAAACAGCTCTGTATTTTGTCAAAAAATGGGATGTGTCCACGTTGTGTTTTGGGGCATTTCCTGTCGCGGGCGCTAGGCCTACCCACACAAGTGAGGTATCATTTTTATCGGGAGGCTTGGGGGAACGCTGGGTGGAAGGAAATTTGTGGCTCCTCTCAGATTCCAGAACTTTCTGTCACCGAAATGTGAGGAAAACTTGTATTTTTAGCCACTTTTTGAGGTTTTCAAAGGATTCTGGGTAACAGAACCTGGTGAGAGCCCCACGAGTCACCCCATCTTGGATTCCCCTAGGTGTCTAGTTTTCAAAAATGCACAGGTTTGGTAGGTTTCCCTATATGCCGGCTGAGCTAGAGGCCAAAATCTACAGGTAGGCACTTTGCAAAAAACAGCTCTGTATTTTGTCAAAAAATGGGATGTGTCCACGTTGTGTTTTGAGGCATTTCCTGTCGCGGGCGCTAGGCCTACCCACACAAGTGAGGTATCATTTTTATCGGGAGACTTGGGGGAACGCTGGGTGGAATGAAATTTGTGGTTCCTCTCAGATTCCAGAACTTTCTGTCACCGAAATGTGAGGAAAACTTGTTTTTTTTGCCACTTTTTGAGGTTTGCAAAGGATTCTGGATAACAGAACCTGGTGAGAGCCCCACGAGTCACCCCATCTTGGATTCCCCTAGGTCTCTAGTTTTAAAAAATGCACAGGTTTGGTAGGTTTCCCTATGTGCCGGCTGAGCTAGAGGCCAAAATCTACAGGTAGGCACTTTGCAAAAAACAGCTCTGTATTTTATCAAAAAATGGGATGTGTCCACGTTGTGTTTTGGGGCATTTCCTGTGGCGGGCGCTAGGCCTACCCACACAAGTGAGGTATCATTTTTATCGGGAGACTTGGGGGAACGCTGGGTGGAAGGAAATTCGTGGCTCCTTTCAGATTCCAGAACTTTCTGTCACCGAAATGTGAGGAAAACTTGTTTTTTTAGCCACTTTTTGAGGTTTGCAAAGGATTCTGGGTAACAGAACCTGATGAGAGCCCCATGAGTCACCCCATCTTGGATTCCCCTAGGTCTCTAGTTTTCAAAAATGCACAGGTTTGGTAGGTTTCCCTATGTGCCGTCTGAGCTAGAGGCCAAAATCCACAGGTAGGCACTTTGCAAAAAACAGCTCTGTATTTTGTCAAAAAATGGGATGTGTCCACGTTGTGTTTTGGGGCATTTCCTGTCGCGGGCGCTAGGCCTACCCACACAAGTGAGGTATCATTTTTATCGGGAGGCTTGGGGGAACGCTGGGTGGAAGGAAATTTGTGGCTCCTCTCAGATTCCAGAACTTTCTGTCACCGAAATGTGAGGAAAACTTGTATTTTTAGCCACTTTTTGAGGTTTGCAAAGGATTCTGGGTAACAGAACCTGGTGAGAGCCCCACGAGTCACCCCATCTTGGATTCCCCTAGGTCTCTAGTTTTCAAAAATGCACAGGTTTGGTAGGTTTCCCTATATGCCGGCTGAGCTAGAGGCCAAAATCTACAGGTAGGCACTTTGCAAAAAACAGCTCTGTATTTTGTCAAAAAATGGGATGTGTCCACGTTGTGTTTTGAGGCATTTCCTGTCGCGGGCGCTAGGCCTACCCACACAAGTGAGGTATCATTTTTATCGGGAGGCTTGGGGGAACGCTGGGTGGAAGGAAATTTGTGGCTCCTCTCAGATTCCAGAACTTTCTGTCACCGAAATGTGAGGAAAACTTGTATTTTTAGCCACTTTTTGAGGTTTGCAAAGGATTCTGGGTAACAGAACCTGGTGAGAGCCCCACGAGTCACCCCATCTTGGATTCCCCTAGGTCTCTAGTTTTCAAAAATGCACAGGTTTGGTAGGTTTCCCTATATGCCGGCTGAGCTAGAGGCCAAAATCTACAGGTAGGCACTTTGCAAAAAACAGCTCTGTATTTTGTCAAAAAATGGGATGTGTCCACGTTGTGTTTTGAGGCATTTCCTGTCGCGGGCGCTAGGCCTACCCACACAAGTGAGGTATCATTTTTATCGGGAGACTTGGGGGAACTCTGGGTGGAATGAAATTTGTGGTTCCTCTCAGATTCCAGAACTTTCTGTCACCGAAATGTGAGGAAAACTTGTTTTTTTTGCCACTTTTTGAGGTTTGCAAAGGATTCTGGGTAACAGAACCTGATGAGAGCCCCATGAGTCACCCCATCTTGGATTCCCCTAGGTCTCTAGTTTTCAAAAATGCACAGGTTTGGTAGGTTTCCCTATGTGCCGTCTGAGCTAGAGGCCAAAATCCACAGGTAGGCACTTTGCAAAAAACAGCTCTGTATTTTGTCAAAAAATGGGATGTGTCCACGTTGTGTTTTGGGGCATTTCCTGTCGCGGGCGCTAGGCCTACCCACACAAGTGAGGTATCATTTTTATCGGGAGGCTTGGGGGAACGCTGGGTGGAAGGAAATTTGTGGCTCCTCTCAGATTCCAGAACTTTCTGTCACCGAAATGTGAGGAAAACTTGTATTTTTAGCCACTTTTTGAGGTTTGCAAAGGATTCTGGGTAACAGAACCTGGTGAGAGCCCCACGAGTCACCCCATCTTGGATTCCCCTAGGTCTCTAGTTTTCAAAAATGCACAGGTTTGGTAGGTTTCCCTATATGCCGGCTGAGCTAGAGGCCAAAATCTACAGGTAGGCACTTTGCAAAAAACAGCTCTGTATTTTGTCAAAAAATGGGATGTGTCCACGTTGTGTTTTGAGGCATTTCCTGTCGCGGGCGCTAGGCCTACCCACACAAGTGAGGTATCATTTTTATCGGGAGACTTGGGGGAACGCTGGGTGGAATGAAATTTGTGGTTCCTCTCAGATTCCAGAACTTTCTGTCACCGAAATGTGAGGAAAACTTGTTTTTTTTGCCACTTTTTGAGGTTTGCAAAGGATTCTGGATAACAGAACCTGGTGAGAGCCCCACGAGTCACCCCATCTTGGATTCCCCTAGGTCTCTAGTTTTAAAAAATGCACAGGTTTGGTAGGTTTCCCTATGTGCCGGCTGAGCTAGAGGCCAAAATCTACAGGTAGGCACTTTGCAAAAAACAGCTCTGTATTTTATCAAAAAATGGGATGTGTCCACGTTGTGTTTTGGGGCATTTCCTGTGGCGGGCGCTAGGCCTAGCCACACAAGTGAGGTATCATTTTTATCGGGAGACTTGGGGGAACGCTGGGTGGAAGGAAATTCGTGGCTCCTTTCAGATTCCAGAACTTTCTGTCACCGAAATGTGAGGAAAACTTGTTTTTTTAGCCACTTTTTGAGGTTTGCAAAGGATTCTGGGTAACAGAACCTGATGAGAGCCCCATGAGTCACCCCATCTTGGATTCCCCTAGGTCTCTAGTTTTCAAAAATGCACAGGTTTGGTAGGTTTCCCTATGTGCCGTCTGAGCTAGAGGCCAAAATCCACAGGTAGGCACTTTGCAAAAAACAGCTCTGTATTTTGTCAAAAAATGGGATGTGTCCACGTTGTGTTTTGGGGCATTTCCTGTCGCGGGCGCTAGGCCTACCCACACAAGTGAGGTATCATTTTTATCGGGAGGCTTGGGGGAACGCTGGGTGGAAGGAAATTTGTGGCTCCTCTCAGATTCAAGAACTTTCTGTCACCGAAATGTGAGGAAAACTTGTATTTTTAGCCACTTTTTGAGGTTTGCAAAGGATTCTGGGTAACAGAACCTGGTGAGAGCCCCACGAGTCACCCCATCTTGGATTCCCCTAGGTCTCTAGTTTTCAAAAATGCACAGGTTTGGTAGGTTTCCCTATATGCCGGCTGAGCTAGAGGCCAAAATCTACAGGTAGGCACTTTGCAAAAAACAGCTCTGTATTTTGTCAAAAAATGGGATGTGTCCACGTTGTGTTTTGAGGCATTTCCTGTCGCGGGCGCTAGGCCTACCCACACAAGTGAGGTATCATTTTTATCGGGAGACTTGGGGGAACGCTGGGTGGAATGAAATTTGTGGTACCTCTCAGATTCCAGAACTTTCTGTCACCGAAATGTGAGGAAAACTTGTTTTTTTTGCCACTTTTTGAGGTTTGCAAAGGATTCTGGATAACAGAACCTGGTGAGAGCCCCACGAGTCACCCCATCTTGGATTCCCCTAGGTCTCTAGTTTTAAAAAATGCACAGGTTTGGTAGGTTTCCCTATGTGCCGGCTGAGCTAGAGGCCAAAATCTACAGGTAGGCACTTTGCAAAAAACAGCTCTGTATTTTGTCAAAAAATGGGATGTGTCCACGTTGTGTTTTGGGGCATTTCCTGTCGCGGGCGCTAGGCCTATCCACACAAGTGAGGTATCATTTTTATTGGGAGACTTGGGGGAACGCTGGGTGGAAGGAAATTTGTGGCTCCTCTCAGATTCCAGAACTTTCTGTCACCGAAATGTGAGGAAAACTTGTTTTTTTAGCCACTTTTTGAGGTTTGCAAAGGATTCTGGGTAACAGAACCTGATCAGAGCCCCACAAGTCACCCGATCTTGGATTCCCCTAGGTCTCTAGTTTTCAAAAATGCACAGGTTTGGTAGGTTTCCCTATGTGCCGGCTGAGCTAGAGGCCAAAATCTACAGGTAGGCACTTTGCAAAAAACAGCTCTGTATTTTATCAAAAAATGGGATGTGTCCACGTTGTGTTTTGGGGCATTTCCTGTGGCGGGCGCTAGGCCTACCCACACAAGTGAGGTATCATTTTTATCGGGAGACTTGGGGGAACGCTGGGTGGAAGGAAATTCGTGGCTCCTTTCAGATTCCAGAACTTTCTGTCACCGAAATGTGAGGAAAACTTGTTTTTTTAGCCACTTTTTGAGGTTTGCAAAGGATTCTGGGTAACAGAACCTGATGAGAGCCCCATGAGTCACCCCATCTTGGATTCCCCTAGGTCTCTAGTTTTCAAAAATGCACAGGTTTGGTAGGTTTCCCTATGTGCCGTCTGAGCTAGAGGCCAAAATCCACAGGTAGGCACTTTGCAAAAAACAGCTCTGTATTTTGTCAAAAAATGGGATGTGTCCACGTTGTGTTTTGGGGCATTTCCTGTCGCGGGCGCTAGGCCTACCCACACAAGTGAGGTATCATTTTTATCGGGAGGCTTGGGGGAACGCTGGGTGGAAGGAAATTCGTGGCTCCTCTCAGATTCCAGAACTTTCTGTCACCGAAATGTGAGGAAAACTTGTATTTTTAGCCACTTTTTGAGGTTTGCAAAGGATTCTGGGTAACAGAACCTGGTGAGAGCCCCACGAGTCACCCCATCTTGGATTCCCCTAGGTCTCTAGTTTTCAAAAATGCACAGGTTTGGTAGGTTTCCCTATATGCCGGCTGAGCTAGAGGCCAAAATCTACAGGTAGGCACTTTGCAAAAAACAGCTCTGTATTTTGTCAAAAAATGGGATGTGTCCACGTTGTGTTTTGAGGCATTTCCTGTCGCGGGCGCTAGGCCTACCCACACAAGTGAGGTATCATTTTTATCGGGAGACTTGGGGGAACGCTGGGTGGAATGAAATTTGTGGTTCCTCTCAGATTCCAGAACTTTCTGTCACCGAAATGTGAGGAAAACTTGTTTTTTTTGCCACTTTTTGAGGTTTGCAAAGGATTCTGGATAACAGAACCTGGTGAGAGCCCCACGAGTCACCCCATCTTGGATTCCCCTAGGTCTCTAGTTTTAAAAAATGCACAGGTTTGGTAGGTTTCCCTATGTGCCGGCTGAGCTAGAGGCCAAAATCTACAGGTAGGCACTTTGCAAAAAACAGCTCTGTATTTTATCAAAAAATGGGATGTGTCCACGTTGTGTTTTGGGGCATTTCCTGTGGCGGGCGCTAGGCCTAGCCACACAAGTGAGGTATCATTTTTATCGGGAGACTTGGGGGAACGCTGGGTGGAAGGAAATTCGTGGCTCCTTTCAGATTCCAGAACTTTCTGTCACCGAAATGTGAGGAAAACTTGTTTTTTTAGCCACTTTTTGAGGTTTGCAAAGGATTCTGGGTAACAGAACCTGATGAGAGCCCCATGAGTCACCCCATCTTGGATTCCCCTAGGTCTCTAGTTTTCAAAAATGCACAGGTTTGGTAGGTTTCCCTATGTGCCGTCTGAGCTAGAGGCCAAAATCCACAGGTAGGCACTTTGCAAAAAACAGCTCTGTATTTTGTCAAAAAATGGGATGTGTCCACGTTGTGTTTTGGGGCATTTCCTGTCGCGGGCGCTAGGCCTACCCACACAAGTGAGGTATCATTTTTATCCTGAGGCTTGGGGGAACGCTGGGTGGAAGGAAATTTGTGGCTCCTCTCAGATTCAAGAACTTTCTGTCACCGAAATGTGAGGAAAACTTGTATTTTTAGCCACTTTTTGAGGTTTGCAAAGGATTCTGGGTAACAGAACCTGGTGAGAGCCCCACGAGTCACCCCATCTTGGATTCCCCTAGGTCTCTAGTTTTAAAAAATGCACAGGTTTGGTAGGTTTCCCTATATGCCGGCTGAGCTAGAGGCCAAAATCTACAGGTAGGCACTTTGCAAAAAACAGCTCTGTATTTTGTCAAAAAATGGGATGTGTCCACGTTGTGTTTTGAGGCATTTCCTGTCGCGGGCGCTAGGCCTACCCACACAAGTGAGGTATCATTTTTATCGGGAGACTTGGGGGAACGCTGGGTGGAATGAAATTTGTGGTACCTCTCAGATTCCAGAACTTTCTGTCACCGAAATGTGAGGAAAACTTGTTTTTTTTGCCACTTTTTGAGGTTTGCAAAGGATTCTGGATAACAGACCCTGGTGAGAGCCCCACGAGTCACCCCATCTTGGATTCCCCTAGGTCTCTAGTTTTAAAAAATACACAGGTTTGGTAGGTTTCCCTATGTGCCGGCTGAGCTAGAGGCCAAAATCTACAGGTAGGCACTTTGCAAAAAACAGCTCTGTATTTTGTCAAAAAATGGGATGTGTCCACGTTGTGTTTTGGGGCATTTCCTGTCGCGGGCGCTAGGCCTATCCACACAAGTGAGGTATCATTTTTATTGGGAGACTTGGGGGAACGCTGGGTGGAAGGAAATTTGTGGCTCCTCTCAGATTCCAGAACTTTCTGTCACCGAAATGTGAGGAAAACTTGTTTTTTTAGCCACTTTTTGAGGTTTGCAAAGGATTCTGGGTAACAGAACCTGATCAGAGCCCCACAAGTCACCCGATCTTGGATTCCCCTAGGTCTCTAGTTTTCAAAAATGCACAGGTTTGGTAGGTTTCCCTATGTGCCGGCTGAGCTAGAGGCCAAAATCTACAGGTAGGCACTTTGCAAAAAACAGCTCTGTATTTTATCAAAAAATGGGATGTGTCCACGTTGTGTTTTGGGGCATTTCCTGTGGCGGGCGCTAGGCCTACCCACACAAGTGAGGTATCATTTTTATCGGGAGACTTGGGGGAACGCTGGGTGGAAGGAAATTCGTGGCTCCTTTCAGATTCCAGAACTTTCTGTCACCGAAATGTGAGGAAAACTTGTTTTTTTAGCCACTTTTTGAGGTTTGCAAAGGATTCTGGGTAACAGAACCTGATGAGAGCCCCATGAGTCACCCCATCTTGGATTCCCCTAGGTCTCTAGTTTTCAAAAATGCACAGGTTTGGTAGGTTTCCCTATGTGCCGTCTGAGCTAGAGGCCAAAATCCACAGGTAGGCACTTTGCAAAAAACAGCTCTGTATTTTGTCAAAAAATGGGATGTGTCCACGTTGTGTTTTGGGGCATTTCCTGTCGCGGGCGCTAGGCCTACCCACACAAGTGAGGTATCATTTTTATCGGGAGGCTTGGGGGAACGCTGGGTGGAAGGAAATTTGTGGCTCCTCTCAGATTCCAGAACTTTCTGTCACCGAAATGTGAGGAAAACTTGTATTTTTAGCCACTTTTTGAGGTTTGCAAAGGATTCTGGGTAACAGAACCTGGTGAGAGCCCCACGAGTCACCCCATCTTGGATTCCCCTAGGTCTCTAGTTTTAAAAAATGCACAGGTTTGGTAGGTTTCCCTATATGCCGGCTGAGCTAGAGGCCAAAATCTACAGGTAGGCACTTTGCAAAAAACAGCTCTGTATTTTGTCAAAAAATGGGATGTGTCCACGTTGTGTTTTGAGGCATTTCCTGTCGCGGGCGCTAGGCCTACCCACACAAGTGAGGTATCATTTTTATCGGGAGACTTGGGGGAACGCTGGGTGGAATGAAATTTGTGGTTCCTCTCAGATTCCAGAACTTTCTGTCACCGAAATGTGAGGAAAACTTGTTTTTTTTGCCACTTTTTGAGGTTTGCAAAGGATTCTGGGTAACAGAACCTGATGAGAGCCCCATGAGTCACCCCATCTTGGATTCCCCTAGGTCTCTAGTTTTCAAAAATACACAGGTTTGGTAGGTTTCCCTATGTGCCGTCTGAGCTAGAGGCCAAAATCCACAGGTAGGCACTTTGCAAAAAACAGCTCTGTATTTTGTCAAAAAATGGGATGTGTCCACGTTGTGTTTTGGGGCATTTCCTGTCGCGGGCGCTAGGCCTACCCACACAAGTGAGGTATCATTTTTATCGGGAGGCTTGGGGGAACGCTGGGTGGAAGGAAATTTGTGGCTCCTCTCAGATTCCAGAACTTTCTGTCACCGAAATGTGAGGAAAACTTGTATTTTTAGCCACTTTTTGAGGTTTGCAAAGGATTCTGGGTAACAGAACCTGGTGAGAGCCCCACGAGTCACCCCATCTTGGATTCCCCTAGGTCTCTAGTTTTCAAAAATGCACAGGTTTGGTAGGTTTCCCTATATGCCGGCTGAGCTAGAGGCCAAAATCTACAGGTAGGCACTTTGCAAAAAACAGCTCTGTATTTTGTCAAAAAATGGGATGTGTCCACGTTGTGTTTTGAGGCATTTCCTGTCGCGGGCGCTAGGCCTACCCACACAAGTGAGGTATCATTTTTATCGGGAGACTTGGGGGAACGCTGGGTGGAATGAAATTTGTGGTTCCTCTCAGATTCCAGAACTTTCTGTCACCGAAATGTGAGGAAAACTTGTTTTTTTTGCCACTTTTTGAGGTTTGCAAAGGATTCTGGATAACAGAACCTGGTGAGAGCCCCACGAGTCACCCCATCTTGGATTCCCCTAGGTCTCTAGTTTTAAAAAATGCACAGGTTTGGTAGGTTTCCCTATGTGCCGGCTGAGCTAGAGGCCAAAATCTACAGGTAGGCACTTTGCAAAAAACATCTCTGTATTTTATCAAAAAATGGGATGTGTCCACGTTGTGTTTTGGGGCATTTCCTGTGGCGGGCGCTAGGCCTAGCCACACAAGTGAGGTATCATTTTTATCGGGAGACTTGGGGGAACGCTGGGTGGAAGGAAATTCGTGGCTCCTTTCAGATTCCAGAACTTTCTGTCACCGAAATGTGAGGAAAACTTGTTTTTTTAGCCACTTTTTGAGGTTTGCAAAGGATTCTGGGTAACAGAACCTGATGAGAGCCCCATGAGTCACCCCATCTTGGATTCCCCTAGGTCTCTAGTTTTCAAAAATGCACAGGTTTGGTAGGTTTCCCTATGTGCCGTCTGAGCTAGAGGCCAAAATCCACAGGTAGGCACTTTGCAAAAAACAGCTCTGTATTTTGTCAAAAAATGGGATGTGTCCACGTTGTGTTTTGGGGCATTTCCTGTCGCGGGCGCTAGGCCTACCCACACAAGTGAGGTATCATTTTTATCGGGAGGCTTGGGGGAACGCTGGGTGGAAGGAAATTTGTGGCTCCTCTCAGATTCAAGAACTTTCTGTCACCGAAATGTGAGGAAAACTTGTATTTTTAGCCACTTTTTGAGGTTTGCAAAGGATTCTGGGTAACAGAACCTGGTGAGAGCCCCACGAGTCACCCCATCTTGGATTCCCCTAGGTCTCTAGTTTTCAAAAATGCACAGGTTTGGTAGGTTTCCCTATATGCCGGCTGAGCTAGAGGCCAAAATCTACAGGTAGGCACTTTGCAAAAAACAGCTCTGTATTTTGTCAAAAAATGGGATGTGTCCACGTTGTGTTTTGAGGCATTTCCTGTCGCGGGCGCTAGGCCTACCCACACAAGTGAGGTATCATTTTTATCGGGAGACTTGGGGGAACGCTGGGTGGAATGAAATTTGTGGTACCTCTCAGATTCCAGAACTTTCTGTCACCGAAATGTGAGGAAAACTTGTTTTTTTTGCCACTTTTTGAGGTTTGCAAAGGATTCTGGATAACAGAACCTGGTGAGAGCCCCACGAGTCACCCCATCTTGGATTCCCCTAGGTCTCTAGTTTTAAAAAATGCACAGGTTTGGTAGGTTTCCCTATGTGCCGGCTGAGCTAGAGGCCAAAATCTACAGGTAGGCACTTTGCAAAAAACAGCTCTGTATTTTGTCAAAAAATGGGATGTGTCCACGTTGTGTTTTGGGGCATTTCCTGTCGCGGGCGCTAGGCCTATCCACACAAGTGAGGTATCATTTTTATTGGGAGACTTGGGGGAACGCTGGGTGGAAGGAAATTTGTGGCTCCTCTCAGATTCCAGAACTTTCTGTCACCGAAATGTGAGGAAAACTTGTTTTTTTAGCCACTTTTTGAGGTTTGCAAAGGATTCTGGGTAACAGAACCTGATCAGAGCCCCACAAGTCACCCGATCTTGGATTCCCCTAGGTCTCTAGTTTTCAAAAATGCACAGGTTTGGTAGGTTTCCCTATGTGCCGGCTGAGCTAGAGGCCAAAATCTACAGGTAGGCACTTTGCAAAAAACAGCTCTGTATTTTATCAAAAAATGGGATGTGTCCACGTTGTGTTTTGGGGCATTTCCTGTGGCGGGCGCTAGGCCTACCCACACAAGTGAGGTATCATTTTTATCGGGAGACTTGGGGGAACGCTGGGTGGAAGGAAATTCGTGGCTCCTTTCAGATTCCAGAACTTTCTGTCACTGAAATGTGAGGAAAACTTGTTTTTTTAGCCACTTTTTGAGGTTTGCAAAGGATTCTGGGTAACAGAACCTGATGAGAGCCCCATGAGTCACCCCATCTTGGATTCCCCTAGGTCTCTAGTTTTCAAAAATGCACAGGTTTGGTAGGTTTCCCTATGTGCCGTCTGAGCTAGAGGCCAAAATCCACAGGTAGGCACTTTGCAAAAAACAGCTCTGTATTTTGTCAAAAAATGGGATGTGTCCACGTTGTGTTTTGGGGCATTTCCTGTCGCGGGCGCTAGGCCTACCCACACAAGTGAGGTATCATTTTTATCGGGAGGCTTGGGGGAACGCTGGGTGGAAGGAAATTCGTGGCTCCTCTCAGATTCCAGAACTTTCTGTCACCGAAATGTGAGGAAAACTTGTATTTTTAGCCACTTTTTGAGGTTTGCAAAGGATTCTGGGTAACAGAACCTGGTGAGAGCCCCACGAGTCACCCCATCTTGGATTCCCCTAGGTCTCTAGTTTTCAAAAATGCACAGGTTTGGTAGGTTTCCCTATATGCCGGCTGAGCTAGAGGCCAAAATCTACAGGTAGGCACTTTGCAAAAAACAGCTCTGTATTTTGTCAAAAAATGGGATGTGTCCACGTTGTGTTTTGAGGCATTTCCTGTCGCGGGCGCTAGGCCTACCCACACAAGTGAGGTATCATTTTTATCGGGAGACTTGGGGGAACGCTGGGTGGAATGAAATTTGTGGTTCCTCTCAGATTCCAGAACTTTCTGTCACCGAAATGTGAGGAAAACTTGGTTTTTTTGCCACTTTTTGAGGTTTGCAAAGGATTCTGGATAACAGAACCTGGTGAGAGCCCCACGAGTCACCCCATCTTGGATTCCCCTAGGTCTCTAGTTTTAAAAAATGCACAGGTTTGGTAGGTTTCCCTATGTGCCGGCTGAGCTAGAGGCCAAAATCTACAGGTAGGCACTTTGCAAAAAACAGCTCTGTATTTTATCAAAAAATGGGATGTGTCCACGTTGTGTTTTGGGGCATTTCCTGTGGCGGGCGCTAGGCCTAGCCACACAAGTGAGGTATCATTTTTATCGGGAGACTTGGGGGAACGCTGGGTGGAAGGAAATTCGTGGCTCCTTTCAGATTCCAGAACTTTCTGTCACCGAAATGTGAGGAAAACTTGTTTTTTTAGCCACTTTTTGAGGTTTGCAAAGGATTCTGGGTAACAGAACCTGATGAGAGCCCCATGAGTCACCCCATCTTGGATTCCCCTAGGTCTCTAGTTTTCAAAAATGCACAGGTTTGGTAGGTTTCCCTATGTGCCGTCTGAGCTAGAGGCCAAAATCCACAGGTAGGCACTTTGCAAAAAACAGCTCTGTATTTTGTCAAAAAATGGGATGTGTCCACGTTGTGTTTTGGGGCATTTCCTGTCGCGGGCGCTAGGCCTACCCACACAAGTGAGGTATCATTTTTATCCTGAGGCTTGGGGGAACGCTGGGTGGAAGGAAATTTGTGGCTCCTCTCAGATTCAAGAACTTTCTGTCACCGAAATGTGAGGAAAACTTGTATTTTTAGCCACTTTTTGAGGTTTGCAAAGGATTCTGGGTAACAGAACCTGGTGAGAGCCCCACGAGTCACCCCATCTTGGATTCCCCTAGGTCTCTAGTTTTCAAAAATGCACAGGTTTGGTAGGTTTCCCTATATGCCGGCTGAGCTAGAGGCCAAAATCTACAGGTAGGCACTTTGCAAAAAACAGCTCTGTATTTTGTCAAAAAATGGGATGTGTCCACGTTGTGTTTTGAGGCATTTCCTGTCGCGGGCGCTAGGCCTACCCACACAAGTGAGGTATAATTTTTATCGGGAGACTTGGGGGAACGCTGGGTGGAATGAAATTTGTGGTACCTCTCAGATTCCAGAACTTTCTGTCACCGAAATGTGAGGAAAACTTGTTTTTTTTGCCACTTTTTGAGGTTTGCAAAGGATTCTGGATAACAGAACCTGGTGAGAGCCCCACGAGTCACCCCATCTTGGATTCCCCTAGGTCTCTAGTTTTAAAAAATGCACAGGTTTGGTAGGTTTCCCTATGTGCCGGCTGAGCTAGAGGCCAAAATCTACAGGTAGGCACTTTGCAAAAAACAGCTCTGTATTTTGTCAAAAAATGGGATGTGTCCACGTTGTGTTTTGGGGCATTTCCTGTCGCGGGCGCTAGGCCTATCCACACAAGTGAGGTATCATTTTTATTGGGAGACTTGGGGGAACGCTGGGTGGAAGGAAATTTGTGGCTCCTCTCAGATTCCAGAACTTTCTGTCACCGAAATGTGAGGAAAACTTGTTTTTTTAGCCACTTTTTGAGGTTTGCAAAGGATTCTGGGTAACAGAACCTGATCAGAGCCCCACAAGTCACCCGATCTTGGATTCCCCTAGGTCTCTAGTTTTCAAAAATGCACAGGTTTGGTAGGTTTCCCTATGTGCCGGCTGAGCTAGAGGCCAAAATCTACAGGTAGGCACTTTGCAAAAAACAGCTCTGTATTTTATCAAAAAATGGGATGTGTCCACGTTGTGTTTTGGGGCATTTCCTGTGGCGGGCGCTAGGCCTACCCACACAAGTGAGGTATCATTTTTATCGGGAGACTTGGGGGAACGCTGGGTGGAAGGAAATTCGTGGCTCCTTTCAGATTCCAGAACTTTCTGTCACCGAAATGTGAGGAAAACTTGTTTTTTTAGCCACTTTTTGAGGTTTGCAAAGGATTCTGGGTAACAGAACCTGATGAGAGCCCCATGAGTCACCCCATCTTGGATTCCCCTAGGTCTCTAGTTTTCAAAAATGCACAGGTTTGGTAGGTTTCACTATGTGCCGTCTGAGCTAGAGGCCAAAATCCACAGGTAGGCACTTTGCAAAAAACAGCTCTGTATTTTGTCAAAAAATGGGATGTGTCCACGTTGTGTTTTGGGGCATTTCCTGTCGCGGGCGCTAGGCCTACCCACACAAGTGAGGTATCATTTTTATCGGGAGGCTTGGGGGAACGCTGGGTGGAAGGAAATTTGTGGCTCCTCTCAGATTCCAGAACTTTCTGTCACCGAAATGTGAGGAAAACTTGTATTTTTAGCCACTTTTTGAGGTTTGCAAAGGATTCTGGGTAACAGAACCTGGTGAGAGCCCCACGAGTCACCCCATCTTGGATTCCCCTAGGTCTCTAGTTTTCAAAAATGCACAGGTTTGGTAGGTTTCCCTATATGCCGGCTGAGCTAGAGGCCAAAATCTACAGGTAGGCACTTTGCAAAAAACAGCTCTGTATTTTGTCAAAAAATGGGATGTGTCCACGTTGTGTTTTGAGGCATTTCCTGTCGCGGGCGCTAGGCCTACCCACACAAGTGAGGTATCATTTTTATCGGGAGACTTGGGGGAACGCTGGGTGGAATGAAATTTGTGGTTCCTCTCAGGTTCCAGAACTTTCTGTCACCGAAATGTGAGGAAAACTTGTTTTTTTTGCCACTTTTTGAGGTTTGCAAAGGATTCTGGATAACAGAACCTGGTGAGAGCCCCACGAGTCACCCCATCTTGGATTCCCCTAGGTCTCTAGTTTTAAAAAATGCACAGGTTTGGTAGGTTTCCCTATGTGCCGGCTGAGCTAGAGGCCAAAATCTACAGGTAGGCACTTTGCAAAAAACAGCTCTGTATTTTATCAAAAAATGGGATGTGTCCACGTTGTGTTTTGGGGCATTTCCTGTGGCGGGCGCTAGGCCTAGCCACACAAGTGAGGTATCATTTTTATCGGGAGACTTGGGGGAACGCTGGGTGGAAGGAAATTCGTGGCTCCTTTCAGATTCCAGAACTTTCTGTCACCGAAATGTGAGGAAAACTTGTTTTTTTAGCCACTTTTTGAGGTTTGCAAAGGATTCTGGGTAACAGAACCTGATGAGAGCCCCATGAGTCACCCCATCTTGGATTCCCCTAGGTCTCTAGTTTTCAAAAATGCACAGGTTTGGTAGGTTTCCCTATGTGCCGTCTGAGCTAGAGGCCAAAATCCACAGGTAGGCACTTTGCAAAAAACAGCTCTGTATTTTGTCAAAAAATGGGATGTGTCCACGTTGTGTTTTGGGGCATTTCCTGTCGCGGGCGCTAGGCCTACCCACACAAGTGAGGTATCATTTTTATCGGGAGGCTTGGGGGAACGCTGGGTGGAAGGAAATTTGTGGCTCCTCTCAGATTCCAGAACTTTCTGTCACCGAAATGTTAGGAAAACTTGTATTTTTAGCCACTTTTTGAGGTTTGCAAAGGATTCTGGGTAACAGAACCTGGTGAGAGCCCCACGAGTCACCCCATCTTGGATTCCCCTAGGTCTCTAGTTTTCAAAAATGCACAGGTTTGGTAGGTTTCCCTATATGCCGGCTGAGCTAGAGGCCAAAATCTACAGGTAGGCACTTTGCAAAAAACAGCTCTGTATTTTGTCAAAAAATGGGATGTGTCCACGTTGTGTTTTGAGGCATTTCCTGTCGCGGGCGCTAGGCCTACCCACACAAGTGAGGTATCATTTTTATCGGGAGACTTGGGGGAACGCTGGGTGGAATGAAATTTGTGGTTCCTCTCAGATTCCAGAACTTTCTGTCACCGAAATGTGAGGAAAACTTGTTTTTTTTGCCACTTTTTGAGGTTTGCAAAGGATTCTGGATAACAGAACCTGGTGAGAGCCCCACGAGTCACCCCATCTTGGATTCCCCTAGGTCTCTAGTTTTAAAAAATGCACAGGTTTGGTAGGTTTCCCTATGTGCCGGCTGAGCTAGAGGCCAAAATCTACAGGTAGGCACTTTGCAAAAAACAGCTCTGTATTTTATCAAAAAATGGGATGTGTCCACGTTGTGTTTTGGGGCATTTCCTGTCGCGGACGCTAGGCCTACCCACACAAGTGAGGTATCATTTTTATCGGGAGACTTGGGGGAACGCTGGGTGGAAGGAAATTTGTGGCTCCTCTCAGATTCCAGAACTTTCTGTCTCCGAAATGTGAGGAAAACTTGTTCTTTTAGCCACTTTTTGAGGTTTGCAAAGGATTCTGGGTAACAGAACCTGATCAGAGCCCCACAAGTCACCCGATCTTGGATTCCCCTAGGTCTCTAGTTTTCAAAAATGCACAGGTTTGGTAGGTTTCCCTATGTGCCGGCTGAGCTAGAGGCCAAAATCTACAGGTAGGCACTTTGCAAAAAACAGCTCTGTATTTTATCAAAAAATGGGATGTGTCCACGTTGTGTTTTGGGGCATTTCCTGTGGCGGGCGCTAGGCCTACCCACACAAGTGAGGTATCATTTTTATCGGGAGACTTGGGGGAACGCTGGGTGGAAGGAAATTCGTGGCTCCTTTCAGATTCCAGAACTTTCTGTCACCGAAATGTGAGGAAAACTTGTTTTTTTAGCCACTTTTTGAGGTTTGCAAAGGATTCTGGGTAACAGAACCTGATGAGAGCCCCATGAGTCACCCCATCTTGGATTCCCCTAGGTCTCTAGTTTTCAAAAATGCACAGGTTTGGTAGGTTTCCCTATGTGCCGTCTGAGCTAGAGTCCAAAATCCACAGGTAGGCACTTTGCAAAAAACAGCTCTGTATTTTGTCAAAAAATGGGATGTGTCCACGTTGTGTTTTGGGGCATTTCCTGTCGCGGGCGCTAGGCCTACCCACACAAGTGAGGTATCATTTTTATCGGGAGGCTTGGGGGAACGCTGGGTGGAAGGAAATTTGTGGCTCCTCTCAGATTCCAGAACTTTCTGTCACCGAAATGTGAGAAAAACTTGTATTTTTAGCCACTTTTTGAGGTTTGCAAAGGATTCTGGGTAACAGAACCTGGTGAGAGCCCCACGAGTCACCCCATCTTGGATTCCCCTAGGTCTCTAGTTTTCAAAAATGCACAGGTTTGGTAGGTTTCCCTATATGCCGGCTGAGCTAGATGCCAAAATCTACAGGTAGGCACTTTGCAAAAAACAGCTCTGTATTTTGTCAAAAAATGGGATGTGTCCACGTTGTGTTTTGAGGCATTTCCTGTCGCGGGCGCTAGGCCTACCCACACAAGTGAGGTATCATTTTTATCGGGAGACTTGGGGGAACGCTGGGTGGAATGAAATTTGTGGTTCCTCTCAGATTCCAGAACTTTCTGTCACCGAAATGTGAGGAAAACTTGTTTTTTTTGCCACTTTTTGAGGTTTGCAAAGGATTCTGGATAACAGAACCTGGTGAGAGCCCCACGAGTCACCCCATCTTGGATTCCCCGAGGTCTCTAGTTTTAAAAAATGCACAGGTTTGGTAGGTTTCCCTATGTGCCGGCTGAGCTAGAGGCCAAAATCTACAGGTAGGCACTTTGCAAAAAACAGCTCTGTATTTTATCAAAAAATGGGATGTGTCCACGTTGTGTTTTGGGGCATTTCCTGTGGCGGGCGCTAGGCCTACCCACACAAGTGAGGTATCATTTTTATCGGGAGACTTGGGGGAACGCTGGGTGGAAGGAAATTCGTGGCTCCTTTCAGATTCCAGAACTTTCTGTCACCGAAATGTGAGGAAAACTTGTTTTTTTAGCCACTTTTTGAGGTTTGCAAAGGATTCTGGGTAACAGAACCTGATGAGAGCCCCATGAGTCACCCCATCTTGGATTCCCCTAGGTCTCTAGTTTTCAAAAATGCACAGGTTTGGTAGGTTTCCCTATGTGCCGTCTGAGCTAGAGGCCAAAATCCACAGGTAGGCACTTTGCAAAAAACAGCTCTGTATTTTGTCAAAAAATGGGATGTGTCCACGTTGTGTTTTGGGGCATTTCCTGTCGCGGGCGCTAGGCCTACCCACACAAGTGAGGTATCATTTTTATCGGGAGGCTTGGGGAAACGCTGGGTGGAAGGAAATTTGTGGCTCCTCTCAGATTCCAGAACTTTCTGTCACCGAAATGTGAGGAAAACTTGTATTTTTAGCCACTTTTTGAGGTTTGCAAAGGATTCTGGGTAACAGAACCTGGTGAGAGCCCCACGAGTCACCCCATCTTGGATTCCCCTAGGTCTCTAGTTTTCAAAAATGCACAGGTTTGGTAGGTTTCCCTATGTGCCGGATGAGCTAGAGGCCAAAATCTATAGGTAGGCACTTTGCAAAAAACAGCTCTGTATTTTATCAAAAAATGGGATGTGTCCACGTTGTGTTTTGGGGCATTTCCTGTGGCGGGCGCTAGGCCTACCCACACAAGTGAGGTATCATTTTTATCGGGAGACTTGGGGGAACGCTGGGTGGAAGGAAATTCGTGGCTCCTTTCAGATTCCAGAACTTTCTGTCACCGAAATGTGAGGAAAACTTGTTTTTTTAGCCACTTTTTGAGGTTTGCAAAGGATTCTGGGTAACAGAACCTGATGAGAGCCCCATGAGTCACCCCATCTTGGATTCCCCTAGGTCTCTAGTTTTCAAAAATGCACAGGTTTGGTAGGTTTCCCTATGTGCCGTCTGAGCTAGAGGCCAAAATCCACAGGTAGGCACTTTGCAAAAAACAGCTCTGTATTTTGTCAAAAAATGGGATGTGTCCACGTTGTGTTTTGGGGCATTTCCTGTCGCGGGCGCTAGGCCTACCCACACAAGTGAGGTATCATTTTTATCGGGAGGCTTGGGGGAACGCTGGGTGGAAGGAAATTTGTGGCTCCTCTCAGATTCCAGAACTTTCTGTCACCGAAATGTGAGAAAAACTTGTATTTTTAGCCACTTTTTGAGGTTTGCAAAGGATTCTGGGTAACAGAACCTGGTGAGAGCCCCACGAGTCACCCCATCTTGGATTCCCCTAGGTCTCTAGTTTTCAAAAATGCACAGGTTTGGTAGGTTTCCCTATATGCCGGCTGAGCTAGATGCCAAAATCTACAGGTAGGCACTTTGCAAAAAACAGCTCTGTATTTTGTCAAAAAATGGGATGTGTCCACGTTGTGTTTTGAGGCATTTCCTGTCGCGGGCGCTAGGCCTACCCACACAAGTGAGGTATCATTTTTATCGGGAGACTTGGGGGAACGCTGGGTGGAATGAAATTTGTGGTTCCTCTCAGATTCCAGAACTTTCTGTCACCGAAATGTGAGGAAAACTTGTTTTTTTTGCCACTTTTTGAGGTTTGCAAAGGATTCTGGATAACAGAACCTGGTGAGAGCCCCACGAGTCACCCCATCTTGGATTCCCCGAGGTCTCTAGTTTTAAAAAATGCACAGGTTTGGTAGGTTTCCCTATGTGCCGGCTGAGCTAGAGGCCAAAATCTACAGGTAGGCACTTTGCAAAAAACAGCTCTGTATTTTATCAAAAAATGGGATGTGTCCACGTTGTGTTTTGGGGCATTTCCTGTGGCGGGCGCTAGGCCTACCCACACAAGTGAGGTATCATTTTTATCGGGAGACTTGGGGGAACGCTGGGTGGAAGGAAATTCGTGGCTCCTTTCAGATTCCAGAACTTTCTGTCACCGAAATGTGAGGAAAACTTGTTTTTTTAGCCACTTTTTGAGGTTTGCAAAGGATTCTGGGTAACAGAACCTGATGAGAGCCCCATGAGTCACCCCATCTTAGATTCCCCTAGGTCTCTAGTTTTCAAAAATGCACAGGTTTGGTAGGTTTCCCTATGTGCCGTCTGAGCTAGAGGCCAAAATCCACAGGTAGGCACTTTGCAAAAAACAGCTCTGTATTTTGTCAAAAAATGGGATGTGTCCACGTTGTGTTTTGGGGCATTTCCTGTCGCGGGCGCTAGGCCTACCCACACAAGTGAGGTATCATTTTTATCGGGAGGCTTGGGGAAACGCTGGGTGGAAGGAAATTTGTGGCTCCTCTCAGATTCCAGAACTTTCTGTCACCGAAATGTGAGGAAAACTTGTATTTTTAGCCACTTTTTGAGGTTTGCAAAGGATTCTGGGTAACAGAACCTGGTGAGAGCCCCACGAGTCACCCCATCTTGGATTCCCCTAGGTCTCTAGTTTTCAAAAATGCACAGGTTTGGTAGGTTTCCCTATATGCCGGCTGAGCTAGAGGCCAAAATCTACAGGTAGGCACTTTGCAAAAAACAGCTCTGTATTTTGTCAAAAAATGGGATGTGTCCACGTTGTGTTTTGAGGCATTTCCTGTCGCGGGCGCTAGGCCTACCCACACAAGTGAGGTATCATTTTTATCGGGAGACTTGGGGGAACGCTGGGTGGAATGAAATTTGTGGTTCCTCTCAGATTCCAGAACTTTCTGTCACCGAAATGTGAGGAAAACTTGTTTTTTTTGCCACTTTTTGAGGTTTGCAAAGGATTCTGGATAACAGAACCTGGTGAGAGCCCCACGAGTCACCCCATCTTGGATTCCCCTAGGTCTCTAGTTTTAAAAAATGCACAGGTTTGGTAGGTTTCCCTATGTGCCGGCTGAGCCAGAGGCCAAAATCTACAGGTAGGCACTTTGCAAAAAACAGCTCTGTATTTTGTCAAAAAATGGGATGTGTCCACGTTGTGTTTTGAGGCATTTCCTGTCGCGGGCGCTAGGCCTACCCACACAAGTGAGGTATCATTTTTATCGGGAGACTTGGGGGAACGCTGGGTGGAATGAAATTTGTGGTTCCTCTCAGATTCCAGAACTTTCTGTCACCGAAATGTGAGGAAAACTTGTTTTTTTTGCCACTTTTTGAGGTTTGCAAAGGATTCTGGATAACAGAACCTGGTGAGAGCCCCACGAGTCACCCCATCTTGGATTCCCCTAGGTCTCTAGTTTTAAAAAATGCACAGGTTTGGTAGGTTTCCCTATGTGCCGGCTGAGCTAGAGGCCAAAATCTACAGGTAGGCACTTTGCAAAAAACAGCTCTGTATTTTATCAAAAAATGGGATGTGTCCACGTTGTGTTTTGGGGCATTTCCTGTGGCGGGCGCTAGGCCTAGCCACACAAGTGAGGTATCATTTTTATCGGGAGACTTGGGGGAACGCTGGGTGGAAGGAAATTCGTGGCTCCTTTCAGATTCCAGAACTTTCTGTCACCGAAATGTGAGGAAAACTTGTTTTTTTAGCCACTTTTTGAGGTTTGCAAAGGATTCTGGGTAACAGAACCTGATGAGAGCCCCATGAGTCACCCCATCTTGGATTCCCCTAGGTCTCTAGTTTTCAAAAATGCACAGGTTTGGTAGGTTTCCCTATGTGCCGTCTGAGCTAGAGGCCAAAATCCACAGGTAGGCACTTTGCAAAAAACAGCTCTGTATTTTGTCAAAAAATGGGATGTGTCCACGTTGTGTTTTGGGGCATTTCCTGTCGCGGGCGCTAGGCCTACCCACACAAGTGAGGTATCATTTTTATCGGGAGGCTTGGGGGAACGCTGGGTGGAAGGAAATTTGTGGCTCCTCTCAGATTCCAGAACTTTCTGTCACCGAAATGTTAGGAAAACTTGTATTTTTAGCCACTTTTTGAGGTTTGCAAAGGATTCTGGGTAACAGAACCTGGTGAGAGCCCCACGAGTCACCCCATCTTGGATTCCCCTAGGTCTCTAGTTTTCAAAAATGCACAGGTTTGGTAGGTTTCCCTATATGCCGGCTGAGCTAGAGGCCAAAATCTACAGGTAGGCACTTTGCAAAAAACAGCTCTGTATTTTGTCAAAAAATGGGATGTGTCCACGTTGTGTTTTGAGGCATTTCCTGTCGCGGGCGCTAGGCCTACCCACACAAGTGAGGTATCATTTTTATCGGGAGACTTGGGGGAACGCTGGGTGGAATGAAATTTGTGGTTCCTCTCAGATTCCAGAACTTTCTGTCACCGAAATGTGAGGAAAACTTGTTTTTTTTGCCACTTTTTGAGGTTTGCAAAGGATTCTGGATAACAGAACCTGGTGAGAGCCCCACGAGTCACCCCATCTTGGATTCCCCTAGGTCTCTAGTTTTAAAAAATGCACAGGTTTGGTAGGTTTCCCTATGTGCCGGCTGAGCTAGAGGCCAAAATCTACAGGTAGGCACTTTGCAAAAAACAGCTCTGTATTTTGTCAAAAAATGGGATGTGTCCACGTTGTGTTTTGGGGCATTTCCTGTCGCGGACGCTAGGCCTACCCACACAAGTGAGGTATCATTTTTATCGGGAGACTTGGGGGAACGCTGGGTGGAAGGAAATTTGTGGCTCCTCTCAGATTCCAGAACTTTCTGTCTCCGAAATGTGAGGAAAACTTGTTCTTTTAGCCACTTTTTGAGGTTTGCAAAGGATTCTGGGTAACAGAACCTGATCAGAGCCCCACAAGTCACCAGATCTTGGATTCCCCTAGGTCTCTAGTTTTCAAAAATGCACAGGTTTGGTAGGTTTCCCTATGTGCCGGCTGAGCTAGAGGCCAAAATCTACAGGTAGGCACTTTGCAAAAAACAGCTCTGTATTTTATCAAAAAATGGGATGTGTCCACGTTGTGTTTTGGGGCATTTCCTGTGGCGGGCGCTAGGCCTACCCACACAAGTGAGGTATCATTTTTATCGGGAGACTTGGGGGAACGCTGGGTGGAAGGAAATTCGTGGCTCCTTTCAGATTCCACAACTTTCTGTCACCGAAATGTGAGGAAAACTTGTTTTTTTAGCCACTTTTTGAGGTTTGCAAAGGATTCTGGGTAACAGAACCTGATGAGAGCCCCATGAGTCACCCCATCTTGGATTCCCCTAGGTCTCTAGTTTTCAAAAATGCACAGGTTTGGTAGGTTTCCCTATGTGCCGTCTGAGCTAGAGGCCAAAATCCACAGGTAGGCACTTTGCAAAAAACAGCTCTGTATTTTGTCAAAAAATGGGATGTGTCCACGTTGTGTTTTGGGGCATTTCCTGTCGCGGGCGCTAGGCCTACCCACACAAGTGAGGTATCATTTTTATCGGGAGGCTTGGGGGAACGCTGGGTGGAAGGAAATTTGTGGCTCCTCTCAGATTCCAGAACTTTCTGTCACCGAAATGTGAGAAAAACTTGTATTTTTAGCCACTTTTTGAGGTTTGCAAAGGATTCTGGGTAACAGAACCTGGTGAGAGCCCCACGAGTCACCACATCTTGGATTCCCCTAGGTCTCTAGTTTTCAAAAATGCACAGGTTTGGTAGGTTTCCCTATATGCCGGCTGAGCTAGATGCCAAAATCTACAGGTAGGCACTTTGCAAAAAACAGCTCTGTATTTTGTCAAAAAATGGGATGTGTCCACGTTGTGTTTTGAGGCATTTCCTGTCGCGGGCGCTAGGCCTACCCACACAAGTGAGGTATCATTTTTATCGGGAGACTTGGGGGAACGCTGGGTGGAATGAAATTTGTGGTTCCTCTCAGATTCCAGAACTTTCTGTCACCGAAATGTGAGGAAAACTTGTTTTTTTTGCCACTTTTTGAGGTTTGCAAAGGATTCTGGATAACAGAACCTGGTGAGAGCCCCACGAGTCACCCCATCTTGGATTCCCCGAGGTCTCTAGTTTTAAAAAATGCACAGGTTTGGTAGGTTTCCCTATGTGCCGGCTGAGCTAGAGGCCAAAATCTACAGGTAGGCACTTTGCAAAAAACAGCTCTGTATTTTATCAAAAAATGGGATGTGTCCACGTTGTGTTTTGGGGCATTTCCTGTGGCGGGCGCTAGGCCTACCCACACAAGTGAGGTATCATTTTTATCGGGAGACTTGGGGGAACGCTGGGTGGAAGGAAATTCGTGGCTCCTTTCAGATTCCAGAACTTTCTGTCACCGAAATGTGAGGAAAACTTGTTTTTTTAGCCACTTTTTGAGGTTTGCAAAGGATTCTGGGTAACAGAACCTGATGAGAGCCCCATGAGTCACCCCATCTTGGATTCCCCTAGGTCTCTAGTTTTCAAAAATGCACAGGTTTGGTAGGTTTCCCTATGTGCCGTCTGAGCTAGAGGCCAAAATCCACAGGTAGGCACTTTGCAAAAAACAGCTCTGTATTTTGTCAAAAAATGGGATGTGTCCACGTTGTGTTTTGGGGCATTTCCTGTCGCGGGCGCTAGGCCTACCCACACAAGTGAGGTATCATTTTTATCGGGAGGCTTGGGGAAACGCTGGGTGGAAGGAAATTTGTGGCTCCTCTCAGATTCCAGAACTTTCTGTCACCGAAATGTGAGGAAAACTTGTATTTTTAGCCACTTTTTGAGGTTTGCAAAGGATTCTGGGTAACAGAACCTGGTGAGAGCCCCACGAGTCACCCCATCTTGGATTCCCCTAGGTCTCTAGTTTTCAAAAATGCACAGGTTTGGTAGGTTTCCCTATATGCCGGCTGAGCTAGAGGCCAAAATCTACAGGTAGGCACTTTGCAAAAAACAGCTCTGTATTTTGTCAAAAAATGGGATGTGTCCACGTTGTGTTTTGAGGCATTTCCTGTCGCGGGCGCTAGGCCTACCCACACAAGTGAGGTATCATTTTTATCGGGAGACTTGGGGGAACGCTGGGTGGAATGAAATTTGTGGTTCCTCTCAGATTCCAGAACTTTCTGTCACCGAAATGTGAGGAAAACTTGTTTTTTTTGCCACTTTTTGAGGTTTGCAAAGGATTCTGGATAACAGAACCTGGTGAGAGCCCCACGAGTCACCCCATCTTGGATTCCCCTAGGTCTCTAGTTTTAAAAAATGCACAGGTTTGGTAGGTTTCCCTATGTGCCGGCTGAGCCAGAGGCCAAAATCTACAGGTAGGCACTTTGCAAAAAACAGCTCTGTATTTTGTCAAAAAATGGGATGTGTCCACGTTGTGTTTTGGGGCATTTCCTGTCGCGGGCGCTAGGCCTACCCACACAAGTGAGGTATCATTTTTATCGGGAGACTTGGGGGAACGCTGGGTGGAAGGAAATTTGTGGCTCCTCTCAGATTCCAGAACTTTCTGTCACCGAAATGTGAGGAAAACTTGTTTTTTTAGCCACTTTTTGAGGTTTGCAAAGGATGCTGGGTAACAGAACCTGGTCAGAGCCCCACGAGTCACCCCATCTTGGATTCCCCATGGTCTCTAGTTTTAAAAAATGCACAGGTTTGGTAGGTTTCCCTATGTGCCGGCTGAGCTAGAGGCCAAAATCTACAGGTAGGCACTTTGCAAAAAACAGCTCTGTACTTTGTCAAAAAATGGGATGTGTCCACGTTGTGTTTTGGGGCATTTCCTGTCGCGGGCGCTAGGCCTATCCACACAAGTGAGGTATCATTTTTATCGGGAGACTTGGGGGAACGCTGGGTGGAAGGAAATTTGTGGCTCCTCTCAGATTCCAGAACTTTCTGTCACCGAAATGTGAGGAAAACTTGTTTTTTTAGCCACTTTTTGAGGTTTGCAAAGGATTCTGGGTAACAGAACCTGATCAGAGCCCCACAAGTCACCCGATCTTGGATTCCCCTAGGTCTCTAGTTTTCAAAAATGCACAGGTTTGGTAGGTTTCCCTATGTGCCGGCTGAGCTAGAGGCCAAAATCTACAGGTAGGCACTTTGCAAAAAACAGCTCTGTATTTTATCAAAAAATGGGATGTGTCCACGTTGTGTTTTGGGGCATTTCCTGTGGCGGGCGCTAGGCCTACCCACACAAGTGAGGTATCATTTTTATCGGGAGACTTGGGGGAACGCTGGGTGGAAGGAAATTCGTGGCTCCTTTCAGATTCCAGAACTTTCTGTCACCGAAATGTGAGGAAAACTTGTTTTTTTAGCCACTTTTTGAGGTTTGCAAAGGATTCTGGGTAACAGAACCTGATGAGAGCCCCATGAGTCACCCCATCTTGGATTCCCCTAGGTCTCTAGTTTTCAAAAATGCACAGGTTTGGTAGGTTTCCCTATGTGCCGTCTGAGCTAGAGGCCAAAATCCACAGGTAGGCACTTTGCAAAAAACAGCTCTGTATTTTGTCAAAAAATGGGATGTGTCCACGTTGTGTTTTGAGGCATTTCCTGTCGCGGGCGCTAGGCCTACCCACACAAGTGAGGTATCATTTTTATCGGGAGACTTGGGGGAACGCTGGGTGGAATGAAATTTGTGGTTCCTCTCAGATTCCAGAACTTTCTGTCACCGAAATGTGAGGAAAACTTGTTTTTATTGCCACTTTTTGAGGTTTGCAAAGGATGCTGGGTAACAGAACCTGGTCAGAGCCCCACGAGTCACCCCATCTTGGATTCCCCATGGTCTCTAGTTTTAAAAAATGCACAGCTTTGGTAGGTTTCCCTATGTGCCGGCTGAGCTAGAGGCCAAAATCTACAGGTAGGCACTTTGCAAAAAACAGCTCTGTATTTTATCAAAAAATGGGATGTGTCCACGTTGTGTTTTGGGGCATTTCCTGTGGCGGGCGCTAGGCCTACCCACACAAGTGAGGTATCATTTTTATCGGGAGACTTGGGGGAACGCTGGGTGGAAGGAAATTCGTGGCTCCTTTCAGATTCCAGAACTTTCTGTCACCGAAATGTGAGGAAAACTTGTTTTTTTAGCCACTTTTTGAGGTTTGCAAAGGATTCTGGGTAACAGAACCTGATGAGAGCCCCATGAGTCACCCCATCTTGGATTCCCCTAGGTCTCTAGTTTTCAAAAATGCACAGGTTTGGTAGGTTTCCCTATGTGCCGTCTGAGCTAGAGGCCAAAATCCACAGGTAGGCACTTTGCAAAAAACATCTCTGTATTTTGTCAAAAAATGGGATGTGTCCACGTTGTGTTTTGGGGCATTTCCTGTCGCGGGCGCTAGGCCTACCCACACAAGTGAGGTATCATTTTTATCGGGAGGCTTGGGGGAACGCTGGGTGGAAGGAAATTTGTGGCTCCTCTCAGATTCCAGAACTTTCTGTCACCGAAATGTGAGGAAAACTTGTATTTTTAGCCACTTTTTGAGGTTTGCAAAGGATTCTGGGTAACAGAACCTGGTGAGAGCCCCACGAGTCACCCCATCTTGGATTCCCCTAGGTCTCTAGTTTTCAAAAATGCACAGGTTTGGTAGGTTTCCCTATATGCCGGCTGAGCTAGAGGCCAAAATCTACAGGTAGGCACTTTGCAAAAAACAGCTCTGTATTTTGTCAAAAAATGGGATGTGTCCACGTTGTGTTTTGAGGCATTTCCTGTCGCGGGCGCTAGGCCTACCCACACAAGTGAGGTATCATTTTTATCGGGAGACTTGGGGGAACGCTGGGTGGAATGAAATTTGTGGTTCCTCTCAGATTCCAGAACTTTCTGTCACCGAAATGTGAGGAAAACTTGTTTTTTTTGCCACTTTTTGAGGTTTGCAAAGGATTCTGGATAACAGAACCTGGTGAGAGCCCCACGAGTCACCCCATCTTGGATTCCCCTAGGTCTCTAGTTTTAAAAAATGCACAGGTTTGGTAGGTTTCCCTATGTGCCGGCTGAGCTAGAGGCCAAAATCTACAGGTAGGCACTTTGCAAAAAACAGCTCTGTATTTTATCAAAAAATGGGATGTGTCCACGTTGTGTTTTGGGGCATTTCCTGTGGCGGGCGCTAGGCCTACCCACACAAGTGAGGTATCATTTTTATCGGGAGACTTGGGGGAACGCTGGGTGGAAGGAAATTCGTGGCTCCTTTCAGATTCTAGAACTTTCTGTCACCGAAATGTGAGGAAAACTTGTTTTTTTAGCCACTTTTTGAGGTTTGCAAAGGATTCTGGGTAACAGAACCTGATGAGAGCCCCATGAGTCACCCCATCTTGGATTCCCCTAGGTCTCTAGTTTTCAAAAATGCACAGGTTTGGTAGGTTTCCCTATGTGCCTTCTGAGCTAGAGGCCAAAATCCACAGGTAGGCACTTTGCAAAAAACAGCTCTGTATTTTGTCAAAAAATGGGATGTGTCCACGTTGTGTTTTGGGTTATTTCCTGTCGCGGGCGCTAGGCCTACCCACACAAGTGAGGTATCATTTTTATCGGGAGGCTTGGGGGAACGCTGGGTGGAAGGAAATTTGTGGCTCCTCTCAGATTCCAGAACTTTCTGTCACCGAAATGTGAGGAAAACTTGTATTTTTAGCCACTTTTTGAGGTTTGCAAAGGATTCTGGGTAACAGAACCTGGTGAGAGCCCCACGAGTCACCCCATCTTGGATTCCCCTAGGTCTCTAGTTTTCAAAAATGCACAGGTTTGGTAGGTTTCCCTATATGCCGGCTGAGCTAGAGGCCAAAATCTACAGGTAGGCACTTTGCAAAAAACAGCTCTGTATTTTGTCAAAAAATGGGATGTGTCCACGTTGTGTTTTGAGGCATTTCCTGTCGCGGGCGCTAGGCCTACCCACACAAGTGAGGTATCATTTTTATCGGGAGACTTGGGGGAACGCTGGGTGGAATGAAATTTGTGGTTCCTCTCAGATTCCAGAACTTTCTGTCACCGAAATGGGAGGAAAACTTGTTTTTTTGGCCACTTTTTGAGGTTTGCAAAGGATTCTGGATAACAGAACCTGGTGAGAGCCCCACGAGTCACCCCATCTTGGATTCCCCTAGGTCTCTAGTTTTAAAAAATGCACAGGTTTGGTAGGTTTCCCTATGTGCCGGCTGAGCTAGAGGCCAAAATCTACAGGTAGGCACTTTGCAAAAAACAGCTCTGTATTTTGTCAAAAAATGGGATGTGTCCACGTTGTGTTTTGGGGCATTTCCTGTCGCGGGCGCTTGGCCTACCCACACAAGTGAGGTATCATTTTTATCGGGAGACTTGGGGGAACGCTGGGTGGAAGGAAATTTGTAGCTCCTCTCAGATTCCAAAACTTTCTGTCACCGAAATGTGAGGAAAACTTGTTTTTTTAGCCACTTTTTGAGGTTTGCAAAGGATGCTGGGTAACAGAACCTGGTCAGAGCCCCACGAGTCACCCCATCTTGGATTCCCCACGGTCTCTAGTTTTCAAAAATGCACAGGTTTGGTAGGTTTCCCTATGTGCCGGCTGAGCTAGAGGCCAAAATCTACAGGTAGGCACTTTGCAAAAAACAGCTCTGTACTTTGTCAAAAAATGGGATGTGTCCACGTTGTGTTTTGGGGCATTTCCTGTCGCGGGCGCTAGGCCTATCCACACAAGTGAGGTATCATTTTTATCGGGAGACTTGGGGGAACGCTGGGTGGAAGGAAATTTGTGGCTCCTCTCAGATTCCAGAACTTTCTGTCACCGAAATGTGAGGAAAACTTGTTTTTTTAGCCACTTTTTGAGGTTTGCAAAGGATTCTGGGTAACAGAACCTGATCAGAGCCCCACAAGTCACCCGATCTTGGATTCCCCTAGGTCTCTAGTTTTCAAAAATGCACAGGTTTGGTAGGTTTCCCTATGTGCCGGATGAGCTAGAGGCCAAAATCTATAGGTAGGCACTTTGCAAAAAACAGCTCTGTATTTTATCAAAAAATGGGATGTGTCCACGTTGTGTTTTGGGGCATTTCCTGTGGCGGGCGCTAGGCCTACCCACACAAGTGAGGTATCATTTTTATCGGGAGACTTGGGGGAACGCTGGGTGGAAGGAAATTCGTGGCTCCTTTCAGATTCCAGAACTTTCTGTCACCGAAATGTGAGGAAAACTTGTTTTTTTAGCCACTTTTTGAGGTTTGCAAAGGATTCTGGGTAACAGAACCTGATGAGAGCCCCATGAGTCACCCCATCTTGGATTCCCCTAGGTCTCTAGTTTTAAAAAATGCACAGGTTTGGTAGGTTTCCCTATGTGCCGTCTGAGCTAGAGGCCAAAATCCACAGGTAGGCACTTTGCAAAAAACAGCTCTGTATTTTGTCAAAAAATGGGATGTGTCCACGTTGTGTTTTGGGGCATTTCCTGTCGCGGGCGCTAGGCCTACCCACACAAGTGAGGTATCATTTTTATCGGGAGGCTTGGGGGAACGCTGGGTGGAAGGAAATTTGTGGCTCCTCTCAGATTCCAGAACTTTCTGTCACCGAAATGTGAGGAAAACTTGTATTTTTAGCCACTTTTTGAGGTTTGCAAAGGATTCTGGGTAACAGAACCTGGTGAGAGCCCCACGAGTCACCCCATCTTGGATTCCCCTAGGTCTCTAGTTTTCAAAAATGCACAGGTTTGGTAGGTTTCCCTATATGCCGGCTGAGCTAGAGGCCAAAATCTACAGGTAGGCACTTTGCAAAAAACAGCTCTGTATTTTGTCAAAAAATGGGATGTGTCCACGTTGTGTTTTGAGGCATTTCCTGTCGCGGGCGCTAGGCCTACCCACACAAGTGAGGTATCATTTTTATCGGGAGACTTGGGGGAACGCTGGGTGGAATGAAATTTGTGGTTCCTCTCAGATTCCAGAACTTTCTGTCACCGAAATGGGAGGAAAACTTGTTTTTTTGGCCACTTTTTGAGGTTTGCAAAGGATTCTGGATAACAGAACCTGGTGAGAGCCCCACGAGTCACCCCATCTTGGATTCCCCTAGGTCTCTAGTTTTAAAAAATGCACAGGTTTGGTAGGTTTCCCTATGTGCCGGCTGAGCTAGAGGCCAAAATCTACAGGTAGGCACTTTGCAAAAAACAGCTCTGTATTTTGTCAAAAAATGGGATGTGTCCACGTTGTGTTTTGGGGCATTTCCTGTCGCGGGCGCTTGGCCTACCCACACAAGTGAGGTATCATTTTTATCGGGAGACTTGGGGGAACGCTGGGTGGAAGGAAATTTGTAGCTCCTCTCAGATTCCAAAACTTTCTGTCACCGAAATGTGAGGAAAACTTGTTTTTTTAGCCACTTTTTGAGGTTTGCAAAGGATGCTGGGTAACAGAACCTGGTCAGAGCCCCACGAGTCACCCCATCTTGGATTCCCCACGGTCTCTAGTTTTCAAAAATGCACAGGTTTGGTAGGTTTCCCTATGTGCCGGCTGAGCTAGAGGCCAAAATCTACAGGTAGGCACTTTGCAAAAAACAGCTCTGTACTTTGTCAAAAAATGGGATGTGTCCACGTTGTGTTTTGGGGCATTTCCTGTCGCGGGCGCTAGGCCTATCCACACAAGTGAGGTATCATTTTTATCGGGAGACTTGGGGGAACGCTGGGTGGAAGGAAATTTGTGGCTCCTCTCAGATTCCAGAACTTTCTGTCACCGAAATGTGAGGAAAACTTGTTTTTTTAGCCACTTTTTGAGGTTTGCAAAGGATTCTGGGTAACAGAACCTGATCAGAGCCCCACAAGTCACCCGATCTTGGATTCCCCTAGGTCTCTAGTTTTCAAAAATGCACAGGTTTGGTAGGTTTCCCTATGTGCCGGATGAGCTAGAGGCCAAAATCTATAGGTAGGCACTTTGCAAAAAACAGCTCTGTATTTTATCAAAAAATGGGATGTGTCCACGTTGTGTTTTGGGGCATTTCCTGTGGCGGGCGCTAGGCCTACCCACACAAGTGAGGTATCATTTTTATCGGGAGACTTGGGGGAACGCTGGGTGGAAGGAAATTCGTGGCTCCTTTCAGATTCCAGAACTTTCTGTCACCGAAATGTGAGGAAAACTTGTTTTTTTAGCCACTTTTTGAGGTTTGCAAAGGATTCTGGGTAACAGAACCTGATGAGAGCCCCATGAGTCACCCCATCTTGGATTCCCCTAGGTCTCTAGTTTTAAAAAATGCACAGGTTTGGTAGGTTTCCCTATGTGCCGTCTGAGCTAGAGGCCAAAATCCACAGGTAGGCACTTTGCAAAAAACAGCTCTGTATTTTGTCAAAAAATGGGATGTGTCCACGTTGTGTTTTGGGGCATTTCCTGTCGCGGGCGCTAGGCCTACCCACACAAGTGAGGTATCATTTTTATCGGTAGGCTTGGGGGAACACTGGGTGGAAGGAAATTTGTGGCTCCTCTCAGATTCCAGAACTTTCTGTCACCGAAATGTGAGGAAAACTTGTATTTTTAGCCACTTTTTGAGGTTTGCAAAGGATTCTGGGTAACAGAACCTGGTGAGAGCCCCACGAGTCACCCCATCTTGGATTCCCCTAGGTCTCTAGTTTTCAAAAATGCACTGGTTTGTAGGTTTCCCTATATGCCGGCTGAGCTAGAGGCCAAAATCTACAGGTAGGCACTTTGCAAAAAACAGCTCTGTATTTTGTCAAAAAATGGGATGTGTCCACGTTGTGTTTTGAGGCATTTCCTGTCGCGGGCGCTAGGCCTACCCACACAAGTGAAGTATCATTTTTATCGGGAGACTTGGGGGAACGCTGGGTGGAATGAAATTCGTGGTTCCTCTCAGATTCCAGAACTTTCTGTCACCGAAATGTGAGGAAAACTTGTTTTTTTTGCCACTTTTTGAGGTTTGCAAAGGATTCTGGGTAACAGAACCTGGTGAGAGCCCCACGAGTCACCCCATCTTGGATTCCCCTAGGTCTCTAGTTTTAAAAAATGCACAGGTTTGGTAGGTTTCCCTATGTGCCGGCTGAGCTAGAGGCCAAAATCTACAGGTAGGCACTTTGCAAAAAACAGCTCTGTATTTTGTCAAAAAATGGGATGTGTCCACATTGTGTTTTGGGGCATTTCCTGTCGCGGGCGCTAGGCCTACCCACACAAGTGAGGTATCATTTTTATCGGAAGACTTGGGGGAACGCTGGGTGGAAGGAAATTTGTGGCTCCTCTCAGATTCCAGAACTTTCTGTCACCGAAATGTGAGGAAAACTTGTTTATTTAGCCACTTTTTGAGGTTTGCAAAGGATGCTGGGTAACAGAACCTGGTCAGAGCCCCACGAGTCACCCCATCTTGGATTCCCCATGGTCTCTAGTTTTCAAAAATGCACAGGTTTGGTAGGTTTCCCTATGTGCCGGCTGAGCTAGAGGCCAAAATCTACAGGTAGGCACTCTGCAAAAAACAGCTCTGTATTTTGTCAAAAAATGGGATGTGTCCACGTTGTGTTTTGGGGCATTTCCTGTTGCAGGCGCTAGGCCTACCCACACAAGTGAGGTATCATTTTTATCGGGAGACTTGGGGGAACATAGAATAGCAAAACAAGTGTTATTGCCCCTTATCTTTCTCTACATTTTTTCCTTCCAAATATAAGAGAGTGTGTAAAAAAGACGTCAATTTGAGAAATGCCCTGCAATTCACATGCTAGTATGGGCCCCTCGGAATTCAGAGATGTGCAAATAACCACTGCTCCTCAAAACCTTATCTTGATCCCATTTTGGAAATGCAAAGGTTTTCTTGATACCTCTTTTTTACTCTTCATATTTCAGGAAATGAATTGCTGTACCCAGTATAGAATGAAAACCAACTGCAGGGTGCAGCTTATTTATTGGCTCTGTGTACCTAGGGTTCTTGATGAACCTACAAGCCCTTTATATCTCCGCAACCAGAAGAGTCCAGCAGACAAAACGGTATATTGCTTTCAGAAATCTGACATTGCAGGAAAAAGTTACAGAGTAAAACATAAAGAAAAATGGCTGTTGTTTTCAGCTCAATTTCAATATTTTTTTATTTCAGCTGTTATTTTCTGTAGGAAAACCTTGTAGGATCTACACAAATGACCCCTTGCTGAATTCAGAATTTTGTCTAGTTTTCAGAAATGTTTAGCTGTCCGGGATCCAGCATTGGTTTCACACCCATTCCTGTCACTAACTGGAAGGATGTTGAAAGCACCAAAAATAGTAAAAATGGGGTATGTCCCAGTAAAATGCCAAATTTGTGTTGGAAAATGTGGTTTTCTGATTCAAGTCTGCCCTTTCCTGAAAGGTGGGAAGATAGTGATTTCAGCACCAGAAACCCTTTGTTGATGGCATTCTCAGGGAAAAAACCACAAGCCTTCTTCGGCAGCCCTTTTTTCCAATTTTTTTGGAAAAAACGAATTTTTCACTGTATTTTGGCTATTTTCTTGGTCTCCTCCAGGGGAAACTACAAACTCTGGGTACCATTAGAATCCCTAGGATGTTGGGAAAAAAAGACTCAAATTTGGCGTAGTTAGCTTATGTGGACAAAAAGTTATGAAGCCCTAAGCGCAAACTACCTCAAATAGCCAAAAAAGGGCTCAGCACTGGGGGGGAAAAGGCCCAGCAGCTAAGGGGTTAAAAGAAAAGGGAACGCATTGTTATGAATAAAATTCCAGCTTTATATCTTCAGTAAGACATCTTTAAATGTGTACACAAAATGTTCCCTGCAACCTTGTGTTTATATCTGCAAAGTAAAATGTTCCCCACTTTTATTTCAAAAGATAACTTGTGTTTGGGAGTCCTTGCTTTTTGCAGAAGCTGCAGGAGTGTGCTTTTTAAAATGTGACATTTTGAGTTATGGATTTTAAAGTGCCATATTTTAAGTTAACTCTACACCTTCTCTCCTTTAATAACTAGCTCCAAAATCCATTTTACAACATGCAGCTATATAAAGGACAAAATCAGTGGAAAAAATCACCTTTGATTATCTACGGTCGACCCATAAGTTTCATACATTCTCATATTGTGCATTTATTTTAACTAGGCCTTGATAATGAGTGCCTTGTTAAACTGTGACACCCATGCCCACCACTGTTCACTTTACACAGGTGTCGTAATGACGAATGGTTCACAGTTTTCCCACCCCTCAGAATATATGCCGGGCAGGCCTGTGATTGGGAAGCTACACCGTCTAGACAAGTTTCTTCCTGTTGCCTCACTATTAAGGGGATATATTGCTCACACAGATGCCTATCAGTGGCAAAAATGATTCTGCGACCAACCCTGTCCTTTAAGGCGACAGGCACGGAGTGAAAGGCAAACAATCTGAGAGGCCAGGGATGAACAGATAGGCCTAGATTGCGAGTAATATCAGATGTCCTACCAGCAGTGCGAGAGATGATTGGGAACCACACAGTGTAACTACTGCATGCTAAGACACAAAGAAGGGATAGTGACACTGAGGAGCTTCTCTCATCCTTTCCCTTGCCATCCTCATTAAGAATACTGCATGAGTATGGTGATAGCCATGTGGAGGTGCTGGTAAAGTGTGTGGCTTACAACAAAAACTAGATTTACTTGAACTTTTGAGGGACTGGGAGGTGGCCAAGCTTTAACCCTTGATATCCATTCCCCTTCTGTGTGCTGAAAATAGTTTTGGGCTGCATGCCTGTCCCCATGGCCAGAATCCTCCTGCAAGCTAAGAAGAGACACTGCTGCTCCCCAGGTGTCCTCCCATCACATTGTCTGCCTGGTGTTGTCCACAGAAAGCTTGATGCAGTACCCGTTGACCACATCTGGGTGATGCAGCCCAAATGCAGCAGAGCATTATGTTTTCTTAAAACCTTGAGCATCCCCAGTGGGAAGCGAGCTCAATTTGTGACAACAATGCTGTTGCCTTCTGTCTGGACCAGTGGCACCCCAACAGCCATGAGACAGATGAACAAGAAGCCTCTGCCTGCCCTTTCATGATTGCTAAAGCTAAGAACATCCACCCTGCATATAAAGTCAAGATATACATGTTTACAAAACCCAAGCAGGTGGCAGGGACTTTGGCAGGAGCATACAATGACACAGGGGTCCCGTCTTCATTAACAAATGTCATTCTTTAGGTGATTCAGGAGTCAAGAAAGTCACTGAAGGAAAGATTGGCAAGATCCATCTAAACATCTCATTCTTCTGGTAGGATACCTGAAAAGATTTAACCAAGTCACTGAGACCAAGAGACATATTTTGATGGTGAAAGGCAACAGTTCCAACTTGCAGAACGTGATGCCCCTCCTCAGACACTTGAGGAAAGGATTGCCACTGTGGAGGAGAGATCCAGCCATAAGAATGTCTAAATCATAGTAATCATGGAGAGAGGCGAAGGAACAAAACTAGAACTCTTCCCCTAAGGCTGTCAGCCTGAGGGTGGTTTGCCACCAAACTATTTAGCTCCCCCCTAGATTCTGTGCTGATCTCGTTTTTGCTGGTGCAATGACTCTGGGCACTTTACCACTGGCAATTATAAATAAAGTGGATGTTCTCATTCCTTAAAATGTTGTAATTTTGTATTCCCCCCAATGGACATATTTATTTTACTTATAGGTCCCCAGTAAAGTGGTAATACATATACCAAGGGCATGTGAATGAAATGCTACGAGTAGGCCTGGAGCACCCACTTAAGTAGCCCTTTAAACATGTATCAGTCCTGTGTGTGTAGCCTGTGTGTGCAGTTTAAACCTTTCATTTCCACCTGGCAAAATAAACCCCTTGCTAGGCCTAAACCTTTTAAATACATATATCACCCCTGGGTAGGCCCAGGACAGCCTAGAGGGCATGTGCATTGTATTAAGAGGTAGGACATGTACTTTTAAGCTTTACATATCCTGATAGTGAAGAACTCTTTAATTAGTTTTTCACTTTTGCAGGGCCTACGTCTCCCATAGGCTAACATTGGAATTACCTTCTTACATTTAATGAGCTGTAACTTCCAAATAGGAACAGGTAAACAGTTCATGTTTGGCATCTTTGGAATTGCATTAAAAATCCTCTTTTATGTTGAAGTTGGATTTTTTATTACAATTTTGAAAATTGCACTTTCAGGAAATTGGTATTTTCCTACCTTAGCCATTTAATGATTGTAGGCTTTCTCTGGGTCACATGATGCGGCGTAACCGTCAGTTGGGCACAGTGTATTCCTTCTAGACAGTCACACACAAATAAGAGCCTAGATGTTTCTGGATGGGTCATCATTGGCAGAATAGAAGGGCAGAGCTGCAACCACCCCTACCTATACTTGAATAGGCTGTACTCTACCTTCACACAAAGAGCTATCAACCCCCTGTAGTTAGTATGTTGCCAGGACAGGGGAGGCAGGTAATCTGTGCACTTCAAATGGAAACCTCTAGCAACTTCTTCCACTTCAAAGGAGCCTATTAATATTAATATTGGACCTTATACATCAGTGCTTCTGGACATGTGGAGAATCTGCAAGGATGAAGGAATGCTGTGCTGTAGAAAGGACTGTGATTTTAATGGACTTCTGCCCTGCTAGACTACTGTGTTGATGGACTGCTTCCTTGATGGTTTACTGCCTTTTTGCCCTATTGCCTATCTGTTTTCTAAATGCCTCACTTCTTAATTTCCCCTGCTCGACATCCACTCTTTCCTTCATTTATTCGCTCATGCAGAACTCAGCTCACTTTCCATGAGCTTTCGTTATTATCAATGAGCTGTCCATTCCAATATGGTTTCAGGTATGGTATCTAGGGTGAGTGATAGCGATAACATGCTGATCATTTCTAAGAGCAAATTGGCAAGTTCTATTTATTAGGTAACATGCAGCAAATATATTCAGTTAATACAACACATTTTATGAAGGGCATGTATTATGCATAAAGCAAGGAGCAACCCAGAACAGCGTGTTTTTCAGGATCATGTCTTGTTTGTCCTTGCTTTTCCTTTCAAATGTTTTGAATTATAGAACTATAGCTTACAAAGCCCAATTTGCACTGCTTGATAATAGGCTCTGCTTTAATTGGGAAAAGTTATCGCACTCACCTTTTTGCTTAACTGCAGAGACAGTAAATGTGAATAAAATAACAATTGGTCGTTATGTTGTGTTTGTAATAAAAATGTTTTACTGATTCCAGAAGTTATACTTGACATGTATAAGCTAGCAGTTATACACAGTTGCATCAAATCCAATGCAACGTTAAATCTAAATGAGGCGAAGTTTGTTTCAAAAATATAAAAACCTAGGCCCATATTTATACTTTTTGACGCTAAACTGCGCTAACGCAGTTTAGCGTCAAAAAATTTAGCGCCGTCTAACGCCATTCCGAAGCGCCATGCGGGCGCCGTATTTATGGAATGGCGTTAGCCGGCGCAAGCAGACCGGCGCTGCCTGGTGTGCGTGGAAAAAAACCACGTAGACCAGGCAGCGCCGGCGTAGGGGGAAAATGGCGCAAGGGCGTCTTAAAATGGCGCAAGTCGGGTTGACGCTAAAAAATCGTCTTAACCCGATTTGCGCCATTTTTTCGACGCCCAGACGCCATTTAAATGACTCCTGTCTTAGTAAAGACAGGAGTCATGCCCCCTTGCCCAATGGCCATGCCCAGGGGACTTATGTCCCCTGGGCATGGTCATTGGGCATAGTGGCATGTAGGGGGGCACAAATAAGGCCCCCCTATGCCACCCAAAAAAAATTGAAAAATATGAAAAATTATACTTACGTGAACTTACCTGAATGTCCCTGGGGTGGGTCCCTCCATCCTTGGGTGTCCTCCTGGGGTGGGCAGGGGTGGCAGGGGGGGTCCCTGGGGGCAGGGGAGGGCACCTGTGGGCTCATTTTGAGCACACAGGCCCCTTAACGCCTACCCTGACCCAGGCGTTAAAATGTGGCGCAAATGCGGGGTTTTTTGACCCGCCACCTCCCGGGCGTGATTTTTGCCTGGGAGTATAAATACGACGCATTTGCGTCGCCGTCATTTTTTTAGACGGGAACGCCTTCCTTGCATCTCATTAACGCAAGGAAGGCGTTCACGCTAAAAAATTACGCTCTTTGCCAATACTTTGGCGCTACACGCGTCTAACGCCAAAGTATAAATATGGCGTTAGTTTTGCGCCGAATTTGCGTCGAAAAAAACGACGCAAATTCGGCGCAAACGGAGTATAAATACGGGCCCTAGTTTCAAATTAGAAACAATATTTAGGCTCGAATAATGTCTCACTCCCGCATTAATTCGCCGACTTACGTGAACAATTGAATTGATTCTCATGGACCCGCCTATGATATAGTAGGATCTGTTAAAAAATGTGCAACAGAATGAGTTTCGAAGTTTGAATGTTTTTTGAGATTGTTGACTTAAAAGCGCTCCAAACGTTTACGGTCTCAAAAAATTGATTTCCCTTGACAGTTTTACGGCACGTGTTTGCATACTGTTTTGCTTAGCTAGTTTATCTGAGACTTGATGCATGGTTTCACACTGTGACTGCTACACTGCCTTATGCAATTGATCTAATGAATAGTGACTGACATGACCGCTTGTGATGCATCATAATTTGACATATTACCCAGGAGAGTTGAAGACTTCCGTGATGTTAGGAGCCAGGACAACAGACTTCACTCTAGCTGTCTTTGCAATTTAAAGTTTTCATCCAGTATGTAATTACTTGATCAAAAACTCTTATCAGAGTTCTTAAGAGCTGAAACCCCTGAGCTTCCCAAATCTTGCCAAAGTAGCAAATAGTGCTAAATTAGACGTGCCCTTAAACACTGATGCCCTCATTACAAACTTTTCAGAATAGGGTGGTAAATACCATCACCCTAGGGTAAGTTATTTCCCTTATGTGGAAAATCCATGCTTTTCCGGATTTTCAACAGGAAAACGAGGCATAAGATATAGAATCGGGTTTTAACACCTCGAATTCTGCATATTTTGCCTTTTTCCGGGCCTTTCTGTTTCCAGATAAAGTTAAGCAGGGTTGACCTGCCAGAATGTTTCAGTGGAAAACTACCATGTTGTGACAATTATCACACACCTCTAATTTCAATTCCCTGAATAAGCACAAGTATGCAGAGGAATCAGAAATTAAACTTGAGCTCTTTATGAGGGCCTTTAAAATGTTCTTGGTATGAGTGACACTGGGCCGGTTTCACAAGTTCAAATCTACTATCTTTGGCTTCCTCCTATGTTTAGAGTAGATTTATGATTTTTGGGAGATTCACTAAGGATTCCACGAGTAATGCGGCGAAACCAACTTTTCCACGAATACTCCTGAAATCCTTCTGTGAAATCCATTTTCATGAGAAGATAAACATGCATCATATTCTTGGGATGATCTCTTTGCTTTGTTTTTTTTCTGTATGGGGAAAGCGTTTTCATCTACACTCTCACCAAGTTTTCAGGCAGTTACTGAGCAATCACACCATCGGAAAATATTAAATTCTGCCTTGGGACAAACACAATTCCCGACCATTTTGAGGATCAAAATGGGTTGTGAAAATGTGAATATTCACACACACTTTCTGGACACTTTTGCCTTGGAACACCTGCTACCCACTTTGACACAATGCGTATGTGACAGCTTGCTTTTCATTTTATCTTTCAGACAGACCAGAAGTGCTTCCCTGCACAGGTAGTTACCTACCAATAGAGTGACAGACGCTTCTGGGTGGTTCAGGGTCCGTCCATAGTAGCACTCCTTTATTCCTAATGTGAGTTCCAACTTCGATGACAAAGCCTTGACGCTACTAATGTTTGGTGGCAGCTGCTTTTAACAGTGAAGTTCCAACATTTCTATATGAACTCCTATTGGAAAATAGGGAACTGCCTCTGCACCCCAAATTTGTGTAGTCTCTGTAGTGTATTATAACTGAACTGCCACATTCCCTCTGTTTGTATGTGAAGGTGTACATCAAGGAGGTTGCATAATCTGAGGTATGCTATCAATGTAAGTGTTTTCCATATATATGTGGCTCCTAAAGTTATAGGGTGATGGAAAGACATAGCAGTCTCCCATCTTCATGAATGAACCCTTGTGCTGGACTTCTTTGTAGGGCCCAGTGACTGAAGCCCTAATGCAAGGAAAATGGGCACACCACTCACAGAAACATTGATTGTCCACCTCATGCATACTTGATTTAGCAATGTAGACAGAAATACTATAAGAGGAATCCACAACCCGATTGATGTAAAGATGATTGCATTAGACGTGTGTCCCACTGAGAAGAAAATGCACTCTTCTGGGATTAATTTTCCAATTGTTTAGCACTAACTCCAAAACTGACTGTACATTTGGGTGAACCAATTTCCCCATTACTGAACAAGAGCAGGAACCCTGCAGATGATTTAGAGTTTAACTCAGCTGTTGAGAGCTCAGAACACCTGGGTGGAGGAAACTCAAGACAAGAATCAGAATGCTTTGTTGTGTCCCTTCTAAGGGTAAGAACTACACACTGAAGCCCCAGAAGAAGCTCTGCTTTGCAGACCCAGGAGGTGGACTGCCCAATGTGAATAGAATGTGCTTGTTTGACAAGAGTTCAAGTTCAGCTTAATTATCTTGCTTAGAGTTCAGAGCCACCTAGCTTTGAAAGTAGTGACTTGAAAATAGCTGCTCGGCCCCATCTGTATTGTCCTGTATATTCATCCCCTAATCCCGGATCAGCTTGTCCTGTGACTCTGCAGTGACAAACTATTAGAGAGTGATGATATGTGGGGCATATGCTTATTTACCTTGCTTAATTTGCTTTTCCTCATCCACTGAAGATCATGCAAGGTCCTTGTGTCTTCACCAAGCATGTTACCCCATCCTACTTTGATCACAAAGGCCTGCCAGATACCTTGAGCAGCCTCTTCTGCCTGCCCCATTCCTGCTTTTCCTATGCTTGCCATGTGCCATGGCCGTTCTCTACTCCATAAGCAGTAGTCTCTGAGAATTGTGTCACCATCACTCAATAGCTTCCATGTGTGGCCATCACCACTACTCAAAGAGACACAGAACTCACAGTCATCTATAAAATGTTGCTTCACAAAAACTTACAAGCAGGTGCTGGCTGATCCTATAAATAAGTTGGGGTTAGGCTTATTGTTGTAACCTTATTTCCATGTGCATGGGTGTAAGACACAACCTAGTTCAACAGTGTTGGAAATGGCCTTTCTGAAGGGTCACCCCCAAACATTCTGCCTTCCCCCTCCTGTTTTTCTGACCTCATTTTTACTGGCTTTAGGACTCTGTGTACTGTACCACTGCTAATCAGTGCTAAAGTGCATATGCTCTCTCCTTAAAACATTGTGACATTGGCTCATACCCAATTGTTTTATTTAATTTACTTGTAAGTCCCTAGTCAAGTGCACTACATGTGCTCAGGGCCTGTAATTTAAATGCTACTAGTGGGCTGCAGCACTGGTTCTGCCACCCACATACGTAGCCCCCTATCCATGTCTCAGGCCTGCCATTGCAGGGCCTGTGTGTGCTGTTTTACTGCCACTTTGATTTGGCATTTAAAAATAATTGCCAAGCCTTAAACTCCCCTTTTTCTACATATAGATCACCCCTAAGGTAGGCCCTAGGTACCCCGTAGGGCAGGGTGGTATGTAGATAAAAGGCAGGACATGTACCTGTGCAGATAATGTGTCTGGTAGTGTAAAACTCCTCCTAAATTTGTTTTTACACTGCTGTGAGGCCTGCTCCTTTCATAGGCTAACATTAGGGTTACCCTCATATACTGTTTGAGTGGTAGGCTCTGAACTGAAAGGAGTAACAAGGTCATATTTAGTATGCCAGAATGGTAATATAAAATCCTGCTGATTAGTGAAGTTGGATTTAATATTACTATTTTAGAAATTCCACTTTTAGAAAGTGAGCATTTCTCTGTAGTTAAATCCTTCTGTACCTTACAATCCATGTCTGACTAGGTTTAGTTGACAGCTCCCTTGTGCATTCACTCAGACAAACCCAAACACAGGATGCTCTGTCACACTTGCACACATCTGCACATTGAGTAGGTCTTCCTGGGCTAGGAGGGTGGAGGGCCTGACACTTACATGTCAAAGGACAGGAGCCTTCCCTCACACAAAGGACTGCCACAGCCCCTACTAGGACCCTGGCAGACCGGAGGGAAATGAAAGGGGACCTTGTGCACTTCTAAGCCACTCTTTGAAGCCCCCCCCACTTCAAACACACATTTGGGTATTTAAGCAGGGTCTCTGACCATACCAACTCAGACACTTCCAGACAAGATACCACAGGAGAAGAAACCCTGGACTAGAACCTGCAACCTGCCAAGAGGAACTGCCTGGCTGCCCAAAGGACTCACCTGACTGCTTTTTTGCAAAGAACTGCTGCCCTGCTGTTGCCCGGCTGTCTTGCTGTCCTCTGGCTCTGCTGAGAAGTGCTCTCTAAGGGCTTGGATAGAGCTTGCCTCTTGTTGTCTGAAGTCTCAGGACCAAAAAGACTTAATTTCTGCAAAAGAACTCCTTGTGCAAGAAACAACGTACAGCCTGCATCGCAGTGAGAAAATTACTGCACGCCGAAGCGGATCGATGCAGCCTGATTTCCTGAAGAGGAGAACGACACAGCACCAGCGTTGCAACCGGATATTCGATGCACGGCCCACTGGATCGACACAAAGCCGAACCAGAACAACACAGCCCGACTTCCTGCGAGAAGAATTGATGCAGCACCTGCCGTGCGGCAGAAATTTCAACGCATCACCCACCGGATGGATGCAGCCCCTGTGACTTTGTCCTGCATGGGCAAAATTTCAATGCATCATCCCCGGAGCATCTGAAAACTCCACAACCCGAAGAGGATCCCAGTCTACGCGCCGGAAATCAAGGCAAAGCCAGCCCTGCGGGAAAACTCAATGATGCATCGTATGTGTGCACCAGAAAAATCGTGCACGCCTCCCCATTTTCCACGCAGCTCCTCCTCTGCGGCCCCTTGCAGATAATTTGAATGCAACCAGGTACTTTGTGCGTACAAGAGACATTTGTTGCTTTTTAAGAGCTAAAGACAGTTTATATCATTTTAAAATTGATATTTCAATGTGCACTTATTTAATCTTAACCATTCTGGACTGCATTTAACCAGATCAATGTTATATATTTTTCTAAACACTGTGTGGTGTATTTTTGTGGTGTTACACTGTGTTATTGCATGATGTATTGCACAAATACTTTACACATTGCCTTCTAAGTTAAGCCTGACTGCTCAGTGCCAAGCTACCAGAGGGTGGGCACAGGATAATTTGGATTTTGTGTGACTTACCCTTACTATAGTGAGGGTCCTTGCTTGGACAGGGGGTCACCTGACTGCCAACCAAAGACCCCATTTCTAACAAACAGAAACTTGAGATTCATAGTCATAATATAGGACAATTGTTGGCTTTAAAAGCTATTCAAGTTACTGAGCATATTTATACTAATAATGGTTCAAGTTCATTGTTCTAGCTCATGATGCCCTCCAAGTCTAAGGCTTGTAAATCTGATCTCGCAATCCTCGAAAGTCAAAGCCTCAAGAGGAGGCATTTATCAATCCATTGAGCTGGCAAAATGACTTGATTCTTTTGCTCCCAAGAACTACAGTAGTACTTCTTACAATGAAAAAAGTTACCGGAAACACATCTGTGAGTAGTCTTACTCACACAACAATCTTTGCCTGACTAAATCATTTCAAAAGTGTAAATCGGTTTGTGTAATCCTTACTCATTCCTGATAATAGATTTTTGAATTAGGAGCACTGTGTCAGAACTGTTCCTATTTCGATTTTACAATTCACATACAAATAGCCTGTTTCCTAATCACAGCCCTTAATGATGCATGTATAGTGTTCTGTCCAAAATCATTTATGGCTTAGCCAAAAGATTATACAAAATCCAGTTGCACTACTAATATCTTGTTGGAGTAGTGGTACAAGTTTGAATTCTGGAATGCACCCCTACATGTTCTTCTATCCATGCTCCTTCAAAGTCCAGTCACACAACTAATAGACTATGGGTGGCACAAGTGTGGTATTTGAATTCACCCTGAGATATACTTTATTCTCACATCAAAAGGTGTAAAACAAAATTGTCCCAATTCAAGACATTTTTCATATGATTAACCCCTTAGCTGCTGGGCCTTTTCCCCCCCAGTGCTGAGCCCTTTTTTGGCTATTTGGGGTAGTTCGCGCTTAGGGCTTCATAACTTTTTGTCCACATAAGCTAACCACGCCAAATTTGCGTCCTTTTTTTCCAACATCCTAGGGATTCTAATGGTACCCAGAGTTTGTGGTTTCCCCTGGAGGAGACCAAGAAAATAGCCAAAATACAGTGCAAATTTTGTTTTTTCCAAAAAAATGGGAAAAAAGGGCTGCCGAAGAAGGATTGTGTTTTTTTCCCTGAAAATGCCATCAACAAAGGGTTTCTGGTGCTGAAATCACTATCTTCCCACCTTTCAGGAACGGGCAGACTTGAATCAGAAAACCACATTTTTCAACACAAATTTGGCATTTTACTGGGACATACCCCATTTTTACTATATTTGGTGCTTTCAGCCTCCTTCCAGTTAGTGACAGGAATGGGTGTGAAACCAATGCTGGATCCCGGAATGCTAAACATTTCTGGAAACTAGACAAAATTCTGAATTCAGCAAGGGGTCATTTGTGTAGATCCTACAAGGTTTTCCTACAGAAAATAACAGCTGAATTAAAAAAATATTGAAATTGAGCTGAAAACAACAGCCATTTTTCTTTCTGTTTTACTCTGTAACTTTTTCCTGCGATGTCAGATTTCTGAAAGCAATATACCGTTTTGTCTGCTGGACTCTTCTGGTTGCGGGGATATAAAGGGCTTGTAGGTTCATCATGAACCCTAGGTACCCAGAGCCAATAAATGAGCTGCACCCTGCAGTTGGTTTTCATTCTATCCTGGGTATACAGCAATTCATTTGCTGAAATATGAAGAGTGAAAAAGAGGTATCAAGAAAACCTTTGCATTTCCAAAATGGGATCAAGATAAGGTTTTGAGTAGCAGTGGTTATTTGCACATCGCTGAATTCCGAGGTGCCCATACTAGCATGTGAATTGCAGGGCATTTCTCAAATAGACGTCTTTTTTACACACTCTCTTATATTTGGAAGGAAAAAATGTAGAGAAAGATAAGGGGCAATAACACTTGTTTTGCTATTCTATGTTCCCCCAAGTCTCCCGATAAAAAAGTGCCTACCTGTAGATTTTGGCCTCTAGCTCAGCCAGCACCTAGGGAAACCTACCAAACCTGTGCATTTCTGAAAACTAGTGACCTAGGGGAATCCAAGGAGGGGTGACTTGCGGGGCTCGGACCAGGTTCTGTTACCCAGAATCCTTTGCAAACCTCAAAAAGTGGCTAAAAAAACAAGTTTTCCTCACATTTCGGTGACAGAATGTTCTGGAATCTGAGAGGAGCCACAAATTTCCTTCCACCCAGCGTTCCCCCAAGTCTCCCGATAAAAATGATACCTCACTTGTGTGGGTAGGCCTAGCGCCTGCGGCAGGAAACGCCCCAAAGCGCAACGTGGACACATCCAAATTTTTGGAAGAAAACAGAGGTGTTTTTTGCGAAGTGCCTACCTGTAGATTTTGGCCTCTAGCTCAGCCGGCACCTAAGGAAACCTACCAAACCTGTGCATTTCTGAAAACTAGAGACCTAGGGGAATCCAAGGAGGGGTGACTTGCGGGGCTCGGACCAGGTTCTGTTACCCAGAATCCTTTGCAAACCTCAAAAAGTGGCTAAAAAAACAAGTTTTCCTCACATTTCGGTGACAGAAAGTTCTGGAATCTGAGAGGAGCCACAAATTTCCTTCCACCCAGCGTTCCCCCAAGTCTCCCGATAAAAATGATACCTCACTTGTGTGGGTAGGCCTAGCGCCTGCGACAGGAAACGCCCCAAAGCGAACCGTGGACACATACAAATTTTTGGAAGAAAACAGAGGTGTTTTTTGCGAAGTGCCTACCTGTAGATTTTGGCCTCTAGCTCAGCCGGCACCTAGGGAGACCTACCAAACCTGTGCATTTCTGAAAACTAGAGACCTAGGGGAATCCAAGGAGGGGTGACTTGCGGGCCTCGGACCAGGTTCTGTTACCCAGAATCCTTTGCAAACCTCAAAAAGTGGCTAAAAAAACACATGTTCCTCACATTTCTGTGGCAGAAAGTTCTGGAATCTGAGAGGAGCCACAAATTTCCTTCCACCCAGCGTTCCCCCACGTCTCCTGATAAAAATGATACCTCACTTGTGTTGTTAGGCCTAGCGCCCGCGACAGGAAATGCCCCAAAACACAACGTGGACACATCACATTTTTTCATAGAAAACAGTGCCTACCTGTGGATTTTGGCCTCTAGCTCAGCCGGCACCTGGGGAAACCTAGCAAACCAGCACATTTTTGAAAACTAGAAACCCAGGGGAATCCAAGATGAGGTGACTTGTGGGGCTCGGACCAGGTTCTGTTACCCAGAATCCTTTGCAAACCTCAAAATGTGGCTAAAATAACACGTTTTCCTCACATTTCGGTGGAAGAAAGTTCTGGAATCTGAGAGGAGCCACAAATTTCCTTCCACCCAGCGTTCCCCCAAGTCTCCCGATAAATATGATACCTCACTTGTGTGGTTAGGCCTGGTGCCTGCGACAGGAATAGATCACACAACGGTCAATGTTGGTCCTTACGTGAGGCAGCTGTTGACCCTGGGGTGATCCATTCCTGACACAGGCACTAGGTGTAGGCACTCAAGTGGGGTAGTGTTTTTATCAGGACAGGTGAGGAGTCACTGGGTGGTAGGAATGTTGTGGATCCCAGCATATTCCTGTAGTTTGTGTGACAGAAATGCGAGAAAAATGGAGTTTTTTTCAACATTTCAGCTTTGCAGGGTATTCTGGGTAAGAAAACTTTGGGGAATCCACACAAGTCACTCCTCTGTGGACTCCCCCGAATGTCTAGTTTCCAGAAATGTTTGGGTTTAGTGTGTTTCTCTATATGGCCGCCGAATCCAGGACCAAAAACACAGGTGCCTGCCTGACAAAACCAGTTTGTTTTGCCATAGACAATTTTGATGTCTCCACAATATGATTTGGAATTTTGGGGCTGAACTAAATTGGGGAGCTCCCAAGAGAGCACTCTCTCTCTGCTTGCCGCCGCATTCACCTGCTCTCTGGGTTAGCCTAACCCACTGTTTACCAGTTGCACGAACAGCTTGCGAAGGGACAGCAGGACTGTCCTCATCACCTCCCTCATAATGTACTGGAAGAGGAGTTATCGAATGGGACTCCTCTGACTGAAAAATCACTCCCAGAGTCTGCGCCATTGTCCTATCCCTCAGATGCTGTCTCAGTATCTGATGTCTCAGTCTCTGATCCTATGTCAGAGCGGTCCTCTATAACCCGAGTGCAGGCAGCAGTCATCCATCAAGATGCCATCTCTGCTATTGGCTAAACTGTTGCTCTAAAACACTAGCCTACGTAGACAGTCACAAAATCGATGGTGTGTGTGAGATACGTGCAACAGTAGAGGCCACCTTACCTGCGCTTCTTCCCTCAATCAGCACGTACTTTCAAGACACTCAAAAAACACCTTGTCACATACCATTCGTCACAGTAATCTTTAGCACCTCCTGCGCCCAGTCCAACAATCATTATTGGTGCTCCCACTCCCTCCTCCTCGGATTCCCTCATTACCACCCAGCAAAAGTGCCCTTCATCTCTCCATAGACTTTACTAATGTACTCAGCTATTTACATAAAATACAGATTTGCTCTTTGCAGTAGGCATATAAACCATCTGCGCTTCTTTATGGCACTAAAACTGCCACTAGACAAGTCGGAGCCTTTTTCCCCCAGGGAAACCACACACATATTGACAAAAGTGATATATATATGACAGCCAACCACCTGAAACTCAACTCAAGCAAAACCAAAATAATCCTCTTTGGCCCACACAAAAACCTCATGGTGGCCCACCACGCTAGGCCCTGCACCCACCCCCGCCAACCACGCACGCAACATCAGCATCATCCTAGACTCCTCCCTCTCGATGACCCAACAAATCAACGCTCTTACCTCCTCATGCTTCAACACACTCCGTATACTGAAAAACATTCAAATGGATCCCCACAGAGACCAGAAAAACTGTCACTCACGCACTCATCAGCAGCAGGCTTGATTACGGAAACGCCCTCTACGCCGGCACCACTCTAAAACTCAAGCGCAAACTACATGCATCCAGAACTCAGCAGCACGACTCATCCTCAACCTCCGCCGACACAAACACATCTCTCCACACCTCAAATCCCTCCACTGGCTCCCCATTGACAAAAGGATCACCTTCAAGATCCTCATCCTCGCACACAAATCACTCCACAACACAGGCCCTGCCTACCTCAACGAGAGTCACCTTCCACACCCCCACACGAAACGTCCGCTCAGCTGACCTCTCTTTCGCCTCTGTCCCCCGCATCAAACACACCACCACCGGGGGCAGATCCTTCTCCTACCTTGCACCCAAAACCTGGAACGCCCTCACAAACCACCTTCGCAAGACCCAAAACCTACTTCTTTTCAGGAAGGGCCTCAAAACCTGGCTTTTCGAACAGTGAACCTCCCAGCCCCTTTCCCTCCCCCCGTCACCCCCCCCAGCGCCTTGAGACCCTCACGGGTGAGTAGCGCGCTTTATAAATCTCTTTGATTGATATAGATCTACCTCTATATATATATATCTATCTACATAGATATATCTATAGATATATCCATGTACCTAGATATATCTATCTACATAGATATATATAGATCTATATCTACATCTATTTTTTTTTAGTTGTTGTATGGTTTCCTTGGGGGTCACCCTGCCCACGGGCGACCCCCTGTCATTTTATTTTATTTGTATTAATTTTTTTTTGAGAAAAAAAAAAATCCCCTGGGGGGGGCGCGATCGCGCCCCCCCCCCCCCCCCCAGGGGGCACCTACCTTTTTTTTTTTTGAAAAATTATGCCGGGGGAGGGGGGGCGGCTCGTTTTCCAAAGTGTCGCACTCGAGGATTTTTTTTTTTTATCTCCCCCCGGGAGACACAGAAGCTTCCGTGTCTCCCCCCGCCCCCACACCCGCCCCTTTGTGACGTCAGCGCGCCGCGAGTTTCAAAGGTGTTTTCCCCATCAAAGCTGGAAGCAGCCTTGCGGCTGCTTCCTGCTTTGATGGGGAAAACTGCCTTTCCCACGTTTCCCACAGCTGCGACCGGGGGCCAGGAAACACTTTCAGGAAGGCCTCGTAAGAAAGGGGAGACTCTCCCCTTTCTTACGAGGCCTTCCCGAACGTGGGAAAGGCCGTTTTCCCCATCAAAGGAGGAAGCGGCCGCAAGGCTGCTTCCTGCTTTGATGGGGAAAACACCTTTGAAACTCGCGGCGCCTGTACCTAAGAGGTTAAGAGTGCCCTTCAGAAAACACTGCACCTTATTACTGATCTTTATCAAGGGGATCAACGTAGAACAAGTAACTAAATGAAGCAGATCCAGATAAAAGCATTGCTTTTGGTAATCTCCTGTTTGGACTAGTTTGGATTTGTATGGCTTTAGGGCAGAAATCCCTGTGTTTATGAACAACAATCTCACCATACAGGAAGTAAAGACTACAAATCTCTTGTGGTAAAATAAAAAGGTAATAACTTACTCACTGTGATGCATTATGCATTGTTAACAACAGCTTGTCTGAAGGTGAAGCCTTTGTGATATGACCCATTTTTTAGCAATATGACTAATCAAGTCCTCCATTCTTCTTTGAAACACGCATCTCATATCACCAGAGCGACCAAAGTTTTGCACCCAGCATTGATGCAAAGCTGCAGTATTTGTGATAATGGTTGTGGTTTTGCTCCAAAAATGTCAATAGTTCCATGTCTTTGACTTCAAATTTCCACACTGAAACCATGCAAATAGGCAACTCGGTATTCCATTTTCATAGTCACTGTTTTGTCAACTACACAAGATGAACTGCGTAATAAATGGTGGCGTTTTGAAAAGAAAATATTCATTTTATAATATTTATTTTATTTCCCTCTTCTATATTGTAGTCATTGCATGTACCCAACATTTCATTCCATACATAAGCATTACTTATTACACAGAAATTGTGTTTCAAACTCTGACATTAATTATTGGACTAGCCTAATTTAGACTCCGCGCTCTGCATTTATGCTATTCGTAAGTTGCAATATATAAGTCATATATTGAATGTGTACCTTAAACCATTAACTTGTAAGTTTCACATTTATTAATTATCATGGATAACTTCGTCAACCACATTTAGAAATCATACAGTAGTGTATTGGAGTGAATAAATAAAACATGTGTTTACAATTATTGAATCTTCACATTATAATGATAGTAGTTTGCTTTTATAGGGTTATTAACGTCATAATGTGCTTCCATTTTGATTCTTCAGCTAACTTAGCTTGACATAACACCTTAGGCAAATGCTACACAGTTTGAGACTGTTAGGGCCATATTTAAGAGAAAGCGCTGCATCAGTCCTGATGCTCCACTTCTCTTGCGTTGCCCTCACCCCACCCAACAATACCATGGTTGCAATAAACTTATAATACGGCACACCATGGCAGTCATTACCACAACAGCTTCAGAATTTTGGACACTGTTGTGGCGTTTTGCTGTACTAGCATCAGAAATGTTGACGCTAGTGCAGCAAAGCACAAGAAGGCCCACTGATTTTAATTGACGTGCCATTTTAATGCCTGCCTTGAGCAGGCTTTTAAAATGACTGAAAAAATGATGCAGTAAATTTCACTGCACCAATTGTTTGTGCCTCCCTGCGTGGGAACGCCTCCTTGCATACACTATGCCTGGTGCAGGCATAATGTGACGCAAGGGTTTGCAAAGCAGCACAATGCATGCATTGTGCCACTTTGTAAATCTGGCGCGGGGTAAAGGCCACCTTAGTGAAAAAAATGACACTTTGGTGGTGCTATGGCAGCGATAAAGTGGCACAAGGGGCTTGTAAAAATGCACCTTAGTATGCTTTGTATTTCTTTCTTTGTAGGTGCATTATCAAATCACTCATTAGCAAGAGAAAGGCTCAATATTTTGTACTTGATTTAAAGTGAGGCCTGGGAAGAGAAAGCTGGTAACAGACATAAAGAGATGACAGTGAAAGAAACCTCCTGTGCCCATTGTGCTAGGAAGATGCAGTACTCAAGGACGGGCAGATGTATACCTAATTGTGTGAGAGTGAGAATTTGGGGAGTTTATTGGTTCCTGGTAATGCTGGCAAAGGATTGTTTTTTGAGCTCTGGGAGCAACATATGGATGTCCTGGTACTTTCAATTGTGCTTTTCATTAGTGTTTCCTACTACTTTGGGCCTCATTACAATTTTGGCGGTCAGACCACCAGACCGCCATGTTGGCAGTCCCAAAATGACCACAATGTTGTCGATCTTTCAGACCGCCTTATTAAAAGTGGAAATAGGTTGTCCGACCTCCAGCACCGTCAGCATTGTGACCAACCACTGACCTTATTAGAAGCTCACAGTCGGGGTGGCGGACACCCATGGGAGTTAGCCAGTGGTGGTCCAAACTACTGCGTTCCACGGTCAGCAAAGTAACACAGCTGCACATTGGGTGAATTTGAAAACAACACAGCTGACAAACATTGCCACACTGGACACACCTGCAAAGGACACTATAAAACACACGTCTACACACATCAAGTTCCTTTGCATTCCAAACACAACACATAGAAGCCAATGCATTTTTTCGCAAACACTCTATAAATTAGGCACACTTATTTTCACAATCTCATAGAACATCCTGCACACACGTTTGTCCATTCACACCCTGTTTCACTTCCACAGTTTAAAAAGACACTGTCACAGTTTTTTTTTTGCTCCACCATGTCAAAATCCCCATTTTTCAGAAGATGAGTTAAGAGTCATGGTGGATGAAATCCAAAGAGTAGAGCCATAGTTGTTTGGAGCACAAGTCCAGCATACTTCCCTAAGTAGGAAAATGGAAAAGCGGGACAGGATAGTCAACATGGTCAATGCTGTAGGCACCACCTTGTGCACAAGGGAGGACATCAGGAAGAGGTGGAAGGACCTCAGGGGCAAGGTCTGTTCCCTTGTCTCCAGGCACCTGCAACAGGCCAAGAAGACTGGCAGAGGACCTTCCAGTGCCCCATTAATACTCTTTCTGAGAGAGGAGAAGCTCTTGGCCATCCTGCATCCAAAGGGCTTGAAAGGAATACCTGAGGGAGTGGAGTCTGGTAAGTCACAACACAAAAAATGTCACAAAAATGCAACATCATGCAGGCTCACAGTTCACCTTTTGCCTCATTTAGTGTTACTCCACTCACCAATCCAAAGTTCACCTGTCCAAAGAAGTATACTCACCTGTGTAGATACTATTTGTATAGTGTGTGTAGTACAGGGACTGACAGGACTCTAACTCCCAGCAGGCACTGTTTATATAACTTCAAACACCAGTCCAGTGGTCACTTGTCCAAAGACCCCTGTTTATTATCTATCAATTTAAGGGCACACACCTGGGGAGATAACATTTGTAAAGTGTGTGTAGTATTGGGGTTGACTTGACTCCAACTCCCAGCAGGCACTATTCCTGTAACCACAAACACTAGCACAGTGGTCACATGCTACAATATATCTGTTAGTGAACTCTCAACTGCAGTGTACTCACCTGGGGGGAGAACATTGGTCAGGTGTGTGAAGTAGATCGAATAACTCCCAATGTAAGTTTACTAAGTGAGGAGGATACTAATTATATAGTTTGTATAGTAGAGGGAGTGACATGACTGCTAAGGCCAGGAGGCTCTGCCACTGTTACTCCACTTACTACACACAGTGTCCACTTATCCAAAGTCCCCTGTTTGGTAACTCACACATGGAAGTGTACTCACCTGGAGGGGGGTAATATGTGTATGCTGTGTGTTGTACAGGGAGTGTCTTGACTACAACTCCCAGGAGGTCTTTCACTATCACTCCTACCACCAGTCCAGTGGTCACTTCTCCAAAAGCCTTACTTGCTAACTCTCAATTAACATTTATTCACCTGGGAGTGACCAAGATACAGATCAGGCTCAACTATGAGATGTGTCTGGCTACTCAGCTCCATCTTTACCTGCTAACTCAAGATGAAAATACTGAGGACAGGAAGGACAGCTTAACCAGTGTGCAAACCTATGATCCCAAAAGCCTCAAGATGCATAATAGAATGGTATTGGCAGCAGACACATTCACACTGCACTGACCACATGATGACTCCAGTCACATATACAACAAACTCCTGGGTCTGCCTGCATCACAATCAATTAGGCCTCAAAATGGCCAATCCCATATCAAGCATAGCCACTGTTTTGCTAGCACTGGTGACAAGATAGCATTCTCAGGCCATGTTCCCAATGATCTGGTTAATGGATAATGATCTGTACATTTCAGCATCTGCACATTTCAGCAGCTGCTTCAGTCAAAAAGATCAGCCAGGCTCCACAAATGTGATGTCAATACAACCAATACCATGGGTACTTGGCACAATAGGATTAACTGCAATTTAACTTTGCATGAGGTCTCTGCTTAATGTAACAGTAAACTATTGGCTGTAGATGTCACAGTACAATCAGTAACATTGTATCTTTCACATCAACAGGTCAAGCTACCGCTAGACACACAGAGGCCACAGAAGAGACTGTTACAACCCCCTGGATGAAGCCCTCAGTGAGGAAAAAAAACTTGGATCTCTGGGCATGGAGGACAGTTCTGGCCCATCTGGCAACATGGTCAGGCACCAACAATGAGTCTCAATGTGGCCACATCAACACCTCTCAGCCCGGTTGCCTCTACATCACAGGTAGCCATTCACCCCACAACATGTGTACCAAGCACAGTGAATACCATCTTCTGTCCTTAGTCCTGGATCGTGAGTTACAGGGCAACACTTCAGAAAATGATGTTCCGGGACCCAGTGGGAGGGGGCACCCTGTGGCGAGGGCATGGGCCCGTGGGGGATGAGTGAGTGGGAGGGATGCTATGGGCCAGCAGGGTGAGGCCACTGGGGCTCTTCCCAGCCAGGACACCATCAGCCACGTCTTGGGGGTCTGTCAGGAGTCCCAAGATGTGATGGGCCAGGTCTTGACTGAACTCTGGGAAATCAAGCAGCTACAGACGGACATGCATATGTTCATACGAGAACAGATGGAAGCCCACAATAACAACATGGTCTCCCTAACAGTGGTGATGAGGAACATACACACCACCCTGAGCAGGGTAGGACTTTTCAAAACCAATCTTTCCCTTCCGTTGTCTCATCAACCCCAGGCATATCAACATGGATCCCAGCCACTAGAAGGGTGGCCCTGTCAGAGGAAGAACCTGCCCCAGACACCACTCTCTCTGTAGCAGCAGATACCCCCACCCATGGGACGTCCAGCAAAGAATCAAGGAGGTGCAGATGGCAAGACACCCACCACTGCCAGCAAGTGCCCTCTTTCGAAAGGACCTCCTTTATGTGCCACATATTTACTTTGTTGACTGATCCTCAACCAACTACCAGTTCCAATGGGAGGAGTACTGTGGACTTTGGATTCCAATTGGTTTGGCATCTATTCCAATGACTTCATTCACCCTGACTGACACCTTCACTTTGCTTATTTGTCACCTTTTGTATAAATTGTATTTTAGTAATCAGCATTGTAATTAATTCACCCATCTCAAACTCATTGTCTGCTTGCTTACTTTCCACATTATGCTATGTAGAGATGCAAGACCATGTGGGCTATATTTTGAAGATACAAGCTACTTGTGCAAGGAGAGATATGTTACAGGTGCACAGTGTCCTGCTCAGGATTACAACCATTACACACAAACACATTAATACAAGTGTCTGTTCACACCAAACATTTTATTCCAGTGTACAGCACATGGGCTGTCTATATGTCTGGTCTTTTTGAAACAGTAATGTGTGACTCATACTGAGTCAAAGTACATATTCCAAAGTACAGCCCCCCAGAACAAGGAAGCAGGGGATTTGTCAGACATTGTCCTTTAGAATAGGCACACATTAAAGTGAATGATGACACCAGCTTGAGCCTTATCACATACCACACCAAAGTAATTCAACATCGCATAATCCAAGATACAGATGGCAGTACTACAGTCCCTGATCACAGGCCCATCATAAATCAGTTAGCATCCATCTGGTGGTATGACACAAATATATGTCAGTTTTGTTGCACAGGCACTGTGGCCTCCAATGATGAAACACATCTGCAGCTACATACGTCATACAAAAAGTGTTAAGCCAATGTGAAGGAAAAATTGCTTGATGGTAATCTATAACTACATATTTTATGTCCACATGATCGCACACATAATGCAATCATCCCGCTATAGCACAAAAAACAAATTCAATGTGCACTTCTGACCTTCCATCCAAACACAGTGCAAGCTGTCTGGGCACAGGCCTAATACACCCAAAATCTGTGACCTATATTAATTACCTGGAACAATCCATGTCCACTTTGAATGTCAGTTCAGCATCTGATATCTGTCAATGTTACAACTCTGAAATGCCAACATGAGGATGTCATGGTGAAGATACCTGTAAAGACACAAAACAAGGAGTATAGGCTTGAAAACCTACCTACTACACAAATCATGCAGCAAGCATCTGGAAATGAAATTACATTGCAATACATCTGACAAAAAAAGAAACATCAACTAGGTGGGGATGTGTCGAAAGCTATCTTATCAACAGCCTCTGACTGATTTTTGCAAAGTATCAGCTCCGTAGCTGTTTTGAAAACACTCCACCCCACACATTCTCACAACTACAGTTCATTGTACAGTCACAGTCATTACATCACATGACATACTTGCACTCATGAAAAGTACCTGTTGGTGAGATCTTCCTGCAAGTCAGCTCCTGCCTTTTCATAACTGTAATCCTCACTAGGCAATCAGGTTTCTCACCCTCCTCTGGGATGTGTGGGACATTCCTCCGCAGGGCGATGATATGGAGCATGCAGCATGCCACAGTGATCAGACACAATTTTCCGGGCGAGAAGAGAAGGATTCCACCAGTCCTGTTTGGACACCTAAATATGGCCTTCAGGAGCCCTACCTGCTGTATTCTTCCCTGGGCCTTACAGAAGCAGACTTCCCCTGGTGTAGTTAGATTCCTTAGTGGTATCAATAACCAAGTACGGTTCAGATATGCAGAGTCTCCAGTTAAGGAATGGACATTTGTGCACCAATGAGTCAGTCACTATATGATTAAAGCACCTGACATTGCACACACACAAACAGGACAGATGTGATTTATCAACCAACCAGGTGCTCTCTGAATACAGTTGCGACATCAGCTGGGGTATGATGCTGATCTACATTAAGAAGTAATCATGGACTGAACCCGGATGACGAGAACAGACATGTGAAATGTAGGGATCTGCCATAGAGACAGCTTGCACATTGATTCAATGGAAGTTCTTTCTGTTGCAATAAATGTGTTCATTGGCTTGTGGTGGCACTAAGCCAACATGTGTGCCATCAATGACCCTCAGCACATGTGGGAGGCGGGCAAATCCATAAAAAACCGCTTCACATGGGCTAAATCCTCATATCAGGGAAACCGGATATAGCTGTTAGAGTGTTTCAACATTGCTGAGAGGACATCCTTCAACACCAGACTGAACATAGGTTGGGACATAACAGTAGATAGAGCCATTGTATGTTAGAAAGACCCAGAGGCTAGGAAGTGCAATACTGACATGACTTGTAAAATGGGTGCTATGTTGGTTGGGTAACTAATAGTGTCAAAGCCCAGCTCACCTGAGTCCTTGTTCAGTTCTGATGGAGGTTGAAGACAATCCGACCCCACCCTGAAACTGCTTGTTCCAGCACACTAGTTTTTAAAACAGTGCACTAAGAACAGAAGCTCAAGGGAAGGGGGGAAGTGGATAAAATAAAATAAAGAGACAACACCGTTCTTGCGTTTCCACTGTTGAAGTGCTGCACAAATCTGTGACCCTCTCTGACTTCTGTAGAAACTAGTGCCTAATGAAACATAAACAAAGAACAGATAAGTACAACCTATTCCTAACTGGGTTCCTGACTATCCCCTTATTTTATTAAAAATTTTCTTCTAAAAGTACCTCTTGGATCCTGGTCTCTAGTTTCCAGGTTTGGAATGTGTTACTGCTCTGGGATGTGCTTTCTATTACTCTAAAGCTTCTAAAACATTAAACAAATACCGTTATCAGAATTACCAATATCAAACATTCATCTTAATATAACTAAAGCCTAAATTCCCAATAGCAGACTCACTTTTCCCATATTTCCAGAATCTTTTATAAAACAAATACTGTACTTTTACGTCAAAATACAGCATGTAATTTGTGCAAGTCCTTGATTTACTGTTTGCCTCACAAAGTTCCACAAAGTATTCTTGTAACAAAGAGTTTGAATCACAATGTTCGTGGAAGGTATCTTGTTTCAAATTGTCTATACACGAATCCAGAAATTGTTGTCAAAGTTCTTTCAGGTAAGAGATACTGATCAGTGTAACCTTGTCTTCTTTCTCTTTTGCAGGTTGCTTGTAGGTGAGAGGCTGAGGCAAGGAGGAACCGGAAACCGGAAGAAGGAAGAGCCAGCAGCTGCGCCCATTGAAGCCAATGAAAGTCTGTAGAGAGGAGGAGTGCCAGCGCCGAGGGATCTGTCCTCAGGTAAGCGGGAGGTAGACGAGCACAAGCACTGGGTGAGGCTCGGGGGCTGCCTTTTATAGACAGGGCTGGGTGTGGTCCTCACATGCTGCACATGTTCTTGAAAGGTGTGCAGAGCTGGGTGTGGTTTGAAGGGCTGGGTGTGGTCCTCACATGCTGCACATGTTCTTGAAAGGTGTGCAGAGTTTCAGTTATTATGCAAATGAGTTAAATTAACACATGGCCTAGAGAGGAGTGTTTTAAAGAAGCCTTGGTAAAAGCAAGGCCCAATGTGTAAACAAAACAGCACATTAAACAACATACACAGAAGCCTTGGGGGGGGGGAAGGTGAGATAACAAGAAAGGCTTTCAATAGTAAGTTTAAAAGGGAGCTATTACAGAACCCACTAGTGCAGTGAGAGGGGACATGCTCTTTGCTGTGCACAAACCCTAACAAATAGCTGGCATCAGATCTGGCTCTAACTGATGATATAATTCCACTATTGTTTGCCCATCCAGGGGGTACAACATTATTATGTGGTATTGCTCCATGGTCTGAAGGTCTTTCAGTGGATGGTAGACAGGAGCTTGTCGCATCCTCCGTCCCCAAGGGTACCTATAATTCACAAGACATGATTTCTAACATCAGGCAGTGTATCCACAGCAACATACATGATGCAAGTCAAAAATATCATGTGACAAAGCATTTCTGACTGTTCAGACATGGGGCCCTGCTATTAAATGCCATCTGTGCCCTGCAACATACTACAATCAAGGTTGAGTTGAAGGACCTACATGACAAAATAGGATAAGGTTGTTTGTGAAGTAAAAATACATGTTTTGTAGTTGTGACTCAGTTCATAAAGCCCAATACTGAATTTCAACCCCCAAAATGGTAGATGCCTGACTTATTCCTCTGGACATTAGGAACCACCTGTGATCGCCAGTGGAAGTCATCATGGTGGTAGGTGGTTGCAACCGTGGTGGACACAGCCATAGCTTAATGTTGTTTCCAGTGGCGGTCGCAGCACAATGGCTGTGTCCGATGACAGTGACGACTGCATATGAGGCAGATGTGACCGCCATGCTGTGCAGATTTACTCACTTGACTCCTGACACTGCTGCCAGCAACACCTCCACAACCTGAGCTGCTGTGTGCCACCTCTGGGAGCAATCATGCCAGGTCCAGCAGGTAATTGGGCCACTGCCTTACCTCCAGATGAGCTGGAGAGGCTTGTAAATCAGGCCCTACCCCTGTATGAACAGCTCTATGATTCAGCAAAGGTGCAGGTCGGTACCTCATGTACACAATTTTCTCTGTACTTCTTCACCATTCTTTTCCTCCTCACAGGCTACACTGTGCTCTTGTATGCCAGTTAGACTTCTTGTGTGCCTGCTGTGTCAGCCTGTGTGGTATCAATGGAATATACTTTGTGCAGGTATCATGGCCAGTACCATTTGTTAAGTTCAGTCACATTGTGTTATGTGAGGTTTTTGGGGTCCTAGATCCTCTGTGTATTGGATGCGCAGAACTAGGTAAGAAGACATTACTGCCAACCAATGACATATCTTTCCTTGTGATTGTTGTAAATGTAGAACAACATTTATGTGCATGACAGCATGCACTGTGTATACATCTTGTATGAGTCATTTGAGACTCATGTGAGCAATGTGCATAGTGCCACATATCTTTCAAACTACATCTGGCCTTGCTAAAATGTTGTGTGGAAGACATACCATGACTCACTGTGTCCTTCAGGTTGCCACACACAACACATGCCAATTTGCTGATGGCCACATGATGTACTGTTGTGCATGGAAGTGAGGAGAATGGAGTGTCCTATAGGTTATGTCTGCTCAGCCTGCAGAGACCATGGCCTGTCGAATGTATCTCCCAGTATGGGACATAGTCCAGGCTGTGGGGCAGTCACCATGGTATGCAGCTGTGTCACTGTGCCCACTCCCTGTACCCCAGCAGGTCCTGGCATGTGACCAATAAGATGCTCTAGTGGCAAAACCTGCCTTGAATGCCTCATTCCTTTGACTAGATTAGGAATGAGTGCATAGGTATATCCTTAAATTAGTCCATATGTGCAGTTTACATCATTGTCAAGGTGTGTATGTGACTCATGACAGGTCCCTTACTCCTACCCCTCTGATTTCACCTTCATACAGGTCATATTTGTCCTGTACAGGCTTTTCCTGTACAGACTTATCACATAAATGACAGACTAACAGTGCAGGCAGTGTGTTGATTCCTTGGAGGCCATGATATGTGACTCAGTAGCTTGGTCACATAGCAGAAACTGTACAATGCATCCCTTTGTATGCTGTGTGCCATTTCTGTAGGATAAACACATATGTCCATAGGACAGGTACATACCATAAAAACCACCCCCTGAAGGGGCATGAATCTACATTTCATATTTCACGTGTCCACACATGGACCAGGAATACACTTTCTGTACCCACCATGCAAGCCCCTTGATTGTTACTCAAGTGTAAAGGTGATGTTTGTACTATGGCAGTTGCTGATAGGGACAAAATGCAGTGAGTCTACTCACAGAGAGTGAATGTGTTGGTCCATTCAAGCTTAAGGAGTTTACCATTCAGAAGCCACATAGGTGTGTAGTGATACATTGTGGCTCACATCACTGCTGGAGCAGGGGCCACCTGATGTCAGCAAGCATGCTTAGTCATTGTAGACACTGAGCAGGGTAGTGGATAAGTCTGCGGATAAAAGTACATACGTCTGTAGTTGTGTCCCTGTACGGTTTGGCTTGTATGTTTCACACTTGTGGATTGTAGACCACTTAAAAAGTTCTAGTTTCGTGTTTCTGATATGTATGTGACTCAACTATTTGTAACAAAACTTGTGATGATAATCTCTTGATTTGTCTTTTGCATCCATGCAGGTCAATGCCCATCATAAGAAAGCTCTATGGAGAGCCATCACCCCGAAGGTGCGGACCCGGGGGTCCAATGCAGATGGAGCACCCACTGTTGGAGGAGATGGAATGACTTGAGATGCTGGGCCCGGAAAAATGCTGAGGTCCTGCTGGGGATGTCCTCCCAACTTGGGCAAGGTGTCCATCGGACCATGATCCCCTGTTGGCCTACATTCTGGCAGTGGCCTACCCTGACCTTGATGGCTGTTTGTGGATAGCACAGCAGACACAGGGGGGGGTGAGTCAGAACACATTCCTGCCTGTCACATTGCTAAATGAATATGTTAGGTTCTGACACCCCCCTGACAATTAGGGATGAGCCATGTGTAACACAGTAGATGAGTGATTGTTTATGTAGACAGGTCATGTGGTGCATACTCATATGCTTTGCCTATTGGCCCACGGACCTAGGACACAACTGTGTACAATTCACAAACAATTGGCTCTCCAAGGCCAACATATGGCTGTGTACAGTGATCAATCAAGTAATGTTTGTTGTAGTTGGTGTAATGTCTATGGAACAGACCATGACTCCTCATTGTTACAGGCCAAATTAAAGGAAATGATTGATCACTGTTCCCAGCCATGTGTCTGCTAAAAGGAGTATTGTGGCCTCTGCCACCCACAGGCTACTTGTCTTTAGCCTATGACAGATGCTGGTACCTCACCTGCAGCTTTAAACAATACTTTCCCTTGGTAAGTGACGAATGAGATGATTTATGTGCCATGGCTGTTGCCAACATTCCCTTTGCCTACATGTCAGCATGTGTCCCGTTTTCTTGAGAAAACATTTATAAGCTGCTGTTTCATGCATGGTCTACCTGTGTTGAGGTGAGAATGTCTGTATTCCCTCACATATACAAGTATTCCAACCTGTGTAAGGAGTATGACATTTACAATGTGGGTACATTTCATGTTGTACCACAGACGGCAGTGTGTCACCGTTGATTATTGGCTGACACATGCCCTGACCCCTCATTGCATGCCATTTGGCATGTACAACTGTATTAGAAGTGAGTGATGGGTAGGCCTAGAGGTATTACTCACAATGTGCATTTCCATGACATTGATGTAGAAACATGTAGCAAAGTGCTTAGCACGTAGGAAATGGGGAAGGAATGTTACCTGACTGTTGGCATGCATCATGGACTGAGTTGCAGTTATGTTGGTATCACATGTGTTTGGGTACAGCCATTCTCCCACAGACATCTGGGTTTGCATGGCTAAAATGGAGACAATGATGTAGCTTCCAATTGGGGAACATGTTGAGGGCCTTCTACAAGTACTGCAAATCTTTGGGTCTTTTTAAATCCAAGGGTCTAATGGCATTCCTTGATGCACTCAGAGTATGTCATGGTAGGAGGTGCCAGATAATAGTGGTGATTTCCCTGGGACTTGCTGCATTGTGTTGTGGAGTTTAGTGATATATGTCCCTGACATTTTACACATTTAATCTACAGTATACATTTCCATGCCAAGTGTGTAGCATATCCGAGCAACATGACTCCATTGGGACAAATACCACTTAGTGAAGTGTGGATTGTGTGTCTGTCTCCAGTGTGGCACGAGTAATTCCATATCACCTTCTCCAGGCTACTGTACTGTTGTCAGCAACATGACATGTTCTGGGCGCATCAGTTCGCATTGTTGTGTTATTGTGTTATTGTGTATGTGACAAACAGATGCCTGCATGACCTTGTGTGGTATCTTTGGGAATGGAGTTGGCATTGGCCTACTGTTGCATGACAATAATGGAAACTGAGGTATTCTCCATGAGGAAAAACATTAAAGGTGATGAGGTCTCCTACTTGTTCAATGGTTACTCTGATTGCACAATTTCAGCCAGGCAATTGTAGTTATCTGAGATCCATGTGGGCAACTGTTGAAATTTCAGATGGCATGCATGCATATGGTATGGTGCATGCGTGGGTTTTTTGCTGGGGCCTAGTTGACATAATGGTAATATTTGCTAATCAAGTGTGATCATGGACATGTGCTAAGACTATTTATTTTTGTGTTTGCAGCATCAGCCCTTGGAAGTGAAGGAGATAGAGCACAGCTGAGTAAGGAAGTATCCGGCCACAGGACCTCAACTCAAGACACCATGGACACAGAGGGACTGAGTAGCCCGGAGGGTGAGGGGAATGCCAAGGGAACACCAGATATTTATCCTTGACTTTCTTGGATTCTTCCTCTAGTGGTGACTTCCTCTAGTGACGGACCCAGCAGGACTTAACCTTGTACCTTCTTTGTCCACCACCCCCAGTTCTTTTGCCACCCTCCCTGTTGCTCCCCACCCAGTTGACTGTGCCTGCTCACCCAAGACGGTGGGCATTTACTTTGTCACAGACACCTCCCCCCCGCCCCTGCTCCCCCTGCTGCACTCAATGAGAGGCTATTGACCTTCTGAGGAGTATCTCTGTGGGTCAGACAGTCATTATGAATATCCAGCACACCCACTGACACCAGCCCAACAGACACACACACATCTACCACTCCATTACCCAGAACCTCCACCTCCCAGCCCCAACACGCAAATGCCCACACTCACACATGCAACAGACACCACCGAAACAAAAGCATACCTCACACACGCACACACCCAAGACACACACACCAACACAGCAGACAACTACTCCCTCAACCTCCAAATCCCCCCTTCTTCTGACCATCTGTGTGTTTCTAAGAAAGCTTTTTTGTTTGTCCTTGCCCTTTTCTCTGCTCCCTCCACCTTGTCCCAAACCCAAGAGGCCCACACCCACCTCTCAACTCATCTCTTCCACGATCAAGTCCTCCCCTGTCAACCTGCCCCCTACATGCACCCAAACCCCTCCTGACAAGAAGAAGCCCACCCCTCCTAAGAAGCAGTCCACCCCTTCTAAACCCAAACCCACCCATCCCAAATCTGACCCCCATAAGAATGATCCCTGGGGTGCCTGCCTGCCCACTTGATGCCCCTTCAGAGTCAAGTAAGAGCACAGTGATGTGCATGAACAATTCCATGTGAACTTGCCAATGTCCATGGGGGAAACATCCTGAACAACTAAGTCTAAACCACTACTTGCCTGAACCACTACTGCTAAACAACTAAAAAGTCTCTACAACTAAGTACTGAACAACTACTGTCTAAACAACAATTGTGCCTGAATAACAATTGCCTGAACAACTAATTGTTTTTTGTTTTGTTTTTTTGTGGTTCATTAGTTGTTTAGAATATATCTATATATATTAGTTGTTCAGGCAATTGGTATTCAGGCACAATTGTTTAGACAGTAGTTGTTCAGTACTTAGTTGTAGAGACTTTTTAGTTGTTTAGCAGTAGTGGTTCAGGCAAGTAGTGGTTTAGGACCTAGTTGTTCTGTCACATATTCTGTCCATGGCCTTTACCAGTTTGGTTCAAAACAAAGCCTGGTTCTTGTTTTTTTGGGCACACATTTGCCCAGCAATTCCTTTTCTACCTTTAAACTGTTCCTGAGTAACTTGTCTTGTCTACTTGCAGTTGTGTGTGTTTCAGCCTGCTTGCTGATTCATTTGCTGTTGTTTGCAGTATCTGATGTTGTGGGCCATGCTGGTGTCCCCCAAGACATGGTAGGTGTTGACCTTATTGGTATGTGTTTGTTAATGGAATTGTGGTGTAATTGCATTGTGTTCTGTTTGGTATGGTAAGTATTTGATCTTGTTTTGTCTAATGTGAGCATATATGTAGTTAGACTTGTCCCCCTGATATGGATTATGGATTCATCTAATGTGTGGCAGCTTGAGTTTTGTTTGTGTAGACATGGAAAGTGTTCAATTATGCTACTATTTTTTGCATTTGACGGTGCATGTGTCCATTTTGCTGTTTGTATCTTGCAGTTGCTTGTAAATGTATGTCCCATGTAGTTGTAGTAGTATCTCCTTTGTTGACTAGCACTTCCACTTTGTGCAGATTGGCATGTCACTTGAGTGTATTATTATTTGTCCTAGAGATACCTGAAGGGCCAGTTCCTGTGCAAATGTTGTTTAAGAGGCATGTGCAAAGTGATATGTGTAGCATCATTTCCTGAGTGCATCTGATGCCCCCATCCCTATTGTGCAAGTATGGTTTATATAATGAGCTTTGTATATTTGTCTCTGTATATTGTGCATCACGTTGTCCTTCCATTGTGTTGCAATGTGGGTGATGTGGGTGTCCAATGCATGTTTCTTTAATGAGAGGGATGTGTGTGCTCCATGCCACACCCATACATATGTGCGTTGTATGTGATGACAGTCCATGGCATGGGTGCAATGTGAGTATTTTTAGATTCAATATTGCTATGTTGTTTTTTGTTGTGAGACACAGTGTTGTGTACACTTTACTGACTCTGTGCTGAGATGAGCAGACATGTACTTTTGTGTAGTGTTGTGTGCAGTGTGAGTGACCTGCCCAAAGAGGGCGTTAGATGACTGTGAATGTGTCCTTCTTTGTGTATGATTCCAACTCGGGACACAATGACAAGTGTACTTGGTGCCCGTACTGTGACCCCAATATCATGTGGATGATGGTGCGATGATCTGTTGTTGAGCGTAATGACACAGGTAGGTGTGTGTACTTACGGTCAGTTGCGTCCACAGCTGAATATATTTTGTGGCCCACCGCAGTGGTAGGGCATTTGTGATGGGTCCCATGGCAGCACTGGAGATGTAAGGCTGCCTGCAGGTAAGTTTCTCCATTATAGTCTCCATTTCCACCTGCTGATGCGTAGTACTTGGACCGCCATGGCTACATTGGCGGTCTCCAGCCTCATAATGTGTCCGGCAGAAACACTGTCTCCTCCGGTCTGTTTGTGTTGTCTCATGGCCACCACTATGCACTCTGCTGCCTGGCGGTGCCGGCTGCCCGCAGAAGTCTTTGCCCTATAGGCCCACATGACTCGTAATTTGGCAGTCCGACAGCCAAACAGACAGCAGTCGGACTGCGAACACCACCATGGTGGTCGTCAGACAATCAAACTCGTAATAAGGCCCTTAGACCAAAGACCAATTTCTGACTTGAAAGAGAGCAGACCTTTGTACCTTTTCTGATTACTCAGAGTATAAGGCTTCAAGCTAAACACTCTTTCTACTTCCTCAACTTATGCTGGGGTTCCCAGAATGCGGAGTCCTTCCTCTTTACCTATTTATAAATTCTCTTTCACACATTTATTTCTTAATTTAGCTAGAGATAGTTTCTTTTTGGAACAATCAATCTGGATAATTTTCATTCTCCACAAATTGATTATTTGCACCTTGCATCTTATAATATCTTGTTTTATAGGGCGTGGACAGTAGAACTTCTTACCGGTATTAATATCATTTATTAATTCTTGCAAATTTTCGTTATTATAACAAAATGATATTTTGAATATAAACCTTTAAGTTTGCATATCATCCTTTCTGTTGATATTGTAAATTTGTATTGATTTCAAGAAATGCGAAGGACTTCTTGATGCTAGCTCTCCCTCAGCACTTCAAGTCTGTTTGTTAACTACAGAAAGATATTTAGGGACCCTCACCCCATCCTTATCCAGAAATTGATGGAAAGAGAAGAATACCTTAATCATGAGTGCTGCATGAGTTACCTATTGTAGTCATGGAAGAAGACAATATAAACTCTTGTCAGCGTTTATTACTAGAAACTATCCTTAGGATATCTGAGCTATTGAAAAGCACAAATACATTATGTTGAAGAATAGCATCAATGTTTTGTAGTCTAGTGTACTGAACCTTAAAAGAACTGAGGGATCATTTCAGATACATCTAACCCACAATCGCTGCATGTATTCAACTTTTGCACAAGCCAAACTATTATAAGTGAAGCACAAATGTGTGCTTTTAGGTTTCTATTGAAAATGCCTGTCCAGTGGGGTTTACATGGGATTTAATTAAGTTAAACCAAAAACAGACATCGAAAATATAACTTGCTAAATTCAAGTGCACAGAATATATGGTATCTGGCAGTGGTAGCTGTGTATGTGATGAAGAAAGCTATGCTCATAGTTGTATTTAATACTGCAGCAGGTTTCCTGTTGAGAATGTCTGGTGAGTGTCCGGAGCGGTAGATCAGTGACTGACAGAAAGGCAATTTATTTTGGTCTTGTCGTAGTTTGGACTCTTGCTCTGAGCAAGACTGCTGGTCTCAGGATGACAGTACTTTAGTTTGTAGGTGACTAAGGGGGTTATTCCAACTTTGGAGGAAGTGGTAATCCGTCCCAAAAGTGACGGTAAAGTGACGGATATACCACCAGCCGTATTACGAGTCCATTATATCCTATGGAACTCGTAATACGGCTGGTGGTAAATCCGTCACATTTGGGACGGATTACCACCTCCTCCAAAGTTGGAATAACCCCCTAAGTTTCTTCCTACAACTAATTGTAACTGTTGTCCAAACCTTACCGGCTTACTAGCAGTACCTCACCAGAAACACTATAGTAAAAGGTGATTTGTAGCAGTCGCTTACGCATGGACTCAAAGTAAGATCTCTCAGGGTTGTCGTGGTTAAACGGAAATTACCCTTTTCTATCAGATTTATTATGTCTCATACAAACAAAGGCAATAATACAGATGCAGTGAAGTTATAATAGTTTTTATTCAACATAACTGCAATTTGCGATAAGTTGCATGAACTGCAATGATTAGGATAATGAATATACCAAGCAACAGTATTGTGAAGAGGAGAGTCATTGTTATAAAGACCCCCACCATTATGCACTATATGAAAGAAATATATGTATATGTAAAAAATGGAATAAGCCCTAATACCCTAAGGAGAGTAAGTCTAACCTCCTACCTATAAAAGGAGAGCTGGGTTTGTTAAACCTAATCTGCCAAAACCGTGTCCATGAGAGGAGCCCCCAACCCTCGTTACCTTGGAATGAGGTCTCTATCTCAGACTCCGCAGGGACACGAAGACAGGGTCAGCGTCAAGATGACTGCAGCATAGGTATCAGCGATGGTGGCGATGCCCTCTGGTCGGAATCCCTCTGATTATCTGTCTAAAAGTGTGTTGTATTTATACAGATCTACAAGGTCCCCTGACATAAGTGTTATTCATAACAATAGATAACAGGCATGCTTGGGACGGCAATTAATATAAACAGTCCCTCGAAAGTATAGAGAGGGAAAATCCCTAAGTGTGAATGCCTACTGTATGTTTGTCTTTCGTGCTTGATCTTGACGCCTTGGCGCAGTGACACTGATAATAGAACCCATAACAAGTGGCCTAACTATAAACAAGGCCGCCATTTTAAAGGAAATAAATAATTAAATGGACTAAGCCAGAGCAAGCTAAGTAGGTTAAAAGTCACTGGGTGACGGGGGCACGAGTTTACAAGCCTACGGCTAAGCTAACTCCTGCTAACCCGTTAAAACAAACTAGGATTCACTACAGTCTTAGGTAATTTAGGATTCAGAGATTATATTGCCATCCAGTGAGAAATTTCTGTGAAATAGTCTGAGATTTCAGAATGAAGAATGAGAGTATAATCTGGGAAGGAAAACATAGGTGTGCCTTTGGTCAAGAGTACAATGGGGGGTTATTCCCTCACAAACATGACACAAACGTGACATATTCTGTCCGCCTTGTTACAGTTTCATTATATCCAATGTCACTTGTAACACCACAGACAAGTTATCTCTCACATTTGTGCCCAACTGTAAATCAGACCCTAGATGTCTTAAAGGGATGTGGTGGACAGAGGTAAGAGCAGAGTGCTCATAAATGAGTCTAGTACTGGGAAAGGTTTAGGAATAGAGAGTGAACTGTTCAAAGGAGAAGGCAAAAGAGCAATCAAAATGATAGGAAATAAAATAGCTGATACCATGTTTTGTATTATGATGCTTGGAATTATGAGACCAAAGTAGATGAAGAAGATAGTGTATTATGGTGATCAAATAGTGAGTAAATGTGAATAAAGTGCAGTTTTGGTTGTGTAAAAAGGGCAGACTGAAACTGGTTAAATAAGACATGAGTGGTGCAAAAGAAAGTCAGATAGGAGCGGGGGTGATTAAAGAGAGGCATTTGGAGCTATGAGACACAGTGACACTTTGCAAATTTTGCAGAATAACATAGGTCAGCTCAGGATGTCTTGACTAAAGGATGGCAATGGAATAAATTGAAGCATTGATGATACGTACCATTGATAAAAGAGTGGCCAAAGAGAGATATCAGCCAAGATGGGTATTAGAGGGAAAGAGGTTTGACGATTTGGGAATTGAAAGAGTGAGCTGGTGCAGACCAGGGCTTAGCAATCTTAAATTTAGGAATTATCTCTGCTGGGGATTTCTGAGAGTGAATAAATAGTTTGAGGATAGGAGGCAATGAATATCTTGGTAGAGTTAGAGCTGATAAGAGAGAGAGAGACCAGGATGGGTTGTTTAATGTTTGTGATGTTGGTGAAAAGGCAATTTTTCCATGGTCAAAGAACCATGTGCTATTGCGGGGTCCAGATGGCAAGACTAAGGGCCATATTTATGAAGGAGTTGCATCGCTCTTGAACTACATAATATGGTGCAAGAGCGAATCAACTCTTAAGGTACATTTATCAAGCCAGGCAACACCACCTTTTGTGGACTTGCCTGGTTTTATAAATCTAGAGTACTTAACTCCACCCCCCCCCATCACGTCAGTTAATGGCCCATTCAGACTCTGATTATCCCACTATTGTGTGACTGTCTGGATAGAATTCACAAAGTCCTAACTGTCAGTTACACGTAGTCAATTGACACCAGAAAGATAATTACTCAAACGCTCATTATTAGCAGGCTGGACTAAGTTAACTCTCATTACGTACAAATCACTTCAGACAATATAAAACTCAGTGCCAAGACTCATTGTTGACCTCCCCAGGTGGATATATATCACTTTGCACCTCAAGAAGCTCCACTGGCTCCCAAACCAGAAGAGATGCCAGTTCAAGATGCTGACCCTAGCATACAAATTCCTGCACAACAAAGGACCAATATACATCAACAAATGATTGACCTTCCACCAACCAACCAGGCACATGTGATCGCCTCCCTTTTCCTTGCAGATACCCTTTAGATCCACCAATTCAATAGAGAAGGACATGCCTTCTTTCACCTGGTGGCAAAAGTCTAAAACACCCTTCCCCTGCCCCTCAGAAATGCTGCATCGCTCCAGGAATTCATAAAAGGACTCAAGACATGTCTGTTTGAATGAACAGAGCTCAGTGAAGCAGATAGCAACACCAGTGCCTTGAAAGCCTCACGGGTGATTTGCTGTGCTTTATAAATCCTGATTGATTGATTGATTGAGTCATGTGACCTAAGACAGGTTGCAGGCACAGAGGACTAAGAGCAGGAAAATGCCAACTTTCTAAAAGTGGCATTTTCAGAATTGTAATGATACATCTGACTTTACCATTGAAGAGGGTTCATCATTACAGGTTCATAGACACCAAACATGATCCATCTAGAACCTCATCTTTAGAAATTACAGCTTATTAAATATATTAAGGAATCCCAATGTTATCCTATGAAAGGGGTAGGCCTCACAGTAATTAAAAATGGATTTGGGAGTTTTTCACTAATAGGACATATAAAATGTAAAAGTATATGTCCTACCTTTTCATTACAAAGCACCCTGTCCTAAAGGCTACCTAAGGTCTACCTTAAAGGTGACTTGTATATAATAAAATAGTACTTCAAGGCTTGGCAAGGGTGTTAAATGCCAAGTTGATATAGCAGTGGACATTGCCTTCAGACTGCAAAGGCAGGCCTGGGGCATGTTTTAAAGTGCTACTTACTTGGGTGGCACAATAAGTGCAATCACACTGGGACCAGGGCAGGGAGGCAGGGATGCCAATCAAATCATGTTTTGGAGAGAGAGCATAAGCGCTTTAGCACTGGTTAGCAGTGGTAAAGTGCACAGAGTCCTAAGGCCAACAAGCAAAAATCCAGCAAAAAGTAGGAGTAGGAAAGCAAAAGGTTTGGGAGTGGCCCTCGAAAGAGGGCCATTTCCAACTCTTTAGAATTTAAAACACCTACTGCAGAGTTCCTTGTGCATCCAACTTTCAGACAACATCAAAAATGTTGAGATAACGCTTTTGATTAATGTTCCTGCCAGAGAGAGAGATCAGAGTTTTGTCTAGGGGCAGTTTTGAAGTGCCATAAAGTAACACAGAGGGTTAATATGCCTGCTGCAAAGAACAGATCTGCATTTTATGTGGATAGCTGAGTGTATTAGTAAAGCCAGTCTCTATCAATACTTTAAAACAAATGAAATGTATGTGAGACAAGGTCTATGTAAAGATGAGGGGTACTTTTGTTGGGTGGTACTGAGGGAATCTTAGAAGGAGGGCATGAGGGGAGCTCTGAAGCCGGTCCTGTGTCAGACATTTAAATGCAAAAACCTCACAAGCCTCAGTGCTGCTTTTTAGTTACTGCCCACTGTTTATTACACCTGTGTCCCTAGTCTAACTTGCTCTCATACCAGGTTGTCAAATAATGATTATACCTGGGTGAAATTTTCTTTATGCCGGCTTCAACTAAAATATAGCACCAAATGCAGTTTAGAATATTTACATGTAATTTTGGGTCATTTTTCTGAAATTTTGCATAGATATGTGTTAGACTTTTCATCCCTGGCGTGGTCTCCCTTAACTTTTTGCCTCTGTTCCCCAGGTTGTTGATGTGTGCTGGACTCTGATTTTACTGATTTTGTTACTCTGGGCACTTTACCACTGCTAACCAGTGCTAAAGTGCAAGTGCTCCTTTGCAAAATGTGTATGTAATTGGCTTATCCATGATTGGCATATTTGATTTACTAGTAAGTCCCTAGTAAGTGCATTGGAGGTGCCAGGGCCTGTAAATCAAATGCTACTAGTGGGCCTGCAGCAATGGTTGTGCCACCCACATAAGTAGCTCTGTAATCATGTCTCAGATCTGCCACTGCAGTGTCTGTGTGTGCAGTTTTAACTGTAAATTCGACTTGGCAAGTGTACCCATTTGCCAGGCCTAAACCTTTCCTTTTCTTACATGTCAGACACCCCTAAGGTAGGCCCTAGGTAGCCCCAAGTGCAGGGTGCAGTGTAAGGAAACATAGTAATGTGTTTTATATGTCCTGACTGTGAAATATTGCTAAATTCGTTTTTCACTGTTGCAAGGCCTGCCCCTCTCATAGGTTAACATGGGAGTTACCTTTAAATCTGATGAAAGTGTAGATTCCCTTTGGGAGCGGATGGACATGTGGAGTTTCGGGTCTCTGAGCTCACAGTTTAAAAATACATATTTTAGTAAAGTTGATTTTAAGATTGTGTGTTTGAAAATGCCACTTTTAGAAAGCAAGCATTTTCTTGCTTATACCATTTCTGTGACTCTGCCTGTTTGTGGATTCCCTGTCTTGGTCAGTTTGACAGTTGGGCTGGTTGCACCTCACACTAGACAATGACACAAAGGGAACTGGGGTGTTGTCTGCATTTCATGATGAGCCATCTGTGCTAGAAGGGAGGGGAGGAGTGGTCACTTACACCTGAAAGGGCTGTGCCTGTCCTCAGACAATGCAGTCTCCAACCCCCTGGTGAGTGTCTGGGGCCTGGCCGGGCAATGCAGGATTCAACATTCAAAAGAGACATTACTTTGAAGTAGGCCTACTTCAAAGGAGAAATTGGGTATAAGAAGGGCACCCAAAACCACAGATTTTAGAACATTTCTGGAAAAAAGAGGAACCTCTGCCTGGAGAAGAGCTGAAGAGCTGAGGAAGAAGAGTTGCCTTGCCTGTGACTGTGCTTTGTGGATCTATCCTGCAGTTGCTGGTTCTGCCAGAGCAAGAGGGCAAAGACTAGACTTTGTGTGCCTTCCATCTTGTGAAGAAATCTCCAAGGGCTTGATTTAGAGCTTGCCTCCTGTTGTTTGAAGTCTCAGGACAGCAAAGACTTCTCTCTGCCAGCACCTGGAGTCTCTGGGGAGACTCCAGCTCTGACAAGTGGTGCCCTTTCCAGTCCCTGGGCCCTTGAAAGCAAAGCTGGTGAAAATCCAATGAAATCGACTTTGGACGACTTCAGATCGACGCCGCTGCTGAATCCGGTGACGCCGCCTGCACCCGACTCCGTGATCTTCGCTGGAACGCGCCGACCTTCACATGCCCGACATCACTGCAGTCCCGCCGAAGTCCGCGACTCCGTGGAAGTCGCCGCACCACGTCGTGACCGACACCGCTCAAAGTGCGTGGATTCAATGTTTCACACAGACGCCGCAATCCCCGACTTCGCGCATCGGCTCGTTTTAATTTCTTCACCAAGGTACTGTACCTGGGGGTCTACGTGACTCCGTGTCCGGCGCCGCTGGTGTCGGATTGTTGGGAACAACTCCGTTACGATGCTGTGTTAACACCTCATCGAAGCATTTTGTGTTTCTAAGCGCTATTTTTGAGTTTAATCTTTAAAAATTCATAACTTGACTTGTGTATGTCGGATTTTTGTCATTTGGGTCTTGTTTTGTTTAGATAAATAATTCCTATTTATCTAAACCTGTTGTGTGTCATTTTGTAGTGTTTTCATTAAGTTACTGTGTGTGTTGGTACACATACTTTACACCTAGCACTCTGAAGTTAAGCTTACTGCTCTACCAAGCTACCAAGGGGGTAAGCAGGGTTTAGCTGAGGGTGATTTTATTTTACCCTGACTAGAGTGAGGGGGCTTGCTTGAACAGGGGGTAACTTGACTGTCAACCAAAGACCCCATTTCTAACAATATGCAAATACAAAAGCAAATTGGATGAATTTTGCACAAGCTTAAAACTTTGTCCTTTTGTCAGCAAGCTCCTCCAAGATTGATTTTTTTAATTGAATTTCAATTGCAAAAGTACATAACAAAATACATAGGGGCAGATTTATGAAAAGTGACACTGCACCTAGTGCAGCACTACTTTTCTTGTGCCCCTTACCGTCCCCCTAAAGCCACCATGTGTGCACCATGTTTAATACACAACCCACCATGGCAGTAGTTAGGGAACTAGCGTCAGAATATTTGACGGATTAGTGTAAACATTTCTGACGCTAATCCTACAAAGCACCCATAGGCCCATTGAAACCAATGGGAGCCTCCTTTTAATACCTACTCTGAGTAGGCCTTAAAAGTGCTCAAAAGAAATGAAGCGGCGTATTTTCAAACCCTTAAGCAGGGCAACACCCCCTTTGCATACATTATGCTTGGCGCGGTCGTAATGTAGCACAAAGCGTTATAAAGTGGTGCACTGCATGCATCGTGCCACATTGTAAATTTGGCATGGCGAGTTTGGCCTCATTGGGCCACATTAACATTAAAAAAATATTTCAATGTGGTGCAAGGAGGCACTAGGGGCTCCTAAATCTGCCCCCTAGGTTTCACATAAATACTGCAAATATTCATTATAGAGCCAATATCTGGTTATTTGTGAGTGTATATCATCCTGGGAGATTTGTGACCACATTTTAGAGAATGTCTGTTAACTGGGACAAGAGAGAGAGCTGGTAAGAGCTCAAAGAATATTGAGCTGTCAGTTTGTAACTGTTTTATAAAGAGTCATTGTCCAAGTACCTTCTCAGGTGTTCCCAGAGGTATTTTGGCCTTGCCTGTGGAACTTGTAGTTTTTCATTGCAGCAAGCAGCATCTTTAAGCCCTTCTTTTATCCAAGAAAATAGCAGCAATCCTTTCACCGATAGTAAGAGTACAGCAGTTATTTTTCTTACCAAATTTCAAACAATCAATCAGATATTTGTATAGTGCAGCATATCTCCAGGGAAGTCTCAAGGCGCTGGAGGGGGGACATGGATCACTCAAAGAGCCAGGTCTTGGGGTCCTTCCTGAACTGAGCCAGTGAGAGGGACTGCCTTTGCTAAGATGTTGGCATAGCCTAGGAGACCTAAAATAGGAGATTAGTCTATCTGGGTCTCAGTAATTTGACATGTAATTTGAACAAAACTTAACCAGTAAATTTTTACGGTTGAGCATCTCCATGCTGGGTGATAAAAAACAACTAGATCAGTGGAACAGCAAGCGTAATGTGCTGTTACAGTGAGATCCATGTCATGTAAAAACTGTGCCATACAATATATCCTGTTTATGAATTTTAAATGCAGTAATTTATGTCTGTATTTTATGGAGAGATGTTTGATTTGTGTGCAGCAGTAAGATCATACAACATTTCCCATGACTTCATTGATATTGTATTCCCATTTACCTAGCGCTGTACTATTAATTTTTGGAACGTAGTCTGCGTGAAATGGGGTTGTTCATTGAGGGGTAGAAACCCTACTGAAGCAACAGCCATAATCATTTTCAAAGTGACTAAATTAACACGTGCTTAACTCTTTGCAGCTTCACCAAAAAAAAAAAAAAATATTCAAACCTAACTTAGAGGCAATGTGTAAAGTATTTATGCAGCAAACAAACAGAAATAAAGTGAAAACACAACACTCAAAAAATCCAACACCAATTTTAAAATGATAGAGTAAAAATTATTTGACACTATCATGACAAAAATCTAGAACGTATATTTCAAAGAGTTCAACTAGGTATAGAGCTTAAAATGCAAAGACTGAGTGAAAGTCTCAAGTTCCGGCCAACCTTCATGGAGCACACGCCGGAGACAGGGACCAGGTGTAGTGTAGCCATTTTTAATATAGCTTCATGCACGTTAGTTTAACATACTAGGCCGCTGTGCACTTTGCCCTAGATCAGCCTCACACTGTTATTTTACAATAACCAGTTTTACAGTCTTGTTTTAATTTCCTCCTATCACACTGTTTAGCTTAGTTCAGCACTGTGTTCTCAAATAATGCATTCTTGATCGCCCTGTGCTTCAGTCAAGGCTACAGTCTGGTACATTGCTGGTAAACGTGGTAGAAGTATAGTGTCCAGTATTCGTAGAAAATACACATCCTTACGTAGGGACATTTTCTTAGAACATCTGTGTGTTAGTTAAAACACTTCCTAGTCCTAGTCCTATTACACGTCAGAGGGAGATTCCGATCAGGCACCTACAACTAGATGCTGACTGCCCTGTTGCAGATGCTGATGCAGATTACAGGCCTTTGCTCAGGTATGAGGGTTGATGTCTTCCCGGGGGAACCTGAACGGCAGGCTTAGAGCTTCACATGCTGTGCTCAGAATATAACTTAGAGAGAACATAATCTAGTTGCACTATGATAGCCTTATTCTTGTGCTTTACTCTCATCGTTACTATTTCAATCCTACTGTGTGGTATAGTTCTGGTTATTGCAGCTCACACTTTCCTATCTAAAATGCAGTTGTTTTATTAAACCAATCTTTAAAACTTAAACTGCCTTTGTCATTTCTATATGAGACCGTATTGTGGATGAGAGAACCGGTTGTGACCTGAGTGACCAGGGCTTCCCTGGGAAGTGCTAAGATGTCATCCTCTCGGCTGCCCAATTTTCTCTTCCCTTTGGGAGAGATGAGGCACTGCTAGTTAGCCAGAGCAAAACTAGGATTTAGAGTGACAAGGGTCTTTCACCGTGGGTCAGACTTAATCCCCCACAATTTGAACTATGTTGCCGCTCAAAATCCAGTAGTCTCATTAGGATAATGAGAGCCTACATGACATGGCGGCGCTAACGTTTGGTCAGGCTCTAATTTTCGGGTCCACCGGTATATCTCAATCTCATATAATATAATGACCCCTCAGTTCAGTATACGGAGACGTCCGTGGTACTGAGGATTTCCACCACCGCCGTATAGGTAACCCTATTTTACAGCGGGTGGTTGTTCAAACTTGAACCTTAAAAGGAAAAAAGACCCTGTCTTGGTGTACCTTCTCTGAACCTTTAGTGCTTTTATAATGGCAAATCCCAGGCTGTACAAACAGCTCTCAATATGAGACAACCACTTACAACACATTTATTAGCACATGGACTTACAGCACAGGGAGGTCCAGTCACATTTGTGGTGGACGCTCACGCAGCTTATAGAACAGAACTGTTCTATTCTTGGGTCACATTTCCAGCAGTTGATGGGAACACAAATACATTCCATACATATACAGTTGTGAACGCGCCTGGGCAGTACATGGCGTACGCATACTTAGAGATACCTCTATGTTATCAAGAACATAATAATTGGCTTGATGGCGCCCTACCCCATACAATATTACCAGTAAGGTTAGGTCCACTAAGTAATGAAGGTCCTACCTGGCCTTTATTGGCCACATATACACCTCATCCTGCGGTTGCGAACAGGGCGGTAGCTGAGGTTCGACGCTTATATACTGAATTAACAGCAATATATAGACGATTAGTACAATTTGTGATGCAGACACTAAATACAAACCCAGCGCATGCTGCTCCAGCACAACCACATGCATTAACACCAGGGATAAATCCGGTGACTGTACACTCTATTATGGGTAAAGTCCCAGCAAAACGAAAAGAGAATCCGTTTTGGCTGGCACAAAAAATTAATACGCTGGAGGCAGTATTTCCCCATACGGGACCTCAGGATAAACATAGAATATTAACTATGTGCTTGCCCTTTGGGATGGTTCCCACAGTTGAACATTGTAATACATGGGACACGGTATTTGCCGCGCTCTATACAATGGCACACAGTACACAGACACTAGCTAACCTACCCGAAGTGCTTAAACAAATTCAAGACGAATACGGGGCTGCCCCGGCCTTAGATTTAGGAATGCAACTGATTGGCAACTTTGCCACGGTTTCTTCAATTATCCTAAGTAATCTTAAAGGGGAAGCAGTTGCACTTGCAGTGCGCATGCATCTTCGTGACGTTCTGCAACAAGATCAGGAGCGGGAACTGCCTAAAATAATAGCAGAAACATATTCCAGTATCGGTTGAGATAGCCTTGGTGCCAGACCACAAAAACCTCAATTTCAGGGTAAAATTAATACAGACAATACTAAACAACAACCTGAGGGTAATAAGAAGCGCTGGGAGAAAAAACAACAAACACCTAAAAAAGAAAGGGGAGAATCTACATGCACGGAGACCCTCAGAATAGATACAATCTCCGAAATACAGAGAATTTAAAAACGCCTGATAGATATCAATACACTGATACACACCAATCTCGTTCCTTTCAGGACTCATCAGAAAAGAGAAATGAGAGAGGTGGGCGATCAGAGCGGAGAACAGAGTACGTGAAACCAAGACAGGAATCACAGCGCTCTTCGGAGGTTTCTGTTAAAAAGGAAGAGAAACCTGTACAACAAAAACAACAGTTTAAAAAGAAAAAAGTGGCAGCAGTCTCAGTTGGACATGCCACTCAGGAAGAGGGTTCTCTTGAAGAACAAGAACTGGGCTCCAGCACTGCTAGACAGCGCAGCAGAGGTCACAATAGTTCACCGGAATCTTCGAGAGCATCTGGAGGTGAAAGCAACTGATGACTTCATACAAGTAGAAACAGCAGACATGCGTGTCTCCGAACCCGATAGGGTGTATAGAGTAACTCTACAAGTGGAAGAAGACATTGAACGCACCATACACGCAATCTTTTGGGATCGTGTAGTTAAACTATATGACATTTTGTTCGCCGAACAAGATTGGCCACCTGATTTTGTCCGCACCTGCCCAGCTGGGGAGGAGGTTATTAAACCTTCCTTCTCGCCCCTTGTTCCAGAGGAACTCACTGAGTCCTATTCTATAGAATGGGCTCTCGCACAGGCACCTGCGTTATGTAGAAATTACGTGGGGTGGGACACGGATTCTCCATACCATGTAATTCCCATTAAAGGTGAACCTCAGCCACAACCGCAGTATCCCATAAAACATGAAGCAAGGGCAACGTAGAGAAATACTTACACAATTAGAATACCGGGGGTGATTGAACCCTGTGTCTCACTGATGAATAATCCCTTATTCCCTGTAGCTAAACCGGACCATTCATATAGAATAGTTTTAGACTACAGACAGTTGAACGGACATACACGTACATATGCTACACAAAATTCACATAGCACTGCACTAATGAGCAACATTGTGCGGAAAAAATATAAAACGACTTTGGATATCTCGAATGGATTCTTCTGCCAGAATATAGCACCTGAAAGCAGTGATTTAACAAGCTTTAGTGCACTAGGCTCACAGAAACAATTATGTTGTTTGCCTCAGGGGTATAAGAACAGCCCAGGACTGTTTGAAGCTCGTGTGACTGCTATTTCACACAAGTTAGATCCTGAAACGTTGTCATACGTGGATGATATATATCTCACGGATGACGAGTTGCTACAACATTTAAGACAGGTAGCCCGCATTGTTGTAAGGTTTGCTGAACTCGGCTACAAATTGAACTTAAAAAAATAAAAAATTGCCTTCCTCAGCATCCTGTTCCTGGGATATGAGCTGTCGAATGAAGGGAAGAGCCTAGCGCCACAATTTTTAGAAAAGTGTGTATAATTTCAACCACCGAATACGATTAAGAAACTCCAATCATTGTTGGGCTTTCTAAATTTTGTCAGAACATACATTCCTGATTATGCTACAAGCATAAAACCTTTATATGAATTAATACGTCCTGATTTTTCAAGCAAATTCTGGACAGTTGAACATACACATACTCTTCGAGAATTACAGGCAGATATGCTAGCAGCAAAATATTTACACACACGGGACAATAAGACACATTTGGTCATCAGGGTGATAGCTGGGGCCATTGGGTTTACTTATGTCACATTTAATGAAGGTGGGACAGTCCCGATTGCATACAAGTCACACTTGTATTCCGCTGCTGAACAACGCTTGCACCCACAGAGAAAATTCTCACTGCTGTACAGATGGCTGTTATTAGAGACCTCTTGCCCAGGGAAAACGCATTATTGTCGTTTCTCCTATTCCGGCCCTTGAGGCTGTTACAAAAGCTAGCGTCCCAAACGCAAAAGCACTTCACCCATGATGGATACAATGGGCTACGTCTTTAACAGCCACTGATGTAGACTACATTTTTGACCGAAAGTTACAACCTCAGGAATTTCTACCATATGAAGTTGAATATCCAGTTCCCGCTGACACGTTGCCTATTGATCAATATCAAGTAGTCATGTATACAGATGGCTCTGCGCAACCAGTGATTGGAACAAAACATAAATATTCTGCTGCATGTGCGGTTGTGAGCGGCTATATGGAAGGGGAGAAATTCTGTCCCCAACATACCTATACACAGACCTTAGGGGATTGTACAGCACAATTGGCTGAGCTAAAAGCTTTACTAATGGCACTAGAACATACAGATCCAACACAGTTCACACTGATTGTTTGTGATTCGTATTATTGCGTCCAGTCTTTTAATGAATACCTGCTTTACTGGCGCTTGAATGGGTTCAGAGATTCGAAAGGCAACACCATAAAACACAGACTACTGTGGGGGAAGGTAGCAGACCTGAAAAAGACGCTACCCAAAGTCCATGTTGTGCATACACTTGGTCACCAGCGTGTTGGAATACACGTTGCTGGAAAAACTTTGGCTGATGAAGCCGCAAAGTCGGCAGTGGCAGTTGCCACTGTAGCTGCAGTAACTCGTTCGAGTTCCAAACCAGACACAGACATTATGGCTGCCATAAAAGCTATGGTTGATGGTACGCCTTATCCTAAAGGATTTCCTAATAAATACCAATACTTGATGGGAAGTATGCTGAACGCTGAAGTTAAAATTCCAGGCGTAGGCATACGCGACATTCCCAATAAAGATGTAAGACCACAATTGATCAATCAGCGCATGAGGGAGTGGCATCTGCACATGCTGGCGTGGCAGCTACAATTTTACTCTTGCAGGCCCATTATTGGTGGCCTGGTCTCTATAAAGAGACTAAGCAGTATGTCATTTGTTGTGACATCTGTCAACAAATTAAAGTTTCCACAGCTAAGTGCCCGCCGCAGACACCCCTCTTAATCTCAAACAGAACATTACAATGTGTGTACCTGGATCATTGTGGGCCATTAACACTGGATAGTGCATACAAATATATGCTAGTTGCTGTTGATTTTTGCTCCAGATTTGTGTGGGTGTGGCCACAACGCTCGGCTGACGCTTGGACTGTTATTAAAGATTTGCAAGTCTTTGTCGGTACATATGCAGTTGCGGCATTCCATTCGGACCAGAGCCTTGCTTTTGCCTCAAGGGCATTCAGGGACACCATGGCTACGTTGGGGGTCCAGCTCCAGTACTCGTCTCCATTTTCATCCAGAGGGAAATTCTGTCGTGGAGCAATTAAACCGCGATTTAAAGCAATCCTTAACAGCCAGGGTCTTAGGTACGGGTCGTAGTAGTCTAACCCACCTGTATGGAGTTCAAAGAGCACTTAATAACCTGCCTAGAAGGTCCCTAGGGGGGTCGTACTTCATATGAGCGCCTGTTCGGAACACAAATGTTTGTTCTTGATCTTGATGGTCCACCTTTTGACATAAATGATCGTGTCACTGTTTTCAGGAATTACAACAGTTCTGTGAAGATAACTCTTCTAAAAGTGCTGCCTCCGCAGGAATTAAGGATGTGCCAGTAACTCCTACCGGCTGGATTCCCAGGATTGGGGATCTTTTGCGTGAAAAGGTCGCAGTGAAAAAATAATTTGGCCCTTCTTATCGTGCACCAGTCCCTGTGTTGGGGTTACACGGAACCAGAACTGTTATTCTACCCCCGTTGCCAGGTGCCAAAGAAAATCGCTTTGTTTCTATTGACAATGTCAAGTTACAACATGTGGCCGATTCTACACAGCCAACCAAGAGGAACGTCCAGTAGTTCCCGAATCCCTCTCACTACTGGAGAAGAAGTTCCGCTTCAAGGTGTTTATACCAACACTGTTGACTCTCCGAGCTTGAGGAGGGTGGATGCTGATTTTGCATTAGTTCCACTAACAACGACCAGCTTAGAAACATTTGATCAAGTCACCATGACTACAAATGTGACAGATGGTGCTGTCTACAGTGTACCACCACAGGAAACACAAACTCCTCCATTGAATGTGGCAACGCCTTTTGCATGAACTGCCTCTGGTTACTTTGCCGACAACAACGATGGTCTATCGGACTCGTTTGCCTCTTCGACTGCTGACCTGTCAGGTCCATGTAAGCTGATACATTGGCTTAAAGATACATATTTTGTTTTTTCCATGGAACTATCTGTGCCTTTTATTGACTATGCTAGCATTTTTTCTTTGGATTGGGTTTGTAATTACCTTTTTTCTGTTGATACATGGTCATTTTCTTCCCGGGAGATCAGCGGTTGAACAGGTGGAGGAGGTGTTGAAACCACATTTTTCATCACATAAGGTTCGAAGAGACTTGTCCTTTGTGAACATTTCTGCAGTGCTGATTCCGGATGGGATTGTGTGGGATAAAGTAATGTTTGATATATACGGTCCCACTGAAATAATTCAAATACCGTATGTGCTAAAGTTATCTATGAATGATATAGTCATACCGGCATTGTATCTGATGATTGGGATGTGAAAACAGTTGATTCAATGATGACAGACTTGCAATATTATACTGTCTATGAAAATGAGGATGTTTACCAGTTTAGAGACAATTATGGTGACATATATTGCTATAATTATTATGGGCACCACTTCATACATTAAGCAAGCAGTCCAAAAACTATATTTGACTATACGCAATGGGAACATTGCCCAACTCCCCCGCAAGGGAGCTCAAAAACTTATTTTGAAAAATTGACGTACTTCTCTGGGCATCATCAAAAAAATGCTGAATCATATTATTTTAAGATAACTACGACTAGGGATAAACAAATGTTGTGGACCAACACAAAATGTATATATTCGGACTCCTTTGTTTCCCGGTTATCAATTGAAGGTTATGAATATTGGTCAAAAAATGTTGATTTGAAAAGTGTTTGGGGAACAAAAAATTGGCAAACCAATGGTAGAGAAACATTGTTTAGAGCATGTTGCATCCCATTTCAAATGATTTTTTTAAATGAAACAGTACAACAGACCAGTTGCATAGGCTTAGCTACAATCAGAGAATTAAACATGCCCAGCATACCTGCCCCTGCAAAATTTGATAACTGGCAAAAGTACACAAATGCGACTTTTAGTGAGCTTAATGAATGGGTCCGGAATGGTACATTTAACACTTGACAGACAAGTCCAGGCGGATGGTTATTGTGGCCAATAGATATCAACGGGTGCCATCAACATTTTGTCACCTCCTCGGGGGTGTCCGAACGAGTAGGTCTGACCCTAGACACCAGAACATGCTGAAATAATTACAACATATAGTGTGGGAAAATTGTGCCTGCCAGCAATGGCGAAAATCATCCTCGCTAGATGCAGTTAAGACACATCTCACTCTCCTGTCTAATAACACTGACTTACAAGATTTTTTGTTAGGCCCAAAGATACCACGTAGGAAGCGTTTCTTGTATGAGGTATTCAATGAAATATGGACATTTTCCCAACAAGAGGCTGCAGCCCGGTTAAGGCAGATAGATCAGGAAAATCTGAAAAAAGCATTAGCTGTTGTGGATAATGGAATTCACACCTTGTTCGACCAGATATATACAATTAACAACATTGTTTCTTCTGCTATAGACATTATACGATCTGATATGTCTTCTTTGTATCATGGACAGAGTCAGACTAGGTCCATTATGCAGTTGGGTGACACTTGAGACATTGAGGGCGGGTCGCGTTCCGTGGCAGCACATCAGTGCCAGGGAAATATTTTTTTCCTTTAATTTGACGTGACAACAACAACTAATGGCTAAGAAGGAGGCGACTTATGTCATGCTCAACATTAGAAAGTTAGGAAGATTGCCTTTTACCGTGGCCGAGATTCCCTCAGCAGAGTGGTTGATACACAGGGTTATTAATCCGTCTATTTCTACATTACAATTCACTTCTTGTTTGAAACATGTTCCGGTAGGCAGATATGAAAAGTTGGGAGATAGTTACATCCATGAGGTGTGGGAGCTTCCCTTCTCGTACAAATGCCTCAATGGCATGAAAGAGGTCTTTCTTAGCGGCAGTGAATGTGAGACTTCTGTCAGCCATTCAATGATTTGTAAGCAGCTGTCCTTGCATGGGGCGTGTAATGCATCAGTTGCGAACTTGGCTTGCTATCTGAAGGGAGTTCCAGTCCCCTTGATTAAACGCACGTTCCAGGTGCTTTCAAACAGCAGCTACGTCCTCCTCAATAGTGAAGACTGTTGTGGCTTGCGGGCCGGAATAGTTTACGTTGTTTCGGTCACTAAGGTCGTTACATGCTGCGGGAACGTGTTGTTTCCCCCCACCAAGATTAGGTAGGTAGCGGATATTTGGCCTCACATTGCTACTTCCAAGGTGAATTTTGACAAGTTAAGTAGACTGAAGGCTTTATTGTTTCAGAAGCATGTGGCCCTTACATCTGCACGCGAGACTTATGCACTTTAGGTGGCAAGGTCATCGGCGGAAATACAGTCCATGTTAAATACAAACTTTCCGAGACACTTTGGTGAACTCGTGAGACGTATATTTAATGTGTCCAGCACGGCTGGATTAGCAAATTTTTTCGAAGCTGTTGGTATTGGTTTCGTTCACACCTTTTCTTACATATTAGGTTTAATACCTTCGGCTATTCGTTAAATTTTCGGAAGCATTTTTGGGGGATTTGCAATAACTTTGGCTTTATTAGCCAGCATTTTGCTGTTGCTGTTGTTTTTCGGCAATGGCTGTCCAGTCGCAACAAGGACGAATGTGGGCGATCCCATCAACGCAGCTGTGTCGTGAACGTATGATGCAGCACTTTGGAGCAACACTCCTGGAACATTTGGAGTGTGACTGGTCTCTGCCATTCAGACCGGTTTTGGATTATGTGCAGCCCGTGTTTCGGTGCCGTTGGTGCTCTTTTGAACATACACTGGACGTTTGTCTCTCACAGCAACGCCCCCCAGTGATTGATGCTGATCTGTTGATCTTCTCGATAAGAGTTCATTATTAGAATCTCCTGTTTTCCATGACTGATGCGTGATTTGGATCTATCCTAAAGTGACATTTTCCTTTAAATTTGGCATTTGGCTGCATGCTCATTTTAAAATTGCAAATTAGTATGCTTATGTGTCCTCTTAACTTGTTAAAATTGAATAGGGTTTCGAATATATTTTAGCTTAGGGCATTTTAGCTCGGCTTAAACCACTTTCTACCGGCAAGGGGAGGGTGTAGTGTAGCCATTTTTAATATAGCTTCATGCACGTTAGTTTAACATACTAGGCCGCTGTGCACTTTGCCCTAGATCAGCCTCACACTGTTATTTTACAATAACCAGTTTTACAGTCTTGTTTTAATTTCCTCCTATCACACCGTTTAGCTTAGTTCAGCACTGTGTTCTCAAATAATGCATTCTTGATCACCCTGTGCTTCAGTCAAGGTTACAGTCTGGTACATTGCCGGTAAACGTGGTAGAAGTTTAGTCTCCAGTATTCATAGAACATACACATCCGTACGTATGGACATTTTCTTAGAACATCTGTGTGTTAGTTATAAAAACACTTCCTAGTCCTAGTACACGTCAGAGGGAGATTCCGAACAGGAACCTACAACTAGATGCTGACTGCCCTGTTGCAGATGCTGATGCAGATTACAGGCCTTTGCTCAGGTATGAGGGTTGATGTCCTCCCGGGGGAATCTGAACTGCAGGCTTAGAGCTTCACATGCTGTGCTCAGAATATAACTTAGAGAGAACATAATCGAGTTGCTCTATGATAGCCTTATTCTTGTGCTTCACTCTCATCGTTACTATTTCAATCCTACTGTGTTGTGTAGGTCTGCTTATTGCAGCTCACGCTTTGCTATCTAAAAAGCAGCCATTTTATTAAACCAATCTTTAAAACTTAAACTGCCTTTGTCATTTCTATATGAGACAGTACTTTGTATGAGAGAACCGGTTGTGACCTGAGTGACCACGACTTCACTGGGAAGTGCTAAGATGTCATGCGCTCGGCTGCCCAATTGTCTCTTCTCTTTGGGAGAGATGAGGCACTGCTAGTTAGCTGGAGCAAAACCTGGATTTAGAGTGACAAGGGTCCTTCACTGTGGGTCAGACTTAGTCCCCCACACTGTGAACGATCTTGCCGCTCAAAATCCAGTAGTCTCATAAGGATAATGAGAGCATACGCGACACAGGTTAGACCCTCTGAAAAATGTACTTTCTAAAGTCCAGCATGAAAAGTTCTATTCACTGTGGAGCAGTAAATGTCTTGTGGGTGGTCGTCACTATAGCACGAAGAGCTTGTTGGGCATTGCCTACGATTGAAGCTATAGTGAAAAGATCCTGTTGACCGCCACGAGAGGTCATTGTTGGAGATTCACATTGGCAGTCACTTCAGGCTGTTGATGCTGTAGCTCGAAGTGCAGACCTGGCATTGCTGGCAGTCACTGAAGAGTGGGGTTCGCAGGGGCGTCACATTGGCGGTCGGTAAAGGCAAACAAATGTCATCACCACAGGCCAGTTCACGGCCAAGAAGCAACCAAAACTTTAGGAGTTCTCCTTTTCTTCAAGGTGGAGCTCTACTGATGTCACACTGAGGGTCTAGGGCCTGAGATGCACTTGGGGATCAGAACCTCACTTCTGCAGAGGGCATCAGGGCTCAAGCAGGTCCAGTTGCAGGTACAGCTGGGCAGTTGCAGGGAGGCCTAAAGCTTGTTTTATCCCTGTTTTTCAGAACAAGAGGTCAGTCAACTGGTGTTTGGAATCACTACAGTCTAGGTTGAAGTGTGCAGGTCCAGCCTTCTTTCTCAGTAAGCAGGGCAGGCTTCAAGTAGGTCCAATTCCAGATCCAGGCAGGTCCAGTGCAGCAGGTCAGCTGAGCGGTCCTTTTTCTGTACCATCCACAGGTCCAGGAGTGCATTTAAGAGTGGGTCTGAGAGTCCCCTCTTTGTACCTAGTGCCAAATTTGAAGTGGAAGAAATATCTAGAGTCTTCCTCCTATGAAAGTGTATTGTAGTTGTCTGCATCTTTCAAATCCTTTCTACACAAGACATATTAATTAGTGCTACTCTCCGAGCATATGGCTGGGACTCTGAAGTTCAGGCCCACCATGTGAAACCAAAATGCTGATGTTAAAGTCCTCATTCTTCTTGCCAAGGCAGTGAAAGGTGTAGTATACTTTCAATGTACTGAGACAGTGGAGAAGGTTGTGCAGTTGGTGTATTCACACACTTTCTGTACTTAACTGTTTGGATATTCCCCCTTAACTCCAGGCTCCTGTACCTTCCTAACATCATCTTTAGCATTTGTTAGCCTCCAGTTTTTACTGCTCAACTGTCATGACTTCCTGGAAACGCATCTTTAACATCTCAATTCTTATTTGATGTGGGAAGAAGTAATGAGATAGATAAGCAGAGTTTTGATAATAAATTATGTTAAAACGGAAAAAGAAATGTCTCAATTTGTAACAGGACATATTTTTCAGGAAAATACCTGAACTATTGTCCTGGGACGTTTGGATAGTTGCCTGTTACCACAGTTGCACATACCTGGCATCCCAGTTTGAAAATAATGTGCATGTAATGAATATGTCTGTTGCAGATGGATGATGTGCTATTTGATTTGGAAATTGCTAGAAAATATCAAACTCTACATCTGCATTCTACCAAGCCATGTACTGACTCAGGCCAATGTGAAAGGAAAAGTTCACAGAGTGGCATTACCTCAGTGCAGGCCTCTGCTGGAATATTCCTTCCAGAGTACTTGTGTCCAGCAAATCTTCTGAGACATACTGATAAGACAGAGTCATGCTTCATATACAGTAATGCAAAAATATTGTGTCAAGAATATTGTGATGACAAACATACTTAGAATATTTAGAAGGTAACAATATTGTTTTATGTGTTGTTTAATATCTGTAAAAGCATTATTGTTTTTAACATTGGTGTTAAAAATATTGTTGTTATGATTATTTGTTATTTTGTTTATAGTATTTATTTAGTGTAGCATGTAAAAAAAATTGTCTTAATAAATTGTTATTACATTTTTTAGATTTTATGATGTTATCAGAGTGGGCTGTTAGATTTATATGGGAAAAGGGTGGGAAATTTTTTAAAATATGTTTGTATTAATTTATAAAAGTTGGTATATGAATCTAAGTATGCTATATTTTTACATTTTTTATTCCATGACATTTTTTATGTTGTGATCTGTAAAAATGTGTTTTATTTGTTGAAATTGTAATTGAAATTGCATTTTAGTATTTAAACATATACTTTGATATTGTTGTAAATATTGTTTTTAAAATAGCAAAAAAGCATATATTTTTGCAAAGAGTTTAAGTAATTGTTTTACATTTATTTCCCTAACAAACTTTCACAATTGTTTAAACACATTTTAAATGTTTATTTTTATTTTTTGATATATGATTTTAAGTTACATATATATTCTCCATTTGTATACATTTTAATGAAGACATTTTTTGTTTTGGGCATTTGTACTTTTAGATTACATTTTTTTAGATGGTAATTTATAAAAAAGAATATGCAGAATAATGTTAGTTGTAGGTGAATAATGTCAGATAGTGTTATATTAATTTATAGTTTATAATTTAAAAATGTAAACATTTTCTAATATGTATGAATTATCCTTAATATTATATAAAATGTTTACTTGATTGATTTTGCATCCATGCATGTTGTATAAAATAGATGTACATTGCAAGGTTTAAAATTACTGTCCATGCCAGTTTTATGACATTCATTTGTTTACCTTTTAGTCTGTATTTTTCTAAAGTTAGTTTTTATCCATTCTACTTGCATTCTTATTTTTGTATTTTGTGAAAAAAAGGAAATGTGCCTAGAGCACTCGCACTATTATTATACTGTTCAAAACCTTCCAGGTTCTTCTGCCATGAGGACTAGGGGTCAGAAAGTTTCAAGCATTTTCCCTCACCTACCGTGCATATGTTTTTAAAACATTTATGTGAAAAACGCTAAATGTGTTTTACTTGTAGGTCATTTGCAGACAGAACGTGAGGGCTAACCTCACATTCTAAAATCAGAGAAGATACTAGGAAGGAAACTAATTTGACCAGAAAACACCTTGTGGCCAGAGCATGGATCATTTTCACAGTACTCACAATACATTTTCTATTCAAGCCAGTGTCCCGGAGGTGAAAAATTAAAAAACAAAATAGAGTTACCTCTAAAAAAGGAATATTATGAAAATACACAAAACTCTATGATCAGAAATTATGTTATTATAATACGACTGTTGCTCCTAATACAAATATAACTTGGACCTAAATTCTAAATTCAGCACTGATATATGATAAAACCATGTATTCATCTATTAAGCTTCAGTTATAGACTTTTCTGTTTTAAAACCCACTGTGCTGTCGAAGTGCACAGATACTGGTCTTGCAGTCACGATGAGTAGCACTGAGAGTGAATTAAGATCGACTTTTATATGTTTTTAGTGTTTATAATTATGGATTGGGTTGCAGCCCGAGTGATTACCAGTGGCTGAGATTATTGCAAGCACTCTATCCATCACTGCACTATATCCATCCCTGCAGTTTTGTGTATATAGGAATGAAACGAGGCATGGAAACAGATTGGATGTAATGTGTATTCATTCTTAAAATCAGTAAACATGAAAACTGGAAGCCTTAATTTTGACATGGCCCATTAACTCCTATTTTACATGAAATGTGAGGATCTAACGACTGATTTGGAGTTTGGTGGATGAGGGACGCCCACCAAAAACCTGCAGATGTCTTGTGAACCCTACGTAGAGTGTATAGACTTGTATATCAGGTAAACAGGACAAGAATCACTATTTTGTTGAAGTCTTGCATCTGCCAATCTGTAAATCAACCTCTTATTGAGTAACAAGTTCTTTGGCACAAAGTGATGGAGATAAAAAAAAGAGGACAATGAGCCCACTGAGAGGGAAGAGGGTGTTGATGGACCTGCACAACATGGGGTAGTTATCAAAGAAAGGGAAATGCATTGCACTGCTCATGGGATGATGATGCCAGCCATAAAGCAAGGTGATAAAATGAAAGGAAATCCTTCCTGCTTGCCGGGTGCAGTGGGGCGATGGTACTTGCCTGATAGAGGTAAGGATTTTTTGGACCACAATCAAACTGGGTGGAAAGCTAGTCTTGAGCCCCGTTGTAGCTGGGACTGCTCTAAAAGGAGTGAAGTTTTAAGGGTCATTTGTAGAGTTCAAACTGAGGCACAAAGACAAGATCTGTGAGTTAGAGGTTTATGCCGATGGCATTGCAGGTATATCCTTTGCTACTTTGTTTATAGAAGTATGAATAAGGCCTGCAAGAGATTTAAAATAGGTGACATACAGCTGATTGCTGACGACCAGGAGCCATTAGCCCCTAATGAACAATAGGTAACTGGACCATGCTCAGATGAAGGGGGAGGGGATTGCTAGTCCCCAGTGTCCAGGAGAAATTACTGTCTCCCATATCTGCTTCCTCTGCTAGCAATACACATATTCTTCTGGCTGTATCCACAGTATGCTGGTGTACAGTTTCCTGAGTCAGGAAAAAAAACACGGGGGCTTACCAACAGAGAAGCAACTCAGTGTAAAAAGCGGACGTGGTATCTGTTACGTTTGTGACAGATTAACCTCATCCGCCAAATTCTAAGTCAGGCCCACACTCGCTGAAGCACCTTCCCCCATCTCTCAAGGCAGATGAGTGCCTACATTGACTGTTGCAACACTGCACAAACCAAATTTTAAGGAAAATCCTTTTACTTGGAAAGGCAGGTATGTCCTATGGTTGACATTGAATCCAATTTATAAGAGGAGGATCCCCTCATGCATCAGTAGAATTAATTTGAAGGCCTAAAAAGAGTGCTAAAGAAACTGCAGGGCATATATACATGCACCTTGGGTGACCTTAGTGCCGCCATAGGGTCATTTATTTTACGCTAAGGTGGTGCTAAGATGGGCTTTCCCCCGCACGAGATTTACAAAGTGGGGCAATGCATGCATTGTGCCACTTTGCAACCCCTTGTGACTCATTATGATTGACCCAGGCATAATGTGTGGAAGGGGGGCATTTCCCGGCGGGAAGGTCCAAAAAACTGGTGCAGTGAAATTTACAAGATTTCACTGCTCCAGTTTTTTCTGTCATTTTTAACACCTGCAGGCAATAAAGTGATGCTCCTCATTGGCCTATGGGCCTCCCTGTGCTTTGCTGCACTACGTTTGACGCTAGTGCAGCAAAGCACCACAACTGCACCCAAAATGTTGACGCTGTTGGGGTAACGACAACCATGGTGCTCCGTATTGTAAATATAGTGCAACCATGGACACAGGGGAATGCACGAAAAGTGGCGCCTCAGGACAGATGTACCACATTCTTCTGAATATGCCCCTACATTTTCTCATCACCTGAAGACGTTTCTAATGGCCATCTTTAATGCAATGCGTATTGAGCCAGTTACGTTCTGCTAAGATGGGCATAACACTGCTAATTCAAATGGCGTGAAATGTTTCTTTTTGCAAAAACACCAACAGATTTTTTACTTCCTCATTGCAATATGTAAATATTATTTCAAAATTCCATTGCAGTTTGTTAATACTTTCTAGCACATGATCTGCATTAGAACTTTTTAGTGATCTAAATCACACAAATATGATCTATTTAAATATTTGTATAGAGTAAGATCATCACATAGGCAGAGCTTAATCCCCCCCTCCCTGTAGAACCTCTCCACGTTGATCACGTAAGGATGTGTGACAACTGTACTGTCAAGACAGACCTAAAGAGAACTATATTATTGTTATTATTGTGAAGAATGTCATTGTCATATTGTATAAAAGGTCCATAGGTAAAACCATCTGGATAGTTAAAATACAAAGGGAGTCCTTCTTATCCAATTGGATGTAATAGTGCATAGGAAACTGAAATATTAGGTCTAAATTAAAATAGACACCACTGATAGTGCAAGTATACCAGAGCCACTATGATAGTGCCATGGTGCAAGTTTGCCTGTGTTGCTGCTAGGCTGTCAAAAAAGCACCAGCACAGGTGAAAGAACAGGAATGGGCTGTATTCTTTTAAATATAGCACATTGCTATCCTCTCCTTGTGTTGCAGGGCTGTGCAGAAAGGTGACTTGCTGTGCTGCCCTGTGCCGCAAAGCCCATAAATATATACCATAGTGTACTGCTCCCCACGAATATTCCAGCATACTTCTTCTAGTAAAATAAAATATTAACCCTTCTGCTACTGGATTGGAGATATAAAGATGAAGCGACAGACTCAGGGTGAGACAATGCAAGTATTTAGATTGAGATGTGGGGCTATACATTCTTGGCTTTAAAAATATGTGAAGGTATTGTTACATATGGCACAGGCCTTGCTGTATGATAACATGACTACAGTCTCTGCATAGAACATACTGGAGAGCAACGCAGCCATTTAGGTCCTAGATGCTCAGCCTGTTGAATACTAACATAAGCCTTTCAGACTACAGAACTCTCAGCTTTCACAATTACAAAGTCTCCACAACCAGGATTTAAAGTACTTTGTTCAGCGGGCTCACTGAGTTCCTGTAGCCAGACAACACTCCATTGTTGTGTAGCCATTTTAGTTATAGTTTCATAAGCATTATTTTAGCAAACTAGGCCTGCCGCTGTGCACTTTAACCTAGATATGTTTTTTTCAGCTTTCTTTATTATTTTAACAATAGGCACATATGCGGTCTTGTTTTATGTCTCTCTGTCTAGCTAATCTTTGCCTAGGCCAGCACTGCATTCTTAAACAAGACATTTCTTTCATTCTGTGCTTTTTTTCAAGGTTATAGGTTGCCGGCAAACATGGTAACGCTTTGTCTCTAGTGTTCATAGAAACGTACACACTCTTACGTAGGGATCCTTTCTTGGAATATCTCCTGTTTTATTATGAAAACACTACTTTGACCCATGTATGTTAGAGGGATATTCCAGCCAGATGACAACAACTGTATGCTGATTGCTGAATGATTCACTACAGCTGCTTGTGCAGACTACAGGCCTCTTGGTATGAGGGATGATGTCTTCCCAGGGGAACCCAAAGGGCAGAATTAGAGCTTAAAATGCTGTGCTTTAACATAGCCCAGTACAGTAGGAGCTATTTTTAACGATTCTAGTGACAACATAATAGCGTTATTTTTATGCTTCATTCTCCTTGCCAAAATTGTAATCCTGCCATGCTTTATCATCCTAGTTATTGCAGTACATGGTTTATTATCTAAGAGGCAGTTGCTTCAATAAAACCTTATTGAAATATATTCTGCCTCTGATTGTCCTTGTATATGCTAGACTAATGTAACTTAGAGAAATGGATGCAATCTTAGTGACCATGAATTCCCTGAGAAATCAATTGTGTCATGTGCCCTGCTGCCCAATCATCCCTGCTCTTGGGTAGAGATGAGGCACTGCTAAATGGCTGGAGCAAAACCCGATTAGCCTGACACGCGTCACCTGAAGTGGGTTCATACTCAGTCCTCCACAGTGCAAGTGATTTACTCAGTGCAGCACCACTTTCCCTGCAGCCCTTAGCACCGCCCTACCACCACCATGTGTGCGCTATATTTAAATACAGCGGACCAGGGCGCAGGGTAGGAGGCTATAGTGCAATTTTTTTAGGACGCTATTGATGTACTCTGCAGGAGTAGCCCCAAAATATTGGTGCTACTCCTGAAGAGTACATAGGGGGCCATTCTAAAGAATGAAAGGCCCCTTTTAATGCATGCTCTTAAGCAGGCGTTAAAAGTGCCGTAATAAATAGCGCAAGGAAATCTCATAGATTTCCTTGCACCATTTTACGAGCTCCCCTAAGGGGGAACACCCCCTTTGCATAAATTATGCAGGCATAAGGGAGCGCAAACGGTTATAGAGTAGCGCAATGCATGCATTGCGCGACTTTGTAAATATGGCAAGGGATTTTGGCCTTGTTGGGCCACATTAACATCAAAATAAATGACGTTAATGTGGCACTAGGGGCCTATAAATATGCTGCTCACTGTATGAAAGACAGCTGTCTCAAGCTCAACACAGACACCACAAAAGTAATGTTATTTAGCAAGAACATCTCACCATCGGACTCCAAATGGTGGCCGGTGGAACACGGATCCATACTCATCACCCATGACAGGAACCTCATAATAATCATTGAGAGCAAACTTGACATGACAACACAAGTCAGCATCATCACTGTATCCTGCTTCCACTCCTGAAGATGCTGAAGAAGATTGTCAAAAGCTTGCCATTCAACACTAGAAAAAAAGGTCACTCATGCACTAGTCACCAGCAAGCTAGGCTACTGGAATACCTTCCACACCAAGATCACCAAGCAACTCCCTAGAAGACTGCAAACGATCCAGAACTCAGCAGCTAGACTCATCCTCACCTCCAACAAAAAACTCACATCACAGCACACTTCAGGAAGCTCTACTGGCTCCAAATACACAAATGTGCTGATTTCAAATGTCTCACAGACACATTCAAGGCACTACAGAACGTAAGCTCTATCTAACTGAACAGTTGCATCTCCTTCCACAAACCAGACAGACAGCTTCACTCTTCAGGACTCCTGTTTGCACACATCCCATGCATACACAGGACCAGATAATGAGGGCAGATATTGTCTTATATCACTCCTAAAGTGTGGAAGGCCTTCCACATGAGAGCCTCTTCTTCTCTTCTTGAATTTTAAAAGAAGCTGAAGACATGACTTTTCAACTAATCAACATACTAGAGGAAGAGCTAGACCCCCCCCCCCGTCCGGTGCCAAGATAACCATGTGATAACGTGCTTTACAAAGTAACATAACATAACATTTAGGCAAATCAAAAGAATGGTGTCCAGTAAGACTGGGGAAGGTGGGTGAGCTTTGAATTTTCCCAACATTGACGCTGGTATATAATGTTAAAGTACATTATACAACAAACAGGGTGCACATGGAGGCCTAAGGTAAGGGGCAATGGAAAGGGAGATGAATGTGGATTGACCTGAGTACTAACTAAGAGAAAAGACAATATTTCAGTAAAAAAATACATTTTCGAGGACTTTCAAAACAGAAAGGTAGGGAGTGCATATGCACTTTTGTCAGTGAGTATGTAAAAGCTCCTGGTGGAATCTGACAGGCACCTCACTATACCCAGCTGAAAGCACCTGTATCCAACTTTTTCAGAAATGCATTTACTAGCAGGGTGTAACACCCACACATCCCCACTCAAGCTACGCTCCTCACTTTTTTTTAATGTAGTCCATGTTTCCTAAAGGAAATAGGGCTGTGTTAAAAAAAAACTTTTTTATAAACGTTTGTCAGAGAGTTAGCAGTGGTCCTAATTGGACTCCTCTTTTGGAAATGGCTTACGAATCCCACTTAGGAGTCAGTAACTTGTCAATGGTGTGTGACCTAGGTACGGTCACAAATCATTGATACCTTGTATATCACCTTGGTATTTTGGAAGGGACACCTATAGCACACCTGCTTCACGTAATGATTCAAAATGGAGGGTGAAATCCTATCTTCGGAGTCCACAAAAGATTATCAACTCCTAAAATTGGATTTGTAAATTTGAAAACTAATCTTTGTGGTCCCAAACTCCAAATCGAAGCGTTTTCTACAATTAAAAGTGCCGCTTACTCTGACCCCTTGTTTTATATGGGAAAACACAGGGTCTCTACTTGCAGGTGGATCTAGTATTCCCGTCGAGTGACTCCCTGCAATGCAAGTGTCCTTTCTGTGTAGAAACGCATTGCCTTCTCTTCATTCAATTATCCCTGCCTGCTGGAAGCAGTGAAAGGAGACATCTCTGTCCATAGTATCGTGCCATTTATTGTCTTAAGTGACGTCCGTGCACAATGGTCCGCGGTCCCTTCCTGCTTCATTTCCCTTAATTGCTTGAGAGTGTTAATGTAGCCAGAGATAAATGAGCCTTGGAATGTGCCTTCAACCGGGGTTGAAAAGAGATGCTGGGGAATTCTTGTAGAGGATAACAACTACATTGATACCAGAGCGGCTTAGAGCGAGCGTGCAAGGCAAGATGCTGACGAGGTGCCGCAATACATGCACGGAATACACACATCCGATTTTTACTTAACACTGCATACTGGTCATGAATATGGTGATTACAGGGGTCTGTCACTGCATACCACTTCAGGAGTAAAGTTAAAAAAACAAAAAACATTTCCAGTGTCGTGCTCCATACGTGCAATGGATTTCATAAAGAACAGTCTGGTACTTCAGATCATGTCCAAAGGCTAGTTTGCATAAAATGTGCTGATTGGCGCTAATTATTCTGCGCTAGATTCTGCAGGGTTGTTTTTGTATTCCCTTTGAAATACGTGTTACAACTGTTGCATAGTCTATCGTGCTCATTTTTGCTGGTATACCTTGTATACAAACGGGTGTTGTGCACGTTTCTTTCATAAGGAACAGCGAGGTAAATTCAAACTTTTCAAAAGGCTACATTGCCCAGATTGGAACTAAATATATTACGCACTGGTATACAGGCTTTCAGTTTTGTTTCCTTTGAAGCCTGTATTAGGAATTTTGTGTGGTTTATCTATAATATTTCGTGTTAAAATAGCTCATGTGCCTAGATGCATATTATGTAAACTGTCACACGACTTTAGCTTGCACACGTGTGCCCGCTCAGTGGTTATCCCCAGTACAAATTGACATTTGCAAACCAATAAAAACAAAACATGCTCACTGTAATTATTTGTGTATTTACATTTCATTTGTTTGTATAGGTAGAGGCAGCACTAACATTTCAGATAGGTATATTGAAGTAACCGCAATGGCGGTAAATAGTATTTTAGGTAGACTGATTAGTTAACGTAAAGTGTTTCAGATAATGTGCAAATGCATTTTTTGCAGATAAAAGGTGAACATAAAAACCTACTTACAAAACATTGTTGCTCCACAAAGCAAACAGATGGTTTGGTTTGGTTCAGGAGGCTCACCAGATAGTCTTAGCCATCTGGTTTCAGGTAATTTCATGTTACGGTTTGTTTTAGTCTCAGTGAGTGAGGAGTATGCCTATATGTTAGGTGAGTTCCAGCGGAATGAACATATAATGTAGAAAAAACTGGCTCTTGGACACTGCACAAGGTGGTTTGGGTAAGGCCTGCAGGTACTCACTGGCAGACCTTAGGTTCCTGGTGGGATTATTGTGGATGAAGTTGTGATAAAAGTAATCAGGGATATACACTGGGATACTTTAAAAACTAGTGTTAAAAGCTGGTAATAAGACCATTTTTTTTCTGAGATCCAACCACCTTGGGGATGGTAGATTGCAGTGGACGTCTGTCTGGGGAAGACAGATATGGCTCGTTAACACAGTCAAGAATCATATTCAATGAGAAGCAGTGTTATTGGAGACCGACTATCAGGCTGTTACAGTGGATGAGAATCAATTAGCGAGACATGGACGACACAACAAATCTGACACCAATTTATAAAAATGAAACAGATTTTTATATAACTGTAGACACCAAAACAAACCAAATCAGATACTTGTACCCAGAGTTATGGATTTTAGAATAGAAATAAAATCAGTGAACTTACAAACCATTAAATCTCCCCATTGTGCTCAACAGTAAAAGTTACTAGTGACATTCAGTCACTTGCGGATAAGGTTGTGAGGGTCCCAGGACCAAGTTGTGACAGCCAGACCAATTTTACCTGGGTAATGGGGCCCAGGTGCAGAGGTGCCCTGGCTGTCCTTGGTGCTGAATGCAGGAGCCGCAAGTGCTGAAAGATTGTACTTGTGACACTCAGTCGCTTGCAGGTTGAGTCCACTGGGGGTTAACTTGTGTGATCCCCAGGACCAGAATTAACCAGGCAGAAGAAGTCCACCTAGCTTAGGCCTCCCTGTGCAGAGGTGTTCTTGGTTATCCTTGGAGTTGAACAGGAGCTGGAGTTGCTGGTTTTACAGCTGAGATGGTGCGGTTGAGGAAGCAGATGCAAAATATCCAAAACAGAGACACAGGTGACATTGGATGATGCTGTTGCAGTGTCCCCTAAATTTGCAGCATTGTGTAAAGGTGGTGATGACCAGACTGGGCATCAAAAAGCCTTGGTTATGGTAAGGTGGAGGAGAAGCTATCACCCGTTCTGGTGGTCCAGTGGAAACCGGTAGCCGGCTGTGACTTGGCAGAGAGATTGACTACACTTCCCACAAGACATTGGACCACCTGTCTTTGGGCGATCTGTCAGAGAGCCTGATGGCCATCAGTTCTTTGGGTCCGGTGAGTACTATGCACCTGAGGTGGACATGGGAACTAATTCCACTAGTCTGATGGAGTCTGGTTTTGCCTTTAGCTCAGAAAGGGTCCTTTCTTGCTGGAGGTATCATTCTTTGGTCCACGACGAGCCGCAGTCGGGCAGTTCCAGGAAATTGTCACAGGTTGAAGATATCACGTCTTTTGTTAGTGCAGGTTCCTGTTGTCATCGAAGAGGGTCTTCTCTTGCCCTTCTTCACAGATTGTTGCAGTTCTCAGGTTCTGGTAAAAGGGGAGCCCGTTAAATTTCAGACTTACAGGTGTTAGGGATGTGGATGCAAGTAGCAAATTACCTTCGAGCCCTAGCAGCTAATCCACCACTGAAGTGACCACATCCTGTGGGTTGTGGCACCTTATCTACCCAGATCCCTCTATTTTGCCACTTTTCAAAATGGCATAAATCTTCCTTAGTTGTACGGACCAGGATTCCCACCTAGAGGTGTGGCTAGCCGTCTAGTGGTGTACACCTCCTGACAAGCTAATTTTCCTACCTGCCCTGGTGAAAATGTGCCTGGGGCAGGGGGATGGCTTTGTCTCCCACTTGGAGACAGCCTGCTTGCATATCAGAGGTGGTGTGCCCTTTGAAGTTCACCACCTTGATGTGCCTCTTCTCTAGACTTCCTGGGGGGAGGGTGGTGTGACCTCCTTCATTTCCACGCCATTGTCCTGACTCCTAGGAATGTTTGTACCTCTGTTCAGGGAGTCAGAATCCTATCTACATGGCAGCAGCTGTGGGTTGGCAGTCAGAGCACAGAAAAACTGGGGAAACTTGGTTAGCAACTACTAACATTGCTTTCTGGGTTCATGCTGCATTGCCTTGGACATGAGATTCATGTCCGGAGTGAGAAGGCATGTGGTTTGTTACCGAACATGACTATTTCAGCAGTATCATAATGGAGCTGGTGACCTCTAGTTTGCCCAGGTGCCAGCCCATGTTATCCTATGGACTGTTGTTCACTTATAGTAGCCTTTAACCCCATTGGTGCATGTCACGATCAGTGGGCGACAGCAGGGAAAGGTTTGAAAAATCCTCTGGTGCGTTGCACCAGAGGATTGTTTTTGTTTAAATACCCCTTGGGAGACACGGAAGAGCTTCCTTGTCTTCCCCCAATCCCCCCTCACGCCCCATTTGTCACGTCAGTGCAGCGTGATGCCTGCTGAAGTCACAATTTATTTTCCCCACAAGAGCAGCAAGCAGAGGTAAGTCCGCTTCCTGCTCCGGTGGGGAAAACTGGCCCAAACGGGCCTCCCTACCATTCAGGAAGGCCTCTTTTGAAAGGGGATATTCTCCCATTTCAGAAGAGGCCTCCCTGAAATGGTTTCCTGGCCCTGGATTGCAGCTACACTACAATTCAGGGCCAGGAAACCCCACTAGACACCAGGTAATTCACTTGGGGAGGTCGGCCCCCTCTGAAAACGGGCCAGGCCCCCCTCCCCGGAGGCATATTTATTAAAAATAATTGTTAGTTTACCCCTGGGTAAGTGTGATCGCACCCCCCAGGGGTTAAAAAATAGTAAAAAAAACAATGGTTAAAAAAAATGTAACTGACAGGGGTTCACCCCTGTGGGGACAACTTTTTAGTTGCTGTATGGATTCCCTGGGGTCCACGATCGCCCCCCCCCATGGAAACCATACAGTTATTAAAAAATATATATACATCTATTGATATAGATCTATATATAGGTCTATCTATATAGATATATCTATCTATATCTACATATATATATTTATATATAGATACATATCTATATAGATAGTTCTATATATAGATCTATACATATATATATATATATATATGTATATATTCAAATTCAAATAAGCTTTATTTGACAGATGTTGTCATAAAAGCATACATAAATAAAACAAGAGCAATACATTAACCGTAAACAAAACATTTAAAAAAATTGCATTTAAGACTCAGGTAGAATACATGGTGATAGGACCATATGAAACAGTAAAATACAAGATTTGGTAGTTAAAAGTCAGAAAGAGGAAAGAAAAGAGGTGTGAAACATGAGAAGATAAATTATGTTAGAAATAAAAGCATAAAAGCACAAAAATAAAAAAAATAGTCATGAAATATTTAAGATTACCCAACAGGTCTCATACGGCAATAGATATAGAATCAGCCTCTCGGTTATTTTTAAAATGCATTAATTCCCTCTGTCTAAGAATAGCCCATGAAAATTTAGACATGATGTTGCAAATGTATACGGTTACCAAAGACTATAAAAACTCATAAGCTAGTCGATATTGTATCATGTCCATGGATCTCAATAATGGTAACAAAAATATCTTTCTTGGCGAATTATGCAATGTACAAAATAAAACCGTATGGAAAGTATGTTGTTCCGTAGACATTTCACATGGGCATTTAGCCAAAGGCCTCGACCAGTCATTTGTAGCTGGAAAACTTATCAAGTGGTAGAAAAGATCTAGCCTAAACCTGGTAAGAACAAATCTGTGCTGTTCATTTCTCACCTCCTTTAGGTATAGTTACATGACAAGTGACGTTAAGATCAACAGTTTTATTTTTATGAACACTTGGCTTAAGCATTTCAGCAGATAGGTTTAGGCCCTCATTATGACATTGGTGGTAAATGCCATTTACCACCTTGGTGATGGCCACCAACATACCACCGCGGTGGAGAATATCCGTTCGCCATAATATGACACACACCAAACTGACAAAATACTGTCACATACACAAATCCGCAATCCCTAAGGTCAGTGGTAAAACCTCGGTATGAACACCCATACCGTTATGCCAACAAAACAACGCCCACCACATTATGGTTCACGAATCACTGCAGGGGGCATTCAATATCAGTAAACCATTGGCAGTACACTCCGACCCGCTCAGAATGGCCACCCTGTTGGGAAATGGGTTATTGGTAAGGGCAGGTAAGTACCTACACTTAGCAACAGGCCCCTAACCTCCACTGAGGTCCAGGTAGGTCTCACAAAATTAAACCCAGCTCAACCCTTGGTAGCTTGGCAATGAGCAACAAGGCTTAATTTAGGAGACAAAGCGTAAAGCATTCAAATATCACAAAACAGTCATTAAATAAAACGCAGGAAACAGTTTAAAAATCCAAAATCTACTTATACAAATAGATACAAATGACACCAAAACAAATAAAATCGGATAAGGGGAACCTAATTTTTAAAGAATTAATGCTTTCTAGCGCATAGACAAAACTAGCGCTCAAAGGGTTAAAAAAGGTCACACTGAAAAGGAACAAAGTCCAGAGTTCAGGCCACCCACAAGGTAACACTACTTACTTTCATAAGTGTTTGATTCAGGAAAGTGGTCCACAGCACCAGCCAAGGGTTCAGAGGCTCTGGTGTGCCTCTTGGGGGTCTGGGACTACAACTCCCACAATGCATCCTCAAATGGCCACTAGATGCTGGACAGCTGGGCTTTGCTTGCAGGACTTGATGCAGGGGACTCTGGGCAGCTCCTTTGTACCTGTAGCAAACAGGGAGTCCCTTCTTGAAGCAGCAGAAGACAGGTAAAGTCCTTTTAGTGGTGAAGCCCAAGTGTGCAGCTGGCGCAGTCCTCCAGAGTGCAGTGTGCAGGTGCAGGTCAGGGGTCCAGCAGGGCAGTCCTTCTTCTCCTGTAGTTCTTCCTTGTTGGAATCTGATAGGGATCCGAGGTGTGGGTGCAGGTCTGCCAGCTTTATCCTTGCTCCTGGGTGAAAAACAGGGGGGCCCTGGTTCTCCAGTCAGGGGCAGGGTCCTTCCCCCTGTGATGACCACTTCCTTGGAAATGTGACAGACATCAGTCCTAGGGAGCAACATTCCTCAAAAATCCATCATGGCTGAAAGTGAGTTTTGGAGGTTACATCTGGCTGAGCACACCCACTGGTGTGGCTAAAAATCCTAAACACACCCATGTCCTGCCCTCTCCTAATCTAATCAGAGGGGCACCTAATTGTCTGAGTTTGCAGGATGTGAGAGAGTTGCTGGGTTGCTCCAAATGTCCTTCTCTGCCTTTGAAGACCAGTTTGTCAGCTCTCCCCCTTACCGCTTCCTCCTCTGCTGAGGGGAGATCTCCTCCCCCAGGCACATCTCTTTGTGTGGAGCCAGGCCACTTCACAACTCATCAATGCAGCCTGGCCAGGCTGCCAGAGGCTGGCCAATCAGAGCACAGCATCACAAACAGTGCAGGGCTGACGTTGGCATCTTTTCCGGTAAAGTTTAAAACTCTTTACCTGAACAAGTTATATTAAATCCCACAACTGAACGTTGTGGGATTTATTATAACAATTAATTTGATGCCAAACTTCTTGTATCTGTTACTTTTTAAAATAAAAATAACGTCTCCCCATTCTAGCCTGTGGAGGCCATTCACTACAATGAGGGAAAAACAAATTTTGCTGTTTTACCTCACCAGGGCTTATAAAACTATTTTTATAAGGTCCCTGCTTATAGTTACATGGCACCCAGCCCTAGGGGCACATAGGGCACACCTTAGGGGTGACTACTTTTAATTCCAAAGTCAAATTTGCATGTAACTTTAATTTAAAAGCAGCCAGCAAGGCAGGCCTGCCTTTAAAATGACACTGGGCACCTCAGCAGTGCACCTATCGGTGCACTACCCATGATAGGGTCCCTAAACCTACATGCCATACCATATACTAGGGACTTATAGGTAGGTTGACTTAGCCAATTATAATTAGCCTATTTTACACAGAGCACAGGTCTTGGGACTGGTTAGTAGTACCCAGGGCACCATCGGAGTCAGGAAAACACCAGCAAAAAGTGGAAAATGGGGGCAAAAAGTTCGGGAGCCTCGGCAATCAGCACTGTTCTCTCACACACCCCAAATACAAAACAACACAACATTGGCCAATATCAGATACACACACCTGACACTGATACATACACCACACCCACCCATAGCACTATAAAACACACATCCACATAACAAACCACCCATTACGAATACGAATAAGCGCCATGAGACTAATGCGAAGACCATTGAGACAACTACACACACACCACAAACACCCATTCATCTGTCACGTACCCCACATCCACCAGCCCACCTCATTACTTAACACCCTCTGCACAACACACTCCACACAACACCCATGTCCCCATTAAGGCACCCCCGTTTCACAGATGAGGAGTTGCAGGTCATGGTGGAGGAAATAGTCAGGGTAGAGCCACAGCTGTTTGGAGCACAGCAAATATCCATTGCCAGGAAGATGAAGTTATGGCGAAGAATTGTGGGCAGGGTGAACGCCGTGGGACAGTATCCAAGAACAAGGGACAACATCAGGAAGAGTTGGAAAGGCCTATAGGGGAAGGTATGTTCCATGGCAGCAAGACACCAGTTCGACAACCAGAGGACTGGCGTTGGACGCCCCCTCCTCCCCCATAGCTCACAGCATGGGAGGAGCAAGTCTTGGTAATACTGCATCCTGAGGGACCCACTGGAGTAGCTGGAGGACTGGACACTGGTGAGTTGACATTTACTATTTATCACCCCCCACAGCTGCATACCATCTCACCTGACTCCCATCACTCCACTCCATCCCACACTCTGCATCTACACATCTGACTAACCCCAATGCCAAGCATGCACAGCATGGAGATCTAACAATTACACAATACATCACCATACACAAACAAAGGTGGCAGGGCAACAGCAACAATAGAGGGGAAGCAAGGGATGTACAATATGTCATAGACATGAAGTATAATACATCACTTACATTCCCACAGGTGCCCCAGCCAATCTCAGTGGTAAGAAGGTGCCACGACTATTCAGTCCCCCAACGGAAGATGTCCACAGTGATGAGAGTAACTCTGGGCTTCAGGATCTGGATGAACTACCTGGCCCATCAGGGACCACTGGTCAGTCTGCCACCCCAGCCCACTCACAGTCCACCACAGACTCTCCCCTATCAGTATCTAACACCAGAGGACCCATCCAATGTCCCCAAACCTCTGTCCCCAGGACACATCAATCAGCAGTGTGCCCAAATGTACAGGGACCCCAGTCCACACCTCACCCCTAACACAATCATGGACCTGGGGTCAGTGACAGTGGGCACACTGTTCAGGGGACACAGCCACAGGGGAACAGGGACACTCAGAGGACTGCTGTGCGCCAGGGGGAGGACAGGGAACTGACTCTCCAGGAGGCACTCACTAATGTCCTGGAGGCTTACCAACAATCCCAGGACAAGATGGGCGATATCCTTCCAACATGCAGGAGAGCAAGTGGCTGCAGGAAGTACACCATCAGGAGATCAGGGAGGATTTGCAGGCCCTCAACACCACCATGGTGTCCATAGCAGGGGTTCTGGCAGATATGGTCAACATCATGAGGGAATGGACAGCACACCAGGGGCCCCTACCACTAGCCAGTCTACTGACCAGCCCACCACTTCCGCTGCAGCTAGTGGGCAGGAGTCCCTGCCACAGGACACACAGGCCACCAGCACACCTCATCCTGAAGAAGGTGAACCACCGCAAACGTTCTCTGCGACCCAGACAGAATCCAGAGACACTTGCCAAGACCAAGACCAGTAAATTAGATCCTCCTGAATGTCCCCCTTGTGTCCCACCTTGTCACCTTGTCGACTTTGAACTGCCTTTGCTCCCCTTTCTATGGCCCCTTGGACACTGGACCTGTGCTACAAACAGACTGGAACAATACCCTGGACTTTCCTCAACCATCACCCCATTCCATTGCACTTCTCCGTCAATTATTTGCACTACAATAAACACCCTTGAACACAACCTAAGTGAAAGTGTTTTATGTGATGAAAATGTACATATATGGAAACAGTCACATCATGTACAAATTATCTGAACACTGGGATAGCATACATTTAATGACCTGTATCTGTCTGTAGTCATCACATCATCACACAGTTGTTATATCACAAACATCTGCAAAATGCGAAGCCATAGGTGACAGTAACTGCCTCTGCACAGTGCAGTGCGGATTACGCCAGGGAACGAGTTGGACCTTGGACTGTGCCCTGTGGCCATATGGGCCTTTTGTACTTTGGACTGGCCATTGGCCCTTTCCGAACAGTGACTCATGTATTTCTTGTTATATGGACAATATGGTGGCTGCTAGCATCAAATTAAACAATCAGTTCTGGATAAATGTTGTCCTTGCATTATTATGACGTGTGTCCTGTGAGACTGGTTTTCCTCTGCAGCTGGTTGTGTTTGTGGCGTTTGTGTGAATGGTGTGTGTTGTGCATGTATGTGTCACTCTCCTTTTCCTCCCTCCCTACCTTGTGTGCTAGACAGCTGTACTCACCGTCATTGTCTTCGTCGGCGTTGGTGTTCCAGGTGGAGCATGGGGTAGAAGAGCATCGGGAAGACTTGAAGTTCCGGTTCCATGTCAGCGATGGTCTTCTCTGTGTCTCTGATAGTGAGTCTTTCGTCTTCTGTGTTCTGTTTCTTCCAGGCTTTTGACTGCATTGGTACTGCCCCAGAAATCACGGCAGTTTGCTATGTCATAATATGATGGGCGGTACCTTGTCTTCCGCTTGGCTGTTAGTGGCTACCACTGTGGTCAGTGGTGTTAACACCCTGGCAGTTGGTGTGGTACATTGGCTGTCTATGGGAGTTATCACAGCCATGGTCTTAATTTGGTGGTAATTACCGCCAGCCAGTTGGCAGTATTACCGCCACTTTAACAATCACCGCCAATGTCATAATGACCACCTTAGTTCTTCTAAATGTGACAGACTTTTTTCAAGTTTTTTCTTGTGACAGCTTGTCACAGCTGCGTACATAATATTAATCTGGGTGTCCCAGATCACTCAAAAAGTGTTTTACATATCCTAACCATTGTACTCTTCCTACATGAGAGGACCTAAGACAATCCCCTATAATCTCTTGGTTCAACTTGATATATTCAGACGTCCATACCTTATGCCATAACAGAATCGGTTTAATTTAAACTAGATTTGAAATGAGCAGGACCTCTAGTTCCGAGTGGCATACATATAATGGACTACTCTGTTGGAGATAGAGAAGATACTCCAGGAAGGCATCTGCAGGGAATCATGATTTACATACCCCCCAAAGGCCTACCTCATACATGGCTGTTGACATACATTTGGCCTTGTACACTGTTATTATCTCCCTTGGGGGGTTCTCAAGGCTGCAAAGTTTTTTTTAAAGTGTAGCCCTCTGGTTCTAATTGCCATCAGCCATGTCCCTTTTACGTCGAACATGATCCCCACATAGGAAAAGGATGTAATGTAATCATGAGGCTGGGGGTTCCCACATCTCATTGCAAATGTCTTGTTTTTATTAACTAATAGCCCCAGTTCCTCCATGTAGGACACAAAGCACATTGGTAACTGTTGCAGTGCAAGGGGGGTTTGTGCATTAAGAATAGCATCATCTGCAGATAATAGGGCGGGAACGGTCTGGGACCCTATTTGGTGCAGGTTGTCACAGTTAGCAGCTAATACATCACCAATGTATAAGGAGAAGAGGAAGGGTGCCAAAACACATCCCTGCTTTACACCCCTCTCCATGCTAAAAGGCTGGATACATTCACCCTTTAGATCATATCGCACCCTTGCACTGCACCCATGATATGTTTCGCTGAGAAATTGTATGATGGGTTGGTCCATCCTCATGTTCCCCATGATTGCCCACAATTTACTATGGATTACGCAGTCAAAAGCAGCAGTTAACTCAAGAAGGCCCAAGTTCAATCTCCCTTGTTTGTTGGGGAGTATTTCTCGATCAGCATGCTTAAGAACAACTGATCCACGGTTCCTACTCCCTCTCAGAACCCATACAGTATGTCCGATAAGACGTTCTTCTCCTGGGCCCATTCTTTCAGTCTGTCCAAAATAACGCAACCTGCCACTTTCAGCAACAAATCTAGGAGAGAGAGAGGATGGTAACAGGTGGGACTGTGCCTATCTCCCTTTTTCAAAATTGGGACAATAATTGATTCCCTCCAAGACCTCAGTAGGTCAACTTGACAACATGCATTCAGGACTTGGGTAAGCAGTGGCCCAGAGGGAGGCTGATCTACAGGGATGAAATCTGGACCTGGCACATTGCCAGCTTTACTTGCGTTTAGGGCTGTAATGATCTCATCCAAAGTAAATGCAAGTATGATTGGGAAAATAACGAGAGAAAGGGTTGTTGTCGATCGTATCGTCTACTGTCAGTAGGATTAGAATAAATGGTTGAGAAGTGGGTAATCCAGTCTCCCTTGCTGATGGCCATTTCAAGGCGTGGTCGGGTGTCAGACTGGAGATAGGGTGAATTAATTACCCGCCAAAAAGCTACAGGGTTCTGACTAATGCTCGCCTCATGCAATTTGTTCCATAATTAATTTTTTAATTGTGTTTTCCTCTGCATTAAAACATACTTATAGTTTTTTCTGGAACTTTTGACTTCATTTACACAATGTGATCATTTGTGTAGGGCTAGTTTCAGAATGCTATGGGTCTTGGTACAAGGTTCATCAAACCACTCTCTCATCCTGTTGTTGCTACTGTCCCTACCTGTAATCACTAGTCACTCCTTGATTTCCTCAGCAATCTTTTGAAAACTCTCAATGATATCCTTGGGGTCAGAACCCACACCTAGACAACTTTTGAAAGCCTCGGTACATCCACAAAACGTTTTGGGGATCAATCTTCGTCCAGCGCAGCCTGTTAAGCCTGTTAAGCCTGTTAATGTCCATAACACTCACTGTGCAATAGTTGGGGAGTGGTGCTTGGGATAAAAAATCCCTTGATGCCACATCTAGATCTATACTCAGAGGGTAGTGATTAAAATTGAGCATACTATTGAGTGGGTGATAACATTTCCAACCCTTGCGGCATTTGTATTTCTGACCAATATGTTATCTATCACTGAGTTTTTTTCTCAGCCATTGAATGTAGTTGTAAGTAGGATTGGAGGGCAACAGATCTCATTACAGAATGCAAGGTCAGTGCTAAACATAAGTTCCTTCGAAAGCTGAGGTAAAACAATCATGACTCTACTAAAATGGGATGTCGAAGCCCTCAGGAATAGGAAATTCCAGGTTTTGGTATTCCTATGGGGGGAGAGTTTAATACTGAAGTTTGTACTAAGGGCTCAGAAAAGATTTGCGGTTTAAGTAAAAGATGGAACGCTGGGTACTCACACTTTACACACGCCATCTTTGGGGAGCAGTTGAATGAACCTATATATATATATATATATATATCTAGGGAGATCACTTTTGTCAATGCGTGTGTGGTTACCCTGGGGGCTGCGATGGCCCCCTAGGGAAATCACACCCACATATAAAAGTGATCTCTTTCTCTCTCTATATCTATCTATCTATCTCTCTATCTCTCTATCTATCTATCTATCTATCTATCTATCTATCTATCTATTTTTTATATATATATATATATATATATATATATACATTCACCTCCAGTTCTCTTGCAGCTTGCATCTTCAAAGCAATGCACATACTCCAGCTGACGCGTTTCAACTGTAGCATTTAGGCAGTAATAAAAAGTCAAGCTATCTCTTGTGATTATGTTTCTGCTACAAAAGAATCTGACTTTAGTGTAGTGGCATTTTTTATGCCATGAAGTAGCGCAGAAGGTTTATATGCCTACTGCAAAGATCATATCTATATTTTATGTGAATAGCTAAGTGGATTAGTAAAGCCAGCCTTTACTTGCCCTATAATACAAATGAAATGTATGTGCAAGGGGTTCTATGGAGAGATGAAGGGCACTTTTGCTGGGTGGTTGTGATGGAATCCGAAGCGGAGGTCATGGGAGTGGGAGCATAATAATGATTGTCGGACTGGGTGCCATAGGCGCTAAAGACTGTGACGATTGGTATGTGACAATGTGAAGTAATGGTGTGTCTTTTTCGTTTTTTTGAGTGTCTTGAGAGAACATGCTGATTGAGGGAAGAAGCAAAGCTAAGTTGACCTTTACTGTTGCGTGCTTCACGCATCACACACACACACACCCATCAGCAATTTTGTGACTGTCTACGTAGGCTAGTGTTTTACAGCAAGAGTTTAGCCATTAGTAGAGATGCACATCGTTGAATGACTGCTGCTCAAGCCCTAACTTGGGTTATAGAGAACAGCTCTGACGTAGGATCAGAGACTTTGACAGCAGATACTAAGACAGCATCTGAGGGATAGGACAATGGTGCAGACTCTGGGAGTGATTTTTCAGTCGGAAGAGTTCCAACTGACAACTCCTCTTCCAGTGATTCTGAGGGAGGTGATCAGGAGAGTCCTATTGCCCCTTCTGAAGCACAGTTTGTGCAGCGGGACAATAGCGGGTTAGCCCAACCCAGAGAGCAGGAGCATGCAGCAGCAAGCACAGAGAGAGTGCTCTCTTGTGAGCTCCCCAAATTAGTTCAGCCCCAAATTCCACTGCTCAAATTGTATTGAGGAGACATCAAAATTATCTATCACAAAACAATCTAGTTTTGTAGGGCAGGCACCTGCGTTTTTGGTCTTAGGCTCAGCTGCCATATAGTGAAACCTACAAAACCCAAACATTTCTATGAACTAGACACCTGGGGGAGTCCACAGAGGTGTGGCTTGTGGATTTCCCAAAGTTTTCTTCCCCCAAATACCCTGCAAAAGATAAAACTGTTGAATAAAAACTCTATTTTGTCTTGCATTTCTGTCACCCAAACTACAGGAATATGCTAGAGTCCACAAAATTCCTACCACCCAGTGTTTCCCCACTTGTCCTGAGAAAAACACTACCCCACTTGAGTGCCTGTACCTAATGCCTGTGTCAGGAATGGATCACCCCAGGGTCAACAGTTGCCCTCATGTAAGGACTAACATTGACTTTCTGTGATCCATTCCTGACATGTGCAGTAGGCCTACCCACACAAGTGAGGTACCATTTCTATCAGGAGACTTGGGGGAATGCTGGGTGGAATTAAATCTGTGGCCCCTCTCAGATTCCAAAACTTTCTATCACCAAAATGTGAGGAAAAAGTGTTTATTTAACAAATGTTTAAGTTTGCAAAGGATTCTGGGTAACAGAACCTGGTGAGAGGGCCAGAAGTTACCCCATCCTCAGCTCCCTTAGGTGTCTAGTTTTCAGAAATGTCATGCTTTTCTAGCTTTTTCTAGGTGCCCGCTGAGCTAGAGACCAAAATCCACAGCTAGGCACTTTGCATGAAACAGGTCAGTTTTCTTTAGGAAAATGTGGTGTGTCAATGGTGTGTTTTGGGGCATTTCCTGTCGGGGGCACTATGCCTACCCACACAATTGCGGTACAATGTTTATCGGTAGACTTGGGGGAATGCTGGGTGGAGTGAAATTTGTGGCTCCTCTCAGATTCCAGAACTTTCTATCATCAAAATGTGAGGAAAAAGTGTTTTTTGCCATATTTTGAGGTTTGCAAAGGATTCTGGGTAACAGAACCTGGTGAGAGTACCACAAATTACCCCATCCTGGGTTCCCCTATGTTTCTACTTTTAAAGAATGCACAGGGTTGGTAGGTTTTCCTATGTGTTGGCTGAGCTAGAAGCCAAAATCCACAGCTAGGCACTTCGTAAAAAACACGTCAGATTTCAATGTAAAAATGTGATATGTCCATCTTGCATTTCCTGTCGCGGGCATTAGGCCTACCCACATAGGTGAGGTACCATTTTTATTGGGAAACTTGTGGGAACTCAGAATATAAGAACAAGTGTTATTGCCCCTTGCCTTTCCCTATATTTTTTCCTTCCAAATGTAAGACAGTATGTAAAAAAGACATCTATTTGAGAAATGCCCTGTAATTCACATGATAGTGTGGGGACTCCAGAATCCAAAGATGTGTAAATAACCACTGAATCTCCACACCTTATCGTGTGCCCATTTCAGAAATAAAAAGGTTACCTTGATACCTATTTTTCATTCTTTATATTTCACCAAATGAATTGCTGTATACCCATTATACAATGAAAACCCATTGCAAGGTGCAGCTCCTTTATTGACTCTGGGTACCTTGGGTTCTTAATGAACCTACAAGAATTAAATATCCACACAACCAGAAGGGTCCAGCAGATATAAATGTATATTGCTTTCAAATCTGATATAGCTGGAAATAGTTATAGAAGAAAACGTGGACAGAAATGGCTCTTTTTTTTTCCTCAATTTCAATGTTCTTTTATGTTAGCTGTCACTTTCTGTAGGAAAACCTTGAATGATCTACACAATGACCCCTTGTTGAATTTATAATTGTGTCTACTTTTCAGAAATGTTTAGTTGTCCAGGATCCAGCATTGGCTTCACACCCATTTCCGTCACTAATAGGAAGGAGGCTGTAAGCACAAACAATAGTAAAAATAGGGTATGTCCCAATAAAATGGCAAAATTGTGTTGAAAATGTTGGTTTTCTGATTCAAATATGCCTGTTCTTGAAAGCTGGGAAGATGATGATTTTAGCACTGCAAACCCTTTCTTTATGCCATTTTTAGGGGAAAAAACATGCTTTCTTCTGCAGCCCTTTTTTCCAGCTGTATTTTGGCTAATTTCTTGGTCTCCTCTAGGGGAACACACACACTCTGGGTACCTTTGGAATCCCTAGGATGTTGGTAAAACTGGATACAAATTTGGTGTGGATAGCTTATGTGTACAAAACCTTATGAAGCCGTAAGTGCAAACTAACTTACATGTAGCCAAAAAAGGGCTCAACACAGGTGGGGAAAGGCCCAGCAGATACAAGGTTAATGTAAAGGCCACGATGGGGACACATAAGGTTGCACTTATATGTCCATGGTGTTAAAGTAATGCACCCTGCCTTCTAAGCTCCGGAGCCTTCCTTAGGAGTGACTGACACATATTAAAGGTAGTGCTGGGTTTGTGCCTAATATGGTATGGGCACAATTGAGTTTGAGTAGCATGTACTGCTTCTGCAGTGGGGAATGACAGGCCTCTTGTCAGTTGTTTGCTTGGGTCACTCAGGGTGGCACAAACAGCCTACAGGGTGGCTTTTATCACCCATGCCCTGGATACCACTGGTATCATATACTAGTGTATTTTTAGAGAAGTGAAGTACTTGCTAATCGGGGATATCTATCAATAGTTGCCAGTTTAGGGAGAGAACACTCTTACTCGGGCCTGATTAGGCAGGCTCCACTTCACATTAAGAGTCACAACCCACAGCATCTGAAGCAAAAAGTGTGGGGGTGGCAATCCAAAGAGGGCACTTTCCTACAATGTGCGTTTTGAGAATTAAAGTTATTGCACAATAATTTAGGTCCTTGATAGATTGTACCAATAATGTTGAATAATATTATGGTTGAAAGGTTTATTCTACATTTGATGACTGTAGCAAGGTGAAGTAAGTCTTCCCATGCAACACCAGTACAGTACCCAGTAGGGGACCTCAGATTCACTCTCAGCAAACCCCAGCTCAGTCCTGGTAGTGTAGCAAAGATCAGTCAGGCCCCTTAGAAGAACATATGTGAAACATTTCACATTACCAACATGCACAATAAGTAAATTACACAACTCAACAGAAATCTGACAACAATTTAAGAAGATAGATTCGATTTAAATGTTATCTAGACAACAAAACTAACTTTGTAGCTTTTGTACAACCGGGGTTGTGAATTTTTAAGTCCATCGAAAATACAGAACTTTGCAGATTTAAAGGGCTTCCATTGAAGTCAATGGCTAAAATAGCAGTATGCACTCAGGCACTTGTAGGGTGAGTTCTGGAGAACCCACGGGTACTTCAGGTTCTGTGGAACTAAGACCAAGATTCAACAGTCAGACTTTGGTTACCTTGCCCAGAGAGTCTGGTTGCAGAAGTGACTTGGCTGTCCTTGGTGCTGAACGGTCCGCAGTGGCTGGTGCATTTTGCAGAACTGAACTTGGGGTTGACTCTCACTCTATCCATCGGATGTAGAGGTCTTGGAGGGGCCAGGACCAAGATTCGATACTTGGATATTCACCACCTTGTCTGGTGGCTCTGGAGGTACTCCAAGCTGTCAATCACCGGGCTGATCGTGCCAAAGCTGCTTTGCTGCTCCAGTCAAAGTCACTTCCTTCAGGCTGCAAACCCACAAGAGGGGGCCACTGGCAATGTTGGTCCCTATGTTGGGGTGGTGCTCTGTAGGTGGTGAATGTTGTGTGGCTGTCGGTTTCTGTGTAGGTGACAAACAAGTCCTGGAAGCTGCAAGGGTGAGCCACAAGCTCTATGGCAGCTGGAGGTCGTTTGGTGGGGAGTAGAGGCTTCAAACGTGGCATGGGCTTCACTCTCACTTCTTAAATGCTGGACACCGATTCTCTTTGGGCCCAGTTACTGAGACCCCCATCAGGTTGCAGTTCTTCAACTTCAGCACTTCCTTACTCCTGCAATTTATAGGGGACTGGAGCCACCAGTCAAGGGAGTCTTCCTTGGAGTTTCGGTGTCCACAGGGGTCCCTCTGGTTGGGACTGATGGGTTTTTACCTCCAGCACACATAGGGCACTTGGTTGCAGCACTTTTCCCCTTAAGTCACTGTGTTCTCTTTTTCACGCTGTGCCTGGGGCTGGGGTCCAGGTCCTGTTGTTGGTGCAGACATCTATTTGTGCTTCTTTCTTCTTTTCCAGGCAATATCTAAGTTCTGGTGCCATGAAAGCCCCTTAAATCCTGGTTTAGGGGGCTTTTAATGGTGTGAGGGACAGTGACTAATGGGCTTCTGTCTGTGCAGCTAGTCCACCCTCGCAGTGATGACTTCCTGTGGGGAGTACATAACTTTCTACCCAGAACCCACTATTCGTGGGGTCTGCCAAGATGGCAGGACCCTTTCTTGGCCGTTCAAACCTCCTAGCCCACCCTCAAAGATGTGGCTAGTTTGAGGGAGGTGCACACCTCCTACATAGCTAATTTCTCACCTGACCATCCGGGCAGGTCATGAAGGTCTTTGTCCTCCGCTGGGGGACAGCTCGCGGCACATCAGCAGTGGGGGAGCCTTTGAGGCTCACCACACTGGTGCAAATCGCACTAGCCAGCCTTGGAGAGAGGAGGTGTGACCTCCTTCCTGCCCAGGCCCTTTGTCTTACATCCTTCCAAGGTGCTAGCACCACCAGCAGGAGGTCAGACTCTCTTGTGTGGCGACAGGGCCTCAGGAGAGCCCACCACAACAGTACAGGACTTCGTAACTTGGCAGGCACCCTCTGAGGGGGCCACTGGGTATATGCTTTTTAATCCTAAACATGGGCATCATGTTCAGGGTTAAGAAGCACAGTGTTTGATACCAAACACAACATGATTCTGCTGTGCCATTACAGTGGTGGACATCTGAGCAGTGGTCTGATACCAGACCATGTTATCCAATCGACCACCGGTTACTAAGGCTAGCATTGCAGTTTAAATGCCAAAACAGGGGCATGTATGCTGCTGCTCATCTCACTCATGGAACAGTGCACCCTGCCCCCAGCGCTAGAGAAGGCGTACCTTAAGGGTGACTGACCTGGCCATGGGCAGTAACAAGGACTCTGTCTGCACCTGGTGCAGGTCTCACTTGAGCAGTAGGCTGCTTGTGCAGGCTGACATGGTAGCTCTGCAGTCTCTCTTTTACTTTGGGTACCCAGGGTGGCGCAATCAGTGCTGCAGCCCTAGTACCCACTTTACCCCTCTTCCCCTGGATACCATAGGTGCCATTTAGGGGAGACGTACAGGGGTGATACGGTGCTTGTCAATTAGCCTATGCAATTCGACATATACTTTAAGGGAAAGAGCATTGGTACTGGGGCCTGGTTAGCAGGCCTCCGTACACTAACAGGTCAGAAACAACAGCACCTGACAGCAAAAAGTGGGGGGTGACCAACGGGCACTTTAAAACAATGGTTATTACAACACCCGGATGGAGACAGTAAGCCTGACCTCTTACTAAAGCACTCATGTTGTGTGAGCTAAAGGGGGTATTTTATTTCTTAGAGTTTGGCTTGCTGATCTGTCAACTGTTAAAGAAGTGCCTCAGTAGTGCACACAGATTGTGATGCCTGCAATGTTGCTAAGCTGTTTTGTAATGTAACCCCTATTACATTTCAAATGTGGTTTCTTTCTAAAGTACTGACATTCATGAAAAGAATCACAAACAGTATAACATAACACAGCATCCAGAACATAAATTACGATTTGTAGAAGAAGCTTATGTATCTGAAGCCGTTCATGTCAAAATTACAGCTCCTCATTTAGGACACTTCCATGCTGCAAAATGAATATGCCTTGTGTCAAAATAAATGTGATACCTGACAGAGTGAATCTGACTTGAACCAAAATAAATATGAAACCTGGCAGAGTGAATATGCTACTTAGAGATTAATATGAATAGCACAAATGTCAAATTGAATAAGAGATATACTGAAATATTCATAAAGCATACTGAAATAAATATGGCCCTCACTGTAAACAATAAAACAATCACTGAAACAAATACAATATTCATCAAAAAGAATGAGGCATTACTTGAAATGACTGACATATGTCAAGAGGAATATGACAATCATTGGAATGAATATGACATTGAAATGAGTATAAGGTACTGAAATTAATATATATCATTCTGAAAAGTATATAATGTGCATTCAAAGTAATGTAACATACACTGAAATGAAGATTACACATGTTGCAATGAAAATGAACTGTGTGGAAGTGTATATCACCCAGATTGCAATGAATACGTGATAATCAGAAATAACCTTGAGATGATTTAAAATGAATATAGCTTGTGTTAAAATGAATATAAGCTTCATTGAATTTAATTTGACATGCCTTTAAATGGATATGGCCAAAGCTGAAATTCTCACGATACTTATCAAAACGAATCTGGCATGCATTGAAATTAATATGAGAAGTGTTAATATGAATATTACATCGAATGAAATAAACATAACAGTGATTGAAAAGAATATAATATGTTAAAATGAATGTGACATGAGTTGAAATGAACATGAGCTTCAATTAAATACATTTGCCAAGTTTTAAATTGCATACCAGTGACATTAAAATGAGCATTAGATTTATCAAACTTAATGCGGTCCGCACTGAAAGTAATATGATACGCATTGATATGCTTATGATATATGTTCCACTGGATAACATTCATATTAACATTAATATGATGTGTTAATATGAATGACAAATTCACTGAAAGGAGCATGACATATGTTAAAATGAATATGACAAGCATTGAAATGAGCCCCTTTGAAATTAATTCAACATGCCTTAAACTGAATAAGACCAATGCTAAAATTAAAATTAAACTTGTCAAAATGAACATGTTATTCTTTGAAATTAATATGATACATATCAAAAGAAATATATTTAAAGGACTATGACCTACGTTTAAATGGATATGACCCATGTTCAAATTATTATGTCAGTTGTTAAGGTGAATATGACATTTGTTGAAATGAATATGATATTAATTGAAATTAATATGACACATGCTAAGATGAATTTGAACCACTTTGAAATGAATATGACACCGGGTGAAATTAATATGGCCCACATTAAAATTAATATGACATTCATTGGTATTACTATGACACTTTTTGAACTGAATATGAAACTATGTGAGACAAATGTAGCATGTTTTGAAATGAATAAAGCACATATCAAAATTAATACAAGCAGTGTCAAAACGAAGATGAACCCATTTGAATGAAAATGGCTTGTATTGAACTGATGTTGATTTGCTTTAAAATTAATATTAGGTATTGAAATGAATATTACATATTCTGAAAGGATATGATATGAGCAAAAAATAATTAACTAAAATTAATATGCCACTTATTTAACAGAATATAAACCAATGAACCAGCCATTTACAATGCGGGTTAGTATTTCCACATTTGTCACACAGTACTTTATCATGCAGGGAAGTATTTTTGTAAATAATATATTTTTTTATGTGTGTGTAGAGGTAAAGGCAGGTAATGAATAGAAAAAAAAAACGGTACCCCTTAAAAATAAAAAGACACATACACATATATATATAAACATCCATATATTTATCTATCCCAACATATGTACGTGCACACATGTGCACACACACACCTGTATTTCTTTATTCCTTCAGGCTTAGAGTGCCCGATAGGATATGCAAATAATTAAGCAGAGAACTGTGGGTAGTTCCCAAGTTTAGGTGGAGAGCAGCTCTTTTCTATGGAGTGCTTTACAACGCACCAACACTCTGAATCTGCTCACCTCGTGTCCATTTTTCTAGCAAAGATTTTAAGCATAGGATTTGTACAGGTTCATCCACGTCAAGCTAGAAAGTGACAAAATTGTTTGCCATTTTTACAGCAAAATCTTTAAGCATAGGATTTGCTACTGCCATCCATTTTAAAACAGGTTGCTGCAATGTAGTTAAGTTAAAAAATAAAAGTATTTTACCACTCCAGGCACTGTATCTCAGCTTTGAATTGGAAAATAAATAATCCAAACCAACCTAGAATGAATAACGGCAACTCCTGACATGTTTCAAGCTCATTAGAGCTTTCCAGAGATGTATACCTTTGTCCAGAAACAAGGGAGCACCTAGTATATGACACACACACACACATGCACACACATATATGTATATGCATACATATATAAATATATATGTAAACACATATGTATAGATATATATGTGTGTGTGTATATATATATATGTGTGTGTGTGTGTATATATATATATATATATGTATATATATATATATGTTTGTGTATATATATATGTGTGTGTGTATATATATATATATATATATATATATGTATATATAATAATCACACACACATATATTCATGCCACAAGAATGTTTGTTTGAGAACCATTATGTAATGCCACGCTCTGCGTCATAATTGTGAAAAATGATGCAATGAGGCCTAAGCATCAAGAGAGCCTGTGAAAAGTGAGGGTCGAGGAATATGGCATGAGATGTTAAGGAGTGGGGCATGAGAGATGAGGTATGAGAAAGAAAAGATGAGAAGTGAAGGATGTGTGATGAAGAATGAGAAGTGGAAAATTAGAAATGAGGGGTAAGGGACTGTAAGCAAGGAATAATGAACAATGAGGAAAGAATGTGAACTGAGGAATTCGAGATGAAACTTGAGGGATGAGAAATCTGAAGTAAGGGATAGGGGTGAAAATGAAACAAATGTGGAGTGAGAGATGATGAATTAGAGAAGAAGATTTATGTATGAGGTATGAGAGATGAACAGTGTGGTATAACTGATTAGACATGAGGAAATAAGATTCATAAATAAGAATTGAGGGGTTACAAGTGAAGAAAGAGGGTTAAGGAGGGAGGTTTGATGAATGAGGTGTAAACAGTGAGTCACAAGACCAAGGAAAATTCAAGGTATTAGATTATCCTAACATCGACAGGGTGGTGTACATTTTAAGACATGATTGTTAGGACATCATTGTTAGTCAATTTCACTCATTACATGAAGTGAGGGGAAAGGAGAACCACAAGATAGATAGAATGAGCGATTAGGGGCAAGAGGTGATTGATAATGATGGGAGAGTGAGGGAAGAAGAACGAGTGCTGAGGTACAAGGGATGAGGACTGACTACTGAGGGATGAAGGATTGAAGTTGAGAAATGAAAAATGGGTTATGACAGTGACAGATGACACCTGACGGATGAAGAGTGACAGATAAGGTTTAAGGGATGGGGCTGAAGAATGAGAGATGAGGGCTGAGGGATGATGAGTGAGCAATGAGGATGTCTTAAAGGGATTGCAAACTGCATGGTTGAAGGAATAAGAATGGGGAGGGATAAGAAGTGAAAGATGAGGAGCAAGGAATGAGAGATGAAGTGCGAATGCTGAGGACTGAAGGTTAGTGAGGCTATAGTGAGGGATGGAGGATGAGGGAACAGTGAGGGGTGAACAGTGAGAAATATAAGGTGAAGATTGAGATCTGTGTCATGAGGAGGGGAGATGAGGATATCTTATTATGGTGTGGGTGGTGGACATTTTAGGAAACCTAATTTATCCAGTTCCTGTTTCACTGCTGAAGTGAGGGGGAGTGAGCAGTGATAGATGAGGGATGCTGAGTAAGAAATCAGGGCTGAAGAATGCGTGAGGAAAGAAGAGTGAGGAAAGTGGATGACATAGTGAGGCATTAGGTCAGAGGAATAAGGGATGGTGAGGATGAGGTGTGAGGAAGAGGAGAAGGCGAGTGAGAGATGTGAGAAAGGTTGAGATGGGAGGGTTTAGGAGTGAGGCAGGAGAAAAGCAGCAAAGGAAAGTGATGGATAAGCGTAACAAATGAGAAATGAAGGGTGAGTTAGACATCAGAGCTGGGCTTTGAAGAGTGAGAGGTGATAATGACAAATGATAGTTGATTAAAAAAGGTTAGAAATGTCAAAAGAGGAGGTGAGGTCAATTGGGTATGAGAGACGAATGAGAACTGAGGCATGAGATGTAAGGGGCTGCATGTCCTAAAATGGACATTGTGGTAAACAATTTAAGCTATTATCATTGTAAAATTTCACTTATTTCTCAGAGGGGGCGGCATGACCAGTGAGGGATGAGGAAAAAAGAATAGGGAGAGGTGAGGAATGAAGTGTGACAAATAAGTCATGTAGAGTGAATGGAAAAAAGTGGGAAATAAAGGGATGGAATAAGGGATAAGGGATGTTGAGGGACAAATGACGGGTGAAGGGATGAAACATAAAAAGTAGATTGAGTGATATAGGGTGAGGGATGTGAGGTGATTATTAGAAATTGGAAGTGAGAGATGACTTATGTATGGGCATTAGAAGATGGCTGGTGTATGGTGTATGGTGATGGATGAGGAGTGAGGATAGAGGATAGAGGTAGAAGTAGGTCAGTTAGGAACGCCTTTATATTTTGTCAGTCCACATCTCCTTGACAAAGAGCTGATTCCCAAATTTTGAAATGTCTGTTGGCCCAACTGACATTTTAAGCATTGACAGGTACCACCATTCCCTCTCTACCAAACATGTAACCTTGGCCCTAAGCCCAGGTTACTGATAAATAAAGATAAGTAAAGAATGAGGAGCAAAGAAAAAGGGAAGGGGTAAGGAGCAAAAAGAAAGTCAGAAGTGTGGTAGGATGCATAATGGATGAGGAATGATCATTGAGGGTTGAAGAGTGAGAGAGTATATATGAGGAGTAAAGGGTGTGGAAAGGCATGTGTTGTGTGTGGAGCAGGGAATCGCATACCCACAGTGAAGACCTGTCTGCATGAAATGCTATACTGCAACGACCAACTAGAACTCTACTATCCCACCATTCCCCAGTCTCTGTGATCCAAGATCATCTGGGACCCATTGCAAGAATATCTGTTAACCTGTGACATAAACTGAATCAAAACCAGTGAAAGCTTGGGCCAAACATGTGGACTGGGGGAGGGATGGAAAAATGATGGGAATGTGTATATAGAGTAATTGCTGGATAAGAGCTCCAAATGGCATGGTACCTGAAGCACTCTTGTGGACCCATTTCAGCTGTGATAATTGCCACTGTACTTTGGAGATGCCACCCTAATCTGTGGAAAAGATTTCTGGAACAAGGGAGATACTGCTGGACTGTTGATGTAGTATACAGAGGGCCATTGGAATTATGCTGCATAGGAGGGCCAAATTGTGCATCAGGGTTGATTAAATAGTGCGTCAAAAAAATGCAAATTATCCAGCATATTTTGGCACATTTTGCAATAGTATTACTGCATTATTTTGTCTTTTATACCCATGTTACTATCCTCCAGGAACAAGCCCAGCCTCCTGTAACTTCATCACCAACTTTATTGATTTTTTAAAGAATTAATGATTTTTAGCGCTTAGAAATGAATAGCACCAATCTGGTCAACTGGTCGCACCTTGACCATGGCAAAAACAAAGTTTAAGGCTGACCGCGATGGAGCCCTGCTCGGCCGCAGCCTGCGGGAGGCCTTGGTCAAACGTTTACCTTTGGACTTCGTGATTTTCTTGAAGATTTTGTTCAGTGGGACCAAGTCGGCAGTCCAATCTGACCTCCTAGAACTCTTCCTCGGATGTGGGTCGCAGGAGTCCTCGGTGGAGATTTTTACCTTCGGACCTAGACGATTTTTCAAGACGAAAATACCTTGACCGGGGCAAACCTAAATCTTGATCTGATGTCCTTGGAGCCCTCTTCGGATACACTGCCTAGGAGGTCCTGGTCAACTTTCTACGTTCAGACTTAGTCACTTTTTCTGAGTTTTTCTTCACTGGGACAAACCTGCATGTCAGGTCTGGTCGCAGTTGAGACAAGCTGGCTAGAGTTGTTGCAGCAGGTTGGTCCCTTTATGGAGCTTTTTTCAAAAAGTTCTCCAAACTTCTGGATCCTCTTCCAAATGTTCTTTTAAGGTTCTTTTGAGGTCCACAGCTCACCCCAAGGTACCAGAAGCTCTGAGATGCTCCTTGATGCTATGGACTACAACTCCCAGATCTCCAATTTGGCCACTAGACAGTGGTCAGGTGGTCACTTTCTTCAGGAGTGGGTGCAGGGGACTCTGGTTAGCAATTTTTCACCTGCCGCAAACAGGAAGTCCCTCCTTGAACCAGTTGAAGCCAGGCAAAGTCCTTCTTGTGATGAAGCCCAAGTGTGAAGCTGGTGCAGTCCTATAGAGTGCAGCGTCCAAGTGCAGGCCAGGGCTCCAGCAGGGTAGTCCTTCTTCTCCTGTAGTTCTTCCTTGTAGGGATCTGAGGAGTGGGAGCAGGTCTGCCAGTTTAACCCTTTCTCCTGGGTGAAATCAGGTGCAGGATCCTTCCTCCTGTGATGACCACTTCCTGGTAAGTGTGGCAAAAATCAATCCCAGCGAGCAACATTCCTCAAAAATCCATCATGGCTGAAAATCTTTTTTGGAGGTTACATCTGGCTGAGCCCACCCACTGGTGTGGCTAAAAATCCTAAACCCACCCCTCTCCTGCCCTCTCCTAATCTAATCAAGGGGGCACCTAATAATTGTCTGGGTTTTCAGGATGTGAGGGAGGTGCTAGGTTGCTCCAAATGTCTTTTCCTGCCTTTAAAGACCAGTTTGGCAGCCCTCCCCTCTTCCTGCCTTTCCATCTGATGAGGGAAGTTCTCCTCCCCCAGGCACATCTCCTTGTGTTTAGCCCAGGATGTTTCACACCTCATCAAGGCAGTTTGCCAGAGGCTGACCAATCAGAGCAAAGCACTACAGGGCTGAAGTTGGCAACTTTGTAGGCAAAGCTTAAAACTCTTTACCTGAACAGGTTATATTAGATCCAACAATTGTAAGTTGTGAGATTTAGTATAACAATTCATTTGATAGCAAACCTGAGGTATCTGTCACTTAAGGGGACATTATAAATTAAAAAACAGTCTCCCCATTCTAGCCTAAAAACGAATTTGGCTGTTTTACCTCACCAGGGCTTATAAAATTATTTCTATAAGGTCCCTGCTCATAGCTACATGGAACCCAATCCTAGGGGCACATAGGGCACACCCTGGGGGTGATGTATATGTAAAAATAAGGTAGTTTAAAACTTTGGAAGTTCTTTTAATTCCAAAGTTGAATTTGCATGTAAATTTAATTTAAAAGCAGCCAGCAAGGCAGGCCTGCCTTTTAAATGACACTGGGCACCTCAGCAGTGCACCTATGGGTGCACTACCTATGATGGGGGCCCTAAACCTAAATGTCCCACAATATATAAGGGATTTATAGGTAGATTAATATTGCCAATTATAATTAGCCTAATTTGCATATCCACTTTATACAGAGCACTGGCTCTGGGACTGGTAAGCAGTCCCCAGGGCACAGCCAAGAGTCAGTAACCACCAGTATCTGTTCAAAACGGTTGGGGGGGACCAGGGCAAAAAGGAAGGCTTTCCTTCAAACATCACCAGCTCATGGACTAGTCTGCCCAATGCCCTCCACTGCAGCTGGAGAAATGCCTCAAAGGACACATAGATCAACACTCTTAACACTACCCAACCCATCTCCACCTATGACCTAGACCAGAACATCAGAAACGTCAACAATTAGATCACCAGCTGCACTGACCGCATTGCTCCCATTGGCAACAACACTCACAAAAGGTCCATGTAGACTAGCTGGTACACTGAAGATTGCAGAACAACTACACAACATTGTAAACAACTGGAGTAGAAATGGCACACCAGCAAAACATGACCCACTATTCCACCTTCAGGATAGCCCTCAACCTTTACCACAGACAGTTGAGGGAAGGCCTTAGCCTCATGCATTGAATCAAGTTCCAATAACAGCAAATACATTTTCAACATTGTCAAAGAATTGTCCAACCCCTCAGCCACAACAAACAACATTACCCCTTCACAGGAACTCTGTGACAACCTTGCAATATTTTTCCACAATAAGATCGCCAACATCTAAAGAAACTTCAAACCCAAGCCCAAGGCCACCGACATCTTCAAGCAACAAAACAACCTGGCTACAACCGCAGACATCTGACTAACCGAATGGAGGCAGCTCGCCCCACAGAACACCGCCTCTATCATAAACTCAATCCACTCAGGGGCCCCAACTAGCCGATGCCCTCACCACATCTTCAAACATATATTCACCACATTGTTTAACACTGCAACTGCCACTGCTACCTTCCCCAAAGACTGGAAACATGCAGAAGTCAAGGGTGCACTAAAAGCATCATGAACAGCCCCAGCAAACTCAACAACTACTGACCTCTCTTTTGTCCCCTTTCCTGGACAGAGTATTAGAAAAAGCCATCAACCAACAACTCTCCTCACATCTAGATTGGAACCACAGTGTCAAGACAGCCCTCATCGCAGCGACCAATGCCATCCAAGCCCTACTCGACAGAGGACGGATTTGGATCCTCCTAGGCATCTCTGGAGACTTTGATATGGTCTCCCACCACACATTCATCACAAGGCTACACAACACAGGCATCCACATAGCCGTTTTCAGATGCGAAATAAGTTAAATGAACAATGATAATAGCTTATATCTGTCATTTCTCATTCCTCAATCCTCATCTGCCACTAATTCCTCAAAACCCATCGTTCATTTCTCACCTCCAATCTCTCATCTCTCAGTAGTCAGTCGTTATCCCTTGTATCTCAGCACTCATACTTCTTCCCCCACTCTCCCAACATTATACCTCACCTCTGGCCCCCAATCGCTCAGTCCATCTCCCTTGTGGTTTCCCCTTTCTTCTCACTTTGTGTGATAAGTGAAATTGACTAACAATGACATCCTAGAATGTACACCGCCCTGTCTAATTTAGGATAATCTAATCCTTCACCCCTCATGCCTCTGTTCTTATTTATTATTACGTATCACTCATCCCTTCCTTTATCCTTGTGACTCACTGATCACCCCTCATTCATCAAACCTCCCTCCTCAACCCTCATTCTCTACTTATCACCCCTCATTTCTTATTTATCAATCCTGAATTCCTCATCTCTAATCATTTATCCCACACTCATCTACTATCACCCTCTTAGGCCTTCATTATGAGTTTGGCGGGCGGCAGAGTTATAGTTAGAGGTATTGTAGGTAACTATAACTTGGGCTCTAAGGTAACCATAACTTGAGCTCCCACCATGCATAGTTTTTTTCTTCAATAATCTGACTGCTAATGTTTAATTTATATTTTTAATAACTTATAGAAGTTGTGATGAGTGCTGTAACATTTGGGGTAATTAGCAGTACATGGTAAGGCCCCCTTATTACCGCTCATTTGGCCCCAAGGTGGTGGTGGTCCCTGGTGCTTGTGTGGGTATGTGAGGCTCCCCATTACTTTCAAGGTAGCCCCGGGGAGGTGGTGGTCTCTGGGGCAAGGTGGGTCTGCGAGGCCCCTGCTATTACTACTCATTTGGCCCAAGGGGAATGGTGGCCCTTGGGGCCTGGAGAAGTCTGCACAGCCCCACAATTACTCTGATTTAGTTCTGGAGATGTGGTGTCCCCAGGGCTTGGTGGGGGATGTCTGGGCAACCCCCTATTACATCTATTTAGCCCTGGGAAGGAGGTGGTCCCCAGGGTTCAATGAGCCTCAGGACGGATGCCCTGTGTGCCCTCTTCTATTTTAAAACAACTTGTCCCATCTAGGGGCTTTTTCCAAAACGAGTGCGGAAGGCCAAACTTTTTCTTTCATTTTCACCGGATTTGTTGATCTGCCATGACTCTCAAGGAAAAAAAAATTTCAATGCTTTTTTGCGCTAGTGGGTCCCTGTGGGACCCCGGCACAAGAGCTAAGGGGTCAGCGTGTCCCTACCCTCAACATGCACTGCCAATTACCCCACATAATACATCAGTCATGACATCTTTGATAACATCATTGATAGTATCAATGTAACATCTGCAGTGAAATCATTTAGCAGAAAACTGTGCATGGCGAGGGCATGAGTTATACTTAACTTAGGGTACAAGTTATAGTTACTTGAGATATCTCTAACTATAAGAGGGGAATTTCAATGATTTGGTACGTTTAAAATTTGACCCTAATTATAACGTCCATGTAACCTTTGTTTTTTTTAAGTGAAAAAATAATAATATATACATATACATGTGTATGTGTGTGCCTTTTTATATTTTAACAGGGAACTGCCTTTCTTTATTCCTTGCCTCCCTTTACCTCTACCCACTTCCTAAAGCGTAAAATGATCCTTACCTCCCTTTATCTGTACCCACCTTTGAACTCCAAAAGATCCTTACCTCTCTTTACCTCTACACACACATAAAACATTCTTACCTGCATTGTAAACGGACGCTTGTAATGGATATGTAGTAAAGGCTGGTTCACTCTTTATATTTTAGAATATACATTATGAATTTCAATATGTGACATTAATTTTAAAGCAAACCAACATCAGTGCCAGCCATAGTCATGTAAAAAGGGTACATTTTCAAATACTCCTGGCTTATTTTCATTTACATCTGTGCTTTATTAATTTCAAAGCATGCTACATTCATCTCACATAGTTTTATATTCAGTTCAAAAAGTTTCATGTTAATTTTATTAAATGTTATATTAGTTTTGATGTGGGCCATGTTAATTTCACTAGGTGTCATATTAATTTCAAAGTGATTCAGATTCATCTTAACACGTGTCATATTCCTTTCAATGAATGTCATATTAAATTCAATTGATGTCATATTCACCTTAACACCTGTCATAATAATTTTAACATAGGTCATATCCATTTCAACATAGGTCATATTCATTTCAATGTATGCAGTATTCTTTTTGAAATGTATCATATTAAATTCAAAGCATAACATATTAATTTGACAAGTTCCATTTTAATTTCAGCATTGGTCATATTTATTTTAAGGCATGTTGATAAATTTCAGTGGGGCTCATATTCATTTACATTGCATGTCATATTCATCTTAGCATGTGTCATGTTCCTTTCAATGGATGGCTCATTCATAATAACACGTAATTTAAACATGAATCATATCCATTGAAATACATATCAGAATCATGTCAAAGTGTATCATATTACTTTCAATGTAAGCTGTATTCGATTTGATAAATCTCATGTCCATGTTAACGTTACTCACATTCATTTTAAAACGTCAAATTCATTTCAATGAAACTCTTTCAACTATTGTCATATTCATCATCACGTGTTATGTTTCTTTCAATCAATGCTATATTTATTTCAAATGATGTCATGTTCATATTAACAATTGGTATAATAATGTCAGATGCAACGTAACCATTTCAGCATATATCATATTCATTTGAATATGTATCATATCAATTTTAATGCATGGCATATTAATTTTGAAAAAATGTCATGAGAATTTCAGCTTTAAAGGCATATCAAATACAATTCAATATGGCTTACATTAATTTCAACACAAGCCATATTAATTTTAAATTATCTCCTATTAAGTTCTCTATATTTCACAATCATTGCAACCTGGCTAATACATGTGTTATGTTTCTTTCAATCAATGCTATATTTATTTCAAATTATGTCATGTTCATATTAACAATTGGTATAATAATGTCAGATGCAACTTAACCATTTCAACATATATCATATTCATGTGAATATGTATCATATCAATTTTAATGCATGGCATATTCATTTTGACAAATGTCATGAGAATTTCAGCTTTAAAGGCATGTCAAATTCATTTCAATATGGCTTACATTAATTTCAACACAAGCCATATTCATTTTAAATGATCTCCTATCCAGTTCTCTATATTTCACAATCATTGCAATCTGGCTAATATTCATTCCAGAGCAATACATCTTTATTGCAACATATGTAATGGTCATTGCAGTGTATGATGTTCAATGCACAATATATATAATTTCAGAATCTAATGTACTTATTTCAGTACCTTATATTCATTTCAATGTATGCCCTATTCCTCTTGGCATTTGTCAGTCATTTCAAGAACTTCCCCATTATTTTTTATGAATATGGTATTCATTTCAGTGATTCCTATATTGATTACAGTGAGGACCACATTTAATGCTGTACGATTGATATATATTTCAGTATATCTCTTATCCAATTTGGACTGTGTGTTATTCATATTAATCACTAAGTAGCACATTCACTCTGCCAGGTTTCATATTTCTTTTGACACATATGTTCAATCTGGTGTGTGTCCTGTTCATTTTGCAGCACGCTATGCATTTCAGGAGGTGTCCTATATCGGGACCTGTAATTGTGACATGAACAGCTTACCCTTTAGAAATAAAACCTGGAAAAGTATTTTTGGGAAATAAATCCTTTTTTGATGTTTGATTTTTACATTCGGCACAGTTGGCACATAACATATTCTTTTAGTTTTGAAGTGCAGCATTTTCTACAAAGTGCAGTGCAAAACATCTAATTAGTGGTTAAAAAGCGGAAAATGCCACTTTGCACCCTTTACCACAAACAAATGGCACATGGTGCACTTTAGATGATCAGAAACTTGGTGTTACATCTGTAATTTCGTATCAACTATAAGCATGTTTCTAATTTCCACCTAACAAAGACAGTTCAGCTTCTATTTGTTTAATATTTGAGATATTGTGTGCCTTACAATTTACATAACAAAAATGGTGCTATATCTTTTAATAGTTTAAGTTTCATATCTCATAGATCTGCTCTGATTAAGGTTGATAGCTATAGGAATCACTACTTCCTTTACAACATTTACTATTTTTCATTCATGAGGTTAAAATATGTCTATTCACACAAAAAGGTTTTTCCATTAAAACAATGCAACATGATATAAAATATTTAGATTATATAAACATACCTTGTCTCAGAAAATGAAGCCAGGTGTCTGTAGGAATTTCCTTTTGTAATTTAAAATATGCAGTAGTCAAGAAAAAACAGAGTATGAAATTATTCTCTGGAAAAGTATTAGCTTCAAAGGAACGCTAAGGGTAATTTATATTTCTTCAGTGCTGGAATGGAGAGAAAAGGCTGTTCGATTGGAATATGTTTTTCAGTGGCATCTCACAGGAGGGAAAAGGGGTGGGGTGGGGTACTTGGCAGGGGGACAAAAAATAATATATATTTTTTTCAAACTTACCTTTCGCGACACTCCGATCCCTGCGGCTCCTCTCCTCACTTCCATTGCAGGCACAGGCTCCCATCCTGTCCTGCTCCCAATTCTAACCCTGCTTTCATGCAGTATGAAAGCATCATTAGGATTGGGCAAAGCGCCCAGCCAATGCGCTCCGATGCAGAGTGAAAGTCTCTGCCTGCTGTCCTCAATCCAGAAATGCAGTGCCTAGGTCTCTCTCATTAAGGAGTGTTGAACACTTGTGGAGAAGTAGTGGTACTCAGCACTGCCTATTTAAGCACTGGTTGCTTCAATTCATCCAAGGTATTAAGGGTCTCATTGACAAGAAACTGGTGCATCAAAATCAATGCACAAGTTTTCTTGCACCAGCTAATGGATCCTAACAAGTCCATGATAGCGCTGTATTTATGATACAGCTCTCCTTGGCGCACATTTCCACAGATGTGTCAGAAATTCTGACGCATCTGTGGCACTAAACTAACACATTGGTGGACCAGTGGAAAAAAATGATGCTACTCCAGGATTGCTAGGGGGGTGTCCGATGTTAAAAAGCCCAGCATCACTTTAACGCCTGCTCGGAGCAGGCAATACAAAATCAATGCGGTGAATGAGCAGAATGGTGCAGTGAAATCTTGTAGATTTCACTCTGCTAGTTCTGCGTGGCTTTTAACAGGGGAACACCTACCTTGCATACATGATACCTGGCGCAGGTATAATGTGGAGCAAGGCTTTACAAACTGATGCAATGGTTCCATTGCGCCAGATTGACAGAGTGGCACACTGTATGGGACTGCTTTGCGTCACTTCTTCGTAAAATAAATTGATGCAACAGTGGCGCAAGGGGCTTGTAAATAAGCCCCTCAGTGCTTTATTACTACATCTTAAACTCGTACTAACATGTTACTTTCTACATCCACTACAATCTGTTGGCGCTAGGAATTTTTCAATGCTTTCATGGTGGGAACTGCAATCATTCTAAATAGAGTCTGTATATTGGTGTTTGTAAAGCTATCTGTGACAAATGCCATGCTTCACAGTGGTCTTTCAGTAGTGGCACTGAAGTGGACAGCCATGAAGGCCTCTGAGAAGGTAGATGAGATTGTACACTGCAAACACCCATGCAAGGGGCTAGGAACGCACGATGTGTTTTCACAAACTAAGTGGTCCAAATTTACTGTCTTTCACATAATGAGGTTCAGGATTGGGCAAAGGGGAGAAAACAGTGAAGCATTAGCTTGATCAAAGGCCGCACATGAATAATGTCATCAGCACTAAAAATGATTGTTTTGTGTGATGCTGGAGCTGGCTCTAATGTCTAAAAGTCAGTCAGTAGTGTCTAAATGAGTGAGTATTTCTAAAACACACATGTTACTCATAGGTATAGTAGAGGATATAGAGCTTGACCCTCTGGCTTGAGACTGGTGTCACTGGGATTTAAGATTTGAGTAAAGTCAGATCAAGCTACTTTGGTATATCTCATTTTCTGTCAAAACCTATGACTCATGTGGTGGGTGCCCCAGGTGCGCCCAAACATATTTTGTGTGATAGATAAATATGACATCATCGCGGTGGCAATAGGTTTTCTGGATTTATCTTCATACCACACCATGGGAATGGGTTTTCTAGACCCTATTACATAAGGAATAGTCAATATGCCGACCTGAGCAGAGAACTCAGTAGATGGCAACCACCCGCAAGCCACTGAGCAGTACTTGATTGTGGTGAATTTTAGGTAATGATTTCACAGGGATATTTATGGAAATCCAACTGCTCTTTCTTCATGAACAGACACACTCAAAAACACTAGGAAACCAGGAATATATTTTCAAGATTTATTAAAATCAAAATGCTGTCCTAGTTCACACAATATGAATAGTAACTATAAAAAAGATAGAAATATTGTAACATTGTAACACCATTGTAAAGCTTCTTTAAATCAGTATCCCTAACCCATCCTTCACTGGGATAACTAAGCTAAACTAAGGACCAAAATACGTCTACTAGACTGTCTGTTAGTTCAAAGCCTCACACCTTTTCTGAACAAGGGAAGTACTGTCCAATAGTAAAACAGAAGCTTGTGCTCTTGTTTCTTTGTCAAAGTGGCTATCTCATCGAGTTGGCAGATAAGAATAATGGAGGACCTCATGTGCCCTCATTTAGCATTCAGCAAGGAAAGATGTTTATGCAACTGCATGACCCTTAGTCTCATACCTTGAGTGAAGCTTCTCACTGTCTAATACTGCTTTGTTCCAGTTTATTTACTCTGTACAAGTGTGAGAAGGTGGTTCTTACCTTCTAATCTGCCCACTTTTTTTGTTTTTTGATCACTTTGTTTTTTACCTTTTACCGCGGGGAAGCCTCATAATCTGTGACGCAGCCACAGTAAACTCATGGTAAAATAGACTGCACATGTTTTGTGCCAATGCCCACCTTTTAAGACAAAGCTACTGGGATGCAGCAACGATATGCGGCCATAGCTGGTTAAACGCGAACACTTGTGAGGGTTGTGTGGTGGAGACTCCCGTTGTGCGCAGCCCAAAAACTGCACACTTGTAGCCTGGTGCATAAGGGACTATGCAGAGTGGTGGTGATCTGGAATAGGTCTTATAATGTGGGTGTACACATGTAGGATAGTCAGTGTGCTCTACTGTCTTGACTGTAGTGACACTCCATTATACTCATATGGGAAAGGCTGCCTTAACACAGAACTCCAATTCCCTGGGGTCCACAGACTCCTGAGTCATAACAAGGTACACTGTGACCTGTAAGAAAAGAACACTGCTGTTAAGTCCCAAACCATATCGGTACAGCTTATGGGTCATCAAGGAATGTCACAGTTATCTTACTCAGCTCAGGATTAGAGCCCAGGCCTTTGTGACCCTGATGGACTGGGATGTTTATCTTTTTCTTCAGCTGCAGGAACAAAGGTCTCACCCATCAAAGGAATCAATTAACAGTGCTTAATTCAGCTCTGAAGAAGGAAGGAAATGGGTGAATTGCTCTGCAGCATTCAACCATCTGTCATCCTGTGCCCCAAGCCACTCAACAAAGGAGGGAGTCCAGAACTCTGGAACCAAACCAGAGGGGGGCTCCTTTGAAAATTTGCTGGGGGAAGGCCCTGGCAGTGATGTCAGCGAGGAGTGGAGCTGAGTCTTCCAGAGCACATGTGGCAAATGACTCCTGGCATTTTGAGCTGTCTCAGAAGACTGTGCAGGGAGGTTAGCTCTTCAGCTGAGAATGATTCCTTCTATAGGGGTAAGTGTATGGCTATAGTGGCCGGAAAATGTTCCATGTGATTTTACATGTGGAGAGACACCCTCTAGGGGTGGGAGGTGGTATTGGACATTTATGAGTATACAAGTGATGTCATTAAGGGACTATGTTTAAAGTGCAGTAGTTAATGTTGAATGTTATTAAAGGTGCCTTCTTAAAGTACCCTCTAGGGGTGAAGGTCTAAAATTGCATGTTGATGTAATTAGAAATATGATGCCCTTTAGGGGCCATGGTTAAATAGCGTATTTCATTCAAAGAATATTTCTGATAACATAAACCAGTCAAACTTGCCTATAACATATATGAGTAATGAGATTGACAGCCACTCGTGATCAAAAATAAAAAAATATATGTTTTATTGCCAGTATTAATTGCCTAATCTCAAAGTATACTCTATTATTGCATTGGGAACCAAGTGAATGTTTTGACGTGATTTGGGAGAGATAAGAATTATTATGCAATGCCATCCAGAAATGTTCACATCAGCTTGTGTATATTGGTAAGTTATTGCGTAGTATTGAGTACTGTGTGCATAATAAAGGTGCTTTTTCCTTTTTCGAAACAAAAAAGCACAGACTGGACAATCATTTATTGAGTGTTATTACTTGTGGATGGTGATTACTAGCCCCCACCACCTCCATTGAGTAGGTTTTGGACTGCACTGTTTTGCTAGCTTACAAGAGTCAAGGACAAACCTGGGTTTTTTGGTTCCCAGTGGAGGACAAAGGTGGACCCATTAGTTGTGCAGGCCACACTACTAATGACCAACTTTCTAACAACAAGGTTGAACATTCTCAAAATAAACAAATAGTAGTGAAGACCCTGTAACCTTTCACTTACTTAGATTCTGTGTAGTATCACTTGTTGCTTAAAAATAATAACATAGCAATCAAACTGTCAAATTCTTTAAAGCCGTGTTCATTATTTAAAAACAATAACTGAAAAATTATTTCCAACTGTACAGAACAGATTTACGAAAACTGAATTATCACAGTGCAATGCATAAGAAAATAATACTTATGCATTTATATTTGAAACATACACCTGAATAAATTAACATATATAATTTGAAAGATGGAAACTTAGAGTAGAAAACATATGAAGATCAAAACGATGGTAAGCCTGTCTAAAACATTTCAAGCGAGATCCTGCATTGTAGATGGGCTGTGAACAGCTAGACAAGCAAAGCTGTCAATATGCCTTTTCTGGATGTAGGTATCTACGTTTGAAGTATATCTTGTTTCATAAGTCAAAATAATTGTACACTTGCTAAGGTATCTATATAATGATAATAATAATAATAATAATAATAATAATAATAATAATAATAATAATAATAATAATAATAATAATAATTTGTTGTTTGGTTATTTAAAACCATTACAATCAATAAAACATTAAAAAATCTCAAGCCAAATGGCTTTCTGAGCGTTTAACACTTAGGCGCATATTTATACTCTGTTTGCGCCAGATTTGCATAATTATTTTTGCTGCAAATTCAGCGCAAACTTAACTCCATATTTATACTTTGGCACTAGACCCGTCCAGCGCAAAGTTATGGAGTTTGAGTCATTTTTTGGACGAGAAAACCTACCTTGCGCTCATAACATGCAAGGTAGGCGTTCCCGTATAAAAAATGACTCTAAGGTATGTGCACCTTATTTATCCTCCCGTGTCATTTTGACTCACAGGAGCAGGTGTGCCTTAAAAAATTGTGCCCAGACGGATTTGCAACATTTTTTAACACCTGGGTCAGGGCAGATGTTAAGGGACCTGTGGGCTCATTTCCATGGTCTCTGACCATGGAAGCAGTCCACAGGTGCCCTACCCTGCCCCCAGAGACACTCCCTGCCACCCTCGCCCACCCCTGGAGGACACCCATGGATGGGGGACCCATCTACGGTAAGTACAGGTAAGTAGAGGTAAGTATTTTTTTGTTGTTTTTTTAGGTGGCATGGGGGGGCCTAACTTGGGCCCCCTACATGCCACTGTGCCCAAAGGCCATGCCCAGGGGACAGAAGTCCCCTGGGCATGGCAATTGGGCAGGGGGGCATGACTCCTGTGTTTGCTAAGACAGGAGTAACTTCCATGGGGGTTGTGCGTCAAACAATGATGCTAGTCAGGTTAGAGTCATTTTTTTTTTACTCTAACCTGACTTGTACCATTCTTTGACGCACAACCCCTAGTCTTCACCACGCCTCCGCTGCCCGGTTAGAGTCATTTATTTTTATGCTAACCAGGCCACAGTGCCGGCAAACGTCATTCCATAAATATGACGCCCGGCTGGTGCGTTGGAATGGCGGTAGCCGGCGTTAAACTTTTTGACGCAAACCTGCGCTGGCGCACGTTTGTGTCAAAAAGTATAAATATGGGCCTTATTGTTCAATCAGTACAATCAAAAAGTAATTAAAACAATGTTAAAATGCAACACATTTTTTGGTTAATCAGTACAAACCAGAATTATTGAAACTGTATTACAATGCAGGTTAAATGGCTTTCAAGGCATTATACACTACTCAATACTGCTGATATGGACTGCTGCTCCAGTGACTAGAAAAACAAGATGCAAAAAGGTGCAGTATGTAAGTTAGCAGCAAAACGGGCACTGAATTCTCAGCACTTTTCACTTAGCACAGTGAGTCAGAGAGATCATAGACAAGCTCAGCTGTAACCAATAGTCTGACAAGAGACACTGCGCTAAAAGCGGCAGGGCACTTAGGGCCTGATTTAGATCTCGGCCGAGGTGTTAATTTGTTGCAACAGTGACAGATATCCCATCTGCCAAAATCTAAATACCATAGAAAACAATGGTAATTAGATTTCGGTGGATGGGATATTATTACCGTTACAATGGAGTAACTCCTCTGCCATAATCTAAATCAGGCCCTTAGGCCTTAGGTCTTAGACCTGAGGTGGTTGACTAAAAGGAACTGCCTTGATGAGCTGTGAAACTGACAGGCCTGTGAGAACTCACAGCTGATGTCACACCGCACATTGTTACATCAGTGCCTAGCTTCTTGGCTGTCAGTTCCACAAACTTGACCAACAGGAGGTTCAGAGTGGTATTGTCAGGGTTGAGGGCATAAATAGTTGCCTGCCAGCATGTGGGAGTGCCTAATTTATTTCATTCTGGTCTAAGGACTACTTTCCACTCTTCTGGCAAGGCTGGACACATGCAAACGGTGTGGTGAAATGATTAATCATACATGACACAAAAATGTTTGACAAGAAAACAGTGCATGGTGACGACGCAATTTATAGTTACCTTAGGGCATGAGTGAATATACATACATGTATATGTGTCTGTATATATATATATATATATAAATATATATATATATATACATATATATATATGTATATATGTATATCTATATAATATATAGATATACATATATAGATATATTATATCTATATCTATATAAAATATATATCTATATCTATATCTATATCTCTCTCTCTCTATATATATATATATATATATATATATATAGATATGGATATACATATATATATATATATATACATATATTCACTCATGCCCTCCTAAGGTAACCATAAATCGCACCGTCACCATGCACAGTTTTCTTGTCAAAGATGTTACTGTAAATATTACATTGATATAATCAATGATGTTATCAAAGATGTAATGAGTTCCAAAACCTGTGGGGTAATTAGCTGTGCATGGTGAGGGCGCCAGTTATAGTAACCTTGGGCACAAGTTATAGATACTTGAGATAACTCTAATGATAAGAGGTAAATTTCTATGATTTTATAAGCCTAAAATGTGAGCCTAACTATGACATCCCTGTAACCTTTGCTTTTTTTAAGTGAATTTCTATTTTTTTAAATTCTGGTTAGTAACTATAACATTCCTGTAACCTTTGTTTTTCTCAGTGAAATCAGGTTTTTTTCATGAAGTGAATTTAATTACTATACATTAATTTAACCAGCGCTGCACACTGCCTTCAGCCCTGCACAGTGGGGATTGGCTGCCAACCCCCTAATACCACTCAACACTGTGCCTTCAGCCATGCATGGCAGGAGTTGACTGCACGGCCTAGCCTGGAGTTGGGTTGGCAGCAACCCAAAGGATTTGCTGGGAAAAATACTTCAATGTTCTATCACGAGGAATGTTTAAAATTCAAAACACTAGTAAATAAACAGACACACCTCCATGAGATAGGAGGATTTGAACCCTCCACCTACTGAGGGTCAGTATAAGAGCTTTATGATTAGGCCTTAAGTGACTTTGATGTACTTTGCATTAAAAAATAACTATAATATCTGTAGAAAAGTCCTCCTTTTTGCCCTCTTCACCCCCAAACTTTTTAGACAGATACTGGTGATTACTGACTCTTCGCTGTGCCCTGAGTACTGCTTACCAGTACCTGGGCCAGTGCTCTGTGTGAAGTGGATATGTAAATTAGGCTAATTATAATTGGCAGTATCAACCTACCCATAAGTCATTAGTGTATGACAAGGCATGTAGGTTTAGGGACCCCAGTATGGGTAGTGTACTGCTGAGGTGCCCAGTATCATTTTAAATGCAGGCCTGCCTTGCTGGCTGCTTTTAAACTGAAGTTGTATGAAAATTTGACTTTGGAATTAAAAGAACTTCCAAAGTCTTAAAATACCTTATTTTTACATATAGGTCACCCCTAGGTGCCCCTAGTGTTGGGTGCTATGTAACTATAAGCAGGGACCTTACAAAAATTGTTTTATAAGCCCTGGTGAGATAAAATAGCCACCTTTGTTTTCCCTCACTGTAGTGAATGGGCTCCATGGGCTAAAATTGAGCGACTTTATTTTAATTAATATAGCCCAAACAGGAGCCAGATATTTTGAGTTTGGTATCAACCTTATTGTTATAATAAATCCCACAACTTTCCATTGTTGTATTTTATATAACTAGTTCAGGGAAAGAAGTCTAAAACTCTACCTGAAAGTTGCCAACGTCAGCTCTGTAGTGCCCTTCTCTGATTGGCCAGCCTCTGGCAGCCTGGCCAGGCTACCTTCATGAGGTGTGAAGTGACCTGGGCTGAACACAAAGTAAGTACTGAGGAGTGGGGATCTGCCTCAGTAGATGGTGAAACAGGATGGAGGGAGAGCAGCTAAACTGATCTTCAAAGGAGGTAAGGGCATTTGGAGCAGCTCAGGACCTCCCCATTTCCTGCAACCCCAGACAACCAGGTGCCCTCTTGATTGGATTAGGAGAGGGGTGTGTTAAGGATTTATAGCCACACAAGTAGTGGGCTCAGCCAGCTCTAACCTCCAAAATTCAGTGGCAGCCATTTTGGATTTTTAAAGAATGTTTCTCCCTGGGATTAATTTTTGCCATACTTCCCAGAAGGTGGTCATCCAAGGGTGTAGTGGCCTGTCTGTGATTGAACAGTTGCCTCCTCTGCTTTTCACCCTAGGAACAAGGACAAATTTGCCATATTTGCACCCACACCATTGCTATTGTTATTAACATAGTCTCTTCATAGAATCACTTCAAGGCAGCACACAAGCAAGATGTTTGTTGCCAAGAGAGGACCATGGGGTGAGCCTGAAGACCCCTGTCGGCTCCACTCTCCTGCAGGAGGCAGCATTGCTCCTGCAAGCAGGGAGCTGCATTAAATAGCAGCTCCCTGCTTGTGGGAGCAATGTTTTTATCTCTTTCCCTGCACACATATTAGCCTACAGGGAAAGAGATGAAAACTCCACTTTCTGAAAAGCAGAGTAACGTTTTGCTTTTGCATGGTGGAAGCTTTCAGCTCCCACCAACCAAAAGCAAACAGCTACCTCCTGACGGTAGGCTCCTCTGGAGGTAGCAGGAGCTGGCCCTGTGGGTGGCGGTCCCTGGGGCCTTTTTATTGCTCCAAGAGGGGCACCCTCTATTGTTTGAATTTAGACTCAGAGAGGTGGTGGTCCCTGGGGCTGGGCGTCCATGATGGACCCTGTACATTATCATATTGGACCCCTGGGTAGAAGGATTGCCCCATGGCTGTGGGTGATGCATTAGCCCCCGGCATTACATTCATTAGATTTACATGAGGTTGGTGGTGGTCCCTGGTGCCGTGGAGTGCACGGGCAGGCCGACCTGGGGACGTGGTGGTCCCTAGGGCTTCATAAGCCCTATGAGGAAGGCCTGAGCACCCCACTCCTATATTTTGGGCATTCCCCCCTGGAACTGGCCCAACAAGGGACACACACAATGACATTTTCACTGTGATTTATAAAATAAAATACTTTTAAGCCTTGTGGGGATCCTGGGGGGCCCTGCACCATGGCTAAGGGCTCAGGGTATCCCTACCCTGGCCCCTTTTCTTTTTTTTAATGTTTCTTTGGGACTCAGCTGAAGCCAAGTCTCAAAATTGCTGCCAGTACTTTCTGATTTTAGTGTTGGCAGCCAATCAGATCTCTGCACAAGGTCAGGAGTATTTGCGAAGCCTTCACACCTCCATTTATTTTAATATAGCAAAAACTACTGATCTGATTTATACCAAATAAGAAAAAGTACTCTTTTTGGACCAAGAGCTACACTTTCTTACAAATTTGGTGTAGTTCTTTCCAGCAGTTCGGGTTGTTGTTGTGTTTAAAATCTCAATGGGAATTAGAATTGTCAATGCACTTTTTTTATCCCCTGTTTCTCAGCCAACACATGATGGATCACCTCTAAACTTTCCATGCACAAGATTCTCAGGCACCCTTTTTGGAACATTTTTTGAAGATTTGTCAAACTGTGCCAAAGATATTGGCAAGTCAAAAAATGTTTTTTCAATGGAAACTTGGTCTTATTTATAACTACCTACTGGTAACTACCATTGGATTCTCTAATCACTGTAAAAACACTAATCACCAGTTTCTTTCTAATCAGCAAATTGTGAAACCCCCAGTCACTGATCATTAAGAAAAGAGTTAAAACTCCACAGGTATAAGTTAGTACAGTTGAGTTCTGATGGCACAATGCCTGCTGCCAGCAGCCGAGGTGAAAGGCAGGTCAGGTCTCAGAGCATAATTAAAGCAGCTGTTTAAAGCAACATAAATAAAACATTACTTTTCTTTCTTCTGCTTTATTTTTCTAGTTTACAATGACACCCAGACAGAATGTTTTTATCTTTTGCACACCTCAGTTAGAGAAAAGCTAGAATCTTTCTGCATGTTTATATATATTCTGAGCTACTGCAGCTTTTTTGTTTAAAACAAATAACTGCGATGTACTGAACTACTTCTAATACCTGTTTTCAACAAATATCTAACAGTTTTTTGATGTGTTTAATTTTGTACTAGAGGTTTTATATGTACTCTTCATATTTGCAAGCATGCTTGCTCTTTCATATGAAACAGCTACACATTTAGGGGGATATGTATCAAACTTTCACCCAGCGCTGCACAGCAAGTCACCTTGCTGCACAGCGTCAAAGAGAAAGGGCAGGAATGTGCTGTATTTAACATTATACAATGCATTACTGTCCTTTTGTTGTGCTGGTGCACAATGTGCCCTCCTGCCCAAATAAATTCTCTGAGGTGTGTTCCTCTTTCTATGTGGGTTGCAGAGTGATAGATTCATTGATGAATATTCCCCTAAGGTTTTAAGTGGTTTGTGTGAAACATGATGGTCTGTCTCTGTACTTTATGGGATAAAGTACCCCCCATATGATAGGGATATTGCAAGCCACTTCAGAGTTCCTTTACCCTATAAAAGAAATTGGGAGCAGATTTAAGGAAAGTGGCACTGCACCCAGTGCAGCACCACTTTTCTTGAGCCCCTTAGCGCCCCCTACTGCCACCATGTGTGGTGGCCAATCAGAGCAAAGCAGCAAAAACACTGCAGGGTTGAAGTTGGCAACCTTTCAGGTTAAGTTTAAAACTCCTTACCTGAACAAGTTATATTAAATCCAATAACTTGTAGGATTTATTATAACAATTAATTTGATACCAAACTTTGGACATCTGTTACTTAAGGGGACGTTTAAAATTAAAATAAAATCTAACCATTCAAGCCTATGGAGGCCCCTCACTACAATGAGGGAACAACAGATTTGTCTGGTTTACCTCACCAGGGCTTATAAAAATATTTTTATAAGGTCCCTATAAGGTAGTTTAAGGCTTTGGAACTAGTTTTAATTCCAAAGTCATATTTGCATGTAACTTTAATTTAAAATCAGCCAGCAAGGCAGGCCTGCCTTTAAAATGACACTGGGCACCTCAGCAATGCACCTATGGGTGCACTACCTATGCTGCGGTCCCTAAACCTAAAGCCCTACATACTAGGGTCTTATAGGTAGGATGACTTAGCCAATTATAATTAGCCTAATTTGTATACTGATTTTACACAGAGCTCAGGCCCTGGGACTGGTTAGCAGTACCCAGGGTACCATCAGAGTCAGGAGAACACCAGCAAAAAGTAAAAAATGGGGGCAAAAAAGTTAGGGGGCCTCTGCAATCAGCCCTGTGTTCTCACAAGATCAAATTCTCAAACATACATTCACCTGAGCCTTTCATGGCTCTTAACCTATCTTCATAATGTCACTACAGCTGCTTGTTACATTTCCATAAAGTGCTCAATAGATTCTAGCAGCAGAGTAGTGGAATGGACATATACATAATGTAAAAAAAAAAATTGAAAGAGTCAAGGAGGCAAATCTGTATGCCTCCAGTAAATTGTAACATTCTTTTTGCCTATTAAACAGTTTGGTAGTAGAGATCATTAAATATAAGATATATATATATTACCATTTTATAAAACTTTTAAAAAACTCAAGCATTTAGCGTGCAATTAAAACATTAAATAGATTCATAATTAACTCTTGTGCGTATTGACTAAAACATTTGGAGTAAGCATAGATTTCAGAAGCATTTTGCTGGCCCTTCAAAGTCATACCCGGAACAAGGCAGTGGAAGGGCGTGTTTAAAAAACTCATGAGTGGGCTATGAGTCACTTAGCGTGCATTACATTCGGAATCTCACCAGTTTACAGTTTAGCTGTGTATCAGCTGGGTCCGAACTTTCATTACAGCCGGCTGACAGGGTCCAACACCCCCTGCAACAAAAGAAGTTTTTAGTAGTTGGAGACTGGCTTCCCTTAGGGCAGCGCAGATACTGATCAGGTAAACAATGTACTCTTTCTCAGGACCACACAGTCTACACAATGTCACGCCACCACGCTCCCGTGCTGGCTGACCAGCCAGCAATGGCAGAGCCAGATACGTCAAGCTCAGATACAGAGCAGGCTCCAAACTACTGTAATTCTGTATGACCATCCAGACATGTGACCGGGCTGCAAATTTACACTGATCAACCTAAGATTGCAACCTAACAATTCTGTTCAGTGCACAACAGAAAAGATGGTATGATAAAGTAGAATTCCACTGGTGTAACGTGTGAGTCTCTTGAAGGGACAGTTGTAGATAATCGCTGTATATCGATTTTGCATTATTGGCCAAAGAATGCCATAGATCAATATCTAATGGGCTTGTGTGGTTTCTTCTAATTTTGAACAAGGTTTTAATCAAATGAAACTTTCTTACTAGCTGTTGCTGCTTAAAACCAAATTATAATCTGACCTGAGATGGTGATGCATGTCGAGGAGGGCAGAAGACTAACTTGTGGATTTTGGTTTTTGTTGGTCCAAACTTTGAGGGTCTCTCCCATGTAATGCTGCACTCCCATAGGCCATTGTGCATTAAATGAAGGCATATTCAACTTCATTGAGAGAGCACAGAAGGTAAAGGTCAAAACCTTGCATTTCTTTATAATGCGTTGTTTGTGCACCTAGAAGTTCAGCTTTTTTTCTATGTTGAGACCCAAATATTTATAATGCCTAACTTCTTCTAACATTGTATTAGCTAGGCTGAGATTAAGGGCAGGGCCTAAGGTGTTCCACATGGACATGCTTTTTGATTTACCGATGTTAAGCTCCAGTATGTTAGCTAAAGAAATTTTGACCAGTATATAGACTGACCTCTGTAGACACACTCTTGTGTGACTCAGAAGAACAATGCCATGTGCATCTGAGAGACCACGCTTCCACTGCCAACATATGCCGGAATATTGTACATTCGAATTCCGCTTTTGCCTTAGCAGTTAGCCTGGAAAAGAATGATGTGACCAGGTTAGGTGCTTCAAGTTAATTGATCCAATGCTACCATAGCAGTGGTACTAGGGCATGCCTGGCTGCGTTCAGTGCCAGTTCTACATGCTGGTATGAGTGGTTGCTTTGAAGTGTAGTTTTGATTTTGAACTTCCTCGGTTGCGACTGCAGAGGGAGGGTTATGATAGTGTAATCAATTATAGAACCCAAGTTTGGGCTATAGTGGGTAAACCTTGGCGGACTATCATCGTTGGTCCTCCCATTAAGGACCCTCAAGCCTAGATGCTCTAATGAGCTGACCGGTTCCCCATCAGTGCTGTCCTGTTGTTTCCGGGGATTGGGCACCTGGATTCAACTGACCATAAAGCATTTTCTGCTGCCAGCTGCTCAGGAGTGTAAATTAAATTTGCATTGAAGTCGCCCATCTTCAGAATGTCCCATTTTGGGTGAGTGTATCTAATTTCAGAAATCTCATGCAGTAGTCTCCTGAAAAGCAGAGTCTCTTGCACTTTGGGAGGATGAACAAAGGCAATAAATAGTATGAGGGGAGCTGCTTGATCGTTGTTTTCAAAGTTAAGCTTAATAACCTGCAGGTCATCAGACAAATTTGCTAGTTGTTCTGAGGTTGCACATAATGCAGCCGAGGCGCAGGTTGCAAGGCTACCACATGGTCTGCCTGATCAATGTAATTTCTTGCCCTCATGTGGTGAAGCAGGATAGCCCCCTAAATGCATTGGATCATTTAACAACGTTTCATGCAGCATGACCAATTCATATCTGCATCGGTTTACTAATGCAAAACGGTCAGTAATTACATCTTTTGTGCCAGCGATGTTCCAGGACAGAATATTTACAACAAAAGGCTGCTCCTTATTTGTTGCACAGAGATTTAGAGGTCAGGTTTTCCTTGAAGCATTTAATGTGGATTCTATCCACTGCCAATCTGCAAGGGAGTTGTCCGCAGGTTGTTCTTGCAGACAAGGGCCTGTTAATACTGGGTCCCAAGCTTGATGCAGCACAGAGTAAACATGAGGAGTAAGGGGGCCATAGACAGACTTCAGCCTTGATTCCTTCCTCTCTTGCTTCTTTGTCTGAGAGACTACCTCTGTTGGAACCTGAGAGGCATTGTCCCCAGTAAAGGAAATATAGAAGCAGCATTAGCAAGATTGTTTATTGAATGACTAAATTCATATACATGTGCAGTCATTTTGTGATGTTGAAGTCATTGTTTTGCGTATTGGAATAAAAGGCAGTGACTGCCTCGGTTACCTGCTCCATGTTGCTCTGAATACATTGGAATCCATCATTAATGCTGGCTTGTAATGCATTATAACCTTCTTTAAACTCTTTGGAAAGCAAACCTATTTTTCATGACATGTCTTCCTAAACATCATGTCATTTTATGTGCAAATGACATTGATTAATGTTTTTTTTTTTTAAATGTTGTGGACTTAAAACTCAAACCTTACTGTCAATATTCTGAAGGCATAATCTCTCTTTGCGTACTGCTCATTAAGGTGTCTCCTCAATAAACAAATCTCAAATTTGAATGTTTTTGTCTTACATCGCTTTGCAGCCTTTGAGATGTGCTAAAGAGCGTATCCTTCTTCACTTGACCCTCGTGAGACTGCATTCAGAGAGGTTTGACTTGAATAACCACATGCCAGCATATTAACATCCAGATCTATCATTCTTTCTCCTTCTTCTCCTTCTCAACATTGGTATCAAACGTATAATTTAGATGTATTTATAAAAAAATGTGTATATTTGAAATGTCTATATTTGCATACAAAGACACACACACACACACCCTGCCGTTACAGAATACAGGGACTAGGTTTTAAGGTTTTAAAATAAGATAGATGACCTCCTTATAGGAATAGGGGCTCCTAAAGGAACCTTCATACGTACTTCCAGCAGGTCTTGAAAACCTCCTGCTAGAACAAACGTGGATACATGTGTAGTCCAGTGGGACTCCCTCAAGGTGACACAGGGAACCGGGATGGGTCCAGGTTTATTGCATAACCATTGAAAAAACAAAAATAAATAATACCCATCTGCCTATAGGCACAAGTCTCAGAGAGCCCACTCATGCCTGAAACCCAAGCTCCTTCTGTTATGAAGCCCCTAAGCCCCTACTACACAAAGCATTTGCCCTGTACACTACTGTGTATGGAAAGCACACTTTATCCAGACATTCAATCCAGTCAAAGCCCTGCTACGCACAGCTACACACAGCCTCCTGTGTACAACTCTTCATTGAGAGCCCACTCTCTCCAGACACCCAAGCCCCATCAGGAGGCTATGGCCCTACTACACACAGCCTCCATCCTGTAGTAGCCCTCTTGCATACTATCAGTGAGTTCTATTTGACCAAGTCCATACAATGCACAGCCTTCCCTTTGTACAGAAGTCTTCACAGAGAGTCCACTCACTTCAGACACCAAATCATTTTAGGTGCCAAGCCTTTATTATGCAGGGCCTTCACCCTGTATTGTACCCTTTTTGTAGACAGTTGACCTCTTGTGTGCAATTATTCAGATGCAGCTGGCCAAGTCCCTATAACATATAGCTGCCCCCTCCCGCTGCAAGTAATGTAAGGCAGTAAATTGCACTGCATGGCATACTTTTTGGTTACAACAAACCTGAATTTTGGTTTTGTTAGAAAAGTAACCAAAACCTGGAGCAAAATATGGTGCAAGGCTATTGTTAAAAGATTTAATTTTTTCACTTACAACTATAAAAATTAGACTTACCTTTTGTTTTTATTCTTATCTATATTCTACCATAGAAGAATATTATGGTCTACTATCATTAAAAGACATAACAAACAATATTTTTTCTATTTTTATCCCAATAAAAGGCAGTTCTTAGGGGTTCAACTTAATGAAAAGTGGACATATGAACTTCCTCAAAAAACCTTTTTATCTGTTGGTGCTGATGTTTACTCACCACTGTACTGCACTGCAATAATTACCTTTGGACACTTACTACAATAGATGATTGTTAGAAATGAGGTCTTTGGTTGGCAGTCAGTTTGCACTCTGTACAAGCAGGGGCCCTCACTCTAGTCAGAGTAATGGAGATACACACCTGGGATAACCCCTGCTCCCCCCTTGGTAGCTTGGCACAAACAGTCAGACTTATACCACAAAGTCTAGACTTTGGGCCTGATTACGATTCCGGCGGGCGGCAGAGGCCGCCCGCCAGAATTCCGCCCTCCATAATACCGCTCCGCGGTCAGAAGACCGCAGAGGGTATTATGAGTTTTTCCCTGGGCTGGCGGGCGGTCTCCAAAAGACCGCCCGCCAGCCCAGGGAAAAACTCCCTTCCCACGAGGATGCCGGCTCGTAATAGAGCCGGCGGAGTGGGAAGGTGCGACGGGTGCTGTTGCACCCGTCGCGTATTTCACTGTCTGCAAGGCAGACAGTGAAATACATTTTGGGGCCCTCTTACGGGGGCCCCTGCAGTGCCCATGCCATTGGCATGGGCACTGCAGGGGCCCCCAGGGGCCCCGCAACTCCCCTCCCGCCATCCGGTTCCTGGCGGGAGAACCGCCAGGAACTGGATGGCGGGAGGGGGAGTAGGAATCCCCAAGCCGGCGCAGCAAGCTGCGCCGGCTTGGAGGATTCCTTGGGGGCAGCGGGAAACCGGCGGGAGACCGCCAGTTTCCCTTCTCTGACCGCGGCTAAGCCGCCGCGGTCAGAATGCCCCGCGGGGCACCGCCGGCCTGTCGGCGGTGCCACCGCGTCCCGCGGCCCTGGCGGAAGTAATCCGCCAGGGTCGTAATGACCACCTTTGTCCCTTTCTCAGGCGGAAGTAGCAACTGTAAGGTAGACCAAAAAAGCACAGTCAGTGGCAGTGGTAGGACTTCTCCTTCAGCTCTTCACCTGGCAGAGGTTCCTCTTGAATCCTTAAAGTAATATGAAAATCTAGGGTTTTGGGTCCACTACTTATACCCCTTTCTGCCTTTGAAGTAGGCAAATGTCCTGTTGTTCACAAGATCCTGTCATGCCCAGGCCTGTCCCCTGGAGACTGCATTGTGTCAGGGCAGGCACAGCTCTTTCAGGTGTAAGTGACCATTCCTCTCTCTGCCCATCAGGGTATGCAGGCTACATCCCAGCTCCCTTTGTGTCACTGTCGAGTGGAGATTCAGAAACAGCCTAACTGTCAGTCTGACCCAGACAGGGAATACACAAGCAGAAAATGCTCACTCTCTAAAAGTGGCATTTTCAAACAGGCAATTTAAAAAACAACTTTACCAAAATATATATTTTTAGATTGTGAGTTCAGAGACCCAAACTCCATATTTCTATCTTCTCCCAAAGGGAAACTGCACTTAAAAGATATTTAAACTCAAGCCCCCTGTTAACCTTTAAGAGAGATAGGCCTTGCAATAGTGAAAAACAATTTTGGCAGTATCTTGTTGTCAGGGCATGTAAAACACATAAGTACATGTCCCACCTTTTACGTACACTGCACCCTGCCCATGATGCTACCTAGGGCCTACCTTAGTGGTGTCCTATATGTACAAAAAAGGGAAGGTTTGGACCTGGCAAGTGGGTACACTTGCCGGATAGAATTGGAAGTTTAAAACTACATACACAGACACAGTAGTAGCAGGGCTGAGATGTGTCTACACAGCTACTCATGTAGGTGGCACAATCAGTGCTGCAGGCCCTCTAGTAGCATTTTATTTACAGGCCTGGGCACCTCTAGTGCACTTTACTAGGCACCTACTACTAAACCAGATATGCCAATCATGAAAAAGCCACTTACCAATACAATTAACACAGAGAGCATTTGCACTTTAGCATTTAGCAGTGGTAAAGTGTACAGAGTCCTAAAGGCAACAAAAACAGGTCAGAAATAGGAGGAAGGAGGCAAAAAGTTTGGGGATGACCCTGCAAAAAGGCCAGGTTGAACAATGATCATGTGCTGCTAAACAGTGCAGTGAACTGTGGGGTTGATCAATTTCTGTCTCTCCAGCACTATTGAAGGAACACTGTCCCCAAGGGGAAAAATGTCAGTGGTAGATGTAGATGCCCCTTCTCTTTGTGATTACATCTGACCACATGTGCTTCCTTGTTCATGAAGTACTGAAAGAATATGTATAGCTGTCTAGGAGTAATACACAAGAAACAACTACCAACTACACCCAGTCCCGTGAAACAGAGACAGGCTGCAAGAACTAAAGGGCTAAGGCTGGAAAATGGCAATCTTTTAAATGTGCCTTTCTCAAAATTGTAATTCCAAATATGACTTTACAGTGAAAGAGGATTTTTTTATTACAATGTCAAAGACACCAAACATGAACTGTGTTTAAACTCCTATTTGGAAGATATCATTATTTATAAATCTAATTAAGTAACTCCAATATTATCCTATGGCAGTGGCAGCCCTTGCAATAGAGAAAAACACATTTAGGTGTTTTTCACTATCAGGACATGTAAACCTTAACAGTGCTTGTCTGCCTGTTTACAACACTGAACCCTGTTCTCTTGGCTGTTCAGAGCAACCCTAGGGTGACTTATATGTATTAAAAAGTAAGATTTTGGCCTGCAAAAAGGTTAACTTTGCCAGGTCAAAATGGAAGTTTCAAACTGCACACACAGGCTGCTATGACGAATCTGAAATATGTTTTAAAAGGCTACTTAAGTGGGTAACACAATGAGTGCCTCAGTCCCACTAGTACCATTCAGGTTCCAGGCTAGGTACAAGGAGTACTACTTCACAAGGGGCTTATTAGTAAATTAAATGAGCCAATTGGGTGTAAGTCAAATACACCATGTTTACAAGAGAGAGCACAGGCATTTTAGCACTGAATAGCAGTGGTAAAGTGTACAGAGTACTGAGGCCAACAAAAACAAGTTTCGCAAAACAGGACTAAAGGCAAAATATTTGATGTTCAACCACCCTAAGACTGACAAGTATGACTTATCCTCAATAATTTGTGCCTAAAATGAAAGCTTGAGGCTTGAAATTCAATAGAAATCAGTTTTTAGTAATAAACATAACTTTATAATAGATATTTAGGGTCCTGAGATACTCCTGTGGAATCTGGATCAGAGATCAAATCCACAGAGAAGTCCCACAAGAACCTCCCACTGGTTCTAAGAGTCTCGTAGAACTACTGCAGGACTGTGGAAAACCAAAGAAATTATAAAATTAATACCAGTAGGTCAAAAAAGTAAAGCACACTACACTCACTAGGACTGCCATTCCTAACAATGTTAATAGGATTTTGCTTTACATGAAAAACCCAGAAATGCACTGAGAAAATCAAAGGTTAAAGTGGTGACGTTTTAGTTAGGTATGGGTGAAAAGTGAACCATAGAACTTCAAAGGTTAAAGTGATGTTATGTTATGTAAAGAAAACAAACCCTTAATGTACTTAAACTAAACTAAACAATTCAGAAAACAAATGTGAAATGATGTTATAGGTAGGTGAAAATATCAGTCATAACTTAATGTTTTGAAAATAAGGTAACTATACCTTGGGCCCCAGGCTTGCACTGCTTTTTACCTCACATTTTACATCATTTATGACATGTTCAATGACATCATTGATAACCACTGATGACATCTCATACTACACCATTGATGATATCCAAATTATTACTTTTAAATTACTCTATAAACAAGTACTGAATTTCGGACAGAAGTGCTAAATGGCACAGCATTGTGTGAAATATGAATCACGTATGTATGTGTGCATATACAAAATTGCAATAGTTGGCCTAAAGATGAGTGTTATTAGCTGCAATAAAAGTTACATGAGTGTTGATCTGAAGGTGTGTTATTCTCTCTAATAAAAGTTAAATGGTGTACATTATGACTATTTTTAAACTATTTAATACAAACAACTGTTCAGATATTAAAGGTATACACTGCACACATATACTGATGCAGAGATATTTTTCAGACAGGTTGTATATTAAATAAGTGGGATTATCTCATGAAACTGATAAGTCAATGTAAAGCATTTCTACTGAATATACTCAATTTTCTACTATACATTTCAGTGAAAGAAGTGATGTTGTAGAGTCCCTTTAACACAAACAACAGTTCCGATCAAAAAGGTAAACACTGCACACATAACCTATTGCAGAGATATGTTTGAGACAGGTTGTAATTTAAATCAGTGAGATATTCGCATGAAACTGAAGAGTCGATGTAAGGCTTTTCTACTCAAAATACTCAAATGTCTACTATACATTTCTATGAAAGAAGTGATCTGATAGAGTCCCTTTAACACAGAAGAATTCCAGCTTCAAAACATCTCACAATTTTGGTGGTAAAAAGTGTCTTTTATAACAGAGATTGCAATTTGCATTTGTGAGAGGGCTTGAGGAGTCCAAGGACTCAAAATCATTGACACATGGAATAATTTGGTCTCCATTCAGCCTTTCACACTAGTTGCATAATGGTGTCCAGGCACACAAATATTCAACACAGCAAACTCAGGGCCTGATTTAGAGTTTGGCTGAGTGGATTACTCCATCACAAACATGACAAATATCCCATCCACCATATTATGATTCCATTATAGCCTATGGACTGTCAGGCATGCTACGCTGCTTTGGTAACATGCTGGTAGCGGTCCCTTTAAGGTGGAGTGCGTAGTCTTTAAGACTGCACGTGGCACCATGACGACTGCTCATTGTCTGTTCTCTTGTCCTCTTGTCCCTTACTCACCTGTTGTTTCTTTGCATCTATGCTGGTGTCCTCCATTTCCATTGTGCAGTATTCCCTGCAGCTTTTCCTCCCAAACCCTTCTGCCATTGGTGTTTGGGATTGGTGTTTGGGATTGGTGTCCTTATCTCAGGACACCAAAGGCGGATTTATCCTTGCATCGGGGTCATCAGGTTTCTTCTGGCTGCATTCTGAGACTCTGGAGCTCCTGCAGAAAAAAACACAAAAGGAGAAGAAACAATGTAAAGCAGAATGCCCTTCAGGACGGTATCAATTGAATGCAAAAAAACATTTACCAGGCAATATACTTATATATATAACTAGTGATTCACCATTTGTTGCCTGCAGAGCAGAAATTAGATACATATTAGTTTGGCATTAGATTCTTTTGAATGTGCATTATGATTCATAGAGAAACTGTTACTTTGTTATGGTAATTACACCTGGAGAGGATAGCCATTGCCTACAAGCGAATTTTTTGTGAACCTTTGAACTGTCTGCTATTTACTTGTGAGATGAACTCCGCATTTATGAATTATAGACAGTGTTGTACTATTTTCAGACACTATAGGTAGGTGTGGGGAAATTACTGACATCATATATATATCAAAACAAAGTCAAAGCGGGCTTGTGAGATTCTTCATCATAATGTCCATCTGTTACCTCACAAAAACCCACTAAAGACGACGGCACCCTCCGTTCCTCTGTTTCAAAAATGTATTAAGTTATCTAAGCACAAGCGTGATACCCATCGGGAATCTACTGGCAACGCGTTTCGGCTGAAGCCTTCGACTGGCGATAACAGGTGACTCAGTGCACACATATTTAAAGGGGGAGTGTTTAGCCGCTCCTCCTATTGTCTTTTTTCTCTTTTCAGTTTTTTACTCTTTCTTTTTAAAGTTTTAAAGAAAACATATGAAAAAAAACATATATAGAAGGAGACACAATATATAACCAATAAATAAAGAGGAAAGGGCATAACTTAATTTCCTACCTACCTAATTTCTTTTTCAATTTTTAGGGAAAGCAAGTTAGTAATTATATAAATATACATGTTACATAAAGTGCAGTGCAGATTTGGCTATATATATATATATATATATATATATATATATATATATATATATATATATATGGACATAATGATTGTTGTGAATAGTGATATTCTTTGCACATATTAATTTAGACAACTTGTGTAGGGTTGGGCAGGTTTTGTGGTGGTGGGGAGCTTGGTTTTTAATGCACAACATTTAATTTATTTTTAATAGACTATGGTGGTCATTCTGACCTCGGCGGTAAAAGGCGCCTACCGGCGGTCAGAAATCCTCCATAATCCCGCCGCGGTCGCGGAAACCCGCCACGGTCATTCTGACCCGCAGCAGCCAAACCTCCGAAAATCCGACAGCCACAACAGACCGCCAGACCAGCGGTCGGCGGAAAAGTTGAGGTGACAAAACCTCCACCGTCACGCCAACAGAAATACGCCCATGCCATTACGACCCACGAATCCACGCGGCGGTCTTTCAAACGCGGTTTTCCATTGGCGGGACACACCGCCGCGGTCAGAATACACACAAACGAACAAAACTCAGCCACATTGGCCGATTTGAATTCCACACACCTGATACACATACACACACCACTCCCACACACACAATACAATATAAAACACACACCCACATCACCCACAAACCCCTACGACCAAAAATTCAGAAAGAAGGCCAGAGCGAGACACCACCATCCACAAACTAGCAGCCACAGCCACTCAACACCATCACCCACACAATATCCACACACAAAACAACACACACCACCACACTCAACACACTTAACTACACATACTCCACCCCACACATCATACACACCACCCCATGGCACCCCAAAGACACCCCCGCTTCTCAGATGAAGAACTCAGGGTCATGGTGGAGGAAATCGTTCGGGTAGAGCCCCAGCTGTTCGGCACACAGATCCAATACACCAGCATTGCCCGGAGGACGAAGCTATGGCAGAGGATTGTCGACAGGGTCAACGCTGTGGGACAGCACCCCAGAAATCGTGAAGACATCAGGAAGCGATGGAACGACCTACGGGGGAAGGTGCGTTCCATGGTATCCAGGCACAACATCGCCGTGCAGAAGACTGGCGGAGGACCCCCACCTCAACCCCCACAATTTACAACATGGGAGGAGGAAGTCTTGAACATCCTGCATCCTGACGGCCTCGCAGGAGTCGGCGGAGGAATGGATACTGGTAAGTTGAAGCTTCACTACTGCTTCCCCCCCACCTGCATGCCAAATCATACCCCAACCCTCACCCCCATCCTCGAACCCCACCCTCACCCCCACCCCCATCCTCACCCCCACCCTCACCCCCACCACCATCCTCACCCCCACTACCATCCTCACCCCCACCCCCAGCACACCTATTCCCTGCCAATGTCTCACCATCACAACCCACACATCCCAAAACCTAGGCCTGCATGCGTCCACTAAGCATGGACACCCATCACCAAATCATGCCCAATGCATATACACATCCCCCCCACAAGCCACCCTCACCAAAGCCCCCACACACGAATGCCAGCACTTGGGGACACGGGAACCCACAGATACACCCATATGCCACACATTGAAACTATAACCATACCTCTATACCCCTGCAGGACCCGACCGTCAACACACCGCCGCGGAGGGCCCAGAATTCTCCACACCCCCCACCCAAGAGGCCGTCAGCGATGACAGCAGCTCTGTCGACCTGGACACTGATGACCAGCCCGGACCATCGGGGACCTCTGGACAGTCGGTTCCCCTCACAAAGGCACAGGCCACTACAGACCCAAACCCCTCTGGGAACACCAGCACAGCTCCCACCCAGCGGGCCCATGCCTCTGTCTCCAGGGCGCGTCAATCTGCGGTGTGTCTACCACTACAGGGCACCCAGGATAACCCAACACCCCAACAACAACAGGGACCTGGGGGCAGTGGTAGTGGGCACACCGGCCAGGGGGCAGAGGCCCAGGGAAACAGGGCAACTCGGAGGGCAGCTGTGCGACAGGGGGGGGACGGGCCCAGGGAACCCACTCTCCACGAGGCCCTCACCACCATCATGGGAGCATATAACCGCTCCCAGGAGACGATGGCGACGGTACTGGCCCGGTTCCAGGAGATCCAGGTACTGCAGGAGAAACACTATCGGGGGTACAGGGAGGACATCAGAGCCCTCACCTCCACCCTGGTTACCATGGTAGGGCTGCTGCAGGACCTCATCAACACCAGGACGGACACTCAACAACAACAAAGGGCCCCTGCCACTAGCCTGGACCAAGAACAGCCAACCACCTCCGCCGGCGCTAGTGGACAGGAGGCCCCCGCACAACAGCAGCCCACCAGACCCCCACCTCCTGCAGGAGAAGAACCACCCCGCAAGAGGGCCCTGAGATCTCGCAAGAAGACAGAGTAGGATGTCAAGACCCCCGCCAGCAAAGGATACCACCTGATGTCATCCCACTGTCCCACATTGTCACCCTGTCCATCCTTGAACTGCCCATGCTCCATCTCTCCACAGGCCTCTGGACAATGCACCTGTGTGACTGTTACTCTGGACTCTGCCATGGACATTCCTTCACCATAGCCCCCACCCACTTGAAACCACCCATCCCATTTTGAGCACTGAAATAAACACCTATTTTGCACAAAACTATCTGGAGTCTGGCTGTGATTTCAAAATATTGTAATTGACATGACAGTGCAAATATGTCCTTGTACATAGTGAAGTCAACAAACAGCTGCCACAAAGCTGTAGTCCATGGGGAAACGAAGCACAGGACTCGTAGTGGGGACCCCAGATCTGAAATAGGGAGGGAAAAGCCACAACTCAGTCATCATACACTGGGGCAAATAGACAGGCAGCAGAGATGCAGGAGAGTAGTTCAGATTTACTAAATTATCTTTGAATTGTTACCTGTGTCCTATTGGAAGTACTGTTCAATGATTCTGTCCCTGTTGTCTGTTTCAGCCCCGTCGTCTTCCTCCTCGTCACTCTCCACAGGTTCCACCGCTGCCACAACACCACCGTCTCGACCATCCTCCTGCAGGAAAGGCACCTGGCGGCGCAAAGCCAGGTTGTGAAGCATGCAGCAGGCCACGATGATGTGACACACCTTCTTAGGTGAGTACATTAGGGATCCACCTGTCATATGCAGGCACCTAAACCTGGCCTTTAGGAGGCCAAAGGTGCGTTCGATCACCCTCCTAGTACGCCCATGGGCCTCATTGTTCCGTTCCTCTGCCCTGGTCCGGGGATTCCTTACTGGGGTCAGTAGCCACGACAGGTTGGGGTACCCAGAGTCCCCCAATAGCCATACACGGTGTCTCTCTAGCTGTTCCATCACGTAAGGGATGCTGCTATTCCTCAGGATGTAGGCGTCATGCACTGACCCTGGGAATTTGGCATTTACATGCGAGATGTACTGGTCAGCCAAACACACCACCTGGATGTTCATGGAATGGTAACTCTTTCTGTTCCTGTACACCTGCTCCCTGTCTCTTGGGGGAACCAAAGCCACATGGGTCCCATCAATGGCACCAATGACGTTGGGAATATGTCCAAGGGTGTAGAAATCACCCTTCACTGTAGCCAATTCGCCCACCTCAGGGAAAATGATGTAGCTCCTCACGTATTTCATCAGGGCAGACAACACTCTGGATAACACCTTCGAAAACATGGGCTGAGACATCCCAGAAGCAATTCCCACTGTTGTCTGAAATGACCCACTTGCCAAGAAATGGAGTACTGACAGGACCTGCACCAGAGGGGGAATCCCTGTGGGTTGGCGGATGGGGGACATCAGGTCGGGCTCCAGCTGGGCACACAGTTCATGTATAGTGGCACGGTCAAGACGGTAGGTCAGGATAATGTGGCGTTCTTCCATTGTCGACAGGTCCACCAGCGGTCGGTACACGCGAGGATTCATCCGTCTCCTCGCCAAACCCAGCGGACGGTGCCTAGGAAGGACATCATGGAGCACACAGTCAAGCAACCCACAGGTACGTACTCACAGCTAGCACAGTAAACGATTCTCTATGCAGTGAATGGCGTGTCTGAGTGGCTATGCAAGGCCTAGGCCTGTGTGACGCAGTTGAAATTGAGCCATGTGGACCCTCGAAATGGCGGCTGCCTGACCTGTGAAGTGTGACAATGGGATGTGAGGTCAATGCGCTGGCGTGGCACACCGCGGCGGTCAGCGGTCGAAGACCGCGGCGCGAAGCCGCATTGGTTAACATTGAAGCCTATGGGTTTCAGAAGCCAATGGCGAAGGGCGCCGGCGGTGGCGGTACGCACCGCCGCGGTACGCACCGCCGCGGACGCACCGCCGCGGACGTGACCGCCATTTTCTATCTACTTATCCACTTGCGACTTGAACTTTCACAGGAGAGGACCTATACTGCAAGTGTTGCTGTGACCTCGGTCTGGAAGGGACAATGGCTGCTGCGACTGGGGAAAGGGCCCCTGCCTTCACTGGAGAGGAGTTGGAGAAACTTGTGGATGGGGTCCTCCCCCAGTATGCGCTACTCTACGGTCCTCCAGACCAACAAGTGAGTTTAATTCAATATGGATTTGGGGCCACTGGCTGGCTTGGGGGCCTGGCGGGGGGCCTGGCGGGGATGGGGGGCATGTTGGGGCTGGCGGGGGGCATGGCGGGGGGCCTGGCGGGGATGGGGGGCGTTGGGCCACTGGCAACGAAAATGCAGACAAACTTGAACGTGGTATTTCTCCCTCCCTGTACGTGTCACATAGGTCCGCGCCCATGAGAAGATCGGGATTTGGCGTGCCATCGCCAAGGAAGTCCGGACCCTGGGGGTCCACCATCGACGGGGCACCCACTGCCGCAAGAGGTGGGAGGACATCCGCCGCGGGACCAAGAAGACCGCTGAGTCTCTGCTGGGGATGGCCTCCCAACGTAGGCGGGGTGCTTGCCGTCAACTGACCCCCCTGATGTTCCGGATCCTGGCGGTGGCCTACCCTGATTTGGATGGGCGCGTGAGGGCAGCACAGCAGACACAAGGGGGTGAGTCCAAGCATTATCTACTCTGTTGTCGCGCAGTGGAGGTGTCTGGGTGGGGGAGGAGGGCTGTGGGTCCCCCTAGGCCAGGGCGATATCTGTAGGCTGGGCACCCCCGTAAGCCCCTGTGTCCCCAGCCACCACCCTCAGTAGTGTGTCAGTACAGCCATCCCTGGGCTGTGTCATCCATGGGTGCAGTTGTCAACTCTAGGCGTGTAGGGCATGTTCCACGGAATGCGTAGCGGACCCCAAGTGCGCAACTTAGTGCAGGGGGCATCTGTGTCTGTCATGTCCGCTAACTGTACCGGAGATCCATGTACTCAATATCCCTTTATTTCTCTCTCCCCCCCCTTTTTGTTTGTCTTTCTGTGCTTGTGTGCATCAGCATCATCAGGCGGAGGAGAAGTGGCATCGGGGCAGGAGGGAGCTGCATCTCACATGGCCCAGGAGGGCCATGCCACAGAGTCTGACTGGACCAGTGAGACGGAGGGCGAGGGGAGCTCCACAACGGGGACGACTGGACCCTGCAGCGACACGGACACGTCCTTGGAAGGGAGCTCCCTTGCGGGGGTGGCACCATCCGTGCCCCCCGCCATTACAGGTACAGCCGCCACCCAGCGCACCATCTCCGCCCTCCCAGCAGCCCCTCAGCGTTCGCCCCGTGCCCGCTCTGCCAGGAAGCCGGGCATCTCCTTCGCCCCAGGCACCTCAGGCCCTGCCCCTGTTACCCCCGCTGCCCTCAGTGCGGAGCTCATTGACCTCGTGAGGACGCTCATTGTTGGGCAGACTACCCTTTTGAATGCCATCCAGGGGGTGGAGAGGGAGGTTCATCGCAGCAATGCGTACCTGGAGGGCATTCATTCGGGTCAGGCTGCCCATCAGCGATCGTTCCAGGCTCTGGCCTCAGCACTGACGGCAGCCATTGTCCCTGTCTCCTGCCTCCCTCTTCTAACTCCCTCCTCCCAGTCTCCTGTTCCTCTGCCTGTCCCACCCACACCATCAGACCAGCCTGCACACACCTCAACACCCAAGAGAAGCTCATCCAAACATAAGCACCACAGATCACGCAGACATTCACACACGCAACATTCCGATGCAGACATGCCAACAGTCACTACCACATCTGTGACCCCCACCTCCTCGTATCCCTCCTCCCTCCCTGTGACGTCTACACTCACACCTCCATTCACCTCACCATCAGCCAGTGTTTCCATCACCAGCACACCCTCCAGTCCAGTCCGCACACGTGCAGTCACCACCCCCACTGCCATTTACACGTCCCCTGTGTCCTCTCCCACTGTGTCTGTCACCCTCTCTTCCACACCACACAAACGCAGCCACCCACCCACCCAACAGCCATCCACCTCACGACAGCCTATCCCTCCGGCACCTGCACCCAAAGACAGCAAACGTGACTCACCTACAACCACATCCTCTCCCTCCACTCCCATTCCTACTGTACCTACCACTCTCCATTGTCCCAAGAAACTCTTCCTCGCCACTGCTAACTTCTTTCCTGACCCTGAGCCCCCCCCTCCTTCTCGTCGGGGTAAGAAGAGCACCTCAGCCACCACCAGCCCTGCAGCCCCCTTGACAAGGGTGCAGGGGTATTGGAGCCCACCAGCCCGCATGTCTGGATCTTCGCCCAGCAGCAAGGGGACAGCCAGCCCACCCCCTGGGTAGAGGAGCAGAAGGCGGAAGGGGCGCCGCAGGAGCCCGGCTTCTACATCCCCCCCGGACACCACCCAGACACAGTCACCAGCCACAGCTCCAAAGGGAGGAAAGGGCCACAGACTCCCGACTAAGGAGGGCAAATCAAATCAAATCAAATCAAATCATTAACATTTATAAAGCGCGCTACTCACCCGTGCGGGTCTCAAGGCGCTAGGGGGGAAAGGGGGGGTTATCGCTGCTCGAACAGCCAAGTCTTTAGGAGTCTCCGGAAAGCGGAGTGGTCCTGGGTGGTCCTGAGGCTGGTGGGGAGGGAGTTCCAGGTCTTGGCCGCCAGGAAGGAGAAAGATCTCCCACCCGCCGTGGAGCGGCGGGTGCGAGGGACGGCAGCAAGTGCGAGGCCAGCGGAGCGGAGGGGGCGGGTGGGGACGTAGAAGCTGAGGCGTCTGTTGAGGTATTCCGGTCCCTTGTTGTGGAGGGCTTTGTGTGCGTGGGTGAGAAGACGGAAGGTGATCCTTTTGCTGACTGGGAGCCAATGCAGGTGTCTCAGGTGTGCGGAGATGTGGCTGTTGCGGGGTACGTCGAGGATGAGGCGGGCCGAGGCGTTTTGGATGCGTTGCAGGCGGTTTTGGAGTTTGGCTGTGGTCCCGGCGTAGAGGGTGTTGCCGTAGTCCAGGCGGCTCGTGACGAGGGCGTGGGTCACGGTTTTTCTGGTGTCGGCGGGGATCCAGCGGAAGATCTTACGGAGCATGCGGAGAGTGAGGAAGCAGGCGGAGGACACGGCGTTGACTTGCTTGGTCATGGTGAGAAGAGGGTCCAAGATGAAGCCGAGGTTGCGGGCGTGGTCTGCGGGGGTCGGTGCGGTGCCGAGGGCCGTGGGCCACCAGGAGTCGTCCCAGGCGGACGGGGTGTTGCCGAGGATGAGGACTTCCGTTTTTTCAGAGTTCAGCTTTAGGCGGCTGAGCCTCATCCAATCTGCGACGTCCTTCATACCCTCTTGTAGGTTGGTCTTGGCGCTGGCGGGGTCCTTGGTGAGGGAGAGTACAAGTTGGGTGTCGTCGGCGTAGGAGGTGATGATGATGTCGTGCTTGCGTACGATGTCGGCGAGGGGGCTCATGTAGACATTGAAGAGTGTCGGGCTGAGCGATGAGCCTTGAGGTACGCCGCAGATGATCTTGGTGGGTTCTGAGCGAAACGGAGGGAGGTAAACTCTTTGGGAGCGGTTAGCGAGGAAGGAGGCGATCCAGTCCAGGGCCTGGCCTTGGATCCCGGTGGAGCGTAGGCGGGTGATTAGGGTGCGGTGACAGACGGTGTCAAAGGCATCCTAGAGGTCGAGGAGAATGAGGGCGACTGTTTCACCGTTGTCCATCAGGGTTCTGATGTCGTCTGTGACTGAGATGAGGGCGGTTTCCGTGCTGTGGTTGGTTCGGAATCCGGTTTGTGAAGGGTCGAGCAGGTTGTTGTCTTCCAGGAAGGTGGTCAGCTGTTTGTTGACGGTCTTTTCTATTACCTTGGCTGGGAAAGGTAGAAGAGAGATGGGGCGGAAGTTTTTCAGGTCGCTTGGGTCAGCCGTAGGTTTCTTTAGTAGGGCGTTGACTTCAGCGTGCTTCCAGCATTCGGGGAAGGTAGCAGAAGAAAAAGAAGAGTTGATGACGGTCTGGAGGTGCGGGGCGATGATGTCGTCGGCTTTGTTAAAGATGAAGTGCGGGCAGGGGTCCGAAGGGGCGCCGGAGTGGATAGAGTTCATGATGGATTTGGTTTCTTCCGTGTTGATGTGGGTCCAGTTGTTGAGGGTGATGTCCGGGGAAGCGGGTTCAGTGGTGTATGGTTGGGTCTGGTGTCCGAAGCTGTCGTGGAGGTCGCTGATCTTGCGATGGAAGAAAGTGGCGAGGGATTCGCACAAATCCTGTGAGGGCGTGACGGCGTTGGCGCTGGCGCTGGGGTTGGAGAACTCTTTGACGATGCTGAAGAGTTCTCTGCTGTTGTGGCTGTTTTTGTCTAGTCTGTCGGTGAAAAAGTTCCTTTTGGCAGTGCGGATCAGGTGGTGGTGTTCGCGTGTAGCGTTCTTGAGGGCGGTCATGTTGTCAGCGGTGTGGTCCTTGCGCCAGGCCTTCTCAAGGGCACGACAAGTTTTCTTTGATTCTTTGAGGGTGTCAGAGAACCAGAGAGGTTTTTTGGTGTTGGTCTGTCGATGCGTGCGTTTGAGGGGAGCAAGGTTGTCAGCGCAGTTGGAGATCCAGTTTGTGAGGTTGAGAGCTGCGTCGTTGGGGTCGGTGGTGAGGGTGGGTTGGTTGGCGGCGAGAGCGGAGAAGAGTTGCTCTTCAGGGATCTTGTTCCACTGTCGATGAGGGATGGGTTGAGTGCGGAGGTGGGAGGTCTCGCGTCGGAATGTGAAGTGGACGCAGCTGTGGTCGGTCCAGTGTAGGGCAGAGGTGTGGCTGAAGAAGACGTGTTTGCTGGCGGAGAAGATAGGGTCGAGCGTGTGTCCGGCGATGTGGGTGGCGGTGTTCACCAGTTGTTTGAGGCCGAGGTTGGCGAGGTTGTCGAGCAGGGTGGTGGTGTTGGGGTCGTTGTTTTGTTCCAGATGGAAGTTGAGGTCGCCTAGGAGGATGTAGTCCGGTGAGGCGAGGGCGTGCGGGGAGATGAAGTCGGCGATGGCGTCGCTGAAAGAGGCGCGAGGTCCGGGAGGACGGTAGACGAGGGATCCTCTGAGGGTGGTCCTTGGGTCGGTGCGAATCTGAAAATGCAGGTGTTCAGCGGCGAGAGGGGGGTCTTCGGTGAAGGTGGTGACGCTGATGGAGTCTTTGAAGATGATGGCGACACCTCCTCCTACTTGGTTGGTGCGGTCTTTTCTGGAGATCTTGTAGCCTTCGGGGATGGCGGGTAGCGATGTCTGGAGCAGAGGAGGCGTTCATCCATGTCTCCGTGATGAAGGCGACGTCCGGGGCTGTGGAGTCCAGGAGGTCCCAAAGTTCAACGGCGTGCTTGTGGACGGAACGAGCGTTGATCAGGATGCACTTGAGGTGGTTGATGGCGCGTGGGCTTGTGGTCGTGGTAGTTGCGTGGTGGAAGATGCGTTTGCAGGAGTTGCAGGCGAAGGGTCCATGGGTGCGTTTGGGGTGAGCTAGGAAGCAGGTTTTGGAGCGCCCTGGGTTGAGGGCGTGGAGGGTGGTGGGGTCGTAGCGGATCAGCGGGGCTTGGGGGAGCTGGGGACCAGGGGTCGTGGCGCTGGGAGCGGGCCAGGCGCGGACGGGCGCAGACGGTCTTGCCTCTGGCGCGCCTCTGGCGCGCCAGCGGCGTGCCCGCTGCGCAGTCGCGCAGCGGCCGCCATAAGAGGTAGGAGGGGGGGGGAGGGGTCAGCTGGGGGCGAATGGGAGCTGGGGGCGGGGGCGTGCAGGAGGTCGCGGCGGGAAAGCGCAAGGGAGGGGGGGGACAGGTAGAGTGAGAGGAGCTGGGGGAGGGGGTTTAGGGTGGAGGAGGGTGAGTGTTAGGAGGTTTGGAGATTAGGGAGAGAGATAGGAGTAGGGTTGTGAAGATAGGGGAGGGGGGGTTGTAGAGGTGGGTGAGGGAGAGAGGTAGAGTGAGAGGATAGGGTGATAGGTAGTAGAGGGGGTGGCGGGAGGGGGGGAGAGATAGAGAAATAGATAGAGAAAATAGATAGAGAAGTCGATAGATAGGGAAATAGATAGATAGATAGACAGATAGGTAGGTAGGAGGAGGTGGAGAGTGGGGGAGTTAGATAGTGAGATAGGGAGCTAGAGAGATAGGAAGATAGGAGGAGTGAGGGAGGTAGATAGCGAACGGGTTAGCTAGGGGTGAGAGAGGGGGAGGCGAGTGAGGGAGGGGGATGAGGAAGGAGCAGGAGGGCAGGCTCGGGGGAAGAAGACGGAGGAGGTAGAAGAGCCGAAGACAGGAGAACAGAAGACAGAAGAACAGAAGACAGAAGAACAGAAGACCGGAAGAGCAGAAGACCGGAAGAGCAGAAGACAGAAGAACAGAAGAACAGAAGAACAGAAGAACAGAAGAACAGAAGAGCAGAAGACAGAAGAACAGAAGAACAGAAGAACAGAAGACAGAAGCACAGAAGATCGGAAGAGCAGAAGAACAGAGAAGAACAGAGAAGAACACAGAAGAACACAGAAGAACCGAGAAGAAGAACACAGAAGCACCGAGAAGAACAGAGAAGAAGAACACAGAAGACCGGAAGAACACAGAAGAACAGAAGGGAAGAACAGAAGAACAGAAGAGAAGAACAGAAGAACACAGAAGAAGATTGCAGAGGGGGGGCGAGGAGGAAGAGACAGAGAGGAGGAAAAGAAGCAGGAGAGAAGGTGAGTGGCGCGGGGCAGGGCGAGGGGCTGGGAGGAGGGGGGTACTTACAGTTAGGTGGGTCTCAGGAACACAGGAACTCGGGAACTTGGAGGAGCTGCAGCGGCAGGGGGAGCGACCTACCCTTGGGTCAAGGGTCGCTACCACTGTCGCGCAGCGGCCGCCATAAGAGGTAGGAGGGGGGGGGGGGGTCAGCTGGGGGCGAATGGGAGCTGGGGGGCGGGGGCGTGCAGGAGGTCGCGGCGGGAAAGCGCGAGGGAGGGGGGGGGACAGGTAGAGTGAGAGGAGCTGGGGGAGGGGGTTTAGGGTGGAGGAGGGTGAGTGTTAGGAGGTTTGGAGATTAGGGAGAGAGATAGGAGTAGGGTTGTGAAGATAGGGGAGGGGGGGTTGTAGAGGTGGGTGAGGGAGAGAGGTAGAGTGAGAGGATAGGGAGATAGGTAGTAGAGGGGGTGGCGGGAGGGGGGGAGAGATAGAGAAATAGATAGAGAAAATAGATAGAGAAGTCGATAGATAGGGAAATAGATAGATAGACAGATAGGTAGGTAGGAGGAGGTGGAGAGTGGGGGAGTTAGATATTGAGATAGGGAGCTAGAGAGATAGGAAGATAGGAGGAGTGAGGGAGGTAGATAGCGAACGGGTTAGCTAGGGGTGAGAGAGGGGGAGGCGAGTGAGGGAGGGGGATGAGGAAGGAGCAGGAGGGCAGGCTCGGGGGAAGAAGACGGAGGAGGTAGAAGAGCCGAAGACAGGAGAACAGAAGACAGAAGAACAGAAGACAGAAGAACAGAAGACCGGAAGAGCAGAAGACAGAAGAACAGAAGAACAGAAGAACAGAAGAACAGAAGAACAGAAGAACAGAAGAACAGAAGAACAGAAGAACAGAAGAACAGAAGAACAGAAGAACAGAAAAGAACAGAGAAGAACACAGAAGAACCGAGAAGAAGAACACAGAAGCACCGAGAAGAACAGAGAAGAAGAACACAGAAGACCGGAAGAACACAGAAGAACAGAAGGGAAGAACAGAAGAACAGAAGAGAAGAACAGAAGAACACAGAAGAAGATTGCAGAGGGGGGGCGAGGAGGAAGAGACAGAGAGGAGGAAAAGAAGCAGGAGCAGGAGAGAAGGTGAGTGGCGCGGGGCAGGGCGAGGGGCTGGGAGGAGGGGGGTACTTACAGTTAGGTGGGTCTCAGGAACACAGGAACTTGGAGGAGCTGCAGCGGCAGGGGGAGCGGCAGGGGGAGCGACCTACCCTAGGGTCAAGGGCAGCAAGTCGGAGAGGTCAGGCTGCAGGCCTGCTGCCCAGGAGGAGCCCACCACCCCCATAGCCGCTGGCCAGGGAGGACCCAGCCCAGCTGGCCAGGAGGGCCCCACCACCCACAGCCCAGGTGGGCATTGAAGGAGCACCATCCCCGCTGCCCAGGAGGGCACCACCAGGCAATGAGCAGTTGGCCATAGACCGGCCGCCGTCTCAAGAACCGCTGAACTGGGCCCCGCCGTCTCAAGAACCGCTGAACTGGGCCCCGCCGTCTCAAGCACCGCTGAACTGGGCCCCGCCGTCTCAAGCACCGCTGAACTGGGCCCCGCCGTCTCAAGAACCGCTGAACTGGGCCCCGCCGTCTCAAGCACCGCTGAACTGGGCCCCGCCGTCTCAAGCACCGCTGAACTGGGCCCTGCTGTCTCAAGAACCGCTGAACTGGGCCCCGCCGTCTCAAGCACCGCTGAACTGGGCCCCGCCGTCTCCAGCACAGCTCCGCTGGGGACCGCCGTCTCAAGAACCGCTGAACTGGGCCCCGCCGTCTCCAGCACAGCTCCGCTGGGGACCGCCGTCTCAAGAACCGCTGAACTGGGCCCCGCCGTCTCCAGCACCGCTCCGCTGGGGACCGCCGTCTCAAGCACCGCTGAACTGGGCCCCGCCGTCTCAAGAACCGCTGAACTGGGCCCCGCCGTCTCAAGCACCGCTGAACTGGGCCCCGCCGTCTCCAGCACAGCTCCGCTGGGGACCGCCGTCTCAAGAACCGCTGAACTGGGCCCCGCCGTCTCAAGCACCGCTGAACTGGGCCCCGCCGTCTCAAGCACCACTCCGCTGGGGACCGCCGTCTCAAGAACCGCTGAACTGGGCCCTTTAAGGCAAGACCCGCTGAACTGGGCCCTTCAAGGCAAGAAGCGCTGAACTGGGCCCTTCAAGGCAAGAAGCGCTGAACTGGGCCCTTCAAGGCAAGAACCGCTGGCCCTTTGGCAGACGTGGCAGGGCAGGATCTGTCTCGGGCAGGGCTGCAGGATGTCCTCTGGCCAACATGCCTCCTCCAGTGGCAGTGGAGTCTGTTATGGACTGTTTGGACTGTGGCTTTGCTCTCCCCAGGATGGCCCAGTGGGCAGGCCACCCACTGTATGGACTGTATGGACTGTGGCTTTGCTCTCCCCAGGATGGCCCAGTGGGCAGGCCACCCACTGTATGGACTGTATGGACTGTGGCTTTGCTCTCCCCAGGATGGCCCAGTGGGCAGGCCACCCACTGTATGGACTGTATGGACTGTGGCTTTGCTCTCCCCAGGATGGGCCAGTGGTCATGGAGTCCCCTCGTGGATCTGGCGTCGTGTACTCAAGTGGCTGAGGTGCCCCCCCTTCCCTTCCCCCTGAGGTGCCTGTCCTATTTTCTTTCTGATGCCCCTGCAGTGTTCTCTCCGTGGAGTTCTTGTCGTGGGACTGGGCCTTGCCCCTTTGCACAGGACCCCTGTGGTCCACGGACAGTGGTTGGACTACATTTAGTAGCTGTATATATTTTGTACATAGTTTATTTATTTATTGGGATTACTGGTGTCCATATTTCAATATATCTGCCCGTTTATGATCTCTTCTTTTGGTCTTTGCATTATTTCGGAGGGGGGGGTTTGTGGGTTGTGACAGTGATCTGTGGGAATGCATTGATGTGTGTGTTGTAGTGGGTGTGGGTGGGTGTGTGCCGGTACTCTTTTCCCTCCCCTGTGTCGTAGGTGCAGTACTCACCGATGTCTTCCGCGCCGCCGGGCGTGCTCCTGGTACAGGAGCAGGTATAGGAGTGCGGGGATGACCTGCAACTCGGGTTCCATACTGCCGGAATCTCGCGTGGAGTGCGTAGAGGTGAGCGTTTTCCCGTTCGTAGTCTGTTTCCGCCGTGTTTTTATCGGCGGTGCTCCCGCCCCGGAAAAGGTGGCGGATTGGTGGGTCGTGATAGGGTGGGCGGTACATTGTCTGCCGCCTGGCTGTTGGCGGGGACCGCCGCGCTGTTTGTTTGTTCCGCCGTGGCGGGCGGAGTGTTAATGCGGCGGGCTGTGTTGGCGGTTCCCGCCAGGGTCAGAATTGCATATTTTGGACCGCCGGCCTGTTGGCGGCTTGGCCGCCGCATTATCACCGACCGCCAGGGTCAGAATGAGGGCCTATATGTCCCACAATGCACTAATAGGGGTCATAGGAGAGACACTATAAATAGGGGACATGGAGATAGGACTAATTTACTGTGATCAAAACCAGTAGGTCGAAATGTGTCGGTGGTGAAGGATGGTGATTTAATCTTGACTGCAATAAAAATAAATAACTTCCTCTTGGAGTGCGGTGGTAAAGTTGCTTGCAACTGTTTGTTTTTGGATATATATATATATATTTGTATATATAAGTCCATATGCTATGTATTGTGACATTAAAGTCTAGCTTGCTTTCTAGATTTAGTGCACCTCAATTCCAACCGACCCTTTCACGGTCACATGCCAATGGAAACTTAAAAAACAAATACATTTTGAATAGAATAAATCTTAATCTGCATAAGGTTTCTTCACATGGTCTCTGGCTCATAAAATAAAAATGGCCCAACAAACGAAACAAAAAACATCTTTCTTATGCCCTCCTGTGCAACAAAATGAAAAATGTACCTAGAAGTGAGCCACACAGACTACTAAACAGACTTAATGATAATTGTCACTAAGAAAAAGATAATAATCTCAATTTGTATAAAAACAACATTAATTGTCCTTCATTCACGTTGGCCTTCATATCTAGCACAATCCTATTAAAGGTAGCAAGGAAGCTCAATAAATGAACCAGATTGTATACATAGATTTTCAGGTTTACAACATGAGCAATTGGAAGACCTATTTATGGTCACATGCTAATGGAACATAAAAAACAAATGCATTTCAGATCAAATACATCTTAGTCTACATAAGTTTTCTTTGCATGCTCTCTCGCTCATAAAATAAAAGTGGTCCAACAAGGCAAACAAAAAAGATCTTTGTGTACTCCTGTGCAACAAAGTTGAAAAGTGACCTAGCAGTGAGCAACACAAACCACTATATAAAGGATGTAATAATTGGCCATTAGAAAAAATATATAATATTAATGTTTATAAGAACAGTAATTGACTTTCATTCACTTTGAGTTTCATATGTAGCACAATCCTACTAAAAGTATCAAGGAATCCAAAAATATAAACCAGACTGCATATGTGACGCTTCGGAATTAGTACATAAACAACTAAAAGACACATTTATGGTCACATGATTATGTAAACCAATAAAAAAAATACATAAATACAACAGATCAACATAAAGACATCACGTTAAATCTGATTGCCACTCTGCAGTTATAGTTAGTATTCCCAAAGAGAGGACTTACTTGGACATTACCTCACTAATGACTTTTCACTCATTTGAAGAATTACCACAAAATCTTCCAGACCTATAGCATTTTCTACATTTTTCTGGTTAATTGTTAAGGGGGCAGAAAGATAAAAGGTGATCCTAAAACATGTTTTTCCACCAGTATATTTTCAATAGACTATTGTATTTAATGTAACCCGAAAACAGCTGAATGCATTTACATGAAATTTGGCAAGATTATACATTATGGTGTAGAGATGATGCTTTTTGGGATATTACAGTTCAGTAGAATAAGTATTTTTTAAACTTAGTGGCATCTGTCTCCGGGGTACAGGTGGAATTTTAACAACATTTTGTGAAACTACCATGGTACATGGCTGGAAACTTAGTTAAAAATACATATAATAAATAAACAAATGTCTCCACCTATTACCACTTTAAAAAGGTGGTAATAGTTAGGGACCTACTACTTAACTATATCTAAGGCCCTAATGCCGAGCTCAGCCAAAGTGTAATAAAAACATTATGGCTGCCCTTTCATTGCCAAAAAACAACCATTAAACAATTATATAATGGATTGTCATCTCGATGTACCACAGTGTACTTCAACGTTGACTCAGTATACCATGGCCCATAATATAACTGTGGCCTAGCTTACTGGATTGCAGTATGCTTGCATCACTCATGATGTTCATGGACAGTGCACTACGTAAGTCAGATTTGCAAAGAAACACACACCCACCATCCATGGCTGTGTGTTTATTGGTAAATCTGGAGAAACACAAGGCAGTGCAATTCACTATCTTGCGTTATTCTGTATACCATAATCTCCATTGCTGCTAAATTTCACATACATCCCGATGCCATGCCACTGTAGCCACTCCACTAATGCTATTCCTCTCTACTCCACTCCATTGTACACCATTCCACTGTACGCTACTGCACTATACACTATTACACTCTGTACTACTAGGCTATTATCGCTCTGATGCTGTCATAGGTCATTGCATAGTTTCTATATAAGTTGTTTGAACAGATGTTAATGAGTCTCTGTTTTGTTTATTTATCACAGTAGGTAAATATTATCTTAACTATTTATGTACAATCATTTCACTATTAAAGATAAAAAATAATGCTATAAAAGTACACAAGTAAATTAACTTGAAAGTCTTTGTTTATATGATATAACTTCTATGTAATCATGTATCTATATATTTTTTGCTTTAGTCCTACTGTACGAGAGAAAAATGAAGTAAAAAAAATCACTCTCCCCAATGTATTAATTTGTCTCACCTCCCTATACCTCTATCAAAGTATGTTCGATCTCCACCCTCTGACTCATCACAAACCTCATTCTACTACTATGATTTCCAAAATAACCCTTCCTAGAGTCTTCCCTCATCTACCCATCCTGGCTCAATCCAAACCTCAGTTTACTACTATGATCTCCCCGAAAACCCAACTAAATTCTCCCTCAAGTATCTCTTCTTTGACTTCTCACATACCTCAATTTACTACTATGATCTCCCTAATCCCTTTCTATAGACTCTTACCTCCTCCATCCCTCCTTTACTCATCCTAAACCTCATCTTACTACTATGATCTCCGAATTAACACTTTCTGGAGTCTTCCAACTTCTATCCCCTATTATTCTATTTCAATCCTACTAACAGACTCATGTTACTCCACTCAAATTAACTCATACCTCCCTACTACATACTAATACTAATACCGTCCTCATACTTCTGTATACTGATCCAAGACTAATCATTTTGAGTTCCAGAGTAATGTGCTACTCGCCGAAAAGTGCTTTGACATCTTGTCAGGGGTAGTAAATGCTATATAAATATAATTACAATTACAATTATGCTATTCCATTGTACAACAGTCTGCTATACACTACTCTAGTATATGCTACACCACTACGCGCAATTGTATTGTATGCCAGTCCACTTTATGCTACTTCACTCTCCACCACTCCAGTGTATGCCATTCCCCTCTACCCTACTCCATTCTGTGCTAATCTATTAGATGCTACTCCATTGTACACCACTCCACTATATGCTATTACACTCCATCCCATTCCAGTGTATGCCATGCCAGTTTACACCATTTCACTGTATGCCACTGCATTGTACACTACTCCACTATACATTATTGCAGTCTATGCCCCTCCATGGTACACCACTCCACTCTACAAGATCCCACTGTGTATACCACACCACTATACATTACTCTACTCTACTCTATGCCACTCCAGTGTATACAACTCTATTCTACACAACTCCATTGTATGCTAGCACATTGGACGCCACTTCACAATGCTCCACTGTAAGCTATTTCACTCTATTCTTCTACACTGTACACTACTACAGTCTGCACCACTGCACTGTATACCACTCCACTTCATAGTATTCTACTCTACAATTTATGGTACTCCACTGTACGCTACTCCATTCTATGCATTTACACAGTAGACAATGTCAATATGTGCCCTATTACTATATGGTACTGTACCTCACTCCACTGTATGCTACTATACTCCACCCCACCCCACAATACACCAGTCTAAACCACTTCACAGTACACCACTCCACTATATGCTACTACACTATACACTATTACACTCTATGCCTCTCTACTCTGCACCACTCCAGTCTACATTACTCCACTCTATGCTATTCCACTTTATACCACTCCACTGTATGCTTCTCCGCTCTACACCATTCCAGTGTGCTTCCCTCCACTCTATGTACCTCCATTCCACAAATATGTGCTACTCTCTATGGCACTCTACTCCACTCTAACCCCATACACTTCAATGTCCACATTTGTACTCAACTCTATGCATGCATACTCTATTGTAAAACCCTCTAGTCCACACCATGACAGTTTCCAACACTGTACGACACAGCACTCCACACTACCGTATGAAATGCCACTCCAATTAATAACAGTTTCACCAACTATACGCTATTCCACTTCAATATATGCCACCCACACTATGCTAATATACTATACTAAACTCACCCTACACCACTACACTCTATGCTATTCCACTCTGTCACTTCCCTCTTCCACTCTCCACTGCACAGTATTCAACTATATGCTATTCCACTGTATGCTACTCCACTCTATGGTATTCAACTATACACCACTAGTGCATGTCACTTCACTCACACCACTCCTTTATATGACACTCTCCTCTATTCTATATAACTTCACTCTGCAAACATCTACCACACTTCATGCTCTATGACATTCTACTTCACTCAACCCCTTGACACTCCATTATCTAACTATATATTCCACTCTGTGCCTGTACACATCAATGTACAGCTCTCTATTCCATTATACAACACTTTTCCATATGACACAGCACTCCACTTTACTGTACAAGACCACACTCTTATTTATAACAGTTCACTACCTACACTATGTAGGGCACTCCACTCCATGCCACTCGCTCTATGACACACCAATACACTCTATTGCACTTTACTCCACACTATGTTACACATTTCAATGTGACTCTACTCCACTGTAGGAAACTTTACCTCACTTTACACTAGTATACAACAATCCACTCTATGTAGCTTCTCTGTTTTGGTCATGTTTGTACCTCTCTTACCACTGTAGTCTGCAAGTCTTGGGGCACCACCTGGTTTCTTGCTTGTTCTGATTTGGCAAAGGTTAGGATGTCCCTTCCAGTAACCACTGTAATACACCCTATGACACTCTGGGGGTCATTCTGACCTCGGCGGTAAAATGCCCTTACCGCCGGTCATAAGACCGCCATAACACCGCCGCGGCCGCGGTCGACCGCCACGGTCATTCTGACCCACAACGGCCAAACCTCCAAAAATCCGTCCTCCACTGCAGCCCGCCACATCGGCGGGCAGCGATAAACTGGAGATGACCAAACCTCCACCGTCACGCCAACAGAAATACGCCCATGCCATTACGACCCACGAATCCACACGGCGGTCATTCAAACGCGGTATTCCATTGGCGGTACACACCGCCGCGGTCAGAATACACACACATCACCAAAACACAGCCACATTGGACAATTTGAAATACACACACCTGATACACATACACACACCACTCCCACACAATCAACCAACTATAAAACACACACCCACATCACCCACAAACCCCTGCGACCCTAATTACTAAGAGAAGGAGAGAGAGACACAGCAGACAATCCATAGCAAGACACACTGAGGCACACTACACCATCACACACACCACATAGTAGCACAAAGCACCACTCACCAACACACTCCTCATCACATACACCACCCCACACCTCACCCACACCACCCCATGGCACCCCAAAGGCACCCACGCTTTTCGGACCAAGAACTCCGGGTCATGGTGGAGGAAATCCTAAGAGTGGAACCCCAGCTCTTCGGCTCGCAGGTGCAGCACACCAGTATAGCCAGGAAGGCGGAGCTATGGCAGCGGATCGTGGACAGGGTCAACGCGGTGGGACAGCATCCCAGGAATAGGGAGGACATCCGCAAAAGATGGAACGACCTACGGGGGAAGGTCCGATCGATGGTCTCCAGGCACAACATCGCGGTCCAGAAGACTGGCGGCGGACCCCCACCCACCCCTCCCGAATTTACATCGTGGGAGCAAGAGGTCTTGACCATCCTGCATCCTCAGGGCCTCGCTGGAGTAGCCGGAGGAATGGACTCTGGTAAGTCCCATCTCAACTACTATATCCCCCCCACCCCACCAGCATGCCAACCCACACCCCCACCCTCACCCCCAACCCCCCAGCACACATCCTCCCTGACAATGTCTCACCAGCACAACCCACCCATCCCAACACCAACTCCTGCATGCCAACACAAATCATGGGCACCCATCACCTAAGCATGACCACTGCACTAACCCCTCCCCCCCCACTAAATACCCTCACAACACCTCCCTCCAGGGAATGCCTGCACTGGGGGACAAGGGCACCCACAACACGCATGCTATTGCACACACAGAAATAATAACCAAACTCTCTTACCCCATGCAGGACCCGAACGACAACACACCAGCCAGGAGGGTCCAGAAGTGTCCATCCCACCACCGGAACAGGCCCACACTGAGGATAGCAGCTCTGTCGACAGTGAACCTGATGACCAGCCCGGATCATCGGGGACCTCTGGGCAGTCGGTTCCCCTCAGGCAGCCACAGGCCACACCAGACCCGACCCCCTCTGCCGACACCAGCACAGCTCCCACCCAGCGGGCCCATGCCTCTGTCTCTAGGACAGCTCAATCAGCGGTGTGTCTGCCACTACAGGGCACCCAGGCTAACCCAACACCCCAACAACAACAGGGACCTGGGGGCAGTGGTAGCGGGCACACCGTCCAGGGGACAGAGGCCGGGGGAAACCGGGCAGCTCGGAGGGCTGCTGTGCGACAGGGGGGGGAGGAGAGGCCCAGGGAACCCACTCTCCAAGAGGCCCTCACCACCATCATGGGGGCATACCACCACTCCCAAGAGACGATGGCGACGGTACTGGCCAGGTTCACGGAGATCCAGGCACAGCAGGAGGAACGCTACATGGGGTTCAGGGAGGAGCTGAGAATCATCGGGACCGCAATGGGGACCATCGTCCTGGCCCTCAACAGGATAGAAGAGGCGTTGCGGGACCATGTGGCACCACACAGGGCCCCTGTCACTAGCCCGGACCAGGAACAGCCTACCACCTCCGCCGGCGCTAGTGGACAGGAGGCCCCAACACCACGGCAGGCCACCAGAACCCCACCTCCTGCTGAAGAACAACCACCCCGTAAGAGGAGCCTGAGATCCAAAAAAAAGACAGAGTAGGATGTCAAGACCCCCGCCAGCAGGACATACCCCCTGAACTCTTCCCACTGTTCCACATTGCCACCCTGTCCAACCATGAACTGCCTCTGCTCCATCCTTCCACAGGCAAAAGGACAATGCACCTGTGAGACTGAGAACTGGACTCTGCCATGGACATTACTCCACCCCCACCCATCACCCTTATAATCACATGTACCAATATCTAGCCCTGTAAATAAATCACATATTGCACACAAATCAGTTTGGAGTCATGCTGTATTATTAGCAAATGTATTACATATTACTGTTCAATATCTGTTCTGTCAATTAGTGATGACAACATACCAATGTCAATACGCTGTAGTTCATGGGCAAACCAAGCAGAAGTCAGGAACTGCGTCATACAGCACTGAGAAGGGAAGGGAAAATCAAAAATTACCCAAAAATATCTGGTGGGAACTACAGAAAGTACAGATGCAGGAGGCTAGAAGCAATTGGGAAATGGCGTGGGTGATTCTTACCTGGGTGTTACTGGAAATACTGTTGTATCACTCTGTCCCTATTGTCTGTGTCGTCCTCTGAGTCTTCCTCCTCTTCACTCTCCACAGGCTCCACGGCTTCTACAACACCACCATCTGGACCATCCTCCTGCAGGAAAGGCACCTGGCGTCGCAAAGCCAGGTTGTGAAGCATACAGCACGCCACGATGATATGGCACACCTTCTTTGGTGAGTACATTAGGGATCCACCTGTCATATGCAGGCACCTAAACCTGGCCTTCAGGAGGCCAAAGGTTCGCTCAATCACCCTCCTAGTACGCCCATGGGCCTCATTGTAGCGTTCCTCTGCCCTTGTCCGGGGATTCCTTACTGGGGTCAGTAGCCACGGCAGGTTGGGGTAACCAGAGTCACCTATTAGCCACACACGTTGTCTCTGTAGCTGCTCCATCACATAGGGGATGCTGCTATTTCGCATCACATACGCGTCATGCACTGACCCTGGGAACTTGGCATTTACATGGGAGATGTACTGGTCAGCCAAACAGACCACCTGGACATTCATCGAATGATAATTTTTTCTGTTTCGGTACACCTGCTCATCGTCTTTTGGGGGTACCAAAGCCACATGGGTCCCATCAATGGCACCAATGATGTTGGGGATATGTCCAAGGGCATAGAAATCACCCTTCACTGTAGGCAAGTCACCCTCCTCGGGGAAAATGATGTAGCTCCGCATGAGTTTCATCAGGGCAGACAACACTCTGCTCAAAATCTTAGAAAACATAGGCTGAGACATTCCAGATGACATGGCCACTGTGGTCTGGAATGACCCACTGGCCAAAAAATGGAGGACTGACAAAACCTGCACCAGAGGGGGAATCCCTGTGGGTTGGCGGATGGGGGACATCAGGGCTGGCTCCAGCTGGGCACACAGTTCATGGATAGTGGCACGGTCAAGTCTGTATCGAAGTATTATATGGCGTTCTTCCATTGTCGACAGGTCCACCAGCGGTCGGTACACGCGAGGATTCCTCCTTCTCATCGCAAGTCCCAGCGGACGGTGCCTAGGAAGGACAACATGGAGCACAGAGTCAGCCAAACCACAGGTACGTACAGACAGCTTGCACAGTTAAAGAATGGCAATGGGTTGAAAGGCGTGTATGTGTGGCAATGCAAGGCCTAGGCCTGTGTGTCGCAGTCAAAATTAAGCCATGTGGGCCCTTGAAATGGCGGTTGCCTGACCTGTGAAGTGGGACAATGGGATGTGAGGTCAATGCGCTGGCGGGGCACACCGTGGCGGTAGGCGGTCGAAGACCGCAGCGCAAAGCCGCATTGGTTAACATTGAAGCCTATGGGTTTCAGGAGCCAATGACGAAGTGCGCCGGCGGTCGCGGTACGCACCGCCGCGGTACGCACCGCCGCGGGCGTGACCGCCATTTTCTATCTGCTTAATCACTCGAGACCTGATCATCCACAGGAGAGGACCTATACTGCAAGTGCTGCTGTGACCTCGGTCTGGAAGATACAATGGCTGCTGCGACTGGGGAAAGGGCCCCTGCCTTCACGTCTGAAGAGTTGGAGAAGCTCGTGGATGGGGTCCTCCCCCAGTATGCGCTACTCTACGGTCCTCCAGACCAACAAGTGAGTACACCGGGTGCTAATGGAATGGGCTATGCCTGTGTGGATTGGGGTGGATGTAAGTTGGTGGGGTGGGGGGCGAATGAGGAGTGCAACGCCCGACAGATGAGAGCATGTGCCATATGGCAAAGTGGGTGGGGGGGGGCCAATTACATCTAACATGCAGGTCATTGATGATTTCCTCCTTTCCACCCTGTACATGTCTAATAGGTCAGCGCCCATCAGAAGATCGAGATTTGGCGTGCCATCGCCAAGGAAGTCCGGACCTTGGGGGTCCACAACAGACGGGGCACCCACTGCCGCAAGAGGTGGGAGGACATCCGCCGCGGAACAAGGAAGACCGCAGAAACACTGCTGGGGATGGCCTCCCAACCTAGGAGGGGTGCCAGTCGCACCATGACCCCCCTGATGTCCCGGATCCTGGTGGTGGCCTACCCTGAATTGGATGGGCGCTTTAAGACATCACAGCAGACACAAGGGGGTGAGTATCAGCACATTCTCCTATCTTTCTGCGCAGTGGAGGCGTCTGGGTGGGGGAGGAGGGCTGTGGGTGACATTAGGCCAGGGCGCTTTCTGTAGTGTAGTCCTCTCCCTTAGGCATGGCCCTGTGCCCCCGGCCCCCACCTCTGTAGGGTGACAAGTACAGCCATTGAAGGTCCAGCATCTCCCATGTGCGCGTTTGACGTCTCTTGGCCTGTTGTCTTAGTCAGTAGTACTGAGTAGTGTACCCCGAATGCGCGGCTTAGTGCATTAGGCACCTGTGTCTGTCCTCTCCGCCAACGGTGTTGACATTGCATGCACTCAACCTGGTCTTCTTTTTTCTCCCCCCACCCTTTCTCTTCATCTTCTTGTGCATGTGTGCATTAGCATCATCAGGCGGAGGAGATATGGCATCGGAGCACGAGGGAGCTGCAGGACACAAGGCCCCGGTGGGCCCAGGAACAGACACCGAGGGCACCAGTGATCCGGAGGGCGAGGGGAGCACCACGACGGGGACCGCTGGTGAGAGCAGCGAAAGCGACACGTCCTCGGATGGGAGCTCCCTAGGGGTGGCGGCAACATCCGTGCCCCCCGCCTCTACAGGTACAGCCGCCACCCAGCGCACCAGCCCCGCCCTCCCAGCAGCCCCTCAGTCTTCGCTCCGTGCCGGTTCGCCCAGGAAGGCGCGCGTCTCCTTCGCCCCAGGCACCTCAGCCCCTGCCCCTGTTGCCCCTGCTGCCCTCAGTGCGGAGCTCATTGACCTGGTAAGGACGCTCATTGTTGGGCAGACGACCCTTTTGAATGCCATCCAGGGTGTGCAAAGGGAGGTGCAACAGAGCAATGCGTACCTGGAGGGCATTCATTCGGGTCAGGCTGCCCATCAACGAGCGTTCACTGCTCTGGCCTCAGCACTGACGGCAGCCATTGTCCCTGTTTCCAGCCTCCCTCTTCTGACTGCCTCCAGCCTGTCTCTGTCTCCTGTTCCTCAGCCTATCCCATCCACACCATCAGACCAGCCTGCACACACCTCAACACCCAAGAGCAGCTCATCCAAACACAAGCACCACAGATCCCGCAAACACTCACCCGAGCAACACCCAGATGCAGACATGCCAACAGCCACTGCCACCCCTGTGTCCCCCTCCTCCTCGTCTCCCTCCTCCCTCCCTGTGACGTCTACACTCACACCTGCATGCACCCCAACATCAGCCAGTGCTTCCATCACCACCTCACCCTCCAGTACAGTCCACACTCATGCAGTCACCACTCCCACTGCCATGTACACGTCCCCTGTGTCCTCTCCCACTGTGTCTGTCACCCCCTCTTCCAAGACACACAAACGCAGGCAGCCACCCACCCAACAGCCATCCACCTCACAACAGCCTACAGCACCAGCACCTTCACCCAATGACAGCACACCTGACTCTCCTACAACCACCTCCTCTACCTCCACTTCCATCTCCACTTCTCCTACCCTTTACCTTGGCCCTAAAAAACTTTTCCTGGCTAACCTTAACCTCTTTCCCCCCGATGACCTCCCCCATCCATCTTCAAAGAGTCCCAAGAGCACCGCAGCCACCACCAGCCCAGCTTCGGGTGTCACTGTTGTGCCTGGGTTCTGGAGCCCACCCTTTGCCAGCAGTGACACATCGATCAGCAGCAAGGACACGTCCAGCCCCCCCCCCGGCAAGAGGACCCGCAAAAACAAGGACCGCCGTGCGAGGACCGACAGGGCTGCCCCCAAGGAGCAATGTGCGGCCACTTCACCACCCTCACCATCTAGGGGAGGCAAGGGCCCGAGAGCCCCATCAAAGGAGCGGAAGGGCAGCAGGAGCGCGGAGAAGGTGGACCCCACATGCCACATCCCAGCTGGGAAGGAGGACACTAAGGAGGCCAGGAGTCCTTCCCCGAAGGGTCCAGAAACGTCACGGTCCGAGGGCGACTGAGCAGGGAGTCGAGGCCAGGTCTGGCTCCCTTGACCTGCTGGATGAGCACCGCTGAACAGGGACCGCGGTGCAGAAGAGCACCGCTGAACAGGGCCCCGCCGTGGAGAAGAGCACCGCTGAACAGGGCCCGCGGTGCAGAAGAGCACCGCTGAACAGGGCCCCGCCGTGGAGATAGGCACCGCTGAACCGGGCCCCGCCGTGGAGAAGAGCACCGCTGAACAGGGCCCCGCCGTCTCAAGCACCGCTCCGCTGGGCCCCGCCGTCTCAAGCACCGCTCCGCTGGGCCCTTCCTCTCAAGCACCGCTCCGCTGGGCCCGCCGTCTCAAGCACCGTTCCGCTGGGCCCCGCCGTCTCAAGCACCGCTCCGCTGGGCCCTTCCTCTCAAGCATCGCTCCGCTGGGCCCTTCCTCTCAAGCACCGCTCCGCTGGGCACCGCCGTCTCAAGCACCGGTCCGCTGGGCCCTTCCTCTCAAGCACCGCTCCGCTGGGCCCTTCCTCTGAGGCACCGCTCCGCTGGGCCCTTCCTCTCAAGCACCGCTCCGCTGGGCCCTTCCTCTCAGGCACCGCTCCGCTGGGCCCTTCCTCTCAGGCACCGCTCCGCTGGGCCCTTCCTCTCAAGCACCGCTTCGCTGGGCCCTTCCTCTCAAGCACCGCTCCGCTGGGCCCTTCCTCTCAAGCACCGCTCCGCTGGGCACCGCCGTCTCAAGCACCGCTCCGCTGGGCCCCGCCGTCTCAAGCACCGCTCCGCTGGACCCTTCCTCTGAGGCACCGCTCCGCTGGGCCCTTCCTCTCAAGCACCGCTCCGCTGGGCACCGCCGTCTCAAGCACCGCTCCGCTGGGCCCTTCCTCTCAAGCACCGCTCCGCTGGGCCCTTCCTCTGAGGCACCGCTCCGCTGGGCCCTTCCTCTGAGGCACCGCTCCGCTGGGCCCTTCCTCTCAAGCACCGCTCCGCTGGGCACCGCCGTCTCAAGCACCGCTCCGCTGGGCACCGCCGTCTCAAGCACCGTTTATGGTTCACTGTGCCCACCATGCCTCCTCCTTGACCAGTGGAGACTGTCATCCACCTGATGGACTGTGGCTTTGCACTCCCCAGGATGGTCCAGTGGGCAGCCCACCCACTGTAGAGACATTGAGAGACTGTGGCTTTGCACTCCCCAGGATGGTCCAGTGGGCAACCCACCCACTGTAGAGACATTGAGAGACTGTGGCTTTGCCCTCCCCAGGATGGTCCAGTGGGCATGGTGGCTCCTCGTGGATCTGGCGTCGTGGACTCATGTGGCTGTGGTGCCCCCCCCTTCCCTTCCCCCTGAGGTGCCTGTAGTTTTTACATCTGATGCCCCTGCAGTGTTCTCTCCAAAGGACTCAGGTCTCCTGTGTGGGCTTTGCCCTTGTTTCTCAAGACTTTGGCCCATGGACATGCTGAATTCGTAGGATGTGCAGGACTTGGTACTTCAGTTATACACTGATGTGTATGTCATTAGTTTTGTTGTGGATATCTTTCATGGTTGTACGCTAATTTTCTGGAGCTTTTTGGTACATAAATATTTATTCCAAATATGATTATGTCCTAGCATTTTTCAGGGGTGTTTGGGTGGTGTCACTGTGACTTGGTGCGCTGCATTGGTGAGTACATAGTTGGGGGGGGGGTCGCATATGTGTGTGCCCGTAACCTTTCGTCCTCCCCCTCCCGTGTGTCGTAGGTGCAGTACTCACCGTTGTCGTCTGCGCCGGACTTCGTACTCGTGGTAGATGAGAAGGTAGACGAGAGCAGGTAGGATGTTTAATTCGGGTTCCATGCTGTCCTCCTTCCTCCTGGAGTGCGTAGTGGTGAGCGTTTTCCCGTCCGTAGTCTGTTTCCGCCGTGTTTTTATCGGCGGTGCTCCCGCCCCGGAAAAGGTGGCGTATTGGTGAGTTGTAATAGTGTGGGCGGTACATTGTCTGCCGCCTGTCTGTTGGCGGTGACCGCCGCGCTGTTTGTTTGTACCGCCGTGGCGGTCGGAGTGTTAAGGTGGCTGTCTGTGTTGGCGGTTCCCGCCAGGCTCAGAATCCCATTTTTTTTACCGCCAGCCTGTTGGCGGGTTGGCCGCCGCTTTAACACCGACCGCCAGGGTTAGAATCACCCCCTCTATGCCTATCTACTGTACTGTACACCACTGTACTACACTGTATAGCACTTGACAACATGCTACTCTGCCTCTCGTGACAATACACTATGGCCTTCATTACACCCTTCGGTAAATGCCACCTAATGCCGTGCTGACGGCTGCCAAGATACCGTGGGTGTGGCGGTATCCCGCTACGGGTATTATGACCCACACAGAGAAATCCACCACTATAGAGACACCCACACAAGTCCGCCAGCCCAAAGGTCTGTGATAAATTGGCAGTACCAAAACCCACACCGTTACGCCAACAGGAATACGCCCACAGTATCAGGACCCGCGAATCACCGCAGCGGTCTTTCAACCGCGGTAAACCATTAGGCGGAACACACCGCCGTGCTCAAAATACATGCACATTTACAAAACACCACCACATTGGACAATTCAAACTACACACACCTGACACACATACTCACACCACACCCACACACTCAGACCACTATAAGACACACACCCACATTACCCACAACCCTTTCAATGAAAAAAAAGATTGCAAACAGAGAGAGACACAAGCCAGGAGCACCCACTCAATCGGAGCCACAGAACACCATCACCCATACACCATCCACGTACCTCACAATACATCACCCCACACATCACCCCACATATCCTCACACATATCACTCACACCACATCCATGGCACCCCAAATACACCCCAGGTTTTCAGAGGAGGAGCTAAGGGTCATGGTAGAAGAAATCATCCAGGTAGAGCCACAGCTATTCAGACACAGGTGCAGTAGATGTCCATTGCTAGGAAGATGGAGCTATGGCGGAGAATCGTAGACAGGGTCAACGCCGTGGGACAGCACCCAAGAACAAGGGATGACATCAGGAAGAGGTGGAACGACCTATGGGAGAAGGTGTGTTCCGTGGTTGTAAGACACCAGGTAGCTGTACAGAGGTGGACCCCCACCTCCTCCCCCGCAACTAACAACATGGGAGGAGCAAGGCTTGGCAATAATGCATCCTGAGGGCCTGGCAGGAGTAGCAGGAGGTCTGGACTCTGGTAAGTCATTTCTTTACTACTATATCCCCCACCCTACCTGCATGCCATCACAAGCTCCTACCCCAACCCTCACCCCCATCACTCCACCACCTCACATATGCTCCACTATCACAACCCACCCATCACAAAACCAATCCCTGCATGTAACACCAATCCATGGACCCCGATCACAGACCTGCATGGACACCCATCACCACAGCATGCACACTACTGACAATCACTTAGCCAAACCAAGCACAACTCACACAAGGCAAAGCTGACAGGGCAATCACAACCATACCGGGAAACACTGCCATACACAAAATGGCACACACAGATACAATAACACTCCATTTTCAACCCCACAGGAACCCTACTCAACGTCACCGGAGAGGAGTTGCCAGCAACATCCAGCCCCCCGCAGAGGAAGCCCACACTGATGACAGGAGCTCTACACGCCTGGATCACGATGACAAACCTCCAACCCACCACAGAGCCTCCCCCATCAGGAAACACCAGCACAGCACCCACCGAGCAGGCCAATGCCACTGTCCCCAGGACACGTCAATCAGCAGTGTGTCCACCACTACAGGGAGCCCAGGCAACCCCACAAAGACAGGACGATCATGAACCTGGGGTCAGTGGCAGTGGGCACACAGTTCACGGGACAGAGGCACAGGACAACAAGGAAGCTGGGAGGACTGCTGTGTGACGGGGGAGGACAGACCCAGGGAACCGACTCTCAAGGAGGCACTCACCAACATCCTGGGAGCATACCACCATTCCCAGGAGACCATGGGCCAGATACTTTACAAGTTGCAGGAGACCCAGCGGCTGTAGGAAGGACATTACCTGGGGATCAGAGAGGACCTAAAATAAATCTACACTATCCTGGTCACCATTGCAGGGGTGCTGGCTGACATGGGCAACACCAAGAGGGAGGCAGTGGCACAACAACAGGCCCCTGACACTAGCCACACCGGAGAACAGTCCTTCACCTCCACCGGCGCTAGTGGACAGGAGGCCCCGTCACAGGACAAACAGGCCACTAGCACTTCACCCCCTGCAGAAGGAGAACCACCCCGCAAACGGTCCCTGTGATGCAGGTAGAAGCCAGAGAACATTGCGAAGACCTCTGTAAGGAAATTGGACTCTCCTGATTGTCACCCTTATGTCCCACTCTGTCACCCTGTCTACCTTGAACTGCCATTACTCCCCTTCCTATGCCCCATTGGACAATGCACCTGTGATACCAAGAGACTGGGCTCTAACTGGACATTCCTTCACCATCACCCTAGCCCATTGCACATCCCCCTCTACGTATGAGCACTTAAATAAACACCCTTGGAACAAATATAAATCTGGAGTCTGTCAAATGATTGAAATATGTATTAGTACAACATTCTGAAAACATTGCAAGTCATATGTACAGTTATATATACATTGGTATTACCTTTAGGTGGCAGCAGTAAACATACCAGGAGCCAGAGTGGGCCACAGATATCAGAAAATAGAGATGCCAAAGAGTACAGTAAGTGGCCATAGACATAGGGAAATCAGGCTGCCATGTACAATGTCCACCACAAAACTTAAAAGTAAAGTGAAGTTAAAATGTCTTACCTATGTGTCACTGGAAGTACTGCTGTATGATATTACTTCTGTTGTCAACATCTTCTTCCTCTGCCTCCTCTTCCTCACTGTCCACAGGCTCCACCGCTGCCACAAGACCATTTCCAGGCTCATTCTCCTGCAGAAAAGGTACCTAGTGTCTCAAGGCCAGGTTGTGCAACATTCAGGGGGTCATTCTGACCCCGGCGGTCATGGACCGCCGGGGCCAGGGTTGGCGGGAGCACCGCCAACAGGCTGGCGGTGCCCCGCAGGGCATTCTGACCGCGGCGGTTTGGCCGCGGTCAGATGCGGAAAACCGGCGGTCTCCCGCCGGTTTTCCGGTGCCCATTAGAATCCTCCATGGCGGCCAAGCTCGCTGCGCCGCCATGGGGATTCTGACAGCCCATACCGCCATCCTGTTCCTGGCGGTTCTCCCGCCAGGAACAGGATGGCGGTATGGGTTGTCGTGGGGCCCCTGGGGCCCCTGCAGTGCCCATGCCAATGGCATGGGCACTGCAGGGGCCCCCGTAAGAGGGCCCCACTTTGTATTTCAGTGTCTGCTTTGCAGACACTGAAATACGCGACGGGTGCCACTGCACCTGTCGCACCTTCCCACTCCGTCGGCTCAATTCTGAGCCGGCGTCCTCGTGGGAAGGGTGGTTTGCACTGGGCTGGTGGGCGGCCTTTTGGCTGTCGCCCGCCAGCCCAGTGCAAAAGCCAAAAAACCTCGGCCGACTTTCGCAGGGCATTCTGACCGCGGCGGTTTGGCCGCGGTTTTCCGCTGCCCATTAGAATCCTCCATGGCGGCGCAGCTCGCTGCGCCGCCATGGGGATTCTGACAGCCCATACCGCCATCCTGTTCCTGGCGGTTCTCCCGCCAGGAACAGGATGGCGGTATGGGTTGTCGTGGGGCCCCTGGGGGCCCCTGCAGTGCCCATGCCAATGGCATGGGCACTGCAGGGGCCCCCGTAAGAGGGCCCCACTTTGTATTTCAGTGTCTGCTTTGCAGACACTGAAATACGCGACGGGTGCCACTGCACCTGTCGCACCTTCCCACTCCGCCGGCTCAATTCTGAGCCGGCGTCCTCGTGGGAAGGGTGGTTTGCACTGGGCTGGTGGGCGGCCTTTTGGCGGTCGCCCGCCAGCCCAGTGCAAAAGCCAAAATACCCTCAGCGGTCTTTCGGAGCGGAGCGGTATTTTGGAGGGGGGAACTGCCGCCAGGGTGAGAATCACCCCCTCAATGATGATCTGGCACACCTTCTTGGGTGAGTAGTACAGGGATCCACCTGTCAGATGGAGGCACTGGAACTTGGCATTCAGGAGGCCGAAGGTCCTCTCAATTATCCTCCTTGTTTTCCCATGTGCCTAATTGGAATGTTCCTCTGCCCTTGTCCTGGCATTCCTCACTGGGGTCAGTAGCCATGAGAGGTTGGGGTGACCAGAGTCACCTGAAAATACAGACACACGCTAACCCTTAATGACAACCCCATACCCAGACACCAACATATACTGAGTGGAGACCTTGGGGTCACCTATTAGCCACACCCGGTGCCTCTGGAGTTGGCCCATCACATATGGGATACTGCTATTCCTCAAGATAAAGGTGTTATGCACAGAGCCAGGGTACTTGGCATTCACATGGGAGATGTACTAGTCCACCAAAAACACCATCTGCACATTCATAGAGTGATAGCCTTTTCTATTCCTGCACACTTGTTCATTTCTCTGGGGGGGGGGGGACAAATGGTACATGTTTACCATCCATGGCACCAATGATGTTGGGGATATGTCCCAGGGTATAAAAGTCAGCTTTCACTGTGGCCAGATCCTCCACCTGGGGGAATACAATGTAGCTGCGCATGTGTTTCAACAGGGCTGACAACACTCTGGTCAACACATTGGAGAACATTGGCTGAGACATCCCTGATGCCATGGCCACTGTTGTTTGGAAGGAACCACTTGCCAGGAAATAGAGCACTGACAGGACCTGCACTACAAGGGGAGATACCTGTGGGCTGTCAGATAGCTGACATCAGGTCTGGCTTCTATTGGGTACACAGTTCTTGGATTGTGGCCGATCAAGTCTGTATGTTAGTATAATGTGTCTGTCCTCCATTGTTGCAAGGTCCACCAGGGGTCAATACACAGGAGGGTGTCTCCATCTCATATTCATCCTCAGCGGTTGAAGGCTAGGGAGGAAAACGGTGAGCGGAGTGTCATAATCACACATCGATTGCAATAATGATGTATTACTTCTATTACAGAACCAGTATGTGAGAGTCAGTTGCTGTGCCAATGTCTGCTGTGACGCAGTTAGGTGCCATGGCCTGTGCCCCCCCTTAAATGGCGGCTGCCGGACCTGTGAAGAGGGACAAGTGGAAATGAGGTAATTCCTCTGGCATTGTGCGCTGTTGCAGTAGACGGTCGACGACCGCCGCGCAACTTCGCATTGGTTATCAGTGGGTCCCATGGGTTCCAGGATCCAATAGCGATGTACGCCGGCAGTGACGGTACGCACCGCTACGGAAGTGACCGCCATTTTCTATCTATTCACTCACTTGCTACCTGACCTTCAACAGGAGAGGACCTACACTGCAAGTGCTGCTGTGACCTTGGTCTGGAAGTGACAATGGCTCATGTGTCTGGGGAAAGGGCCCCTGACTTCACTGAGGAGGAGTTGGAGAGACTGGTAGATGGGGTCCTACCCCATTACCCCAGTACACGTTACTCTACGGTCCTCCAGACAAACAGGTGAGTACACTGTGAGCATGATGCATGGGCCATGAATGTATGGAGTTCTGTGTATGTAAGCCACATGTGGGGGGGCTGAGGCGTACTGGCCATAGTGCTGCATGTATGGTGGTCAATGTATGTGCATCAGGGGATGGGAGAGATATGGTGGGCCATGAGTGTGACGGTCTGGACGGTCAACTAATTCCCTTGTCTGCTGTCTTTTTCCTACAGGTTAAGACCCATCAGAAAAAGGGTATTTGGTGTGCCATCGCCAAGGAGGTGCGGACCCTGGGGGTTTTTGACAGGCAGAGCACCCACTGCCACAAATGGTGGGAGGACCTGCGCTGCTGGGCAAGGAAGATGGCGGAGGACCAGCTGGTGCTGGGCTCCCAATGAGGAAGGGGTGCCCGTCGCACCCTGACCCCCCTGATGTTCTGCATACTGGCAGTGGCCCATCTGGAGTTGGATAGGCACTTGAGGGCATCACAGCAGCCACAAGGGGGTGAATACAAATTCAGATTCAGTACTTTGCACGCGTTAAGCTTTTACCTGGGTGGGGATGTGGACTGTGGGTGTCCCTAGGCCAGGGCGAACATGGCAGGGTAGGTCCCTTGTTGGGAAGGCTCTGAAGCACTACAACCCCAATAGTGTTAGTGAGCATCTACTACTGGTCAGGGCCCTGTTTGTTTCAGTTGTGCAGCTGATGGCGTTAGGCATTGTATGCCATGGGATGCCATGGGATGGTGACTGGCATTGTAACTGGTAGTGTTGTTGCTGGCATTGACCAAGTGTATCCTCTGTCTCTCCCCCCTTTTTTGTCACCCAGTCCTTGTGTGCATTAGCATCATCTGGCGGAGAAGCAGAGGCACCAGCGACGGAGGGAGCTGCATCCTACATGGGCCTGGAAGCCAAATCCACTGATGGTGAGGGCACCAGTGGGATGGAGGGCGAGGGGAGCACCACGGCAGGGACAGGAGAGGACACCAAAGACAGCGACTCCTCATCCGATGGAAGCTCCCTGGCGGTGGTGGACACCTCTGTGCCCACTTCAACAACAGGTACAGCCGCCACCCCTCCTACCAGCACCACCCTCCCAGCAGCCCATCAGCGTGTTTCCCGTGCCTGCTCACCTAGGAGATTGGGCATCTCCTTCGCCCCAGGCACTTCCCCAGTCATCCCTGCTCCCCTCAGTGAGGGGGCACTGTTGGGCAGTCGACCATTCTGAATGTCATCCAGGGTGTCGAGAGGCATTTGCAACAAAAAAATGTATACCTGGAGGGCATTCACTCTGGCGTGGCGGCCCAACAGAGAGCATTTCAGGCTCTGGCCTCCACACTGATGGCAGCTATTGTCCCTGTCTCCAGCCTCCCCACTCCAACTTCCCCTACCCAGTCCCAATCCCTTCAACCCCAGCCTATCCCAAGCACACCTTCAGACCAGCATTCACCCAAATCAACACACAAAAGTGGCTCAGGCAAACACAAGCAACACACTTCATCTCACAGGCACTCACACAAGCACCATCCCCATGCAGACACACCAATATCCACTGCCTCCACTGTGTCCCTCTCCTCCTCCTCGTCCACCTCCCTCCAAGTTGCGTCTTCACTCACACCTGCAAGCCCTACATCCTCATCCATTACCTCCATCACCAGCACGCCCATCACTACACACCCCTCACTGGCAGTCACCACACCCACATCCATGCACATGTTCCCTGTGTCCTCTCTCAGTGTGTCTGTGACCCCTCCTCCTAAAGTACACAAACACAAGCACCCGCTCAGCCATCCACCTCACAACAGCTACCAGCCCGTGCTCCTGCACCCAAACTCAGAAGACAGACACCTCTTTCAACCACTCCCTATTCCTCCACTCCCAGACCTTCTCCATCGTCCCACCCCAGTGTCCCTAAGATGATTTTCCTTGCAAATATTGACCTCTTCCCTAACCTTCCCCCGTCCTTCCCCTCGGGCCAGGGTGGCCAAAACCCAGCCCAGCACCACAGCCACCAAGTCCATGTCTGCTGTGGTTCCTTCTGCTGTCAGACGATCAAAGGGGGCACCCGTCTGCCCAGCCAGTGTGCCACCAACCCCTGCCAGGGCCAAATCCATTCCGCCACCTGGCAAGGTGAAGAAGGGGACAGCATCCAGCAAGAGGAAGGAGCCACAACCACCAAGCAAGGCCACCTCAAAGACTCCAGCTGACTGACCCAAAGTGACACCACCATCTGCCAAGGTGAGGAAGGGGCACAAAACACCAGGCAAGGGACTTCAGCCGTCCGAGACTGCAAGTGAAGGCCACCTGCACCGGCGCTAGCACTGCCGCAAGCCCCTCCACCTGCACCGCTGACAGTAGCACCAGCAGCACCCCCATTGGGCAGCCGTCCGAGGCTGCAGGAGAGGGGCTAGAGACTCGCTCCACCACTAGCAGCACCCCCACCAGCACCGGCACTACCACCACTGTGCAGCCGTAGCTGCCGCCAGATGGACTCAGCCCTTCTTCCATGGACCATCATGCATCCTGGCCACTGCAAATCTCGTGGCTCAGACACTCAGGTGAGGGACAGTGAACTGCCACACCCCAAGTGTTGCATCACTGCGCACCAAGCCCCCTCCAGAACCAGTGGAGAAAGGCATCCACTCACCTTATCCTTGGCAGGATGAAGCACACTGGGCACCAAGCCCCCTCCAGAACCAGTGGAGAAAGGCACCCACTCACCCTATCCTTGGAAGGATGAAGCACACTGGGCACCTAGACCCCTCCAGAAACAGTGGAGAAAGGCATTGACTTGGGAGACTACGACACTAGATTCTACAACACTCTGTTTTACTCTACTTTACAACACTTCACACTGATTTGAAACACATTTTTATAAAAAATATATATAATTAACATTCAATAAAAAAGGTTGATGATAATTTATAGGTCCAATTAATTGCACATCCAAGCCATGCAATTATGATTTGTTACATTTGGAATGGGGACTAACGCACACACAGTTTACCAGGACAAAAACCCACTTGTGAATTCCAATCGAGGTCAAATAATGTGCTCTTTCATGCTCCCAATAACCACCTGTTTTAGGCATTTAGAAAAGTGTGGCAGGGGGATAGCTCTGGGTCTAGGACTGGGAGGGCGCATGGGGTTAAGCCAGACTGGGGCATGTCAGGGAAGAGGTATCTCCTCCCCAGTAGTGTTGGAGGGGGAAGGCAGGGGCCAGGCTGCCGTTGTGGCTCCAACTCTTGCTCAAACTGCACTTCATTCTACTAGGTGTATTTCTGCCTATCAAGCCCAGTGGTCCACCACCTAGTAATTTTAGGTGCGAGATCAACAGGCTCTTGTGATCAATCAGAGCAGTATTGACATACTGCGGGCAACGCTTCCCCCGATCTGGAATAGGCCACTAGAGGATATAGGGCCTTATTTATACTTTTTGGTGCAAAACTGTACTAAGGCAGTTTTGCCCCAAAAAGTTTTGCACCGGCTTGCACCATTTTTTAGCACCAGCTGGGCACCATATTTATGGAATGGTGCAAGCCGGTGCAAAGGGTAGGCTAGCTTAAAAAAAAATGACGTTAGGCAGTTTTGAGTCAAAATAAATGATTCTGACCAGATTAGTGTAATTTTTTTACGCTAAGGGGCATATTTATACTCTGTTTGCACTGAATTAGCGTTACTTTTTTTAACTCTAATTCCGTGCAAAACTAACTCCGTATTTATACTTTTGTGCTAGACCTGTCTAGCACCAAATTTATGGAGTTAAAGTCATTTTTTGAAAGTGGAATCCTACCTTGCCTTAATGAGATGCAAGGTAGGCGTTCCCGTGCAAAACAATGACTCTGTGGCCTTAACACCATATTTATACTCCCATGTAAAAATGGTGCAAGGGAGGGAGGAGGGGTCAAAAAATAGGGCAAAGCTTGCTTTGCCCCATTTTTTAAGACCTGGGTTAGGGCAGGCGTTAGGGGTCCTGTGGCCCTATTTCCATGGTGGAACACCATGGAATAAGCCCAGAGGTGCCCTCCCTAGGCCCTAGAGGGACTGCGAGGATGGGGGACCCCATCCCAGGTAAGTACAGGTAAGTGCATTTTATTTTTGAAAGTGCCATAGGGGGCCTTGAAATGGGCCCCCATACATGGCACAGGGTGCAATGGCCATGAACAGGGGACCACTGTCCTCTGTGCTGGCCACTGGGGTGGTGGGCATGACTCCTGCCTTTTCTAAGGCAGGAGTCATGTGGCATGGTAGGTTTAGCACCATAAAATGACGCTAATCTGGTTAGAATCTTTTTTTTTTTACTCTAACCTGCCTAAAGCCATTTTTTGGTGCTAAACCCTCTTCTTCTATACTGCCAGCCCCACCCGACTAAAGTCATTTTTTTAAACTCTAGCCTACCCTTTGCACCAGCTTGCACCATTCCATAAATATGGTGCCCGGCTGGTGCACAGAAATGGTGCAAGCCGGTGCTAAACTTTTTGGTGCAAAACTGAGTTAGTGCAGTTTTGCAGCAAAAAGTGTAAATAAGGGCCAATATTTTGTAAGTTTGCGCCACTTTTGCGTCATAAAATGACGTTAATGCGGTGCAAAAAAAAAAAAGTTTAAAGCCTTGGTGCTAGATGGGTCTAGCTCCAAAGTATAAATATGGAGTTAGTTTTGCACCGAATTAGAGTAAATAAAAATGACACTAATTCGGTGCAAACAGAGTATAAATATGCTGCAGAGTATAAATATGCCCCTAAATATGGCGTTAAGGCCATAGAGTCATTTTTTGCACGGGAACGCCTACCTTGCATCTCATTAAGGCAAAGTAGGTCTCCACTTTCAAAAAATGACTTTAACTCCATAAATTTGGTGCTAGAGGGGTCTAGCACCAAAGTGTAAATATGGAGTTAGTTTTGCACCGAATTAGAGTAAAATAAAATGACACTAATTCGGTGCAAACAGAGTATAAATATGCTCCATAGTTGTTTCTCTTGAGTGTCAATAGCACCTTATATAACAGTACACATTTAAACCAAATGAATTCTGGTGACTCTTTGAAAAAGCATTTCAGTAAATGGCACATTTACTGTCGAAAATTGGGTTGCTTTATGAAAATCTTCTGAAGCTTGACAAGAACCAATAGAAATTTGAAGATGTGCATTACTAACACAGATTGTAATGTGTTTTTTTGCTTTTTCACAGATTTTTTATGTGCTTCTTTTTAATGCACTGGTTGATTTCTATTTATCATGAAAATCCGTGAGCCTGTTGCCTATAGTGACTGGTTTATCAGAACTAGTTGCAAACTTACACAGATTTTATTAAACCTACATCTTTAACTTATGGAGGAAAACGAAGATGATGTGGGACTGATTAAACTTTTTTGAGTAATACTGAGATTCCGTGTTATGAAGAAAACATTTGTGTTTCCTTTCATTTGTATTTGCTTAATGTGTCGTTTGACACCTTATTTTGTCATGTTCTATTAAGGGAGAGTGAAATAGTGCATCTTAAATGATGTCTGGAATGCTTGAGAGATACCATCTCCAATGTATTATCTGTAGTGTAAGGGGGCCCTAGGCCTTCATGCTGCAATAAGGTGACTCCGACACTGGGGTAATGGGTTAAATAACTGGCTTCGAGCACGTGTCCTTTTTTATTAGCAGGGTCACCTGACTGTTGACGCCTGTGATGGATTGGTGTGGGGTGAATGTGGAAGCCAGCCCTCAGTAGAGTGGCTGGTGGAAACAGTAGAATGTGTCAAGCAGGACACTACATTCCCCCTAAACTTTATTGAAAAGAAAACAACAAACAAGTCCAACCTGTGGAAGAGAAACATAAAAAGAAACACTGATGTGGTCATTATGACTCTGATGGTCTCCTGACCGCCAGGGCAATGGTGGTGGTTTCACCACCAGCCCCCGCATTATGAGAGTGGCAGGTTGGCCTCTGCCAACCCACCACATTTCTGATCATACTGCCAGGGTGGGTCAGACCCGCCGGGCTGGAGATGAGCTTCTCTGAACCAGCGGTCCACAGAAGACTGCCAGCGGTATTAGGAGCATCCTTTCCACCAGGGTTTCCACAGCGGTAGCATCGCCACGAAAACCCTAGCATAAAGGCTACCAGTGACAGGGAATCTCTTCTCTGTCACCGGCAGATGACTCCCCGCACCCCCAGCAAGCACAATACCTGCTGCCTCCCCTCCCACCAGGAACAGTGCCCCCACCCCCTGGCCCCTCTTCCCACATACATGCACATGCACACAGACACCCACACGCCCCACGCATGCACTCATCCACCAACACTGACATACACGCATTCACCACAACACTCATACTCACATATACACACGCATACACACTTATATGCATACACGCACTCACTTCTTCATTCAGACACACATACAACCACACATACACACATTCATGCACACTTGCAGACAACATACGCACACACAACAAACCCAACACTCCCACCCACCTCCCCTGTCGGACGATCGATTTACCTAATCCAGGGAGGAGGTCGTCTGGCAGGGAACGGGTGTTTTCACCTCCGGCAGCGCCCCACCAGAAAGACAATACCAGGACATATTATTGCATATAATACGGCAGGCTGGGTCCTTCTGGCGGGGTGGGGCCGGTGGTAGAACCGCCCCAGCGCCTCCACCCGACAGGACAACTACAGCTGGATTTCCACCCAAAGTGTGGCAGAAATCCAGCAGTACTTGTAATATGGTTGGTGGAAGACCGCCAGCACTGGCGTCTTCTGTCACCCGCTGCTTTGGAGGTCTTCAAGGAAGACCAACAAAGTCATAATGACCACCTGAGTCTCTTCAGGTGGTCTGCTGTTCATGCCGCATGGAACTGAGACAGCTGGGCACTGGGTTTCCCGATACCCCTCCGTTCTTTAACCAGACTAATCTTGAATGGCAGTGTGGATAAATTCTGTGTACTTTAGTTGCCTGTCCACATCACAGTTTGTTTGGGGTCTTTTGGTCCTGTCCCGCCTGGGCTCACAATGTTGGAGTCTATTTACACAGTTTGATGCTGGTGCATTAGGAGCAATGGAGAGTCCACTTTAAGGATCTCTGGAAGGCATTTTCCAAAGACTGAGGATGACTGGATGAAAGAAGCATTGTTGTTGAAAACCTTGGGCACCTTATGTCCATTGATAGAGCAGCCGCAGGCTTCCCTCTCATGCCAGAATTCTGTCAGACAAGAGTCTCCTCGAGGCCCTTTGGCAAGTTGCCACGGGACTGTGTGGACTATGTTGAGCCTATCACAGGCCAAGCTAAGGCATCACTGAGGAACTGCCCATAGGACCACATCCCAATCACTCATGGATCCACAAGGGTGGTTGTTGCAGGGTTGCCGTGCTCAGGCTGTCAGGACTCAGGTGCTCAGTGCAATAGTCTTTTGGTGACCAGTCTCTGTCTGTGACCTCTGTGCTTCCCAATGCCTGTCGTGGAGCTGCCTCAGACACATCTATCTTGGCAGGATTCCTCTCTCACTGGAATTCCGTTGAGGCTCTTGCTCCTGGATTGCCATGGGACCACGTCTGAGCCTCGTGCAACCCCAAAATTAGATGATCTGAATGGTCTGGTTTGCCCTCTTCCGCAGGTGTCCGGTTCACAAGGGCTTCTCACAGGTATTTTGGTGGTCAGCCTCTCACGGTGCTGGGGATGCCTTGTAAAAGTTGGATCTTGTTGTTGACTTTGGCTCCACTCGGGTAGTGCTATGCTCCTCTCATGTTTTGGGTGATGCACCTCAAAAAGATTATGATCTTGTTACATCTTGCAGAAGATCAACAGGTGGCAGTGTCTTCTCCGGCAAAAAGGTGATTTGAGGGACTCTGTGGGCACTGGTGGTTGGTTCTTGCCTGACATGTGCAGTTGGGACCAGGGATGCCATTGTGGTCAAGCAGCCTTTGACAGATGGCAGGACGGTTGAGTTGGGAAACATGGGGCCTGAACGTGGTTCGTGCATGCTGGTGGCTTACAGTTGTTCCACTCACAGAGCTGTCTCCAGTGACATCTGCTCACCCCGGTGGCTGGCTTGTGGTGATGGATGCCCTCTTGTCTGCTGGGAGGAGCACTCAGTCCTGTCACTCTTCTTCCTGTCGCTTGCTATCCTGTGGTGGTGTTAATCTTCTGTGGGACCGGTCTTTCACACCCTTCCTCTCTGGTTCTTTGCCCAATCACATTTTTGCCTCGTACCACATTGTTCTCTTCTCTTTCCTTTATGATTTGACATTGAGCCATAGGTCACATGTTGCACCACATGGATCTTTTGCTGGCTTGTGCTGCACCTCTGCTAGTGCATCCTGCTCTGTCGCAGTCTCTTACAGGCTGAGGCCTGTCAGTAGGACTTGATCCACTCTCCTCGTAGACCTATATCAGGTCTGGTCATTCCGGGATCTTCTTGGTGGTCCACTCCCTGACTGGAGTGTCACTCTCTCTTCCTCCTCCTCTTCATTCAAGGGCGTCGCTTTTGTGCATCGAGACAGCACTGTTGCAGCATTTGCTCATGCTTCCATTTGCTAGGCAGGTTTGGTCAGTTCTGCTGATCTGCTAAACGATGGGCCAACATTGGCCATCTTGTGCTGTGGTGTGGCCAGCTTGCACAGCCTCTTCTCCCTGGCATTGCGTCACTCTCTCGGAGGGCTCACTGTCTCTCGGGCTCCTGCCCGTGCTATCAGGTTTGCCAGTGTGGTTCTCTGTGCTCTTTTGTCATTGTCTCTTTCCTTCTCCATGGTCACCCTTTGCTGGTGCCTGGCGTGCCCATTGTCCTGTGTTGCAGTCACCGCTGAGGGCATGCGGCGCTGTCTTCCCATCAGTGGCATTGGCAGACAACCGCTAGGGCCTGCGCTGGCCACCTGTGTTTTCCTTGCACACCACATGCTGCATGCAGCCTCCATAGACTTTGCTACGTGGCTGGGCAAGCTTTGGGCAGCAACAGCCTCTGTTTGTCATGCAGGGGTTGCACGCATCTCTCCCTGTGGCAATCAATATCTGGGGGTGCTGCTGGTACCTGCCAATGTCTTTGGTGCTGCAGGCACAAAACACAGGCTCTCTGGTGAACAGGTACAGTACCTGTGTTTGGCCACTAGATGGCAGTGTGGCACTATTCTATGCAGGATGTGGCAGTCTTTCCTCTTACTGGGTCTCGTTGGTGCAGATGCCAGTGATTTCCACTCACAGGAGGCCGGTTCTCTTCTTTTCTTCTTTTTAATTTAGCCTCGCAATGGGAGGCAGTTTTGTGGCATGCAGCAGCAGCCTTCCAAATGCTGCTGACCATGCTAGCCCTCACAGGCTGTCTTCTTTTGATGCTGGGTTGGGGACAAGCATTGCCGTGCAGCAGAAGTGCCTCATTTCCCTCGAGTCAGTGTGTCCCTGTTCATCTGCCCTCCTTACCACTCACATTCTTCCTTTCCTTGCGTCCCGCATTGCATGCCGGGACGGGCTCCTTTATTGGTGTTTGTCGCTTGCGAGCCTTCTAAATTGAGGCTGTTTAGGCAGCGTAGCATAGGTTGCAGGCTGTGGCAGCCTTCTTAGCACTGTGGGCCACCATTTTATTGCTCGCAGGCCATCAGATTATTGCAGAGGGGGGCACTTGCTTGCGGTGCGGTCTCTGGCTTTGCTCCTCTCACTGCTCCTGGGCCTCACTCGTAACTTCATCTTTGTCCTATCCGTGGGGTACACCTTGCCAGGTGGGTGAGTGGATGTTGGGGGTCATGCCGCAGCAGCTCCACACAAACTTTCACATGTGAGAGCGCAGCAGTCGCAGAGTTCGACTTTGTGCTAGTGTAAGGTGTGCAGAGTCTCTTCACTCACGTGGGTGCTAATGGGGGAATGAGGGTGTTTTTATACATTGTAGGTGCAGCATACCTCGAGCAATGAGGGTGCCCAGTGTCCTCTGTAACTCTTCACCCCCTTCTTGAGCAGGTGGCTGCCCAGTCTCATACAGCCCAATCTCACCGTCTCACCTCATGCCCGTCCAGCGCTCAGGAATTGGTGCAGGGAGTCGCTCTTTATTCCTGCAACACGCTTCACCCCTCTTCTTTCTCCAGGGCCTGTCAGCATGCTGGTTCCTGTCCGGCGGGGACTGAAGGGGGGTGCTTTACAGATGGAAGGTGCAGGAGCCCCTCATGCTTTTCCCCCTTCACAGCATGACAGCTGCAGCCGGCTCACACGTGGGGCAGACCCACTCATCGCCATTGTAGTGTTGGGGCCCTAGGCCCTCATGCTGTAATAAGGTGACAAGGACACTGTGGTAGTGGCTTACATAACTTCGGGCACATGCACCCGGCCCTTTTTATTAGCAGGGTCACCTGACTGGTAATGCCTGTGATGGATGGGTGTGGGGTGAGTGTGGAAGCCAGCCCTCAGCAGAGTGTCTAGTGGAAGCACTAGAACGTGTCCAGCCGGTCACTACATTATCCATGCACTTTCTAATGCAATGAAAATTGCACTCACACGATATGTGATCATAGCACACAGCTCAGCAGGCACTGCAAGACATTTTTCATTAAATATTAATCAGCAATCTGTATGAGCATAAAGAAAATATAATTTAGGCATGAAACCCATAGTGCAGTAATCAGGGTTCGCGTAAGATTACGAATGTACTATAAACTTACACACAGCCATATGTGCTATTCACTTGATAGTGTTTTAGGCATCCATTTTACTGCAGCAAATAGCTGCATAAATCACTTCCTGATTTGGTCAGATTTTGTTTTGCACTAATGTCACAAGAATAATGTTTATTTGTGGTGGTGTGATTAAAAACGTGTCTAAATCTTTTGCGTGAATAGCTGGCTTCCTATGAATGTGCAATTAAAAGCCCCTCACTTGCACCTCACTAGTGATTTAATACCAACTCTTCATTTTGGCCTGTTGTTATTTCACTGTCCTTTTTCTTAGCTTTTATAGCCCACTGTGACAGTGACTAAATCTCCCTTCTTCAGTGGCTGCTCACATTTCTTAATGTAGTAGCTAAGATCTGGCGAATTATGGACCAGGCTTGAGTGCAGAACTTAGTAAGACCCTTCTGAATCCCGGCCCCCTGATATACCTCAGTAAAAGAATTGTTATCGAGAGATTCTCATTTTATTTTATTTTTTTGGATCATAAGAGAAATAATTTAGCTTGGGTAGATATTGCTGATCTGGTCTGAACTTTCCTGGATGACATTTTTGAAAATGGTGGATGTGTTCCAGTGATAATGTAATATTTCAGGAATCATGATATTTATATACTTCATTTTGGTGTCAAAACATAGGTTATACGGATCAAGTAGTCTTATAGAAATAGAAAATAACTGCTCAGAACAACCTACCTGCCTTTTTTCAAAATGATGGCTATAATAGAGGAAGAAGAGACATGTATAGAAATAAAACAAATTAGAATGGTTCTAAATCCTTTTATATATTGTCGGAGTCAATGTTAAAGCCATGTTCACTGCAAGGCCAGCGGATGGAAACAGTTTCCAACTTCGAACTTGTAAGAGGGCCAGTGGTGCTCTGGCCGAACTGGCGGTCAGGTGGTGGTACGGGTTTGGCAGGCGGCCTTTGCCGCCTGCCAAAATCGTAATGAGGGCCTTAGTGTCTTTTCTCACCTGTTCCATATTGTTTCCAATCATTAACTTATGAACACTGCAACAACTCTAAGTAGCACAATAATAACATATGTGTGTAATTTGACAGTACAATGACTCAATTGAAAATATTTCAAACTCAACATGTGGCACAACACGAACGTCAGCTTCCTCCAATTTGCTGTTAAATTTATGAACAATATTGCCCGTACCTTTTGAATATATCTCTGCAGGCACCAACTCCTCATTGACAATCATTCTTCTTGGAGTAATTGGAAATTCAGTGTTCTCTGAAGCATCAGCTGGGTTTCGGTGAGTTAACATCTCCAAGTTTATCTTGTTCGCTGTTATTGAACAGAATTTATCAAGCTGCACAGGTATAGGTGTTGAATTTTTGCTACATGCTAGGTTAATTGTTCCCCTTGTAGACATTCGTCTGACTTGCTCACATTCTTTGACAGATACTTGAAGATAACTGTCAAAGACAAAATGCAGTTCTTGCAAAGTGCACAATGATTTTGATATTTGTAGACTATCTCTCCAAAGTTTTACTTGGATCAAATGTTGACCATACGCAATTATAACATATAGTCCACAACAACAGCAGTTTTCAATGAGGACACATTTTTTAATTGAAAGTCTTCTGGTGAATGGTTTTTTTCGAGCTCTTGTACAAATTTGTGCTTTACTGGTTTGGTTGCAGAATCTCCATCAACTAATACGTTTATTGTAAGACGGTCATGCAACTTAATAAACTCATACCTTTCTTTTGCTACATCCATCTCTCTATGTGCTTGTGAAAGTAGTTTTTTTGTAACATGTTTTATAGTGGATGGTTGATCAAAACTCTTACACCGGCAATTAAAGCGTGGAAGTTTAGCTTTAGTGATTATGTCAAACTGCTGTTTCTCTTTCATTACAAATCTCTCCTGCTTCAGTTCTATGTATAGTTTTGATCCATGTTCTAGGACATCTATTGGATGTGTCTTTGTATCGTTTTGACCTATTGTTTGGTCACAAAGTTGTGTAGTTGCACAGGCTTAGTCATTTCAAAGTGGCTTCTTTGCTGCTCCATGAAATAAAGAAGGCTGTCAACATGTTTATTAAAATGTCCACCTCTCTGTCTCACAAATTTGTGGTGAGGAATAGTTTCACGATGTCCATTCATTTTGAATGTGTCATCACTCTGAAAACATTGTGAATAGAAAGGACTTAATGGCAAACTAGCTGCCATTGACCATATTCACTTTTACGTGTCTGACCAACAATTTCCTTGGAGCTTTTCTGTGATCTCTGGATCCTCTGTTCCAGTTTCATATCTGGAGCCACAGCATTGAAACCTCCCTCTCTGTCTTTCACCACAAAATGTCTGTGGATAAATATTCTGGTGAGGTATGTTTGTTCCACCTCAAGCTTCTTCACTCTTTCCAAATACCAGGACTCATATCTAAAGTGTTTATGCAATTTAATGCATGAAACAGTAATCAGTGACTCCACAGTCTTCACTTGCAGCACCCAATCAGCTCCCCAATCAGCATGTACCAAGTTTTTTTTACTAGAGCTATCCTGTGTAAAACATTTCGCCAGTTTATGTAAAGGTCTGATTTTTATTCACATTCTTTGACAAACTCTACGAACTTGGTTTTCAGGTTTTCTGATTTTTAACTGAGTGTATTGAACATTGCCTGGTTTTGCATTACGTCTTTTGAATGAAGTACACCCTGTGCTGTGTTCATTTCTGAGATAAGATATGCAAAAACAAATTTGTCATTCTTGTTCCAGAAAGCATTCCAACACAATGTTTCTATAGCCTCAGATATGATGAGCGTATCTTGTAAAGAACAAACATAATGAGTTCTGTTCTATACTAACTGGACAGTTTGCTTCCAAATATTTCAGCCTCAATAAGTGCATTGTCTATGCCACATCCACTGAGATAACTTCCTGAACACAACTACACAGCTTATGTCATGTGTAAAACACCTAGCATTGAATAAAGATAATCACATTCTACTGGATTGCTCATAAAAATGTCAGCTACATTATGGAAAACACCTTAATTGCAGAAAATTGTCAGGACAGGCTGGTCTTCAAGCTAAGCATGCACATTTTTTTTTTTTAGAGCTGTGTATAATGTTGCTTAGTTTGTGACTGGTTATGGTTTTACTAGTATAAACTCAACCTTCTTCAGTGGGATAGTATTCTGGGAGATCGGGGTAAATGAATTCCAGCCCACGGAGGAACTGACTTTTCTTCTTCCTTCAGTCTAGGCCACATAAGCGATATGATAAGTTCAGTTAAATGAGTTTTGAGGGCCAGAGCCTCAGGTAGAAGAAAATCCATGTCCTCAGCCACTTTGAAACTTTCTGGTAGACTGGGACATGTTGATGGCTTGTCGTGATTTTTCTCTCGTTGGCAAGGCATTTGGGTTATACGTTTGTAGCTTTCTTTGTTTATGTCCACAGCTGACACAGTTTGTTTTCCAGCAGCTACTTCATTGGTACAGACTTGAAAAAGCACCATGACACTATCATGTGTGCTGGATGTCCCAGACAAAGACGAGTTGTCTTAAAAATCAAAATTATCAAGAGCAGCCATTGTAAATCCCTTCATGGTAAAATGACTTGGAAGTGGTGTACTGTCGGATTCACAACATTTTACAGCATGAGCTGCTAACCAGTTCCTGCTTCATATTATGTCATTTTCCCATGTTGATATGCCAATCCTATTCATTGAAGTGATTAGCTCTGTACTTTTGCCCTTCTCCTAGATTGTGGGGGCAGTGCTCATGTGCAGTGTAGTTTTCTTTTTGCAGTGTTGTAATTCATAAAACATGATTTGGAAGGACAGTATATTTGCACAGCATAAGCCTGTCAGTTCATGGGATTGTCTTCCGTTTGTCGCTTATATCTTCACAGCCATTATCAATGTTATCAACTTCTGTTCTGAACTCTAGAACTATAGTTTATAACAGTTTTGCTGATATTAAACAATGATGTAAAAAATGTTAAGACAACATCAGGCATTCTTCTTGACTCCCATGATTTACAGAGCTCTGCGGCATCATAAATTTGTCATTAAGTCTAAAATCTTAACCTTTCAGAATGGTTCTTAAAATGATTCCTGCTGATTTGACTGCATCTGTTGATCGTATTTTGGCATCAAGAACTTCAGGAGTCAAATCATCTGAGAACACTATGAGTGGCACATTCTTTTTGTTAAAGCGCAAAAGCAAATTTGGTCATTCTACCTTCTCACTAGAAAAATCTTAATTTTATTATTATTTAAAAATTCATCTTGTAAGAAACTAACTGCAGATAAAATGAATGTTTGCAGCAGTTTATGTTATCTTTTCTATCTGATTAGTTTGGCATATGACAAATTTTTCTTTGTTGAACAAGTCCCCATACTTTTTAGTTAGCAGCACTCTGTTAAGAAGTAAAGATCCTCTGCTACCACTTGTTTCGCTCAAGTTTAGGAATTTTAATCAATGGAAAACCTGAAACAAAACAATTGAATATCAATTACTAATATGATGACTATAACACATCATTATAGAGCCGCCATTTTTTAGAATGGCAGAAGGGTTGCTCCGAGGAGTTATTTTCTGTCTCTATAAAACTACTTGACCCCCAAATATTGCATCATCACTGCAACACATCCACCATTTTTCTAAATGTCATCTGGAACACATCAGCCCAGATTAGCAATATCTACCCAGGCTAAATATACTTCTCTAATGATACAAAAACACAAATCAAAAAAGAAAATCTCTGGACAACAATTTATTTTCTGAAAGTATATCAAGGGGCCAGGACTTTTACCTCTAAACAACTCCTTCTCCCTGCTTTTCCTATGTGCTCCTGCTGTTCAGATGTTTACCTAAGGGTGCATGCTCTTAACATTCTATGTTGTTGCATGAACCCGTCTCCCCTCTTCACCACAATGAACATGTGAGTCAATGGTGTCACACCCATAAGTTGTTCAACATCTAGTATTAGATTGTTCTTTAAACAATATTTTAACGTTGCTGCAATTCTGTGAGTGGTCCCACCTGATTTGCTTCTCTTTACCATTGTTTTTGAAACTCAACAGATAACTGAGGTATCATTATCACTTTTTGCCTCTGTGTGTAGGACAAACAAATCCACTGTACATCCACAAAGGTAAAATTATTGTTGTTACAAACACGTGTATTCAAAGTTTATATGTGTGAGTTACCCCTGTGCCCATGTGCAACATCCCAGTAAACTAAAGGACAAATTTTAAAGTTGAGGTTGAGAAAAGGAAGCACAAGACATGTTAGCCAATATTTAATTTGGCTTTTAAAATTGAATTTTCATGTTTAGGCATGGCCACGCACAGCTTTAACTCTCTGCCAGAGCTAATGTCATCAACACAGCCTCTTCAACCACTGGCTTTTTGGGCCCGCCTCCTTGAGTCATTGCTTGTGTTCAGCTGCCCTCGGAAGTATTGTGCACTTTTGCAGTTTGCAGCAGAAAATGGACCTTAATGAACAGCACTGTAACTATTTAACAAGTTGGTTGTGCAGCCTGCTCTTTTCTAGAATTCAAAATATTGCTCCATCATTTAAACACACTCGAAGTGGAAAACCATTTCAAGCATCTTGTCTGCAGGCACCACTAGTCTAGTTCTCATGTCTTAAAGAACAGAGTAACTCTTTGCTTGCTTTAGGTTACATGACCATTAATTCACATTCCAAGATATGTCACAATTATTTTACATAAATAAAGCATCTAAAATGAAAGAGGCAAGACGCATCCCAAACCATTTTTAAAGTTGCTTTTAAGCCCGCCTTGTTCACCTCTTAGCAGGACAGTGAGCAATTTTAAAACTGCCTAGGAGACGCCTATATCCAGAGATGCAATGTGGACCTCAAATTCTGCAATTTCTGAACAGCTGGTCATATAGCAGCAGGCTTATGCCTTAAAAATCATTGTATCTACTATTCATACATAATTGATCAGCATTGAACCTTAAAAAACAGCTTAAGAAAATCACAAAATTGCGATATGGTAATTCTCACAAAATTAATCGTACGAGTTCAAGATTATTTATGCAAGCTTTATTGAAATATTCTGATTTTGATAACAAATGCTGCAAAATATGTAATATCTAGTTTATTTTATCAAACTTAGAAAATGGGAGTCAAATTGCCTTCCAATTGGTTATAGCTGAATGAACTTGTCTCAGAAGGTCTGTTTTTACTAAACCAATTAACAGCCTTTGTACTTAATATAATGGAGTTATTTAAATATTGTCTGCTTGTGATTCGATTGCTGGCTGCAAGACCACGACTTATAAATAGAATTTCCAATCTGCGTCACTGTAAGTTAAAACATGTATCCTTGATTATTTGGATTTACATTATTAACATAATCATGGGTGTAGTAAATCGCCAACTTGCTGCATTTCTGCCGCCTCAGCAAATTACTTCCTCAGATGAATGTAAAATTCTGAAAACCTATTCTTTGTCAATTAGCTCCAATAAATTAAATTCCACCTCTATTTTTCAGTATTTGGTGTTCAGTACTCAAGTCTACGTTTTGAATCCCAGAATACCAGCCGGCTAGACCTAACCTTGGGAGTCTGCTTTGTGTAAATAATTGTAGCAACTCTTCTGAATCAGCAATTTCGACCCCTATAAGGAGAACGCACTGCATTTGCTTAAAATGAGAATAATAAACCAAGGTCCATGCTCTAGCTGCTCACTCAGAAATTAGGAGCGAGGAATTATCTTTCAACCCACCCAAATGGAAATACATCTCCAATGTTGTTAAAGTCGATGTAATTTCATATTTTAGCATCAGCATGGATAGGGTTGAACGCATTATTACAGCATTGTACTAGGACTTGGAACAAACTGTTGGAATTTTAAAAAAATCGGAAAAAAACTGCCTCTGGCTTTGCTAAATTCATTAGGCACTTACAAAATACCGCTTTAGGAATACGGTGGACAGCATAGTAGATCTGGAATGGAAATGTATTTCAAAATACATTTCTTAGGTGCATTTTCAATCAGCATAGGTCTTTGGGAGCTATACAACAAGCAAACAGTGAAAGAAAGGAAGCTAGAAAACGTGCATAACGATTGGCACATCCCTAACCTCCCTTGGATGTTGACATTTTGAGTCATTTCAATCTGAGAGCCTGAATTAGATTTGGGTAGACGGGTTACTCCATCACAATTGTGACAGATATCCATCCGCCAAAATATAAATCCCATTGGAAATAATGGGATTTATATTTCTGCGAACGGGATATCTGTCATGTTGTGATGGGTGATTGAGTAATCCATTTGCCGAAATCTAATTCAGGCCCTAAGTCATTGTAGGAATTCTGCATAGTCACTCCAGAATTTAACTCTACCTGCTGTGTTAACTTTAGAACTCTGCTCACTTTACCCCTGCTATTTATCAACTAGGCACTTAATATGGGTAATAAGGTTTTACATACAGCCATCTGCCTTATTCAAAACGCCCTGGCACATGGCAGTTTGGGTCTGTTTTCAGTAAGCCAAAAGGGAATTGCTTCAAAAAGTGGGTAGAGACACCCCTGTTAATCCTTTACCCTATTGGATGAGGAGGATTCAGGAGTTACCCACACACACTAGCTGGTGTAGGCATAAATGTGGCACTCTGGGCCCTGGGAAGATCAGAGGAGTACTGGTCTGTGACCTGAGAGGAGCCCTGAAAGACTGGACATGCTCCCGCTTGCATGCAGGACAAATAAGTACCCAAGGTGCATTTGTTCGATCTCTTTTGTCGCTACAGAGAGACAAGCATCAGGGGTAATTTTCCTGGAATTACCCAGCTGACCAGTGGCAATTGGCCTTGAACTGGGGCCTGCTGTTGGGCTCTTCCTGACACTCAGTGTGGTCGTGGGTGCTTTAGAAGTGTACTCCCGTGGTGGTCTGAGCACCAGAATGAAGCTTTTGAAAACGTTTCCTTCAGACCAGTGGGACTTACAAACTTCTCCTTCAGACCAGTGGGACCTATAAACATTTTTTAAAACTGTTGTTATTGGTTTTCTGCATTTACCATTCTTATGCACGTTTTCAAACAATAAGATTTCTAGACTTTCACTGGGACCAATTCACTTGATGGGTGTGACCCAGGCTCCATTACGGTTGCACCTTGATCTCTGTCTACAATGACCATCATTGGTGTTTTGCTTTTTTTTATGGGTAATATTTCCACACAAAACATTTCAAATTAAATCTTTGCCCCCCCCACTGGATGTTTGTTACTTGGTGTCATTTTGTTAATTAAATTATGCTATTATTCTAATTCAATTAGGGATTTTTATTGCTTTTCATTTTCAATTTATTTCTAAAATTGGTACTTCATTAATATTTCACACATTGTCTGGAGTAAAGTCTATTACTCTGTGGCATAGCTACCAGAGTGATTGAGCCTCAGCTATTGTAGTGACTTAGGCCCATATTTATACTTTTTTAGCACCGCATGTAATTTTTTAACACAAAAGCTGCGCAAACTTAACAAATTCAATTATATGCAGCGCTAAAAATGGGCCCAAAGATTTATCCTGGCAAGAGTTGGGATTATTTCTTGAGGTGGGAAGTAGTCCACCACTGAAAAGCATACCAGTTTCTCAAAGTTATGGTTCCACAGCCACCTACATAAAACAGCTAGCCTGCTTTCCACCTTACTAAAGACCTTCTTCATAAAAAGTAGGTAGTTGACAAGAGAAATAATGAAAACCAGTAAAAGGACATCTTCCAAGAGCATACTTTCCACTATCAAAAGAGGAAAAATGTTCCATTGATCTAATATGTTATTTGATTTAGGAGGCAAAGCAGGAGGGCTAAGTGAGCAACTATCTGCTGGATTTTCAAAGTTCATAGTTCAGGCCTAAGTATGCCGTACAACTGAATCAAACCAAATAACCAAAATAATCTCTGATTTACTATAGAAGACAAGCTTTCTAAAAGGGTAAAGTCATCCCTGTATAGTTTGAGAACTGAAATATCTGTGTTTGGCAGTAATTTCTCATTAGAGCTTTGAACCACTTTAATAATGACCATTGGCAGAGTTAATAGGATGGTTTCATTTCAAAACATTGTAAAGACTGAGTCCTCTAAACTAATATAGGAGACTTGTGTGAAGGTTTACCTCTTTTTCCCTAAAGTATGAAAGACCCCCAATGAAGTTGGACCTGTCTTCCCTGTTACATTTGACAGTGATTACCAATATAAAAATGTGTTCAAAGTTTGTTTTTCATATTCACTATTCCAGTTCTTTTCCAGTTATATCACATTGATTTGTTTTGTGCTGTTATATGTGATACACCACCTGTTCCTTTTATTTGCCCCATGATTATAGAAACTAACACATAAAATAACAATCCTGCATGGATTATATCAAATTAAACCAAACCTTTACTCTAGCAAAAGTTACTTCAGCATTAGAAAACTAATTCTCCATAAATCTTTTGTAGGCACAATTTTGTGTAGTAAAAATAAATGTCAATTGTTTTCATCAGGGACAAAATACTGTCCACAGAGAAAAATATTTGTCTCAGGGTCAGACATTTCCATTAATTAGAGAGCCCATTCTTTAAATCAGTTTTCTAGGTTTCTCAATTGACAATTTAACAACAAGACTCTAAGGGTCTGATTTACATTTCAGCAGACAGGTCACTCCATCATAACAGTGACAGATATCCCATGCACTAAAATATAAATTCCATTATTTTCTATGGGATTTATATTTTGCTGAATGGGACCCATAGGCCAAAATCTAAATCAGGCCCAAATATGGGAACTCAGCTTTTTCATACTATCATTTGCAATAATACATTTTCACTAACAAAGTCTCCATTGGCCACGTTCCCGACTTAACTGGAATAGGAAAAATTGTTTAAAAAGCAATACCAATAGAATTCTTCTTTATTTTGCTCAAGAATATCCAGAATTTTTCTCAGAAGAAAGGACCTCATTTATAGTTTAATAGAGCAAGAGCTCTAAAGGAATCATTTAGAAATCTGAATCACTATTACGTTTAAGGGAACAGAAAGAAAACAACTTCTGGTATGTTCTCAGAAGCAATCCAAGAAGATTTTCCTCAAGTGAAGGACTCCACTTTAAAAGAATGATGTGCCTTCACTCACACAGGGTGGCACGCTTCATCATGGTCACATGTTTCCTCAAGGGGGGACACCTTCTTCAAGATGCATGTCCTGCCTTTGTTAAGTAATCTAATGAAATAAAGGCATGAGTATTAAAAATGTGTGGTGTTAGGAAATAGAAACAATTAAAAATTAATTATTATTATTATTATTATTAATTAATAATTAAAACAAACATTATCAAGTGGGATTATATTACGTAACTGCAAATATGGCACATTGGGGAGTAGGGGAGGAAGGAGGTGTAGTTGTCTAGATCAACATGTTTCTACTCATGTGACACCGGCTACAAATGGTTTTAGAGCCTCATCAGGAGAAAAAGGGTCATTCTTGTTTGGTCAGAACAATGGGCAGGTTGAGTACATCACAGCAGTTCCCCATTCCATACTGTTTTCTAAAAAATATTTGTATTGATAGTGTGCCACATAAACAGGCAAAAAACATAACAGCACCAAACTTGCATCCAGGAAGAGAACAAAACATTAAGAACCATATCACCCTCCCCCCACATCCCCTACATGAGACATCAATCAGCCAATACATTTGAGAGTAAAAGAAATAGAAGAGCCAATTTCAGAATTCTATGTACACATATCACATACACACCAATCATGACACCAGTGGTTGAGCAACCAATGCGACATGGCTCTGTCCTGCACCATATCCCAACAACTCTAGTGAGCAGTACCTGATCCAACCTCCACAGAATCTGTGAAAGTTTCAGGGCCAGCTGTTGCTGACATATGTGACTTTTTGTTTCACCATGAAGATATCCATGTCTTGTCTCCATTCCTGTATCGTCAGACATTCACTTACCCAACAGTACCGGGCTATGTCCCTTTGTGCCACCAACAGGCCTAGGCCACAAAAATTAATATAGCACTTAGAAGGTCCACTTCATTAGGGATCCCAAGAAAAATGATCTTTGGCTCAAGTGGTATGCGCTCTTCAAGGATATCACTGTCTACCCCAGTGATCCCCTTCCAGTAGTTGTGAATTCCTGGGTACTCACAGAGTATGTAGAAGAAAGATCCAACCATGCCCTTTCATCTCAAGCAGTTTACAGACTTTGCTCCACTAATACCATGCAGTCTCTATCGTAGTAGACCCCGTGGAGTATCTTGTACTGAATCAATTATAATTGTGACTTCAATGCCACCTCTCTCGGGTGCATCAGGACTGCCTCCAAATCTATGTTGAATATCCGGTCATTGATATTGATTAAATGGGCTGCCCAGTAGTAAGTTTCTAGGTCTGAGAGAGGTATCCCCCATTGCAGGGATTATATTGAAATGTCTAAAAGATTACTGGTTGAGTGGTATTCATCTCCCGATGTAGAGCAAGACTTCATCTGCATGGAGTGAAGTTTTTTCCTAGTCTGCCTCTCTCCCGAGATTTTGAACACAAGCAAAGCTGGGTGGTCCCATACCATACACACCAAGGACTCTGTTGTGAGCGCAAACAAGGGAGGGATTGGGGGCACCCCAGTCTGGTCCCTCTGCAATGGGGAAGTTCAAGGGCACTGCATCAAATGCTTTTGCTGCTTCCAGTGCATGAAAATGTGTGCGCTCCAGGCGATCCAGTACTTCGTTCTTCCAGTTGTGTGCCTGCCTCAGGTTATTTCATGTTGAGCTGCCAGGCATGAAACCCAGTTGGTGTCTGTGTATCAAGGGTGTGATCAACTGTAGGAGCCACAAGGCCAGTGTTGTGACTAAAAATGTTACGTCAATATTGAGCAATGAAATAGGGTGGGGTGAGTTCCTGGAGTCGTTTGGTTTGCTGTCCACAATGGTAGCTTGCCGGAAGGCTGGTGGATGCTCTCCTTGCGTTCCAGCCTCCCAGCACATATTCAGCAAATGGGGCCCCAGCAATCCGGCATAGCAGTAATCTACATGAATCTCATTTGGCCCTGGGGATTTACTGGACTTCAGTTTTGCAATGGTAAATTGGATCTCCAACAATGTAATTTCAGCATCTAACGTGCAACACACTAACCTGGTTCCAACCACAGAAACAATGCTGGACCTTCATTCCCAGCTTGGGCAGCTTAGTGTAAAAAGCAACAACTATCTGGTTCCACAAACTGCCCCCACTGGGGAAAGGGGGCGTTGGATAAAACAAGAAAAGATGATCTTGCATCACTGAGGGACCTGCTCTGCTGTTTCGTGCACTGCATAATAGGGTCGGGACTCCCTGGTCCTTCTTATCATCAATGCAGGTGATACACTAAAAACAACAAAAGGCATTGTTACCCATAGGTTCTCAACTCAAAATGATCTATTAAGTGTTTACATTATTTGAACAATTACAGACTTCATCATAAATATTGCATGAAAGAGAGCAGAACAATTTAAAAAATAAATAGGAGATTTTCTGACACTCTGGAACATACAGGAATCCAATTTAAACTTGGCATTCAACTTCAAAGTCTAGCAGTTTCTCCCAAAATACTAGACATAACTTGTCAAGAAACACAGTGACAAACTTTCAGTTCGAGTACAATAGAGTTCAGAAAGCTGCAAAGAAAGAATCCAGAGAGCTGGGCCTCATGGGGTTGAATACTCAATGTCCAACATACAAAAACATTCTCAGTCTTTCAAAGGAATCCATCTCTGGATTATTTGCTAACCTATGGATTAGCGCACACTAACCTGAGGGGAAGGTAACTAACCATGACAGAACTTGAGCTTGAATCGGAAGATGACAATAGACTTGGTAAGGGAAACTCAAGAGGAGGCAGAATCGTAGCTCATGAAAGAAAACACTGAAAGCATCGCAAATACCTTGATCAAGAGATCACCAAGAAGGATTAGAAGACTAGAGCATTGGAAGTTCTGGGTGCATCAGGAGGACAGTGCAGGGATGTTGCTTGCACATGACTGGAATGAGGCCGAGTGCCTATGCAGGTTCAGAGGGTTCATTTATACTGGAACCAAGATGATCTAAAAAGGCACATGTCCCACATGGAAGTGTGGAATATTTCAATAAACCTGGGGAAGATCCTGTGTTACATATAAAGGATATGAGGCCTTGCATGTGGCAGGTCAAAACAGTAATTGACAACAATAAACAAGTACAACAAAACCCCAAGAGCTTGATGGTACAATTCAATGTTTCACAGTGGAAATGTAACTCTTCTAACTAGACGTGATATCTGCAGCTGCACAATAGACCAAACCTGCATAGCAACAGCACAGAAGGGTCAATAGTTCAGGCTTCTTGGGAGGGAAATCATGGAGTGATCGAGATAAAAGTTGCCGTAAGGGAAACATGACTTGGAATACTTAGGGCAGGGAGGAACCACCAAGGAAGAGTAATAGAAGCTTGGCGAGTAAAACCACTGCATATAGGACACAAGATGGAGTCATGATATAATGTCTTTCTTGCCTGTGCATCCAACATGGGAGTAGCCATGGATGCCAGATATTGTGCTATCCGGAGTGTCTCTTGCAGTGCTAACAAAAGTGAAGTACCAGCAGTGTAATCTGCTTCAACATATGCCCCACGGGCTGGAATTATACACCATGCATCAATCAATCAGTCAATCAATCAGGAATTTGTAAAGCACACTACTCATCTTTTAGGGTCTCAAGATGCTGAGGAGGGGGGAGAAGAGGGGGGAGGTTTTGCTACTACTCAAACAGCCAGGTCTTGAGAAGTTTCCTGAAGGTAAGGAGGTCTTTGGTCTGGTGCAGGTGGGTGGGAAGAGTATTCCACGTTTTGGCGACGAGGTGCGTGAATGATCTACCACCTGTTATAGTTCTGCAGACGTTTGGGACGGTTGCGAGGGCGAGGTCGGTTGAGCGGAGATGCCAGGTCGGGGTGTAGAAGGAGAGTCGTCTGTTGAGGTATTCTGGTCCGATGTTACAAACTGATGTTAACAATGAATAGCACCTTGAGCTATGAGGCTACTGTGTCTTGAATAGGCACAAAAACATCAGTAAACATTTGTACTGGGATCAAAGACATCTGCTTGTCAAAGGATGTTCAGCGATCACCTGAAACGGTGGTCAGGTGTGGGGGATGTGACATTTAAACATGAAAGAACATATCAAGAGCCCCTTGTCCCTTGAATGCTATGATAACACAGATCACACAGCTGCCCTGGTGTGCTTGGTGAGACCACACAGGTGTCAGCTGCCATAGTAGGGACCACCTGAACTCATGACATGTACTAAATCTGACTGGTTCAGGGTAAATGCAAGTGATTCACATCAAAGGACCATGTGTGTTAAAACCAAAGATTGTTTGTTGCACAGATAGGCTTATGGTTTTTGCTGTGCATAGCAACTGATGGCTGAGTAGGTAGATTTGCCACTGTGACTGAATGGGCAGACATTGCATAGCAAGGATATCAGAATGGATATGTGTTGGATAAGCTAACCTCACCTATACACATGAATTGATGTATCTGACAGTGTCACACTTGTAATGTAGCTGAGAGGGGATGATAGAGCAGAGTACATTTGGTTACAACATGCTACAGGTCTTTGGTGACTAGGTAGCATCTGGCAGGAGGGAGTCTGAACTGAAACTGTCTCACCTTGCCACATATTCCTCTGTTGGACAATGTAGAACTTGGTTCTGTCCAAGGACATGTGAAATAGCCTCTTGACACAGAAGGGAGGAGTCAGTGATGGTTAGAGACTAAGGTGGAAGCTAGCAGTTATGTTGCCAAACTAGGCAGAAACATGTCACCATTCCCACCACTACTACCATGTGGGGTATTTCTTGAACCATAGCTCATAATAACAGCCATGCATGTAACTACATTGGACAGGGTCACACATATTGCTAGTGTTGTAGGCACATGAGAGTCAATGTAGGATCGGTGTTACATCACTGTATGGTGTTAAGTTGTGACCCTGGGTTAAATGAGGAGTGGCAGAGGAGGCATGTGCATGTACACATGAGCTGCCCAGAGTTGAAAGATATGTCAGCCTATGCAAATACTTTATTATAGCAGATATCAACTGGGATGAGCTCCAGTGTTTTAGCAAACTAACTAGTGTGACACTGACCCGAGCCTCAGATTTGGTTAATTGTGCTCATTGTCCACAATGATGGACCTAAAAGTGTATTCAAACAGTATAAAAGAAAGAGGAAGTACACGGGAAGTACATGCCGCCACACACTCCTACAGTTTATCAAGTTCTTTAATGTATGTCTGGTTGTGCAGGACGTGTAACAAAAGCAACCCTTTAACATATGATTGCGTGATCTGTATGTTAAATAGCACAACAAGGCTGACTCATATAGTGCACAGTGTGAAACACTGATGGTAGACTCATGTCAAAATCATTAGCAGAACCACATCACATGCACAGGAACAGTAGGATGAATACTGGCACGAGAAATGCACCCATCCTGGGGATTAGATGCAATCTGAACAGTAGTGGGGTCAAAATGACAAAACGCAATCACCAGAGGCATCATGTCAGCAGATGTAGACACAAAGTTCCTTTTTGTATGGCCAGGATTTGAAGGCTTAGTGACCTGTATAACAGTGATGTAATATTTGCCATGAGTCCAAAAGTCTGCCTGCGAACACAGTGAATGTAGTGATAATGCAGAGATACTGCCATTCGAAAGGCAAGGACAGTTCAACTTGGACTCAAAGACTCCGTGTAACAGACATCCTATACAAAAATGTTGTTCTGAAAGTCTACCATTACGTAGTCAGAATGTAAAATAGTTTACCCACATCACCATATCACCAGGGACAACCTTAACATTACTCTCTCATTGTAGAGGATGTACCTACACCTCCTGAGCAGCTGCCTGTCTGGGATGACAATCTGGCTGAGGATGCCCACCCTTGATCAAGATTCCCTCTGGAAAATACTGGGCTCCCTTGACACACCATCTCCAGTTGCGGAAGGGCCGACAGAGTTGTGGGGTCTCCAGAAGATCCACCCAGCACATAACAGCCACCACCTGCCACACCACCTCCAGCCCTGGCCTCTGGGGACCCCAAAGCAGAATTCCAACATTGGGCATTAGAAGTTCAGCAGGAGATGCTAGTTGTTGAGGGGGTGGGGCTGGAGACCATGGCATGCACCTTAGACACATTCCATAGGTCCCTCAGTCCAAATAAGGACATCTTGTCCGCCATATGAGGCACGTACTCTCTGCTCTGTGGACTACAACAGTACCTGGCTGATATCTCTGGTGTCATATTGGAGCCATGAACAACTGCCCTGCGACCAAAGAAGCACAGTTGAGGTTGCCCCAAAGCTGGGGGCTATACACAAGATCCTAGAGTCGATGGAGCAGAAGCAGGACACATATACCACCGAGATCTTGCTGCTTTGCTGCTAAACCTCGCTGCAATGCTGCCTCACTTCTTGGCACAGAGAAATGCTTCTGCGGACTGTGGATCCATATCTTCTACCTCTGATGTGTGTGCACCACCTTTGCCATCACCTCCAACACCGTCAACACCCCTCTCACTTGAAGCTCCACACACATCAGGCTGCTACAATTGGATAAATCTATGCACCAATGATTGTTTAACCTTCAATTATCATGACAGGAATGGATTTGTGTACACCTTAAATAAAGACTTTCTGGATATATAGAAAAACTCCTATGCGGGCTCTCATCTCTTCATAAGCTTTGGATTTACTTATAGGGGTTTGGTCCATACCCCTAAACTTTGATTTCCCACATAATTTAGTTTTAATTTGGCATTTACTAAGGAAGGGAGTTTTTGGACCTCTCCATAGTCGTTAAGATTTGTCACTGCAGTATATCCACTCCCTTCTCCTGTGCTGCCTCTGTGCTGCCTCTGTGAGTGTGGCAGAGGGGTGGTGGTGGTGGCTGTCTTCATCTTGGTGGTCCAAGCTAGAGTAGAAGCATCTCCATTGCATGGTTGAGCTTGTCAGAGTGATTAAGGTATGTTCTACTTTTGTAAAAGTGCTAATACATTATTTTTACACCTGGCGTTCCGAGGTGCAGGAATTTTGATGCATTTTAGAATTAGCGCATCATTTGCCAGAGATGCATCACTTTCTCCAAGTCTGGTAAATATGGTTCTAGTTTTGCATGGGAATTTTGGTAGGAATACCTACCTTACACATGTTTAACGTTACCTGATGCAGTTGGTCGTTGCACAAGGGGAAACTGACGCAGGACAGGGAAAAGTAATGCATTTCACCGAATGCGGCACTTTGTAAATATGGAGCAGTGACTGCACCATCAATCTGTCGGTCAAAATGATGCAGCACAAGCTCCTGGCATATATGGGCCTAGGTTTCCAGCCAGACCCCTTCCTTACTTTGTCTGCCCAGCCTAACTAGCACGGGTGAGTGATCAGAGAGCCCATGGGCCACGTAGTCTGCCTGTTGTGTGATGCCCACCTCCCCAGTAGAGGTGAGGTGGGAGTCTAGCCTAGAAAATATCTTGTGGGTCCTAGAGAAATACAAATATCTTCTGTCAGTGGGGTTTTTGTGATACAACAGGTCTGAGAGACCCAGTGTAGTAGCAAAGCACAAGAGTGGTGCATCTTGTGTGACTGACCTGGATGTCACAGTCCTATTGAGGTCTACTGCCATGATGTTGTTGAAGTCCCCAACCATTATGTGCAGCGAGGAGTTTGCTTGCCTACCGTTATCCCTAAAACAGCCTTATATATGCTGCTCTGGCCTGTTGGAAGCATAAGGGGTGAAAGCATTAGAAATCAGACTGTGCTGTTCCAGTTTTATTTACTTTTAGTTTTTCTGCCTTCTTGTTCCCTGAGCCAGACATTCCTCGTCACCAAATTGAGGAAAATGATGAAGCCATTTTTACACTAATGTGTTACCACTAATGCATCATCTATAAACAATTACTTATTTGGCTTGCGTGGGCAGTGCCACCCATGATTAGGTATGATCTGTGTCACAAATGTGGTGCCTACCGGGATTGATTGAATGGTTCAGTAAGGTTTCAATGAGCAGCCTGCTGGTTGAAAACATGACTCGTATGTCTAAAAAACATGTAATCTCTTTTCTGATCACTGTGTCTCATGAAGAATAAAATAATACCCGTGTACCCATGTTTTGAAAATTGTGTCCATTGCCATGAGGCCTTCTTATGAGGTAACGCATATGTGCATGACTTTGTGAATAGAGCAAATCCTCATAGATAGGGGAGGTGTTTGCCAGTTGCTGCAGAGATAAAATCCCTCATGTTCAAAATAATTTCCTTTTAAAATATGGTTTGTAAAATCACCTGTTTTGGTGCTTTAATCATGCAATAGTGAGTGCTGCGGTTTGCCTTAAATATATGTTTTGAATTATACAGTTTGTTCATGTCGTCGACTAAATTTGCATATTGTTTTATACTTTCTCAGGAGACTGAATTATGCAATCTTTAAGATTGGTCTTGAACAGGTTGGTCCCAAACTACCAAAGAGGGTTTAAATCCAATAGAATGTTTATTTCAAGAGGAAATAAGTATCTCTGACATGAGTGTTAATGCATCTTGAGTGCTTTATCTCATGCAGCGTTCATAGCAAGTCACTGTATTATGTTCTATTGAATTCTTCCCTTTTTCCGTTACAGCAAAAATGTGTTCAAGGATGACTCATACCAGTAACCTATTATATGCAATAAAATCTATTTTAGGCTCAGATGAACGTTCAAAGATATTAATCGTCCTTGTTCAGATGAAAAACTTGAAAGAATTCGGTTAAGATTTGTAAAGGTCTACTCTGCTTTGCAATGTATGTGAAAAGGAACTTAGAAATGTCCACTCTCATACAGATAAACACTTTAAATAAAAAGACTCATGGGGATTGAACTAGCTGTTTTACACATTTACAGTTCAGCACTATCCCATGAGGCTATCTAAGGTTTTTTGGCACTTCTGACTTCCTCACCCCCATCTCAGTCTCTTGTTCTCTGTCTCTCACCACATCCCAGTTAAATTACTTGTGTATTCTCCCCTCTCTATTACCTGAGGACCCCCCACAGTCCCAACTGGCTTAGCTCCTCCTGCAGGACCCAGCATTGCTGTTACAGAGATGAAGGTGCAAAAGCAGCTCCTTCTCTATGAAAGCAGTTTCCTCTGTGTGGCTGCCTGCATCTTTGCGTACAGGCAGACAGAGGAAAACTCTGCTTTGAAGAAGGGAGAGCTGTTTGACAGCTCTCCCTTCATCAGCGAAAGAGTGTTTGCTGTGAATTGGCAGCAGCTGTCAAAGTTGCCACCAAGCCACAGCAAACAGCTATGCACGAGGAGCGGGTATCCCGGAACACAGCAGGAGCTGGCCCTGGGGAGTGGCAGTCCCCAGGGCCATCAGTGGCTCCATGAGGGGGGCCACACGCCCCACCTCCAACAAGAATAGCCCTGGGGAGGTTGTGGACCCCAGGGCCCGGGGTTCGAAACAGACCCCTTTCAAGTTTTTAAAGTTTGCCCCGGGGAGGTGGTGGACCCAGGACCTATGAGGGGCTGCACAACCTCCCTGCACACAATGTGGGCAATGTCCTGGGGCTGCGGGGGTAGGCTGTGCACCTCTGCATTAAATTGATTTTAACCTTAACCCGGCAGGGTGGCAGTCCCCAGGGCTGTGGGGGTCCTGCAGCCACCCCTCTTAGCTTTAGTCATCCTTGGCTTAAGCCTAGTTTGTACGATTGTGTTTGCAAAGCCCTCTAGGTGCTGTTAGTGTGCATTAATGGTTGAGTCAATGGGCATGTATCTATGTAAAGTGACAGGTGTGTAGTCCTGAGACAATGTGGTGAGTGTGCATTGAGTGTTCCCTGAGTGTTCCCTGAACCAACTTGCATTTGATGCACTTTGCTAGGTGAGGTGTCAGGACAGCCATCCTCAGCATAATCTTACAACAAGATGTTTGTAATATGTAGTCACATATTTGTTGTATCACAGCAGGAGGGTTGAATGCATGTTGTATGTGTGGGTTGGCCACCATTTGAACTCTTTCTGTATTTGCACAGTGATCTCTGGCGACACTCTGCTTTGATGGACTGTTGTTCTGAAGCCAGGTAATGACTCACTATGCCCCTCAGTTCTGCACAAAGGCAGCCAAAGTAAAATGGTCTTAGGCTACATGATATACTGCGATGCATGTTTTTTTTTTTTACATGGTGTATTATGTAGATATGTTTGCTTAGCCTGCAGAGGAGGGGGCCTGTGCATTATCTCTCATTCCCAAAATGGACATCTGGGGTGGTATTGATTCCCTTCTTCACTACAAGTGTGACACTGTGCCCACTCTCTGTATCCCTAGACAGCATGTGATGGTGCCAAATCATGCCTCACTGCCTAAATGCACAGCTTCTTGAGCCCTTGTCCACTGACTACTTTTGGAATTGGTGTGGGGGCAGGGTCATAATCTGCGACTGATGTGCTTATGTAATCTCTGACAATGTGTGTCATACAGCCTTGACAGATACCTTTTTCTCGCAGCCCTATTGTCCCTTTCATCCAGCTCTGATGAGTCCAGTGCAGGTGCCTTTTATTTTGGACATTGCACATTTGCAGGCAGCGTGCTGTTTAGTTATGTGCCATGATATTGGACTCTGTGCTTATGGTTATAAAGTGGAACGTGTACAATGCATGGCCAGGTTTCTCTTTCAGTACTATAGTTTTTTGTGAACACACATGTGTGAATGTGTGTACCTTAATGTTGATGTGACACACAGACCACCACCACCAAAAGTAGAAGGTGCCTGCATCTGTATCCACACATGGACAGGCTTGCCTCTTTGTGTGCTCAACATGACACTCCCTTCAGTGTGCTTAAAGCACAATTGGTCTGCAAATAGGCTTGCTGTGACATTTCACGACTGTATCCAGCAGGTGACATTTAGAGGTAGTGGATGTTTTTGTGCATTGTTTGCAGTGTGCTTTACCTGTCACTTGCCACTTTGTGAGATGTGTTCCATCGTGTTCCTGATCAATGTCATGTGATTAGCTCATATCCCACAAAAGTCACTGTTTTCTACCTGATCTGCGCAGGGCCTGTTGAGGGAGTGTTTGTAGTCATGTCCCTGTGTCCATTGCATGCTATGTGCCACAGGTGGACAAGATGGTCAAGACAGGATGTCATTAGCTAGGTGCACTGACATCTTTGTAGAGCCATCACCAAGAAGTTGCGTACCCTGTGGGTCCACAGCGGGGAAGCACCCACTGTTGGAATAGGTGGGAGGACCTGAGATGCTGGGCCAGAAGACCGCAGAGGCCCAGCTTGGGATGTACTCCCAACAAGGATAGGGTGCCCCCAGACCATGACCCCCCTAGTGGCCTGCATTTTGAAGGTGGCTAACCCAGAGTTGGATGGATGTTTGAGGGTAGCACAGCAGCCATAAGGGGGTGAGTACATGGAATAATCATGCATGAAGGTTTAACAGGTGATTGAGCGAGGGGCAGATTGCTCCCCCTGACAATGTGGCATGTGCTATGTGTCACATATCTTCTGGGATCAAATTGGTATAGACAGGCCATGTGTTTCCAATTGGTTTGCTTATCCTTTTGGAGCTGGGACCTGGGACTAATCTATGGTGAACCCTCAGTCGAATTGCCCAGCATGGAGCAGATATGAATGTGGTGTTCAAATATTCTGTGTTAACTTCCCTGGTGGTTGTTAGTTTCCACCAACAGATCACTACTGACAAATGTTACAGTCCAAAGGTAAGTAGGATGTGGGTCACTGTCCTCTGTCTTGTGTCTGAGTATATGTGAAGGTTGACATCTGCAAACGAGGTGCAAGCCTTCTCCATTGTATTTTGGGTGCTGGTGTCTCACAGCAGTCTGCGATACATGGGTGTCCATCATACATGTGACATGACTTACATGGCAAAATCTTGGCAGCTGCAGCATACTACTTTCCTTTGATAAGTGGGGAATGTGCCATGCCATGGTTGATGTGTCATTAGTGTAGCAGACATAACGTGTGCCTATGTGTCTGTGTGTGCTCCATTCACACTAGGATACATATCAATGCAGTAGATGTATGGCATGTGCTAGCTTTGCAGACGGGATGATGTGAAAATACTCTAACATATATGTTAATGGGGTCCTGTTGTCGTCATGATTCACCTGCAATGGCTGTTCAGTTTCTGTGATGACCCAGACAGTACTGTGTCAACATCATATGTAGTCAGACAGAAACATTCAGGCCTCATAGTATGTCATTAGCCATGTGTAACTTCAGTAGCTATGATGCACATGGCAGGTAGGGTCAGGGTGTTGATCCTCTTGATCATGATTTGTACCCTTGATGTGGTATGATGGTTGCAGGTCCACAGCACCTGTGTGTTGTTTGGCAATTGTGCCCTCACCGTATGGATGCATCATGGATTAACTTGAAGTGATATTTGGATCACATGTGTATGGGTCAGGGATTTATCCACAGATAGATGCCATGCTTGTCATGTCTGAAATGTGGGTAGTGATGTTGCTTCTCATTGTACAGCAATTTGGTATCCTCCTGATAGTGATGTATGGTGTATGACTTGTCCCCTGATATGGCTATTGTCTACATGTGGTGTGTATTTTCTTGAGTTTTGTCAGTGTAGACATGGAGTTTGTTGTTTTTTTGTAGTTTGCTTTGCCTTTGAGTGTACATATGTCCATCTATGTGTGTGTCCCTTGCAGTTTATGGCATGGGGTATTTCCCATGGAGTGTGAGTTGTGTGTGATTTGTTGCCTTGTCCTTCCCCCATTGTGTGACTGTGCATAAAAATTGATATTGGTATTGCTTGTCCCTGATATTCAATTGTGGCCAACAGGTGTGCGCATGTTGTTTGGGGTGTTGTTTAACATGATATATGTCCCTGTGCAGCCTCCTTCAAAGTATGGTCCTGCTGCTCCCATCAAAGCTGTGCAGGTGTTGTGGTGTTGCGCTTTGTGTCTTTTGTCTTTTTGTTTCTGTGTGTATTGTGCATTGCATTGTGAATCCATTGTGATATGAGTGTGTGTGATGAGTGTGTCAATTGCAGTGTTATTTGTGGTAGTGTTGTGTTTGTGCCATAGCAGATGGATGGATGTGTGTGTTGTATGTGTGGCCAGTCCCTAGCAAGTGTTGTGTGTGAGTTTGTGGAATGTATTTGAATATGTGCATTAGTTGTGTTGTTGTTGCTGTGTGTGTGTTGTGTGGCCTTCAGTGTCACTGATCCTGTGTTGTGTAGCTGGTTGTATATGTGTGGTATTGCTGTGCAGTGTGTATGTGTGCTGACTTAAGTGTGCATGTTGTGAATATGTGGGTGTCTGTGTTGCAGTATGTGAGTTTGTGTGTCTGGAATGATAGGTGCTGCTGTCTGCTTTGGTATCCCACCTCTATAATGTGTTTGGTAGCGGGGCAATTTTGGTATACATTTTAATAATACAGGTAGGTGTGTGTACTTACGGTTGGCGTCGTCCACATCGGCGTTGACTTTGTTGTCTTTCGCCTAGCAGGAGCAGCAGCATGACATTTTGGAATGGCTTTATGGCGGCTCCAGAAGTGTATTGCTGTGTGCAGGTGAGTGTCTCCCTTTAAACTGTTAGTTTCCACCTGCTGATTTGTGGTGGTGGGACCGCAGCAGTCACATTGGTGGTGTGCAACCTCATAATATGTGTGGCGTAAACATGGTCTCCGCCAGTCTGTTTGTGCCTCCAGAAGAAGGTTTATGCTGCCTGCCGGTGGTGGCAGACCACTGGCGGTCTTTTGTTGCCTCCACCGCCAATCTCAGAATATGGCAGTCAGCTCCACCAACCTGTTGGCGGTCAGACCGCCACCGCCAACATGGCGGTCCTCTGACTGCTAAACTCATCATTAGCCCCATAATCTTTTCACTTCCAATCAGAGCCCATGCTTACTCATGCTAAGTTTCTCCCAGTATTGTACAATTGTGCTCTTATATTTCAACTGATTAATAGTTAGAGAGCAGTTCCTGTCATCTAACTGCCTGTATACTTCTTTGAGATAGATGTCAGTGGGGATAATCATGATGTTATCTCCCTGGTCTGCTGGTCGTATTACTATGTTTTGTCTTTGGCCAAGGTCCCAAAAACTTTCATCTGACACCACATATTGGCCCATATTTATACTTTTTGGTGCAAAACTGTGCTAGCGCAGTTTTGAGTAAAAAAGTTTAGAGCCAGCTTGCGTCATTCCAAAGCTCCAGCCAGGCGACAAATTTGTCAAATGCCTCAAGCCAGTGCTAAGCATGGGCTAGCGTACACAAAAAAGACATTAGCCGGGTGGAGGTGGGGATGGCGGTAGGGGTGATGGGGGTTTTGCCTCAAAAAATTACACTAGGCTGGTTGGAGGCAAAAAAATGCCACGAACCAGCCTTACATCATTGCAAGACGCACAACCGTACAAAACATGACTCCTATCTTAGCAAAGACAAGAGTCATGTCCGCCATGCCAATGGCCAGCACAGGGGACCAGTGTACCCTTGGCGTGGTCATTGCACCCAGTGCTATGCTGGGGGCGCTAAGTTAGGGCCCCCAATGGCACTTTTAAACAAAATTTCTAAATACTTACCCATACTTATCCTACTTACCTAGGAGGGGGTCCCCCATCCTCTGGTGTCCCTCTGGTGTGGGTGGGGGTGTTCCTGATGTTTGGGATGGGCACCTGTGGGCCTGTTACAATTGTGTTTGGCCATGGAAATGGGTCCACAGGTACCTTATCCCAGGTCTCACCCAGGCATTGAATAATGACGTTAAGCAAGCTTAACATCATTATTTGGGTTCGCCTCCAACCTGTGCGTCATTTTAGCACAGGGGATAAACATGGAGCTGAGGCTATAGCATCATTTTTTGCATGGGAACCCCTAGCTTGCATCTCATTGGTGCAAGGTGGTTCCAGGCATCTAAAAAAATGACGCAAACTCCAATATTTTGACACTAGACAGGCCTAGGGTCAAAATATAAATATGAAGTTAAGTTTGCACTGTTTTAGCGTCAAAAGATATGACGCTAAAATGGTATAAGCAAAGTATAAATATACCCCAATGTTTTTTTCTGGCTCTCCTACCTTTGGATCTCAGCTTCCTGTGGTCACTAACTACTTTTTCATGAAAACCATCAATCGTATCAAAATCCAACACAGGAGTAAGTTTAGATTTAGAATTGAGCTCAGTTTCTATATTCTGATCAAAAAACATTTCTTGATGTTGTAACATTTGCTCTACTTCCTTTGAAGTCACATCATTATCCTTCAGATCCACCACAGTAGTAAGAAAATCAACATCTCCTACATTGAGGTCTTCCAGGTTAGAGGGAACAACTGATGGAGTTACCCTGTTCCTGAGCATAATATAGGATTTAAAACAATTCATAAGCTTGAGGCATCTCGTAGTGGATGAATGGGTATTGAACCTGACAAACTGCTCTACAACATTGGTGGTGATCCTAATTAGATATGTCTGGTCTGAATGGCAAAACAGCCCCAGAGGAAATTGTAGAGATTGAAGCCAGGTTAAAAACTCAAGAGGAACAGAATCAAATTACCAAATATAAAGCAGGATGCAACAGAGATTAGAGAAGCTAGAAAATTAAATCAAATTAAGAAAACAAAGCAAATGTGCTGGGGACCTGGAATGATATTTTTTTTATCACGTACTATGCCTAGTAGTAAGATAACTCCATAGGCATGACTTGATGAATCTTCATGAAAAGTTTTTTTTTTTAAATGTTCATCCACCTCAGCTCCTTCATGGGAAGTTTTATGGTGATCTGTCAAGTGGAGACCAAGATAAAAGGTGGTGGGGGGACATGTAAAATCTCCATGCATTTTCTATAGACTTTTTGAAGACACATTTTAATAAAAAACGCTGAATGGAATTACACCAGATTCGTCAGGAAGCTAGATCTCTGTCTGCAGATTGTGCTTTTTGAGATTTGGTGTGCATCTTTTCAGTAGTTTTCGAGAAATTGAGGGTCAAAAATAATTATCTATTTGGGCAGTTAGGTTCATGGGAATATTGTGGGACTCCCATGAGAGAGTGAAATCCAAAATGTAGCCCTGTGATTGGTTGAGGGGCCCATTTTCCCATGAACCTTAACTCTCTTGTGGAGCAAGAAGATCCCATGAGTCTTATAAGAGCAAGCTCCCTGATTGTCTGGCTGTTGGAACATAATAAATTAAATGTCAGTTGTAAGGAAATGCCTCCTTGGCATGGTTGCCCCCTGACTTTTTGCCTTTGCTGATGCTATGTTTACAATTGAAAGTGTGCTGAGGCCTGCTAACCAGGCCCCAGCACCAGTGTTCTTTCCCTAACCTGTACTTTTGTATCCACAATTGGCAGACCCTGGCATCCAGATAAGTCCCTTGTAACTGGTACTTCTAGTACCAAGGGCCCTGATGCCAAGGAAGGTCTCTAAGGGCTGCAGCATGTCTTATGCCACCCTGGAGACCTCTCACTCAGCACAGACACACTGCTTGCCAGCTTGTGTGTGCTAGTGAGGACAAAACGAGTAAGTCGACATGGCACTCCCCTCAGGGTGCCATGCCAGCCTCTCACTGCCTATGCAGTATAGGTAAGCCACCCCTCTAGCAGGCCTTACAGCCCTAAGGCAGGGTGCACTATACCATAGGTGAGGGTACCAGTGCATGAGCATGGTACCCCTACAGTGTCTAAACAAAACCTTAGACATTGTAAGTGCAGGGTAGCCATAAGAGTATATGGTCTGGGAGTCTGTCAAACACGAACTCCACAGCACCATAATGGCTACACTGAAAACTGGGAAGTTTGGTATCAAACTTCTCAGCACAATAAATGCACACTGATGCCAGTGTACATTTTATTGTAAAATACACCCCAGAGGGCACCTTAGAGGTGCCCCCTGAAACTTAACCGACTATCTGTGTAGGCTGACTAGTTTTAGCAGCCTGCCACAAACCGAGACATGTTGCTGGCCCCATGGGGAGAGTGCCTTTGTCACTCTGAGGCCAGTAACAAAGCCTGCACTGGGTGGAGATGCTAACACCTCCCCCAGGCAGGAATTGTCACACCTGGCGGTGAGCCTCAAAGGCTCACCTCCTTTGTGCCAACCCAGCAGGACACTCCAGCTAGTGGAGTTGCCCGCCCCCTCCGGCCAGGCCCCACTTTTGGCGGCAAGGCCGGAGAAAATAATGAGAAAAACAAGGAGGAGTCACTGGCCAGTCAGGACAGCCCCTAAGGTGTCCTGAGCTGAAGTGACTCTAACTTTTAGAAATCCTCCATCTTGCAGATGGAGGATTCCCCCAATAGGGTTAGGATTGTGACCCCCTCCCCTTGGGAGGAGGCACAAAGAGGGTGTACCCACCCTCAGGGCTAGTAGCCATTGGCTACTCACCCCCCAGACCTAAACACGCCCTTAAATTTAGTATTTAAGGGCTACCCTGAACCATAGAAAATCAGATTCCTGCAACTACAAGAAGAAGGACTGCCTAGCTGAAAACCCCTGCAGAGGAAGACCAGAAGACGACAACTGCCTTGGCTCCAGAAACTCACCGGCCTGTCTCCTGCCTTCCAAAGATCCTGCTCCAGCGACGCCTTCCAAAGGGACCAGCGACCTCGACATCCTCTGAGGACTGCCCCTGCTTCGAAAAGACAAGAAACTCCCGAGGACAGCGGACCTGCTCCAAGAAAAGCTGCAACTTTGTTTCCAGCAGCTTTAAAGAACCCTGCAAGCTCCCCGCAAGAAGCGTGAGACTTGCAACACTGCACCCGGCGACCCCGACTCGGCTGGTGGCGATCCAACACCTCAGGAGGGACCCCAGGACTACTCTGATACTGTGAGTACCAAAACCTGTCCCCCCTGAGCCCCCACAGCGCCGCCTGCAGAGGGAATCCCGAGGCTTCCCCTGACCGCGACTCTTTGAACCTAAAGTCCCGACGCCTGGGAGAGACCCTGCACCCGCAGCCCCCAGGACCCGAAGGACCGGACTTTCACTGGAGGAGTGACCCCCAGGAGTCCCTCTCCCTCGCCCAAGTGGAGGTTTCCCCGAGGAATCCCCCCCTTGCCTGCCTGCAGCGCTGAAGAGATCCCGAGATCTCTCATAGACTAACATTGCAAACCCGACGCCTGTTCCTACACTGCACCCGGCCGCCCCCGCGCCGCTGAGGGTGAAATTTCTGTGTGGGCTTGTGTCCCCCCCCGGTGCCCTACAAAACCCCCCTGGTCTGCCCTCCGAAGACGCGGGTACTTACCTGCAAGCAGACCGGAACCGGGGCACCCCCTCCTCTCCATTCTAGCCTATGTGTTTTGGGCACCACTTTGAACTCTGCACCTGACCGGCCCTGAGCTGCTGGTGTGGTGACTTTGGGGTTGCTCTGAACCCCCAACGGTGGGCTACCTTGGACCAAGAACTGAACCCTGTAAGTGTCTTACTTACCTGGTAAAACTAACAAAAACTTACCTCCCCCAGGAACTGTGAAAATTGCACTGTGTCCACTTTTAAAACAGCTATTTGTCAATAACTTGTAAAGTATACATGCAATTTTTATGATTTGAAGTTCCTAAAGTACTTACCTGCAATACCTTTCGAATGAGATATTACATGTAGAATTTGAACCTGTGGTTCTTAAAATAAACTAAGAAAAGATATTTTTCTATAACAAAACCTATTGGCTGGATTTGTCTCTGAGTGTGTGTACCTCATTTATTGTCTATGTGTATGTACAACAAATGCTTAACCCTACTCCTTGGATAAGCCTACTGCTCGACCACACTACCACAAAATAGAGCATTAGTATTATCTATTTTTACCACTATTTTTACCTCTAAGGGGAACCCTTGGACTCTGTGCATGCTATTCCTTACTTTGAAATAGCACATACAGAGCCAACTTCCTACATCAGTCATTAGTGTTTACTTTGAAAAACTGGAGGTGTTGTCGAAATGAAGTACAACATCTATGTAAGGAGGCACCAGAAGGGCATAATCTCCACCTAGACCTAAAGTAGAGCTGAGGTGTTGTAGGGATAACTATGACGATTATTAATATATAATGATTTTAACAAATTTGTTCGACCTCACGGGACTCTTGCAGGATTTTAAATAGTGAAAAGTAGTATGTGAGTTCCTAATACACTCTACTAGTAGAAATGCATACTGTAGACCTTGTTATCGTGCAGTGTGTAAGAGATAAGTACTGGGTACACCAGAGAGACAGAAAGTATTGGACCCCAACCCTAGTGTTGAGGTAATTTGCCACTGGTGTCCCGGGTTCTATTCTATTATGACTGTGTGAACTGGGCACTGCACCCTTTCTGCAATTCACTCTCAGAGAAGCAAGGATAAGCAGTCAAAGGCTTCTCGGGGAGGTGGTGTGTGAGGTAAGATGCTTACAACTCAGCAGTCAACAAATAGACACAATAAAGCTTTGGACGGTAGAGTGCTTCTTATCCTTTTCATTGAAAAGAAAGTACATTAATTATACAGCACAATGTAATACCACATAGCACAATAAGGGGATTCAGCAGGGTTGTAATCCTGTTTGCAGATTTTCCGCAAGGTGTTTGGCCCTTTGGTACTCCCATCCCCTAGTAACAGAGTTTTCCAGTGTTTAAAATTGTTGCTGTATAACACAGACAAGTCACTAATGAAGCATAGGTACCAGTTCACTCAAAACACCCTCAAGGTATAGATGTGCACAACAGTTTGGTTTACTTTCACGTTGTTAAGTTTACCTGGTAAACATCTTATGTTTATATTTAGGTCCTTGGTCTGCTTTTTCAGTATTTCATTTCACTCACAGTTTTAAGCCCTGTGGTTACTTTCATTCTGCTGATGCAGTTTATATGATGTGAAATAGATGCATCTAGTAGTATGGCTCCTGTGGTGGCAGCTCTTTAACTGCAGGGAACACAGCTGCTATATTTCTCAGAACTTGCTAGCTGGGGGATTTCACAAAGGCACCTGACATTGCAGAAATCGTCTTTGTAATTAGTGGCCTCTACAGGCTGGGTACAGGCAGGGTCCTAGATGCCAGTTGCAGCCCTTGGGTTAATAGGTACCATATGCGTTTCTTCAGCAGTTACAGCCTCTGGGCCAATCAGGGCTCTAACTTCTAGAACGATAAAGTACTCTGACACAATCAAAGGCAGCACCACTCTTTTAATCAAATGGCATGTTCTTTGATTACACACAAAGCTTGGTACTTCCGGAAGTCTTGGAGCAGCCCATGGCAAGAACCACTGTGAGATGCAAAGGATTTTGTTCTCCACTGGCTTTCTCCTGGCTTCATTCCCTGATAATCATTTGCTTTCAGTGGTCATTTCCACACCAGGAATGCTCTGGTCTTTTCCTCCTTGAAAGTCTCTCCGTCTGCAGGGTCAGCCACATTCCTTCTACCTCTCAGTGTGCAGATTGGCTTTAAAACTCTAAGCAAACACTCAAATCCTCTAGCAAAAAGTGTAGAATTAGGATGATGTTCCTGCACCTATGGGAGATTGGCTGCAATGCTCGTACCAGCCCTGGTCACACAGCAATCCTTCAAGTACTCTGTGGAGCACTCTTTTTCTTGGTTGTGAAGCGCTAGGAACTGAAACAAAGTGAGGTGTTTGGATATCACTTTTATAAACATATTCAAGCTATGGAATGTGAATCCACTGCAGAAGGTTTCACAACTGATTAGAATGGTTCACTTTGAATGTTCTGCTGTTTCTCAGGCAAATCTTTGATGGAAGGTAATGGCTCTCACAGGAGTTACAATGATGCTGGTTCCAGCCAGAGTACCAAAAAGAAGGGCACAATGAAATTACAGATATCTACCGGTGACCTCACTTACATCAGCCTTTCTGAACACCAGAAACTGCTGTGCCACTCCTCAACACTATCATTTACCAAAAGGCAGGGTGTGTCCTGCCATCCTCTTTTACTTCAGTATCTGGGACTCCACCCTCCAGCCACTGGAATCCTGTCAGTACACTTCCATTGTATGGGAAAGCTTTGCATACCCTTCAGTTTGTGTCATGCTAAACTAGAGTGTTGGACCTGGCCCTCTCTGCAGAGTCGCCCCCAAATATTTGGCCAACTTACCTCCGATTTTTGCTGAAATTAATTTTTTATGGACATGTACTTTTAGGTTTTACATATCCTGGTAGAGAAAAAGCCCTAAATATGCTTTTCACTATGGTGAGGCCTCCCTCTCCCATAGGATAACATTGGGGATTCCTTATCACATTTAGTTAACTGCAATATCTAATTAGGAGCAGGCTGCTATGTCAGGTTCGGTACCTAATTGTAATGAAAAACCCTCTTTATTCGTAAAGTCAGATTTTTCATAACAATTTTGAAAGTAGCACTTTCAGAAAGTTGGCATTTTCCTCCCCTAGCACTTTGTGCTTTCAGCTGCCTTGGGTAATAAGACTGGGTCCAGCTGACAGACTTTGTGAATTTCTCTCAGAAGGTCACACAAAAGTGGGATTACGTGTGTCTCAATGTGTCATCTGCAGGCAGCATGGGGGCAGAGCTGAGCATAGCCAAACTTACAACTGAATAGCCTGTGTTCTGCCTTCACACAAGGGGCCCAGCTGCCCTGCTGTTTTATTGTTTCCAGATTAGAACCAGGGCAGGGGAATCAGGAAATTCCAGGAGCTTCAAAGAACCTTTCCAGAGGTTTCACTCACCTTCCAAGTGATAGAGATAAAGGTATAAAAATAGGACCTTCAGGTACTCTCTTCAGGTCACTACTGGACTTATGCAAGGACTCTCTGAGGACTGCCTGCTGCTGTGACCTGCTGTGCACTCTGCCAGACTGCAGCTTTACCTGGAAGGACTGCTTTGCTGTCTGAAGGTGTCTTTAATCATAGGAGATCAGCCCTGCTTTGAGCCCTAGATCTTCACCTGCACCCAGGACTACCAGAGTGACTTTAAGGGATAGTTTGGTGGCCTCCTGTTCAGAGCCACAGGGACATAAAAGTCTGCCAGCATCTTCAAAATGTACCTGGACACAGCCTGAGTGATTCCTGGATCTCCAATAGGTATCCCACCAGTCTTGGACCCATCGTTGAGGCACTAAAGGTGCCCAGATGGTCAAATCCCAAAACTGAAGACTTGGAAAACACTGGGACACAAACTACTCTCTGAGCCAGGAGGAGACCAGGACCAACCTGTTTATCTGTCTACTCGAGGCAGATCGCTGGTTGGATTGACTTTGCATTTTTTTCCTGCTATGTTATTTTCTAGCGCAGGAAATCCTTTTCAACAGTCCTTCATCAAAGAGGTATCCAACACTGTGGAACGTTCTTCAGCTGCAAACCTATGCCTTTTCCCGCTAGAGATGGTCAACTTCCATTTTGATGACCAAGTCCTAAAGTAGAAATCTTCAACGCAGCTTTGACCCAACACTCCTCCTCCAACACCTACTACAGCCTTGCCCCACTGAACTTTACCTTATCTGACACTTTTTCTTGTAATCTCTTCTAAGTCCAAAAGTAAGTGCTGGTCGGACCCAATGCACTTTCTGTATCTGAACCTTCCTTCATCACAGTCACCATATTTTTTTTACTTTGACCTGATTAAAGCTTTGATCATTTAAGCACTAGTTTTCATGAAAAATACTTTAAAATCCATAACTCTGGTACTTCTGATTTGATTTTTGTCATTTTGTCATCAATTTATTAAAATGTTGTCTATTTTTCTAAATTGATTTGGGATTTTTCCTGTGTTGTGCTTTCAATGTATTATTGTTTGTGTGCTGCATAAATACTTTACACAGTGCCTGTAAGATCATTCTGACAACTTTCTGTGCAAAACAACCCAGGGTTAAGCACATGTTTATTTAGTGAATTTTGTGGTTCATCCTGAAAGGGATTGCAGTTGTAGTTTAACAAGAGTTTTCACCTCCTCATTCAAACATCCAATTTCTCACACTGACCTTTGATAAATCCTATTTGATCAGGGAAGGAATTGATTCATAAACCTTAGGTGACCTGCTAGCCAGGGATTTATACATATATTTTCTAGTCTTGACTCATTAATGAGATAGATCTAAAGTAGGACTTAAAAGTATGTTCTTTTTGTAGTTTAGGAAATAAAATAACTGGAGCTTCAGTGAATGAGCCATAAACTGATGTTTTTAATTCCATAAATAAATAAAGTAAATAAGAAGCTAATTGTGTTGCAAATATATTATAGCATTCAGCTGGAATGACATCAGAGATGAGTGACTTAACATTTGCCAGCTCTTTGTTTAACTTGTTAGGAAGATTCAGTGATTCGCTTTGATTTGTCTGGGATGGAACTCACAGGTCAATTAAAAGAATACAAACACCTTTCGATTAGATTTTTTTATTTTTATTTGTGTTTTTGTTTAATATATTACTTCAGTTATTTATTTCATTGCTTTATTTTAATTTTACTTTTTATTATCATTTATTTCTTTTTTATTTCATTCTTTTGATTGTAGTTTTAGTTAAAAATGTTAATTTTACTTTTCAATTTTTTTTTTATTTCTTGTTTTTTTTAAAAAAAATTATTTTATTTTTTTATTTTAATTTTATGTAATTCTGCAGTTTGCCTTGATCCATCCATCCACATCCATTCCTCCATCCATCTAACAAAGATGCCCAGCCGCAATACAGCATTCAGTTTCTTTAGGTGTATAATAATTTAATTTCCTCCTGGACACACTGGCTGTAGAGCACTGTAGATAAATTAGTAGCATAATTCATTTCTTATTGATTATTCCATTTCCCAGGACCACCTTGCCACCATATGTTCTTCAAAGGATTTTTCCATTCACTCATGCACCTCTCTCTGGCTACCCCAGACGTCCCCTTTAAAACAGGTGGTGATAAAGCAAAGAGCTGTATCTGCATGTTGTGCTGCCTGATGGTGTGGTGGTGCGGTTTGACTTTAAAATGTTTGATTACATTGGTGTTCACACTGCATGGGTAACCAACTACATTAAGTTTGCATTTGTCTATACTATTTCAACCTGCAACAGTGCATTTTTTCACAAGCCATGTTTTTCTTGCTTGCTTGTTTTTAGGTGCATAACAGAAGATACCTCACATCACCCGCAGTACTGCCACAGAGAAGGCCTTACACTTTGGGCCTCCAAACTCTTCCTCTTGTGTATCTTAGTGCCACTGTCAACTTGGAGTTTAACATGGCCCCAAAGACGGTTGCTTCCAAGAAAGTGACCAGTGAGAAGAAGCAGCTTTCCACCAGTAGCGTGCCAACCGCAACCTTTTTCAGGAGATGTATGCCTGCTTCATCGGTCTTTGGGGAGGAATCTGGGAGCAGCACTCCTGCATCAACAGGATCACCCCAACCTAAGCCAAAGACCATGTCTGTCAGTGAGGTAGTCATTGCAATCATGGTGATGCAGATGAGCAGTGACTTATAATTGGATTTGTCTCTTTCACAAAGTAGTACCCAATCGTTTTCATGAAACAGAGCAAAGTAGACAGCAGCTGCAGTCAGCAATAGTATATCTTCCTGAAGTCGGAGTAGAACAGGGGATCGAGCTTCCTGCTGAGCAGGAACCTCCTCATTTACAATCATTGGCTCCCAGATCTCCAGCAAGAAAAGGGAACGTTAAACTGCATCATCCTCTCCAAGCACCACTTCTGATGACAATGATAGGGACATGGAGTGGACCACGGCAGAATCCAGGAGACACCAGGAGAGGCAAGGGAAAAAAAGTTCCAGAACGCCTTAGAATCATGGAAGAGGATGACGATGAGGAGGACGATGAGGACGAGGCAGTCATTGTGGAAGCTGGCACAGAGGAGTCTGACATTACTATCCAACTGGCCAGGGATGTGGCAAAGGCAGCACTGCCAGCTTCCATATTTGTAAAGCCTCAGTAGAAGTATGCACTGCAGAGAGGCAATCAACACACTTATCTACCTCCAGTTCTTCTTCAGGTATTGGCCCAATAAGAAAGTATTTCTCCCTGTTTTGGGCTTTTTTGCAATTAGCAAACATTGGGAGAACTTTGGAATATGCTCCATTTGCAACTTGAGTGTTCTTCGAGGTCAGCCGGGTTCACACTACGGTACTGGAGGCCAGAACACCCATATGAAAAACATCCCACAATCCGGTAAGCGGAGCACCTTAAAACAATTGCTGAATGTGGTTGTGGTGATGAAGGTGAGGAGAGCTAGGAAACATCAGCCTCAACTGGTCAAATCATGGTGGAAGGTGAGGGAGAAGAGGGTGACATCCTCACGCAAAGCAGCCCTGTCCCCAGCAGTGTGCCAGAATCACCCACATCAGCTACCTCTAAATGACACAGCAAAACTTGGAGTTAGATGGAGACACCACAGCATGTGGTACTGCACCACAATGCACATTGACCCTAATACCACCTACATCTTAAAAGTCCCCTTCGTCAGTGATCCAACAAAAGAAGAAAATCCAGGTTACAATTACTGCCATGTTAAGGCAACAAGGAGCCCTACGACCGCAACTGCCCAATGGCACATTTGTACAATGGGAACCTGGCAAAAATGCAGGAGCCGCACCTCCTCCCTTTTTCTTTTGTGCAAGAAGTGGGATTCTTAAAGTTTGTGGGGGCCATCTATCTAAAATGGAAGGTTCCAAGTAGGACCTATTTTGCCAGAGTTGCTGTTCCAGTGCTGCACCACGATGTGCTGCAAATGTTTGGATAAGCTTTGCAGCAAAGTGTTGTCCACACTATCCACCTGATGACAAAAATGTGTACCAGCTTTCAGGCCATGGATTTTATGTGCATCACTGCACACTGGATCTCTTTTGTGGGGGCAAAGCAAAAACTATGTTCAGATCTTGGCCCTGAAGAAAGTTTTGGGAGCATTTGGTGGCTTGCAACAGTGACCATGTTCACCATGGAGAAATCACAAACAGCTGCAAACATCTTGGAGGAATTTAATATCAAAGTGATTGAATGGCTGTGACCAAGAGGTCTCCAAGTCGGACAATGATAGTAACATAGTCATGGCAGACAGCAGCTATTTCAGGGTCCTGTGATTGGTGCCCTGCATCAACCTGGTTGTGCAAAACCTTCTAAAAAAAGAAGACATTGGGACAAATTCACAAAGGTAAACTCACTCTTTTGGTCTAATTTTAGACCAAAGTGTAAGTTTATAATTTTCAGGTAATCACAATGGTAAGTTACGAGTAGTGTCTTTACGTCCACACTTGGGACAGATTATCTGCACTCTGGGGGGATCATCTGCACTCAGGCAGATCATTCAATATGGGGCTAGAATCATTGTAATTACATGCACCTGCACACAATTAATGCCACCTGCAACCCTGCACCAAAATTCAGAAAAAAGCAACCCACGAGCAAGGTTTGGGTTTCTCAACAACAACACTGCCTCTCCCTGCTCTGCCTCTATAGAATCCATGCCACCTACAAGGAAGAAGAAGAACTACATGAGGAGGAGAGCACCATGACTCTCCAACATATCATCAGGAACTACAAGAGGCTGCATGGTCTCCCACCTAACAGCAACATTTCCACACAGAAGGCAGCCCTATGGCAGCAGTTGGCCTGCATTGGTGTAGGACTTCCGTACAATCAATGACATCAAAAATAAGTTGTCGGATGAGAAGAGGAGGGTGACGGAGAAGTACACCAGAACAGACATGGCCTGAGCTCATCCTGTGTATTAACTGGAGCCCGCCTCCAACTCACTCCACTTAGGAGGGATGTCCTCTCATACATTGACACCTACCTGTTCCATGGGCTGCCTGTGAGTAATGCCATCAATGTGGTGCCAGGTAATATGTGATTATACTAAGAATGACACCAAATAGAAAATGTCAGCAATGTCAGTGAAACCCCACAAATGTGACAATTAATGTGGTGCCAAGTATGTGCAATCTGCATGGTGAGTCAAACCCTCATGTGTCTCAGCTGGTCTATTGCACTACAAGTCCTGGAATCCTTTGTGAAAGCAATTGCAATTTCCAATTCCCCAGTCCCAAAAAGTGGCCCATCACTACTGCTTCATCCACGTAACACCAGTAAATGGCAATAGATAATGTCCCTCATTCACTTACCACTGAGGTTGGCATGTATATGCAATAATTTAAAAATGTGACAGGTTGCACATATTCAAATGCGGTTGTGTCTGTTGACCTTTCCCTTTTGTTGCCACATAGAGCCAGACTACAGTCACACACTGAAGCTGAGGTCCCAACATCATCAGGGAGGCAACATCACAGAGCACAACAACCCATACCATTAACACAAACTGTAACCATTCAACTCACAGATACATTACATGGAATCTATAAACTGTACCAAACCTGTTAAATGAACTAAGTAATGTTGTGTATCACATATGCTGACTAGTATGTATACGAAAAACACACATATCATTGTAGGCATTGTGACGGTTTCCCGAAATCCATAGCCAACAGGGACCTTTGCAACAAGTATGGGTGTGACATATGGTCAGGCACCACAGACTGGGCAGATGTCAGACACTGGTAAGGATACACAAAAATGACAATACCAAATGTTCATGCTCCTAAACTGTGGTTGAAATGTCAGCAGCATTTGTTGTCTGTCTAATATCACTGTTGCACTCATCTCCATATGCTCACATATGGGTCATAACTGTCTACAACATCATAACATTTTGGCCAATGAAAGGCCAACTCAAAATGTATGTGTATAGTACTACCTCGGGGTTCATCTTAGTCTTCATGTAGGTGGATTTTGTGTAGGCCTGTGCAGCAAGTTTATCTTACATGGCATTATCACTCACCTCAGAAGGTTTAAGGTGTCAGTGCCTCCCCAGGTTTATATGGTTCTTTCACTCTGGTGAAGTGTCACAATCCATAGGTGTTGTGTGGAAATACCCACCCTCCACCCACCATGGAATACCACTCAGGTGTAGAGTAAGGCAATACAGTGATTTGTCCAGCCTTGACACACTCCATAGGCAGGAGGCCATTCCAAATCATGCAACTTGGCTTGCTGTGCCTTCATAGATATGATGTACTAGTGGGTGCAGCTGGAGTACAAAGGGTGATGCTCTGGTGCATTAAGGGGCACATACATATGTCCCCAGGCCTCTCAGAGACAGTAGTCACAACTTCTTTGTAAGTCCATGACATGGAATCTTGCTGACCAAATCCCCGGAACCAATAGCCACAGTAATGGTGTGGATGAGGGGTGTGCTGATACCAGCAGGCTTGTTTTGGGGAGTTTGGTTATAGCAGGTAAGGTGGGTGTAGAGGACGTGAGGCCTATACATCTAGTGGGTGAACTGCACAACATGAAACTAGTAAGGGTGGTGATCACCCCAGCTTATCCACCTGACCAAATTATGTGATCACAGACCAATGTTTATTTCACTTTGCCTCCTCTTCCCCATAATTACAAATGAGTTAACTTCCGAATACATGACCTCAGGGTGTGTGCTTTACATAACTGTATACAGTGTCAGGTGAAATAGACCATGATGTTGTTCATTGGGAACACAGGCCAGAGGAAGGGTGCACATCAAAAATGGCTGACCTCCTAGTCCTCAATGGGCAATGTTGTCCTGTTTGGGGGGGGGGGACGCATACCTTTGTTGATAATTGTGTAATCAAGCATGTACTCTGCAATACACTGACATAATCTGTTGTGCAAAGATGAACCACCTCACCTTGTTGTGAAAGACCCCTTTACAACTTAGCAGATACCACATCATACCTAGGATGCGTGATGCACCTTGAAATGGAGGTGTCTCCAAAGCTAGGCAGTGCAGGACACCCTAGTTGTTTTTTGTTCTGTAGCTCTCAGTGAACATCAAAACATGTTTGCCTGTAAGTGTGATTCCTGTTTGATATGAGAGCTATCTGTAACTGGCAGATCACTGGTCCATACCTCTGATAGGTACATGTAAATTTGTCACCATCATCCTTATCATTTAGTTAGGGATATGCATGCTGCTGCCAGGACTACTTCAGTGACACCAGATTAGGAGGCATCCTAACTGCAGCAGTCAGACCTACTTTCACCCATCTGTCAGGTAAGTGTGCCATGTAGTGTTGTAGGTTATTGATACCCTACCCATGTACAACTATTGAATCCTTGTGGAAGGGGAGTGAGCAGGTGTTGCTACTTTAGCATGGCATATGAAGTTGGTGTGTAAAATGTACCCAACATAATCAGTGATGTGTGTGCCAAGTATGTTTTTTCACATATAAATCAAGCAGGATATTAAATATGGTGCCACTTCCTTCACACGCTACTGGATCAAGGACCATATCTTCTGCAAAACACTCAAGGAGCCTTGTCCAGCAGCTGACATCATGGGGGACCTCAGTCCCACACGGAGCTGTGGTTGGAACTAGTGAGTTTGCTTTTGCATTTCACACCTGCAATGAACACCTCATGCCACCATGAGAGCTATCACGTGTAGGGGTACACAAACCTGGTCACATGTGGAACGTGTTGATGTGAAGAGAATTTGACTCAATCCCTGTGTTGCACTGCATTATATTGCAAGGCAAATACTTAACCTGTTGCAACCTCTGTCTCACAGGTGGTGGGGACGATGGGCCATCTACCAGTGGCAGGTGCCGGGCAGTCCGAAGGGAGGACCTGGCTTGGCAGTTCAGGCTGGACGTTTCCCATTGAAAGCAGGGTCAAGACTGATTTCCACATGGCTGGGTCCATGGTAGCAAAAGAACGATGGACTTAGGCCCAGATCTCTGTACTGTGGGTGAATGTTTGACATTGTTCAGCATTCTGTCCATCACTTGTTCTTTATTTCAGTCCGAAGGGAGAACCCACTCTTCTTCCAAGCTGCCTTGCAAGCAGCCAGAAAAGTACAGGAGGAGGAGGACGAAGTAGAGGAGGATGAAAGTCAGGGACTGATTCCAAAAGATGTAGTGGCCGATCCCCTGAGCACTTATGTTGGCTCACCCATAATACTATCAAAGCCCTCATCTGCTCTGGTCATCATGGTACATCCTCCTACATCTCCTAAGATTGCCCATTCCTCACAACCCATCAAGTGACAATCACTTCCTCACAGCCCTCACGTCAAGGCCAGACGTGTGGGTTCCCTTACACACTCCTACTTTGATAGTGTCTCCCAGGCCTCCTCTGGAACATCTGAGGTACATGCAAGCCCTGGTGAGGAACAGGTAGCCCCTAGGCACAAATCTTCTCTTCACAACCTCCCATTTGCCACCCCAACCCTGCTGGTGGACCCTGCAGGTTACATCCGATGCCGTCTCAGATGGAGAGGGCTGGCAGCTATTCATGGTTGAGAGAGGGAGGAAAATTTCTTCCAAGAGCAGTCTGATGTGAGGCAGGACATATGTGTCATAGGGGCTACACCGTCTGACATGTCTGCCTCACTATAGGACCAGTGACAACTCTCACAGTTGGTGCACAGAAAGACCCAAGTGTTGGAGAGGATGGATGCATCTTGGAAAGACATGGGAAAGAGGCTTGGTGACATCATGGCCATACAGAGGGAAGAGAGTGCAATATGCAAAGCATTGGTTATGAGGATGAAGGAGGGGATACTCAAAATGATACAAATTTAGCCTTCACAGCCAATGCATGGAGGGGAGCAAACACATCTAACTGCATTATCTCACCCCAAGGCCCTGCTAAGGGCCCTGCACACGGCCCCCAACGATTGATGATGAATATACACCCCTTGCACATGTCCCCCACTGCACAGTCACGTCTTCCCCCTATACATGCACCACCACTCCCTGTTTAGGACCCACTGTCCAGGATGCACCCACCATGTACAGGACCTACCACCCCTGTCGAGGATGTTGTTTTTTAATCCATCCTGTACAGGACCCACCACTCCCTGTCCAGGATGCGCCTCCCTGTCCAAGACCGACTACCCACTGTCCAGGATACACCCCCTCGTACAGGACCCACTACCCCCTGACCAGGATGCACCCCTCATCCAGGACTCATCACCCCCTCTCCAGGATGTAGCCCCTATACAGGACCCACCATCCCCTGTCCAGTATGCACCCCCCAATGCAGGACCCAACACCCCCTGTTCAAGATGCATCCCCCTGTACATGATCCACCACTCCCTGTCAAGGATGCACCTTCCCCACACAGGAACCACACCAACCTGCACCGACGAAGCCCAGGAAACACCCAACATCACCACCAAAATTAAGAAGGCACAAAGGAGATCCCCTTTGAGCACAGTTATACTTTTGCACGAAAACAATGTAAATAACATACTTAATCCACATTTAAATTGAGTTGAGTAGTAGTTGAGGAATGTCATTTGCTCAATGTGATTGTAGGCCACATCTGTTGACAAACATTGTGAAGACCTGTCCAATAGCAGAATCAACAGTATACAAAAGTATCATAGTAGAGGCACTACTAAACCACTGCAGACATATACTTCCATACTTTGATTCCAGCAAATACAATTACCAACAAGACACAGTGATTTTCTTTTTCTTTTTTAATGATAAATGAATGGAATAACATTACAAAATGTCCATTGGGAAGGGTGAAACAAAATCAAATCACGTACTTTATTCAGAATGAGTAGGGGACTTGGAGGGGGTGGGCCAAAAAACATAAAACACATCAGGAAATATCTGTGTAAACAGTCTATTTACAAGGGCAAAAGCAAATGTCCACTCAACATAAATTGTCCATGTCATCCTGGTCATCTTCCTTTTTGATAATCACAAGTTCCTCTGCCTGTGTGGCCTCCTCCTGGCTGGTGGTAGAGAACCTGACACCCCACAGGAATGGGACACACAAGGGGTACAAGAAGAAACAGAGTTGGCGGATGAACACGGAAACAGATGTAAGGTGGTATGGGTGGGATACTGGGACAGAGCAGCTATAATGGCTGCACCTAAAGAAGTGACAATGGCATTAGTGGCAGAAAGGGCACATGCATTCTCCTCTTGGGAGATACGCAGTTCCTCAAGGATCTGCTGTTGGAGCTGAGACGAGATGCAATGCTCACCCTCAGATGCCATCATCCCTTCCTGGGATTCACACTAGGAGTGACAAACAGGGAGGGGTTGGGTAGCATATGAGGGATGTGGGATGTTGGGGACAGGGAGGCTCCTCCGTGCACTGAGGCAGACACCTGGAGGGGGACTAGCGACAGTGAGTGAAGCTGTTGCCCCAATATACTGGGGCAGGCTCAGATGTAAATTCCGCTTGCATGAGTGACACCTCTGGCAGGTCCAGTTCTTCACTCTGAGGGGGAGGGTTCAAATCCTCCCATTCCCGTCCAGAGGTATCCAGTTCATTGCCCCCCTATAGTGTCTGCAGATTCCATCATGTTTGTAGCTGAAGTTGTGTTCGTCCGGGTGGGAGTATTACCCCAGCCTGAAGATGTTTGAGGTCCCTCCTCATCCTCTTTCTATTTTGTTGAAAACAAAGGCCGTGTCTGCTGACATCCCAAGAATACCCTTCCCTGTTTGTGGCCCTCTCTCTGGTGTTTTTGGCCAGCCAGGTCTACTGAAATAAAAGTGAGAACATTATGTAGCAAGTGTATAGATCAGGGCATAGCACATAAGTACATGAAGCAAGTGCTGACTTTGCCCTCCTTGGGTCTCACTAACTTATTATAGATTGCTTGGATCCCAAATGTATGCATACCATCACTGTAATGTCTTGACATTACTCAGACATTGACATCTGACACAATTGTGGGGTGCATACACTCCTGTAGTGACACAGCCTCTCCTTCAGCATCATTGCAATACTAACGGCCAATTCACTAAGGTTTACAAAGATAGTTGTTGTGAACTTATATTAACTGTCTGAGTTTACCTTTATCTATTGGGCCCAGGGTCCCCTGTCCTAGCTACATAGTTATCTTCCTAAGGTCAATCTACATGTGGAGATGGGGCAGAGTCTAGATGGATCTGTCCACACCTAATCATGTATCTATGTTCATTCTGTAATGTGTAGACCGGATAGTCTTACAGTGACTATTGCATGTCAACTGATGTGTGGCATGGTCTGACTCCACAGAAATGCTTGAATGGGTTATGACCTTTGCTAGGTTGTGGCTCCATGTTTTTGAGGATCCTTGACAACATCAATCAATTTACATGACAGGTGCCACATTTTGCATGCCAACACTGCCTGTTGGTGCTGTTCACCATTTGTCACATGTGCATAGTTGGTACTGCTAGCTAGATGTTACATGTGAAATATGTGTCACTGTTGTGGAGATGTGTGCATTTGATTTCCCTTGGAAATGGTGGCACCATTTTGTGTGAGTCAAGTATCCCATAGTCAGCCCTTACTCCAAGATGCATGAAAAGACACTTTACACTGACCAAAAACACCCAGAAAGCATGCATGATACACATCCAACACCCAAAAAACATTTTGATCCCACACTGGAAGTTGTCTGGCCCATCCCTTTGCCCTTGCAGCCAGCAGTGATAAGGCCTTTGGATCAGCAATCGTGGTGTTACCATTGTATTTCTTCCGCCAAATGCCCAAGTGAGGCCCATTGCCCCAGTGGTGTTCAGGACACTACAAGTTCCAGGATGCACCCTGGTCAGTGCACCCAGTGGGCTCCAATGAGACATTGACCTTATGACTAGTGCTGCAAGTGCTCAGATTGTGTACACGATGACATGAGAGACACGATGGTACCGCTCAGTCACCACTCATATCATACTGACAGACACAGGATGCAGCTCAGGCACTTACCATGTCTCTACTGCTCCAACTCCTCCAGCTGGGCTTGGAGGGAGGGCCAGGCTGTCGTCCGGACTCTCCTGTGTAGTGGCATCAGGTGGGGCTGATTCACATGGGTCTGGTAGCACTGGCCCAATAGTTCCTGGGCCCTCAATTGGGTTTTCAGACCCTCCCAGTGCTTGCACCATGTCCTGGCCTGCTGGTGGTACACACCAATTGCACTGCAGCACTGGCAAGACCAAAGACGGATGCCCCCTGTATTGCTCAGCTGGTCCTCCAGACCCTCATAAAGTTTAGGGTAATTGTCTAGCACCCCCAGCTAAAATTTCCAATTCCCATTCACTGAAGTGGGGTGCCCTCTCATCAACTCCCTCAGCCATGTTGGTGGCAGTAGGGTTCACCCAGCATCAGGATGACAGAGGATGCTATCTCTAGTTGGAATGACTCAGTATGGCAATAAAATGGCTGCCTGCAACTTCCTTTCTTCGTCTTCCTGCCTTGCATTTCCTCTGTGTCATTGCCTGTTGAAAATCATTAGGTTCTAGCCCATCCCCGGATTGTACTCCCGAGTAGGGGTCATCCATACCCAGAGCATACGCTCCACTTGCAGAGTGGAGGATTCACTTGTGGGGCACATGATCTGCATGTGGGTCCCACCAGAGCAGAAAAAAAGACAAGTGTGACTTATGCACACATGGGTATGAAGGGCAGGAATACTAAGGGAGAAATGGAAGGTTTTTTTATATACACTCTACACTACAGCACTTCCCAGCACAGTTTGGTCCTTTGCATTGCATTACGGTATATGTGGTCAACATATCTTGCTTACATCTAAGTAGACTGCACTGTATCACCAAAGTAGGCACAGATAGTGGTGTCAGTCCCTGGACACATTGTGCCAAGTACACCCAGCGCCAGAGGTACATAGCAAGACTGGGAACCCATAGCAGCACTGGCAAGTTTGTCACTCCAGCCCCAACACAGAGACAGTAAACGCAAGTGTGTGGATCCTGAAGGATTGCCGCTTTGTAACTGGGGGCACAAATGGCTGTGCCAGTTCTGGACCTAAACATAGTACTGAGAACTGCCCACACCCCTCCAGCCACCCTGGAAAATGCACAATAACCGTCCTGGCCAGTCTGGTCATGCCCTCGACCTACGCACTTGTACAGACACTTGGGGCACAATCTTCACAATGAGAATTCCAAGTAAGGGAGCCCATTGTGACTCAGGCTCAAAACTGTGTTTTAGAATCTCATTCATCATCATTAGTGAACAGCACTCCAAATTTGCTTCAATATATGGAGGGGCTGAAATCAATTTCATGTTCAGTCAGAGTCAGCCTCATCTCCAAGCAGGATCCCCTACCATCCTGCTGCACTGTTTAACCAACCTCACTCAACATGTCTGGAGGAACTGTGGATGAGGCACCCACAAAGTCAGTGATACTGATATGGACATACACACTAAGAGGGCATTTTCTAGGTAGCCCCAATATTATGTGGGCCCAGGGAAACAAATGCATACTGCTGTCCACTATTATAACTGGGGCATGATTGTACAGTGGACACACTTTCTCTGTCTGCACCACGACGGAGCTAAAAAAAGGTGCAGTGTGAGAAAGTGAGCCCCAAAACAATGAATGCAGTGCCCCCAGGGCAGCCACACACTCAACGTGCCCTGGGTGCAGCCCAGTCATGTTGACAAATGAGGTGTTGTACAGCAGCTGCTCCATGTAGCAATGTATAGATGTCATCCAGCATGCACATTCGAAGGGGAATTAGAGATGCCTTTGCAGACAGGTGCAGTGGGTGACTAGACCCACCTGCAAAGGTATGTCTGTGGGGTCTGTAGGACCAGTTGTTTCCCCTACAGGGGGCTCCCATCAGGGTATGCAATGACAGTGGGCCACCTTTTTATGTGGCACACTTTCAGTGCACCGCCTAACAGCTGCTTTGCCTCTGTACTCACATCTATTCTGTGCCATGGCAGCAGTGGCAAACGTTTTCCCATCATTAGCACAGGGCTTTATCCCTATTCCAATGAGTGTACGCCCACTGGTGCTATTGCAGGGACCATGTTTCCAGCAGCACCATCTGTTTTGCAGAATGGGCAGCATGAGAATCTGCTGGCATCTCTCCACTACATATGTGCCTTGGGGGTGTGGTTGCACATTCATGTGGCATATCTTAGGGCACTTTGCAGGCGACAGTAAATGGAGTGTATTCCCGGCATGCTGCAGGGTAGTGTGTCTTGTTACCTGCAATAGTCTGAGATTTACCTTTGGAGCAGGGTATGTGTTAGAATACCATTACCTGCACAGATAGTGGCAGCCACTCCATCTCATACGTCTCTCAAGATGCCTGTTGGTTTGACAGGAGACAGTGACATGTCATCACAGGATAACATGAGACCTGCATGTGTGATTCATTCTCCATTACACACAATACAAAATGGCTACAGATTTTGAATGTGACCAGTAGGTGTTAGTCTGATTCCTGAGGAAGACTGTTTGTGATCATGAAGCCCTGCAAAATGTACCTGGTCCATTCATGATGTGCTGGTCTGGGCCGGATGATCTTTATGTATTCTGGGTCTTGTAGTCTTTGTCATTCCATAGAGAAACAGGGACAAAAAGCCCAGTCCCCTTTATAATTCACCACAGGCCTGGAGTGGCACATCCCATGTGCAACAGCCAAATAGGTCAGCTATGAACATGGACTATCCATGTCTGACCACTGGTCCACTTGTTTCATGGTGTATCTATGCCATACATATGGCCACAACACTGTAGGATTTGTCACACACACACATACAAGGGGCCTATTTCGCAAGGGGTTTCTGCCCCTAGAGGCCATACAGTTGAACGTGATTCAATGCACTTGGGGCAGGATCACTACAATGTGAAATCTCAAAGCAGGAACTTCCCCTTGGTTAAAGGTACTCCCCTTCTGATGTGGCACCTTCACCCTAATAGGCAAGGTATTTTGTGAAACAAAGCCCTCTTGTGTCACTGTCCAGGGAGGTCTCATACTTGCAGACATTTAATCCCCAGAGTCAATAAAACCCTAAAAGACGCTGTCCACGCTAGTCCCTGACATGTGCACATGATGTAGTGCATGGCCAATCTTTTGACTCCTGGCACTGCTATTGCACACAGATATCATGTTAGGCTTACAAATTAGTCTCAGGGTGGCATATGTGGACAGAGGGTTAAAAGTCCACCAATCTTCATTGACAACAGACTGCAAACCACATGAAAGCCATGACACATCATGTTGCTCAGGTGAAGAAATTGTTCCCAGCTGGTCACTCACCTGTATACCCCGCCCTCAGTTTTGTACAATGGCCCAGTTACCCAGGCTCAGACCTAGCCGAGGCTCCAGAGGTATGTGTAAATCATGATTTATTGCTATGTTGTGCAAAGCACAGCAGGTTACTATGATCTTGCACACAACTTGAGGAGAATACAGCAGCAGCCCCCCGTATGGTTAAGACATCTGAATCTTAACTTCAGGAGCCCAAAACTGCACTCAATGATGGCTCGTGTACATCTGTGTGCCCTATAGTACTTCTGCTGAGATACAATGGTTGCACGTCTGTATGCTGTGAGGAGATGAGGGGAGAGTGCATATGCAGCATCAATTGAGGAAGGAAAAGGAGTAATATTTGTCAGTGTCCCTCATGTATCTGTACAGTACATGCTGTATGAAATGGTACACACTGTGTCTGTTGGGGACATGTCTGGGGCATGAGGATTAGTGTTGTTGAATGGTTGTGCACATGTACAAACACAAATATACATATCATACTTGTGTGGTGCTTGGTATTTACCCAGTAGCCACATGTTGCCAAATCCTCCAAATGCCATCCACCAGGCAAGAAGTGACCAGTGGAATTCATACCTGTTATGGTTACTGCCTGGGAACACTTCAAGCACATCAATAAATTTACCATTTGCATCACAGACACCCTGCATGTTGATGGAGTGTCAGTGGTATCTGTTGCAGAAGATGCATGCATTGTACTGAGGAAGCTGTAGAGCCACATGAGTGCAATCAATTGCACCTTGCAGATGTGGAAAGCAGGAAGTGAAGTACAAGCCCTAGCTACCCTTTTCTTTCTGGCCAGTGTGTGGGGCATTAATATGTGGCAATGGGCTCTCCAATTGGTGCATTTCAGTACCTGATGCAGGCATCGGGACTGGGTTGCCTGGGAGATGCCAACAAGGTCACCATAATCCCTCTGGAATGGAGAGCTGATAGGATCTTGACATAGGCTGGGATGGTGTGGGAGCAGCAGGTCACAGAGTCAAGATCCTGATCCCTCTCACAAACCATTTCCAAGATGACATCAGGCGGAAAATGGTATCTAGCCATGACTTCTTGACTGGACATCTCAAAGAGATTGGTCCTTTATCTGAAGATCCTCTCTACTCTCTTCCTCCTCTTCATTCTCCTCAAATAATACTGTTGCATAGCAAGTGGCAAACCAGACACACATTCAACAACATGTTGAAAGGTCTGAAAGGGATTGTTTGTGTCAGGTTTGCTTTTAAGTGTGCAGCAACGCTGGGATAGGGTGTGGGCTGAGGGGTTTCTGCTGGGAAGATGAATGGTGGGCACTTACACAGATGTGTCAGTATGCATTTTTGCCCTGTCCAAGTGTGAATGAACAACCCCAAGTGCGGTTGATCACCCCCAACTGTGGATGATCCACCTAGAGTGTTGATAATCTGCCCTGAGAGCAGACGTAAATATACTACTCGCAGCTTACCTTTTTGAATACCTAAAAGTGGTAAACTTAGACGAAAAGTCTAAGTTTACCTTTGTGAATCGAGCCCCATAGTCATCAACATATTGACCACCTTCAGGTGAATTTTCACTCATTTCAGCCACTCTTTTAAAGCTCCAATACAGTTGCAGACAGAGTACCGATGAAAGCCCTGATAAAGGAGGTGCCAACACGTTGGGTCTCAACCTATTATATTGCAATGTCTGTTTGAGCAGTACTGACAGATCAATGGCTATGTCAATCAAAATGGAGCTGATGTAATTGGGAAATCTATGAGCATGGATACGGACAAATGGTGTCTAGTCAAATGTCTGACACAGATGCTGCTCCTCTTTGAGGTTTTCATTCTGGAAGTTAGCAAGGAGGACAGCACAATAGGCCAAGTTATCCCTTTGTTGCATCTGCTCAGAGGTGTGAAGGAAAACCCAGAAGCGCATGCCTTCATTGAGAGCCTAATCTTTTGCTTGGCTTGTAATAAAAGCCGCAAAATGACATTATCTCATCCCAGAATACATCTGTGCCACCCTACTTGATTCACGCTACACAAATTCCTCTTTCATTCCTTTTTCTGAAGGGGATGTTTCACAATACAAGAGGTGGATGGTGGAGCAAGTCAGAGAGCTGGAAGAAGACCAGTTGGAACTTAGAGCCCCACTCTGCAGTTCTGGGGTGCTCCCTTCAACTTCCATAGAGGGCAGTCTTGTCTCACAGCAGCTAACACCAGCAACGAGAACACCAGCAACAACAGCATCAGAAAACCCAACCTCTGCATTGGCTTGGTTTCAATTGGCAGGTCTTAAGTCCAGTGTAGAGGTGAAGGCAAAAGAGGTCAAGCAAGTGGCAGCACCAATGATACTTCAGAGGATGTTCCAGCAGTATCTTGATGACCAAAAAGAGGTGTATGTGGATCAAAACCAATTGGTGTATTGGTATGGGAAGATGCGCCAATGACCAGAGCTCAGGAGGCTAGGAATGAAGTATCTGGCTTCTGGTGCAGTTGGTACAGTGAGAATGACCAGTCTCTCACCTCAATACATGGAGAGATAAACTGGGATCAAAATGAACCAGCATTTTATACCATCTGATTACACTGTTGCCAAAGCACCACAGGAGGAGGAAGAGGATGATTAGGCAGAATCAAGTATGTTTACTGACCAACTTCTGGGTGAACAACCTGAGTTTGAGAACAAACTCTACTTCCCCGACTGAGTATGCCAGTGCCACCTTAGAACTTTTCATCATTTCTTGTTGAACTTCTTTCTTTGTTTAAAAAAGAATGCTAGCGGAACATTATGTTTGTGTTGGATTTATGCTGCCCCTCCATTTTATTTTGTCAAATATTATTATATAGCCAAGTTGGAGTTGGACATTGTGCAGAGAAGAAGCTTCCACATTCCCTTCAGGACATTAGAGATGATGCCTGCCTCCCTCACATTCTATTGCCTAGCCTTTTCTTTTAAATGCCCCAGAGGATGATTGATTAAAAGACTGACAGTGCCAATGCTAAATTCCAGTTGTATTGCTATTTGGTACAGATGGAGGAGATAATACTTTGTTCAACCACGTGCTTGGATGAGGAGTGGTAACTACTAACTGTTGTACCAATGAGAGGTAATATATTGTGTGATTGTGAGTGATGATTGATGATGTATGTGGTGGCTGACAGTGAGGGAGGGAGTTCAACAAATTTGGAAACTTGATTCTGATGATTTGCAATGTTTGGGGCTGAGGGGTGATCATTTTACAAACTTAGTGAAATGTACCCACAAGGCCCACTCCTTCTTTCTGGTTTCTGAGACCAGGCCAGTCACTTTAGTTACCAAACACAAATCTACACATAATAGTCCAGTTCTGTTTCTATATCTGTTCTTCAACAGCAGTGCACTTGACTACACAGGTCTACCTCACTCGGTGTGAGACTGGGACAGAGTTCCTCAGAAATAAGAGGAGGAGAATGGAAGGGCTCAGGAGGGGACTACCTCAACAGCTAGAAAGTTATCGACTTCAAAGAGAAACCATGATGATGGCAAAGACTCTGAGGCCTTTTACTCACCCAGCTCTGTGGACCGGAGTGACGTGCATTGTTGGGAAATGCTGCTGAGTATGTTTTCTGCATTGCTGGGTCAAACGTCAAACTCCTCTTATGTTCTTGCTCTGAAGTTGATATTACTAGTTTTTATTATCATATCAGGTATTCTTTAATGTGCGTCAAATACTGTCATCGTGGTAGTCTGCTCACAGTCTAAGTTATGATATATTATTACCCACTAACCTTCAGTTTTCTTTCAATCTAGTTGACAGTGATAGATAACCCTTTGATTAATCCTGGAGTTGGAGTTCACCTAGGTGGGAGTAGTACCTTCTTTCTTCTCTATTAGTGCACTAGCCTGTACTATTATTATCTACCACCCCCTTAAGATGGTACCTTGCGGAAAAACCCTGCAGTAAGAAGACCTCTTTGCTTTATCTATTCAGGTATGAGAAGAGTTATGGTATGAATGTAACCTGTTTAGTTAGTAATTAACTCCTACTGAAGAAGTTGTTTGTGTGTATCTAGTATTTTGTATTTTTTTGTGGGCAAAATAGGAAATGTCAACCATTCCCTACTGGTTAATATAGTTGCATAGGGCAGTAGTGCAAGGGTATAAGTAAACGACATACACTTTTTTTAGCAGATTTAGAAAATAGGCTACACTAAAAGACAGCAGTGCAAACTAAAACACCAAAATAAACATTTGAGACATAAATCTAGTAAAATTAATCATCTTCTTTTTATTTTTAACATATGCAAAAACCTACCGGTTCCACCCACAACAGGCCCACCCCTCTCCCCAAACAAATAGCCCCATTCCTGAAATGTCCAACTAAAGTCCAAGGTGAAACTAAGTCCCAACTCCCTCGCCGCCCACAACAGGTCCCTCCCACCAAAACAAAAAAATTAAAAAAGGTCTTAGAAGAAGGCATTTTTCATCTGGGTCTGGAGCTGGACAAGGCTCTGCTCTGTGATCCCTGACCAGCTTTCAATGCGATTGAGTTGCTGCAGGACACAGACATTGAATAACCTGTCTGAGCGTGAGGGGGTGGCAGCCGGGACAGTCAGGGACCCTGACCGCTGGCTATGCTGCCAGTAATGTAATAGCCGAGAGGCTGGAGGCTGGCACTGGCATGCTGCTGGGCTGGGTCCTTGGTCCGAGGTAGCTATTTAGGTCTCTTCTTCCTCCAGGACCACCAGCTGCAGGTATTTGGCCTGGACGTTCTCCAGCCTCTGCTGCCTCAGATGGACGACAGTCTCCTGCCTGGCTGGTAGTCGCCCAGCAGGAGAAGCTATATTGAGAAACAGAAAAATAGAAAAGAAAAGTTTTAAACAATGCTCTGAACAAAAACGTCTTCAAAAGTGTGTAGTGGGTGGCACAGTAGCACTACATAGCTGGGGTCCTAGGAACTTTGGAATTTGATATGATTATGATTAGGAGAGTCACATGGCCAATTCTATTTGTTTACCCACACATGCCTCACATAAAAAGCACTGACTGTCTGGTAGAAATAATTTAAGGCAGAATAACACCAGATTAAAAAAACAGTGATTCATTTTTTTCTTTTAAAGAATTTTCTAGTAACTAAACAAACACTTATAGTGGAAAAAATAAAAAATAATTATCTCTCATTTGTGGGTGAGGCATTATGCACTATGGAGTGCAAGTTTTTGTGCCAAATTTATAGAGACATGCCAGCCAGCGCAATGTGTACTTTACTACTGTCTGCAGCTAGGAAAGCTGTAGGTGACCATTATCTGTCTTTAATTCCAATGGCCCTGCTCTTTCCCAAAAGTCTTTCACGTAGTTTCTACCCTGACTCCAAAGATTCAGATGAATAAATAAGATACGTCACACATGTCATGTACAAAGTGCAAATATATTATTTATCCTAGCTGTCATAATTAGACAGGGAGGAAAACGATGCACTGCACTACAGGGAAAGGAACGGGCTATAGAGATTGTATTTGACTCGTTCATCACAGATTATCCCTAATACCAAACTTGAAATCTAAATGGGCACTTACTAGTCCCACTTTACTCCCTGGCCTTGCCCAGTGCCACAAATTCTTTCCAACAAATTAATTTGCTGGGCAGTAAAGAAAGGAAACTTGACTTACTCTACTGCAGAGTATGGCAGAGGGCTTAGGCAGGTAGGTAGACCTTTTGCTATAGAATAGATGGGTGTCAACAATCACCTATTCATTTTGTGCCTAAGCTTTGGCTTATTCAGTCACTTTGTAGACAAAAGTGTAAAGGGAGAAATCTGAACAGGCGTAAAATAAATCTCTTAAGTGAAGCCATGAAATATATTTTGGAAACACTTCACATAGCCATAAAAATGTGGCACACACCAAGAATGGAATTTTTAGTTTGTTTGGTAGACTGGTACAGAAGAACCTAGGAAAGAATAAATGAGTAAAGTATTAAGAGGTGACTGGGTGGGCAAATGGAAAATAACACACCTGTGTTTGGTTTGCACTGCACACAAGATTTTGTAAATGACACATTAACTGAAGCAGGATCATATTGCACAGCCAACACTGGCACAAATTGAACTATACTGCACTTCCTTGTTCATGGGTGGCAAAATTCCGTGGACAGGGTTGATGAATGATGGTGATGGTTGGGATACATATCTGCCTCGTTTAACAAATACGGCGAGTCTAGGGAAAGAATACAAATTAAAATACCCTGCACTTTAAACCATAGCTTTCACAACCATTAAGCATAAAGTAAGCAAAGTAAGTAAGCAGCATGCCCTGCTAAAGAAGAGATCCCCTGTTTATTTATCCAGGCAATTACTCAATCATCCTTTCTTTTTTCCTATCATATTCACCCATAGCCACCATGATTCAAACTTTACTTTCTGTCTTCCAGTCCTTCATCAAAATTCACAATCCATTATCCATCCATAAAGTATTGACTGTCCATCCTTTCTTTCAATCGTTATTTCACCCATCCATCTATTTGCCCAATACTCCCCCACGCATTCTTTCCTTTCGCTCATTTCCCCTATAACCTTTTAACCTTCAGTTTGTTCCCGTTTCCATCAAGCCATCATTTTTTGGGTACCTTATGTGTGCTTTTGCTGAGTTGCAGATAGAAGAGGCAATAAGCAACCCAATCACTTTATAGCTGTAACATGGGAGGTTCATGATCATGCTGCTTCCCTTGTAGCTAGAGAGTAATAGTAATTGTCAATAAGAAAGCAATGTGACTTACCACTGCCTGCCGTGGCTTCTCGTCCTGCTCCATCTGGTCTGGCTGCATAATTTGAGCCGGCTTTACTGGTGGTCGGTGTAGCTAGATAAAACATTATACAATTTTTAGATGTGAGGTAGGTACACTTCCCCTTAATTTCTTTAATCAAAAAAATGCTACCACAATACATTGTTACAGTTTGTTTAGCACTGCAGTATCTTCTAACAAAAATATCACTGTGCATTTTGTAGGTTCACAATGTTGTAAAAGCAAAGTAGTTAAGCCAGCCAAAAATTTTGCTTAATGGAGGGGCAGAACTATAGCCTGTGATGATGAGGTCTCGGAATCATTGAAGCACAATGAACGGGTGGAACACAAATTGTCAAGGAAAGAAAAAAAGATAATGCAGGGATAACAGGAATTAAGCAAAAATTGAATAGGGGAATTGGAAAAAAGGAGACAGTTTCAAAAAAAGTAAACATGGCAAAATTTAAAGAAGTATTATAGTGGGCAGAGGTAAAAGTTGGTGGAAATAATAAAAATATAAAATAATAGGGCCTGCTGGGATGAGCAATGCCCACAGCATTGGTGCTGTTGGTCAGCACCTCCCCAGCACCTGGAGGACAGGTCTCTGTGCTGCCCCTCTTCTTGCCCTTAGGTGCTGATATAAGAAATAAAGAAGATAAAACATAGATTAGTAGTATAGTTAATCTCCACAAAATTATTATAGCAGGCAAACACATTAACATTGTACTTATCTAAATCTGATTGCCTATGGTACTAGTATGATCGACTACAATTGAGTTGGCTATACTCCTAAAATGCCTATTTCAAATTTCCTTAACAAGAACTAAATTTGGAACTGATGCATTGCAATGAAGGATCATTGATTCTATTCTCATTAATCAACCCCCGTGAGAAGGACCACAACAGTCCCCCTTTTTGCAATGCATTGATGCGTTCTAGTATTACACATCACTGTGAAATTGCTTAGGACTGCATGGTATAGATAAAGAAAGTCACAAACAGTTCAAAAACACTAATATCACTAATTCGCTATGGAGACCAGAGGACAGAGGAGTATGCACTGCAATGGCTTGTCAAATAATCAGCCAAAGCGAGCACCGATGAGTACAATTAGGTAGCGCCAAGCACCTGCCTAGCTCAAAATGGATAACATAGTAATTTTCTGAACATAAACTAAAAGTAATTTACCTGAGTGTAAGCAGCATGCGACTCGGAAAAAAAGGATTGTAGAACACAAACACAACAAATATACACACCAAGCCCTGGAATCTCAATGCCCAGCAGGTTGAGCAGATCCTGCTCACCGTCAATGATGTCCACCCAGCAATGCATCAGCTGCTGGGTGGTGTACTGGACCTGGGTGGTACAACAGGCACAACCTAGTTGAACGCAGCCAGCACACCTGCAGCGGGTAACTGCTCCCAGGCCTCCTGCTCACCCCCAGCTTGAAGGTGAGGTGGCGCTGGACATGAAAAAACAAGTGCTGTCGCCTCCTCATCAATAAAGATGGGCCGAGGCTGCACCCCTTGGTGGCGCCACTACCCATAAGGCATGCAGCTGATGCTGGCTGTCTGGACGGGCTTAGCACTGCCGCTCCCTTGTTGGATGGCACAACCCTGCTCTGCCATGGTGGGTTGAAGAAGAAAAGAAATAGGAGGAGAAAGGAAGAAAGAAAATAAGTAAGGAGAAATTAAACAAAAACAAAAGAAGTCACAAAAAGCAGGAAAAAAAAAAAAGTAAAATAGTCAGCCACAAAAAGATAAAGTAATGCAACAAATAAAAATGAGGGCCAGAATAATTAGAAGGGTGTAGGATTGAAAAGATTAATAAAGGATGAAAAAAACAGGCCCAGCACCATAAGCAGAGTGAAAAACAAGATGGTCATGCACATGCAAACCGCATGGTGCTGTTCGTGTGAGATTATGAATGCGAGAATATACTTTGCATTGCGTTTGATATAAAACATAACATGAACTGGTGTGATGGTGAACTCCACCCTTTTGTGGAACTCTGTGTGGTGCAGCTGAGTTTTTTTGCTACTTCGCAGACTCCACCTGGAAATCCACCCACTCCAGCCACACCTACTTCAACTACCGTTTCCAGAAAAAGGGGAAGGGACCTGTCCTCTCAGCCACTGGGACTTCACTCAGGGCCAGGTGTTCAACACTGCCCATAGCCTTGTGCCTGAAGGGACCTCTGGGCCAGAAGAGGAGTGAGGAAAGGGTGGAAGAAAGCACTTTCAGCTTCTAGAACACTATACACATTGGCCCATGTCACAGATCCCTCTAATCGTCTTTGACAATGCCTCACTGTCTGGCCTCCAGACACAAGCCCGAGCCCCCAGCTCACACTGTGGGCTGCCCCTGTGCCCTCAGGCCCTCCCAGCTGTCCTCCTTCCAGTAGGCTTTGGCCTTGGCCTGTCAGGGCCCCCAGCATACTTTACTCCAAGACCCAGCTTCCCTGGAGTAAGTTCAGCCACAACCCACTACAACAGCAATATTTGTATTTCTTGCTTTCCCCACAGGAGGCAGACACATGCACCATTGGTCTGCAGGCCTCTCAGCTGTCCAAATATTCCCCAGGGCCCACACTCCTCTGACTCCTCCACTGTCCCACTATTCACAGAGGGTGGTGCTCTAGTCTTCCCCCTTCATAGGGCTGACCACCAATCTGCCCATCTCCTCCTTCGTCTTGCAGTTGGTGTATAGAAGGGAAGAAAATATATGTCCTCTGTGCAAGCTTCCTGTGTGGCTACTCAGCCCTTCAGTACTGTGTCTCCCTGGGGTGAGGGCCACTGTACTGAGATCTCCCCCGCAGGGTGGTTTCTCCACCGGGGGCTGCCCCCTGTGCCCCACACTGGAATTCCTTGACCAATGACAGGGAAGGGCCAGCGCAGCACCACTCAAGTCTTTGATACACCTCCAGCTGCTACACTGAAAACAAAGGCAAGATGGCAGCCAGGCCAGCTCTAGCGGTTCCGCTGCCGCTGCTCTGACCCTGTGGGTCTCCTTTAGCCCGAAAGGCTTTCAAGGCTGCTCAGCGAGTCTCTGTGCCCTCATCAGCAGGATTGTGACAACTGTAACCCCTTGGTGAAGTCAAGGATCCTTGTTGCTCGCTGGACTGGATCGGAGCTCCTGGCTCAGACCACCAACTTCATCCCAATTCAGGCTGCTACCCGACCAGGTATATTAACTTCATTCAATGCAACATCAGTTTTCTTTTGCCCTTTTGGGATAGGCATGTGGAAATTCTTGAATTTAAGATTTTTCTTTAAAGGTACTATACATTTTTTTTTCAGCTTTAAGATGAAAATATAGGCACACATTATGATCTTGGCGGTAAAAACCGCCAAGATCAGCACGGACGGTAAACAGAAGACCGCCAGCGCGAAGACGCCCCCGCCGGCCATATAATGTTTGCCCTGCTGGGCCAGCAGGCATGAAAACAGTGTTTCCACCCACCGGGCCAGCAGGGAAAGGGCCATAACATTGACAGTGGCTCCAAATGGAGCCACCGCCAATGTTGGTGTGCAGCGGGTGCAGCAGCACCCATCGTGCAGATCACTGCCTGTAAATCGGGCAGTGACTTGCACGACGGGGCACTGCACGGGGGACCCTGCACTGCCCATGCCAAGTGCATGGGCAGTGCATGGGTCCCCACGGGGGCCCCAGAGCACCCCTTCCGACAGCCTTTCTCTGGTGGGGGAACCGCCGGCATGGCGGTCTGAACCGCCACGGTTCATAATGAGCCCCATAATGATACAAATTTTTGAAGATAAGATACCTTAATGAGTACAGTGTGGATTAGAGAAAAATGTAAATTCTTTAATATTTGACTAATTAGGAAGTTAAAGATTTGCACTTTTTGTGATTTTTAAAAATAATCTTTAAACAGCGACTGCAAAGGCTTGAATTTTACCAAAGACAATTTGTGAAATAGGGTGTCAATAAGGAATTTAAAATCACCCCCAACAATAAGGGAACAATTCATATGTGGATAATTTCTGCAGTGACGTCTCTCCAATAAACATTGCTGTCTGCAGTTGGATCGTATATAATGACCAAATTAAGTGAATACTCAAGTTTAACCCTAACATATTCAAACTACCCTCTGCATATTTATGTTTATACAATATTTGATGTGATGTTTTTAGTGAAATGCTTCACAGATTAATGTAATTTTGTATTTGCATTCACACTTGTTAACAGATTGAAATAGTCTAAGCGTAAAGATATGGTGACAGGACATTCTTCCTTTTCACATCCATTTTTCCTTCTTTACATTGTTAATATTTTTGGAAACCACTAACAACTCAGTCAATGCAGCGCTATGCATTGACCATGCTTCCATTACCATGCATATGTTTTTACTATGCATTCATTTAGCATGGATGCCTTTACCACGCATATGTGTGCTAACGGAAGAGAGCAGTCTGGGCGGAACAGGAAGGAGCAGTGACCAGAGAGAGATAAGTGGGGCCGGTTTTTTTTTTAGGAGGGGCTAGTTTTTAAGACAGGCCAGGGTAGGTATCAGGATGAGGTTGGTTTTAGGGTTTAGGGTGGGGGGGGTCGGGTCGCATTTAGACCAGTTTTGCGGTAGGTTTTAGGACAGGGCAGATTTGCATCAAAAGATTTACCGCCGGCTAACGTCATTCCAAAACACCACACTGGCCTGATGACTTATTTATGGAATTATGTTAGCCGGCGCTGCGGCCTGGTTTGCGCAAAACAAATGATGGTAAGCAGGCAGCAGAGGCAAAGGGAAGACTGGGGGTTGTGCGCCAAAGAATGGTGCAAGTCAGGTTAGAGTAAAAAATATTGGCTCTAACCTGACTTGCGCCATTTTTTGACGCACAACCCCCATGGATATGACTCCTGTCTTGGCAAAGACAAGACAGGAGTCATGTCGCCCTGCCCAATGGCCATGCCCAGGGGACTCCTGTCCCCTGGGCATGGCCATTGGGCACAGTTGCATGTAAGGGGGCTCAAGTTAGCCCCCCCATGCCATAAAAAAAATAATTATAATACTTATCTGCACTTACCTGCACTCACCATGGATGGGTCCCCCCATCCATGGGTATCCTCCAGGGGTGGGCGAGGGCGGCAGGGGGTGTCCCTTGGTGCAGGGAAGGGCACCTGTGGACTGCTTCCATGGTCTCTGACCATGGAAATGAGCCCACAGGTCCCTTAACACCTGCCCTGACCCAGGCATTAAAAAACTGCACAAATCCGGCTTGGTGCCATGTTTAAAGGCCCGCCTCCTCCTGTGCATCATTTTGACACCAGAGGATGGAGAAGGCGCGCATGCCTTAGAGTCATTTTTTGCACAGGAACGCCTACCTTGCATGTCATTAGCGCAAGGTAGGTTTTCACGTACAAAAAATTACTCAAACTCCATAACTTTGGCGCTAGACGGGTCTAGCGGCAAATTATAAATATGGAGTTAAGTTTGCATTGAATTTGCGTAAAAGAAAATGACGCAAATCCGGCGCAAACAGAGTATAAATATGGGCCCAAATGTGCTGCCTGGAACATGGTTAATCCCATCAAGGTTTATAGGGATTAGGTTGAGACCTGATGATGAACCCTGCCTCTAATAGAGCGTAGGGGGAAGGATGTTTGGGGGTTAGCTCTGACAGAGATCCAAAATTATGGATTATAGGATACCTGTATGTGGTATTGCGCACATTTCCGCCAGGTTTCCAAAGCCAATAAAATACTTATACATTTGAGTGCAGCATCAGTGCAGCTAATGTGTGCTGCAATGTGAATATGTTTGTGGGCTGGTGAAAAACTATGAACTTTGAGCACAGCTTAAACCAGCTAAACACTGTTGAATATGCAGAACACTTGTTGACAGGGTGTCTATGAAGGGCGTCCCGCCAGTGCATTTACCATTGAGCACTAGCATTCAGGTTAGGTTGACGTGCCAGTCGTAGCTTCTTGTCCATGGCCGTGGAAGTGTGGGTCACTCTCGGTCGAAGGGCTTGGAAGGCTGCAGGTATCATCTGCTGCTTTTCCTAATCTTTCCTAATCGTTTTTCTTGTGTTGGTGACAACAGTTGTCCATGTAAACGTTGTTGCCATCTACTTTACAGCTGTATAGCTTCTCCGCATGTTAGAAGTGTGAATATGCTACCCGACGTTTAAGACTAGGGATCAGGCTGGTTTATGTGCATATGCACCATCTGCTTCCAATCCTCATCATTTTATAAATGTGGGGAAGAACTGGTGACTCTTCTTGATCACTGTGCAGGTCCTGGTCCCTTTAACTTAACTAGAGAAGGTAGAATAACCTCAAAGTCCTAACCTGGATGATGCAGTACACAGTGACTCTGAGAGTCTGTCCCAGAAGTTAAGGACAGCATCACGAAGGACGGTAAAGGTGACACTGAGGTACATAAGTTCACCAAATAGGGCCTGAGTAACGTTAGAGGAGTAAGCGTGATGTGTATGTAGGTCAGACTAGGGATCAGATAATACAGGAACACGCCATTGGTTGCTCAATATTACATGGACACTTCTGTATTGCATGGGCTTGCACTAGTAAGAGTGTAATTTTGCAGTCATTATGTATGTTCCTGGGCCATTTTGCTTTCTAAAGTATTAATGCACCACTGATTAGGGTTGACTTACATTTTATCAAAACCAGTTGAGGTACACAATTTGTGTACACAATTATTAGAATCAATCGACTCTAAAAGAGTCAATTCTCTCACCTGGGAAGCCCAACCGTGGGTACCACCTGCAAGTGGTTAACACGCTGAGCTATCTCATTAGCTTTCAACAGGTGTGTCACACATGTGTACGTCTGCGTGTCATATGTGTGTACGTCTGCACGACCACTTTGTTTTTAGGACTACCCAGGGCCCATATTTATCCTTTTTTAGCGCCGCATTTGCGTCTTTTCATTTTTTGACCAAAAAGCGGCGCAAAGTTGCAAAATACAATTGTATTGTGTAAGTGTGCGCCGTTTTTGCGTCAAAAAATGACGCTAATGGGGCGTTAAAAAAGTACAAATATGGGCCCTGGTTTTTCACATCTGACACCTCCTTCGATGTCCTACTTTACTAGTTTTCTCTAAGAATCCAAGATCTGTACAGAGAGCTAATGAGTCTCTGCAATTCTAAAGTTCCCAACGGAGAGAAAACCCTCTTTTATAAACAGCATTTCTTTTACAAAAGCGTAGTACTGCAGGCGAACCATCAATAGTTCCATTGATATTTTATGAATAAAATCACTCTTCTGCATTTTAGAAGTAAAACAAGTTCTAAAGACCTCAAGTATGGATAACACAGATGCACATGTATAATACATACATTGAACCATTATTACCATTTTGGTTCTGACTGAAGATCTATTGCTCGGCTTGCTGTGCTGTGTGTTTGATAGATCTCTTTTCCTCTTTATTTCTATTTCATTTGATCTGGTGTCCATTTTTCTTAGACTGAAGCATTTTCGAGCAATGTATCATAATCATTGTGTCTGGCTTTGATGATATATGACACGAATCCATTATGAGAGCAAAAGTTCAATTTGATTTATTACTGTAATATTTCAAGCGAGGATGAATATGAAAAGTACAAAAAGCCAATAAGAGAAGGGGAGTGATAAAGGATTCTTAGCATAGTTTCAGTGGAAGCAAAGATATTCCTATCACTTCAGGAGACAGAACCGCTCTAGAATAACAGAACTGACACTATTATATGCCAAAGGAAAATCGTACACATACCCTAAAATGCGCCAGTTTTCTGTTGCCAAGCAGCACAATAACAATTTAGTAGAGGAATCGTATTTGTGTTCTCTCCTACTGAAGAGGCCCGGACCTCGAGGAAAACTTCAATACCACACTTTGTGCTATTCTCAACAAGCAGTTTTACCATGCTGTTCGGTGTTCTTGGTATACGATTGGGGATAATAAGCAGCTTCAGTCTCAATGATTTTAAAACCACCTTTTCCACATTTCCAACTTGCTTTCTCCACATACATTTCTGCAGGTAATACCTAGAGGACTTTGGGTGTGAAACACGCCGGATCAATGCAGAAATTTCAAATGTTCTACAACACTCAGAAAGAGGCGTTCGTCTGATCCCAGTATCTTCACAGGCCGAGCTTGTACTGAAAGAATCAAACTTAATCAACGTGAAAATGATGGCTGCTACAGACAGGACAGGGTGCATCTTGCATCTGCCTCTTGACAACAGCTGGTTGATGATGTTTGCAATTGTCCAAATCCTCAAAGGAAAACCTTACTCTCCTGTGGGAAACCAGATAGGTTGTGCGCTTTGCAAGGGGTACGGGTCATCCACTACTAGCACACTTGTGGCTGTGCATTTGTTTTGAAGGCACCTGGTAGGTGGTCAGGGAAACATGAAATACACAAGGTCTCCTAAGAATGAGCTTGGACGTTTGATATGCTTGGATGAGTTTATAAAGTACAAAAACTACCAAAGGGTGTTTCCACGTTAGCCTATTGAAGAATCCAGTTTTACTTCAGATGAAAGCAGCAGCGATCTTGAACAGGCAGAGCTGTTCTCATGTGTGTTCGTGTCTTCCTCGCGCACAAGATGGTTTCAAGAGTTTAGAAGGTCCTCATCCTCATTTATCTAGGCACAATGATCGACTCTATCTGCTGATGGAGTATTTTCTCTATTAGAGCTTTGAACGGCAAAATGTTTGAAGTGGAAAAAGATGTGCATGCCAGCAAACCACGAGGTGCCAGAGGTTTACAGGTGAATATTCTTTGTAAAGGTAAAGGTCGACCTCTCCAAACATGCCTGCTGGAGACCGAGTGTAAGCCTTTGGCAGGCATTCACCAAGGCTTGTGCAAGGGGCCTGCTCATACAGTAGGTAGACCTGTGACCTACTCCTGAGCAGAAACAACATTTGTGTGATTCCAACATGGATGAACACAAACAGGCAGCCACCTTCACTTACTTCCCCTATGAGATTTTCTCGCTCAACATCTGGCTTTGACAAGCCTGACACACGGATATGGAATGCTGTTCATTATTACCCTGTCAATGTGGAGATTCAGGCTCTGTAAAACTGTAAGCGGGAGAGCAGAAGACATAGCGCCATGGACCGATTTCTCCACCAGATTAGATTTGATCAATTCCTCAACTCATATTTCAACCATTCAAAAAAACCCTCGTTCACTGAGGCAGACACAATAGCATGGTCGTAAGAACTGGCCATGGGTACGTGCGCCCAACCTCTTTAATTGGCAGGGTCACCTGACTGGTGACACCTGTGTTGGGTGGGTGTGGGGTGTGAGTATAAGTCCAGCCATCAGCCGAGTGGCTGGTGAAACACTAGTGTGTGTCCAGCAGGACACTACATCCCTCCCAAACTTTATTGAGGAACAAAACAGCAAAGTCCAACCTGTGGGAGAGAAAAAAAGACATAATATATATATGCAGAGTCTCTTCAAGCGGTCCGCCCGACCTGCGGCATGGAACAGGTGCACTGGGCACTCGGCATCACAGCATGCCTCTGTTGCTCAACCAGACTGCGCCGGACACGAGCAGCAGTGCAGATGACATCCGAATACTTCAGTCGCTTGTCCACGACCTCACAGTTCGCTGGGGATTGTCTGTCCGGTCCCGCTTGGTTCATGTTGTCAAAGTCAATGTACAACTTCGAATGTGGGTGCATCTGGAGGAGTGGGGAGTTCACTGTACACAGTTCTAGACGGCACTCCAGCTCTGGAGATTGTCCACCTCTTAAGACTGCAGATGACGTGACGGCCTGGTGCACCTGGAAGTCCAGCAGCAGAGCAGCGTCAGTCTTCCCTCTCGTGCCAGACCTCCATTGAACAGGAGTCTCCTCGAGGCCCTTTGGCGGGCTGCCATGGGACTGTGTGGACTGTGCCGGCCTATCGCAGGCCCAGCAAAGGCGTTGCAGAGGAACAGCCTACAGGACCACATCCTAATCTCGCATGAAACAGCAAGGGTGGTTGATGTAAGGTCAGCTTGCTCGAGCCATCAGGAGCCAGGTGCTCTGGCCCTAGTGCAGTCTTCGGGTGACCAGTCTCTGTATGAGACCTCCGTACTTCCCGATGCCTATTGTGGCGCCGTCTCAGATGTGTTCTCCTTGCAGCGGGATTCCTCGCTCACCAGAATTCGTTGGAGGCCCTTGCCCATGGATTGCCACAGGACTGCGTGGGCTGTGCGGGCCAATGTAGGCCACACCAAAAGGAGTCACTCTGAACTCCCAACAGGGCCATGTCCAAGTCTTGTGCAACCCCAAGGGTGGATGGTCGAAATGGTTTGGTCTGGTTCACAGGGCTCATCGCAGGTGTTCAGGTGATAAGTTTCTACGTTGCCAGATATACCTGGTCTGTGTTGGTTCTTGTTGCCGACTCTGGCTCCATTCGGGTGGTGCTGTGCTCCTTCGGTGGTTGGGCGATGAACCTCATCATGATGATGATCTGTTTTCATCCTTCTTCAGATCAGGTGGCGGTGTCTTCGGCGGCGGAAGGATCACTTGATGGACTTCGTGGGCACTTGTGGGTCTTGCGTGGCCTGCAGTTAGCGACAGGGATGCCATCACAGCCAAGCAGCCAGTGACAAGTGGCAGGATGGTCTCACTGAGAAGTGTGGGGGTCCACCTACGGTGCTGTCTTCAGTGACGTCTGCCTACCCCAGTGGCTGTCTTGTGCTGATGGATACCTTCTTATCTGCTCGCATGAGTCCTCAGTTGTGTCACTCTACTTCCTTCTGCTTGCGCACCTGTGATGGAGTTGATCTGTGGTGTGACCGGTCGGTCACACTCCTCTCTTCTTCTCGTCCTTTCTCATTGTGGCATTGTGCCACGTTCTCTTCACCTTTTCCTCCTTGGTGTGGTATCCTGCCACAGGTCGCATGTTGCATCACATGGACCTTCTACTGCACCTCTGCCAGTGCATCTTGCTCTTCGTCCTCAACGAGGCGTTGTGCCACAGGTCGCATGCCGCATCACATGGACCTATCACTGAACCTCAGCTGGTGCCTCTTGTTCCGTTGCAGCCTGTCACAGGCTGAGTTCTGCGGGAAGAATTGATTAACTCACCCATCTGACCTCTTGCAGGTCTGGCTCGTTCCCGGATCCTCTTGGTGGACCACTCCTTGGCAGGATGGTCACTGTTCTCTTCCTCCATCTCTTCACTCGAGGGCGCCACTCTTGCGCCTCGTGACTGCGCTGTTGCGGCGCTCACTCCTGCCTCCGTCTGCATGGCAGGTTTGGTCAGTTCTGCTGACCTGATCAATGGTGGGCCACTGGTGGCCACCTTCTGTTGCTGTGTGGCTGGCTGGCACGGCCTCTTGTCCTTTGCATTACGTCACTCTCTCAGTTGCTGTCTCCATCTTCTCGGGCTTCTGCACATGTCGTCACATTTTCTGGCGCAGCTATCTGCGCACCTGTCTTACAGTCTCTTTTTCACTTCTGGATGTCTTTTGTTGACGCTTGGCATGTCCCTCTCTTACTTTGCGGTGATGTCCATCACAGTGGGGGCATGTGGCATTCTTTCTGCAGTGGTGGCGGATGGCCGCCACTGGTTTTGAGGCCATGCGCGCGCTCTCCTAGTTCCTTGCGCCGCACTGAAGTCCATTTCTCACTGTTGCAGCTTGGCTGGGACAGCTGAAGTCTTCTCCTTTGCTGTGCAGCGTCATAAGCATCGTTTCCATCTTCTGCGCCGTTTGTGTCTTCTGCGACGTTTTCATCTGCGAGCTGTTGGTCTGGCACAGCCACTCTCTGGGGTGTTGCTGTAGACTTGCCTTCAACACAGCTTGATTCCCTATTAAAAACAGAAAAAAGGATGCACTACCTACTTTGGCCACTAGATGCCACTGTTGCACTTCTTTCCAGCTGGAAGGTGCCTCATTAGTTGAAGTCAGGTACCGGAAAGGAGCCATGCTGCTGGTAGGATTTCATCAGCCTGGAGAGGGCTGCAGGAGCTGCAGGTAAGTTCTATTTTCTTTCTTTTCACTTTTCTCTCTTCTTCATTTTTTTTCTTTTGTCCTTCTTTTTCTTTTTTTTTCAGTCACAGCCTTGTGGAAAGGGGCAGGTAAACTGCCGGTCAGGAGTGCTCTGGATGGTTAAAAAAACAAAATTGTATCATTCCAGTGCGTGTCAGTACCTTCTCACTAGTGTTATCCCAGCCCAGCAGCCTTCCTTCACGCTGCTGGACGGTCTCATGGCATTTCTGGGGGGAAAACAGCCCTTGGAATGTCTCACAGGATTCTTGTCTGCACCCTCGCACTTTCCTCCTCTCTTAGGGCCACAGCAGCACCCCGTGATGGTGCTGGCCATGTTGCTGAGAAGAGGGAGGGGCGGCTCTGGGCCTTTCTCTTTTAGTTGGTGCCGGCCAGCACCTCTGCACATGGCAGCACCATTTTCTTTGCGCGGCCGCAGCAGCATGCCTGACTCTGCAGCCCGCGTTGCCTTCCTGAAGGTGGGGGCGGGGGTGGCCAGCCTCAGCAATTATTTCATCCTATTTCTCGGTGCGCGACAACACCTTTTCATCCCGCGGCCTGAAGAGCTTTCATTCACACTGCGGGATGCGCTTCTGGCATGATCATTTGAAAGGGAGGGGCGACTCTGGCCGTTTTAACTCAACTCTTCTTTTGTGCGCAGCAGCACCACTCACGGCTGCGGCAGATCTCCTTGACAATGCAAGCCGTTTTTGTTTTTCTTCCATGGGGGCGGAGGAGGAGGGCAGCCCTGGGCAGTTCGCACCTCGTTCGGTGTGAGGCAGCACCGTAGCGATTTGTACTTTGCGGCGACCACAGTCGTATTGGCAGTGCTGCGGGCCGCTATGTGTTCTGTGGTGGGTCGCCAGCACCTACCAATTCCCCATTCACTGGCGGGGCTGCAATGGCCTTCCTCTCCCTTCTACTACTCTTCCTGTGCCGGTCACTGTCGTGCTGACAGGTGACATGGGGGTGCCTTATGCAGAGGCATTCTTTCCCCCCCACAACTAACGTCAAAGTGCCTGTCTGCAGCCACGTGGGGTTGTAGTACCCACTCGTCGCCATTGTCGTGTTGGGGGCCCTAGGCCCTCATGCTACTGAAATAAATGAAGAGACACAGTAGCATGGTCATAAGAACTGGCCATGGGCACGTGCGCCCAGTCCCTTATATTGGCACGGTCACATGACTTGTGACGCCTGTGTTGGGTGGGTGTGGGTTGTGAGTATAAGTCCAGCCCTCAGCCGGGTGGCTGGTGAAACACTAGAAGGTGTCCAGCAGGACACTACATATGGCTTTTTGGATTACACAGCACAGGTTGGTGGATAAATAACACACGTTACATATGCTTACTTTACTGCAATCAATCTGGCGCCCATTGCGAGAAAGACTTGTTTGACAAGTTGAAATGCATTGGCATTGCATACGACATTACGTTAACTTCACTACACACATCTAAATACGTCCATCCTCATAGAGTAATGTTTGTTTTGTATATTTTTATTCCCATAGATTGATTAAATTAATTGATTACATCACTTAAAACATCACTATTGGCTTATCTAATGACATCACAGCTCGTTTATTTTAGGCTTTAGTTTTCTGTTTTATCCCCTTTTCTAATTTTTTTAAAATTTTCTTTGTTAACTATTTATTTCTTATCTATTCCGTCATGGTTTTCATGGCATTTTGTGTGCAAGTAACACAACCGCTCTTGTATTTATGCCTGTGTCTTGGGAAGTGAACAATTATTACATTTTTAAATTTGAGAGGTGATAATATGTCTACTGGGTTTTCCTTTTGATGTTGTTAATAGTTGTACCCTGTTTTAGAAGTCTGTAAATACAGCTTTTATATTCACTACTTTTTACTGTGTTGTTTCAGTGAATGTCATTGGTTTTGTATTTTATTTCCAACACCCACTGCACATAGCTTTTAGCTTCCCCATGCCAGTTGGATGCAGGAATTATGGCTGCCCTGCCGCATGTTGGGAATTCCTGCTGTGCATAGCCAATTGCCATGCACACTGGAGGAGTAGTGTATTCCTGGCCTGACCATGACCCTAACACGTCTTGTTGGGAAACCCGCTGCACAAGGCCTTCAGCCATTCAGCAGGGATTTGACACAGGGTTGGCTTGTTTTAAATTCTTGTGCCTAACCCCCAGTGGATGGCTATCCCACACCAGGTAGCCTACACTGGTCCAGGCTTTGAGCAGCTTCAGTTTGGCACATCACCTGGACTGCAACCATGACCTGCACCCAAACTCAATCTGTGTCCACTACTGGTATATTTTAGTGGTTTCTCATGTCAGAGCCATAACTAACATTCCAACTGTGGATCTTCAGTGAATAACATGGGTTATTTATTTAGCACTTAATTACCAACTTCCACTGTGCACAACCTGTAGGCAGCCCCTGCGTCCTCTCTGTATGGCCAACTGCTGTGAGGATGTGGGATGGTCTCATAACCAGGCCTGAGGCCAGGCTGTGCCCAACTGACACTTCCTATGGGATTCAGTAATGGGCAACAGGGGCTGGCCTCAGGGCCTGATCTTTGACCAGGCTTTTCACTCAACCTTGCATGTCTGCCTACCCCACTGAGCATGACTTTGGCAATGCACAGTCAGGGTTGGCTCCATGGCCAGTGCTCCAGTCAAAGCCTGATTCTAACCAACTGGAGGTGGCCAACCTCTCTGTGCACAGCTTTCTGCTGTATGCACCAGGGGATGCCAGAAGCTCCTGGCCTGCAGCTAGGTTCCACACCCAACATGTTGCAAACGGTCCTTTCCCAGTTTCTCAATGCAATTTTTGACAGTAGATTGATGGAAAGTTAATGTGCACCCTATAGCTGATCTCCTAATGTATGCTTCAAGTATGCACATTTGCTTTGTTGTTTCCTATTCAGACCAAATTTCTCTGTAGCCATCTGAAAGGGATAGGTGGTGTGGGGTATTTTCCTTACCTGATTCAGTATGCACATGCAACTTGTTTATTTTAACTCTTGGTCTCTTCCTGCCCCCTCACACAAAATGTTTAATGTCTGCATATATCTATGTCGGTATGGATTTATCGCTATTTATACTGAGGTGCAATAAACATTTTGCTTGACTGTACCCTTCCCCATAAAGAAAGCTGCATCTGAGGCTTTCTCTCAAAATTTAGACATGATATCATCAGCGATCTAAGGTTGTCTTCAGTCATGCCCTTTAGTCTTCTACTGAGAAATACCCCAAAACCTCAATCTCTGTTGCACCCACTTTATACAAAATCCAGTTTCAATTGCACATTTAATTAGCTGCAACATTGGTAGTGCCTCGCATTTCTCCAAATTAACTTTGCATTATGAGAACCTGGACAATTATTCAATTAATAAAAAATAACCAGGTATTGATGTACTAGGGTAAGTGCCCATCATGGATATGCACAGAGAAAGGATTTGGCAAGGACTGCTTATGCAAGAATACCTGTTTTTGCCTCAGTGTGCCACTGCAAGTCATTCCAGTGCTACAAAAGTAGCAATGGTGACAGAAGACAACAGCGTCTCATGCCTATTCTGATAGCAATTGTACGAGACAGACAACCAGCAAAGTTTACACATTTGGTAGGCCCTTGATACAGTCACTTGACAGTTGAAATGAAGTCTGATCCCAACCAAAACTCTTTTACCACCTGACCGATCCACAGCTTTTTCTGCATCTAAGGAATTAGCACATAACTTCTTTGTATTGTGCCTTGTACCCCACAACAGATGAGAGGATATTTACTAAATGGTTTCTGGATGACATAACGGGGACAAAGTTGATCCATGAGTGATGTACCAAAGATGATTTCACCATACCCATTTGTGCTGCTAGTTTTTAGGAGAGTTGTTTGAGATCTACATCTATGCAAGAGCCAGGTGAACAGTCCATGGAGCCCCTATCGGCCTTCTACATCAATATTATGATTGAATTATTGGATATGGGGCTAGGAACGCATAATTTTGGTTGCACCATCATGTGTCACAAGAGTGACAAACTAATGTAATCAACTATACATATATTGTTGTGTGCCTCAACGTTACTAATGCAAAGTGGAGCATCGAAATCATATGATTGAAGGTGCATTCACAGTAGAAGATTTGTAATTCATATATGTATATGTCTGTGTGTGTTCTAAAGTTGATTTTAACATGCTGGACTGTAATACTTGTGCACGTTTACATTCATGTACTTTGAATATGGTAAAATGGTAAACCTGCATACAATCAGATTTCATTTATAATTCTTGTTTACCAGTTATAAGTGCAAGATGCATATATAAGCATGTATTTTGATTGTGCACTGAAATGCCATACTACGTTAGCATAACCAAAGGCCTGAAATGTTAGTTAAATGGGTTTAATCTTTGCTCGAGTTGCCATATTCTTTTTTAGCAGATTCGTCCATCGGAGTCAACAGTTAATGAAAGGCATATTATGTTTCTGAGATAGTGGGTCAGTGGAGGATATTTTGTCAAGGACAAAGGAACGCTCACAAAATGAGAAGAAAAGACTCCTGTTTGTGTACCAGGATCCAAAGAGACACTCGAGGTCATCCTGATGTTCGATTCATGGGAGACAAACTTGATGGGAGTTGCCAATTTCAGCTGTACAAGGAAGGTAGAAAACGACTGGTGCTAATGATGTGTATTTCTTAAAGGTTCTGTAGGTTCTACTATTATTGATCTAATTGGACAAGGGCAAATTCTCTTTAGCCTCTGACAAGAGCAGATTCCCCTTCAGACTTAGATGGGTGTTTGCCTCTTTGCCCTCTATCCCTTTGTGAGACTTTATGCTATGCACTACCTCTCTACCAGACCTTATACTGAAGGTTCAATTATGCATACACTTTCCTATATTTCTATTATTTCCCATATTTCCCGAGAGATGAACAGGATTTCCTTTAGCTTAGTGTAGGGTACTTAGATTAATGTATTTTCTCAAATGATTAACAAAGAGGATCACAATTTATGTACTGACCATCAAATCTTGTTTCTCATCTTTTGTATTGCTGCAACTGAAATTCTTCTATGCTTATATGATTTAACCTTATTTGATGCTTTACTTCACCTTTGGTGATTCCGTATTTATACAGCATGTTTTTGAGATTTATTTACATATCTTTGGCCCTCAAGTTAAAGTTTATTTTGTTTAGACATTCTTTAAAATAATAAATACATACATGTATGTTGGAAAATGGGTTTTTGGTGAGGGGAGGTAAGTATCTACACTTAGCAATAGGCCACTAACCTCCACTTAGGTCCAGTTAGTTCTCAGTAAATTAAACTTAGCACAACACTTGGTAGCTTGGCAACGAGCAACAATGCTTAACTTAGGAGACAAAGCGTAAAACATAAAAAAATCACAAAACAGTTATTGAATAAAACACAGGAAACAGTTAAAAAATTGTTAAAACAATTTATAAACATAGTTAATAATGTTAGCTTTAAAATGACACCTAAACGAATACCATCAGATTAAGGAAACCAGAAATATAATTTTTTAAAGAATTAATGCTTTTTAGCGCTTAGAAACAAATAGCGCCAATCTGGTCATTTGGTCGCACCTCGACCGGGGCAAAGTCAAAGTTTGAGGCTGACCGCGATGGAGCCCTGGTCAGCTACAGCTCTTGAGAGGCCTTAGTCAAAAGTTTACCTTCGGACTTAGTTTTTTTTTTTCAAAAGTTCACCAAACTTCTCCAAACTTCTGGATCTTCTCCCGGATGTTCCTTTGAGGTTCTTTTGAGGTCCACAGCTCACCCCAAGGTTCCAGAAGCTCTGAGATGCTCATTGAGGGTGCAAACTACAACTCCCAGAATGCACCTGACGCAAACTCCTTTTTGGCCATTGGACAGTGGTCAGCTGGCAGTTTCCTCAGGAGTTGGTGCAGGGGGCTCTGGTTAGCAAGTTTTCACCTGTAGCAAACAGGAAGTCCCTCCTTGAACCAGTGAAAGCCAAAGTCCTTCTTGTAGTGAAGCCCAAGTGTGCAGCTAGTGTAGTCTTCCAGAGTGCAGCGTGCAGGTGCAGGGCAGGGGTCCAGCAGGGCAGTCATTCTTCTTCTGTAGTTCTTCCTTGTTGGAATCTGGTAGGGATCAGCTTTGTGTGTGCAGGGCTGCTAGTTTTATCCTTGCTCCTGGGTGAAAAACAGGGGGGGTCCTGGTTCTCCAATCAGGTGCAGGGTCCATCCCTCTGTGATGACCACTTCCTGGGAAGTGTGGCAAAAATCAAACCCAGGGAGCAACATTCGTCAAAAATCCATCCTGGCAGAAAGTGATTTTTGGAGGTTACATCTAGCTAAGCCCACCCACTGCTGTGGCTAAAAATCTTAAACACACCCTTCTCCTGCCCTCTCCTAATCTAATCAGGCAGGCACAGAATTGTCTGGGTTTACAGGATGTGAGGGAGGTGCTGGGTTGCTCCAAATGTCCTTCCCTGCCTTTGAAGACCAGTTTGTGAGCCCTGCCCCATTCCTGCCTCTCCATCTGCTGAGGGAAGATCTCCTCCCCCAGGCACATCTCTTTGTGTTGAGCCAGGCCACTTCATACCTCATCAACGCAGACTGGCCAGGCTGCCAGAGCCTGGCCAATCAGAGCAAAGTAGCAAAAACACTGCTGAGCTAAAGTTGGCAACTTTTCAGGTAGTCTAAAACTCTTTACCTGAACAAGTTATATTGAATCCAACAACTGGAAGTTGTGGGATTTATTATAACAATTAATTTGATACCAAAAGTGGGGAATCTTTTACCTAAGGGGACTTTTAAAATTAAAATAAAGTCTCCTCATTCTAGCCAATGGAGGCCATTAACTACAATGAGGGAAAAACAAATGTGGCTGTTTTACCTCACCAGGGCTTATAAAACTATTTTTATAAGGTCCCTGCTTATAGTTACATGGCACCCAGCCCTATGGGCACATAGGGCACACCATAGGGGTGACATACATGTGAAAATAAGGTAGTTTAAGTCTTTGGAAGTACTTTTAATTCCAAAGTCGAATTCGCATGTAACTTTAATTTAAAAACAGGCAGCATGGCAGGCCTGCCTTTAAAATGGCACTGGGCACCTCAGCAGTGCACCTATGGGGTCACCACCTTCGCTGGGATCCCTTAACCTACATGCAATACCATATACTAGGCACTTATAGATAGGTTGACTTAGCTAATTATAATTAGCCTAATTTGCATACTCATTTTACACAGAGCACGGGCCCTGGGACTGCTTAGCAGTACCCAGGGCACCATGAGAGTCAGGAAAACACCAACAAAAAGTGAAAAATGGGGGCAGAAAGTAAGGGGGGCTCTGCAGTCAGCCCTGTTTTTCCTAAATGTAAAATAATAAAATAGTAATACACCTCTCTCCAATGGAAAACCTCCAAACTCCTCCCCTCCACCCCGCGAACTACCCAGGGACCCCCACCTTTGTTCTGCTCAGCAAGAAAATTCTACATTTGGTTCTAAATAACTTCTAACATTCAGTCCTTTGAATACGTCCTCCAACCATAATATAGAAATGCAGAATTTCTAGGCCAAAGTTGTTTTTAAGAACTTTGCAAGGGCACAAGCAACATACAAAAATTCCATGTGTGTCAAAAGTGCAAGTACATCAGGTGGCTAAAAACTTTTTTTTTAAATTGGTTTCAAGAGCAAACAGGGAACACTTTAAAAATGTAAGCAATCTAATAAAAGATGAACATTAACATTTTGAAATCCTACGCCAATTCTTAGCATTCAAAAGTGCATTAAACTTCTCCAGTCTTAAATACTGCACATTCATGGCAACCTTGAATTTCAGAAGTAATAAGCGTAACTGGGCATTAGGCAAAGCAGCTATTTATGGGAATACTATCTGATTACCCCAGGATTCCAGCATATAATTTGCTGAGGGTTTACTCATTACATAGCCTAGGTCAAACAACCCTGACACTGTTTTGGAAGTTCTTTTCAGGTCTCAATTTGTAAAGAGAGAGGCCTCTTCCAATATGAAATTTTACAGTTTTAAGGCTGCAGAAATTTTCCCTAACCTGCTTCTGGCCTTCACTCCCTATCGTAAATCACTCTTTACAATTTCCTTTGCACACAGGCAAGATACCTTTAATGCCTATGAGGTCTACAGATTATCCCAGAATCTCAGAGTTTACTTATAGGCCAGAAAATTCCAAACCTGCAAATCTCCTTCCATTGTTATCAAAGGGGCCATCAAACAATTGGACAGACCAAAATGTTTTTTCAAACATTTGTCCTCCCCTTTCTACCAACTTATCTCAGAGCTTAAGGCCCCTAACTCAGCCTGACACAGACATTTAGAGGGTGCCATTGCATTAGAGGGTGTTAAGGGGTGGGGAGCAAGAGGGACCACCTAATAGGTTCTTAAAGTGCACCAGTCCTCCTTTAGTTAAGACTGCCCATATCTCCACAATTTTGTTATGTAGGACCTGATTCGGTTTCTTGGTAAACATCCTTCCTAGTTATTTATAAGAGGTGAACACCTCCTTCAATGGCCCTCAACTTGTAATAAACTTTTACTCTCCATCTCCGGGACTTAATGTGTGACAAACTATGTTACACTATTAATTAATTGAAGTGCTGATTTTAACTCCTGTCTACCCCTGGAGACTCCTAAAACGGTCTGTCTGAAAAAGAGAAGCAAGAATATGGGCCCGAGCATCATCAGGGCCAAATTAGACTCTTTGTCCCAACTAGCTGCATTTCTCAAAAAGAAGATGGGCTACTTGTTCTTTACAAGCTTTCTAAAATTCCTAGGGAAAGGTGTCTTCAACAGGGATTTACAAATGAATATGTCGGAAATCACTTTATCTCATCCAAAGTTATACTGTTACTCAACACTGCTTGGCCAAGTCCTACTCACTGTGTTTGGGGAAGCATGATGGCAACTGACTGACAAGTGATGCTAGATGCTGATGCCTATCTACCAACTTAATCTATGAGGTTAAACTTTCTTTTAAGTTACCATGTTTAATCTTACCTCAGATGGTGATACTTGTTTTTCGTCTGGTGGACATGGAGTTCTACCCTTCATCTTGTTTGGTGAACATGCTTGCTGCACTCCTCCTGCTGCCCTTCTATTTTCAGAGACTGCAGAGGTTGGCTCCAGACATCAGCCTTGGCCACTGCCTTGATGATCTCCAAGTTGCATAAATGTGCCAGGAAACCAACATCTGAACTTCACGCAGGAAGGCAGGCAGCTCAGATGACAAGAATGATTTTAGAACCTCTTTTTGGAACCTCTCTTCATCTCCTCTGACCGTTCAATTTCTTCCTATGCACTCAGCTCATTGTTGACCCCAGTCGATGCTTCTCGGCAAGCCTTTCTAAGACAGCAGAGTACCAAGGAGGCATCCATTTGGACAATTCTGGTTCCCACTAACTCAGGATAAAGTCAAAGATAATGCAACTTCTTCTTCATACTGAAACAATGTTGATTGTACTGGTAATGACAATGACCATCATTCCAATGCAAGAAGACAAAGAAGAAACAGGCAGGACCAAGCTGTACCAAACTATGGGTCCCATTATGAGTTTGGCACCACCATCTATGTGGCGACCTCCTTGCCAAAGCTATTATGGGTTTCCTGCTAGGTTGGTGGGCGGAAACCTAAGTTTCTGCCCGCTGGCCTAGCGGGAAACAGGCTACAGCATTTTCTCTGGCTTGTAATCAAGCCTGCGGCACTGCTGTCGCCTGCAGGTTGCACCAGCACCTTCGCAATGTTCAAAGCAGACAGTGAACATTGCAATGGGGTTGGCCGGGAAGGGGCCCTGCACTGCCCATGCCAAGTGCATGCAGCACTACCCCCAGAGCTGCACTGGCGGATTAGGACCTCTGACACCGCCAGACCGCCAGGATCCTAGCACAGCTGGCAGTTCCCTGGTGGTCCAGACCACCACAGCTAGTTTGGCGGTCTATAGACAGCAACACTCGTAATAAGGCCCTATGTCTGGTTTCCAATTTGAGATAAAAGAAGTGCTGTCATTTGCCTACAGTCTAACAAAATCATGACTAATTGGAAACAAATAGAGGAACATGTTTCTGGACAAAGATCAGCTCTAATTCTAGCTTTGTCATGTGATGACCATGAAACAAATGCCTTTACTTTTCTTCAGAATTTCTTGATCTCTCTGTGTCTGGCATGGATTTCAAAAATGCTTTTTTAAGACCAATTTTCCTATAAGCAATAAAATAATCAGAATAAACACCCGTATAAGGATCAGCTAAATTCAAGGAAATATTTTTGTTGTAGATGCCCCTGAGACATTTTTCCTCTCTCTTATTACTCTGGTATAGACTCTGAGTAGAACACAGGTTTTGGATCTCCTTCAGTTGTTCGGTGGGCGGCTTTGACTGAAAAAATGAAAATCTGTTTTTGTTCACACCAAACAGGTGGCACAGACATTTTATCAGTCACATCAAAGAGCCTCCTATGTGGTGTGTGATACAGATCTAGCTCAGATTCAGTGGGGTCTCGCTGCAAAAGAACTAACTTAAGACCCTAGCCTCCAACCATCCAAAACCAACCTGGAACACAGAAGGGGCAGATAACTGTGATACACGGGGATCTCACAAACTCAACAAATATATCTTATGCTGTCCTCTATATGTAATTTACTCTCCTTGCACAGGGAGCAGTATAAGAAGGAACGTGCTACAACTAAAACATCTAATCATAAGTTTACGACTCCGGCTACCACACTTAAAGAATCCAAACAAATTCAAGTATCACACATAAAATCTGACAAAGAAAGAACAGAATGAGAAAAAACAAACCTTTGGTGAAATGTTGAATCCCTTGAAAATCGATTGACGTGGCACAATCTATGGGTGTTGGGTATTCTGGTTGTGGCAGAAGATGATGCCTCTCTGAGATACAAGGTTCATCCAATTCAACAAGCATTCCTTAACTTGTCTGATTGGGTCACTGACTGACAAATCCAGAGGACTTACAATTTTGCATTTGTTAGACCGAAAGAGGGTAAAGACGATTTGCTCCTGTGACCTCATGCTATAATGATTCCTATTGGCAGTTCTATTTTTTAGACAGTGTTGGAAATGGCCTCTCTGCAATGCCACCCCCAAACCTTTTGCCTTCCTCCTCTTCTTTTTCTCACCATATTTTTGCTGGCTTTAGGACTTTGGACACTTTACCACTGTTAACAAGTGCTAAAGTGCACAAGCTCTCTCCCTAAACATGGTAACATTGGCTCATACCCAATTGGCATGTTTAATTTACTTGTAAGTCCCTAGTAAAGTGCCCTACATGTGCCCAGGGTCTGTAAATTGAATGCTACTAGTGGCCCTGCAGCACTGGTTGTGCCACCCACATAACTAGCCACTTGACCATGTCTCAGGCCTACCATTGCAAGGCCTGTGTGTGCAGTTTCAATGGCACTTCGACTTGGCATTTAAAAGCATTTGCCAAGCCCTAAACTTCCCTTTTTCTACATGTAAGTCATCTCTGAAGTAGGCCCTATGGAACCCATAAGACAGGGTACCATGTAGTTAAAAAGCAGGGCTTGTACATGTGTGGTTTATAAGTCCTGGTAGTGGAAAACTCCTAATTGGTTTTCCACTACTGTGAGGCCTGCTCCTTTCATAGGATAACATTAGGGCTGCCTCATATACTGTTTAAGTGGTAGATTCTGATCACATTGAGGTAACTAGGTCATATTAAGTATGGCCAGAATGGCAACACAAAATCCTGCCTATTGGTGAGGATGGATTCTATATTCCTATTTTAGAAATGCCACTTTTAGGAAGTAAGCATTTCTCTACACTTAAAATTCACCTGTGCCTCACAGTCTGTCGCCAATCCACTTCTGGGCTGGTTGACAGCTCCCTTGTGCATTTCACCCAGACAACCACAAACACAGGATACTCACTCACACCTGCACTCATCTGCACACTGAATGGGTGTTCCTGGTATAAGAGTGTGGAGGGCCTGATACTTACATTTCAAAGGCTAGTGGTCTGCGCTCACACAATGGACTGCCCACATACCTACAGGGTCCCGGGCAGACAGACCTGTACTGAAAGGGGACCTTGTGCACTTCAAAACCAGTCTTTGAAGTCTCCTCCACTTCAAAGGCATTTTTGGGCATGTAAACTGTGTCTCTGACCCCACCAAATCAGACACTTTTGTGCCTGAACCTGCAACCTGTCAAGGGGACCTGCCTGGCTGCCCAAAGGACTCATCTCAACTGCTTTACTGTGAAGGACTGCTGCCCTGCTGTTGCCCTGCTGCCCTCTGACTTTGCTGAGAAGTGCTCTCCAAGGGCTTTGATTGAGCTTGCCTCCTGTTTTCTGAAGTCTCAGGGCCAAAAAGACTTCATATCTTGAAGCAACTCCTTGTGTGCCCAACAATCAATGCACAGTCTGCCAGAAATGACGCACAGTCTACCCTGTGGTGAGAAAATCGCCACACAGCCAAAACAGAACAACGCCTTCTAAGTTAAGCCTGACTGCCTAGTGCCAATCTACCAGAGGGTGGGCACAGGATAATTTGGATTGTGTGTGACTTACTCTGACTAGGATTGAGGTCCCTGTTAGGACAAAGGTGTATACCTCGGCGAACTAGAGACCCCACTTCTAACAGACAGCTGCTCTACGAAAATGCACGCCCCATAAATTTGGAGAGGTAAGTTTTTTATTCCTTCACATTTTAGTCAGGCCACAGTAGCACAAAGCTGGCAGCTCCAAAGATGAACTACTGCCTTTCAAGAACTGGGGCACAAGCTTCTGTTTTTCAACCTGTCAAATTGAAACTTATGTTTGATAATTATACTTCTTTTTTTTCATAGGAATCTCGAGCTAAGAACAATGGTTTAGAGCAATCTAACAGTGATTGATTTTATATTTGATGTATATTTTGAATGAGTGAGGGGTGAAGAATGAAATAGGTATGGGTCACATGGTACAAAAATACAATAAAAAAAAGTTAAGTACATGGTTTTTAATTTACCGCTGTGCTTGATATTCAATGAAATTGGGGATATCAAGCTATTCATTTTACTGCATTTTTACTTTTACATTTGTTCTTAGGTTGTGGCAACCATTTAAATACAAATAAAATGAGTATAGCAAAAAAATACAATAAAAAATAAAAAAGTTAAATACATGTTTTTTAATTTACCGCTGTGCTTGATATTCAATGAAATTGGGGATATCAAGCTATTCATTTTACTGCATATTTACTTTTACATTTGTTCTTAGGTTGTGGCAAACATTTAAATACAAATAAAAAAATGAGTATAGCAAAATAATGAGAGCAAACAGCAGGAAACTTTACAGATAATGGAATGTGAACCGTTTTTGCCGTCATGTAGTTTCTTTCACTTTTCATTTCATGATTGATTTTAAGGTGTTTAGCATCTACTTAATCCCACTTAACACTTGATAGTTAGGGCCGTATTTATACTTTTTGGCGCACAACTGCGCCAACGCAGTTGTGCGTCAAAAAATTTAACGCCGGCTAACGCCATTCCAAAGCGCCATGCGGGCGCCTTATTTATGGAATGACGTTAGCCGGCGGAGCTGCCTGGTGTGCGTAAAAAAAAATGACTTACACCAGGCAGCGCCGGCATAGGGGAAAATGGAACTTGGGCCCCCAAAAATGGGGCAAGTCAGGCTGAGGCAAAATTTTCGCCTCAACCCGATTAGCGCCATTTTTTTTGACTCCCAACCCCCATTGAAATGACTCATGTCTTAGAAAAGACAGGCGTCATGCCCCCTTGCCCAATGGCCATGCCAGGAGACTTATGTCCCCTGGGCATGGTCATTGGGCATAGTGGCATGTAGGGGGGCACAAATCAGGCCCCCCTATGCCACAAATTGTTTTTTAAAAAACTTACCTGAACTTACCTTAAGTTCCCTGGGATGGGTCCCTCCATCCTTGGGTGTCCTCCTGGGGTGGGCAAGGGTGGCAGGGGGTGTCCCTGGGGGCATGGGAGGGAACCTCTGGGCTCCTTCCGAGCCCACAGGTCCCTTAACGCCTGCCCTGACCAGGCGTTAAAAAATTATGCTAAAACGGCTGGACGTCATTTTTTTTGACCCGCCCACTCCCGGGCGTCATTTTTGCCCGGGAGTGTAAATACGGCGCACATGCCTCGGAGTCAGTTTTTAGACGGGAACGCCTACCTTGCATATCATTAACGCAAGGTAGGTGTCCACGCAAAAAAATGACGCAAACTCCAAGATCTTTGGCACTAGACGGGTCTAACGCCAAAGTATAAATATGGAGTTAGTTTTGCGTCGGATTTGCGTAAAAAAAAACTACGCAATTCCGGCGCAAACAGAGTATAAATATGCCCCTTCGTTTTTCATTATTATGGGGTAGTATAAGCATGCAGTAGGACTTACTGGGTTCCTTAACTCAAGGAGCCCTTGAGGGAGAGGTGTTCAGGAAAATGAGTGGAGGGTTTAAGTTGTTGGCATCATTAAGTGTTATTGGGCTGGATAGTGAGAACAGAGAGTGAGAATGAGAGGATCACATGGGGATTAAAGAAGAAACAGATTTCTTATTGTAATGTTTATTGAGCAAAAATGATTAGTCAATCCAGAAGAGAAATATGTATTTTATAATGAAATACTGATGGCTTCCATCCTTCCTTTGAAGTGTTGCTGGTAACTATAACTCCCACCCCCGCCATGCACAGTTATTTGATTAATAATTTTACTGCAGATGTTACAGTGATATTATGAATGATGTTATCAAAGATATAATGAGTGCTGTAATTTGTGTGGTAATTAGCAGTGCATAGCGAGGGCACAAGTCATAATTACCTCAGGGCATGAGTTAGTTACTTGAGATCAATCTACCTATAACTGGTGAATTTCTATGGTTTGGTATCTTTAAAATTTGAGCCTAACTATAACGCCCCTGTAACTTTTTGGTTTTTAGTGAATTTCTATGTCAGACCCTGTGGCCAACTCCCCTAAACACCCACTCCCAGGCTGCACACAGCCCTTTGGCCATGCATGGTTGGAGGTGGCCAAAGTCTGTCTCTCTGAGTGTGAGAATAGGTGTGAGAGGGTGTCTCTGAGAGTGACTGTGAGAGTGTCTGTCTAGGTGTGAGAGTGGGTGCATCAGTGTCTTATTCAGTGCATCAGTTTCTGTGTGGATCTGTGACAGGGTGCATGACAATCTGAGGGGGCCTGTGAGGGGGTGTGTGAGTTTCTGAGTGGGTCTATGAGTAGGTGTTTAAGGGTCTGATTGGGTGTGGGAGTGGGTGAAAAAGATTGAAAAAGATACATTGAGAAAAAGAGAGAAAGTGAGTGGGAGAATGATAGACAATTTGTTGGGCTTTAGTGACTAATATACTTTGAATGAGATATTTATTGACAAATTGAAAACAAAAATGTTTTTGTCAGTTAATAAGATGAGATCACCTTTCATTATGAACCTTAAACTTTTCAAGATTGAAAACAAATTAAAGTAGGAAAATGACCACCGACATGCCTGGACTAGAAACCTCAACTTTCAATGTGAGAGTCTGTGACCTTAAACATTATGCCACAGGTGAGTCCTTGTTTTCTCAAGTCATTGTATGGAGAGACCATTGCAATGAGTAACTCGCTCTCTCTTACATCCCATTATGGGATACCTTTAGCTCTCTCACTTCCATCCCATTATGGGATGGAAGAGAGAGAGAGAGAGAGACAGGGAAAGTGAGAGTGACAGGACCATGTGGGTGCCTCAAAGCCAGCTGGAATTGCTCCCACAAGCAGGGATCTGCTTTTAATAGCAGTCCCCTGCATGTGGAAGCAATGTTTCCATCTGTCTTCTGTGCAGGCATATGTGCATGCAGGGAAAAAAGATAAAAACTCAATTTTCTGCATGTGAGAACAGTTTGACAGCTTGCAGAAAGTAGACTTGTTTTGCATTTGCTTGGTGGGAGCTGTAAAGCTTTCACCAAGCAAAAGCAAACAGCTTTTCTTTGGGCTGGGCACCCTAGGACATAGCAGGAGCCGTCTCTGGGGGGTGACGGTCCCCAGGGCTATCTGTGGCTCCTTGAGGAAGGCCACACGTCCCACCTCCAACTCTGCATTTAGCCCCTGGGAGGTACCGGTTCCTGGGGCAGCAGGGGTCTGAAACAGACCCCCTACCTTCTTCCTTTATATTTCCCCTGGTTGATGGTGCTCCAGAGGGGCCAAGACCAGCCCCCTGCATTTTATTTGAATATGTGCCCCAGGGAGGAGGCAGTCCCCGGTGGGGCAAAGAGGTCCCCACTTTTATTTTGCAATAAGTGCCCCGGGGAGATGGTGGTCCATAGGGCGGTTGGGGGGTGGGTAACTTGATTACCACCCTGGGAGGGTGGCAGTCCGAGGGGATAGGGGAACTAGGCAGCCCCCTCCCACATTTTCAGAAACATGAGCCTCAGGTAGGGGGCAGTCCTAGGGGCAGCGTCAGGTCTGGGTGACCTTCCCACTTTAATATTTCATTGCCCTCGGGACCTGTTTATAAAACATGCGCATTTTTTTTTTTGTCACCCAATCTGTCGCGAATTGTGGTGATAATAAAACAAATGCTAAGGTAACTGTAACTCATGCCTCCACCATGCAAAGTTTTCTCCCCAATAATTTCACTGCAAATGTTGTGGTGACATTATCAATGATGTCATAGAAGATGTCATGAATGATGTAATATATGGGGTATTTATCAGTGCATAGCAAGGGCATGAGTTGTAGTTACCTTAGGCCATGAGTTATACTTACTTGACATAACCATAACTCTAGCTGCTGAATATCTATAGGTTTGTGTGAGTAAAATCTGAGCCTAACTGTAGCATCCCTGTAACCTTTGTTTTTTCAGAGAATTTCTACTTTTTTAATGCTATTTCCTAACTATAACATCCCTGTAATATGGGTGTGTGAGTGGGTGGTGTGATTGGTTGTGTGGCTGTGTAAGTGGGTGTGTGAGTGTATGAGTCACTGACTGTGTGGGTCTGAGAGTGGGTGTGGGAGCGGCTGTGTCAGTGTGTGAGTGGGTGTGTGAGCGGCTATGTAGTGTGTGGGTGGTTTTGTGAGTCTGTGAGTGGGAATGGAATGGCTGTCTGAGTGTGTGAGTGAGTGGGTGAGTGGATGTGTGGGTATGCAAGTGGGTGTGTGAGTGGGTGTGTGAGTGTCTGTGGGGATCGGTGAGAGAGTGTGTAAGTGGTTTTGTGTGTCTCTGAGTGGGTGTGTGAGGGTTGTATGGGTGTGGGAGTGGGTGTGTGAGGTGTTCTGTGGGTGAGTAAGCGGATGTGTGAGTAGGTGTGTGGGTTTGTGAGTGAGTGTTGTGTTTTTTTATTTTTTATGTGGGGTCTGGATTCACATATCCACCCGCATCCAACTGAATTCATGAGGATCCTCACACACTCCCAAAAAAAAGTAACATTTCTTGCCCATGAGAGGTCCCTCACAGACACCTCTTTCAGTTCCATGTTCTATGTTCCATATGCTGTTTTTGTCCTCACTGGGAACCAAGTCCCAGTGAACAAACTGGTGGTCACAACTTTCCTCTCAGGTTGCGGCTAGCCAATCATGGAGTTGCTGTTGACATGTGGATCCACAAATCTGCTCTAAACTGCAAAGGATCCAGAGGATTCCACATCTCCATAAATCTTTTTACTTTATTAACTCCAAAAGTACTGAGCAGATTTTCACAAAATTACAAAACGCAATCTTTCAGGCTGAAGATCTAGCTTTCTGTCGAAACTAGTGTAAATATATATATATATATATATATATATATATATGTGTGTGTGTATATATACATATATATACAAATATACACACATTTACAGATAAATATACACATATATATATATGTGTGTATATATATATATATATATATATATATATATATATATATATATATATATATATATATATATATATATGCAAAAAACAAAGGAGAACTCTGGGAAGTTCCCAATTTTAGGTGGAGAGCTGCCCTAGTAAGGAGCACCCTGCAACACCAGCGACACTCTAGATTTGCTCACCTCAAATGTCTGCTTATCTAGCAAAGTCTTTAAGCATAGGATTAGCACAGTGCTATCCTCGCTGAGCTAGATAGTGACAAAGTCTTTTGCCATTTGTACAGCAAAATCTTTAAGCATAGGATTGACATAGTGTCATCCTTGCCGAGCTGTAAAATGACAAAAGCCATTTACCACTCCAGGCACAGTATTACAGCTTTGGACTGGTCAAATACCGTCCAAGCCAACCTGGAATGAGTAAAGCAACCCCTGACACGTGTTTCGCTCTTATTAGCTCGGCAAGGATGACACTATGTCAATCCTATGCTTAAAGATTTTGCTGTACAAATGGCAAAAGACTTTGTCACTATCTAGCTCGGCGAGGATAGCACTGTGCTAATCCTATGCTTAAAGACTTTGCTAGATAAGCAGACATTTGAGGTGAGCAAATCTAGAGTGTCGCTGGTGTTGCAGGGTGCTCCTTACTAGAGCAGCTCTCCACCTAAAATTGGGAACTTCCCAGAGTTCTCCTTTGTTTTTTGCATAATTTATGTGTCACTCTATCCCTGAAAGGGTTTTGGTTTGATATATATATATATATATATATATATATATATATATATATATATATATGTATATGTGTGTGTGTGTGTGTATATATACATATATTCACACATATACATATACACACATATGCACATATATATATATATATATATATATATATACATACATATATATATATATTTACCACTAGGTAATCATAGGTAGTTTTAGGACCTAGATTCTATATAAAACGTGTTTTTTTTTTGCTGCCTATATCTTTGGCACCACATGACGAATATGCACAAAACGTTTAAAAACAAATTCCAGTCAGGTCAGCTGTGGGGGAGGGTGGCTGAGAAAAAGGAGGGAGTCCCAAAACGTAATTTCTCCATTCATGTTTCCATAGAGATTGTCAATAGTGATAGCGCCAGAACTATGAAACAAAATTACACCAAATTTGTCAGAAAGAGAGGTCTTTGTCCATAAAGCAACCTTTTTTGTTTTGCTGTATTTCCATTTAGTAGTTTTTGCAAAATTAAAGGGAAAACTAATTTCTACATATTTGCAACGCCCTCCCTATCTTATGCTGATTTCTGAATCATTCTCAATGCTTGAACAACAGAAGCCATTGAAGTGTTGTCAGCCATCTTGAGAAAATCAATAAAAAATACAAAATGGGCCAGGGTACAGCACCCTGACCCCTTAGCTCTGGTGCTGTGATCCAGAGCCCCCCCCCTCCCCCGGGCTAAAAAGCATTTTTTTAAAAATGTTTACCACAAATTTGTAACGGGGTCGTAAAAGTGGGGGCTCCCACTCTTGTTTTTATCAAAGGCCCCAGATGGCCACGTCCCGAGGGCAGTCTTTTTTTTTTAAATTGGGGGGCCTCCTGGTCCCCTACGTCCCGGGGACCACCACCACCCTGGGATGAATTTGATTTATCAGATATGGTGCAAAATGTATTTTAATAAGTGGGGGAAGCCCAATTGCCTCTCCAACAGTCCCGAGGACAACCACGTCCCTGGGCTACAATGAATTATGAGTGGGGGACCACGCAGCCCCCTGCACCATAGGGACCACCACCCACTGAGACAAAAATGATTTTTATAAGTGGGGGAGGCCCGATTGCCCTAAGGTAACTAAAACTCGCACCCTAGCCATACACTGCTAATGACCCCACAATTATGGCACTCATGACATCTTTGATAACATCATTGATAATATCAATGTAATATTTGCAGTAAAATATTTGACGAAAACACTGTGCATGGCAGGGGTGCAAGTTATAGTTAACTTAGGGCACAAGTTATAGTTACTTGAGGTAACTCCAGCTATGGTTTTGTACATTTAAAATGTGAGCCTAACTATATTGTCCCTGTAACCTTTGGTTGTTTCAGTGAATTAATATATATATATATATATATATATATATATATATATATATATATATATATATATATATATATCAGTTGGATCTGCAGACCCTCCGTGTACATAGATAGCTATATTTTTAACCTTTAATATCTCAGAAAGTACTGAGCGGATTTATACCAAATAACAAAAGGCACAATCGGTGCACTAAGGTCTAGTTTCAAGCCAAATATGGTGTAACTCCATTTAGCAGTTCGGCCTGTAGGTGTGTCTATGTACCATATAGGAATTAACATGGGAAGCACACTTTTTTTGACTGCCTCTTTTCTCAGCCCCAAATTTGCCTTGCTCAATAAAATCCTATAGGACACTTTTTTTGCAAATTTCCATCAAGATTCATCTAATGGTGCCAAAGATATATTAAAAAATGCTTTTTCTATGGAAACTATATCCTAACTATAACTACCTAGTGGTGGTCGCTAATAGGATTTATGGATTACCTAGCAGTGCTCACCACTAGGTAGTTATAGTTAGGACCTAGTTTCTATATCAAGAGTGTTTTTTACTTAACTATATCTTTGGTGCCTGTAGTGAATGTGTGTTTTGACCACTGACTTTGTGTTGCACCACTTTGCACCTGGCGTAGCTGTCCAGTGTTTACCAGTTACAGACTCCATTTTGTATTCAGTTTAGCCTTAGCTTCATTCTGACTTTATTGTAGCATTAGACACTACAATGTTAAAGGCTGCCAGTGATATTCCATGTTTTCTGTCTGTTTTCGTGCTTTTTTCTCACCAAGAGCTTTGGTTGATAAGAATGTACTCAGACGGCAGGGCACAGCCTTGCTTTGACTTGACTTCTTGGGATTCTGGCCAAATCCCAATGTGTTATTTTCAAAGCATACCAAAACTATCCAGCGTGTTTGAATACTTCTTGTGCAACAGGAGGGTTTTTTCCATAAAGCTCCTTCTTTGTTTTTTTAAGATATAAAAGAGACCCAGTTTGACAGTAGGAGATTCAGAGATCTCAATCAGGATTCAGATGTCAGATGCCTGATATAGATTTCTCGCGAGGGCAGAGATCTCTCTTTCTCTTTTGCAGTCGAATGGGGTCATCGGCTTGCTGGCAGGAGAAAGATGAAGCACCGGACATGTCCTATGGTGATGCATTTTTAATTCATTATTTGCTTTGCATTATAATATAGATACATATATTTGCTGCGTATATTGCAGTGGAGAATCATTTGTGTATGTTTTCATTTCATTGTTATGACCTTTTATAAATGTGTGCTTTCAACATGCTAACCTCCTTTTAGGAACCTTACATAGTGAAATAATAAATGTCTTCTTTGGACTAAGAAGTACATTTGAGAGATTTTTTTTGTCAGTGCGTGAGTATTAAAGCTTGTTCATTTGTGAAAAGCAAAACAGTTCCGCTTGGCAAATCTTCACAAAACGTTCAAAATTGCCAGTCTGGTCAGCTTCTCCCTGGGAAGTTTTGGGGTGATCCATCCGGGGGGGGGGGGGAGAAAAAGGGGACATCCCAAAACACGTTTTTCCCATTCATTTTTCCATAGGGATTTTGAACAGTGATAGAGTGGGAACTACTGGACAGAACACCAAATTTGGCGTAAAGGTAGGTCCTGGTCCAGAAAGAGTGTTTTGTTTATTTTGGTGTAATTCCGTTCAATAGTTTTTGAGAAATAAAGGGGAAAACAAAGTGATATATCTAGGGACACAAAGGATTTGCAACCCCTCCGTATCTTGTGCTGATATCTGATTGGCTGACAACACTTCAACAAGGAAGAAGTTGAAGTGTTGTCAGCCTTTTTGCACTCAACTTCAGCTGAGTCCCTGAAAAAAATAAAAAAATAAAGGAAAGAGGCCAGGGTACAAACACCCAGACCCCTAAGCTCTGGTGTGGGATCAACGCCATCCAGCTGGACTAAAAAGCATTTTTTTAAATTTACGGCTGGAGTCGCAGTGGATTTGCAGATCACTGTAAAACATATTAAAAAACAATGCGCGGGCTCCTGCATGTTTATGAAGCCCCCTGCTGGGCAAAGTACGAGAAGCATTTGTACAATAATATGGGGAGCCTTTTTGCCTTTTCCTGCTGCCTCAGGGACTGCTACCTCCTCAGGGCAAAATGGAAATCATGTATGGGGGCGCATGGCTCCCCGCACCCAGGGCATCACCACCTCCCAGAGTTATAATTCTTTTAAAGTGTGGGGGAGGCCCATTGGCCTCCCCCTCAGACGTGGGGACCACCATATCACCAGGGCTATAATCAAATATGAGCTAGGGGGCCGCTCTGCCACCTGCACCTTGGGGGATCACCACCTTCCTGGGGATTACAAACCTTCACACTGAGCGTTAAGGGTTTAAGTCCAGTCAGACTCGTTTCCCTAATTTGTTTTATGTGAAAAAAAAATGTAAGGCTTATACTGAAAGGTTTTTAGATAACAGATACTTTTTTTTCAAATTGTGCAGAAATATCTCATTCTAAGTCGATCATACATCAAAGCCTAAAAACTTGCTAATTCTCTCCCTATCACTTTCTCTCTCTCTCTTTCAATCTCTTCCTCCCACTCACACACCCACTCAGACACACACCCACTCACAGACCCACTCAGACACGCTCCCACTCAAAGACCAACTCAGAGCCTCGTGAATCCACTCACAGCCCCAGTCAGACCCTCACACCCCCACTCACAGACTGACTCAGACAGTTACACACCCACTCACAGACCCACTCTGATTCCCACACACAAAGACCCAACGACAGCCCAACCCAACGGTGCATGACACCCACTCATGCACCTACGCACACACTGACGCCCACACTAAAACACTGATGTACGCACTCCCACACCCAGACAGACACTCTCACTGCCACTATCACCCCCAGTTACACCATCTTACAGCTATTCTGAAACCCAGAGAGGCCCCAGCCAACTTCCGCAATGCATGGCCAAAGGGCTTTGCTCAGCATGGGTTTGGGTGGTTAAGGGGTTGGCCGCGGGGTCTGGCAGCAGACCAGGTCTTGCAGGCAACCTCCGATGCAACCAGAAGACAGCCATGCATGGTGCAAGTCTGGGCGCTTATAGGGGGTTGGCCTCAGCCCTGTGGCCACTGGCTGCCCCCATGGCCAAAGGCCATGTGCAGCGTTGGTTAGATTAATGTATAGTAATTAACATTACCACTATGTTAAACAAAATTTAAATTCACTGAAAAAACAAAGGTTACAGGAAGTTAGACATTTATTTAAAAAAACAAAGGTTACAAGGATGTTATAGTTAGGCTCACGTTTTAAATGTACAAAACCATAGACATTTACCAGTTAAAGTTAGAGTTACCTCAAATAACAATAACTCATGCCCTAAGGGAATTATAACTCAACTCCTAACCATGCACTGCTAATGACCTCACAAATTATGGCACTCATGAAATCTTTGGTAACATAATTGATAATATAAGTGAAATCTTTGCAGTAAATGTTCTGAGGAAATACCTGTTCATGGCAGGAGCGTGAGTTATAGTTACCTTAGGGCACGAGTTATCAAAATAATGAAGAAAGAAAACTAAATTGTAGAAATCTATACATAGATACAGGAAAATACAAGAATGTGTGGTGGTGTGGGTGCAGAGCCAAATAACTCCCCAGAGGTCAGATCAGCATAAACCTGGGGCAAAACAGTTCCAGAACATGAGAGAGAATATCAAATTTATAAATGCCTGAAGAAGAGAGATAGTAAAAAAATTCAAGAAATAAAGAAAGAAAGGGGAAAAGAGAAAAGAGAAAATAATCAACACTACAAGGCAAGTGATTAGAAGAGCAACCCTAATGTACTCCGCAATCTGAAACAATCTCAGCATGAGGTACCTTCAAAAAAACGATTCTTAAGAAAAATGAGGAGCGAACACTGCAAAAAAATAACTGATAAATGAGTAGAACACCCAAAATCTAAAGCTGTCCATCGTTTGGAAAGGGTGGAGGGGAGTCAGTTTCGGGAAAAAAGAATAAACCAACTACTAAAGAAATTTAAAGAATAAAAGAAGCAGAAGCCTACAAGAGGAAAAGAGTCGTTAAAATGTGAATGTTGAAAATAGCAGTGTGAGAATGGGGCAAGGAAGGAAAACACCAGAAACAGACTAGGTTCTGGGGGAAGAAATGTTTCAATATCAGAAGACAGTGGGGGGGGGCGGCGGCAAGGCACATTGGGAATACCCACCAGAATATCATGAAGCAGGACAGTCATAGAGAGACTACAGAGAATAAATAAACCGCATAGAATACAGACAACAGGATTCTTATCAGAAAAGGACAAGATTGGGGTGTTTAAACCCCAATATGGATGGCTAGGTTTGCATCCATTTTAAATCTTAGTGGAAACTTAGGACCTGATTTAGATATTAGCAGATGAGTTACTCCGTCACAATGATAATGGATATCCTGCCCGTCTGCATCTAAATCCCATAGGATACAATGGGATTTAGATATTGGATTAACAGGATATCTGTCACAGTTTTGATGGAGTAACTCCTCTGCCAATATCTAAATCAGGCCCTTAGTGCTTAACTGGAAGCTGTAACAAGATTTGAGAGGCCCAAGCTGCTTCTTCTGGTGACCCCCCTCAAATGTTTTTGATTACTCTGTCCACCGCAAAGTATTTCAACAGGGTATTGCCACCAACATGCTTTTGACGAAAGTGCCGGGCCATCAGACAATTAGGGTAATAGTCCTTGATGGCCCATAAGTGTTCCAGAATTCTCCATTTCACAGGCAGTTTGGTACTTCCCACATAATGGGGATTGAAGGGACACTCCAAAACATAAGCTGCATAATCAGTAGAACATGTAATGAATTTCAAAATCTTTTTAAGACTGTCCGTGGATAGCTTATAATGGACCCTATTAGTACAGTGTTTACATGCCTTGCAAGAACCACATTTGCCGTTATATGCTGGGTCAGCCGAATTGGAATGGTCGCAAACAAGGTGATCTCTGATACATCTTGGTTTCCTGTATGTGATAGCTGGATGGAGACCTCATTCCTTGCCTATGATGGGGTGAGCCATTAGTGAATTCAAGTGGCACTCCATGTTAGACCTGACCAAATGTGATCTTTTGTTATAGGTCTTTATCAACCTGGGTTGGTTTATTAGTTACTTGGGATTTTAAAAAATGTTGGTTCATATTGTGTGTTTGTGTGTGTGTATATGTGCCCCTCTTTTGTATGTTTGTGGTGCTTTCACTAAAAAGCATCTGATCATGTGTTATTTTGTTGATCTTGGCGAGGGCCTGGTTCAAAATTCAAGTATATCTTTATGATCTGAATCTTTTTAAAATGCTGGTTTTCTCTTTGCTAGAGTCTTTGTAACTGCTGCAATTACGACGGGCCCCTAGTAGCTCACCATAGGTGATACTCCATTTTAAGGAGTTAGGATGCCAATTTTCAGTGTGTAGCCGGCTGTTACCCGCTGTATGTTTTCTATGCAATAAGGTTGTCATCTTCTGGTTTTCTATTTTAGTTTCAATGTCCGGGTAATCAATGTCGCTGTTGCTCATGAAATGTGTAAATGTAAGGTTGAAATCATTTTGTTCCAATTTGTGAATGAATTTAAGAGCAAGGAAAGTATCCCCATTCCACATGAGGAACAAATTGTCAATATACCTAATTCAGATTGGAATGTGTTTAGTGTACTTGTTATTCTCTTCAACCCAGACCACCTGCTAATCCCATCAGCTGAAGAAAAGATTTGCAAAGCTGGGGGTAAAGCAGGTTCCCATTGCTGTTCAAGCACACGGATAGTATACAGTGGCTTCAAATAGAAAAATATATAATTTCTCAGACAATTCAACATCATTTGTTCCAAAATAGCTGGTGTGTTAGTATGGCAAAAGGACAACTGCAAAAGTAATGTAGGCAGACATCAACACCTATTTTTGATCTATACAGGTGTATAGAGGACATAAATCTAAAATAATCATTGTATATGTTGGTTCCTATAATATGTTATGAATCCTACATAAGAAATCTATGCTGTCACAGCGGTAGGATGGTATCCTACTACAAAATAACCAGGAAATTAATCCAAGAAATGGCTGTATTGTCTAATAATTCCCCATTGGAGGAAAATATCGTCCTTCCTGGTGGATTAGTCAAACTCTTGTGAATTTTTTGTAATAGTATTGACAACCTTCAGAAATCTATACTCATCATCATCAAGTAGTTCATCTTGATGCCATTTGGCAAATATGGTGTGCTAGGAAGCGATAGATGATTTGTATGTTTCCCATTTTATGGATTTGTTAGACGTGGCATCCTTGGCATGGTCTCCCCTAACTTTTTTCCTCTGCTCCCCAGGTTGTTGACGTGTGCTGGACTCTGTTTGTGCTGTTTTGGATAATCCGGGCACTTTATCACTGCTGACCAGTGCTGATGTGCAAGTGCTCCTATGTAAAATGTATGTATAATTGGCTTATCCATGATTGGCATATTTGATTTACAAGTAAGTCCCTCGTTAAGTGCACTAGAGGTGCCCAGGGCCTGTAAACCAAATGCTGCTAGTGGGCCCACTGGTAGTGCACCCCACATTAGTAGCCCCGTAAACATGGCTCTGACCTGCCACAGCAGTGTCTGGGTGTGTAACTGCCAATTTGACTTGGCAAGTGTACCCACTTGCCAGGCCTAAACCTTCCCTTTTAATACATGTAAGTCATCCCTTAGGTAGGCCCTAGGTAGCCCCATGGACAGGATGCAGTGTATGTTAAAGGTGGGATATGTACGGATGTGTATTACATATCCTAACTGTGAAATACTGCTAAATAGAGTCTTCACTGTTGCAAGGCCTATATCTCTCATAGGTTAACATGGGGGGTGCCTTTAAATATTATTAAAGTGCAGATTCCCTTTGAGAAAGGAGAGAAATATTGAGTTTAGGGTCTCTGAACTCACAATTTAAAAATACATATTTTAGTAAAGTTGGTTTTTAGATTGTTAGTTTGAAAATGCCACTTTTAGAAAGTAGGCATTTTCTTGTTTAAACCATTTTGTGACTCTGTCTTTTTGTGAATTCTCTGTCGGGGTCAGTTTGACAGCTGGGCTGTTTGGGAATCCCCTCTTAACAGTGAGACAAAGGGAACTGGGGTGCAGCCTGCATATTCTGAAGAGTCATCTATGCTAGAGTGGAGGGAGGAGTGGTCACGTACACCTGAATTGGCTATGCCTGCCCTCTCACAATGCAGTCTCCAACTCCCTGGTGTGTCTGGGGCCTGGCATGGGTAAGGCAGGATCCTGTGAACAACAGAGACTTTCCTTTGAAGTAGGCCTTCTTCAAAGGCGAAAAGGGGAAAAAGTGTTGGAACCAAAACCGCTGAAAATTACATCACTTCTGGAGCCAAGAGGAACATCTGCCAATGAGAAGAGCTGAAGAGCTGAGGAGGAGTGCTGCCCCTGCCTGTAACTGTGCTTTGTTGGGCTATCCTGCAGACTGGACTTTGGGGTATATTCCTGCTTGTGAAGAATCTCCGAGGGCTTGAACTGGGCTTGCCTCCTGTTTTGAAGTCTCAGGGCCATCAAAGACTTCCTGTGCCAGTACCTGGACTCTCTGCTGAGACTCCTGCCCCACCAAGTGGTGCTCTATCCAGTCCCTGGGCCCTTGAAAGGTGAAGTTGGCAGGCTAAGAGCTGAATATCCACTCATGGAACGCTGTGCGGGGAAAGGTTCGACGTACCATCTGCAATGCCGTTGATAAACGACACACCACTGGCATTGCGGCTGAAGTCGATGCTGCACCTGCATCGCGGCTGGGAGATCGACACATCATGGCTGGAGAAGTGATGCACAACACCCACTTGTGGCTGCTGATAACAACGCAAATCCCATGCAGCGTGATTTTCTAACACTGTGTGACCCGATTTTCTCTGCATCGTCCCTGAGCGTCAAAGTCAACACGATGGGCGCGGATTCGAGATGCCCCGTCTGGAAATTGACACATCGCTCTCTTACAAGGGAGAAAAATGACCCATCACCAACCTGACCGGAGAAGAAATGACGCACGGCCTCCCTTGTGAGGAAAGGAATCATCACATCACTGCCTTTTCTTATGCACTCTCGCCCATGCAACTTTTTTTTGTATGCTAACCAGGTACTTTGTGCAAAACCAAAACTTCTATTGCTTTCTATGGAGTAAGACTCTTATTCTTTGGAAAATTCATATTTTAACTTGTGTATGTTCAATTTTTGTCATTTTGGTCTTCTTTGATTTAGATAAATATTACCTATTTTTCCAAACTGGTGTGGTGTCCATTTTATGGTGTTTTCACTGTATTACTGTGTATGTTGGTACAAATACTTTACACATTGCTTTTGAGATAAACCTGACTGCTTGTGCCAAGCTAGGAAGAGGGTAAGCAGGGGTCATCTAAGTGTTTTTCTCCATTGCCCTGAATAGACTGATGGTCCTTGCTTGGAAAGTGGGTAACCTGACTGCCAACCAAAGACCTCATTTCTAACAGGGTTCATAATATTGTATATCACAAAGTTGACAGAGAGCTTCCCCCCTCTACTCAGAGATCTCCATCAGCACTATATTACTGCCCTTGTGTGAGAGTTTTATAATAATAGATGGGTCACTCATTAAATTATGCAAAGCCTATCTCTGAGATGTATTAATACTATCATTTGTATGTGTGTCATTTATCTGTTGAAGTTGTCTAAGTTTGTATATCATAACCTTGTGAAATTCTTCTAAATTGTCATAGCTAAGATTAGGATCGAACTTGGATTGAACTTGAAAGCCACTCCTGGAAGCATCCCTTGTTTCAAGACCCAGCTTATCAAGAGTTTCATCAACATTCATAACAACGAAAGTATCATCATTTAAATCAAGACCATTCATTGCCAAAATAGAATCAAGATCTTGCAATTTGAAGTTTGCAGCACTGGAGTTAATAACATTGCTTGATTTTTTACACCTACATTCATATTTATCTTAAAGAAATAAATACATACTTGTGGTTGTGTAATCGAAATCTACCGATGGACAAAACAATAAGGCCAGCTTAAAAACAGATTATTTCTGATGTGTAAAGATCCTTTAGCTAGATTGACTAAAGTAGTATCTTAATGTGGGGCTACCACGGGACCTTCAGCAGTGGTAGTACACTTTATTTGTTTGTTCCTTCTGCCCCTCCCAGTTGGTCTCTTCCTCTTCTTCCTACATGTCCTCACAAAAAGCGATCTTTCTGGACCAAGGTCTACCTTTCTGCAAATTTGGTGTAACTCAGTTTAGTGGTTCAGGTTGTAGTTGTGTTCAAAATCCCTATGAGAAACTGCACAGGGAAAGCACATTTTGGGACCGCCTCCTTTTTCTCAGCCCCAGCTTGACGAATCACCCCAAAACTTTCATGACAGGAGACGAAGTTAGTAGCATATGAGTTTTGAAGATTTTGTGAAGCTTCATCAAATGGCTTCAAAGTTATTGTCCTAATATTAATTACCTTCTGGTGGTTGCCAGTAGGTAGTTATAGTTAGGACCATGTATCCATAGAAAAAGCATTTTTTGACTTGCCTATATCTTTTGTGCCATTTGATGGATCTTCACACAGTTTTCCTGAAAAGGGTGCTGAAAATTCTTGTTGCACGTGGAAAGTTTTGGTGTGAACTGTCAAGTGTGGAAAGAGAAAAAAGGGGGTCAAAAGAATTGTGTTTCCCATTTTAATTCCCAAAGGGATCGTGAACACGACTACAGGCTGGACAGCTGGACAGCCTTTCACCGAAATTTGCAGAAAGGTAGCTTTTGCTCCAGAAATCAATCACACTTGTGGTTATTCAAGGTAAATCTATTCAGTAGTTTTCAAGATTATAAAGGACATCCCAGTTGTATATCTGAGTGGAGCCTGCGCACAGACCTCATGGCGAGATCTAATTAGCTTTCAGCACTTCAACCTGAAGGTGATGAGATCCATCTTGGGATTAATATACATGATAGCACCCACTGAAAATTAATTGTAGTGAATAGCAGGTTTTGAGGGTCACAAAAAGTAGAACATATAGAGGGTGATTACAGATTTTGGTTACTATATAAATAATTTGTGGCTAAGGTAATTTTACCTTGTGAAAAAGCATTCTGCTGGGACTTCCCATGGTTTTCCCATAGAAGTTATGGAAGGTGCTCCAGAAGCTAAAACGAGAGCATATTTAAATTCACACTACCTTTCTAGGCTATATGTGAATGAAGTCTGACAATCTCAGTAAAACAGATACTTTAACAGGAGCAGCCAGTCAGTTGATTCCATTGTGCTCTACTGCAGTCTCCAAGAGTGTTCAACTAGAACACTAACAGTCTTATTTATGACCAACATGTGGCATACCTGAATCCATTTTTATTGAGTCAAACTGCTAAAACTTAAAATAATTAATTAAAAAAGCAACAAAACGAGGGGTTTCATTTTGTCACAGAAATTATGGTTAGTGTTGTAGAAAGACACATTAGGACACATTTTAAGTGAGGCCTCAAATATCTCCCCCTTCTATTTCATTAAAACATTCCTACATGTAGACTGAAACATGCACCTTCTATATTCATGCTAAAAGTGTGGCACATCTGACCACCATCTTGATGGAATAGAAGTGGAAAACTGAAATCATTTTTCTATTGAGGATACTGCAGTAAATGAGGAGATTCGATAGCTTCAAAAGAAAGAAATCTCCTAAGATGGCCATCAGAGAAAAAAGACCCCAAAACTGGCACAAATATTACCCAAATGTAGCCCAAGTATAGCCCAGAGACAGAAGCGTGCAAAACACTTAGGCCTTGAATTATTCAAATGTGGCGCAGCGCAGTGCTGCTCTACACCGCTTTTGAAATGTAGAGATGCGCCGTATTTACTGGAATATGGCTCACCCCTGCATTTTCCCAAGTGCTGGCCCTGAATTAAGCTGCCTGCATCAACGCAGGCATCCTTGCACCATAGAGCAAGGGTGTCAACGTTGAGGAATACATTGTTTATGTGCAGGAAAATGCATCACACATAGAAGTGCCAAAGCATCATTATGGAATGATTGTTTATGTCCAGGAAGACATACCTTCCTGCACATAAACAATAACCCATGGCATTTTCCTCTTCCTATATGTGCTGCATTCTGCAGCACAGATGGAAAAAGCAAAAAACGAGGAGGAATAAATGCATTCCTCTTCGTTTTGCCATGCTAATGCAACCCCTGAGGTGGGATGAGCTTTTGGCACTGCCACAGGTTTACAATTACTCATAAAGCTGAGGCAGTATCAAAATCAATGGGTGTTGTGGTGGAACGCCCACTGCATCACCCATTGCACGCCCCTCTGACACAGAAAACTGTGTCTCAGGGCCATATTTACAAGAAGGCATAACGCGACAAAAAGTGGCATTACACCTTGTGAATATGTAGCTGTGGTTAGCGCTACTGGAGAGTCACAAAAACGGACCCTCTGGTGGTGCTAGGGGCTCTTACATTTGCCCCTTAGTGCCAGATTTACAAGGCCCTAGTGCCTCATTGCGCCACACTAGCGTCATTTTTTTTACACTAATGTGGCTCAAGGAGGCAATTTTCATTGCGCCATATTTATAAAGTAGCGCCACATTATGCCTGCATCTGGCATAATGTATGCATGGGGGGCATCCTGGCATTAGGAGGACCTCAAAAACTGCATCATTTCTAATGCCTGCTCAAAGCAGGCATTAAAGTGGCACTCCCATTTTAATCAATGGGCCTCCTTGCACATTTCTGCACTAGCATCAACATTTTTGACGTTAGTGCAGCAAAGCGCCACAATGGCGTCAAAAGATTTGACTCTATTGTCCTAACGTGCCATGGTGCACAGTATTGTAAACGGCACATCCATGGTGTCATTAGGATCAGCATTGATGCACCTGTTTTTTGTAAATATGCCCATTAGGGGCTTACTTACAAGCCCCTTGCACCACCTGTGTGTCATTTTTTTATATGGGAAAAAGTGAAACATAGGTGGCACAGGGAGTTCGTAAATAAGCCCCTTCATTTTCTTGTTGGTTTGCAGTTGTAGATAACGCAGACTTGAACTGAAGGTCTGCTTTACATGGGCATCAGTTACATTACACAGGAACATATTCCTTTTGGGCTTTAGGCATGGGGGTATTAAGTGATTTGCCTAGAATCATGGGATGTCAAATTGATGCTGAAACTCAAACCTGGTTCCCCAGTTGCAAAGTCTGCAACTGTGGTCATAACACCACATTCTCTCCCCTAAGTGCAACATACAATCAAGTGATCAACTGGATAAGAAGAATCAAGCGGGCAAATAATTTAAAAGTGCTTTGTCGCTCTTTGAGAACTCAGAACATATGTCCTCAGTTTAGTTTTTTAAAACTCTAACCATAGTTTCTATGGGAATAAGACCCTCTAATTTTTATATTTTCTAAATGAAATGCTTTAGTTAGTATAGGTTTGATTACAGCAAGATGACGTCAGGTGTGCCACACTGTTGTAATAAAAAGAGAATGTTGTCAATCTAGATGTTTCTTAGAATACTGTGGAGAGGCAAATGTCAGGGGCATCGACTCTGATAATTGAGGGCAGGGAGGAGGGTGCAGAGACAACAAACTGATCAAGCTGGGCAGGTGGGAGGGGAAGTTCAACGGACCATGGAGGGTATGGGAAAGGGGGACAGGGGCAAAAAACCAATCATGTAGGACAGAGAAGAGAGGCTGTGACAATATAATAGACCATTGAGGGCTGAAAGAAGAGACAGTGGCAGTACAACCATACATGCCAACTGACCTGATTCAGGCAGGATACGCCTGATGTTTTTAAGCCCAAAAGGGTTTTATTTTAGCTGTCTCCTGCCTTAAATCTCCTCTTTTTCAAAGTAAGTCAATGGGAAAATCAATTCCCCAGGTTTTTCCTCTTACTAAGATCAGGATTTTGACAATTATGGTACATTGGATCACTGAGTGCAGGAGGAATGGTGTACTGACATGGACTCCGATAACAGAGGGCAAGAGGGAGATGAGCAGGGCCGGTATCAGGGGTTGTGTCAGCACAATTCATCACACAAGGCAAGCAAGATGGAAGTATAGCACAATGGACCATGGAAAGCAATAGGGAGGAGACAGGGCCATGTGCATGAACAACAAAGAGCAAAGGGGAAAGAGGCAACAAGCTGAACATACCGGAGAGACAGGAGGGACAGTTGCCGCACAACAGACTAAGAAGGGCAGGAGGGAGGGGACAAGGGCATGACAATAGTCCAGACAAGGCAACGGGAGGCGATAGGGGTATGCACATGGTTAATGGAGGGCAGGGTGCAATGGGGCAGGGCTAGAGCAGCAAGCTGACCATGGAGGGCAGACGGGATAGGAACTGGAATCACAACACACCATGGAGGGCAGCAGTGAGACTATAATGGCATGCACACAGAAAACAGAGGGAAGGTGGGAGGGGGCCTGGGGTAGGAAGTTGACCACATAGGGGCTGTAGCAGCACAGAAGGCCAATGTACGGCAAGTGGGAGAAATAGCGGCATGGCCTTGGTGGGCCAGATGGAGGGGCCAGGGGAATGCACAGAGGACCTTGGAGGACAGAAGGGATGAGTAGGGCCTGGACACTGGCAAGAGAGGGCAGGCAAAGAGCTTCACAACAGACCATGTAGGGTAGGTAGGAGGTACAGCTAGAGCACAACAGAGCATGGAGGGAAGATGGGAGTGGCAGGAAAATGGGCCATGAAGGACAGGAAGGAGGGAATAGCGGAATGGACCTCGGACAGGCAGGGTGGATGTGGCAGAGACAACTCAACAGAACACTCAGAGTAGACAAGAAGGACAGTGGCAGGTCCATGGAACATGGTGAGCAAAAAGGAGGGAGCAGGGGCAAGCACACAGGCAACTGAGGGCAGGGGGAAGGAGAGTAGAGGCAGCAAGCAAAGCACAGAGGCTAAGCAGGAGGGCAATGATGTGTTATAGAATTGGGCAACAGATTACAGGAGGCGTGTTGCGTGGGAACACCCACCATAACAGTCATGGAATATCTCCTGAACGCAGAGTAAGGCAACGCAGAGATTTGTGCTGCCATGCCTTACTTCTTATCTATGAGGCCAAAGTGGCTTTGCGTGGCCTCATGAATTTGATTTTGCAGTATGTTGCCAAAGCATTACACAAAGTGACAATTTTGGGCAGAAGGGGCTCATAAATATGCTTCTTAGTTTACGCATTTTGATTTAATATTTAGGTGTGTTTCCTTTAATCCCACAGCAACTCCAAGCATCTAATGGGAATGATCTTCACCCCAGGCGCCCTTTCAATGAGTATTGGGGTTTTGCAAAGAAGACATGGCTCTTTTTACAGAAGTAGGAACCTAAGCTGCAGGCTTTGCATTTAGAATAGTAGAACAGCAATGCATGAAAGCACATTTTCGAAAAATATCATAAATCCCAAATTATTATTTCTCTGTTGGATGCTCCAGACTCCTTAAATCAAGCCATGTTCTTTCACTAGTTGATGTAACCAATCATACATGACCAGTATTAGAAAACAGCAAGGGGTTGTTCGTGCTTTGAAGGGCAAGAGAGCCTATGTGTAAGGACATGTAGTATCGGGACAGTGTTTGAAAGGGCAGCCAGATCCTACTCTTCCATGATAATAGTAGGCTGACCACACCTCTTAAGTAAGCCTCTAAACAAAACTACACTTAATTGGCTTTTATTTACTCGTCAGTAGAATCGGAGAGTTACTGATCTTCAAACAGAATCAGAAGGTTTACAACTTGCTGAGGTAGGGACTTCACCCCAAACAATGCTGTTTGGGTGCAAAGATGGAATAACCATTCCTCATTCTAGTGTTTGGACACGGGTATAATAAGGTCGGAACAGTACAGGTTTACAGTTGACTTTACATTAGGGCTTTGGTGATGTGCCGAAAGGGGTTACTTACTGCACACAACGCCGTGAGTGCAGATCTTCCAACAGCAAAAACAGCTTCTGCAGTCCTGGCGGGAACTTCACATTCGGAGCGTCGCAGCCCAAAGCCTTACTCTTGTTCACCCCTCCTCCCGCACTCCCTGAGTAGTTGTCCACAAATTTCTCTACACAGTGCACACTCACTAGGCACATTTGCTTTGTCACTTTTTTCCCAACGTCTGAACCCATTGAAATGTCGTATACTGCTGAGAAAGGCAGAATGTCTGTATCTGTTTTGGCGTGCCATTCAGTGCTTAATTTGTGCTTGTTGTTTCCGGTGCTGAGCACCAGCACTTATGTTTGAGGGCCGGAGCTTAGTCTTCTGCCGCAAGCATTTGCTGCAAGCAAAAGACACGTGTGGGAAAGACGGAGGAAGAGAAAAACGAAAAAGGTCACAATGAGAGAAAGGGGAAAGCTGCAGGTGTGAGCTGAAAGGGCAGAGAGAGGCTTTAAGTGGATTGAAGAGGCCCGATATGGCTTCACGATCACACTGCCTCAGTATTCCCTGTTTGCACATTTCATTGCAGCAGCCACAAGTTTAAGAGGATAGCTTTGGGCACCGGCACCTTTTCATCTACGAATTAAGCACTGGTGCCTTTGTCTATACAAGCTCCAGACCAACTGGAATGAATTACCTCTGCTTGTTTTCAAGGTATCCATAACCATGTTTGAACAGGTCTGACACGTGCAAGTCAATGCTCATGGTAGATGTAATGGTATAAAAGGATCCTCTCCTGTCCACAGAAGCTCGCTTGAGTTAATAGCACATACCTAAACATTCAATGAAGGTTGAAAAACGAACATAGAGTCAATCAGGAATTTGGAGATTACATCAGACAGATGAAATGTGTCAATGCTGCTTGAGATAAACGATATTCCTTGGTCGTCTAAAGTGATGCATTTCATTTTCAAAGTATCTCTGTAATATGAAAAAAAAACAATTTAAAGGATTTTAATATAGGGATTCAATGACAGATGTACATATGTGTTATTTTTTTAATAATGAAATATAAACCGATGTCAATTGTACTACTGAAAATCCACGCCAAGGATATTATGGGTCAAGAATAACGGGGAAAGAATATCGAGGGACAAAATATCACAAGGCATGTGCATATAGAGAAGTATGGATTTACTATTCCAAACTCCACTTCTATGTACCTTGAAGATATGTGTACCACGCAGGTACATATAGGTGGATTAATGGATAGAAAATATAGGCTTGACTGTCCATATGTTTTATTATTTTGTCCTCGATATTAAGTACACTTGAAATTCTGACTTCCATATTTAGTAGGCACACCTCAAGATCTATGATCATATTTTACGGTGTCCTACCAAAACAGATTTATTGATTGTATTAAACATTTTCAGTTATCAGTCATTTTCTTATTCCTCGGCGTAAAAATGTGTTACATTCTTGAAAGGACTAGCTGTTCACTCGAGTCCAGGTAAGCAGGATAAATCTTTATTTCAGTTGTATTCTTCAGACAGCTCCTTCCTCCCATCCTCCCTCTTCGGTCTCTGGCACCAACTGCCACGCATAGCACCAACCCCACCAACATTCCACAATCTGGTTCTTTGTTCGTCAGTTCCACAGCGCGAGGAACCTGATGAGCAAAGAAGAACCCAACACATCTCCTCCCTTACAACAAATTTAACAAACAATAAAAACAATTTAATTACAAGAGGAAAAACAAAAAAACAAAAATCTTAAATACACAATACTTGAGGAAAGAAAACTGAGCATGAAAAGCATTCATATTAGAATAATTTGGCCAGAATACTAGCATGTATAATCATCTAATCTCACAGAAGCTTTAACAGTTCTGGATAAGAATACTCTGGCCAGAATACTAGCATGTATAATCATCTAATCGCAAAGGAGCTTTAACAGTTCTGGATGAACGTCTGTATGGACGCACAGGAACATCGATTGTTTTAGATGTATGGCTACCAAAATGCATAATGTAATCATCAAATTTCTTAGGAGGTTTGATAGCCCTCTTGGTATGTTTGATCAATTTTGTTGTAATTGGAGACTGTACTCCAGGACGTTCAATACACTTGCCACCACCGATGATGTGCCTTGCAGTATCAGGCTTTGTAAGGGATATCTTGTCCTTATTCCACCACTTACCATCATCCAGTTTAACTGCACTGTCGCCTACTTGGATTATTTTCTTGCCGCTAGAAAATTTGGACAAACTCGTGTACCTTGGACACCTCACTCTCACAACATCACCAACCTTCCAATCAAACTTACGACGACGAGTTACATGTGAACTCTGCACATATTTGTGTTGCGCAACTTGGCGTCTCTCCCTCACACCATCAACCTTATACCATGGCACACAAAAATGACCCATCCATTCTCTGGTCAATTTTGAGGATGGAACACGTCCCCGTAATAAAACAAAAGGTGACACTTGGGTATCTGAATTGTTCGTAGTGCGCACAGCCCACAACAATTTATCCAACTCGCTCTTGCAATGCAGACCACCCACCTTAGACAATTGAATATTGTCCTTGAGGACCCTGTTAAATCTCTCTACTAATCCATTACTCCTAGGATGGTACAAAGATGACTTAGTATGTTTAATTCCTAAGAAATTCACAAACTCTGCAAATTGGCCCGAAGTAAATTGAGAACCATTGTCAGTCAAAATTTCATCAGGAATTCCTTCCCTGGCAAAAATTCCTTCCAGCCATCAGATCATATTATTAGAGTCAGGAACTTTAACAAATTTTACCTCCGGCCATCTACTGTAAAAATCTATTAGCACTAACCCGTATTCTTGGGATCCATATGATAAATTCACAGGTCCAATTATATCAATTGCTAACTTGCTCCAGGGTTTATCAGGAACACAGATCGCTTCTACAGGACTAGGAACTGTAACTTGAGATTTGTCACTGGCTGCACAATAGACGCAGTCCCTTACAAAGTGCTCGACACACTTATCCACTCCAGGCCACCAAAATCCTTCTCTAACTCTCCCTTTCATGGCACGCATACCAATATGACCCTCATGCGCAAGGTTCAAAACCCTATTCCTCATTCCCTTCGGCACAACCAACAAATTTGACCTGAATAATAATCCATTAATTACCGACAGTTCGTCAAAAACATGTTTAAACTGGTCTTTAAAATCACCATCTGGAGACCACTGTGACCACCCATTCACAACACCCTGCACAACTGACTTGATTTCATCATCCTCTTCACAAGCTTCCCTCCATTCTTGTTCACTCAACGCTCCATTCAATTGCTCACCTATTATACAGACAACAACCTCTCCATCTTCATCTTTGGGATTGGGATACATAGATATTTCTTCTAAAGGATCAGTGGTCGTTAATCTAGACAAACAATCGGCCAGAATGTTCTTTTTACCAGGAACATACTCTAACTTGAAGTTGTGCTCACGTAATTTATATTGCCACTTAGCTATTCATGGAGTAGCCCTCTCCGCACATTTGGCTGTAAATAGTTGAACCAACGGCTTGTGATCAGTTCGAACGGAAAACCTAGTGCCCCATACAAATTGTCTAAAGTGGTTAATACCCCACCAACATGCCAAGGCCTCGCGTTCAATTACAGAATAAGTTGCTTCGGCACCTTTCAAACTCCTTGAAGCAAATGCGACAACCTCCTCCCTACCATCCCTTTTTTGTAACAAAACCGCTCCTAAGCCTTTCTGACTAGCATCAGTCATAATAATAGTGTAATCTCTGGTATCAAAAGGTTTCAAGGGAATTGCTTGGGGAATCTCTTGCTTAATATTACCAAATTCACGCTCACAGTCGGCATCCCACATAAATGTAGTATTCTTTTTCAATAACTTCCTCAGATTGTACGTTTTTTCCGAACAATTAGGTACAAATCTGGCGTAAAATTCTATTAAACCCATGAAAGACCTCAGTTGGTCTTTGTTTTCAGGACAAACAAAATCCTGAATAGCTTTCACCAAACTCATCTTGGGTTTGATGCCATCAGCTGACAATTCAAATCCTAAATAATTCACCATGGATACTCCAAAACGACATTTATTTGAACTGAGAGTTACCCCCTTCAGTTTCAATGTATCCAATACCTCGCATAATCTATCATTATGTTCACACATATCTTTGCCATAAACTAGAATGTCATCCTGAAACGCCATCACACCACTCATGCCTCTGAACATACTTTCAACTGTCCTCTGGAAGACAGCGGAAGCGGAAGCTAACCCGAACGGCATGCGTTTAAATTGGAACATCCCAAAAGGAGTGATGAAAGCGGTGTATTGTCTGGAACTAGGATGGAGATTAATTTGGTGGTAAGCAGAAGTCATATCGAGCAAAGAAAACATTTTTCCGCCCTTAACAGAAGATAACATTTCTGATATGTTGGGTAATGGATATTGATCAACCCAAATTTGATCGTTAAGATCACGCAAATCCACACACATTCTTAACATTCCGTTGGCCTTGCGAGCTAAAACCACTGGCGACACCCAATCTGAGGACTCAATAGGTTCAATTATGTCCTGTGCACAAAGTTTGTCTAATTCTTTTTTGAAATCCTCCCTTAAAGTGACAGGGACTTTCCGCACTTTGTGCACCTTAGGTTGGGCATTGTCATTAATTCTGATTCTATGAGAGAACCCCTTATATAACCCTACCTTGTCATTAAAAATCTCAGGATAGCGAGATTCCCACTGTTCACATGTTACAGAGGATACAGGTATGAAATCACTTCTTGTTATAACTTGTTCAGGGTTATTCGAATCCAAAACCAAATCCAATTTACCCTGGTCAAACCACCCCAACAGACAAGCATTATCCTTAGCAACATATATGGTAGCAGAAGTTGTGTTGTTCTTCAACCTGATATTAGCTTGAAACTCACCAATTACATCAACTGATTTCCCACCATACCCAATTGGTTGAATACGTGACTGGTTTAAAATGATCCCACAACCTTTAAATAATTCATTCCACTTGGAATCACTTAAGAGAGTAAAGGGAGATCCAGAGTCAGCCATCATCTGAACTTGAATTCCATTTACCTCTACCAAACAGAAGGGTCTTCTTGTACAGTTGTCGGTGAGACCAGTATTCACCATGAATACATCCTCCTCGTTACTGCTAGAAGAAGGAGAATCATTCGCATCAACATTGTTTACCTTGTTAGACTCATTTTTCCCCAGTTTATATGATCTGTTTGCCTTGCATACTCTTGCAAAATGGCCTTTCTTAAAACATTTGGCACACATTTTATTGTTAGCCGGACAAAACTTGGCATTACCCAAATGTGCAGTACTACCACATCTATAACATTCTAATAGTCTGGTAAATTTCTTATCAGATTTACCGCTTGAAGATTGTGGTGAACACCCCATATTCCTTTTTTTAAATTTAGATTTGACCGCAAACACATCAGACCTCAGAGAATGAAACTTCTTTTCAGAGATAGACATTTGTTCCATAAAAGAAGTTGTACTTTCAATTCTAGTGGCAATCTCCAATGCTTTCTGAAGAGTTAAATTGGGTGTAGATAATAGAGTCTCCTGTACCTTCTTATTAATTGTTTTCTCCACGAGCTGGTCCTTGATCATTTCTTCCTCAAAATCCTTGTAGTCGCACGAAACCGCTAAAAGTCTCAAAGCACCAACATAGCTAGACGCGGATCCGCCTTCAGCTTGCACCCTTTTGTAGAACTGATGTCTCTCTAAAGTAACATTCCTGCACCTCTTGAATCTAGTGTCCAGAGACTTAATTGCAGTCTCGTACTCGTCTTCAATTCCATCACCTTCGCCCACTGCAGTTATCACAGACACCTTAGGAATATATTTTAAAATTTTCCTACCCTCATTACCTAAACAATGCCTCAAAATCGCAAACTTCCTCTTGTGAGTGAACGATTCACCCTCAAGGGCATCTAAATATGCTTCAAATGCTTCCTTCCATTGCTCCCATATCAGCATCAGGAGACGCCGGATTAGGAACAAAAGGAAGAGGTGGAGAAATGGACTGTTGCATATCGTAACCAAAATAACGTGACACAATACAAAGGTAAGGTAAAACTTGCAAACACAATTAAATACAAAGATAATATTATGTGAAGCAAACAATGAAATAGAAAGGTGAAGCAAACAATGAAATAGAAAGGTGTGCGTATCACCGTGGTACGCTGTTCACCGAATTCAATCAGACTGTAGCAAGAAGGCCCTTGCAAAATACTAATGTAAATCGGTAGAAGAAGCTGTCATGAAGGAATAGTTAGCAGATGAAAGTAAAGTTCTCCTCCCTTTGAAAATGTCCCAAAGATGAGCGTGTTTTATAAAAACGCAAGAAACACGCAAGTACACCTCGCACCTATGCAAAACTAGCGTCTCTGTACTCACGAAACGCCCGCAGGAGTGAAATAATCTTCATTGGCGTGCCGTTGCCAAGGAGACCCACGAAGACACTCAAGAGGCGCTGGAGAGGCGTGAGCACGTTCCGCTCCGCTCTCGCACGGAACTGGCGTCTCAATCTCCTAGGAGACGCTCACTGGAGCAACATGAGTTTCCTTGGAGTGCAGTTGCCGAGGCGCGAGCACGCTCCTCGCGTCTCAGTCTCCTAGGAGACGCGACAGGAGCAACGTGAGTTCCCTTGGCGTGCCGTTGCCAAGGCCGAGGCACGAGCACGCTCTTCACAACCGGTAGCCGACAAATACGGCAAATAAATCTACAAAAAAACAGGATCCAAGACGTTATGTCCCGCGAAGGTAAAGAACCGATATTCCCACAATTGGAGATGCAAGCAGGAAGATTCCAGATACTAGCTTGCATAAAAGAAAGTAATTTCGTCGCTGGAAGTCCTTGTCGCCACTGAAAGGACTAGCTGTTCACTCGAGTCCAGGTAAGCAGGATAAATCTTTATTTCAGTTGTATTCTTCAGACAGCTCCTTCCTCCCGTCCTCCCTCTTCGGTCTCCGGCACCAACTGCCACGCATAGGACCAACCCCACCAACATTCCACAATCTGGTTCTTTGTTCGTCAGTTCCACAGCGCGAGGAACCTGATGAGCAAAGAAGAACCCAACACATGTAACTCGTCGTCGTAAGTTTAATTGGAAGGTTGGTGATGTTGTGAGAGTGAGGTGTCCAAGGTACACAAGTTTGTCCAAATTTTCTAGCGGCAAGAAAATTTGTGTTACATTCTGAGTGCAGACTTGTTCCTTCACTTTGCAAACATCAACGTGTGAATAGTGTTTATTCTTTTTTCATAAGAGTCATTTTGAGATTAAATGCCCTGCATATTTCTTTTCTTCACTACCTCCATTCACTCTCAAATTTCGCCAGATTTTATTTCACAGATATCAACTGCGCTGTGCCATTCGAAGGAACGCATATTGGGTTTGTTTTTTTCAAACACTTGTGCTTCGCGCTGTAGATATCTTGGGTGTCAGTCGTTTGGTAGCATTAGCTTTACCATTCCAGCCACATGCGTAATATTATTGTAATATTTCATTTATATTAACGAGTATTACTTTAGACAGAGGTGCTTTAATATTTATGTTTTAATTATTTGTTCTATCCGAAATCCATCCAGAAGTAATATGTGACATAAATACATTTTTTTTTCTGAAATTCTGCTGCGGGACAGTAACCACAAGCCTAAACACAGAAGTCGCTATCCTAGGTTAGTTCTGTGCAGTTTAATTGACTAGCCAAATACATGGGTTCTATTTCTGCTTCTGAAAACACTGAACAAAAGACATGCATCGAGGCCAAGGCCTGGATGCAACCCTTCCCTTGGAAAGAGTGTGCCATGTGCATACTATCGCTGGCTCGCTGCTTGTGGGTCTCCACCTCGGTTCAACCCTACATAGGCAGTGGCAACCGGTAATTTTAGGAGGGAGGGGGTGGGCAGCACACACACTCATTCATTCACACGCACATCCATTCACAACACTCATCAACATTCAAACATACATGCACTCCCCAAACATTCTTTTAAAAAACACACACACACACTTACCTTCAGCTCAAAGGTCCCAAGAGTGTTGGGACTGCTGTCTTCCCTCTCTGGCTGACCTTAGGGAGCAGTCCCAAGTTCGGCACAGAGTGTGATGGGGTCAGCGAGACTGCTGACCCCTCTCCACTCTGTGACAAGGTGTCACTGATTGACACTCGCCGTGGGCGCTTCAAGGCTTAAACCTGAAGCGCCCAGGTCGAAGTCAATAGATTACGCTTCCCCTCGTCACGGAGGAACCTCGATGCACCTTTGCTGAGCTGAGGAGGTCAGGCCCATAGGAGCTGTGACCTCTTCAGCCCAGCAAAGTTCAGCTCCGACAGCCAGGAGTCTGCGCAAATTACTCATGTCTCGCTCCTGGCTGCCTGAGCTGAACATGAAGAGTGTCTGTCAGGATGACCTTTGCTCAGCCTGACAGGCACTCTTCATGAGGCGCAAAAGGTGGGGGGCATGGCCCCTCCACCCTCAAGGACGGGCCTGTCTGTACATAGGTATCAATACTACATGCAGACAAGGGATCAAATAAAATATACAGTAGTGAGTCACTGTGTGGGGTGGCCTGGTGAGTCTGCGTTCCCATCTGCAATTGTCCCCCCTCACTCTTGTCCCCCACCAACAGGTGACAGCTGTTGCCAGTAAAAACAGACACTGGCCTCAGATTTGTTGTTTCAGTTTACATTTCTTGTTTAACTTACTCTTGAATTCCCCGAGAGTATATGGTTTTTCCAGGGTGTGTTTTTGTAGGTTTGGTTTCATGCAGCAAATTACTCTTGCATAGTGCTTTCTGTGAGAGGAGTTGCCTCTAAATGTTTGTGTGAGTTAAAACTGTGGGCAGATGTACATAATGTGTTATAATTCAGAGCAGTGGAGTTCATGCCAAAGGTAGTGTGGATTTCTCACAGTCTCTCTCAGTGTGTAACAATGGGGTTCCTAATAAAGAATAATCCAGTCCTTGGCTTCTCTGTAGAGGGCATGAGGCAATGGTGAGGTGTGGCACTTACTTCACAGGGCGAAAGTTAAAAAAGACAGAGTTTACAGGTGAGTGGGTGTGTTGTGTGAGGGGGAGGAGAAAGCAAGGAGATGCACCAAAGTATGTACAGGAGAGAGTGAAAATGGGTGCTAAAGAAGAAAGAAATGAGGTGTGAACTTTGAAGATGGAGGGTTTCAGAAAGATATCAGGATAAAAAGAGCATGTGTATTTAATGGTATGGAATAAAGTGGTGTGAAGAGGAGAAAGGACGAGTTAATAACCCCAGACGAGGCATTGCATGGATCAGTTATATATGGTAAAGTTTGTTAACAGTGATGCATAATATTTACGTACATTGTGTAGCCCTCTACAAGAAATACATTTCCTCTTGGTGTGTAACTTGAAGCAAATCAGTAACTAGTTTGAACATGTCAACCCTCCCAAAGCAGTTAAACCTTCTGAAAATAATTATTTCTCAGTAAAAGACTGTATAATCTACCGCCACAGAAGACATTGACAGCTGCTAACCAGTGATTTAATTGTAGAAAAAAAAACTAAGGACCGAATTTAAGAAAAGTGGTGCTGCATCCAATGCAGCGCCACTTTTCTTGCACCTCGTACACCAGGCGCATCATGGAGGTAATTAGAGCAATAGAGTCAACATTTTTGACGCTATTGTGGCGCTTTGCTACACTAGCATCCAAACTTTTGACACTAGTTTAGCAAAGTATAAGGAGGCCCATTGATTTAAATGGGTGCGTCATTTTAACACCTGCTCTGAACATGTAATAAAAATGACAGAAAAATGCAGAATGCAGCACACATAGAAAGAGGAAAAACCAGGGAGAAATAAAAGTATTTCTCCTTCTTACACCTCTCTGAGAGGCGTAGGCTTTTGACGCATTCCCAGGTTTATGAAATCTCGTAAATCTGGGAATGTGTCAAATGTCATGGGTGTTACGTGGGAACATCCACTGTAGCACCCATGGTATGCCTCCCCATCGCTCTGTGCGGCAACAGAGTGACTTGCGCTCCTGTTCTCTCATGCAGGTTGGCTTTATGTGGCCCTGTAGATATGGATCTGCAGTATGCACCTCCAGACTGACATTAAAGTGACGTTCCCACTGCACAGAGGAGCTTGTAAATGAGCTTCCCATTATGCAAAGCGTTGCAAACTGAAAAGCCATTCTCAGGAGGTATCTGTATTATTACTTGCTGAGGGGTGTTTTGTACCGTACCCCCATCCTCATTTCTGTTTTGCTTTGCCCCCAAGGTCACCTGACCAAGGGGATAAATAAACGGGCTGAACTGCACTTAGGTAGTTCTGTGCCCGGCCATTACGAGTGTGCTAGCTGTGTGCTTCATTCATATACTCGACCTGCACATGGCATCCTGGGGCCGGCCTAGTCACCAGATCCCTGGTACATAATCGTATCAAACATGACTCAACCAATTAGCCACTTCACTAATTCAAGTCACTTACCTGCAATGCTGAAAGAGGCCAGCTGAGCTTCTTGCAATGCCCTGGTAGAGAGCCACTTCTGCCCCTTTTAGCCACTAGTGGTCTCTCTGCTAGATCAGCTGACTATATGCGTCTCCTTTGGAAAGTGCTTGGATAAGTCATATGTAGGAGCATAATTGCAAGGAAGTAGTGCAGAGCCGTGCTGCGTCACTTCAGAAACACAGGGATGCACCGTATTTAAAATAATATGGGGCAGTGTCAAAATTAATAGGCGTTGTGTGGCTACGTGCACAGCAACATCCATTGCACACCCCTCTGGCACTGAAAACAGCATCAGGGGTCCATATTTACTTTTACAAAAAGTGGCTTAATGCTGCCTTGTAAATCTGGCTCAGTGCCACCGGAGCTTCACAAAAAAAGCTTGCTTGGGTGGCTCTTGGGGCTTGTAAGTATGCCCCTTAGTCTTCAGGCTGCAATGGAGAGAGAGCAGAGTGTGGAATGAAGGTTTACCCAGCCAGGAAAGCAATACTCTGCATTTCTTCCAGTATACACAGAAAGTCTGCATCAGAGAGTGCTTCATTTGAGCCAGAGGAGCCCACTAGCACTAATGTTTGGGGACCTACACTTATATTTACTCAACAGACTTTGCTGAAAATCAAGAGGGAGAAAACACAAAAAAGAGAAGAAAGAGACTGATGATAAAAACTGGAGACGGTGGGAGAGAGTAGAAATGAAAAAACAGCCTTGGAATTCTGCATCCATGACATTCTGTAGCACAGACTGTAGGATTTTAAGCAAAACCTTGGGCCCAACACGTATTCATTTTCAAATTAATCATAGGCATTAGATACACAGCAGTGCTTAATTTGTGCTTGTTGTTTCCGGTGCTGAGCACCAGCACTTATTTTTGAGGGTCGGTGCTTAGTCTTCTGCCTCAACCATTTGCAGCAAGCAAAAAACACGTTTCGGATAGACGGAGGAAGAGAAAATCGAAAAAGCGTCACAATGAGAAAAAGCAGAAAGCTGCAAGTGTGAGCTGAAGGGGCAGGGAGTGGTTTTAAATTGATTAAGGAGGCCCGAGATGGCTTCGGGATTAAGCTGTCTCAGTATTCTGTGTTCGCACATTTCTTTGCAGCAGCCACATGTTTAATAGAAAGGCTTTGAGCACCGGCACCTTTTTATTTACAAATTAAGCACTGATACACAGGGCTATATTTCTGGCCTAGTGGTGCAGCATGGCAAGTCACCTTGCTACACTGCGCTGAATCACAGGAAAAGGGGAGAAAAGTATCTTATTTATCCCCAACACTGGCTCACAATGGGCTGGCTCACGTCAACACACACAGCCACCTTTGCACCCTTGATTGTAGGATTGTTTTTATGAAGAAAGGGTCACTTTCCCACACAAAAACAATCCCCTGAGGATTTTTCTTCTTTCTATGTCTGCTGTAGAAAGATATTTCACCTTATTATGCCTCATGCGGTGATGCATTGAATTTTGGCGCTTTTTGGTAAATCTGGGAATGCGCCAAAATCCATGGAAGTTGCATGGGAAGACCCACCCATGGACCACAGACCTGGCACAGAGTAAGGCAACACAGCAATTTGCCCTGCATTGTTTTACTCAAAATTCATGAAGCCACTCAGGGCCAGGCAAGATGGCCTTGTGTGGCTTCATAAATCAAATTTTTCAGTTGGGTCACTCTTACACTATATTGTGTGGTGCAAGAGTGATGCGTCAGGGCTCATAAATATGCCCCTAAGTACAGGCACCACATTATGAAAGTGGGTAAGGTATACATCTGTGCTTGATGAGCCAGTAAAGATGTACACCCAGCAGGTGGATCACTGGGAATTTTACTCTTGGGACAGACAGTGACTTGGCTACACTGTGAAACGCCTCACAATTATGTCTAGAGAGGCCTCATCTCAGATGCTGCAGTGGTGTAGAGGTCTGATGCAAAGTCCCATTCCTTGCCTTGCACCGGTAGCTCTGATCAGCACAACCTAACACACAGGATGCGCTTGAGGCTCCCTAAAAAAGCAGACTTCCGAAATCTTTTGCCCGAGGGAGGGAGAGCAGCTCAAGCACTCGCAACTCAAGACCTGCAGTATTTGCTTTCAATCTTACTGATTGGCTGCATGCACCAAAGGGGTGAAAACAATTAAAAGAACAGCTGTCAGCGTTGCTCAGCTGATATATAAGATACATGTGAAGCCTCATTATTGCAACATATATAGCAATATGGGGTAGTTTAACTTTAGTTTAACCTCACAGTGTGACACTTGGCAAGGTTAGTATGACAGCAGAAATTCATTGGTCAACTTCTCTTCTGCTGCTGTTGTTTTGAGTGATTCCATGTGTTCACATGTCCCATACCTATATGCCTGCTGGTCCCATGTGAACAGCTTGGCATGTACAGCCAGTCATGGATTTGTTTAAAGATGCTTGTTGCCTTCTGGGCCTTCTTTTAGCTTTACGATAATGCGAAGCCAGTGTATGTATGCAAGAATGAGAAGAGACACTATTTTTAGAATATGCACATCTTTGAAAGTTCATGGGTTGACACCTACACTGATAAACAGCCTTCCTAGTAAATCACTAAGACTAGCTAAACCAGAGTAGCAAAGGTGAATGGCTAAAAGGTTCTGTCCAAAAAACCCTTTATGATGTCTATCTATGTCTATGAGTGCGTCGTGTGGTGTGCGTTGCATGATGTGTGCTGTATGATTGCAATAGCTCAACCTAAAAAAAAAATAACCTAGAGATGGAAAATCATAGCTCTGTCAAAATTAAAACTTTGTTGGCATCTTTGCCCAGTGGCATTGTTATTATATGAAACAGCATAACTTATAGCTCGCTGCAATTATCTTTTGGACAACTGCCATTGATTGTAAAGTATTGCATCACGCAGTAAAAATACCACTAACTAATAACTACATTTCAATGTAATTGGCAGAAATTGGCCAATCTAAAAGCAAAGCTGTTAGAAATTGGGTCTCTCATTGACAGAGGTATGCACCTTGACCTTGTACAAGTAGGGACCACAATCCTAGACAGGGGACATCACAACACAACCTACATTATCCTGTGCTCACCCTCACGTAGCTTGGCACAGAGCAGACAGACTTAACTTAGAAGGCAATGTGTAAAGTATTTGTGTAAAAACGTATACAGTAACACAGTGGGAACACCACAAAAAGACTCCACAAGTTAGAAGAATAGATTTATAAAAACAATGACCAGAATGTCAGAAATCCGATATGTAGATCATGAGATATGCAATTTAAAGAATTTAGGTGAAAATGGCACATAGAAGCACAAAGCGCCTATTGTGATTATTTAGCCACGCTAGACCAGGACAATGCCACAAGTTCAGACCCACCACGATGGAGTGTGGGCTAGCTACAGGGTCCCACTTGGGCCTGCGGCACACCATACCTTAAATCCTGGTGCACGTCTGTGTGGCATGGCTTTGTGAGGCTTTCTGTCATCCGGTGTTAGTTGTGAGAAGCTGTGGGGTGAGGCTTTGTGGAGGTTGGCATCACTTTGAATTGATCCAACGAGCTGTGGGGCAAGGCTTTGTGGAGCTTGGCCTCCCTTTCTGTCAATCCTGGGTAGCTGTGCCGCAAGGCTTTGCAGGACTTCGTGTTGCTGTGTACCAGTTTTGACGGGCTGGCAGCTGCGCGACAAGGCTTTCCAGGACTTCACAACCCCACCATTTAGTCCGTTGAGGCAGGCAGCTGCATGGCAAGGCTTTGTGTTGCTTTGCATTAGTTCCGATGAACACCACAGAAGGCACAGCACCTTAGCCCCACTTTCAAGGCAGAGCAGTCTCATAGCTTTTAGAGTTCAGGTGCAGATGTTTCAAGTCTTTAATGTCCCTGAGACTTGGAAAAGAGAGGCAAGCTAACAAGGCCCTGGAGATCACTTGTGGTGGGAAGGCAGAGTTCTTCCAGCAGAGTCAGAGAGCAGCAGGCAGCAGAGCAACATGCAGAAAAGCAGGTCTTCCAGAAAAGCAGTCCAGTTGAACCCTTTCATCAGCACTGCCGTGCTCCTGACAGAGTCCAGTTGTAGGTCCGGAAGTGTCTGCTTTAATGGGGTCCAGACCCAGAATCTATACCCAAATGTGCTTTTGAAGTGGGGATACTTCAAAGAGTGGTTTTGAAGTGCACCAGTTCGCCTTTCAGCCCAGCCCTGGCTGCCAGGACATCTGTGGGGGTTATCAGTCATTTCAGTGGGGTCAAGCCACTACCCTTTGAAGTGAGAGCTGCTCCATCTTTCCTGCTCATGACAACTCATCAGTATGCAGATGAATGCGGATGCAGCTGTGTATCCTGTGTTTATTGCTGTCTGGATGGAATGCACCAGGGGAGCTGTCACCCAGCACAGACTAGGTGTGGATTGGATACAGGTCGTAAGGCACAGAGAACAGTAAGAGCAGAAAAATGCCTACTTTCTAAAAATGGCCTTTCTAAAAGAAGCAGAATCACAGGTTTATGCTGAGGAAACTCACCAAACTGGAAGACAGGAACAGGAAGGACAATCTACCTTTCAGTGGAATTTTTTAACTTCTTGGAAAAGACAACACAATTACATTCATAGTCAGTTTTATCCCTGAATTAGCAAAATTGAAGTTCCTCCCTTAGAGCATCTGAGAGCCCGCAGGAATAAAACACACAACAACACAGGGAGGAATACACCAAGGCAAGTGATTGTCTGCTGATTATGTCACTAATAAGGCCACAAAACCTTCCTGAAAGAAAGACGAAAAGGCCCATTCATGCATGGTGAAGATAAAATATATGTTGTCCAAGACTTCTCATACAAAGCAAAGAAGGACAACTGCCCGGTCACCTTGCAGGGTCCGTAGACAACTCCCCAACAACCCAAAGAAATCACTACAATGAAGTGACAAGGAACTAGGAGGATACATACACAAACAACTGAATAAACATGCCAGACGCAGGTCGGGGTTTCTGTTAAAGACTAAGGGGGTCATTCTGTATGACCGCCAGGGTCGACGACCACGGAAGCACCGCCAACAGGCTGGCGGTGCTTCCTTTTGTATTCCGACCGCGGCTGTGAAGCCGCGGTCGCCCAGCCGGGTCCGGCGGTTTCCCGCCGGATTAGCCCCGGCTGGGAGAATCCTCCATGGCAGTGCTGCTTGCAGCGCCGCCATGGGGATTCCGACCCCCTTCCCGCCAGCCTGTTTCTGGCGGTTTTCACCGCCAGAACCAGGATGGCGGGAACTGGTGTCGTGGGGCCCCTGCCACTGGCAGGGGCAGTGCAGGGGCCCCCTAACAGGGCCCCAGAAAGATTTTCACTGTCTGCATTGCAGACAGTAAAAATCGCGACGGGTGCAACTGCACCCGTCGCACCCCTGCAACTCCCCCGGCTCCATTTGGAGCCGGCTTCATTGTTGCAGGGCCTTTCCCGCTGGGCCGGCGGGCGCTCCTTTGGCGGGTGCCCGCCGGCCCAGCAGGAAAGCCAGAATGGCCTCTGTGGTCTTTTGACCGCGGAGCGGCCAAGTGGCGGTTCCTGTTTGGCTGGCAGCTACCGCCGCCAGCCAAACTCGGGATGAGGGCCTAAGTAACATGGAAGACCACCAAATATAGACTGATAAGGCTTTGCTTATATATCAGTTATGACAATGAAAAAAGATTGCAAGAGGTGGACCTGACCAAACAGAAGTGGAGGCCGTGACACATCCCACTACATATTTCTTCAACTTCCCATCACACAGCTTTGTCCCAAATATTGTCCTGTTTTGTCCAGGTTTGCACATTCGGAAATTCTGAGGCCACAATAACCTGTTCATCCAATTGATCCTTGACTAGGTGGGGTTGGTGAGACCCACATATTGGATTAAATGAGTTCAGACTGTAGTTCATCACAGTTAGATGGCTCGGGGGCTGACCAAAGGTACCAAGCTAAGAACTCAAGTTAAGACCCAACAGTGTAGGCAAGATGGGCTTTCTTATTAACCTTTAGACTGCTGCATGGAATATGAGCTACATTCCTTGTCAGTTGTAGACCACTCAATCAAAGTGAAGGATCCCTTACACCTGTGAGATCGATTTCTTGGAATTCTCTCACTGACCATGGGACTTAAACAGTGACACATAATTACCACAAATGTCAAGAGTTTAGCTGATCCCACTGAAGACCTATAATTGGATCTTTCATTTGTACCTCCTCACCGTAGACTTATCTTCTCACTTTGATTGGCCCACAAAGTGGCTTATGTCCCAGAGCGACACCCAAATGACTGTCTACAACTGATAATTTACCACTGATATTCAGATACACCTGGAATCCCACATTTGCCAGTCTAAGAATTCTCATGTCCATCTCACACAACCTAATAATGACTGCACTGAATGTAAATGGACTCACAGAGTACATAAAAAGATTGAAAACCGTATTCTACTTACACTATGCCCAACTAGGCATTGACCTACTACTGAAAACCCATCTCACCTGCAAGAATGAGAAAACCTCAAACAAGACTTGCTAGTGTGAGAATGCCATGCCTGTAAGGCTTAGGCCCCAACATGGATTAGCTAGTCTCTCTGTCTAAGCCTTATCAAAAGGGAAGGGTATCCATATTACTCTACAAATGTTTACCACTCCAAGTTTCACAAATATGGGCAGACCCATTGGGACACTAAATATTATACAGTACCAAGTGTGAGTACTAGATTGAGTTAATGACCTGGCAGGAGACAAGTGTGTGTTTTTTTTCAAGCAATGAATGATATGTTCTGTTCTGTTCTGTTCTTTTTTGTTCTGTTATGTTATGTTATGTTATGTTATGCTAGCTTATGCTATGTTATGTTGTATATGTAATGTTATATTATGCTGATTTGTATGGTGCAATTTATCACCTTGGGCAAAAGAGGTAGCAAATTTACATCATACACACATAACACAATGACCCGCACTGATTAAAGATCGCAGGAATGACATGCTTCAAACTTACCAGACAATAAACACTCAGTTTCCTCCACATTGGTATTCAGCCAGTAATACAAGTGTGAAGGTTGGGTTAATGTGTGACTCAGCCTGTAAAATGTGAAAAGCTGAAGTTAAGCTGTAGACTCTAGAGACAGAGGTCGCTACACTTACAAACCGTTACCAGACATTGCATTCCTCAGGGTCTTAACAATGAAGTGTGGGGTGAATGAGATATACACCTCCAAAGCAGCAACGTCTCTTTTTCATATCAAGCATCCCCACTGTAGGAGAAGATGAAAGGTGGATTGCCCATTAGCTCTTCAATTATGCCAGTACACACCTAACCACACCACTTAAGCAATCTGTATTGACCAGAGTCAGTTAGTTATTCACTTACTGGAGGTTCTGTTGGCTTCCCATGTCTTCTACAAAGCCCTGTACTCAGCTTAATGTCAAGATGTCCTCCCTGCAGAAGAAATATTTCTTTCCAGTCTGCCTTTTCCATCATTATCTTACAAAATTATCCAATAGTTACGTGGAGATATCACATGGATGAAACCGGCCAGATTATACATTAACTCCTCACTAGTAGGGCTCCTGGGATGGATGGATATTGCAGAATTTGATAAAACATATAAAATAAATAAACAACGATTGGCTCATCTTTTGTGAAACTATTTTGAGACATAACAGGGAGGAGTCCATCATCTTCAGAATACACTCAAACCAGAATATCCCGGTTCCTCAAGCTAGAGTATAGAAGTTACAGATCTATCTCCTTGATTAGCATTGACATCAAAATAGTGGCTAAAGTGTTGGCTGACAGAAATAAAACTGTTTTGACCTCAATGATCTATCCTGACAAGGTAGGTTTTACTCACCACCAGAATTTGCCATTCCACTTGCGATCACTAGCATGCATAATTTGCCAAGTGCTAAATGATGCCTGTTGGGCCTGGCCCTTTTTGCAGGTTCATTCCCAAACTTTTTGCCTCCTTCCTCCTATTTTTTGTGACCAGTTTTTGTTGGCTTTGGAACTCTGGGCACTTTATCACTGCTAACCATTGCTAAAGTGCATATGCTCTCTGTGTAAATTGTACTGGCAATTGGCTTTCCGTGATTGGTATTTTTGATTTACTAGTAAGTCCCTAGTAGAGGGCACTAGAGGTGCCCAGGATCTGTAAATGAAACATTACTAGTGGGCCTGCAGCACTGATTGTGCCACCCACATGGGTAGCCCTGTAAACATGGCTCAGACCTGCCACTGCAGTGTCTGTGTTTTCAGTTTTAACCTGCCAATTTGACCTGGCAAGTGTACCTACTTGCCAGGCCCAAACCTTCCATTTTTTATACATGTAAGGCACCCATAAGGTAGGTCCTAGGTAGCCCCATGGGCAGGGTGCAGTGTATGTTAAAGGTGGGATATATACTGAGGTGTTTTACATGTCCTAACTCTGAAATACTGCCAAATTCAGTGTTCACTGTTGCAAGGCCTATTTCTCTCATACGTTAACATGGGGGTTGCCTTTAAATATCTTTTAATTGCAGTTTCCCTTTGGGAACAGATAGGGATGTGGAGTTTGGGATCTCTGAATTCATAATTTCAAAATAAATCTTTTGGTAACATTGGTTTTTAGATTGTCAGTTTCAAAATGGCACTTTTAGAAAGAGGGCATTTTCCTGCTTAAACCATTCTGTGATTCTGTCTGCTTGTTTAATCCCTGTCTGGGTCAGACTGACAGTTGGGCTGTTTCTGAATCTCCACTAAAGAGTGACACAAAGGGAGTTGGGGTGTATCCTGCATATCCTGATTGGCCATCTGGGCTAGAGTGGAGGGAGGATTGTTCACTCATACCTGAATGGGCTGTGTTGCCCTCACATAATGCAGTCTCCAACCCAGTGATGTGTGTCTGGGGCCAGGCCTGGGAAAGGCAGGATCTTGTGAACAACAGAGACTTTTCTTTGAAGTTTGCCTACTTCAAAGGCAGAAAGGCATATAAGTAGTGGACCCAAACCCTAGATTTTCAGATTACTTCTGGAACCAAGAGAAACCTTTGCCAAGGAGAAGAGCCGAAGAGCTAAAGGGGGAGTGCTGCCTGTGACTTTGCTTTGCTGGGTTGGCCTACAGTTGCTGCTTCTGCCTGAAAGAGTGGACTTTGTGGCATATTCCTGCTTGTGAAGAATCTCCAAAGGCTTGGATTGAGCTAGCCTCCTGTTTTGAAGTCTCTCGGACATGAAAGACTTCCTCTGCCAGCATCTAGACTTTCTTCTGAGAATCCTGTCCTACCAAGTGGTACCCTATGCAGTCCCTGGGCCCTTGAAAGGCGAAGCTTTTAGAACAAATACCGGAATCCACGCCCAGGAAGCCGTGCGAGGAAAATGTTGACGTGTCACCTGCAATGCGGCTGTAATCACGACACGCCACCTGCTTGCGGCTGAAATTGACATACCACCTGCATCGCGGCTGGAAAATCGACACATCACCTGCATCGTGGCTGGAGAAACAACACACCACCAGCTTGTGGCTGCTAAAAACAACACAAACCCCACGCAGCGTGGTTTTACATCACTATGCAGCTGGATTTTTCATGCATCATCGCTGGGCTTCAAGATCAAGGTAAACCTGCGTGGACCTGAGGTGCCCCTTCCAAAAAACGATGCGCATCCTCATATACGAGCGAGAAAACAATGCATCACTGACCTTTTTGACGCACGCTCACCCGGGCGGCTTTATTTTTGACACAAACTAGGCACTTAGGGGGTCATTACAACCTCGGCGGTCTTTTTACAAGACCGCTGAGGGACTACCGTGCTGAAGACCGCCAGTGGTAGCGGTTTTCCGCTCGGCGTATTATGACTCTTGGCAGATCTACGTTGTTTTTTCCGACGGAGAGCCGCCAACAGCCATAGTGACGGGCAGCGGGGAAATGGAGGTTGCTCCACCTCCACCGCCACGCCAACAGAACACCGCCCAGCGAATCACGTCCTGTGATTCTGTGCGGCGGTGTTCTGTTGGCGGTGTGGTGTCGGCGGAGCTGCCCCCATGGCTCCCGTCCCCTCCCGGAGGATCGACAGAACAGGTAAGTCGATCATCCGTTAGGGGACAGGGGTGGGGGGGTGTTGTCTGTTGTGTGCATGCATTGGGGTGTGCGTGTGTGTATGTAGAGGGGGTGTGTGAGTGCATGTATGCTTGCAGGGGTGTTGTGTGTATGTGAATGAGTGCGTGTATGTCTGTAGGTATGTCTGTATGGATGTGTGCATGTATGTGAATGTGGGTGTGCGTGTCTGACTGTGTGTGTGGATGTTGGCATGTGTGTTGGTGTTTGTGCGTGTATGTGTGTTGGTGGTGCCTACATGCGTGTCAGGTGTGTATGTGTAAGGTAATGTTGGTGGTCGGGGTGGTGAGGGGGGTCCTGCCACCCTTGGGGGGTTGCAGGGGTGGTGGGGGGTGTAGGAGAGGGAGTCGGGTGGGGGTGGGGGGTGGGGGAGACCTCTATCAGTGCCAGGGAAGGAATTCCCTGGCACTGTTAGTGCTTACCGCCATGGATTTCATGGCGGCTCCTACCGCTGGAAATCCACAGCGGTAAGCCGGGTCACAATACCGGCGGCGGTATTGTCACGGCCGCCGGGCTGGAGACCCAGGTCTCCAGCCCAGCGGTCGTCTCTGCCCTAGCGGGCGGAACGGAGAAGCGGCGGATGGCCATGGTGGTAACCACCATGGTCATAATTCCACAAAAAAGACCGCCAGCCTGTTGGCGGTTTTACCGCCGCTTTATCACCGTCCGCCAGGGTTGTAATGACCCCCTTAGTGTAAAAATAACATTTCCATTGTATTCTATGGAGTAAGACTCCCCATTTCTAACAAAGCTGATGAAAAGTTGGTGGTCTCTTTGGATGACAGAAATGTGTCTAATAAAAAGAAGTGGGGATACCTGTTCTGTGTGAAGATCAAGATGGGGATAGGAATAGTATTTGCTCAGAAAGTGAAGTTGTTCTATGCAAGCACTACTTCAGCTGTTACCTATAACAGTTACACAGCAAAGCCTTTCATGAATTCATGAGGCAAGAGTCAGGGCTGTTCACCATCTGCATTTAATTTTGTATTTGCTTGTAAACCATTGGCAACTGTCATTAGACTAGACAGGGACACTCTAGAGGTAGTAGCTCAATCCTCTAGATGCTGACATCATTGTGATGACAGAGTCAGACAGCCTTCATCAAAGGCCTAGTGGCACTAATTGCTTGATCTTCTGGGTTTTGGGCTTTCACATCACATGGCAGAACTGCGAGGCGCTACCTCTTACTATACCCACCACCACTTCAGCTATCTGTAACCATCCATTCACATGGAAACACACTCATTGAAATAGGAGGACATTTTTCTAAATAGGGGTTTGGATAATGTGGTAGAACCTAAAAGAGATATGGCATGAAGGTCTGCATCTAACCTGCCATAATGTGGTAGGGTCCAAGTGATGAAAGTGAATGTTGCCCCACAGCTCAATTCCAACTTCACAATGCTACTCCTCCAAATCGCCAAAAAGATAGTAGAAGAATTATCCAGAACGATTAAGCTCCTTGTCTTAGGCTGCAAGAAGCTACATCTGAGAATGGGCAGGTTACAGAATGCAGAGGCTCTGACTCCATGAATCTGGTTAGCTCTTTTTCTAGATAGATCAGATGCACTTCTTCTACATGTTAATCTACCAACCACAAAGGGTCATAATAAAGCACAGGCTCTTGGGAGGTTTGGATGGCACCCTTTCGTTATACACAATGAATAAGATCTACATGTGGATTCTCATTCCATTTTACAGTCTATGTTGCACAAATGGGAAAAGCACACCCAATATCATTATGGGGAATAGGAAGCTACAGATTGGGGACCAAGAGCCACTTTGGGTAGATTGGCATGGAAAGGACTTCGATCTATAGAGCTTCTTATTATAGAGGTTGCATTGAAAACGTGCAAAAGTTCAAACTGACTGTGGGCTAGAATCAGCCCATTTTTGGAGATTTGGGCAACTGTTGCATTGTCTCAGGGCTCTACTGGGACCACAACTAATCTTACTTCAAGAATCTGCGCTCTTGAGCTACCTACAAATGTGGGGCACTCTCAAGGGGAGGTCTCAGGAATTTATAGCTTACTGATAAATAAAAGCTCCTGAGCCCTAATTGCAGAGCATTTAAAAGAATATTGTTCAGGACAACTACAAATATAATACACAGATGATGAGTGGGAAGAAGTTCTATTAATGCATGACAAGTTACTGAGAGAGACCAGGCTGAAGCTGAACTTTTTAAGGGATATTGCACTGATGGCATTAGACACCCAAGAGGCTGCGAAAAGCAAATCTAAACCCTAGAAGCGAGTGGATGCGGCCAGACCAATAGTGATATATTACACATACTCAGAAAGTGTCCCAGATTGCTAGGTTACAGGGAGACAATCTGGAAAACGATTACAGTTACATTAGGTTGAAAAGGCACACTAACAAGGTCTGCAGTCTTACTCCAGGATACCTTAACATACCCAGAGGTCGCACTTCAAGCATGGCAGGTGGTTTTTCACCTCAGTTCTGGAAACCTAGTTATGTACAGAGCGGATGCATAAAACTGATACACCCCCTTTGTCAGAATCATGCCTACAATGCAATTACAACATGGCTTCATATGAAAACGAATTCACCAGATGAATGTCAGATGTCAAAATTTGAATCCGGTTAGGGTCATTTCTTACAAGGGTGAGAAGGAATCAGCGTCAGGAACATAATTTTAAGGGGCTGCTAGACGGCTATCCCTGTTGGTATTTGAAAGGAATTAACGACCATAATATGTCAATAGTGTATTGTTTGTTCAGTTCTGACTTCCTATTTTCAAATATTAAGAGACTTGTACTTATGAACTATATAACGGTAACAATGTCAACTCTCCTCGGAGGCCGACTATAAATATTATTGTTTACATGGTTTGAAATTAATTTGCGAACGTATAATGTTTCATGGGGCATGGGATGTGCAAGGAGGGAGGCACTAAGGGACTCAAGAAACGAATGGGACCATACAGTCTGGCAACCGACTAACATTTCTAACTTAGCAGGTGCTCCGAGTCCGATCGATCTCATGTCATGAAAATTTCACTGTTGCTTCACTTCTTTCCCCAAAACAAAGCATTGTTAAAACAAAGACACGGAATATTTGTATCAAGGTCAAAACAAGTAACTATTAGAACACTAAACTAACAGCCCCTGACTTGGGTAAATCGTTGAAAACCTGAACGGGATTGCCTTGTACTCGATGTCATTCACATTCAACCTAGGCTAAGCCAGAGACACGAGAAAACATTCCTTTTCAATTTTAATGCAGCGGAGAACATAGAAAAGTGCCCCTCGCTAGCTGCCAAGGTTGATAATTGTTACCGAAATATAAAAACACAATAGATACAGCTGAAAATGTGCTAAATAAAATGTATGCCACAAACTCTGTGACTTGAGAATACAATAACAGAACAATAGTTCATATAGGTCAGTGGTTCCCAACTTTTTAACTTCTGTGGACCCCCACTTCTTCATTACTGGAACCCCCAATGAATCATTATTGGAATCCGAAGACCCCCCCCCCTTGAGTCATTACTAAAATTTGTGGGCCTAATCTGTTAATATTATTTCATTTTCTAAGCAGACGCGGACCCCCTGAGGAGGCTTTGCGGACCCCCAGGGGTCCCCAGACCACAGGTTGAGAACCACTGATATAGGTAATTTATGACACATATGAGATAAACAGATTCTAATGCAGATGACTGTTATACCGCAGACAATGCAATAACAATTAGAATTATGCTGAAACAATGTGAACACTAGGCCGCAGTTACCAAAGGAGGTAGGCGGTGCCTTCCTGTTGCTAATACTGGTAACTCGGTGAATAAAGGCACTCATTGTAGATCACAACTTGCAGATAACTTGTTATAAAAGTCGAGTCATTGAACACCTTTTATGCTTCTTGAACCTTTCAAGCTCAAAGGGCCGTATTTAAGATACCGCGCTCCATGGCGATTGTTAGAACAATAGCATCAAATTATCTGACGCTATTGTGAGGGTTTAGTACACTAGCGTCAAAAATGTTGCTGCTAGTGTAGCAAAGTGCAAGGAGGCCAATTGATTTAAAAGTGTGTGCATTTTAATGCCTGCTTTTAGCAGGCATTAAAAATGACAGAGAAAATGGTGAAGCAAAATCTTTTAAATTTCACTGCATCATTTTTTGGGCCTCCTAACAGGGGACACAGGCATAATGTGGAGCAAGGGGTTACAAATTGGCGCAACACTTTCGCCAGTCCATCTCCTCCTCCTGCTTCAACACCCTCCGCATGCTCTAAAAGATCTACAAATGGATACGCACCGAAACCAGAAAAACAGTCACCCAAGCCCTCGTAAGCAGCAAACTGGACTATGATAATGCCCTCTATGCAGGAATCACGGGCAAACTCCAGAAGAGGCTGCAACGCATCGAGAACACCTCCGCACGCCTCATCCTGGACATCCCCCGCCACTGCTACATCACAGACCACCTGAAAAACCTGCACTGGCTTCCAGTCAACAAGAGAATCTCCTTCAAACTCCTCACCCACACTCACAAAGCAAGGCACAACACTGGACCAGAATAACAATAACTTAACAGACAACTCTCCTTCTACACCTCGATCTGGCATCCCCGCTCCGCTGACCTCACCCCCGCAACCATCCGTAGGAAGGTTACCTCCTTCCAGCCTTGTTACCACCACTTTTGGCCTGTTTTTGAGTATATGTCAGGGTGTTTTTACTGTCTCACTGGGATCCTGCTAGCCAGGGCCCAGTGCTCATAGTGAAGACCCTATGTTGTCAGTGTGTTTGATATGTGTCACTGGGATCCTGCTAGCCTGGACCCCAGTGCTCATAGGTTTGTGACCTATATGTGTTCCCTGTGTGTTGCCTAACTGCATCACTGAGGCTCTGATAACCAGAACCTCAGTGTTTATGCTCTCTCTGCTTTTAAAATTGTCACTGCAGGCTAGTGACTAATTTTACCAATTCTGAATGGCACACTGGAACACCCTTGTAATTCCCTAGTACATGGTACCGAGGTACCCAGGGTATTGGGGTTCCAGGAGATCCCTAAGGGCTGCAGCATTTCTTTTGCCACCCATAGGGAGCTCAGACAATTCTTACACAGGACTGCCACTGCAGCCTCAGTGAAATAACGTCCATGTTATTTCACAGCCATTTTACACTGCACTTAAGTAACTTATAAGTCACCTATATGTCTAACCCTCACTTAGTGAAGGTTAGGTGCAAAGTTACTAAGTGTGAGGGCACCCTGACACTAGCCAAGGTGCCCCCACATTGTTCAGGGCAATTTCCCCGGACTTTGTGAGTGCGGAGATACCATTACACGTGTGAACTACATGTAGGTCAATACCTATATGTAGCGTCACAATGGTAACTCCGAACATGGCCATGTAACATGTCTAGGATCATGGAATTGTCTCCCCATACCATTCTGGTGTTGGGGGGACAATTCCATTCATCCCCGGGGCTCCAGCATAGAGCCCGGATACTGCCAAACTAACTCTCTGGGGTTTTCTCTGCAGCTACCACTGCTGCCAACCCTCAGACAGGTTTTTGCCCCCCTGGGGCCTGGGCAGCCCAGTCCCAGGAAGACAGAACAAAGGATTTCCTCTGAGACAGGGTGTTACACCCTCTCCCTTCGGAAATAGGTGTTAATGACCCGAGAGGTGTAGCCACTCCTGGCCTCCGGAAATGCTTTGAAGGGCACAGATGGTGCCCTCCTTGCATAAGCCAGTCTACACTGTTTCAGGGATCCCCCCAGCCCTGCTCTGGTGTGAAACTGGACCAAGGAAAGGGGAGTGACCAATCCCCTGACCAGCATCTCCGCAGGGGAGGTGACCAGAGCTCCTCCTGCTTGGTCCTGGGGAGTGCAAGGCCACAGTCTCTCTAGTGGACGGCATCTCCACTGGTTCTGGAGTGGGCCTTGTGCCCAGTGTGGTTCATCCTGGGAAGGATAGGGTGAGTGGATGGCTTCTTCCACTGGTCCTGGTGGGGGCCTTGTGCCCAGTGTGCTTCATCCTGGGAAGGTTGGGGTGAGTGGATGGCTTCTTCCACTGATTCTGAAGGGGGCCTTGTGCCCAGTGTGCTTCATCCTGGGAAGGACAGGGGTGAGTGGATGGCTTCCTCCACTGGTTCTGGAGGGGGCATTCGGTCCTGTGATGCAGATCTTGGGAAGTGCAAGGTCACAGTCTCTCCCCTGGGTGTCACACCTACAGGATTTGCAGGGGTCAGGATGCACTACAGCCCTTGGAGGCAGGACTACACAATGCCCACCGGCTCTGACGGCTGCTCATTGGTGGCAGTGGCTGGTCTGGTGTCGGGGCTGGCAGTGGTGGGGGGAGGCTCCAGCCCTTCCCCTGCAGCCACGTGCGGATGCCCACTGGGGCTGCTGCTGCTGGTGGCAGTGCATGTGTTGGTGCTGGCGGTGTTGCTGGTGGCAGGGCTGGCAGTGGGGGGGGGGCAGCCCTTCCCCTCCAGTCTCGGACGGCTGCTCACTAGGGATGCTACTTCTGGCAGTAGTGCTAGTGGTGGTGCTGGTGGCGGGGCTGGCAGTGGGAGGGGGAGGCTCCAGCCCTTCCCCTGCAGCCTCAGACAGCTGCCCACTGGGGCTGCTGCTGTTGACAGTGGCGCTGGTGGCAGTGCTGGCAGTGGTGGGGGGGAGGCTCCAGCCCTTCCCCTGCAGCTGCAGACGGCTGCCCACTGGGTCTGCTGCTGCTGGTGGCAGTGCAGGTGGCAGTGCTGGTGGCGGTGCCAGCAGTGGTAGGTGGAGGTTCCAGACCATCCCCTGCAGTCTCTGACAGCTGAACCGCCCTGGCTTGTGGTGGGGGCTCCAAATGAGTCCCAGCACCAGGCCTCCTGTCCTTCCAGCCTGCAGGTGCTGGCCCCTTGCCCTTGACATTTGCAGCTTGTGGTGCCTCCTTGCCCTTCACTTTTGCAGCTGGTGGTACCTGCTTGCCCTTCACTTTTGCAGTGGTGGTGCCTCCTTCCCCTTCCCTTTCGGAGCTGGTGGAGCCTCCTTGCACTTCCCTTTCGCAGCTGGTGGTGCCTACTTGCCCTTACTTGATGCACCTAGTGCATGCACACTTCCAGTACTGATGGTTGGTTCCCGGGATCCTCTCCCACCTGCAGTAACTGTCGACTCAACTGTGGCCGTAAACTGGGTAGCTGAGGTGCTCGCCTGGGTTCTGACCATCTTGGCGCGAAGTGAAGGACAGGGAGGAGGGGTAGGGAAGAGGTCAACGGTGGAGAGGAAAAGCTTCTTAGGGACACTGGGGTGGGAAGAGGGTGGTGATTGTACAGGGGGTGGCAGTTGTACCTGTAGTTGGGGTGGCCACCACCAGGGAGCTTCCATTGGAGGAGGTATCACTGTCCGAACTGTCCACTCCTGTCTCCACTGTTGTGCTCCCCTCACCCTCTGTTGCACTGGTGACCTCACCGTCGGTGGATTCGGCCTCCTGCGCCCTGTGGGATGCAGCTCCCTCCATTGCTGGTGCCTCAGCTCCTCCACCAGATGATGCTAATGCACACAAGAACAGGGTGACAAAAAAAAAGTGGGGGGAAGAGACAAAGGATACACTGGGTCAATAGCTGCTCCAACACCACTGTTGGCATACACAACACACACACACACACACACACACACACATACACACACACACGGGGAACAGCCCTACGCATTAGGCAATGCACTACAATGCTAGTCACCAGCCCATGGACAGTAACACCTAACGCCACTAACAGCATACCAGAGACCCACAGACCCCTGCCCAGTAGTGGATGCCCACTAGCTTGTTTAGAGGTGGTTCACATCATACCCTGCCCAACATGGGACCTACCCTGCAATGTCCGGCCTGGTCTAGGGGCACCCACAGGCCCACATCCCCCACCCGGAGACCACCCCACCACACGCAAGTAGTATATTGGGAAACTGTACTCACCCCCTTGTGGCTGCTGTGATGCCGTCAAGCGCCCATCCAGGGGGTCAGGGTTTGATGGGCACCCCTTCCTCATTGGGAGGCCATCCCCAGCTGTGCCTCCGCCATCTTCCTTGCCCAGCGTCTCAGGTCCTCCCACTGTTTCCGACAGTGGGTGCTCCACCTGCCATAGAACCCAAGGGTCTGCACGTCCTTGGCGATGACACACCATATACCATTTTTCCGATGGGTGCTGACCTGCAGAAAAATACACATAGAAAAAAGGTATCAGTCAGACCGTCTGGCCTGTTACACTCATATCCCACCATAGCCCTTGGATCCCCTTACACACAGACATTGCCCACCGTACATGCAGCACGCTGCCCAGGACCCTTCCAGCAACCTCCCTTACATGAGGCCCTCACACACAGCACTCCATGCATTCATGACCCATGCATCGTGCTCACAGTGTACTCACCTGTTGGTCTGGAGGCCCTTACAGCATTCGGTAGTGGGGTAGGACCCCATCCACCAGTCTCTCCAACTCTGCAGCTGTGAAGGCATGGGCCCTTTCCCCAGTCACACGAGCCAGGGTCAGTTCCAGACACAGGCCACAGCAGCGCTTGCAGTGTAGTTCCTCTCCTGTTGAAGGTCAGGTAGCAAGTGGGTGAACAGATAGAAAATGGTGGTTACATCCACGGCGGTGAATACCATCACCTCCAGTGTACATCACCATTGGCCACTGTAACCCACATGGCCCAATGGGATCCAATGAGGAGTTGCACAGTGGTTTTCGACCGCCTCCGTCACCGGCGCACAACATCAGCAGAATTACCTCATTTCCACATGTCACTCCATACAGGACAGGCGGACACCATTTCAGGGGGGAAGACAGCTCATGGCACCTAACAGCGTCACAGAACACATATGCACCATTTGGGCCTATACAACAATCTTGTGTTAGAGGATACTGACCAGCTACTTACAGTTTGCCCCCTAGATTGCAACCGATGCGGATGAATCGGAGATGGAGACATGCCCCTGTGTACAGGCCCCTGGTAGACTTGGCAACAATGGAGGACAGGCACATTATCCTCACCTCTAGACTAGACAGGGCCACAATCACAGAGCTGTGTGCTCAATTGGAACCTGACTGGATATCTGCTATCCGTCAGCCCACCGGGATCCCCTCTCTTGTGCAAGTCCTATCTGTGCTCCATTTCCTGGCAAGTGGCTCCTTCCAAGTGACAGTGGGCCTGGCAGCAGGAATGTGTCAGCCAATGTTCTCAATAGTGCTGACCAGAGTGTTGTCTGCCCTGATTAAACACATGAGCAGCTACATCATTTTCCCCCAGGTGGAGGATTTGGCCACAGTGAAAGCTGATTTCTATGCTATGGGACATATCCCCAACATAATTGGGGCTTTTGATGGTACACATATTGCATTTGGTCCGCCCCATAGAAATGAACAGGTGTTCAGAAATCGAAAGAGCTTTCACTCCATGAATGTGCAGATAATGTGCCTGGCGGAGCAATACATCTCCCATGTCAATGCAAAGTATTCTGCGTCCATACATGATGTCTTTATCCTGAGGAATAGCAGCATCCCATATGTGATGGCTCAACTCCAGAGGCACTGGGTGTGGCTAATAGGTTAGCCCTGATTTCCATCTAGTGGATGTTGGTGTTTGGGCCCTAAAGGTTAGTGTTTGTCTAACAGTTGTCCCTCGAAATTTGCAGGTGACTCTGGTTACCCCAAACTATCATGGCTTCTGACCCCTGTGAGGAATCCAGGACAAGGGCAGAGGAATGTTACAATGAGGCACATGGGCGAACAAGAAGAATAATAGAAAGGACCTTTGGCCTCCTGAAGGACAGGTTCATTGCCTCCATCTAACAGGTGGATCCTTGTACTACTCACACAAGAAGGTGTGCCAGATCATCGTGGCATGCTGTATGTTGCACAACCTTGCCTTATATTGCTAGGTGCCTTTTCTGCAGGAGGATGTGGCTGGAGATGGGCATGTGGCAGCAGTGAACCTTGTGGACAGTGAAGATGAGGAGGCAGAGGATGAGGACAACAGAAGTGCTATTATAAGACAGTACTTCCAATGACACACAGGTAAGACACTGTAATTACACTTTACATTGACAATTATGTATTTGACATTGTCACTGGCAGGCTAATTTTCAAAATTCAATGCCCACTTACTGTACCCTCTGGCATCTCTATTTTCAGATATTTGTGTCCCACTATCATTCCGGGTGTGTTGACTGCAGCCAACTACAGGTCATTCCTATGTATACAATACTGTACAGTGTTAAGAGCTTGTTAAACAAATACATGGTTAAATGATTTGACAGACTCAATACATGTTTTTTTTTCAAATGGTGTTTATTTAAGTGCTGATGATTAGAGGGGGGTGTGCAATGGGCTAGGGTGATGATGGAGGAAAGTCCAGGCTGTAGTCCAGTCTATTTGTATCACAGTTGCATTGTCCAAGGGGACATAGGAAGGGGAGCAATGGCAGTTCAAGGTGGACAGGGTGATAGAGTGGAACACAAGGGTGACATTCAGGAGAGTCTTATTTCCTGGGGGGTGGTGGATGTTCTCTGGCTTCTGCCTGGATCACAGGGACTGTTTGCGGGGTGGTTCTCCTTCTGCAGGGGGTAGGGTGCTGGTGGCCTGTTGTTCCTGTGTTGGGGTATCCTGTCCACTAGTGGCAGCGGAGGAGGAAGGTTGTTCATTGGTTTGGCTAGAGTCAGGGGCCCGGTGTTGTGCCACTGCCTCCCTCATGGTGTTGGCCAGGTCAGCCAGCACCCCTGCAATAGTGACCAGGGTGGTGTTTATGTCCTTCAAGTCCTCCCTGATCATCAGGTACTATCCCTCCTGCAGCCGCTGGGTCTCCTGCAACTTGTCCAGTATCTGGCCCATCGTCTCCTGGGAATGGTGGAATGCTCCCAGGATGTTGGTAAGTGCCTCCTGGAGAGTCGGTTCCCTGGGCCTGTCCTTTCCCTGTCGCACAGCAGTCCTCCCAGTTCCCTCTTGTCCTGTGCCTCTGTCCCCCGAACCGTGTGCCCACTGCCACTGACCCCAGGTCCCTGATCATCCTGTCTTTGTGGGGTGGCCTGGGGTCCATGTAGTGTTAGACACACTGCTGACTGGCGTGTCCTGGGGACAGAGGTATGGGCCTGCTGGGTGGGTACTATGGTGGTGTTTCCTGATGGGGGAGGCTCTCTGGTGGTATGGGACTGCGCCTGGGTAACCGACTGTCTGGAGATTTCTGATGGGCCAGGTTGGTCACCCAGATCCAGGCGTCCAGAGCTGCTGTCATCACTGCCTCTTCTGGGGGTGGACTGGAACCTCCTCTCCGATGACATTGGGTGGGGGACCTGTGGGGATGTCAATGCAGTGTTATTGTTTCTGTGTGTGTCATCTTTTACATGGGTGGGTTGCCTTGTATGGTTGATATTGCTCTGGCAGATTTGCCTTTGAGTGAGTAGCTATTTGGCGGGCTAGGTGATTCTCTCCCGTGTGCATGCAGTCGTGATAGGTGTCCATGCAGGTCTGTGAGTGGTGCCTATGCATTGGTGTTACATACAGGGCTTGGTATTGAGATGAGTGGGTTGTGATGGTGGGGTATGTGGGAACTGTTGAAGTGATGGGAATGAGGGTAGGGGTGGGGGTTTGTGATGACATGCAGGTTGGGGGGGTGATAGTAATAGATATTTGACTTACCAGAGTCCAGTCTGCCTCCTACTCCTGCCAGGCCCTCAGGATGCATGATCGCCAAGACTTGCTCCTCCCATGTTGTTAGTTGTGGGGGAGGAGGTGGAGGTCCACCACCAGTCTTCTGTACAGCTATGTGGTGTCTTGCTGCTGTGGAACATACCTTCCCCTTTTGGTCGTTCCATCTCTTCCTAATGTAATCCCTTGTTCTGGGGTGCTGTTCCACGGTGTTGACCCTGTCCACGATTCTCCACCATAGCTCCATCTTCCTTGCAATGGATGTCTGCTGCACCTGTCATCCGAATAGCTGTGGCTCTACCCAGATGATTTCCTCCACCATGACCCTTAGCTCCTCCTCAGAGAACCTGGGGTGTTGTTGCGGTGCCATGGGTGTTGTGTGAGTGGTGTGGGTGAGGGGATGTGGGGTTCTGTGTTGGGGTGTGTGATGTGGGGTGCATGGATGGTGTATAGGTGATGGTGGTGTGTGTCTGTGGTCTTGTCTCTGGTCTTGCTATCTCTCTTATGGCACTTGTTTGTAATGGTAAAGGGTTGTGGGTAATATGGGTGTGTGTTTTATAGTGGTGTGGGTGTGTGGGTGTGTAGTGTGTATGTGTGTCAGGTGTGTGTAGTTTGAATTGTCCAATGTGGTGTTGTTCTGTTTGAGTGTGTGTATTTTGAGCACGGCGGTATGTACCGCCAATGATTAAGCGCTATTGAATGTCCGCCGTAGTGATTCGTGGGTCATAATGCTGTGGGCGTAGTTCTGTTGGAATAACGGTGTGGGTTTTGGTACCACCAGTTTATCCCTGACCTTTGGGCTGGCAGACTTGTGTGTGTGGCTGTATAGTCACGGATTGCTATGTGTGGGTCATAATATGGGTGGCAGTAATCCGCTGCGGCGGCGGTATGTTGGCAGCAGTCAGCATGACGGTAAGTGGGATTTACCGCCAAGGCCTTATTTCCCTATATTAACAATGCTAAGATCATGTAAATCAATCTTAAAACCATATGATAAAGATATCAAAACAATATTGGCTGACTGAAGCGATTGAAGAATCTCAATTTGATTAGAGCATTAATAACAAGACTTTCAATAGCAACAGTAGAGATCAATAGCAAGAGTAACTGCTAATGGAAATAACATAAATTGAATCAACAATTTAAACGAAAGCAGTTCACTGTCAAACAGATGAATAGAGGAAACACCTCACTAACTCCAGCTTAGCATTAGCATGTTGGGCTGCACGCAAATGTTTTAGTAACATGAATTTAGAAAACATCTAGCTAGGGCTCTATCAAAAAGCAGCAGTTGGTACCTAGAAAACAAAAACAGAGGTCAAATAGCAAACATTTCCGCATATACCTGTCCTTATGCATCAGCAATCAACATTAGTCTTCATAAGGAGAACATCAGAATCAGGACCAAGGGAGATGGGAGGGGAACATTTCAAAATAGGGGCTCTAAGTTCTCTGAACCATCAAGTTAATGTCTAGGGAAGGCAAGAAAGCGCTTCAAACTTTTCGCATCAAGCGCTAAAGTAAGCACCAGCATCATTGAATGGAGCATAAGAAATAAACTTGAATAGCAAAAATACCAGAGTGTCAGTAGACAGGTTGGCAAGTGTCAAAGTGACTGAGGCCCTCATTCTGACCCTGGCGGTCGGTGATAAAGCGGCGGCCAAGCCGCCAACAGGCCGGCGGTCTAAAATATGCAATTCTGACACTGGCGGGACCCGCCAACACAGCCCGCCAACTTAACACTCCGACCGCCACAGCGGTACAAACAAACAGCGCAGCGGTTCCCGCCAACAGCCCGGCGGCAGACAAAGTACCGCCCACCCTATTACGACCCACCAATCTGCCACCTTTTCTGGGGCGGGAGCACCGCCGATAAGAACACGGCGGAAACAGACTACGAACGGGAAAACGCTCACCTCTACGCACTCCATGCGAGATTCCGGCAGTATGGAGCCAGAGTTGCAGGTCATCCCCGCACTCCTATTCCTGCTCATATACCAGGAGCACGCCCGGCGGCGCGGAAGACATCGGTGAGTACGGCACCTACGACACAGGGGAGGGAAAAGATTACCGGCACACACCCACCCACCCACACCCACTACAACACACACATCAATGCATTCCCACAGATCACTGTCACAACCCACAAACCACCCCCCTCCGAAATAATGCAAAGACCAAAAGAAGAGATCATAAACGGGCAGATATATTGAAATATGTACACCATTAATCCCAATAAATAAATAAACTATGTACAAAATATATACAGCTACTAAATGTAGTCCAACCACTGTCCGTGGATCACAGGGGTCCTGTGCAAAGGGGCAAGGCCCAGTCCCACGACAAGAACTCCACGGAGAGAACACTGCAGGGGCATCAGAAAGAAAATAGGACAGGCACCTCAGGGGGAAGGGAAGGGGGGGCACCTCAGCCACTTGAGTACACGACGCCAGATCCACGAGGGGACTCCATGACCACTGGCCCATCCTGGGGAGAGCAAAGCCACAGTCCAAACAGTCCATACAGTGGGTGGCCTGCCCACTGGGCCATCCTGGGGAGAGCAAAGCCACAGTCCATACAGTCCATACAGTGGGTGGCCTGCCCACTGGGCCATCCTGGGGAGAGCAAAGCCACAGTCCAAACAGTCCATACAGTGGGTGGCCTGCCCACTGGGCCATCCTGGGGAGAGCAAAGCCACAGTCCATACAGTCCATACAGTGGGTGGCCTGCCCACTGGGCCATCCTGGGGAGAGCAAAGCCACAGTCCATACAGTCCATACAGTGGGTGGCCTGCCCACTGGGCCATCCTGGGGAGAGCAAAGCCACAGTCCATACAGTCCATACAGTGGGTGGCCTGCCCACTGGGCCATCCTGGGGAGAGCAAAGCCACAGTCCATACAGTCCATACAGTGGGTGGCCTGCCCACTGGGCCATCCTGGGGAGAGCAAAGCCACAGTCCATACAGTCCATACAATGGGTGGCCTGCCCACTGGGCCATCCTGGGGAGAGCAAAGCCACAGTCCATACAGTCCATAACAGACCCCACTGGAGGAGGCAAGTTGGCCAGAGGACATCCTGCAGCCCTGCCCGAGATAGATCCTGCCCTGCCACGTCTGCCAAAGGGCCAGCGGTTCTTGCCCTGAAGGGCCCAGTTCAGCGGTTCTTGAGACGGCGGGGCCCAGTTCAGCGGTTCTGGAGACGGCGGGGCCCAGTTCAGCGGTTCTGGAGACGGCGGCCGGTCTATGGCCAACTGCTAATTGCCTGGTGGTGCCCTCCTGGGCAGCGGGGATGGTGCTCCTTCACTGCCCACCTGGGCTGTGGGTGGTGGGGCCCTCCTGGCCAGCTGGGCTGGGTCCTCCCTGGGCAGCGGCTATGGGGGTGGTGGGCTCTCCCGGGTCAGCTGTGCCGGTTCCTCCCGGGGCAGCGGCTATGGGGGTTGTGGGCTCCTCCTGGGCAGCAGGCCTGCTGCCTGACCTCTCCGACTTGCTGCCCTTGCCCTCCTTAGTCGTGGGCCTGTGGCCCTTTCCTCCCTTTGGAGCTGTGGCTGGTGACTGTATCTGGGTGGTGTCCGGGGGGGATGTAGAAGGCGGGCTCCTGCGGCGACCCTTCCGCCTTCTGCTCCTCTTCCCAGGGGGTGGGCTGGCTGTCCCCTTGCTGCTGGGCGAAGATCCAGACATGCGGGCTGGCGGGCTCCAATACCCCTGCACCCTTGTCAAGGGGGCTGCAGGGCTGGTGGTGGCTGAGGTGCTCTTCTTACCCCGACGAGAAGGAGGGGGGGGCTCAGGGTCAGGAAAGAAGTTAGTAGTGGCGAGGAAGAGCTTCTTGGGACAATGGAGAGTGGTAGGTACAGTGGGAATGGGAGTGGAGGGAGAGGATGTGGTTGTAGGTGAGTCACGTTTGCTGTCTTTGGGTGCAGGTGCAGGAGGGATAGGCTGTCGTGAGGTGGATGGCTGTTGGGTGGGTGGGTGGCTGCGTTTGTGTGGTGTGGAAGAGGGGGTGACAGACACAGTGGGAGAGGACACAGGGGACGTGTAAATGGCAGTGGGGGTGGTGACTGCACGTGTGCGGACTGGAGTGGAGGGTGTGCTGGTGATGGAAACATTGGCTGATGGTGAGGTGAATGGAGGTGTGAGTGTAGACGTCACAGGGAGGGAGGAGGGAGACGAGGAGGTGGGGGTCACAGAGGTGGTAGTGACTGTTGGCATGTCTGCATCGGAATGTTGCGTGTGTGAATGTCTGCGTGATCTGTGGTGCTTATGTTTGGATGAGCTTCTCTTGGGTGTTGAGGTGTGTGCAGGCTGGTCTGATGGTGTGGGTGGGACAGGCAGAGGAACAGGAGACTGGGAGGAGGGAGTTAGTAGATGCAGGCAGGAGACAGGGACAATGGCTGCCGTCAGTGCTGAGGCCAGAGCCTGGAACGATCGCTGATGGGCAGCCTGACCCGAATGAATGCCCTCCAGGTACGCATTGCTGCGATGAACCTCCCTCTCCACCCCCTGGATGGCATTCAAAAGGGTAGTCTGCCCAACAATGAGCGTTCGGAGGAGGTCAATGACCTCCTCACTGAGGGCAGAGGGGGTAACAGGGGCAGGGCCTGAGGTGCCTGGGGCGAAGGAGATGCCCGGCTTCCTGGCAGAGCGGGCACGGGGCGAACGCTGAGGGGCTGCTGGGAGGGCGGAGATGGTGCGCTGGGTGGCGGCTGTACCTGTAATGGCGGGGGGCACGGATGGTGCCACCCCCGCAAGGGAGCCCCCTTCCGAGGACGTGTCCGTGTCGCTGCAGGGTCCAGTCGTCCCCGTCGTGGAGCTCCCCTCGCCCTCCGTCTCACTGGTCCAGTCTGACTCTGTGGCATGGCCCTCCTGGGCCATGTGAGATGCAGCTCCCTCCTGCCCCGATGCCACTTCTCCTCCGCCTGATGATGCTGATGCACACAAGCACAGAAAGACAAACAAAAAGGGGGGGGGAGAGAGAAATAAAGGGATATTGAGTACATGGATCTCCGGGACAGTTAGCGGACATGACAGACACAGATGCCCCCTGCACTAACTTGCGCACTTGGGGTACGCTACGCATTCCGTGGAACATGCCCTACACGCCTAGAGTTGACAACTGCACCCATGGATGACACGGCCCAGGGATGGCTGTACTGACAAACTACTGAGGGTGGTGGCTGGGGACACAGGGGCTTACGGGGGTGCCCAGCCTACAGATATCGCCCTGGCCTAGGGGGACCCCCAGCCCTCCTCCCCCACCCAGACACCTCCACTGCGCGACAACAGAGTAGATAATGCTTGTACTCACCCCCTTGTGTCTGCTGTGCTGCCCTCACGCGCCCATCCAATTCAGGGTAGGCCACCGCCAGGATCCGGAACATCAGGGGGCTCAGTTGACGGCAGGCACCCCGCCTACGTTGGGAGGCCATCCCCAGCAGAGACTCGGCGGTCTTCTTGGTCCCGCGGCGGATGTCCTCCCACCTCTTGCGGCAGTGGGTGCCCCGTCGATGGTGGACCCCCAGGGCCCGGACTTCCTTGGCGATGGCACGCCAAATCCCGATCTTCTCATGGGCGCGGACCTATGTGACACGTACAGGGAGGGAGAAATACCACGTTCAAGTTTCTCAGCATTTTCCTTTCCAGTGGCCCAACGCCCCCCATCCCCGCCAGGCCCCCCGCCATGCCCAACATGCCCCCAATCCCCGCCAGGCCCCCCGCCAGGCCCCCCGCCATGCCCAACATGCCCCCCATCCCCGCCAGGCCCCCCGCCATGCCCAACATGCCCCCCATCCCCGCCAGGCCCCCCGCCATGCCCAACATGCCCCCCATCCCCGCCATGCCCCCGCCATGCCCAACATGCCCCCCATCCCCGCCATGCCCCCCGCCATGCCCAACATGCCCCCCATCCCCGCCAGGCCCCCTGCCATGCCCCCCGCCATGCCCAACATGCCCCCCATCCCCGCCAGGCCCCCCGCCATGCCCAACATGCCCCCCATCCCCGCCATGCCCCCCGCCATGCCCAACATGCCCCCCATCCCCGCCAGGCCCCCCGCCATGCCCCCGCCATGCCCAACATGCCCCCCATCCCCGCCAGGCCCCCCGCCAGCCCCAACATGCCCCCCATCCCCGCCAGGCCCCCAAGCCAGCCAGTGGCCCCAAATCCATATTGAATTAAACTCACTTGTTGGTCTGGAGGACCGTAGAGTAGCGCATACTGGGGGAGGACCCCATCCACAAGTTTCTCCAACTCCTCTCCAGTGAAGGCAGGGGCCCTTTCCCCAGTCGCAGCAGCCATTGTCCCTTCCAGACCGAGGTCACAGCAACACTTGCAGTATAGGTCCTCTCCTGTGAAAGTTCAAGTCGCAAGTGGATAAGTAGATAGAAAATGGCGGTCACGTCCGCGGCGGTGCGTACCGCGGCGGTGCGTCCCGCCACCGCCGGCGCCCTTCGCCATTGGCTCCTGAAACCCATAGGCTTCAATGTTAACCAATGCGGCTTTGCGCCGCGGTCTTCGCCCGCCGCCCGCCGCGGTGTGCCACGCCAGCGCATTGACCTCACATCCCATTGTCACACTTCACAGGTCAGGCAGCCGCCATTTCCAGGGCCCACATGGCTCAATTTCAACTGCGTCACACAGGCCTAGGCCTTGCATAGCCACTCAGACACGCCATTCACTGCATAGAGAATCGTATACTGTGCTAGCTGTGAGTACGTACCTGTGGGTTGCTTGACTGTGTGCTCCATGTTGTCCTTCCTAGGCACCGTCCGCTGGGTTGGGCGAGGAGACGGATGAATCCTCCCGTGTACCGACCGCTGGTGGACCTGTCGACAATGGAAGAACGCCACATTATCCTGACCTACCGTCTTAACCGTGCCACTATCCATGAACTGTGTGCTCGGCTGGAGCCCGACCTGATGTCCCCCATCCGCCAACCCACAGGGATTCCCCCTCTGGTGCAGGTCATGTCAGTACTACATTTCTTGGCAAGTGGGTCATTTCAGACAACCGTGGGAATTGCTTCCGGGATGTCTCAGCCCATGTTTTCGAAGGTGTTATCCAGAGTGTTGTCTGCCCTGATGAAATCCGTGAGGAACTACATCATTTTCCCTGAGGTGGGCGAATTGGCTACAGTGAAGGGTGATTTCTACGCCCTTGGACATATTCCCAACGTAATTGGTGCCATTGATGGGACCCATGTGGCTTTGGTTCCCCCAAGAGACAGGGAGCAGGTGTACAGGAACAGAAAAAATTACCATTCAATGAACATCCAGGTGGTGTGTTTGCCTGACCAGTACATCTCGCATGTAAATGCCAAATTCCCAGGGTCAGTGCATGACGCCTACATCCTCAGGAATAGCAGCATCCCTTACGTGATGGAACAGCTACAGAGACACCGTGTATGGCTAGTGGGGGACTCTGGGTACCCCAACCTGTCGTGGCTACTGACCCCAGTAAGGAATCCCCGGACCAGGGCAGAGGAACGGTACAATGAGGCCCATGGGCGTACTAGGAGGGTGATCGAACGCACCTTTGGCCTCCTAAAGGCCAGGTTTCGCTGCCTGCATATGACAGGTGGATCCCTAATGTACTCACCTAAGAAGGTGTGTCACATCATCGTGGCCTGCTGCATGCTTCACAACCTGGCTTTGCGCCGCCAGGTGCCTTTCCTGCAGGAGGATGGTCGAGACGGTGGTGTTGTGGCAGCGGTGGAACCTGAGGAGAGTGACGAGGAGGAAGACGACGGGGCTGAAACAGACAACAGGGACAGAATCATTGAACAGTACTTCCAATAGGACACAGGTAACATTTCAAAGATAATTTAGTAAATGTTAACTACTCTCCAGCATCTCTGCTGCCTGTCTATTTGCCACAGTGTATGATGACTGAGTTTTGGCTTTTCCCTCCCTATTTCAGATCTGGGGTCCCCACTACGAGTCCTGTGCTTCGTTTCCCCATGGACTACAGCTTTGTGGCAGCTGTTTGTTGACTTCACCATGTACAAGGACATATTTGCACTGTCATGTCAATTACAATCTATTGAAATCACAGCCAGACTCCTGATATTTTGGTGCAAAATAGGTGTTTATTGAAGTGCTCAAAATGGGATGGGTGGTTTCAAGTGGGTGGGGGCTATGGTGAAGGAATGTCCATGGCAGAGTCCAGAGTCACAGTCACACAGGTGCATTGTCCAGAGGCCTGTGGAGAGATGGAGCATGGGCAGTTCAAGGATGGACAGGGTGACAATGTGGGACAGTGGGATGACATCAGGTGGTATCCTTTGCTGGCGGGGGTCTTGACATCCTACTCTGTCTTCTTGCGAGATCTCAGGGCCCTCTTGCGGGGTGGTTCTTCTCCTGCAGGAGGTGGGGGTCTGGTGGGCTGCTGCTGTGCGGGGGCCTCCTGTCCACTAGCGCCGGCGGAGGTGGATGGCTGTTCTTGGTCCAGGCTAGTGGCAGGGGCCCTTGGGTGTTGTTCAGTGTCCGCCCTGCTGTTTACGAGGTCCTGCAGCAGCCCTACCATGGTAACCAGGGTGGTGTTGATGGCTCTGATGTCCTCCCTGTACCCCCGATAGTGTTCCTCCTGCAGCACCTGGATCTCCTGGAACCGGGCCAGTACCGTCGCCATTGTCTCCTGGGAGCGGTTGTATGCTCCCATGATGGTGGTGAGGACCTCGTGGAGAGTGGGTTCCCTGGGCCTCTCCTCCCCCCCCTGTCGCACAGCTGCCCGCCGAGTTCCCCTGTTTCCCTGGGCCTCTGCCCCCTGGCCGGTGTGCCCACTACCACTGCCCCCAGGTCCCTGTTGTTGTTGGGGTGGTGGGTTATCCTGGGTGCCCTGTAGTGGTAGACACACCGCAGATTGACGCGCCCTGGAGACAGAGGCATGGGCCCGCTGGGTGGGAGCTGTGCTGGTGTTCCCAGAGGGGTTTGGGTCTGTAGTGGCCTGGGCCTGTGTGAGGGGAACCGACTGTCCAGAGGTCCCCGATGGTCCGGGCTGGTCATCGGTGTCCAGGTCGACAGAGCTGCTGTCATCGCTGACGGCCTCTTGGGTGGGGGGTGTGGAGAATTCTGGCCCCTCCGCCGCGGTGTGTTGACGGTCGGGTCCTGCAGGGGTATAGAGGTATGGTTATAGTTTAAATGTGTCGCATATGGGTGTATCTGTGGGTTCTCGTGTCCCCAAGTGCTGGCATTCGTGTGTGGGGGCTTTGGTGAGGGTGGCTTGTGGGGGGGATGTGTATATGCATTGGGCATGCTTTGGTGATGGGTGTCCATGCTTAGTGGACGCATGCAGGCCTAGGTTTTGGGATGTGTGGGTTGTGATGGTGAGACATTGGCGGGGAATAGGTGTGCTGGGGGTGGGGGTGAGGATGGTGGTGGGGGTGAGGATGGTGGTGGGGGTGAGGGTGGGGGTGAGGATGGGGGTGGGGGTGAGGGTGGGGTTCGAGGATGGGGGTGAGGGTTGGGGTCTGATTTGGCATGCAGGTGGGGGGGAAGCAGTATTGAAGCTTCAACTTACCAGTATCCATTCCTCCGCCGACTCCTGCGAGGCCGTCAGGATGCAGGATGTTCAAGACTTCCTCCTCCCATGATGTGAATTGTGGGGGTTGAGGTGGGGGTCCTCCGCCAGTCTTCTGCACGGCGATGTTGTGCCTGGATACCATGGAACGCACCTTCCCCCGTAGGTCGTTCCATCGCTTCCTGATGTCTTCCCGATTTCTGGGGTGCTGTCCCACTGCGTTCACCCTGTCGACAATCCTCTGCCATAGCTCCGTCCTCCGGGCAATGCTGGTGTATTGTATCTGTGTGCCGAACAGCTGGGGCTCTATCCGAACGATTTCCTCCACCATGACCCTGAGTTCTTCGTCTGTGAAGCGGGGTTGTCTTTGGGGTGCCATGGGGTGGTGTGTATGATGTGTGGGGTGGAGTATGTGTATTTAAGTGAGTTGAGTGTGGTGGTGTGTGTTGTTTTGTGTGTGGATAGTGTGTGGGTGATGGTGTTGAGTGGCTGTGGCTGTTATTTTTTGGATGCTGGTGTCTCGCTCTTGCCTTCTTCCCGAATTTTTAAGCGTAGGGGTTTGTGGGTGATGTGGGTGTGTGTTTTATATTGTATTGTGTGTGTGGGAGTGGTGTGTGTATGTGTATCAGGTGTGTGGGATTCAAATCGTCCAATGTGGCTGAGTTTTGTTCGTTTGTGTGTATTCTGACCGCCGCGGTGTGTCCCGCCAATGGAATACCGCGTTTGAATGACCGCCGCGTGGATTCGTGGGTCGTAATGGGATGGGCGTATTTCTGTTGGCGTGGCGGTGGAGGTTTGGTCACCTCCACCTTTCCGCCGACCGCTGGTCTGGCGGTCTGTTGTGGCGGTCGGATTTTCGGAGGTTTGCCTTCTGCGGGTCAGAATGACCGTGGCGGGTTTCCGCGACCGCAGCGGGATTATGGAGGATTTCTGACCGGCGGTAGGCGCCTTTTACCGCCGAGGTCAGAATGACCACCTGAGTGTCAAAATGACAGGATATTGTGGAGAAAATGACATCGAAGTTGACAATATACATTTAATAGATCTTAATCACTTACAGAGGCTTTCAATGACTAAAAATACAATTTCCTCTTACCCCCCTGTAACTGAAAATGGTGCTCATGTAAAGCACTCCAATACATTCAGGGTCACAAGTGTGAGTGTGGAAGGTAGCTGAAGAAGGGGGTGGGTTAATCAACAGAAAACAAGATGAGGAGGAAGTGGTTTAAAAGCAGGAGGGTACAGCAGGAGTGGTGCACAATGGCAGTGGGGGTGGTAGGGTAACCAGTGGCGTAACAAAGCTGGAGGGGCCCCCTTGCAAAGACCATGGAGGGGCCCCTCTCTGAACTCATTCAGGCCAGGTGTTGTGCTGATGGGTCCCTTGTAGCTCAGGGGGCCCCCCACACCATGGGGGCTGCAGGGGCTTTTTTTTACACCAGTGGGGTTGACACAAATAATGCATGTCAAAGGCAGGGCTGGCTGACAGCAAACTATGGGCCTGATTCTAACTTTGGAGGACGGTGTTAAACCGTCCCAAAAGTGGCGGATATACCACCTACCGTATTACGAGTTCCATAGGATATAATGGACTCGTAATACGGTAGGTGGTATATCCGCCACTTTTGGGACGGTTTAACACCGTCCTCCAAAGTTAGAATCAGGCCCTATGTATCCTATTAAGCACTGAAGTGAGAATCTTCGAGAAATTTCTCATAGGCATAAATCTTCCATGCTTTTGAAAGTCTACATTAATATTGCAGCACAGTTATGAACAATATTTGGTGGGGGCTTTTATTTTGGACAAACAGTTTCACATGCTTCACTATACAACAACAGCCACACCAGAGGCTCATTTATTCCATTTGCTTGGCATCCTCAGTAAACAAAAACGTGCTGCAGTTTGGGAGCACTGATCAAGCTACACAAATACCATAAAAATATGCACACTGCTTGTGCTGATGAGTTTCCTTCCCAGTGTTGTGTAAACATTTAGATATACAAACTGGTATGACTAGTGTTGGGTGCAGTGTCCTGCTGGGCACACATGTGTCCTTCTGCATGTAGTAGTTTACCAGCTAGTCCCCAAGAGCTGGACCTTAAAACCCACCCCACACCCATCCACCACAGGCATCACCTGCCAGGTGACCCTGCAAATAAAAGACCCTGATTGCATGTGCTTGCGGCTAGTTGAGTACAGTTACAGTCCGTCTCTGTGACATAACAATGAAGATGAGGGATCTGATCCCATGCACCTCAATAATGCTGCTACAGCTTGCCCGAGTGAAGTGGGCATGTTGCCCTGAGAAGAAGGTGAACCTTGGCTTTGCCCAGAAGGGGAGAGGAAGAAGACTGTCTGCAGCATCTTGACATCAGCCGGCAGAGTGACAGTGTGAGGCAGGTAGCTCTATCGGCAGTATACTGATGGAAAATGTGTAGGACCCCCATGTCTGAAGGACATGGCATGCAACACCCCAAGCAGGAGAGGCACCCGTTACCTCCCCGAAATAGCCTCCTTCTATCCTAAGAGAGCAGCGCACTTCCAACAAGGTGAGTACAAACACACAACTTTTCCCAAGTAGGCACTTTCCTCAGCCACTGCAATGTATGTACCGATGAGCTCTCTGTAAGCACCCCCAGCCACACTACTGTTATAGGTGACAAGGCCATCGCTTGCATGAGCCTCGCTGCTGCACTGAGTCTGAGGCAGTCACTGTCATGATAAAGGAGTGCCCGTCCCATCACAGTAGGTAGTGAAAATGTCAGTGGCTGATTGTAACCAGCGGGAAAGTGGTGGGTGACCCCACACCTCCTTATCCATCCACAAGGCTCCTGCAAGCCACCCAGCCTGCCTTTAGCACTCCTGGTGAGAAAAGAAAGGGGGACTGCCTTCCCAGCAAAGTTGAACTGCACAGTGTGTGGCCCTGCAGCTCCTGCCTGCTGGTACTCCAGCACTCATGAACAGAGTGCCCAGCACAAACTGGCAAGCAACTGACAATAGCTGATACTGGGCAGGAGAGAGCAGAGAGTGGTGCCAAGAGAAGGCCGTACCGCCTCACAGACCAAGTTGCATGGTGGAGCTGCTGTTGAACACTGTGTAACATTCTGGTCCTGCCTGTGGGTGGAGGTGCTGGAATCAATGAGGAGAGGACTGGGTCCCTCATATTTGTCCCGGTGAAGAGGTGCTGTGTGTGAAAGCACTCACAGTGAGGAAACACCACACAAGTATATCCAATGTACCACGAGGTGGCAGCATCATAGAAGCTACATCTAGCATATTCTTGTGAGGTTACCCCGACGGGGCCAAGAAAAATGTAAGGAAATAGCCTGCAGTGCCTCCCACCCAGCATACCTTCATCTGTGTACAGAAGGTGGTGCAAAGGACTGGGGCCTAACAAACACAGATCAAACATGGCTGCAGTTACACCCCCAATGATTGTGAGGCCCACAGCATCAGAGACGGCTGCTGCATCTTTGTGAAGTGTTCACAATGCCACCTGGTGGTCATAGTGCTACACTGCACAATCCCCAGAGACTGCTGCAGGAGACTGTAGCAGCAGGAAAGATCTGAGACAGGATGAAGGAGGCTGCATGCCCCCTGGCAGTAAACTGCCACCACCGCATGGTGAATTTGTGATGAGCAGTGGCTGGAGAGGAGAGCTCAGAACTCTCCAGAGAAAAGAGGGCGGAAGAGCATACATGGCATGAATGCAGGATGGACAGAATCTACAACCTAACTGCACTAGCACTGTCCTGCAGTGGGTCGTAGGCTGTTCAGGGAGAGTCCTTCCCAACACTGCCTTGACTGAGTCACTTGCTGAATCATTACAGGCGTGAGGAGAGTTGCATGTTCCCTAGTGGCAAGCCCACTTGCCAGGCCCAAACCTCCCTTTTCGTTACATATAAGTCACCCCTAAGGTAGGCCCTAGTTAGCCCCAAGGGCTGGATGCAGTGTGTTAAAAAATGTGGACATGTACTTTTAAGTTTAATATGTCCTGGTAGTGAAAAACTATTACATTCATGTTTCACTACTACAAGGCCTATCTCTCCTATAGGTTAACATTGGGATTACCTTGAAGCAGCTTTTAAGTGTAACTTACAATTGAGAGAAGATAGAATTTTGGAGTTTGATGTCTGTGGACTCACAATTTTAAATCACAACTGAAGGTGAAGTTAGATTTTAAATTGTGAGTCTGAAAATGGCACTTTTAGAAAGTTGAAATTGTCTTACTTTAACCATTCTGTGGCTCTGTCTGTCTCTGATTACTCAGCTGGGTTTTGTGCATCCCTTCTAGAAAGTCACACACAATGGGAGCTTAGGAATGACTTAAAGGTCCTTAATAGGCCATTAACTGGTTTGGTGGGGCGTGGTGGAGCTTTGTACTGCCTCCCATACACTTGGATAGGGCTGTGCCTCTCCCCAGGCAAAGGGTTGCATGCCCCCTGTAGAGTGTCTGGAGCCAGGGAAGGAAGGGTATAGACCTTGTGATCTTCAAAGGCCTCTTTGAAGTCTCCCTAACTGCAAAGGCACATTTGGGTATAAGTACTGGACACCAAACCCCACTATATCAAAACTCTACTGGAACCAAGGACATTCAGCCTGGCTGAAGGACTGCTGTGCTGCCAGGAGGGACTGCATTGCTGTGCTTGTCTACTGCTTGTTTTCTGCTGTGCTATAGGAGGGATTGCCAATTTGCTACTTGCTGTGCTCTGTTGGCTTGCTGCCCGATGCTTCTTGCTTGGAGTGATATAGACTCAACCTCTTTTCTACATACTTGAAACCAAGATTCTCCAAGGGCTTGTTGGCTAGCCCCCTGTTCTCCACAGTCTCATCGACATCAAAGACTGCCTGCAACTTTCCTGTTGCTGCTTGACTCTGCCAGCTGTGACTCTCACCCTTGCCTGAGGTGTCCCTCCAGTTCTGGGCCTCAGAAATGGGTTCTGCAGCTGATTTCTGCAAAAAATGACACACATGCCCTCGATGTCAATGCTTTGCTCCAACAAAGTTGTTGCTTCAGTGGACACTGCATGGGCCTGTAGCTGGCCTACCCTCTATCACGGTCAGCCTCAACTTTGGATTTGCACCTGTCCCTCACAACCTCACTTAACCTTTTGACCGTGGGTGACTTAAATGGACTGTTTTCACATTTAGGGCCTCCAAATTATGTCCAAGGCAGAATTACCAACAGAATACAGCCAAACCACCATTGGTAATGCTACTGCTGTCAGATCTCAACAGACGATGGAAGGCACCTGCAGGGCGGCAGAGACCATGTTTCTGCCAGACAGATTGCTAGGCAGCACACCGCCAAGGATTCCGCTGTGGAAACCCAGGCGGAAACAAACTGCATGAAAGGAGACACTCACCTTCAAGAAGCCATACTGCCCAGAGCTGCCACTGAAACAGAACTAGACGTCATCCTGCTGCTCTTGCTTGCACAGTGACTTCAGAATCTTCGCCGCTGCTGACTACAACAACTGTAAGTACACACACTTACCTGTAAGTGTTGCATATTGTCCTTGTTTGTACACTCACACAGCATACCATCAGTAAGGGGGTGCAAGGGTGACAACCACACTCACATACATCCACACACACGCAAATATACATTATGTTGGCAAGAACTCACAATAACACGACCCAGGGACGCATCACACATACAACACAACCTTCAAACAACAGGGAACAAACTTGCACAATCACACAACCATACAACTTACCAATCCACATACATATTACAAACAGCACATCGTATCTAGCAAAGCATGTACTAAACATGCACACAGTCAAAGCACACAAAGCCACACTTCACAGCAAGAAACACATCAACACACCACTCAATACCATGACAAATTTTTTTTTCGAAAAGACACATGCCAATCACACAACACACACACTTGTACTGTGGGACAAAAGCACCTCACACAACCTCACATACTTTTCAAACAATAGAGGTAGCACAAGCACCACACACACAAAAACTGACACATAACCAATGTCAGCCAGGAACAACTCTACACTACGAAAAGAAATGGATAACAAAGGAACAACCTCAAAACCAACAACAGGTTGGTTATAATATATTTATTAATGAGTAATGTAAAAGGCAAAGGCCATAGTCAATAGTCTCTGTGCACACAATGCACATATGTGTGCCCCGAACTTGACTCCTGACTTCCCTGTAACCTCCACAGTTAGGTGCATCAAGGGGGTAGGCAGGCACATAAGGGATTATCTGGGATGGATGGCACAGTGGGGGTTTTGGTTTAGGTTTGGGAGGTGGGGTCTTTGGGATTTGGCTTGGGAGGAGGGGTTTAGGTTTAGGCTTAGGGTAGAGCTGGGTTTTCTTTGGAGGGGTAGACTTCTTGGAAGGGGTGGGGCATGGGTACTTGTAGGGGGGTAGGGGAGGCCTTGGAGTGGAAGGGGCAGACTTGGGGAGTGTTTAGGGGTCGGACAGGGGATAGGAGTGGGGAAAAGGGCAAATTCAGAAAGGAAAGAATTTTTAGACACACAGGGATGGTCATAGCAAAAGGGTTAAGGTGTGGAGGGAGAGCCAGTCGTTGTCTGAGGTGCTGGTGTGGATGTCTTGAGTGCATGTTGGCGGGGGGTATACTTGTGGGTGGTGGGTGTCTGTTGGGTGGGTGAGTGAGGGGATTTGTGTGTTTTGGGATGGGGTGGAGGTGCTGGGGGATGCTTTGGTGTGTGGGTGACATTTGGGATAGTGACTGCAGGTATGGTGGATGCGCTGCATGTAGGAATATCAGTGATTGTGGTGTCTGTGGGTGTGGAGACTGGGCTGGATGTCTGAGGGTCTGCTGTGGTGCTGTCTGTGGGTAGAATAGGTGTAGTGGTTGGATCTGTGAATGTTGGTGTGGGTTCTACAGGTGTGTCAGGTGTGCTGTCTGTGATGCTGGGGGTAGTGGGGGTGTCAGGGCAGGCTGTGAGTGCTACTATGTGTGCACCTGAATGTTGTTTGTGTGCATGCCTGTGGTGTGTGTTGTGGTTCTCATGTTTGTGTGAGATTCCCTTGGATGTTGAGGTGGATGCATGCCTTTCTGTGTGTGTGATTTGGCTCGGTCTGGAAGAGGGGTTTGGGATTGGGAAGAGGAAGGTGGAGAGTAGATGGTAGAGAAAGGGTAACTGGCTATTGTCAGTGTGGATGCCAGAGCCTGAAAGGATCTCAGTACGCCAGCCAGTGTACTGTGAATGCCCTCCAGGAACTCATTGCTCTGTTGGATTTGAGTTACAAGTCCCTGGATGGCATTCATGGTGGTCGACTGAGCCTCAGAGATAGACCTCAGGAGGTCAATAGCCTTCTCACTGAGGGTAGCAGGGCTAACAGGGGCTGGGGTAGAGGTGCCTGTGGGAATGGAGATGCCTACCCTCATGGGTGAGTGGGCATAGCCAACATGGTGGGGAGCTACAGGGAGGGCGGTGGTAGAAAGGGGCGGTGGAGGACAGAGATGGTGCTGGGGTGGTCCCAGATGGGTCTGCCACCACCATGAAGTGTACCCCGGTAGGAGGATTATGAAGATGATGATGTGGATCTTGTCTCCCCTGTGGCACTTCCCTCACCCTCCAGGCCACTGGGTTCCTCAGTGTCTGTGGTATCATGACTTGAGGTCTCATGACCAGCAGCTTCCCCACTTGGCTCTGCCCCGTGTCCTCCACCTGCTGACGCTGATGCTGGAAAAGAGAGGTAAGGTCATCATATTCTTTTCGAAAACTAATATAATATCACACTGTACACATCAATCACATTGAAAGCACTTGTAATACACCCTCAGGTAGAACAAGGTTAGTACCAGCATCGTCACAACTAAATATCATCTACAGCACTACATTACAACAACGTCACACACCAGTTAACCCACCTATCACACTCCTACTATAGCATCATATTAGGAGAGCTATCATAAAAGCCATTCAATCACAACCTGACCTGCCAACATGATTGTGAGTCCCAATCCACAGCAACATAGTCAACCAACAACCAAGCAATGGAAATAGTGGTAACATACATTTCAACATATCACATACACAAAATCCACACATACCTGCATTATTATCTGATATCATGTGCCAGAAAAGGGAAATTTCCATATGCGAAAACACAAGACAGCATGTTGCATACAAGCCAAAAAAAATTCATGTCACAGGCTCCACAACCTACACAATTGACATTTGCAAACATGCAACAACTATATTTTCATTTTCCTAAATTGGAGTGTGATGGAGTGTAGGAAAGTACCATCTTGCCTGGCATGTTACCCCCATTTTTCACTGTATATATGTTGTTTTAGTTGTATGTGTCACTGGGACCCTGCCAGCCAGGGCCCCAGTGCTCATAAGTGTGCCTGAAAGTGTTACCTGTGTTATGACTAACTGTCTCACTGAGGCTCTGCTAATCAGAACCTCAGTGGTTATGCTCTCTCATTTCTTTCAAATTGTCACTAACAGGCTAGTGACCAATTTTACCAATTTGCATTGGCATACTGGAACACCCTTATAATTCCCTAGTGTATGGTACTGAGGTACCCAGGGTATTGGGGTTCCAGGAGATCCCTATGGGCTGCAGCATTTCTTTTTCCACCCATGGGGAGCTCTGACAATTCTTACACAGGCCTGCCACTGCAGCCTGAGTGAAATAACATCCACGTTATTTCACAGCCATTTTACACTGCACTTAAGTAACTTATAAGTCACCTATATGTCTAACCTTTACCTAGTAAAGGCTGGGTGCTAAGTTACTTAGTGTGTGGGCACCCTGGCACTAGCCAAGGTGCCCCCACATTGTTCAGGGCCAATTCCCCGGACTTTGTGAGTGCGGGGACACCATTACACATGTGCACTACATATAGGTCCCTACCTATGCGTAGCTTCACAATGGTAACTCCGAATATGGCCATGTAACATGTCTAAGATCATGGAATTGCCCCCTCTATGCCATCCTGGCATTGTTGGTGCAATCCCATGATCCCACGGTTCTCTAGCACAGACCCTGGCACTGCCAAACTGCCTTTCCCGGGGTTTCACTGCAGCTGCTGCTGCCAACCCCTCAGACAGGTTTCTGCCCTCCTGGGGTCCAGCCAGGCCTGGCCCAGGAAGGCAGAACAAAGGACTTCCTCAGAGAGAGGGTGTTACACCCTCTCCCTTTGGAAAATGGTGTTAGGGCTGGGGAGGAGTAGCCTCCCCCAGCCTCTGGAAATGCTTTCATGGGCACAGATGGTGCCCATTTCTGCATAAGCCAGTCTACACCGGTTCAGGGACCCCTCAGCCCTGCTCTGGCGCGAAACTGGACAAAGGAAAGGGGAGTGACCACTCCCCTGACCTGCACCTCCCCTGGGAGGTGCCCAGAGCTCCTCCAGTGTGCTCCAGACCTCTGCCATCTTGGAAACAGAGGTGCTGCTGGCACACTGGACTGCTCTGAGTGGCCAGTGCCAGCAGGTGACGTCAGAGACTCCTTCTGATAGGCTCCTTCAGGTGTTGCTAGCCTATCTTCTCTCCTAAGTAGCCAAACCCTCTTTTCTGGCTATTTAGGGTCTCTGCTTTGGGGAATTCCTTAGATAACGAATGCAAGAGCTCATCTGAGTTCCTCTGCATCTCTCTCTTCACCTTCTGCCAAGGAATCGACTGCTGACCGCGCTGGAAGCCTGCAAAACTGTAACAAAGTAGCGAAGACGACTACTGCAACTCTGTAATCCTGCTGCCTTCTCGACTGTTTTCCTGGTGGTGCATGCTGTGGGGGTAGTCTGCCTCCTCTCTGCACTAGTAGCTCCGAAGAAATCTCCCGTGGGTCGACGGAATCGTCCCTCTGCAACCGCAGGCACCAAAGAACTGCATCACCGGTCCCCTGGGTCTCCTCTCAGCACAACGAGCGAGGTTCCTTGAATCCAGCAACTCAGTCCAAGTGACTCCCACAGTCCAGTGACTCTTCAGTCCAAGTTTGGAGGAGGTAAGTCCTTGCCTCCCCTCACCAGACTGCATTGCTGGGAACTGCGTCTTTTGCAGCTACTCCGGCCTCTGTGCACTTCCGGCAGAAATCCTTTGTGCACAGCCAAGCCTGGGTCCACAGCACTCTAACCTGTATTGCACGACCTACTAAGTTGTCCACCGGCGGTGTGGGACTCCTTTGTGCGACTTCGGGTGAGTTCCATTTCACTCCACTTTGTAGTGCCTGTTCCGGCACTTCTGCGGGTGCTGCCTGCTTCTGAGAGGGCTCCTTGTCTTGCTGGGCGCCTCTTCTGTCCTCTGACGCAATTGGCAACATTCTGGTCCCTCCTGGGCCACAGCAGCATCCAAAAACCCTAACCGCATGACTTGCAGCTAGCAAGGCTTGTTTGCGGTCTTTCTTCAGGAAAACACTTTTGCTTGACTCTCCACGGTGTGAGGCATCCATCCTCCAAAGGGCAAGTTTCTAGCCCTTGTCGTTCCTGCAGAATCCTAAGCTTCTACTGTCCAGTAGCAGCTTCTTTGCACCCACAGCTGGCATTTCCTGGGCATCTGCCCATCTCCGACTTGCTTGTGACTTTTGGACTTGGTCCCCTTGTTCCACAGGTACCCTCGACTGGAAATCCATTGTTGTTGCATTGCTGGTTTGTGTCTTTCATGCAGAATTCCCCTATTACGACTTCTGTGCTCTTGGGGGAACTTTAGTGCACTTTGCACTCACTTTTCAGGGTCTTGGGGAGGGCTATTTTTCTAACCCTCACTGTTTTCTTATAGTCCCAGCGACCCTCTACAAGGTCACATAGGTTTTGGGTCCATTCGTGGTTCGCATTCCACTTTTGGAGTACATGGTTTGTGTTGCCCCTATTCCTATGTGTCCCCATCGCATCCTATTGTAACTATACATTGTTTGCACTGTTTTCTAATACTATACTGTATATTTTTGGTATTGTGTACATATATCTTGTTTATATTTGCTATCCTCATACTGAGGGTACTCACTGAGATACTTTTGGCATATTGTCATAAAAATAAAGTACCTTTATTTTTATTATATATGTGTATTGTGTTTTCTTATGATATTGTGCATATGACACTAGTGGTACTGTAGGAGCTTCACTCGTCTCCTAGTTCAGCCTAAGCTGCTCTGCTAAGCTACCATTATCTATCAGCGTAAGCTGCTAGACACCCTATACACTAATAAGGGATACCTGGGCCTGGTGCAAGGTGTAAGTACCCCTTGGTACTCACTACAAGCCAGTCCAGCCTCCTACATTGGTTGTGCAGTGGTGGGATAAGTGCTCTGTAACTACTTACCACTTTTGTCATTGTACTTTTCATAAGAGAAAAATATACAAAACAAGTTCAGTGTATGTACACCTAACCAAAAAGTTTTGCATTTCTTTTCTCACTCCTTTTCTAAAGTGCTGAAAAGTACCTCTAACTTTCTAAAAAGTTCTTAAAAAGTTTTTAAAGTTTTTTCTCTGTCTTTTCAAAAGTTCTGAAAAACATTTTCTTCCTTTTTCTATCACTTAATCACTTTCTAAAATGTCTGGCACAGGCCAAACTGTTGATCTGTCCAAACTTGCTTATGATAACCTTAGCTGGAAAGAAGCAAGGAGTCTCTGCATAGATAGAGGTTTAAGTGTAAGGAAGAATCCCTCTAGAGAACTGTTGGTGAATATGCTTATTGAACAGGATAAGGCCAAAGCTGGCACTCCTGCTGAAAAGTTAGCTGATGGTTCCCACTCTGATTCTGGGGCACCCCTAGCAAAAGAGGTGGGAGGGAAACTTTCAAGCCTGCCCCCTAGCAAACCACCTAGCATAGCTGGTACTGATGTAGAGTCACACCATACTGATAGTGTTGTCTCACATCACAGTAAGAGTATCCCTTCTCATCATAGTAGAAGTGCTGTTTCTGTTAGTCAAGTTATGAGGGTGCCATCTGTTAGGGCCAGGTCTCCTTCTGTTCTATCTCAGCATACTTCTGTCTCTAGACATGCCTCACCCACCCACCCTGATGACAGAGTGTTAGAAAGGGAGCTCAATAGATTGAGAGTGGAACAAACCAGACTGAAGCTCAAGAAGCAACAGCTGGATTTGGATAGGCAGTCCCTAGAGGTGGAAAGGGAAAGACACAAATTGGGTTTAGAAACCCATGGTGGCAGCAGCAGTATTCCCCATAGTCATCCTGCAAAAGAGCATGATTCTAGGAATCTGCACAAGATAGTTCCCCCTTATAAGGAGGGGGATGACATTAACAAGTGGTTTGCTGCACTTGAGAGGGCCTGTGTTGTACAGGATGTCCCTCAAAGGCAGTGGGCTGCTATCCTATGGCTATCATTTAGCGGAAAGGGTAGGGATAGGCTCCTTACTGTGAAAGAAAGTGATGCCAATAATTTTGCAGTTCTTAAGAATGCACTCCTAGATGGTTATGGCTTAACCACTGAACAGTACAGGATGAAGTTCAGAGAAACCAAAAAGGAGTCTTCACAAGACTGGGTAGACTTTGTTGACCATTCAGTGAAGGCCTTGGAGGGGTGGTTACATGGCAGTAAAGTTACTGACTATGAAAGCCTGTATAACTTAATCCTGAGAGAGCATATACTTAATAACTGTGTGTCTGATTTGTTTCACCAGTACCTGGTGGACTCTGATATGACCTCTCCCCAAGAATTGGGAAAGAAGGCAGACAAATGGGTCAGAACAAAGGTGAACAGAAAAGTTCATACAGGGGGTGAAAAAGATGGCAATAAGAAGAAGGATGGTAAGTCTTCTGACAAGGGTGGGGACAGATCTAAAAATGAGTCTTCATCAGGCCCACAAAAACACTCTGGTGGGGGTGGTGGGCCCAAATCCTCTTCAAATCAAAACAAAGAAAAGAAACCATGGTGCTATTTATGTAAAATAAAAGGCCATTGGACAACAGATCCCAGTTGTCCAAAGAAAAGCACCAAGCCTCCTACCACTACAACCCCTACTGCTACACCTAGGCCCTCATTCTGACCCTGGCGGTCGGCGGAGAGACGGCGGTCGGACCGCGAACAGACCGGCGGTATTAAAAATGGCATTCTGACCGCGGCGGTCCCCGCCGCGACCGACCGCTACTTCTCCACTCCGACCGCCGCGGCGGTCATGACCGCGGGGCTGGAGTTTGCGCACTCCGGCCCGGCGGTCGTCCCAAGACCGCCAAGGGTATTATGACCCTGCCTACCGCCGCGGTTTCTTGCGGGCGGGAACCGCCGTGCGAACCATGGCGGTAAGCACTATCGGGGCCAGGGAATTCCTTCCCTGGCACTGATAGGGGTCTCCCCCACCCCCCACTACCCACCCGAGTCCTCCCCCCACACCCTCCACCCCCCTGCCACCCCCCAGAGGTGGTACGAACCCCCTCCCCACCCCCACCCCGACATGCACATACATGTACCCCGACATGCACACACCCCCAACATGCACATATACACACCCCCTACACACACATACACAACGGGGACACATACCCGCACACATACATGCCGACATGCGCACCTGCCGAACAGCACACATTACCCATAGACACAGCAGCACCCCCCGCCCGCATACACGCACTCACACACCCCCTCTACACACTCACACGCACACCCCCATGCACGCCCACATCACACAACACCCCCCCACCCCCTCCCCTCACGGACGATCAACTTACCTTGTGCGTTGATCCTCCGGGAGGCGACGGGAGCCATAGGGACGTGACCGCCAACAGAAGACCGCCAACAGAAGACCGCCACACAGAAATGTGGGTCGTAATTCTTTGGGCGGTGTTCTGCTGGCGTGGCGGTGGAGGTTGACCAGTCTCCACTTTCCCGCCGACCGCCAGTGTGGCTGCTGGCGGTTTTCCGGCGGAACGCTCCCAGCGGTCAGAATGCGCACAGCGGCACACCGCCGCGGTCGGCGGTCTTCACCGCGGCGGTAACTCAGCGGTCTTGCGAAAAGACCGCCAAGGTCAGAATGAGGGCCCTAGTGTCCCTACTAATAGCAGTGGTGGTGGGAGCAAACCTACTAATAGCCAATCCAAGGGAGTAGCTGGGCTCACTTTTGGTAACTTAGTTGTGGTTGGTCTTGTTAGGGAGACCACAGAGGCTGTGTTAGTCTCTGAGGGGGCTATTGATTTAGCCACCTTAGTTGCTTGTCCCCTTAACATGGATAAGTACAAGCAACTACCCCTAATAAATGGTGTTGAGGTTCAGGCCTACAGGGACACAGGTGCCAGTGTTACAATGGTAATAGAGAAACTGGTCCACCCTGAACAACACCTACTTGGTCACCAGTACCAAGTAACCGATGCTCACAACAACACACTTAGCCACCCCATGGCGGTTGTAAATCTCAACTGGGGGGGGGGGGTTACTGGTCCAAAGAAAGTTGTGGTTGCCTCAGATTTACCTGTAGACTGTCTACTTGGAAATTATTTAGAGACATCAGCTTGGTCAGATGTGGAGTTGGAGGACCATGCAGCAATGCTGGGCATCCCAGGGCATATTTTTGCTTTAACCAGGGCTCAGGCCAAAAAGCAAAAAGGACAGGGTGACTTGGATCCTGGAACAATGGACCAAGTGCTCCATAAAGCTAGGGCTAGTAGAAGTAAAGCACTACCTACTATCCCTCCCTCTACAGTGGATTCTACTTCTGAGGAAGAAGAATTTCCCCCCTGTGCAGAACCTATACCAGAGGAGCTGGAAGCAGACACTGCTGAGCTTTTGGGTTAAGGGGGTCCTGCCAGGGAGGAGCTGAGTGTGGCACAGCAGACCTGTCCCACACTAGAGGGTCTAAGACAGCAAGCTGTCAAACAAGCAAATGGGGATATCAGTGACTCTCACAGAGTTTACTGGGAGGACAACCTCTTGTATACTGAAGCAAGGGATCCTAAACCTGGAACTGCCAGGAGATTAGTGATTCCTCAGGAGTACAGAAAGTTCCTCCTAACTCTAGCCCACGACATTCCCTTAGCTGGACATTTGGGGCAAATGAAAACTTGGGACAGGCTTGTTCCCTTGTTTCATTGGCCTAGAATGTCAGAGGACACAAAGGAATGTTGTAAGTCCTGTGAAACCTGTCAAGCCAGTGGCAAGACAGGTGGCACTCCAAAGGCACCCCTTATTCCACTGCCTGTGGTTGGGGTTCCCTTTGAAAAGGTAGGGGTTGACATAGTTGGCCCCCTTGACCCCCCTACTGCTTCAGGCAATAGGTTTATCTTGGTGGTAGTGGACCATGCCACCAGATATCCTGAAGCAATTCCTCTAAGGACCACTACAGCACCTGCAGTGGCAAAGGACCTCCTGGGAATATTTTCCAGGGTGGGCTTCCCAAAAGAGGTGGTATCAGACAGGGGAAGCAATTTCATGTCTGCTTACTTAAAGGCCATGTGGAAGGAGTGTGGTGTGACATACAAGTTCACTACACCCTATCATCGACAAACAAATGGACTGGTGGAGAGATTTAACAAAACTCTCAAAGGCATGATTATGGGACTCCCTGAAAAACTCCGCAGGAGATGGGATATCCTTTTACCATGCCTCCTTTTTGCTTACAGGGAGGTACCCCAGAAAGGAGTGGGCTTCAGCCCCTTTGAACTCCTCTTTGGACACCCTGTGAGAGATCCTCTAACACTTGTTAAGGAGGGTTGGGAACAACCTTTAAAAGCTACAAAGCAAGACATAGTGGACTATGTACTTGGCCTCAGATCAAGGATGGCTGAGTACATGAAAAAGGCCAGTAAAAAACTTCAGGCCAGCCAAGAGCTCCAAAAGCAATGGCATGACCAGAAGGCTGTTTTGGTTCAGTACCAACCAGGGCAGAAAGTGTGGGTCTTGGAGCCTGTGGCCCCAAGAGCACTCCAAGATAAATGGAGTGGACCCCACACAATTGTTGAGAAAAAGGGTGAAGTCACCTACTTAGTTGAGTTAGGCACTAGCAGGAGTCCCCTTAGGGTGCTCCATGTCAATCACCTGAAACCCTACTATGACAGGGCTGATCTCACCCTGCCCATGGCTACTGATGAGGGACAGGAAGAAGAGAGTGACCCTCTCCCTGATCTCTTCTCTTCCACAGAACAAGATGCTCTAGTGGAAGGTGTAGTTTTGGCAGATTGTCTTACTGCTGAGCAGAAAGACCACTGCATAAATCTCCTGGGTCAGTTTTCTGAACTCTTCTCTACTGTGCCAGGTACCACTTCTTGGTGTGAGCACACTATAGATACTGGAGACAAATTGCCTGTCAAAAGTAAAATCTATAGGCAGCCTGACCATATCAGAGACTGCATAATGCAAGAGGTGCAGAAAATGTTAGAACTGGGAGTGGTTGAGCACTCTGAAAGTCCATGGGCTTCTCCTGTGGTACTTGTACCAAAACCTCATTCCAAAGATGGAAAGAAGGAAATGCGGTTTTGTGTAGACTACAGAGGTCTCAACCAGGTAACCAAAACTGATGCTCACCCTATACCCAGGGCAGATGAGCTCATAGATACACTGGCATCTGCCAAGTATCTAAGCACTTTTGACTTGACTGCAGGGTATTGGCAGATCAAATTATCAGAAGATGCAAAAGCAAAAACTGCATTTTCAACCATTGGAGGCCATTACCAATTCACAGTAATGCCTTTTGGATTGAAAAATGCACCTTCCACTTTTCAAAGGTTGGTGAATACAGTCCTGCAAGGGCTGGAAGCTTTTAGTGCAGCATATCTGGACGATATAGCTGTCTTTAGCTCAAGTTGGGATGATCACCTGGTCCACCTATGGAAAGTTTTGGAGGCCCTGCAAAAGGCAGGCCTCACTATCAAGGCTTCAAAGTGCCAGATAGGGCAGGGGAAGGTGGTTTATCTGGGACACCTGGTTGGTGGGGAACAGATTGCACCACTTCAGGGGAAAATCCAAACTATTATAGATTGGGTTCCCCCTACTACTCAGACTCAGGTGAGAGCCTCACTGGGTATTACAGGAGGTTCATTAAGAACTATGGCTCCATTGCAGCCCCTCTTAATGACCTCACTTCAAAGAAAATGCCTAAGAAGGTATTATGGACAGCTAGCTGTCAGAAAGCTTTTGAGGAGCTGAAGCAGGCCATGTGCTCTGCACCTGTCCTGAAAAGGCCCTGTTACTCCAAGAAATTCATTGTCCAAACTGATGCATCTGAATTAGGGGTAGGGGCAGTCCTTTCACAACTTAATTCAGAGGGCCAGGATCAACCTGTTGCTTTTATTAGTAGGAGGTTGACCCCTAGAAAAAAGCGTTGGTCTGCCATAGAGAGGGAGGCCTTTGCTGTGGTCTGGGCACTGAAGAAGTTGAGGCCATACCTGTTTGGCACTCACTTCATTGTTCAGACAGACCACAAACCTCTACTTTGGCTAAAACAAATGAAAGGTGAAAATCCTAAATTGTTGAGGTGGTCTATATCCCTACAGGGAATGGACTATACAGTGGAACATAGACCTGGGAGTACCCACTCCAATGCAGATGGACTCTCCAGATATTTCCACGTAGACAATGAAGACTCATCAGGTTATGGCTAGTCTTATTGTCCTTCGTTTGGGGAGGGGGTTGTGTAGGAAAGTACCATCTTGCCTGGCATGTTACCCCCATTTTTCACTGTATATATGTTGTTTTAGTTGTATGTGTCACTGGGACCCTGCCAGCCAGGGCCCCAGTGCTCATAAGTGTGCCTGAAAGTGTTACCTGTGTTATGACTAACTGTCTCACTGAGGCTCTGCTAATCAGAACCTCAGTGGTTATGCTCTCTCATTTCTTTCAAATTGTCACTAACAGGCTAGTGACCAATTTTACCAATTTACATTGGCATACTGGAACACCCTTATAATTCCCTAGTATATGGTACTGAGGTACCCAGGGTATTGGGGTTCCAGGAGATCCCTATGGGCTGCAGCATTTCTTTTGCCACCCATAGGGAGCTCTGATAATTCTTACACAGGCCTGCCACTGCAGCCTGAGTGAAATAACGTCCATGTTATTTCACAGCCATTTTACACTGCACTTAAGTAACTTATAAGTCACCTATATGTCTTACCTTTACCTAGTAAAGGCTGGGTGCTAAGTTACTTAGTGTGTGGGCACCCTGGCACTAGCCAAGGTGTCCCCACATTGTTCAGGGCCAATTCCCCGGACTTTGTGAGTGCGGGGACACCATTACACGCGTGCACTACATATAGGTCACTACCTATGTGTAGCTTCACAATGGTAACTCCGAATATGGCCATGTAACATGTCTAAGATCATGGAATTGCCCCCTCTATGCCATCCTGGCATTGCTGGTGTAATCCCATGATCCCACGGGTCTCTGGCACTGCCAAACTGCCTTTCCCGGGGTTTCACTGCAGCTGCTGCTGCTGCCAACCCCTCAGACAGGTTTCTGCCCTCCTGGGGTCCAGCCAGGCATAGCCCAGGAAGGCAGAACAAAGGACTTCCTCAGAGAGAGGGTGTTACACCCTCTCCCTTTGGAAAATGGTGTTAGGGCTGGGGAGGAGTAGCCTCCCCCAGCCTCTGGAAATGCTTTCATGGGCACAGATGGTGCCCATTTCTGCATAAGCCAGTCTACACCGGTTCAGGGACCCCTCAGCCCTGCTCTGGCGCGAAACTGGACAAAGGAAAGGGGAGTGACCACTCCCCTGACCTGCACCTCCCCTGGGAGGTGCCCAGAGCTCCTCCAGTGTGCTCCAGACCTCTGCCATCTTGGAAACAGAGGTGCTGCTGGCACACTGGACTGCTCTGAGTGGCCAGTGCCAGCAGGTGACGTCAGAGACTCCTTCTGATAGGCTCCTTCAGGTGTTGCTAGCCTATCTTCTCTCCTAAGTAGCCAAACCCTCTTTTCTGGCTATTTAGGGTCTCTGCTTTGGGGAATTCCTTAGATAACGAATGCAAGAGCTCATCTGAGTTCCTCTGCATCTCTCTCTTCACCTTCTGCCAAGGAATCGACTGCTGACCGCGCTGGAAGCCTGCAAAACTGCAACAAAGTAGCGAAGACGACTACTGCAACTCTGTAACGCTGATCCTGCCGCCTTCTCGACTGTTTTCCTGGTGGTGCATGCTGTGGGGGTAGTCTGCCTCCTCTCTGCACTAGAAGCTCCGAAGAAATCTCCCGTGGGTCGACGGAATCGTCCCTCTGCAACCGCAGGCACCAAAGAACTGCATCACCGGTCCCCTGGGTCTCCTCTCAGCACAACGAGCGAGGTTCCTTGAATCCAGCAACTCAGTCCAAGTGACTCCCACAGTCCAGTGACTCTTCAGTCCAAGTTTGGAGGAGGTAAGTCCTTGCCTCCCCTCACCAGACTGCATTGCTGGGAACTGCGTCTTTTGCAGCTACTCCGGCCTCTGTGCACTTCCGGCAGAAATCCTTTGTGCACAGCCAAGCCTGGGTCCACAGCACTCTAACCTGTATTGCACGACCTACTAAGTTGTCCTCCGGCGGTGTGGGACTCCTTTGTGCGACTTCGGGTGAGTTCCATTTCACTCTACTTTGTAGTGCCTGTTCCGGCACTTCTGCGGGTGCTGCCTGCTTCTGAGAGGGCTCCTTGTCTTGCTGGGCGCCTCTTCTGTCCTCTGATGCAATTGGCGACATTCTGGTCCCTCCTGGGCCACAGCAGCATCCAAAAACCCTAACCGCATGACTTGCAGCTAGCAAGGCTTGTTTGCGGTCTTTCTTCAGGAAAACACTTCTGCTTGACTCTCCACGGTGTGAGGCATCCATCCTCTAAAGGGCAAGTTTCTAGCCCTTGTCGTTCCTGCAGAATCCTAAGCTTCTACTGTCCAGTAGCAGCTTCTTTGCACCCACAGCTGGCATTTCCTGGGCATCTGCCCATCTCCGACTTGCTTGTGACTTTTGGACTTGGTCCCCTTGTTCCACAGGTACCCTCGACTGGAAATCCATTGTTGTTGCATTGCTGGTTTGTGTCTTTCCTGCAGAATTCCCCTATTACGACTTCTGTGCTCTTGGGGGAACTTTAGTGCACTTTGCACTCACTTTTCAGGGTCTTGGGGTGGGCTATTTTTCTAACCCTCACTGTTTTCTTACAGTCCCAGCGACCCTCTACAAGGTCACATAGGTTTTGGGTCCATTCGTGGTTCGCATTCCACTTTTGGAGTATATGGTTTGTGTTGCCCCTATTCCTATGTGTCCCCATTGCATCCTATTGTACCTATACATTGTTTTCACTGTTTTCTAATACTATACTGAATATTTTTGGTATTGTGTACATATATCTTGTGTATATTTGCTATCCTCATACTGAGGGCACTCACTGAGATACTTTTGGCATGTTGTCATAAAAAAGTACCTTTATTTTTAGTATATCTGTGTATTGTGTTTTCTTATGATATTGTGCATATGACACTCGTGGTACTGTAGGAGCTTCACTCGTCTCCTAGTTCAGCCTAAGCTGCTCTGCTAAACTACCATTATCTATCAGCCTAAGCTGCTAGACACCCTATACACTAATAAGGGATACCTGGGCCTGGTGCAAGGTGTAAGTACCCCTTGGTACTCACTACAAGCCAGTCCAGCCTCCTACATGGAGTATAAACATGTCATCAACACATGTCCCAATAGTCAAGTAGGAAAGAATGATACATACTTTGTTGAGCTACTCATCTAAGTCATTCACCAACTATAAACAAAGTCAGGTATACTTAGCCCACTTAGCCCACAGGATTACCCAGAGACAACCTCAGGTACCATACCAACAGCTTAAATACAATGGGCATCTGTCATGTGCATGACGGGTAAGTACAGTACAAACTGATCATGATGAGTGGCAACATCAATAGCCCATATTGCAAGTGGCAACATCACTATCTACAATTTAGGCATGAGTAATCCTACATCTGTATATGAATATTACAATGCCCTAACACACTTCTGAACTTCCCAAGATAGAGACATACACCTTGAGGCAAGCCAAAAGACTGACTACACACACCATTCCAGCAACACTTGAAGGTGAACTACCACACCTGCAACACAATTAAGGGAGTCATTATGAAAACCTCGGTAAACACCGCCGTGTTCATGCTGGCAGTCTTTGTATAGATCACCAGCCCCCTTGAGACCCCTCCCGCTGCATAAAGAACATTCCGCTGGGCCGGCGGGTGGAAACACCAGCAGAATGCAGGACCGGGACATTGCGGACGGTTCCACATGGAGCCATCGGCAATGCCTTAGTGCGGCGAGTGCATCATAGGGGTCCCAGAGCACCCCTTCTGCGAGCCTTACTCTGGTGGGGGAACCCGCTAGGGAAACGCTGGGGGAAACAGGGGACATTATCCAGAGGACAGCGCTGCTTGCAGCGCTGCCCTGTCGGATAATGTAATCCACCATCGTCAGGCTGCCTGTCGGCGGTAGCCTGGCGGTGGCGGAGGGCTGCCCTGTGTTAATTATATGGTGGTTCAGGCCGCCATGCCAGTGGCAGTCTTTTCCACCGCTGCCAGCATGGTGGTCTGAACCACCGGGTTCGTAATGAACCCCTAAGTCAGTACAAACAATAGGATTCCACACAAAAAGAATTCAAACATATCCGCATAGCAAAATTAAGTATGTTTAAATTGCATCCAATGTTGATATATGGCAGAGCCTAACAATGTACACATGATATTGGCAATAACCAGTGTAGATTGTACCTATTAATAAGATGTTGTGGCCTGTATAGCATGCCCACAACACAATGGAGTAGGAAAGTGCTTTGTAGCCACTTGCCATCCAAAGCACATGCACATGGTACAAATATTCTGAGCTTGCATATCAGTGATATGCACTAGGAGTTTAGTCATACCATCATGGTTTGCAACATGCAGCATGTCCATTCTGATGAAACATTACAGGTGCCAATGTATAGTCCTCACTTACCTTTGGGGACACCTCCTAAAAGGTCTGTGTAAGTGTAGCAAGTGTGGGATGTGAAATGTTAGATTGAGATCACATCCTTATAATAAGTTGACACTCAATTGAAACCTCAGGAATAGTAGGACTGTATTCAACTTGTCCGACTCTATGTTGCAAGTAGAAATGGATCAAGGGGCATTGGAATGGACAGAGGGCAAAGACCAGGACAACGTACCACCAGGATATTGGGAGTATGGATCTGTAGGTGGCAAGGATCAACCATCATGGTTTAAAGAGCAGTACAGTAGTACACATATGACCCAGTCACGTGTATCATCATATGCTACTGTACAGAAGGGATAAAACAGGAGAGTGATGTGTCTCTATACACAATACTATCTGCACACCTATGTACCAATGTTGAGGAATATACATCTAGGTGTTCCTAGGAGACATTTTACATTTTGCACTGACCACATTGTCAAAGCTTAGAGTCTTTCACATCATACAATGACCTGGGACAGGGATGTATATGAGTGTACTTACCACCTTGTGGCTGCTGTGCTGCCCTCAAACACCCATCCAACTCAGGGTAGGGCACTGCTAATATGCGGGCCATTAGGGGGTCAAGGTCTTATGGCATCCCTTCCTCCTTGGGAGGACATCCCCGCTAGGCCTCTGCGGTCTTCCAGGCCCAGCGTCTCAGGTCCATCCTCCTCTTCCTATAGTGAATGTTCCACCGGCTGTGAACCCCCAGGATCTGCCCTTTCTTGGTGATGGCATGGCAGATCGCATTTTTCTGACGGGCGTTAACCTGCATGGATGACACAGACATGAATAACCAGTATCAGGGTTTGGCTAGAAACGTATGACCAGACAACAAGATTTTCCTTAAAATAGTGTATCTCAACAACTATTTGTCACTCTAACATTGATGTTAATTCTGTAATTAATATTTGTGGTTCAGGGTACATACATCACATACTACCTACCATGTATCAGAGGTACCAGCCTTTCTATGCACATGTGCACATGTCCATCTACCCACACATGATAGCTCAATCCTTTCTTCGTGCACATTTCATCTACATCATCATACACTCTACTTTTCACCCATTGGTATTGCATTGGACGCACTTGCTCCTCTGGTGCACCATTGAGCTGTCCATACAGAGATAGGACCTTGTCCATAAGCTTGCTCAGCTCTTCTGGAGAGATGACAGGGGGCCTTTAACCTGTAGGATGTGGCACAATTGCTCTGGAGCAGCAGTGGGAACAGCGAAATCCCACTGCTGATGACACAACTTTACACAGAGAGGGCCTGGCTGATTGGTAAATCATATATGTCATGTGTGTCTGCACCTTTGTTTCTGCTACAAAATATGTAGATATCCAAGATTAAAGTTTGGTTTGGTGTCTCTATACCTGACAGGGAATTCCAGCTACCCAATCCGTCCTTGGTTATTGACACCAGTGAGGTACCCACCACATCACAGGAAGTCTGCTTCAATGAGGCCCACAGAAGGACATAGCGTGTCGTGGAGTGGATGTTTGGGCTCCTGACGGCAAGATTTCACAGCATAGACAAGTCTGGAGGAGCCCTGCTGCATGCTCCACAACCTTGCCCTGAAACGTCAGATACCATTCATACCAGATGAGGGGCAGCCACCAGATCCTGAGGGTGAAAATGCACATTTTCCAAGTGGGGATGAGCATGATGAGAATGAAGCTGAAGACACCAGCGTAGATGTCATCAACCAGTAGTTCAACTGACTCAAGCTATGTGATGTGATATTACAATAGAGATTCCATGGGGTATTGTTTATGTTATGCATGCCATGTAATGTTCTATTTACCAGCATCAGGGAGGTCTTGAGAGACTCCAAAGACCATGACTCAGATACGCATTCAGATTGTTACTTGGAGTTGTGTACAGAGCTGTTATGTATATAGTCTATTGTTTTGAAAATGCACAATCAAAGTTACATTTGTAGTTATGCATTGACAATTTGATGTATGTGTTCCACTCTGGTCTATACCTAATCTTTGTCAAATACAGATTTGCAGATTGGCTTTTTGACTCATCCTCATTTGTCAATCTCAGACAGTGTCACAGGCAGATGGGATTTGCAGACTGACATGAGAAGTGGACGTGGATTAATTCAGGAACTGTTTAGCATGACATTTGCGGTGTTTGTGTTCTATGTCCAGACTGCCAGGACAGTGCGATAAAAGTGTGCTTTTCCACAAAAAATACCTGTTTGTTACTGGAGGTGGCTCAAATAGTGGCATGTGTGTGTCCATTTGTGTTAAACACATTTCAAAATGTGGTATCCAGACACTGTACCATCATTATGTTTCGCGTTTTATGTGACCTAACTTGTACATAGCTGTCAGTGTGTTTCCTCATTACAGACTGATGTGCGTGTGTCTGAAGACTAACATAGGTGAGTGGCGAGCCTACAGACACCTGACCATGGTAACTTGAAAGTTCCATGACTGTGGAGATTAGTACTGACCTCTCTCTATGTCATTGGGTATGGTCACTTGAAAAGTAAGGTATGGGTATTTGATAAGGCTTTAGCTGATGAAATATGGAACCAATCTGTCTGCCTCCTAGAATAGTGAAAGTCTGACAAGTCCCTAACTTCTGTATCCTGTGGGTTGGTAGTGAATGACACCTAAGCTGAAACACTGAAGCCCACAGCAGTACCTCTGTATCTCCAAATAAATATGTGGAGATGTACAATACAGGTGATTTGTGTCATATCTATGTTACAATGCCGATGCAATATGTATCCTGGTTATCCAGGACATGTGTGATGACCATAACAAAGGTTTAACATTGGAGAGAAACATTTTGCTACAATAGTTGCCGTACATGACAGTTGTATAGGGCTGATAAATCACACTTACACAGCATCTGTGATTAAGTGCTATTTATTGGGAAGTGCACAACAAAATGAGGGATTTGAAACAAAAAATGACACAAAGTTAACAGCGAAGGGTTCCGTCATGGTGGATGAAGTTATCAGGGAAGCTGCTACACCATTAGAAAACACAAATCCAGTGTCCTGGCACCATAGGAAAATGGAGTTAGGTTTCAGAACAGTCAACAGGGTGTGTCAGTGACACACATGGCAAACCAATCAGGAGAGGTTCACTGGCAGTGGGTTTGGTCTTGTCATCTGCTACTCCTGGAAGGATGAGTGGACATCCACATTTGCGGGGAGGGGTCTTCTGCTATAGAGGGTAGGGTGTCTAAGGCATTCCCTTCCCCTGGCAGGGCCTCAATTTCACTAGCAGCCACAGATGTCAAAGCACCTGATGTCTCATTGCTAGTGGAATAGGCCTGATGTTGGGTGCAAAACCTACTCAGGTTAGTGTTCATGTCCCTCAGCACCCCAGCAATGGAACCCAGGATGGCATTTTGGGCTTGCCACTGCTGCATGCCTTCCTGGTGGTTGTCCCTCTGCAGCTGTTGGATCTCCCTCATCATGGGCAGTACCTGGCCCATCATGCCTTGGGAATTTTGGTAGGCTCCCAAGACTTGGAAGATGGTCTCCTGGTCAGTTGTGCCCCTTGGCTACCCCATCCTCTGGCCCACACCACATCTCCCACACACCCTACCCCCATGTACCTGTGACCCTGGCACTTTGTGCCCACTCCTACTGGTGGCAGGACAATCATTGTCAGGGGTGACATTAGGAGACTCAGGTGCCTGTACTGAGGAGCACACAATGGAAGAGACTGTCCTTGGGACACAGGTTTGGGGGCTAATGGTTGCCTGTAATATAGTTGCAACATGGCTGGAGTCGTTGTGGGCAGGGTGAGTCTGACAGTTGTTGACTGACAGGTATCCCTGATGGGCCAGCTTCGTCCTCAGTGTCCAAACATCCAGGGTTGTTTTCCTCACTGGGGCCTTCATCCAGAGGGGTAGTGTCAGTCTCTGGTGTCCTTTCCATGTTGGGGGTGGCAAGATTAGCTGTTGGAGAAGTGGAACACACAGTTGATATCAGTGATGCAACAGGTGATGTGTGAATTAAACAACTAAACATGGTATGTTAGATGCACACACTGCATTTACATGATCCTCTGAAATGACAATGACAGCTGCTGCTAAAACCGTGTTTGTGCAATGTGGGACACAGAGATTTGCAATTGCATACAGCATGATCCAAGTTCTCAGAGTATGTTGGTGTTTACATGTCTGCTGATATCCTCATATTTTATCTGAGTGAAGGCATGACAGTGTATAGTTCTCTCCCAATAAGGTGTGTGGCATCATTGAGTCAACTAAAAGCTGAACAATGCACAATGGTATCAGAGCTGGCACACAATATAGGAGTTACAATGTAACCTGGGCTTCTGTCTTGATGTACTTCATGTCCATCCAGTTTGCCATTTAGTTGCCCCTCCCAGGTGAGTATATGATATTATTAGAGAGCTTTTCTCAGAGGCCAATTTGGTATGGGACACAGCTGCAGCTGTGATTTGCTTGCAACAGTACTGGTAGTGGGCCATTGCATAGCTGCCATTGCCATGAACTGTTAAACGGTGGACCATTCAGGATAAGTTACTTTGATTTTTAGATTCACATGCAAGACATTTAAAATTTAGTGCACTGTTCTGGTTTTCTTAACGGTGGAGCAGGGCCCTTCGGGAATTGCAGTGCTCTCAGTTCCGAGTACTTCACATGCCCTTCCCAAACACGGTGGGCCAAGTTGAGTTTACTTGACATGTGGCATGGCAGAGAGGGGTATTTGTAGATTTGGGCAGATCAGTGGTGGGTGGTTTGGTCATTGGGGTAGGGAAAGGTGATCAGTGAGCATGCAAGAGAAAACTGTTTAGTAACATGAATGTTGTTGTTACTTATCCGACTCCACTCCCCCAGGTATTCCTGTCAGGCCCTCAGGATGCAGGATATCCAAGACCTTCTCCTCCCATGATCTGAACTGTGTGGGTGTAGGTGGAGGCTCTCCGCCATTCTTGAGGGCTGCCAGCTGGTGCCTGGATATCATTGAACATACCTTTCCCTTGAGGTCATTCCACCTCTTTCTGATGCCATCTCTTGTACATGGGAACTGTATACAGCATTCACCCTGACGTCTCCACTTTCCTGGCTATTGATGTCTGCTGGACCTGTGAGCCGAATAGATGTGGTCCTACCCTGACATTTTCGTCCAAATGACTCTCGACTCATCATCAGTGAAACATGGATTTTTTTGTGGGGACATGGTAGTGATGGTAAAGATGGTGAAGAAGAGAAAAAAATATGAAACAATGTTAGTGATGCGGTGTGGGTGCTGTGATGAGTGGGTGACAGTTGTTGTGTATTGTATGTGATAGTACATTTTTTGTTGTGTATGTTGTGCAGGTGCGGGATGAGTACATAGTGAAATGTGTACGGGTACCTATTCTAGCTTTTTTTATCTCTCAAAAATGTTGCTTGTCAGTGGTTGTGTATGGCGTTCTGGTTGCAAAGAATTGTTGGTTGTGTAGGGGCGTGTTATATGGTTCAGTGTGTAGGTGTGTCAGGAGTGTGAATGTGCGTCAGAGGTGGGGTATTCAAGCTATCCAATGTGGTGTACTGTTTTGACTGATGTGAGTTCAGACCATTGCAGTTCACACTGCCAATGGTTTTCCAAATGGAAGACCATTCTTGTGATTTATAGATCATAATTAGATCGGATGATTTTGTTGGGCTGGTGGTCGAATTGCCTTTTTTCTGTCCTCTACTGTTCTGGCGGTTTCGGGAACTTGGCTTTTTTTTTGGCAGACTGTGCTGTGTAACTCTTATTTAGGTGGTCAGTGACTGCCAACATGGCAGTCTTTTGGCAGCCACCAATGTGGCTTACCGTCAGACCGCCAAACTCATAATGAGGCCCCATATCTTTATAAATTCATTTCTTGAGTTATATTTAATGGATTTTTGTTGCTCTGGTCTCGTTCTACTCAGATAAATATTCTCAATGTTTCGGAACTGATATGGAGTCTTTTCATGGTGTCTTTTTTCTATTACTGTATTTAAGTGTCCACAAATGCTTTACACATTGTCTCTTAAATTAAGCCTGACTGCTCTGTGCCAAGCAACCAGAGAGTGAGCACAGGTTAATGGATATCTGATTTACCTTGACTAGGATTGTGGTACCTACTTGGACAGGGTGCTTAACTCTGCCAACTAGAGATACGATTTCTAACATACCTTCTCGTTGGAACTGAGGAAGTGGGTTTGTGTCTTGCGTTGGCTCAACATTCTGTGATCATTGACAAATCACTGAGCCCCTCACCCCTTGGGTAATAGTAAAAAAAACAAAATGAAGGTACTTTATGTAATGTAAATCGTGCTCCTGAAAAGTAATACAATAACTTCCTTGACATGAGTGAGGGAACGAGAGGGGGCTGAAGCAGGGGTCGGGGGGAGGGAAAACAGTATGTGGTGGGCTAAAATCAGCTAGGTTGTTAAAAACAACAGCAGAGGGCAGGAGCTGGTGGGTTAACTCATTGGGTGAGGGAAGATGGCCTGCAGATGCACTTGTATGGAGTGCTTGATAGCAAATTAATAAAACTACTTTCAGAGTGTGTACTCATAGGGCACTGGCCGTGGTCATTGACTGGAAGCATTGCTTGAGCCATACTCCACACCATGGCATAGACAGGCAAAGCAGAGAAGGACGATGAAAAAAGTTAAAGCAGACAACGTGCTGACAAATCAGAAGCATGCAGATTAGAGCAACATTGAAATCAATGAATGGTAGGTAAAGGTAATTATTGGTGGGCTGTAAGCCTCTTTACGTTTTTTTTTTTTTATTACAAAACATTTTGCAAACACACCTCAAGCAAAACATAAACATGACAAAAATGAAGGAATACTATCACAAAAGATGCTACATTATGCCACAGAATTAGCCTTTTTGACACATAATTTAGTCAACACTGCTGAATGATTGGTCCTTCCAGTGCAGCAAAATTCCAGTAGCCCTCATTATGGATTAATAGTTTATTTTAAATTAATGTTTGTGTTAGTTAAATACTTAGGGCCTCATTACGAGTCTGGCGGTCTTCAAACCACCAGACTCATGGTGGAGGTCAGATCGCTGTGGCTTTGATGGTCCAACCACCAAATTACAGGTTTGGCGGATGAACCACCAAAGGAACTCCTTCCGCGTTACGGAACATTGTTCCCGTTGGCATGACGGTGATCAAGCTTGTAATCAGCCATGGGTCCGCTGAACTCAGTGCCGCCATGCTGGTTATAGCCCCCCTTTCCGCCAGTCTTTTAATGGTGGAGAGGCCCCTATGAAAAGGTTTGCAGAAAGGTAGTGCAGGTCAGCCACAGTGGGGCCCCTGTTTGTCCCCCCTGCCCAGCACTGTCAGAAAGCGCACTGTCTCCTATGTCAAGGGTGCTGGTCACCCCCCTCTGTGCTACGAGATAGCACTCAGCCCTTTTAAGGGAGCCAAGTGCTACCTCATAGCACTGTTCCCACCGGAATGATCAGCGGGAAAGCTCTAGTACCATGATCCTGCTGGTCAGACCAGCGGGAATATCATAATAGGACAAGGGAGACTGCACCGCCATGGCAGTGGACTTTTCCGTGCGGGTTAAGCGGTCCCGCATTGGAACAGCCAAACTCATAATGACCTCACATAATAGTAATTAATTTATGTAAGTCTTAAGTAAGTGTATTTTGTGATTTTTAATGTGCAATTTAATTTTGTATAGTTAAACTATCAAATTATAACAAAGTGGGTTGTTGTATTTGTAGGTGAATAAGTTAGGAAGTTATTTAATTTATTAATTTTTGTTTCGTTTTCTAATTTTTTTATGGTAATAATTATGTAAAGCATTTATTTGAATATTATTTATACTTTAATCAATTGTTAATTCATTAATAAGTGGTTTTGTTAATATTATTAATTCGATTTTATATTTATATCTTTGTTTTAATTTAATTTAATATGATTTTAATATAATTAATGCTTGGTTTATAATATATTAAACACAATGTTGTTTTTTCTGGTGGGGTAATAGAAAGGGATGTGTATTTATTTTGAATTCATTTATTTTGCTTGATGTTTCCTAAATAGTTTTTTGTAATATTAATGATTTTTTTTTTTCCATTGAATTTCATTTACTTATAACATGTAAATAAATGTTTTAATAATTTTTGTTGTTATACATTTAAATGTTTTCTTTCAATGAAGAGGAATTGAATTATTTTATCTAACTTTTTCATGGTCAACATTGCATTGCTTATGTGGCACGGAGTACGAAAACTAACCCCTCCAAATCCCCAACATTTTCCCTATTGTTGCTTACATTGAAGTGGGATCAGTAAATGTAATCCCTCAAAAGTCCGATAGAATCCCTTCTGTGGCTTGGATTTGAGTGGGAATAGTAATTCTGACACCTCCAAAGCCCAACACTTACCCTCATTTTGCTTACGTTGGAGTGGGAATAGTTAATCTGAACCCTCCAATACTTTTTTATCAGAACACTTTAACCATCCTTTGGTGATGACACCATCCATTAGTCAAAAAACCGGTTGGAAAATGTCAATTGTGTAGACAACTTCAAATGATCATATGCTCAACTTTTTGGTGAATCAAATATGTAAAGCAATTAATGCAAGCAGACAAGACAGTGCACCAGGACTGAATGGAATACCACAAGCTTTGTACAAGGTAATTCTGGCTTTTTGAGTAGAAAGCCTATCTATAGTTTTTAATAATGCACTCCAACTAGATTCCATCCTGGCTCCAGGGTGGGATTGTAGGAAATTACCATCTTTCTTGGGATGTTACCCTTATTTTTACCTGTATGTCAATATGTTTTGTTGGATTAAACCCAGATCTTGGACTGGGGGTGAGTGTCTGACAATGTTCAGCATTCCGTCCATCACTTGTTGTTTTTGCTTTGTCAATATGTTTTTGCCTGTCTTACTGGGATCCTGCTCGTCAGGACCCCAGTGCTCATAATTTATGGCCTCATGTGTGTGTTGTCAATAGTGCTTGACTGTGTCACTGAGGCTCTGCTAATCAGAACCTCAGTGTTTATGCTCTCTCTGCTTTTAAATTTGTCACTATAAGCTAGTGACTTCATTTACCAATTTCAATTGGCACACTGGACCCCCTTATAAGTCCCTAGTAAATGGTACCTATGTACCCAGGGCATTGGGTTTCTAGGAGATCCTTATGGGCTGCAGCATTCCTTTTGCCGCCCATATGGAGCTTAGACAAACCCTTCTACAGGCCTGCCATTGCAGCCTGTGTGAAATAGTGCACACATTATTTCACAGCCATTTTCACTGCACTTAAGTAACTTATAAGTCACCTATATGTCTAACCTCCACTTACTGATGGTTAGGTGCAAAGTTACTAAGTGTGAGGGCACCCTTGCACTAGCAAAGGTGCCACCAAGTAGTTCAGGGCCAATTCCTGGAACTTTGTGAGTGTGGGACGTCATTACACTTGTGCACTACATATAGGTCAATACCTATATGTAGCTTCACAATGGTAACTCCAAATATGGCCATGTAAGGTGTCTAAAATCATGGAATTGTCCCCCCAATCCAAATCTGGTTTTGAGGAGCCAATTCCATGCATTCTGGGAGCTCCACCATGGACGCCCAGTACTGCCAAACAAGTGCTCTGAGGCATGCACTGCAGCTACAGCTGCTGCCACCTCACAGACAGGGTTCTGCCCTCCTGGGGTCAGAGCAGCTCAGTCCCAGGAAGGCAGAACAAAGCATTTCCTTTGGGAGCAGTGTGTTACACTCTCTCCCTTTGGAAATCGGTGTCACAGGCTGGGGAGGGGTAGCCTCCCCAGCCCCTGGAAATGCTTTGAAGGGCAAAGATGGTGCCCTCCTAGCATAAGCCAGTCTACACCGGTTCAGAGATCCCCAGTCCCTTCTCTGGCATGAAACTGTACAAACTGTACAAAGGAAAGGAGAGTGACTACTCCTATGTCCATCACCAGGGGTGGTGCCCAGAGCTCCTCCAATGTGTTCCAGACTTCAGCCATCTTGTTTTCCAAGGTGTGGGGACACTCTAGAGGCCCCTTGAGTGGCCAGTGCCAGCAGGTGATGTCAGTGACTGCCCTCCTGATAGGTCCAAACCTGATAAGATAGCCAATCCCCCTCCCAGGGCTATTCAGGTCCTCTCCTGCGGGTTTCATTTCATATTCTACTTTTACGTTTCAAGCAGGAATCCTCCGCAACTACTTCTTCACCCTCTGACCTCAGATCGACCGCAGACTGCTCCAGGAACCGCTGTAACAGCCACAAAGAATCCAGAAGGGCTACTTTTCCTCTGCAACTTCAGCTCCAGTCAGCAACTGCAACAGTTTCCAAGATGTGCACGCTCTGGGGTCTCCCCGTCTTCACCCTGACTTCAGGTCCAGGAATCCACCATTTATTGTTTGCAGTCTTGCTTGGTTCTTGCAATAACTCTAATCACAACTTGTAGTGTGTCCTAAGGAAACTTGCAGTACTTTTCTCCTACTTTCCTGGGCACTGGGGTGGGGTAATTTACTTACCTTTACTGTATTCTTACTCTCCCAGCGATTCTCTACACATTACACTTGTCTAGGGGGGAATTTGTGGTTCGCATTCCACTTTCTTAGTATATGGTTTGTGTTGCCCCAGACCTGTTTTCTCCCTTTGCATTCTATAGCATTTCCTATTGTTAACACTATCCTATGTCTAATTACTTACCTTATTTTGGTGTCTAGTGTATATACTGTGTATAATACTTACCTCCAGAAGGAGTATTGCCTCTAAGATATTTTTGGCCTTGTGTCACCCAAATAAACTACCTTTATTTTTGGTAACACTGGTAACACTGAGTATTGTCTTTACCTGTATATAAGTACTGTGTAATTATAAGTGATATTGCAAGAGCTTTGCATGTCTCCTAGTTCAGCCTAAGCTGCTCTGCTATAGCTAGCTCTGTCAGCATAAGCTGCTAGAACACTACTACATTATTACAATAAGGGATAACTGGACCTGGTGTAAGTACCCAAGGTACCCACTACAAAGCAGGCCAGCGTCCTACAGGGGTTCTATAATCACACCTATTTTTAAGGGTGGAGAATGGCATTGACCAGAAAATTACCACCTCATTACTGTACAAGACATTGAGACAAAACTCTTTGCAGGGCTTCTCCTATCAGAACTATCACCTTGGGCTGCAGAAAAGCAAATTATCATTCTGGGTTTACCAATAGGTTTGGTACGGGGTGCTCTCAGTATTTACTGACAAATATCAGTTAAATAAGCGGCTGATTTATTTATGCTTTGTGGACTGCAAGTCAGCCTTTGACTGTGTACAGTGTCATCTTCTCTGGCAAAAATTAGTTTATATGTGTATTCCCAAATACCTCTTGAAAGCAATTCAGCTGATGTACTCAGATTCCAGGGTAAAGATGAAAATAGGCAATGGTTCTTTTATTTCTAAGAAAGTTGAATCCTCCCAGAGTCTAAAGCAAGGATGTATTCGTGCGCCGTACTTGTTTTCTGCGTTTTTGGCCGATTTCCCACAGGTACTGGAGAAAGTATATGTTAATCCTCCCAAAACAAGTATATCTCCAATCTTTTATATGTTGATTAAGTGATTCTTTTAAGTCAAACAAAAATAGGTCTTCAACGTCTTATCAATAAATATCACACTATCTGGCGCTCAATGAACAAGAGGATACAGAAAAAGCATAAAAGGTACCTACCAGGTAAACCAATTGGAACAAGTCAAAACCTATAGATACCTGGGATTGTTATACGATGATAAGGGCTTCTTCCAACAGCATCAGCATTACCTACAAAGGAAGGATAACACGTTACTCCTCGCATTTCATACATTCCAGAAGTTACTAGGTGCTCCAAGCTATCTGCCTTTGCTAAAAATAATATCAGCAAAACTGTTACTGAGTATTGCCTACGAAAGCGAGGCACTGTGCCACAGGGACGCGGTAAGATTAATTGCGATTCGCTCAAGGATATTTAGATCTGTTTTCCATCCTTCCTACAATAACTTGCCTGCCCAAATATGGCTAGAATTTGGCCCAGTAGATCAAATTATTTAAAGGAAAGGAGCTTATATCAAAGTGTGGAAATAAATAACATCGAACACATTGAATCAACTGTGTCAAGCTCTCTGGCAAGAAATTCAAATGAATATAAATGGCCTGCCACTGCAGTACTTGAAGCGGCGATTGATGACCTGTCTGTTTGTCCATTATGGGAAATATCACTGCCCTTAGTGCCTTTAAAAAACCTATTAATGAGCTGATGAAAAAACTGTCATTGTTAAAGGACTAAAACGCCCTTACATGTAGATCACATGCCTGCATAATCCTACATGAATATAAGATTCTTAAACCGTTGCCTTAGCCAGAGACTGATTGGCCTAGATATTTAAAAAATAGTTTTACTAGGTTCAGTTTTAGTCTCACGAAGTGGGCTTAGTCATGCGGTGCCTTGGGCCCGTGATGCAAAAACTACTTGCTGCAGATTGTGCAAATTGGGGGAGGAAGATATTGTTCATCTGACCTGTCTATGTCCAGCTTTATTAAAAGAGAGGAAGGAACTACTAAAAATACCTTTCAATCAGAGGTGAATCCAGTCATGCTGACAAGCCGTAATTGCATGTTTTAAGTCCTCAGACACTTTTTGAACTGTAATGTCACAACATTTTTCAAACTAGTGGCGGAAAAAGTGGCAATCTATTGAGAATAATTCAGTTTAACTAAGTTACTAGTAATCAATTTGTGGGCTGAAAACGGTCATGATTATCATCAAATAGCACAGTTAAGCTTATTCATTGCCATAAGTTATTTTATAATTATGTAGGACCACTTTTATGTATTTTAACACACTAGTTGCTTTTAATTTTAGCGAAGTACTTTATAGAAAATTAGGAATTAATCTTTGAATGTTCTTGTTGGTTTCTGCTAATAGTATGCTTGAAATAATTTTGTTAAGTCTTCTTAATCTGGAAAATATGTTATTGCAGTAACTGTGATATTGTAAGATTTGAATTAATCAAACAATAAAGTATTTACCACATACCCTATAATGTCTCCACATTTATTTAGAATGAAGTTAGAATGATAAATCAGACTTTTTTGAAGTCCAATCCTTCTATTAGTTTAGCTTACCTTCTATTGCTGTGTTTTATTATTTTTTTGGATTAATTTTTGTAATCTTTATGAAAAAGCTGTAATTGGTTAATTGTATTCAATTAGGTGAGATGAGGAGATGTCTTGTTTTTATGTTTGTTAGATTTCATTTAGATATATAAGTATATATATATATATATATATATATATATATATATATATATATATATATATATGTACATATCTATCTCTCTCTATATATATGTTACCTACATATATATATATATATATATATATATATATATATATATATATATAAATATATATATATGTATATATCTATGTCTCTCTCTCTCTCTATATATATATATATATGTTACCTACTGGCAGTCGCCAGTTGGTAGTTATAGTTAGGGCCATATTTCCATTAAAAATGATTTTTTGATGTGCAGTTATCTTTGGTGCCATTTGACGAATCTTAACAAGGTTTTCATTAAAAAGTGTTCCAGTGAATCATGTTGTATGTGGAAAGTTTCACGGTGATCCTTCAAGCAGGGGTCAAGTAAAAGGGGGGTGAAAAAAGTGGCCATTATAATTTAGACACTGGATGGAATTACACCAAATTTGACAGAAAGGTAGCTCTTGGTCCATAAAAAGTACTTTTTGGTTTTTGGTGTAAATCCATTCAGTACTTAACGAGCACATGCAGGGCAATGCAGAGCTATGATTGGCTGCCAAAACTTCAATCAGTCAACCATGCAGGTCAGCGTCCATCAGAAAGATGGGATTTGGTGTGCCATTGCCAAGCAAGTGCAGACCCTGTGGCTCCATAGCTGGCAGAGCACCCACTGCAGAAAGGGGTGGGAGGACCTGAGATGCTGGGCAGGTAAGACCACAGAGGCCCACCTGGGGGCGTCCTCCCAATGAGGATGGGCTGCCTGTTGGGCCCTGACCCCCTAATGACCTGCATTTTGTTGGTGGCCTTCCCTGAGGTAGATGGGCGCTTCAGGGCAGCACAGCAGCCACAGTGGGGTAAGTACACACTCACACACGTTATGCTTGTATGGCTTTGGGTTGACTACTAGTGGGAAGATGTAGCATAGGTCATTGGTAGTTGCACGTCGACTACGGGTATCAGCCACCCTGGCAGGATTGGATTTATAGATCTGTGCCCATACCATACAGAAAGTGACTTATGAGGTAATTTACTTTCAATTTGGGATTTGTGTAGTCACCCTCAACAAGGTTTAAGAGTCCAACTCCTACCATCAGCATCAGAACACCTGAGGTGTCAGGGCATTGCCATCAATATCAGCCTACCACTGTGACAGAGGTAATTAGTGAGTCCTCAATCAGCTGTCATGTACTGTGTGTGTAGCTCGGCACAGTAGGCCCAGATGTCACTGTGCTATCTGTCAATGGATTAGTGGGCATGCTACCTACAGCTGCACATGCCGGATTCATGCAGGATTCAGTTGAGTAAGGAATACAGGAAATGTCTCCATACATGACCATGAGAACGTGCCATGCACTGGGCAAGTGAGACTAGTATGACCCTCATCAAGTACACGAATGCTACTGTTCCACTATCAGCAGTTTACTTCAGCATTGCTGCAGTTCCCCCCATGGTGTCCTAGTGTTGTAGCATGTATAGGTGACGGCATGGCCTGCCATGGCATAGAAGCAGATAATGATGCTGTTACTCTGTGTGAATGTAGGGTTGAGTTTGATCCATTGCACCCTGTCTTTCTCTGCCACCCCCCATCCTTCTCCTCTTCTGTCTTTATGTGCCTCAGCGTCATCAGGCAAAGGAGCAGGGGCATGGGCAAGTGGGGAAGCTGCAGTCAATGGGATCCAGGAGGCTGAACCGAGCAGAGGGGACCAGTGGGATAGAGGGCGAGGAGAGTGCCATAGGGGAGACAGGATCGACAACAACATCTTTGGATTCCTCCTCCGATAGATGCTCTGTCAGTGGGTGACCCACCTGGGACCATCCCTGCACCATCTTTGACCACCACCCCCCTTACCAGCACCACCCTCCCTGTAGCTCCCCACCCAAGTTGCCCATGCCTGCTTACCCAGGAGGATGGGCATATCCTTTGCTACAGGCACCTTTGCCCCTGCCCCAGTCAGCCATAATGAGGCTATTGACCTCCTGAGTTTCATCTCTGTGGGGCAGTCAGCCACTGTGAATGCCATCCAGGGACTAGCATCACAGATGCAGCAGTCCAATACCTACCTGGAAGGCATTCACGGTGCCCTGGCTGCCCTGCAAAGATCCTTTCAGGCTCTGGCCTCCTCATTGATGTCAGCCAGTGTCCCTTCTTCTTCCATCCCCCCTCCAATTACCTGTTCCCGACCCCATTGCCCTCTCCCTTCACCCATTCAAGGCACACCTTCTTACCAACATGCATCCACATCAACAGACACAGTTAAGGACAAACACAAGCACCACAAAAGACACCACCGCCATTCACACAAACAACAGATACATGTAGACACAACAACATCAACTCCCTACACCGACTACCCCACCACCTCCCTCCTGACAGACACTTCACCACTTATACCTGTAGTCACCACATCATCACTCCCAGATCCTACCACAATTGCCCTCATTTCTACTGTCAACAATAGCAGACCCCCATACATGCACCCCATACACTACAAGCACATTCAGCACAACTGTCAACACCCCCACATGCAGCACATCCACACTACCTGCAGACACCACCACAACATACATTCACACATCTACCCTGTCATCTCCCCCCTCCTCCCACTTCACCTAAACGCCCAAACTCACCCAAGCATCAGACACACAGCACACACATAGCATCCACGCTCGTGCCTGCACCCAAGGCAACTTACCATACACACCTCATAACCACTACCTCTCCCTCCACTCCCAAATGTTTATCCCATGACCAACCTTGCCCCCATAGAAAAAATGTCCTTCAAGAATTTTCCCTATTCCCTCCCACTGACTAAGTCCCTGTTCCCCCAAGCGCCCTGTTACCCTCCCAAAACACCCGCCTTCCACTTCCTAGTCCTCCCATGTTCCCCTGGTACAAGACATGCCCCTCCCCCACCTTAGACCTCTACCCCCACAAAGGCCAAGGTTACCCCTCCCAAAGCCAAACCCAAGCCCCCTCCCCCAAAATCAAAGTCAAAACCTAACCCCCCAACCCAAACCAAAGGACCCCCCTCCAAAACCAAACCTAAGGACACCCCCCTCAGAACCTAAGCCCCCACCTTACCCCCCATCACCCCTGAGGTGCCTGCATGTCTTATTGATGCCGCTGCCATGTGGAGGCCACTCTGCAGCCAGGAGTCAAGTTGGGGCCATGGACATTGCCCTGTGTGCCTGAAATGGTGCACCTGCACAAAAACATACAAAAAATAAATTGAAATGAGGTGACTACCACTTCCCAACACTGCATGAGAATAAACAAAACATTCAAACAATTGAGAGAAAACCTGATTTAGACAATAAATTGTCCACTAGTCCAGTTCGTAGACTAAATGAATTGCTAACTTCTCATCCACATTCAGACCTATTGGAGCTAGTGTTGAAATCTGTAGTACATTTTGATGGCAACCTCCTTAGTGCTAATGTCCAGTCCACAGTCTGATGTTCAATGGCACTCTGTCCAACATCATAAATTGTAAGGTATCACAATTTCTGGAATGAAAATCATTAGACCTGACAGCCTTAGGATGGTCTTCCCTCCAACTTTTTGCCTGCCTCCCCCCCCTCCATTTTATTACTATATTTTTACTGGTTTAAAGACTCTGGTGGTCATTCTGACCTCGGCGGTAAAAGGCGCCTACCGCCGGTCAGAAATCCTCCATAATCCCGCCGCGGTCGCGGAAACCCGCCACGGTCATTCTGACCCGCAGCAGCCAAACCTCCGAAAATCCGACAGCCACAACAGACCGCCAGACCAGCGGTCGGCGGAAAAGTGGAGGTGACAAAAAATCTCCACCGTCACGCCAACAGAAATACGCCCATGCCATTACGACCCACGAATCCACGCGGCGGTCTTTCAAACGCGGTATTCCATTGGCGGGACACACCGCCGCGGTCAGAATACACACAAACGAACAAAACTCAGCCACATTGGCCGATTTGAATTCCACACACCTGATACACATACACACACCACTCCCACACACACAATACAATATAAAACACACACCCACATCACCCACAAACCCCTACGACCAAAAATTCTGAAAGAAGGCCAGAGCGAGACACCACCATCCACAAACTAGCAGCCACAGCCACTCAACACCATCACCCACACAATATCCACACACAAAACAACACACACCACCACACTCAACACACTTAACTACACATACTCCACCCCACACATCATACACACCACCCCATGGCACCCCAAAGACACCCCCGCTTCTCAGACGAAGAACTCAGGGTCATGGTGGAGGAAATCGTTCGGGTAGAGCCCCAGCTGTTCGGCACACAGATCCAATACACCAGCATTGCCCGGAGGACGGAGCTATGGCAGAGGATTGTCGACAGGGTCAATGCTGTGGGACAGCACCCCAGAAATCGGGAAGACATCAGGAAGCGATGGAACGACCTACGGGGGAAGGTGCGTTCCATGGTATCCAGGCACAACATCGCCGTGCAGAAGACTTGCGGAGGACCCCCACCTCAACCCCCACAATTTACAACATGGGAGGAGGAAGTCTTGAACATCCTGCATCCTGACGGCCTCGCAGGAGTCGGCGGAGGAATGGATACTGGTAAGTTGAAGCTTCACTACTGCTTCCCCCCCACCTGCATGCCAAATCATACCCCAACCCTCACCCCCATCCTCGAACCCCACCCTCACCCCCACCCCCATCCTCACCCCCACCCTCACCCCCACCACCATCCTCACCCCCACCACCATCCTCACCCCCACCCCCAGCACACCTATTCCCTGCCAATGTCTCACCATCACAACCCACACATCCAAAAACCTAGGCCTGCATGCGTCCACTAAGCATGGACACCCATCACCAAAGCATGCCCAATGCATATACACATCCCCCCCACAAGCCACCCTCACCAAAGCCCCCACACACGAATGCCAGCACTTGGGGACACGGGAACCCACAGATACACCCATATGCCACACATTGAAACTATAACCATACCTCTATACCCCTGCAGGACCCGACCGTCAACACACCGCCGCGGAGGGCCCAGAATTCTCCACACCCCCCACCCAAGAGGCCGTCAGCGATGACAGCAGCTCTGTCGACCTGGACACCGATGACCAGCCAGGACCATCGGGGACCTCTGGACAGTCGGTTCCCCTCACACAGGCCCAGGCCACTACAGACCCAAACCCCTCTGGGAACACCAGCACAGCTCCCACCCAGCGGGCCCATGCCTCTGTCTCCAGGGCGCGTCAATCTGCGGTGTGTCTACCACTACAGGGCACCCAGGATAACCCACCACCCCAACAACAACAGGGACCTGGGGGCAGTGGTAGTGGGCACACCGGCCAGGGGGCAGAGGCCCAGGGAAACAGGGCAACTCGGAGGGCAGCTGTGCGACAGGGGGGGGACGGGCCCAGGGAACCCACTCTCCACGAGGCCCTCACCACCATCATGGGAGCATACAACCGCTCCCAGGAGACGATGGCGACGGTACTGGCCCGGTTCCAGGAGATCCAGGTACTGCAGGAGGAACACTATCGGGGGTACAGGGAGGACATCAGAGCCCTCACCTCCACCCTGGTTACCATGGTAGGGCTGCTGCAGGACCTCATCAACACCAGGACGGACACTCAACAACACCAAAGGGCCCCTGCCACTAGCCTGGACCAAGAACAGCCAACCACCTCCGCCGGCGCTAGTGGACAGGAGTCCCACGCACAGCAGCAGCCCACCAGACCCCCACCTCCTGCAGGAGAAGAACCACCCCGCAAGAGGGCCCTGAGATCTCGCAAGAAGACAGAGTAGGATGTCAAGACCTCCGCCAGCAAAGGATACCACCTGATGTCATCCCACTGTCCCACATTGTCACCCTGTCCATCCTTGAACTGCCCATGCTCCATCTCTCCACAGGCCTCTGGACAATGCACCTGTGTGACTGTTACTCTGGACTCTGCCATGGACATTCCTTCACCATAGCCCCCACCCACTTGAAACCACCCATCCCATTTTGAGCACTGAAATAAACACCTATTTTGCACAAAACTATCTGGAGTCTGGCTGTGATTTCAAAATATTGTAATTGACATGACAGTGCAAATATGTCCTTGTACATAGTGAAGTCAACAAACAGCTGCCACAAAGCTGTAGTCCATGGGGAAACGAAGCACAGGACTCGTAGTGGGGACCCCAGATCTGAAATAGGGAGGGAAAAGCCACAACTCAGTCATCATACACTGGGGCAAATAGACAGGCAGCAGAGATGCAGGAGAGTAGTTCAGATTTACTAAATTATCTTTGAATTGTTACCTGTGTCCTATTGGAAGTACTGTTCAATGATTCTGTCCCTGTTGTCTGTTTCAGCCCCGTCGTCTTCCTCCTCGTCACTCTCCACAGGTTCCACCGCTGCCACAACACCACCGTCTCGACCATCCTCCTGCAGGAAAGGCACCTGGCGGCGCAAAGCCAGGTTGTGAAGCATGCAGCAGGCCACGATGATGTGACACACCTTCTTAGGTGAGTACATTAGGGATCCACCTGTCATATGCAGGCACCTAAACCTGGCCTTTAGGAGGCCAAAGGTGCGTTCGATCACCCTCCTAGTACGCCCATGGGCCTCATTGTACCGTTCCTCTGCCCTGGTCCGGGGATTCCTTACTGGGGTCAGTAGCCACGACAGGTTGGGGTACCCAGAGTCCCCCAATAGCCATACACGGTGTCTCTCTAGCTGTTCCATCACGTAAGGGATGCTGCTATTCCTCAGGATGTAGGCGTCATGCACTGACCCTGGGAATTTGGCATTTACATGCGAGATGTACTGGTCAGCCAAACACACCACCTGGATGTTCATGGAATGGTAACTTTTTCTGTTCCTGTACACCTGCTCCCTGTCTCTTGGGGGAACCAAAGCCACATGGGTCCCATCAATGGCACCAATGACGTTGGGAATATGTCCAAGGGCATAGAAATCACCCTTCACTGCAGCCAATTCGCCCACCTCAGGGAAAATGATGTAGCTCCTCACGTATTTCATCAGGGCAGACAACACTCTGGATAACACCTTCGAAAACATGGGCTGAGACATCCCAGAAGCAATTCCCACTGTTGTCTGAAATGACCCACTTGCCAAGAAATGGAGTACTGACAGGACCTGCACCAGAGGGGGAATCCCTGTGGGTTGGCGGATGGGGGACATCAGGTCGGGCTCCAGCTGGGCACACAGTTCATGTATAGTGGCACGGTTAAGACGGTAGGTCAGGATAATGTGGCGTTCTTCCATTGTCGACAGGTCCACCAGCGGTCGGTACACGGGAGGATTCATCCGTCTCCTCGCCAAACCCAGCGGACGGTGCCTAGGAAGGACAACATGGAGCACACAGTCAAGCAACCCACAGGTACGTACTCACAGCTAGCACAGTAAACGATTCTCTATGCAGTGAATGGCGTGTCTGAGTGGCTATGCAAGGCCTAGGCCTGTGTGACGCAGTTGAAATTGAGCCATGTGGACCCTCGAAATGGCGGCTGCCTGACCTGTGAAGTGTGACAATGGGATGTGAGGTCAATACGCTGGCGTGGCACACCGCGGCGGGCGGCGGGCGAAGACCGCGGCGCGAAGCCGCATTGGTTAACATTGAAGCCTATGGGTTTCAGGAGCCAATGGCGAAGGGCGCCGGCGGTGGCGGTATGCACCGCCGCGGTACGCACCGCCGCGGACGTGACCGCCATTTTCTATCTACTTATCCACTTGCGACTTGAACTTTCACAGGAGAGGACCTATACTGCAAGTGTTGCTGTGACCTCGGTCTGGAAGGGACAATGGCTGCTGCGCCTGGGGAAAGGGCCCCTGCCTTCACTGGAGAGGAGTTGGAGAAACTTGTGGATGGGGTCCTCCCCCAGTATGCGCTACTCTACGGTCCTCCAGACCCCGCCGTCTCAAGAACCGCTGAACTGGGCCCCGCCGTCTCAAGCACCGCTGAACTGGGCCCCGCCGTCTCAAGCACCGCTGAACTGGGCCCCGCCGTCTCAAGAACCGCTGAACTGGGCCCCGCCGTCTCAAGCACCGCTGAACTGGGCCCCGCCGTCTCAAGAACCGCTGAACTGGGCCCCGCCGTCTCAAGAACCGCTGAACTGGGCCCCGCCGTCTCAAGCACCGCTGAACTGGGCCCCGCCGTCTCAAGCACCGCTGAACTGGGCCCCGCCGTCTCAAGCACCGCTGAACTGGGCCCCGCCGTCTCAAGAACCGCTGAACTGGGCCCCGCCGTCTCAAGAACCGCTGAACTGGGCCCCGCCGTCTCAAGCACCGCTGAACTGGGCCCCGCCGTCTCAAGAACCGCTGAACTGGGCCCCGCCGTCTCCAGCACCGCTCCGCTGGGGACCGCCGTCTCAAGAACCGCTGAACTGGGCCCCGCCGTCTCAAGAACCGCTGAACTGGGCCCCGCAGTCTCAAGCACCGCTGAACTGGGCCCCGCCGTCTCAAGCACCGCTGAACTGGGCCCCTACGTCTCAAGAACCGCTGAACTGGGCCCCGCCGTCTCAAGCACCGCTGAACTGGGCCCCGCCGTCTCAAGAACCGCTGAACTGGGCCCGCCGTCTCCAGCACCGCTCTGCTGGGGAACGCCGTCTCAAGAACCGCTGAACTGGGCCCTTCAAGGCAAGACCCGCTGAACTGGGCCCTTCAAGGCAAGAACCGCTGAACTGGGCCCTTCAAGGCAAGACCCGCTGAACTGGGCCCTTCAAGGCAAGAAGCGCTGAACTGGGCCCTTCAAGGCAAGAAGCGCTGAACTGGGCCCTTCAAGGCAAGAAGCGCTGAACTGGGCCCTTCCAGGCAAGAACCGCTGGCCCTTTGGCAGACGTGGCAGGGCAGGATCTGTCTCGGGCAGGGCTGCAGGATGTCCTCTGGCCAACATGCCTCCTCCAGTGGCAGTGGAGTCTGTTATGGACTGTTTGGACTGTGGCTTTGCTCTCCCCAGGATGGCCCAGTGGGCAGGCCACCCACTGTATGGACTGTATGGACTGTGGCTTTGCTCTCCCCAGGATGGCCCAGTGGGCAGGCCACCCACTGTATGGACTGTATGGACTGTGGCTTTGCACTCCCCAGGATGGCCCAGTGGGCAGGCCACCCACTGTATGGACTGTATGGACTGTGGCTTTGCACTCCCCAGGATGGCCCAGTGGGCAGGCCACCCACTGTATGGACTGTATGGACTGTGGCTTTGCACTCCCCAGGATGGCCCAGTGGGCAGGCCACCCACTGTATGGACTGTATGGACTGTGGCTTTGCTCTCCCCAGGATGGCCCAGTGGGCAGGCCACCCACTGTATGGACTGTATGGACTGTGGCTTTGCTCTCCCCAGGATGGCCCAGTGGGCAGGCCACCCACTGTATGGACTGTATGGACTGTGGCTTTGCACTCCCCAGGATGGCCCAGTGGGCAGGCCACCCACTGTATGGACTGTATGGACTGTGGCTTTGCTCTCCCCAGGATGGCCCAGTGGGCAGGCCACCCACTGTATGGACTGTATGGACTGTGGCTTTGCTCTCCCCAGGATGGCCCAGTGGGCAGGCCACCCACTGTATGGACTGTATGGACTGTGGCTTTGCTCTCCCCAGGATGGCCCAGTGGGCAGGCCACCCACTGTATGGACTGTATGGACTGTGGCTTTGCACTCCCCAGGATGGCCCAGTGGGCAGGCCACCCACTGTATGGACTGTATGGACTGTGGCTTTGCTCTCCCCAGGATGGGCCAGTGGTCATGGAGTCCCCTCGTGGATCTGGCGTCGTGTACTCAAGTGGCTGAGGTGCCCCCCCTTCCCTTCCCCCTGAGGTGCCTGTCCTATTTTCTTTCTGATGCCCCTGCAGTGTTCTCTCCGTGGAGTTCTTGTCGTGGGACTGGGCCTTGCCCCTTTGCACAGGACCCCTGTGGTCCACGGACAGTGGTTGGACTACATTTAGTAGATGTATATATGTTGTACATAGTTTATTTATTTATTGGGATTACTGGTGTCCATATTTCAATATATCTGCCCGTTTATGATCTCTTCTTTTGGTCTTTGCATTATTTCGGAGGGGGGGGTTTGTGGGTTGTGACAGTGATCTGTGGGAATGCATTGATGTGTGTGTTGTAGTGGGTGTGGGTGGGTGGGTGTGTGCCGGTAATCTTTTCCCTCCCCTGTGTCGTAGGTGCAGTACTCACCGATGTCTTCCGCGCCGCCGGGCGTGCTCCTGGTACAGGAGCACGTATAGGAGTGCGGGGATGACCTGCAACTCGGGTTCCAGACTGCCGGAATCTCGCGTGGAGTGCGTAGAGGTGAGCGTTTTCCCGTTCGTAGTCTGTTTCCGCCGTGTTTTTCTCGGCGGTGCTCCCGCCCCGGAAAAGGTGGCGGATTGGTGGGTCGTGATAGGGTGGGCGGTACATTGTCTGCCGCCTGGCTGTTGGCGGGGACCGCCGCGCTGTTTGTTTGTTCCGCCGTGGCGGGCGGAGTGTTAATGCGGCGGGCTGTGTTGGCGGTTCCCGCCAGGGTCAGAATTGCATATTTTGGACCGCCGGCCTGTTGGCAGCTTGGCCGCCGCATTATCACCGACCGCCAGGGTCAGAATGAGGGCCTCTGTGTACTTTACCTCTGCTAACCAGAGCTAAAGTGCTTGTGCTCTCTCCCCTAAATAATGGTAACATTGGCCTAATACCAAATGGCATATTTAATTTACATATACGTCCCTAGTAACATACACTACTTGCCCAGGGCCTGTAGATTGAATGCTACTAGTGGGCCTAGATCACTCCTTGTGCCACCGACTCCAGTAGCTCCCTACCCATGGCTCAGCCCTGCCATTGCAGATGATATGTGTGCAATTTTACTACCACATTAACATGGCATTTAAAATCCCTTTGCAAAGCCTTAAACTCCTTTTTTATTGCACATATGTCATGCCTATGGTAGGGCCTAGGTAGCCCATAGTTCAGGTGCCATGTAAGCAAAAGGGAGGGAATTTACTTTTAAGGTTTGTATGCCCTAGTAGTAAATAACTCACACAATTATTATTCAATACTGTGAAGCATACCCCTCTCATGTGTTAACACTGGGAATTCCTTATTCAGAAGGATTGCCTATGACATGTATCATATCATTGGATGGGAAATGATAAATCCTCTTTACTGGAAAAGGTGGATTTAACTTACGCTTTTAGTAATGCCACTTTTAGAAAGTGGACATTTCTTTGCTCTTATGGCTCTGTGTGGCTGCAGCATGTCTCCAATACATGCCTAGGGTGGATGGGTTATAATTAGTGCATACCCTCTAGAAGGCCACAATCACAGGAAGTTTGAGTGTGTCTGAGCACTCATCTGCATTCTGATGGCTCTTCCTGAGCAGGAAGGGAGTGGAGGATTGGCATTTACGCCTGAATTGGCAGTGTCTGTCCACACACAAAGGGCTGATTACCCCCTACTGACGGATTTGGAACCAGGGTTTCAAGGAAAGGACCTCTGTGCACTTCAAAGACTCTTCTTTGAAGTCGTCACCACTTCAAATGAACAACTGGTTATAACTACTGAAAAAATGACACCAGAACTTCAGTACACTTCTGGACCTGTGAAGACTGTGCCATGAAGATGGACTGCTGTGCTGCTTAAAAGACTGGTACTCTTCAGGAGCTCTACCTTCCTGGACTCTTGCCTTGCTGAGCTGCCCTGCTGCCTGATGTTCTCCTGCCTGGGTGAGAAGGACTGGACCAGCATCACATGACCCCAGCGTGACTCCAAGGGTTTGCTGGCTTGTTCCCTGTTTTCTGAAGTTTAAGGGACAAAAAGGATTTCCAACAATCCTGCGGTAGCGTGTACATGCTAACTACTGTGAGTCCTGCCCTGCCAAGTGGCGCCAACTCAGTCCAGGGCCCCTTGGAAGTGTTTTTTTTTCTGGGTGTTCCTGCAAAGAACTGCTCTTCAACCTATTTGCACTGATCAGAACTGACACATCACCTTTGCATTGATGCTTCACTACCACATCCCACTGCTGCCAGGATCGAGGACACTGCATCGCCATTAACAGTAAAGTGCTGCTGCTGCGAGAATCAGAGTATCACATTGCTGACTGCATGATGTGTCACCCCTCTTGTGTTGCACGGAATCTACACATCGCCTCCATCCTCCAGATGCATCACTTCACTACTTTCTTCAACATAGACTAAGAAACTATGCATCAACATTGTTGCACCTATCTGAACTGGTGCATCTCAAGGACCAAGCTTATCTTGCTCAGCGTGCCCTGTGTGGGTCTTGTATCTGGTCTGCACTCCATCACACTCAGCCTGAAATTTTTACTTTTGTCTGGTCTAGCATGAGCAGATAGCCCTGGTTAGGGCTTTCTGCTTTTAAGCACTACAATTTCATTTATTGTTTAAACATCCATATCTCAATTCTACTTATTGGATTTATGTTGTTTTGTTCTTGGATTGTTCATGCAAATATACCTTATTTTTCTAACCTAGTGTACAGTGTTTTTGTGGTGACTTCACTGTGTTGCACAAATACTTCACACATTGCCTCTTAAGTTAAGCCTGAATGCTCTGTGCCAAGTTACCAGGGTGTGAGCACAGGATAATTTATAGTGTGTTGTGACTTACCTTGAAGAGGATTGTAGTCCCGGCTTTGACAGGGTGCATGCCTCTCCCAACTAAAGACCTAGGTGCGGATATAAGAAAGGTGGCACTGCACCCAGTGCAGCACCACTTTCAGTGCGCTCCTTAGCATCCCATTACCGCCACCATGTGCGCCCTGTATTTAAAATACAGTGCACTATGGCACAGGGTAGGGGTCAATAACGTCAGTATTTCTGAAGCTATTGATGTACTGTTCAGGGTTAGTGCCACAATGTTGGTGCTAACACTGAACAGTACATAGGGGCCCATTATAAATAATGGTGTGCCCCCTTTTTACGCCTGCTCTGAGCAGGTGTTAAAAAATGCCAAAATACTGATGCAAAGAAATCTTCTAGAATTCTTTGAGCCATTTTTTGGCCCCTATAATGGGGGAACGTCCCCCATTCATACATTATGCCTGGTTCAGGCATAATGTGGCGCAAGCGGTTACAAAGTGGTACAATGCATGCATTGCGCCCCTTTGAATATCTGGTGTTGCATTTTTGCAATAACATCGCCACATTAGTGTAAAAAAAATTACACTAATGTGGTGATATTATGGCACCATGGGCTCTTAAATTTGGCCCCTAATTTATAACAGGAATCTTTAAAATGCCACGCTACAGGATACAGTCTGTCTTCATGGGAGATAGCCGCGCATATGCTCCAAGATTTGTCTTTTCACCTTGTGACTAGTGCTTCCTATGTGAAGCTTTTTACAGGTACATTTTAAAGCATAAGGACAAAAATATGAGTTACATGATAATTTTGTTTCCAGAGAGCAATTTTACCATTGCTACCTAGAATATGGAATTACTTAACATGTACACCAGACTTGCACACTTTGCTAGTTTTATAAAGAACCAAATGTTGACACAGCGACACCTTAAGGGATTTACTTTTCCTGAATATTATTCAGCACCATATATGACGCAGATACCTTAATCATACACCCAATGGAGATGGTAAACATGTTTTTTGTGCTACATTAAGTGCCTATGTTTCATTGTTTCATCCATAAGATAACTGCACACCTAACTCACTTTTACTTTGTTCAATCAGTTTTTTCAGTATTTTAACACCTTTTAAAATGAATGTATTTTTATACGTCTAGTGCAATGTTTTTTCTTAACCAAGCACTTAAATAAAACATACTTGAAATTTGAACTGGCTTTATCAAGCAGAGTTATCCAATGGCATACAGGTTGAAGTGTTCCAGTGTGATGCTGGCAGAGATCTATTGGTAGGTGCACTCTCGAATCAAGCAATCACTGAAGTGATATCTGGACAACCCTACTATAAGGCGTCAGGGAAGGAAGGCTTCTCAGGCAAGTTTTAAAAGTGTAGCTCACCGACATTGCCCCCCATTTTGTATGAGGTGTTTAAAGAAGCCAAGACCTCAAAATGGTTGTGGAGACCATGTAACAAGTCCATTTTAACTCTCATTCGTGAAATAGGAAAAAACTCCCTTCATGTGTTCTAAGGAAAGTCCAATCTCACAGACCAGTGTCAAAATCTTGGGCAAACTTTAACAGACAGAGGAAGGTCAAATTAAGCTAAATCTACAATTCTTAATTTGGTTTCGTACCTGTTTCTCATTCCAGACCCATCTGAGACTGCTCTAGAACATTATATGACAATTAAATATTACCCTGAAGAGAAAGTGGTACTTTAACAAGAATAGTGAGAAGTCATTCAACCCAGTTGAATGATGCTAACGCTTTTGAACGCTTGATTGGGCGAGTACTGGCTCACTGAAAGGTCTAACAGAACTATGGCTCAGATTTATGAAACAGTGCGGTATCAGCTCTGATGCGCCACTTTTTCTGCTCCCCCCTACCTGCACCTAATAACTCAAAAGTTGTGCAGTATTTAACACATGGTGCATCATGTCGGTAGTTAGAAACTTTGGGCCAGATGTAGGTATCTTCCAATTTGCGACTTGCAAATTGCGAGTCAGAGCGACTCGCAATTTGCGAGTCGCAAATTGGATTGTAGGATAGTGTCCCTGACACAATCTGTGACTCGCAAGGGGGTCGCAAAGGACCACCTCATTAATATTAATGCGGTGGGTCGCAATTTGCGACCCCCTTGAGACTCGCGGCACTCACAGGGATGTTGGCCTGCTGGAGACAGCAGACCACCATGTCTGTGACTGCTTTTAAATAAAGCAGTTTTTTTTTTGTAATGCAGCCCGTTTTCCTAAAAGGAAAACAAGATACATTACAAAACTAAAAAATTAAACGTTTTCGTTTAATTTTTTCAGAGCAGGCAGTGGCCCATAGCACCACTGACTGCTCTGAAAAAATGTTTGCAGTTCCATTCACAAAGTGGAAGGGGTCCCATGTGGACCCCTTCCCTTTTGCGAATGGGTTACCACCCATTTCAAATGGGTGCAAACTGCGATTGCTTTGCGACCATGCTCGCGGTCACAAAGCAATCTGGCATTGCACTGCGACTTGCAATTAGGAAGGGGACTCGCAAACCCGTTTTGTGATTCGGTAACCAGGTTACCGAATCACAAAAGAGGTTTTGTGCGTTGCCAAGTGCAGTTTGCACGTGGCAAACAGCGAAATTCGCTGTTTGCGACGTGCAAACTGTTTGCTAAATCTGGCCCTTAGTGTCCAAATTTTTGATGCTATTGTGGTGCTTTGCAAATGTTGACGCTAGTGCAGCAAAGTGCAAGGAGGCCCATTAATTTAAATGGCTGTGTCATTTTAACGCCTGCTCTTTTTTCACGCCTCCTAGCACTGAAATGCCCCCCCCCTTACATCCATGATACCTAGCGCTGGCATAAGTGGCACAAGGGGTTACAAAGTGGTGTAATGCATGTCACGGTTTCAGGCGGGTCTGATCAGGACTCTGGTTGGGGCACCCCGTGAGGTCACCGAATATCCTAAAGAGGTAGTGTACTGGGGCAGAAGAGCAGCTAAAGGCATACATGGAAAGGACAGCTATGGACAAGCAAAGGAAACAGGAAAGTAAAAGCAGAGCAACCCTTGTGTGAACAAACAGGAAGAGGATTACTAATGGACAAACATGCTGGTGTTGTACACAGAGTAAGGCGAAGAACCTCCCACAAGGACAGGGAATGTCAATGCCTCTGTGCAGTTTGCTCTTACAGATAGTCACCCTGCCAGCCCCATAGAAAGGAGGCAGCAGAAGTGATTCTGTCTCTGGACCCTAGAGCACAAACAAGGAAGACAACGTATAACACTAGACAAGGATGTGGGCTGCAATTGCCTCATGGAAACCAGGACCCAAACCCAGTACAAAGGAGGACACTTATACACTGGTGAAGACTGGTAGAACACTTACCAGACACAAACACCCAAGAAGAAATGGAAACAGAAGGGAAGTTGAAGCAAAGGCAGGACTAGGACTTGAAAACAGGGTGAAAACCTTTTGCTGGAACAAACAGAGACAGGACTGGGAAACTGAGAGCAGGCTCTGGCTGGAACAGGTAAGGACAGGTCTGGAAGACAGGGAGTAGGAATAAGCAGAAAACAGGACTGGGAAACAGAGAGAAGGTTCAGGCTGAAACAAGGCAGGAGCAGGACAGAGAAACAGGGAGCAGGCTCTGGAAGAAACAAATAGGTACAAGGCTAAGAGATAGGTAGCAGACTCTGGAACAATCAGGAGCAGGGCAGAGAAACAGGAAACAGGTTCAAGCTGGAACAAAACAGGAACAAGACTGGAACACCATCCAATAAGGGGTCAGGAACACAAAGGAATCGAACTCCAATGCACGATGTGGATCTTGAGGAAATGGCTGCTTATAAGCAGTTCCAAGCTGCAGAAAACCCCTGGTGAAATCACATGACTGGGCTGCACAGGAGAGGTCTCAGGTGTGTGTAGTTTCAGACACTCGCAAGTCCTGGAGGAGAGGATCCGGTGAAAAGGAGCAACTGGACTTCTCCCATAAAAAACAATGGGAAACAGAATCCAGGCTTTCCTGACTACCAGGCTGTGCACTATGGGGTTTGCAGTCCCAGGAAGAAAATGTAATACTACAAAAGTATACCATGGCAAAAAGAGAAACAAACGGGAGTCAGCAAGGGGCTCTAGATAAATATTCAAGGTGATTCCCAGGCCACCGACAGTCCCCTTACAGCACCCCCTAGCAATATGATGACAGAGTCATAACCATGCATGCATTGAATCACTTTGTAAATAGGGCGCAGGGGAAATGCCACCTTAACAACACATTTGCATAAAATAATAACGCAAATGAGGTGAAAGGTGGCACTATAAGATTCATAAATTTGGCTCTATGGCCCTCATTACAACCCTGGTGGTCGGTGATAAAGCAGCAGTAATACCACCAACAGGCCGGCGGTAAAAAAAAAAGAATTATGACCACGGCGGAAACCGCCAACACATACAGCTCATTTAACACACTGACCACCACGGCGGTAGCAACAAGCACCGCGGCGGTAACCGCCAACAGCCAGGTGAAAGACAATGTACCTCCCACTGCATTATGACCAGCCTATCCACCACCTTTTCCGAGGCGGTACCAACGCCATCAAAAGCATGGCGGAAACAGTACACAGAAGAGAAACGACTCACCTCTGGAGATTCAAGGAGGTACCACAACACCATGGAGCCCGAACTGCTGGTGTTCCCCATGCTGGTCTACCTCCTCCTACAACAGGAATATCAACGCTGGCGACGACGACCATGGTGAATACTGCCACCTAGCACACAGGGGATGGGGGAGGAAAAATAGAGAGACACACACACGCAACACGCAACACCCCCACCCCCAACACCATACACACAAACAGATACAACAACATTACATATCCACCCCCTACCCCTCAGGAAGAATGCAAAAACAAAATGATTTGAAGAAAGTGAGTGTAATAAGATAAATAACTAGAAATACGTCCTCAAAAATCAAAACAGTATTTACAGATATACAAATGAAGAGACACTGCCAGTCCATAATGTCCATGGGCCACATGGCCCTATCACATAGGCCAAGGCCCCACTTTACTCCTGCCTCAATACGGAGAGAACACTGCTGGGGCATCAGGTTGAAAATACACAGGCACCTCAGTGGGAAGGGGGGGCACCTCAGACAGAAGATGGTACAATGCCACTGCTCCTGGAGGGGGCAACATGCCCTCTGCGATGTCCTGGGGAGTGCAAGGCCACAGTCTCTCAAGTGGGTGGCTTGCCCACTGCTTGGACCAGGGGAGTGCAAGGCCACAGTCTCTCAAGTGGGTGGTTTGCCCACTGCTCGGTCCTGGGGAGTGCAAGGCCACAGTCTCTCAAGTGGGTGGTTTGCCCACTGCTCGGTCGGAGTGCAAGGCCACAGTCTCTCAAGTGGGTGGTTTGCCCAATGCTTGGTCCTGCGGAGTGCAAGGCCACAGAATCTCAAGTGGATGGCTTCTCCACTGGTTCTGGAGGGGGCTTTGTGCCCAGTGTGCTTTATCCTGGCAAGGAGGGGGTGAGTGGATGCCTTCTTCCACTGGTTCTGGAGGGGGATTTTGCCCAGTGTGCTTCATCCTGGCAAGGAGGGGGTGAGTGGATGCCTTCTTCCACTGGTTCCGGAGGGGGCTTTGTGCCCTGTGATGCAGCACATGGGGAGTGCAAGGTCACAGTCTCTCACCTGGGTGTCAGATCTACGAGATTTGCTGTGGAAGGATGCATGACACTCCATGGAGGCAGGACTACAGTCCATCCACCGGCGGCGATGGCTATACAGTGGTGGCAGTGCCAGTGCTGGAGTCGGGGCTGCCAGTGGTGGGCGGAGGCTCCAGCCCTGCCCCTGCAGACTCAGACAGCTGCCAACTGGGGCTGCTGCTGCTGCCAGTGGTGCTGGTGGAGGTGCTACAAGTGGTGGGGGGAGGCTCCAGCCCTTCCCCTGCAGCCTTGGACAACTGCCCACTGGGGCTGCTGCTGCTCCCAGTGTTGCCTTAGCGGTGCTGGTGGCGGTGCTGCCTGTGATGGGAGGAGGCCCCAGCCCTTCCCCTGCAGCCTTGGACAGCTGAAGCAGCATGGTTGGGGCTCTGATTCTGTCACAGCACCAGGCCTCCTGTCCCTCCTGCTTGCAGGGGCAGGCCTTTTGCCCTTGCTCTTGGCAACTGGTGGTGCCTCCTTGCCCTTGGCAGCTGGTGGTGCCTCTTTGCCCTTGGCAGCTTGTGGTGCCTCCTTGCCCTTGTCAGCTGGTGGTCCCTTCTTGCCCTTGGCAGCTGGTGGTGCATCCTTGGCAGCTGGTGGTTCCTTCTTGCCCTTGACAGCTGGTGGTTGTTCCTTGGCCTTTGCAACTGGTGCAGGCACACTGCCAGTGCTAATGGGTGTCTCCTTGGAGCCTCTCACACCTGCAGTAGCTGCTGAAACTACAGTGGCTGTGGACTGGGTGGCTGAGGTGCTGGCCTGGGTTCTGCCCATCCTGGCCCGAAGTGAAGGATGGTAGGGAGGGGCTAGGGCTAGGGCTAGGTCAAGGGTGGAGAGGAAAAGCTTCTTACGGACACTGGGGCAGGAAGAGGGTGAATGTTTGGGAGTGGAGGAAGAGGGAGTGGGAGTGGGAGGTGTTTGTCTGCTGTGTTTGGGTGCCGGTGGATGGGCTGGATGCTGTTGTGAGGTAGATGACTTTTGGGTGTCTCAGTGCTTGCATTTGTGTACCTTGGGAGAAGAGGGCACAGACACAGTGGGAGAGGACACAGGGGATGTCTGCATGGGTGTGGGGTGGTGACTTCCAGTGAGGGGTGTGTAGTGAGAGGCATCAAGGTGATTGAGGTAGTGGATGAGGATGTAGTGCATGCAGGTGTGAGTGGAGACACTACTGGGAGGGAGGTGGATGATGAGGAGGAAGGGGACACTGTGGAAGCAGTGGATGTTGGTGTGTCTGCCTCTGGATGGTGTTTGTGTGAGTGTCTGTGGGATGACTTGTGGTGCTTGTGTTTGCCTGAGCCACTCCTGTGTGTTGTCTTGGGTGCATGCTGGTCTGATTGTGTGCTTGGGATAGGTTGGGGTTCAGAGGAATGGGAATGGGTAGAGGAAGTTGGAGGGGGAGGCTAGAGACAGGGACAATGGCTACCATCAGGGTGGAGGCCAGAGCCTGGAATGATCTATGTTGGGCTGCCACGCCAGAGTGAATGCCCTCCAGGAATGCATTTATATGTTACAAATGCCCTGTAAGCCCCTGGATGGCATTCACTATGGTTGACTACCCAACAGAGATGGATCGCAGGAGGTCAATAGCCTCCTCACTCAGGGCAGCAGGGTTAGTTGGGGTAGGGCCTCAGGTGACCGGGGCGAAGGAGATGCCCACCCTCCGGGGTGAGCGGGCATGGGAAACTCACTTAGGGGCTGCTGGGAGGGCAGTGCTGGTATGGGGGGTGGCAGCTGTACCTGTAGTTGCGATGGCCACAGAGGTGTCCCCCACCAGCAGGGAGCTTCCATCGGAGGAGGTATCCCTGTCAGAGCTGTCCACTCTTGTCTCCACCGTGGTGCTCCCCTCGCCCTCCGTCCCACTGGGGCCCTCAAGGTCCATGGATTCGGTCTCCAGGGCCATGTGGGAGGCAGCTCCCTCCCTCACCGGTGCCTCTGCTCCTCCGCCAGATGATGCTAATGCACATAAGGACAGTGTGACAAAACAAAAAGGGGGGGGAGATGTAGAGGATACACTTGGTCAATGCCAGCAACAACACCACCGTTGGCATACTCAACACACAGGGGACAGCCCGTCACACTAGTCGATGCGCTACCACTCACAATGCTATTCACCAGGCCATGGACAGTAATACCTAACACCAGTTACAGAATACCTGAGACCCACAGATCCCTGCCCAGTAGTAAATGCACACTAGCATGTTTGGGGTGGAGTGCATCTGCCCTTGCCCAACATGGAACCCACAGGCCCACATCCCCCACCCAGAGACCCCCCCACTACGCACAAATTGCAGATTTTGAAACTGTACTCACCCCCTTGTGGCTGCTGTGATGCCCTCAAACGCTCATCCATCTCCGGGTAGGCCACCGCCAGAAACGGGGGGGGGGTCAGGGTTCGACGGGCACTCCTTCCTCATTGGGAGGCCATCCCCAGCTGGGCCTCTGCCGTCTTCCTTGCCCAGCGTCTCAGGTCATCCCACCGTTTGCGACAGTGGGTGCTCCGCCTGCCATAGACCCCCAGGGTCCGCACATCCTTGGCGATGGTACGCCATATACCCGTTTTCTGATGGGTGCTGACCTGCAGAAAAATGAAAATGGAAAAAGGAATCAGTATTACACCCATGGTCCACCATATCCCTCCCATCCCCTTACGCACATACATTGCCCACCATACATGCCGCATGACGCCCAGGAACCCTCCACCACCCCCCTTTACACAAGGCCTTCCCACATATCACACCATGCATTCATGCCCCATGCATCGTGCCTACAGTGTACTCACTGGTTGGTCTGGAGCACCATAAAACAATTGATACCGGGGTAGGACCCCATCCACCAGTTTCTCCAACTCTGCAGCAGTGAAGGCAGGGGCCCTTTACCCAGTGACTCGAGCCATGGTCGCTTCCAGACACAGGCCACAGCAGCACTTGCAGTGTAGGTCCTCTCCTGTTGAAGGTCAGGTAGCAAGTGAGTGAACAGATAGAAAATGGCGGTCACGTCCGCGGCAGTGCGTACTCTCACCACTGGCGTACATCACCATTGGCTACTGTAAACCACAGGGCCCAATGATAACTAATGAGGAGTTGCACGGGGGTACTCGACCACCTCCCGCAACGGCGCACAACGTCAGCGGCATCACCTCATTTCCACCTGTCCCTCCACACAAGACAGGTGTCTGGCATTTCAGGGGGGGCAGGCCATGGCACCTAACTGCGTCACAGCCGACATAAGCACATTTCGGGAATGAACATAAACATACTGTTTCTGTCACAACATGAAATGCATTGTACATTGAGGAAATGTTGGAAACTGACCAGATGCTCATAGATTTTCCCCCTAGAGTACAACTGCTGCAGATGAACCGGCCTCTGTGTACAGACCCCTGGTGGACCTGGCAACAATGGAGGACAGTGACATTTTCCTTACCTACAGACTTGATAGGGCCACAATCCAAGAGCTGTGTGCCCAATTAAAGCCAGACCTAATCTCAGCTATCAGTCAGCTCACTGGGATCCCCCCTCTTGTGCAAGTCCTATCTGTGCTCCATTTCTTGGCAACTGGCTCCTTCCAAGTGACAGTGGCCATGGCAGCAGGAATGTCCCAGCCAATGTTCTCAAATGTGCTGACCAGAATGTTGTCTGCCCTGATGAAACACATGCACAGCTACTTTGTTTCCCCCAGGTGGAGAATTTGGCCACAGTGAAAGCTGACTTCTATGCAATAGGACATATCCTCAACATTGTTGGGGCAATTGATGGTACACATATTGCCTTTGTCTCCCCCCAGGAGAAATGAACAGGTGTTCAGAAATCGAAAGAGCTTTCACTCCATGAATGTGCAGTTAGTGTGCCTGGCGGACCAGAACATCTCCAATGTCAATGCACAGTATCCTGGGTCTGTCCATGATGCCTATATCCTGAGGAATAGAAGCATCCCATATGTGATGGCTCAACTCCAAAGGCACAGGGTGTGGCTAATAGGTGAGCCCATGGTTCCCACCCAGTGTATGTTGGTATATGGGTGTGGGGTTGGCCCTAAGGGTGAGTGTCTGGCTAACAGGAATCCCTCGATGTTTACAGGTTACTCTGTTTACCACAACATCTCATGGATACTGACCCCATGAGGAATCCAAGGACAAGGGCAGAGGAACGTTAGAATGAGGCACATGGGCGAATAAGACTAATTATAGAAGCGAACCTTTGGCCTCCTGAAGGCCAGATTTTGATGCCTCCATCTAACAGGTGGATCCCTGTGCTACTCACCCAAGAAGGTGTGCCAGATCATGGTGGCATGTTGCATGTTCCACAACCTTGCCTTGAGACTTCAGGTGCCTTTTCTGCAGGAGGATGAGGCTGGAGATGGGTGTGTTGTAGCGGTGGAGCCTATGGACAGTGACGAAGAGGAGGCAGAGTATGAGGAAGTGGACAACAGAACATCTATCATTCAACAGTACTTCCAGTGACACACAGGTAAGACACTGTAACTTCACCTCCCATTGCAGTTTTGTGTTATAAATTTTCACTGGCAGGCTGCTGTTCCCACTACTATGGGCTCTTGCGGTACCCTTTGACATGTCCATTCACAAATATTTGTGCCCTACTCTGGCTCCTGGTGTATTGACTGCAGCACAACACACTTCATACCTATGTATACATTACTGTACAGTCTACTTGCAATGTCTACAGATTGTTAAAGGAATACATACTTAAATCATTTGACATGCTACATACTTGTATTTTTTAAAAGGGTGTTTATTTTACAGCTGAAAATGTAATGGGGATGTGCAGTGGGCTTGGGTGATGGTGGAGAGTCCAGGATAGAGTCCAGTCCATTTGTATCACAGGTGTATTGTCTAAGGGGGCATAGGAAGTGGAACAATGGCAGTTCAAGGTGGACAGGGTGACAGAGTGGGACACAAGGGTGACAATCAGGACAGTCTTATTTCCTGGCGGGGGTCTTGGCAATGTTCTCTGGCTTCTGCCTGGATCGCAGGGACCGTCTGCGGGGTGGTTCTTCTTCTTCAGGGGGAGGGGTGCTGATGGCCTGTTGTTCCTGTGGTGGGGCCTCCTGTACACTAGCGTCAGCGGAGGTGGAGGGCTGTTTATCAGTGTGGCTAGTGTCAGGGGCAGTTGGTGTGCCACTGCCTCCCTCATGGTGTTGGCCATGTCTGCCAGCATCCCTGCAATGGTGACCAGGGTGGTGTGGATGTCCCTCAGGTCCTCCCTGATCCCCAGGTACTGTCCCTCCTGCAGCCGCTGGGTCTCCTGCAACTTGGCCAGTATCTGGACCATCGTTAGCTGGGAATAGTAATATGCTCCCAGGATGTTGGTGAGTGCCTCGTGGAGAGGCGGTTCCCTGGGCCTGTCCTACCCCTGTTGCACAGCAGTCCTCCCAGCTTCCCTGTTTTCCTGTGCCTCTGTCCCCTGAACCGTGTTCCCACTGGCACTGACCCCAGGTCCCTGGTCGTCCTGTGTTTTTGGGGTTGCCTGGGGTCCCTGTAGTGGTGGACACACTGCTGATTGACATGTCCTGGGGACAGCAGTATGGGCCCGCTGGGTGGGTGCTGTGCTGGTGTTTCCTGAGGGGAGAGGCTCTCTGGTGGTATGGGACTGTGCATGGGTAACCGACTGTCAGGAGGTCCCTGATGGGCCAGGTTGGTCCTCCTGATCCAGGCGAGCAGAGCTGCTGTCATCACTGTGGGCCTCTTCTGTGGGGGACTGGATGTTTCTGGCACCTCCTGCCAGGTGACGTTGTGTGGGGGACCTGTGGTGATGTAAATGCAGTGTTATTGTTTCTGCCTGTGACATCTTGTGAATGGGTGTGTTGGCCTCACTGGTTGTGAGTGCCCTGTCAGCTTTGCTTTGTGTGAGTTGTTATTTTGTGGGCTAGGTGATTCTCTCTAGTTTGCATTCTGTGGTGATGGGTGTCCACGCAGGGCTGTGAGTGGTGTCCATGCAATGGTGGTGCATGCAGTGCTGGGTAGTGGGATGAGTGGGTTGTGATGGTGGGGTGTGTGGGAGGTGGTGGAGTGATGGGAGTGAGGGTGAGGGTAGGGGTGTGTGATGGCATGCAGGCAGGGGGGTGAACGTTGTAAAGATTTGACTTACCACAGTCCAGTCCTCCTGCTACACCTGCAAGGCCCTAAGGATGCATGATTGCCAAGACTTGCGCCTCCCATATTGTTAGTTGTGGGGGAGGAGATGGGGGTCCACCACCAGTCCTCTGTACAGCTATCTGGTGTCTTGCTACCATGGAACGTACCTTCCCCCATAGGTCGTTCCACCTCTTCCTGATGTCATCCCTTGGTCTGGGGTGCTGTCCCGTGGCGTTGACCCTGTCCACAATTCTCCACCATAGCGCCATCTTCCTTGCAATGGATGTCTGATGCACCTGTGATCAGAATAGCTGTGGCTCTACCCGGATGCTTTCCTCCACCATGACCCTTAGCTCCTCCTCAGAGAACCTGGGGTGTCTTTGTGGTGCCATGGGTGTAGTGTGTGTGGTGTGTTTGAGGGTGTGTGGGATGATGTGTTGGGGTATGTGCTGTGAGGTGCGTGCATGGTCTATGGGTGGTGGTGTTCTGTGGCTCTAGTTCTGTGGGTGCTCTTGATGTCTCTCTCTCAGTTGTCAATTTCTTTGAGTCGTAAAAGGATGTGGGTAGGGTGGGTGTGTGTTTTATAGTGGTGTGGGTGTGTGGGTGTGGTGCTTGTATGTGTCTCAGGTGTGTGTAGTTTGAGTTGTCCAATGTGGTGTTGTTTTGCATATCTGTGTGTATTTTGAGAGCGGCGGTAATGTAACACCAATGGTTTACTGCAGTTGAATGTCCGCTGCGGTGATTCATGGGTCATAATGCTGTGGGCGTAGTTCTGTTGGTGTAATGGTGTGGGTTTTGCTACCCCCATTTTATCACTGACCTTTGGGCTGGCGGACTTTTGTTAGTGTCTGTATAGTGACAGAGTGCGATGTGTGGGTCATAATATGGGTTGCGGTATACCGCCGCTGTAAATTGGTGGCAGCCGGCATGGCGGTCAGCAGGACTTACCACCAATGTCATAATGAGAGCCTATATTTTCTACTGTGCATGGATAATGTGTGAACCAAAGATAAAAACCTCACATCGGTCTCTCAGAAAAGAGGACAGCACCAATCTGTCTATATCTGCCTTTCAAGAATTTCACTGTAAACCGACAAAGATCTAGTGATATACCCAAACATGAATCAGAAACACATCAGAAAAGATAAAATGGCTAGGCTTGCCGCTAAAATTATGGACAACATTAGTAACAAGAGTAAAAAAACTTGATAAAATATCAAAGAATGAAAAACATTGTGACATATCTTCCTTCCATAAAGCTTCCTTTAAAAATACTTCAAACAGGAACAGACATCCTGGAGGGAGACTCTGTGACATCTTTGATTGGGCGATATAGACATTTTCCAATAAAATCAGACCACCAGCCTAGACATGTAAGCTTTACTTCCGCCCCTTACCAAGAGCTCATGGCATTCAACTAAAACGAAGAAATCAAGGATTTACAAAGTAAACATTGCTCAGAAATCTGGTATCCCTACTGCTTTCTTTACACTCTGTGCTCCTCAAAGCTGAACATGGCATCTGGTAATGTGCTGATGTAAGGTGTGTGAAAAACTTTTTCTGGAACCAAGAGGTCTTAAATGACCTTTGTTGTGAATAAAGCTGGCAACACAGAGGGCATACAAGGTTGCAACTTAGTACTTTACTGTGCATAGAACCTGGAGTCAATCCTTCCCAAAAGTCTGAGGCAAACTGACTCCTGTGAAACTCTCTCTCAGCCTCTCACTCTAATATATAGAACAACTTACATCATAACACATCACTGTCCCTTCACTAAATTTTAACATTGAAAAGAAACCATAAATATTATAGGAATATAAAATAAATAGGAATTCCAATAATCAATGTGACATAGATTATTATACATAAAGATCACAAAAAAGGTAAAAACACTAAAATCCATGGTCTTACATATTCTTGCAAATAGGAGGGTGGTCTGCAGATCCTACTTTCTCTGACAATCTTGGAGAGATCCTCACTGTCCTTTACTCTGCCAACATTTGAATCCTCTTTTTCTTTGCTGCCAAGATCATCATCATTCACTTGCATGGTCCCTGGCAACCCTCACACTCTCTCTCTTTGTTGTCTCTTCAGGCACACTCTCTTTTTTTCTGATACAATGTCACCTTCTCAGATTCCATCTTTCCCCTCCATCCACTACCACAAAGAACCTGCTCACCCGTTCTACCCACACAGGACCTGTACATTTCAAAAGACTACCCTTTTTACATCCTGACCTTAATTCAACCCAATCACCCTTCTCTATTTTGTTCTGTTTTTTCTTTCTTCCCCTTCCATAAAGCCTCATAATCTACCCACTCTTTCAGCCATGCTGGAATCAATTTTGTACCTGATGTCCTTCCTCTTATTTCATTGAACGGACCTTTCTGAGTGACATTCTGGGTTGTTGTGCTATAAGGCCATACCATGTCTCTTACCATTCTTTTCACCTCATACTGACTGGCCAACAACATTTGAATAGTACCTTTGACCAATCTATTAGCCCTCTCAGCTATGCTGTTGCCTCGAGGATTGTAAAAAAAGGCATCTGAGTGCATTGCACCCCAATGTTTAAGAAAACACAACATTTCAGAAGATGTCAGCTGAGTGCCATTATCAGTAATGAGCACTACTGGTACTCCTTCAACAACAAATATCTCTTACAATTCCTTGATGGAAGTTCTTGTTGACACTCCTTTCATAAACTTTTCAAACAACCACTTGGAATTAACATCAACCATAACCACTGCAAATTGCATATCGTGCAAGAACGAAATATAGACACACAGGGGGTCATTATGAGGTGGGCGGTTCCAGGACCTTCATGTTGGTGGTCTAACCACCAACAGGCTGGCGGAGAAGACCCCCAGATTATGACCATGGCGGTACTTCCAACAGAATACAGCCAAACCACCCCAGGCACCGCCAGAGCAGTCAGGCCGCCACAGATGATGGTAGCCACCTGCAGGCAGGTGGAGACCATGGTTCTGCCAGGCAGATTATGAGCTTGAACACCGCCCAGGTTTCCGCTGCAGTCGCACCACCACGGAAACCAACTGCATAAAAGAAGACACTCATCTTCAGGAAGCCATACTCATCCAGAGCCGCCATGGAACCAGAACTACATGTCCTCCCGTTGCTCCTCTCACCCAACGACTTTAGAACCAGTGACGGCGACCGGTCACTGTTGTAAATTGTCAAAGTACCTATGCACACACAACAGACAAATCGGGAGCAGGTTGCAAGGGTGACACACACACATAACCCCACACCGACAGGCAGTCACACACAGCCACATGCACACCCGCACATACACAGTACACACCCTACAGCCATCTCACACACACACGTCTAAAACACACACCATCCCCCAGATACACAGCACCGGCACAGTCACACAGAACAACACACAACACTACCAAACAACACTACTACACCACAATCACTACATCATCAAGGAATTGTCAAGGGCACACAATAGAAAATACCCAGTACCACCACCAGGGAATGAATACACACAATTGCACATCCAAAAAAGGCAGCACACGACATTCCCCGCAAACACACTTCACAATGTATCTCACATACCATTCTCCACACACACTGACACACATAGTCCAAGCACACAAAGGCACTCAGCACAGCAACAAACACATGTCAACACAAACACCACACAATACCAACACAAGAACATGTCCACAACATACAGATGGCCATCACACAACACACCCATCACTGGGGGACAAATGCAATGCACACACCCACACATGCTGCCCAAACAAAACAGGTTGCACAACCACCACTGACACACTTAAACTCACACACAAACAATGTCAGACAATACCAAAACCACCCTATGTGAAGAGATGCGGGACAAATATATAACTTAGAAACCAACAACAGGTTGGTCCAATATATATTGTAAGTATAAATAAATGAGCAATGTCCAAGGCCAGTACAACAAATATCGGTGCAACATGCACACAAATCACATGTTTGTGCACCCAACTTGACTCCTGACTCCCAGGTAACCTTCACAGTTATCAGCATCAATGGGGCAGGCAGACACCTCAGGGATTAGTGGGTGAAAGAAGTGGGCTTGGTTTTTGATTCAGAGGGAGACCTTTGGGTTTAGTTTTGGGAGGGGGGCTTAGGTCGACACTTTAGGAAGGCTTGGGTACTCTTGGGATTGGTTGACTTCTTGGCAAGGAGAGGGACATTGGTATGGACGGGGGGACAGTGGAAGTTCTGGAGGTGTAAGGGCCGGACGTGGGGAGGGACACAGAACATTTTGGGGTATCACAGGGTGGGAGAGGAGTAGGGAAGAGGGAAAACTCAGAGCGGCAAATTTTTCTTAGATCTTAGACACTCGAGGGCAGCCATAGGAAAAAGGTTTGGGTGTGGAGGAAGATGGGGTGGTTGCAAGAGGTGTAATTGTGGATGTCTTGGGTATTTGTGTGGGCGAGGTATGCTTATGGGTGGTGGGTGTCAGTTGGGTGGGTGAGTGTGCATGTTTATGTGTTTTGGAAGGCAGGGGGATTAGGTGCTGGGAGATGCCATGGTAGATGGGTGACTGTCTGTTGGGGTGGTGACTGCAGGTATGGTGGATGTGCTGTATGTAGGCATGTATGTAGTGTCTGCGGATGTGATGACTGGGGTGGATGTCTGAGAGCCTGCTTTCATGTGTGTGGGTAAGATATGTGTAGTGGCTGGATCTGTGAATGTTGGTATAGTGTCTGCAGGTGTGTCAGGTGTCATGAATGTGATGCTGGGGGTGGGGGGCTGTCAGGACAGGCTGTGACTGTTGATGTGTCTGCAGGTGTATGTTACTTGTGTGCGTGCCGGTGGTGTGTCCTGTGGTGCTTGTGTTTGTCTGAGCTACCCTTGGATGTTGAGGTGGGTTCATGCTTGTCTGTCTGGGTGCTTTGGCATGGGAAGAGGAAGGTGGAGGGGGGATGGAAGATAAAGGGTGACAGGCTGACATCAGAATGGATCACTGTAGGGTAGAGAGTGCACCGTGAATGCCTTCCAGGAATGCATTACTCTGTTGCACTTGAGTTGGATGTCCATGGATGGCATTTACAGTGGTTGACTGACCCACAGAGATGGACCTCAGGAGGTTAAAAAGCCTCCTCACTCAGGGCAGCAGGGCTGACAGGGGTAGAGGCAGAGGTGCCTGTGGCAAAGGAGACGCCCACCCTGTTGGGTGAGCGGGCACGGACAAGTGGGTGGGGAGCTACAGGAAGGGCAGTGGTAGAAGGCGGGGTGGATAAAGATGGTGCTGGTGTGGTCCCAGATGGGTCCGCCACCCCAGGGAGTGGTCACTGGAGGAGGATTCAGAGGATGATGATGTTGATCCTATCTCTCCCGTGGCATTCCCCGTGCTCTTTGGGCCACTGGGTCCCTCACTGTTGGTGGTCTCAGCATTGTGGGTCCCATGGCCAGCAGTATCCCCACTCACCTGCACCACATCTCCTTCACCTACTGATGCTGATGCACACAAACAGAGAGAGAGGGAGGGAGAGAGAGGAAGAAAGAGGGTCATAACATTCTTCTCATACACACATTACAACATGCACAACTGTAGGTATACATTTGCTGGCAGGGAAGTCACAATTTTCAACCCTCAGATCTCACATCATGTCCAAATATGACACTTCAAACTACCCCATTTGTAATATGTCCACCGACATCATAAGCCAAGTATTTGAACACTACTTGACCATCCCATAACATCACCTGTAACTCTAAGGCAGTAGTTTCATCATGGCCTGGCTAAAGCACATATTTCATTACCCTACAGCGCATCACTGTCCTTCATTTTATCAGTCTAAGGAAATGCAGTTCACAGATAATACCATCATGGCTACTCCTATTTCTCATCATATACGACAAAGCACCTATCCTTCCAACCATATGCCTAGCTGATCATTCTGTACATACCTGAGACAATGGCAACATACACTGATGAATACACAACATGTGGCAGTCTCATACAGTGGCCATCTCAATTTGATATTCCATGTCTGGAGAAAGGCTATGTCAATACTTGTATCAAATCTGACAGGATTTTTTTGCAGTCACTATTCACAAACATTACCAAACACACTGTGACTCCATGTACTGCAACTGTTGGCGACCTAGCATACATGATACATCCACAGACAACCATAGAGAGCATAGTTACAACAAAAAACCATGGAGATCCCACAATATTTTATGAGTGCTCATAACATTCCACCTTATATTCAGATTGAGAGCCATGACATGACATGTGTACACAAACTTCACTTACAGCTGTTCTGACATGCTTCCCACGAGTAAAGTACTGACAAAACACTTACCCGACTGAAAACCTATATACACATCAATTGCACATGCACCTACATGACTGCTATTGTACTGACAACATATTCCACAGCAACAACATGTGTATGTGAAATGGAGCTACAGCTAAACAATTAAGGGCCAGATGTAGAAAGCTTTTTGCACAAACCTCATTTTGCAATTGGGTAACCTGGTTACCGAATCGCAAAACGGGTTTGCGAGTCACAATTAGGAAGGGGTGTTCCTTCCTAATTGCGAGTCGCAGTGCAATGCAGAATTGGTTTGTGACCGGAAACGCGGTCGCAAACCAATCGCATTTTGCACCCACATGTCAAATGGGTGGTAACCCATTTTCAAAAGGGAAGGGGTCCCCAGGGGACCCCTTCCCCGTTGTGAATGGCACTGTAAACATTTTTTCAGAGCAGGTAGTGGTCCTATGGGCCACTGCCTGCTCTGAAAAAATGAAACAAAAACATTTCATTTTTCGTTTTTGTAATGCATGTCCTTTCCTTTAAGGAAAACGTGCTGCATTACAAAAAAAAATGCTTTATTAAAAAGCAGTCACAGGCATGGTGGTCTGCTATCCGCAGCAGGCCACCATCCCTGTGAGGGCCGCCTTTCGCAAAGGGGTCGCAAATTGTGACCCACCTCATGATTATTCAGGGACACCATCCAACATTCAGAATTGCGACTTGCAAATTGTGAGTCGCTCTGACTCATAATTTGCAGGTTGCAATTCTGAATGTTGCTACATCTGGCCCTAAATGTGGCTCAATAGAGGTGAGTAAAAACCAAATCCTGTCCAAAAAGCACACATCAGTAAAGTAAGTGTAGCAAATAAAAGCCCACTATACATTATCAGCCACCAAGTATCCTTTGAGTCATGATGTAGGCAGGTTATAACATATGTTGCAGTTTTATAGGTATGTCATTGGCACAGCTTTCATGGATAAAGCCCAATGTCTAGGGGTTAACCTGCCTAGTCACTTACCGCATTTACAACAAAGGCATTAGGACACAAGTTACACGTCCACATGTCAATGTAATGCCAAGAAATGCAAACGGGTAATACTCAACATGAGTTTCCCCTTGTTGGATGTCCATTTGTTACAAACTTCACATACCCCATCGTATGATTTTGAGTTGACAATGGGGACACCTCCTCAAATCACATATGAACAGATGTATATTGGCCATACCAATTGCCTTAATGGGGTGCTTGCCTCATAGGGAGTATACAACTGTTTAAGAAAACTGGATAAGTTGGCTCTGTAACTAATATGTCAGGCTCAATGTTGCACATAGAGCAGATTCATTGTAATGGGAGTGGTATTACACCTTAGAAGTACATTAAACTCTAATTGGATTTTTGGACCTGGGAACACTATATGGGAAGGATGAAACAGCACTTTACAGAAATATATATGGCTAGTCACATGTGCATCCACACATGCAGTCATAAATATCACTGAACACAGAAGTCAACATACATGTAGCACCTGCTAAGATGCACTTATCGGTGCTATTTCAGGGATGGACTACAATTCCCAGGTTTCTAGAGGCAGCGGACATCTTGGGGTGTGGCATGCCTATAAAGCCCAGCCACACTCAAGCACATTGCTCACTATTTTGAAGACTTTGATGCAGTCAGACCTCGTCGGGGTTCCTCTGAAGAAGAGCAGATTTCCTGCATGGCAGATTGACAGTAAATTGGAGTATCCTTGTTTCCATGGTTAATTCAGATACGAGTAGGTCGTACTCGTAGCGGTAAGGTCTTGATGAGCCCAATCTTGAAGGGAGTTGTTACTTCCAATAAAGCGCCCCTTAGCACAACGAGCAAAGCGTTTTCAGTTCAAAGAGTAAAGCGGCCTTAGCTCAACGATCAAAGCGCTTCGGATCACATGAGTAAAGCGGCCCTTAGCACAACGAGCAAAGCGCTTTAGGCCACACTTGTAAAGCGACCTTGGCATGGCAATCAAAGCGCTTCAGTCCACATGAGTAAAGCACCCCTTTGCACGGTAATTAAAGCGTTTCAGTCCACATGAGTAAAGCGCTCCTTGGCACGGCAATCAAAGCGATTCAGTCCACATGAGTAAAGTGCCTTTGGCACAGCAATCAAAGCTCTTCAGTCCACATGAGTAAAACGCCCTTGGCACGACAATCAAAGCATTTCAGTCCACATGAGTAAAGCACCTTTTGCACGGCAATCAAAGAGCTTCAATCCACATGAGTAAAGCGCCCTTGGCACGGCCATCAAAGCGCTACAGTCCACTTGAGTAAAGCGCCCTTGGCACGGCAATCAAAGTGCTTCAGTTCACATGAGTAAAGCACCCTTGGCACAACAATCAAAGCATTTCAGGTCACATGAGTAAAGCAGTCTTGACACAAGGATCGAAACACTTCAGGCCACATGAGTAAAGCGCCCTTAGCATAATGAGCGTAGCGCTTCAGACAAAACAAGAAAAAGCGCTCTCTGGCATATTGAACAAATCGCTTCATGTATGACGATCAAAGTGCTTCATGAACAACAAGCAAGGCACTTCTGCCCAACGAACAATGCGCTTCAAGTTCAATGAGTAAAACCTTCAGGCCTAAGTAGTAAATGTGAAAACGTTTCGCAGATAAGCAAATTATAGTTTCATTGTTTTTTGGAAAGCATAATATGTGAGATACATATTTAAGTCTTTGAGAATTTCTAGGCTGAGATCAAAAGTTTATGTTTATGAATGTATAGTTGTTCCATGATTGATATTCAGAGTATGTCCATAGTACAGAAGGCTCTTGACATCTCTAGGCTCAGAGGTTGCAGTTTGTTCTTGTTCCATGAGTCAAAAAAGGGGCTATGCCCAATTCACAAAGGGTATCAATTTGAGATCACGGAGACGCCTTTATTCAAGAGTCTATTGGTGAGTTATACTGGCATGAATGAGTATATGCATATTTGTTCTAACCTTGTCTTTTCAGATCTCTCTCCCTGCAGTTCCCTACCCTAATTCCCTTCCCCCTGCCTGGCTTCATCATAACTCTGTGCTATAATAGCTTTCTGAGTTGGTGATTCCAGGAGGTGGGCCTTTATTTCAGCAGCGTGCAAAGGGCACTGTGACAGAATAGTGGGACCACAAGTTTATACTTTCCTCTTGGCCTGTATGTGAGCTGCGCAAAATGGCCACCTTATACACCCTTATACAAGCAGTCACTCAAATGCAAAGGGATTTGACAGACTCCAAAAATGTTACACCTGATTTAGTTAATAAAGCAACCCAGTTACAGAGTAAGGTGGATAGTTCTTAATCTGAGTCTAGTCCTCCGCTTTCCACACCTACTAACATAGCTGTGAACGTGCTGACACAGATTCCTCTAGCTGTACCAGAAAGGTTTTCAGGGGACCCCAATAAGGTTCAAATTTTTCTCACACAAGTGGAACTACATTTTACGTGTCGTCCCAGTGCCTTTTCGGACGCACAATCTAGAATTGCATTCCTTATATCATATCTGAATGGTGATGCAGATACTTGGGCAGTGCCATTAGTCCGATTAGACAGTCCATCTTTGTATAATTGGTGTTGTTTTGTAGAAGAATTTGTAAAGGTATTTGACAGACGCGCAATAACTATGTCTGCAGACAAAGAGTTACTAGAATTATGCCAAGGAAACAAAGACTTGATAACTTATTTGTGACACTTCAACCGATTAGTAGTGGAATCTGCTTGGCCACAGGAAGAAAGGTCAGCAGTATTTTATCAAGGGCTAAAAGACTAACTGAAAGACGTATTGGCCCAAGTTGAACTGCAAACGGAAACTTGTACTGATTTAATTAATCTAACCATGAGGATAGATCATAGACTCTCAGAGAGAAAAAGAGTAAGGAAAAAATGGGAAAAAAAACAACTGGGGAATAGAAAGGTCCAGACACCTTCAGTTGTCCTCAGATCCTATTATAGAACCGATGGATATCGGAACTGTTCGCTCATCATTGACCAAAGAGGAGAAATACATGCAACAAAGAAATGGACAGTGTTTGCATTGTGGAAAAAAGGGTAATTTCGTATAAGAATGTCAAAATAAACCCAAAGTTAAAATTGATCCAACATTTGTGGCAACGAAAAAGATAGCGATTGTTTTGGAAAATTCACAGGAAAACTAAAGTGCCGAAGAAAAAACGAAGGGCACCTCTTTGGCAAATTGACAATCCCTTCAGTATGCTCTTGCACAAATTGTTATGTCAAACATTTTTTTATTTTAGTACAACTGACTGTACAGGGAAAAAGACATAGGGGGTCATTACAACCCTGGCGGTCAGTGTTAAACCGGTGGTAAGACCGCCAACAGGCTGGCGGTCTTACTTTGTGGAATTATGACCATGGCGGTTACCACCATGGTCATCCGCCAGTTCTCCGTTCCGCCTGCCAGGGTGGAGATGACCGCTGGGCTGGAGACCTGGGTCTCCAGCCCAGGGGCCGTCACTAGACCGCCGGCGGTATTTGGACCCAGCTTACCGCCGTGGATTTCCAGCGGTTTGAACCGCCATGAAATCCATGGCGGTAAGCACTATCAGTGCCAGGGAATTTCTTCCCTGGCACGGATAGGGGTCTCCCCCACCCCCCACCCCTACCCCGACTCCCTCCCCTACACCCCCCACCACCCCTGCAACCCCCCAAAGGTGGCAGGGCCCCCCTCCCCACCCCGACCCCGACCCCCAACATCACATCACCCATACCCACACGACACGCATGCAGGCACCACCTACACATTTACACGTGCACACGCAGACATACATGCCTCCATCCACGCACACAGTCATACACGCACACCCACATTCAAACATACACGCACACATCCATACAGACATACCCACAGACATACACGCACTCATTCCCATACACACAACACCCCCGCAAGCATACACGCACTCACACACCCCCTCTACATACACACACGCAAACCCCCATGCACCCACACAACACCCAAACCCCCCCACCCCTCCCCTCACAGACGATAGACTTACTTGGTCCGACGATCCTCTGGGAGGGGACGGGAGACATGGGGGCAACACCGCCGAACCACACCGCCAACAGAACACTGCCACGGCGAATCACAGGATGTGATTCGCTGGGCGGTGTTCTGTTGGCGTGGCGGTGGAGGTGGAGCAACCACCACTTCCCCGCCTCCTGCCAGTATGGCTGTTGGCAGCTCTCCGTCAGTAAAAAGACGGAGAGCTGCCAACGGTCATAATAGGCCGAGCGGAAAACCACCACCACTGGCGTTCTTCCGTGCGGCGGTCCCTCGGCGGTCTTCAAAAAAGACCGCTGAGGTTGTAATGACCCCCATAATGTACATTTTCTAATTGATTCAGGGGTAAGAGGAAATTTTGTGGACCAACAAACTGCACTAGACTTGCATATACCCAGTGTCAAGAAAAAGGTTCCTGAAGTTGTTTATGCAGTTGATGGTAGTGAATTGGCAGGAGGCCCAGTTACGAAACAAACCTCACGAATACAACTGATTTGCAAAGATGATGAGAATCAGAACCACTGTGAGAAAATTTGCTTTGATATAACCCAAGCACCCCAATAGGGTTTTATCTTAGGAATGTTGTGGTTAATGTTACACAATCCATGCATAGACTGGCGCAGCCAGCTTTTGCATTTTTCTTCTTTCTCTTGTGTAAACAAATGTCTTCAACCAAGATGAAACAAAGAAGGACATTTTCAGCACTCTATTGCTACTGCAGTCGAGAATTTTTTTTATCTGCCACCACAGTATTCAGAACATACTGACATTTTCTGTGAAAAGAAAGCAAGCTCCTTACCACCTCATAGGCTGTACAACTGTCAGATCGACCATGTACCTGGCGCCAATATACCAAATTGTACAATCTATGCATTATCAGAGAAAGAAAATCAAGTCCTACGAGAATACTTTGATCAATGTTTAGCCAACAAGCTAATTTAGCCATCACGATCTCCAGCGGCTTCTCCGCTGTTTTTCGTACCCAAAGCTAATGGCGAATTGAGACCTTGTATTGACTTTAGAGCGATAAACAAGATCACCGTTAAAAATAATATCCACTACCTCTCATACCAGTCTTGTTAGACCAGGTAAAATCCGTGTTATTTACACCAAACTTGACTTATGAGGTGCTTATCACCTAGTTCGAATTCGAGAGAGAGATGAGTGGAACACAGCTTTTAAGACTCTTTATGGTCTCTTTGAGTATCTAGTGATGCCATTTGGTCTCTGTAATGCCCCAGCAGCTTTCCAATATTTCCTAAATGATGTTCTGACAGAATACCTAGACATCTTTGTCATCGTTTATATTGACGATATATTGATTTATTCAAACTCTGAAGAAATACATGAAGAACATATAAAAAAGGTATTACAAACTCTACAAAACCATAATTTGTTTTGCAAATTAAGTAAATGTGAATTCCATACCAAAGAAGTTGAATTTTTGGGAGTCATTTTAACACCTGATGGCATGCAAATGAGTGAAAGAAAAATTCAAGCTGTATCTGAATGGCCCACACCAACATCAATACGTGACATCCAATGTTTTTTGGTTTTTGCGAATTTTTATCAACGCTTCATCCATCACTTCTCCCAAAAGGTAGCACCAATTACCAAATTGCTAAGGAAAAAGGCCGTCTTCAACTGGTCTCAAGAGACAGAGGAAGCATTCCAAGACTTAAAAAAGGCCTTTACTTCATCTCCCATTCTAGCTCATCCCAATGTGAAGGAACGATTCATTGTGGAAGCCGATGCATCTGATGTCGCCGTTGGGGCCTTCCTATCCCAACGTCACTGAGAAACTGGATAGTTGCACCCAATAGCATATGTGGCAAGAAAACTGAATGAAGCAGAACAGAATTACACCATAGCAGAAAAATAATTATTAGCAATTCGCAATGCTTTCAAAGAATGGAGACATTATCTATTGGGAGCAAAACACACCATAACTGTATACTCTGACCATATTAACTTACAATTTATGAGCTCTGCCAGACTACTAACTCGCAGACAACTGAGATGGATGCTATTCTTTGCAGAGTTTAATTTCATAGTGACTTTTAGACCAGGAGTAGATAATCGTAAGACCGACGCATTGTCTAGACAAGATTCTTTGATCACACATACTGAACAAAAACCCATGCCTATTATAACGCCTTCAAAGGTGTTGTGTTTAATAGCAGTAGAGAAGTTCTTTGATCTAATTCGTAATCATTTTCACATCACGAAGTGGCAAGAGTGGTTACAACAAGACACCAAAAGGTCCATTCAACAAGGCCTACCTCTACACGAATCTCGAGTATTCCTGCTTACTGGGGAGTTAAGAGAGACAGCTTTTCATTGGTTGCATAGTCATCCTCTGGCAGGTCATCCAGGTCCTCAAAAAACACTAGAACTCATGAAAAGGTATTTTTGGTGGCCTACATTTGTTCATGACTTAAAGCAAATGCTACAATTATGTGAAGTATGTGCAAGATGCAAAAGCGAACATAGCAAGCCTAAAGGACTATTGATACCTCTACCCGTTCCTAATCATCCATGGGAACATATCTCAATGGATTTTATTACTGGTCTTCTTCAAGTAAAGCAATTTACAACTATTTTAGTGGTGGTGGATAGTCTTAACAAATATGCTCATTTCATTGCATGTAAAGGTCTTCCAACCTCCGACACCTTAGCAACTATCATCTTAGGAAATATTGTTTGCCTTCATGGACTTCAAAGAGTCATCCTCTCTGATAGAGGAACACAATTTTCTGCACGTTTGTGGCAGCAATGTTGCAAGGCTTTACAAATTGATTCAACTTTATCCGCTAGTTATCATCCACAAACGGATGGTCAAACAGAGAGACTAAACCAAACTCTAAAACAATACTTACCATGTTATGCAACAAACTCTCCTAAAACCTGGCTGGATCTCTTGTGGCTTGCAGAACTGGCTTATAACAACTCTCACCACTCTTCAATAAACTCAACTCCTTTCTATGGTTTATATGGGCGTCATCTGCACATTTTGCCAGTTACGCTAACTCCTTCTACTCAAACCACTCTAGTAGTCATGGACATGTTAACACACATGAAAAAGGTACATTCACAATCGCAAACAAATCTGCACCAAGCAAAGACAAAATATAAAATGCAATATGACAAGAAACACCATCCTGGTCCTCAATATACAGACAAAGATTGAGTTTGGTTATCCACGAAAAACTTTGTATTAATAAATAAAAACATGTTTCATCCAAAATTCATAGGGCCCTATGAAGTTCTGTGACAAGTTAACCCTGTAACCTATAAACTAAAATTGCCACCGTCCTTGAAAATTAATCTGGTGTTTCACACTTCACTTCTCACAAGAGTAAAGCGCCCCTTAGCACAACGAGCAAAGCGCTTCAGGCCACACATGCAAAGCGCCCTTGGCACGGCAATCAAAGCGCTTCAGTCCACATGAGTAAAGCGCCCCATAGCATGGTAATCAAAGCGCTTCAGTCCACATGCGTAGAGCGCCCTTGGCACAGCAATCAAAGCACTTCAGTTCACATGAGTAAAGCGCCCTTGGCACGACAATCAAAGCGTTTCAGGTCACATGAGTAAATCGGTCTTGACACGAGGATCGAAATGCTTCAGGCCACATGAGTAAAGCGACCCTTAGCATAACGAGTGTAGCGCTTCAGACAAAGCAAATACAATTGCTCTCTGGAATATTGAACAAAGTGCTTCATGTATGATGTTCAAAGAGCTTCATGAACAACAAGCAAGGTGCTTCTGCCCAATGAACAAAGCGCTTCAAGTTCAATGAGTAAAACTTTCAGGCCTAGGTAGTAAATGTGAAAATGTTTCGGAGATAAGCAAATTATAGTTTAATTGTTTTTTGGAAAGCATAATATGTGAGATAGATATCTAAGTCTTTGAGAATTTCTAGGCTGAGATCAAACGTTTATGTTTATGAATGTATAGTTGTTACATGATTGATATTCATAGTATGTCCATAATCCAAGGCTCTTGCCATCTCTAGGTTCAGATGTTGCAGTTTGTTCTTTGTCCATGATTCAAAGAAGGGGCTATGCCCAATTCACAAAGGGTCTCAATTTGATATCACGGAAACGCCTTTATTCAAGAGTCTATTGGTGAGTTATACTGTTATGAATGAGTATATGCATATTTGTTCTAACCTTGTCTTTTCAGATCTTTCTCCCTGTAGTTCCCTACTTCCCTTCCCCCTGCCTGGCTTCATCATATCTGAGTTGGTGACGCCGGGAAGTAGGCCTTTTGTTCAGCAGCGTGCTGATCCCAAGGAAAGGGCACTGTGACAAATGGGTGCTCCACCGGCTTTGGAACCCTACGTTCTGCACTTGCTTGGTGATAGCACACCAAATACCTTTCTTCTGATGGGTGTTCACCTGCATGGATGACACAGACAAAAAGAGAAAGTCATGTCCACATGCACATACCAATACGAGTGGACATTACACATCTGTCACAGCAATATGGCACACACACCCATCCTATCTGCTCTCCTCCACCTCCCCAGTATACCACCTGCATGCATCAACACCTTGCCAAGTTCACATCAATGGTACACCGTCTAACACAACACCTATCATGCATTGCTAGACAGTGGACTCACCTGCTTCTCTGGTGCTCCATAAAGCTGTTCATACAGGGGTAGGACCTCCTCCACTAGGTTTTCAAGCTCTTCAGGGGTGAAGGCTGAGGCCCTTTCACCTGCAGGACATGGAATGGTAGCTTCCAGAGGCTGTACACAGCAGCTCAGGTAATGGAGGTCTTGCTGGCAGCAGTGTCAGGAGTCAAGTGAGCAATACTGCAGAAGATGGCAGCCACGGATGCCACATACATGATCATCACCGCTGGCAGACATCGCCATTGAACCTAGTCGGCCACAGGCAGCAGTGTCTTCCAATGACAATTTACACCGCAGTTGTGACCGCCTACCGCCATGATGGCTTCTGCCGGCGGACTCAGGTCACTTCCACCTGTCCAGTACAGTAGGTCAGGCACCTGCCATTTTGAGCACATTTCATGTATGGTAGTGTTTCCAATCCGTGTCGTATACATAACCCCCTTTTGTGCTGTACATCTGTACGTACTGCCCTCATGTTTGGGTGACATATTGTGCATATGTGCTATATAAGCTGTGATGTGTGAGGACATGTGATGATCGCTCTGTACAGCTACTCAGAGGGTACTATTTGTCAGAAATAAACAAATAAGTCCAACAATAGGTGAGATTGATGTACAAGTGCTAGGTCTTACACACATTGACAGTTACAGTAGTTACAAAAGTTATATATCATGGTTATGTTAAGGAATGTGCAACAAGGGGGGTCAAACAGGATACATAGCAATGTGTGGTATTGTTATTTCAGGTGTTGTAGCCATCCTCAACAGCTGCTAGGTGTGATGAATGTAAATAGCTGGAATAGATGTGTACATTCTACATTTATCATACTATGGGACATATTTAAGAGTCCCTTGCTCCATTCTAACGCCACATTAGCTTCATTTTTTCATGTTAATGTGGTGTTAGATGGCCAAAAATGCTGCACTATATTTACAAAGTGGTACAAAGCATGCATTGCACCACTTTGTATCCCTTTGTGCTGCTTATTCCTGCATCATGCAAAATGTATACAAAGGGGACGTCCCCCATTAGGGGGGCAGAAAAAATGGCACAGGGAAATCTAGAAGATTTCCTTCTGTCATTTTTTCTGCACTTTTAAGGCCTGCTAAGAGCAGACTAATACAACCACCAGTGTACCATCCACTGGTAGATGTGCACACCATGGAGATAATCATGGATCTATGTGATCAGCTGGAGCCAAATCTGAAGCCTGTCATTCACAATCCCCATAGCATACTTCCCATTATTCAAGTCTTTTCAGTGCTACACTTCCATGCCACAGATTCCTTATAGAATAAGTTGCTCTTACAGCAGGGGTGTCTCAGCCCATGTTCAGTCTGGTTTTGAAGGATGTACTGTGTGCATTGTTGAAACACCTGGACAGAGTGGATTTGGCCTATTTGAGGGCAGACTTTTATGAGCCTGGACACATACCACATGTAGTAGAAGCCATTGATGGCACCTGTGTAGCCTTGGTCCCTCCAAGTGCAAATGAACAGGTGTATAGGAAGAGGAAAAACTACCACTCAATCAATGTTCAGGTGTTGTGTTTGGCAGCAAAGTACATCTCACAAGTTACAGCCAAGTATCCTGGATCTGTGCATTATTCCTTCATCATGAGAAACAACAATGCCCCACTGCTAATAACATGACTCCACACAGAGAGGACCTTGCTGGTTGGTAAGTTACCATGTAAAGGTGTGTATGTGATTTATGTCTCCTGCTATCACATTATTGCATGTCACACGTACATACTGGTGTTGTTTTCACAATGTGTTCACAGGTAACTCTGGCTATCCAAACTGTCCGTGGCTGTTGACACCTGTGAGGTACCCAACCACACCAGGGGAAGTCCACTACAATGAGACTCACAGGAGGACAATGTGTGTAGTTGAGAGGACATTTGGGCTCCTGAAGACAAGATTTAGGTGCCTGGACTTATCTGGAGAAGCCCTCCTCTACTCACCCATCAAGGTATGTCAGATAATATTTGCCTGTTTCACATTCCACAATCTAGCCCTGAGAAATCAGTTACCATTGATAGCAGATGAGGCAGAGGCAGCTGAATCTGTGGCTGGTAATGTTGATATGCCAAGTGATAAAGCGCCAGAGGAAGATGAAGCAGGTGACTGTAGGGTCAATCTCATCAATGGGAACTTCAACTGACACACAGGCATGTGAAGTAGGCCTATCGTTCAGATGTAAGTGTATAAACAGATGTAGATTGGTGACATTACACCTCCTTACTTGCTTCTACTGTGGGGGTATAATGACTTCCAATTCTTATGAGTGAGTTGTGAATGCAGACTGAAAGTTTGTATTGTGTACAGCACAGATTATTTTGCATTCACATGTACTGTTGTAGCAGATGCAAACTTTCACTTCTGGTACTGAATTCTCAGATCTGAGCTATGTTATGTGCAATGTCCTATCCTATTTCCCTTTCACTCACAGATTTCATTGGATCCTGTTTGACTCTTCAACCTTGGCTTGAGGAATACTTTGTCAGGAAAAGCTGGGAATTGCTAACAGACATGAGAGGTGTACATGACAGATACCTGGTGATATAAGTTTAGTTTAAGTGGTGTGTAAGGATGATGTTTTCACCGTCATAAAATGGGGGTGGTAAATTGTTTCTCCATTTCTTTCACCTGTACGGTAGAGGAGGATGTCAATGGTGTATTATGTGTCTGGAGGAGTGATTGACACATGTGATTAGGTTAGAACATAGCCTCACATTTCACAATAGGTGGAGTGAATAGTGATCGCCATTGTACCTGGTTGTCTTTTTTTCTGAATTTGCAGTTCAAGGTGCATGTAACTGTAGACTGACATAGGGGAGTGAGAAACTTGCAGATACGGGACCAATGTTACTGTATGGTTTAAGTACTGTGTTCCTCTGTTATCACCTGTGTATGTCAGATGGGATATGTGAATTAGAAACTATGGTTTGTGTTACACCTGACAGTCTTAGGGTGGTCACCCCTAACTTTTTTCCTGCCTCCCTCCACTTTTTAGATACTGTTTTTGCTGGTTTTAAGACTCTGCATACTTTACCACTGCTATCCACTGCTAAAGAGCAAATTCTCTCTCCCTTTAAACATGGTAACATTGGATCATACCCATTTGGATTATTTAATTTACTGGTGGTATAAAACTCCTAAATTCATTTTTACACGGCTGTGAGGGCTTCTCCCTTCATAGGCTAACATTGGGGCTGCCCTTATATATTGTTTGAGCGGTAGTTGCTGATCTGAAAGGAGTAGGAAGGTCATATTTAGTATGGCCAGAATGATGATACATAATCCTGCTGATTGGTGAAGTTGGATTTAATATTACTATTTTAGAAATGCCTCTTTTAGAAAGTGAGCATTTCTCTGCACGTAAATCCTTCTGTGCCTTACAATCAACGTCTGACTGGGCTTAGTTGACAGATCCCTTGTGCAATCACTCAGACACACCCCAAACACAGGATACTCTACCTCACTTGCATACATCTGCATTTTGAATAGGTCTTCCTGGGATGGGAGGGTGGAGAGCCTGACACTTGCATGTCAAAGGACAGTAGTCTGCCTTCACACAAAGGACTGCCATACCCACTTCTGGGACCCTGGCAGACAGAAATGAATTGAAAGGGGGCCTGGTGCACTTCTAAGCCACTCTTTGAAGTCTCCCCCACTTCAAAGGCACATTTGTTTATTTAAACAGGGCCTCTGCCCCTACAAACTCAGACACTTCCTGGAGAAGAAACTTGAACCAGAACCTGCATCCTGCCAAGAAGAACTGCCTGGCTGCCCAAAGGACTCACCTGTCTGCTTTCTGTGAAGGACTTCCGCCTTGCTCTTGCCCTGCTGCCTTGCTGCTCTATGGCTGAAGTGAAGAAGTGCTCTCCAAGGGCTTGGATAGAGCTTGCCTCCTATTCCCTGAAGTCTCAGGACCAAAAAGACATCATCTTACAAGAAGGACTCCTTGTGAGGCGTAATCCGATGCACAGCCTGCAAAAAACGATGCACAGCCTGCACCGCGGTGAACATTCACCGCTCGCCGAACCAGAACAACTCAGCCCAACTTTGCATTGAGAAGATGGATGCAGCGCATGCGTGGCGACCGGAAATTCGACGCATGGCCCACCGGATCAACATGCAGCCGAGTGGGAACGACGCAGCCTGACTTCCAGAGAGGAATTGACGCAGCGCCTGCTGTGTGGTAGAAAATTCGACACAACGTCCACCGAATCGACGCAGCTCCTGTGACTTTGTCCTGCCAGCGCAGGAATTCCACACATCGTCCCCGGGGAGTCCGAAAACCCCACAACCCGAAGAGGCTCTACGACCGAGCGCCAGAAATCGATGTACAGCTGTCCCTGCGGGAAAACAAAATGACGCATTGCCATGTGCGACCCGAGAAATCAACGCACACCCCTTTGTTCCACGCATTTCCTCCTCTGCGGTTCTTTGTAGAGATTTTGCACACAAACCAGGTAATTTCTGCTTGAAAGAGACTTTGGCCGTGCAGAAGACTGCCAACAAACCGCCGCGGCCACGGAATCCCGCCACGGCCATTATGACCCACTGCTCGGAATCCGCCAAAATTCAGACACCCACACAAGTCCGCCACACCAAAGGTCAGTGATAAACTGGCGAAAACAAATCCTCCACTATCACGCCAACAGAAATACGCCCACACTATCACGACACATGAATCCACGCAGCGGTCTTTCAACCGCGGTATTCCATTGGTGGTACACACCGCCGCACTCAAAATACACACACATTTACAAAACACAGCCACATTGGACAATTCGAAATACACACACCTGATACACATACACACACCACTCCCACACACTCAATACATTATAAACAAAACACACCCACATCACCCACAAACCCCTACGACCAAAAATCACGAACGAAAGCCAGAGAGAGACACCACAAACAACTAACAAGCATCCACAGGCACACAATACCATCACCCACAGAACTTCCATGCACCTCACACAACATACCACCAAATATCACCCCACCTATCACCACACACACCACCCCACACATCACCCACACCACCCCATGACACAGCAAAGACACCCCAAGTTCTCGGAGGAGGAGCTCAGGGTCATGGTGGAGGAAATCGTCCGGGTACAGCCACAGCTATTCGGAACACAGGTGCAGCACACCTGCATTGCAAGGAAGATGGAGCTATGGCGAAGAATCTTGGACAGGGTAAACGCAGTGGGACAGCACCCAAGAAATCGGGATGACATCAGGAAGAGGTGGAATGACCTATGGGGGAAGGTGCGTTCCGTGGTCTCAAAACACCAAATCGCGGTTCAGCGGACTGGCGCCGGACTCCCACCTCCTCCCCAACAACTAACAACATGGGAGGAGCAGGTCTTGGCGATTCTGCATCCTGAGGGCTTTGCAGGAGTAGATGGAGGAATGGACTCTGGTAAGTAAAATCTTAACTATTACATCCCCACCCTACCTGCATGCCATCACGTACCCCCACCCTCACCCTCACCCCCATCACTCCTACTCCTCACAAATGTTCCACTATCACAACCCACACATCCCAACACCAAGCCCTGCATGCAACAACAAAGCATGGACACCCATCACCAAAGCCTGGCCACTGCACATACCCACACACCCCCCTAAACCATCATCACACAAGGTCCTACACAGGAATGCAATCACTGGGGTACACGGAGAGCCACCCATTGCACACATAGGCACACACAGATGTAATAAACATCCTTTTATACCCCTGCAGGACCCCTACCCAACGTCACCGGACACGAGGGTCCACACATGTCCATACCACCAACAGAAGAGGCCCACAGTGATGACAGCAGCTCTGTCTAACTCGATCTAGATGACCACTCCGGCCCATCGGGGACCTCAGGACAGTTGGTTCCCCTCACACAGTCACAGGCCACCACAGAGCTTTCCCCTCTGGAAACACCAGCACAGCACCCACCAAGCGGGCCCATACCTCTGCCCCCAGGACAAGTCAAGCAGCAGTGTGTCCACCACTACAGGGAACCCAGGCTAACCCACCACCCCAACAACAGCAGGGACCTGGGGGCAGTGGTAGTGGGCACACGGTCCAGGGGACGGAGGCCCAGGAACACAGGGGAACTGGGAGGGCTGCTGTGCGACAGGGGGAGGACAGGCCCAGGGAACACACTCTCCACGAGGCCCTCTCCTCCATCATGGGAGCCTACCACCACTCCCAGGAGACAATGACAACGGTACTGCCCAAGTTTCAGGAGACCCAGCGCCTGCAGGAGGAACAGTATTTGGGCTTTAGGGAGGAACTCAGAACCATCAATTCCAACCTGGGCACCATCGTAGGGGTGCTGAATGAAGTACTCAACACCATGAGGGACACTGTGGCACTACAAGGGGCCCCTGACACTAGCATGGACGATGAACTGCCCACCACCTCCGCCGGCGCTAGTGGACAGGAGGCACCGCCACAGGACCACCACACCAGCACCCCACCCCCTGCAGAGGGAGAACCACCTCGCAACCGGTCCCTGAGATCCAGGACAAAGACAGAGAACGATGCCAAGACCCCCGCCAAGAAATGAGACCCCCCTGAATGTCATCCCCATGTCCCACTTTGTCACCCTGTCCATCCTTAAACTACCCCAGCTCCACTTCTTATGCCCATTTGGGCAATGAAACCTGTGAGACTAATAGACTGGACTCTGCCATGGACAGTCCTCCACCATCAACCCTCATCATTTTGCAACCCCCTCCAATATTGAGCACTTAAATAAACACCCTTGAAGCACAAAACAATCTGGAGTCAGTCTGTGATTTTGGAATAGTGTATTAGCAATTACTGTGGCAAAATGCTCTTGCAATTGTAATGTCAACATACCTATGTCAAACAGCTCTAGTCCATGACGAATCAAAGCAGATGTCACACAATGGAACCCACATCTGTGAAATCGTATGGGAAAGTGACAACTCAGTGACCATACACTGGGTGAAAACGACAGACAGTAGAGAGGTAGTAGTGTTAAAGTACATGTAGTAGGCAGGTTTGTATTCCTACCTGTGTCTCATTGGAAATAATGCAGCATCACCAAGTTCCTGTTGTCCATGTCCTCTTCTTCTGCTTCCTCGTCTTCACTGTCCACAGACTCCACAGCTGCAACAACACCGCCATCTGGACCATCCTCCTGCAGAAAAGGCACCTGCTAAATTGTGAAGCATACAGCAGGCCAAGATGATCTGGCACACCTTCTTTGGTGAGTAGAATAGGGATCCACCTGTCATATGGAGGCACCTGAACCTGCCCTTCAGGAGGCCGAAGGTCCGCTCTATTATCCGCCGTGTTCGCCCGTGTGCCTCATTGTAGCGTTCCTCTGCCCTTGTCCTGGGATTCCTCACTGGGGTCAGTAGCCATGACAGGTTGGGGTAACCAGAGTCACCTGCAAATGGCGAGGGACAACTGTTAGACACACCCTAACCTGGAGTGATATCCCCAGACCCAGACAAACATTCCCACTGACTTGCTTCCAGGTGCTCACCTAATAGCCACACACAGTGCCTCTGGAGTTGACCCATCACATAAGGGATGCTGCTATTCCACAGGATGTAGTCGTCATGCACTGAGCCAGGGAACTTGGCATTCACATGGGAGATGTACTGGTCTGCCAAACACACCATCTGCACATTCATGGAATGATAACTCTTCCGGTTTCTGTACACCTGTTCATTCCTGCGGGGGGGGACCAAAGCCACATGTGTCCCATCAATGGCACCTATGATGTTAGGGATATGTCCCAGGGCATAGAAGTCTCCTTTCACTGTAGGCAAATCCTCCACCTGAGGGAAAACGATGTAGCTCCGCATGTGTTTCAGCAGGGCAGACAACACTCTGTAAAACACGTTGGAAAACATAGGCTGGGACATCCCTGATGCTAAGGCCACTGTTGTTTGAAATGACCCACTTGCAAGGAAATGGAGTACTGACACCACCTGCACTTGAGGGGGGATTCCTGTGGGATGGCGGATAGCTGACATCAGGTCTGGCTCCAACTGGGCACACAGTTCCTGGATTGTGGCACGGTCAAGCCTGTAGGTGATGATCACATGTCTTTCCTCCATTGTGGACAGGTCCACCAGCGGCCTGTCCACCGGAGGATGCCGCCATCTCCTCACATGTCCCAGCAGAAGGTGCCTATGAAGGACAACAGCGAGCACAGAGTCAAACAACTCAGAGGTACGTAAACACAGCTTGCACCGAACACGAATCATAATCCGATATTTGGCCTGTATGTGTGTGGAGGGTAGGCCTACGTATGTGTGACGCAGTTAAAAATAAAGCCATGTGGGCCCCTGAAATGTCGGCTGCCTGACCTGTAAAGTGGGACAATGGGATGTGAGGTAACTGCACTGGTGCTGTACACCGTCGCGGTAGGCGGTCGAAGACCGCGGCGCAATCCTGCATTGGTTAAATTTGGACCCTATGGGTCCCAGGAGCCAATGACGATGTACGTCGGCGGTGACGGTACGCACCGCCGCGGACGTGACCGCTATTTTCTATCTGTTCAATCACTCGATACCTGATCTTCGACAGGAGAGGACCTACACTGCAAGTGCTGCTGTGACCTCGGTCTGGAAGAGACAATGGCTCGTGCGACTGGGGAAAGGGCCCCTGCCTTCACATCAGAGGAGTTGGAGAAACTTTTGGATGGGGTCCCCAGTACACGCTACTCTACGGTCCTCCAGACAAACAGGTAAATAGACTGGGAGCATGCTGTATGGGCTATGCCTGTGTAGAGTGGGGTGGATGAAAGATGGGGGGGATTGAGGCGTGCATGAAATGACGGTGAGTGCATGTGCATCATGGGAAGGGTAGGGATGGTGGCCAATGACTGTGATGGTGCAGTTGGTAATAACTTTTCATTTCCCCCTGTACAATTCATGTAGGTCAGCGCCCACCAGAAAAAAGATATTTGGCGTGCCATCGCCAAGGACTTCCGGACCCTGGGGGTCTACCACAGACAGAGCACCCACTGCCGTCAAAGATGGGAGGACATTCGCCGCTGTAGCAAGAAGACGTCGGAGGCCCAGCTGGGGATGGCCTCTTAACGTGGGAGGGGTGCCCGTCGCACCATGACCCCACTGATGTTCAGGATCCTGACGGTGGCGTATCCGGAGTTGGATGGACGCTTGGGGGCATCACAGCAGCCACAAGGGGGTGAGTACACTCTCATTCTGCTGATTTTGCGCGCAGTGGAGGTGTCTGGGTGGGGAGGTGGGCTGTGGGTTTCCCTAGGCCAGGGCGAGATTAGGAGGCAAGGTCCCCTTGTCCTTGCAGAGCCTGTGGCACCCCACCCCACCCCACCTGTGTACAGTGCCAAGTACACCTAGTCAGGCTCCTGTGAAATCGATGTGCGCAGATGTCGTCCATAGCCTTGTAGGCCATGTCCCAGGGATTGAACAGTGGAGGCCAAGTGCGCAGCGTAGTGCAGGGGGGTTCTGTGTCTGTCGTGTCCGCCAACGGTAGCGGTAATACATGCACTCAACATGTCTTTCTTCTGTCGTTCCCCCCTTTTTGTGTTCTCCCTGTTCTTGTGTGCATTAGCCTCATCAGGCAGAGGAGCAGTGGAAACAGAGCAAGAGGGAGCTGCATCCCACTTGGCCCTGGAGGGCGAGACAACAGAGTCAGAGTACACCAGTGGGCAGGAGGACGAGGGGAGCTCTACGGCGGGGACAGGAGCTGACACCAGTGACACGAACTCATCCTCTGATGGGAGTTCTCTTGTGGTGGTGGAAACATCTGTGCCCCCCATATCTACAGGTACAGCCGCCCCACCCCTACCAGCACCGCCCTCCCAGCAGCCCCTCAGCCTTTGCCCTGTGCCCGCTCACCCAGGTGGGTGGGCATCACCTTCGCCCCAGGCACCTCAGGCGCTGCCCCAGTCACACCTGCTGCCCTCAGTGAGGAGGCCATTGACCTCCTCAGGTCCCTCACTGTTGGGCAGTCTACCATTTTGAATGCCATCCAGGGTGTAGAAAGGCAGTTGCAACAAACCAATGCATTCCTGGAGGGCATTCATTCTGGTCAGGCAGCCCTTCAGGGAGCTTTTCAGACTCTGGCCTCAGCAATGATGGCAGCAATTGTCCCTGTCTCTAGCCTCCCCCCTCCAACTTCCTCCACCCAGACCCAATCCCCTGTACCTAAGCCTATCCCAAGCACACCTTCAGACCAGCATGCACACACGTCAACACACCAGGGAAGCTCTGGCAAACATAAGCACCACACATCCCACAGGCACTCACGCAAGCATCACACACATGCAGACACACCAATATCCACTGCCTCCACTGTGTCCACCTCCTCCTCATCTCCCTCCTCCCTCCCAGTCTTGTCTACACTCACACCTGCATGCACTACATCTGCAGCCACTACTTCCTTCACCAGCACACCCACCACCACACCCCGCTCACGTGCAGTCACCACCACCACTACCATTCACACGTCCCCTGTGTCCTCTCCCAGTGTGTCTGTGACGCCACCTCCCAGGATACACAAACGCAGGCACACACCCACCCAACAGCCATCCACCTCACGACAGCCTCCAGCGCATGCACCTTCACCCAAATTCACCAAACCAACACCTCCTGCACCCACAACTTCTTCCTCCATTCCCAAACCCCCTCCAGCTACCCGTCCCAGTGTTTCCCAAAAACGTTTCCTGTCCAACCTTGACCTCTTTCCCACACCTCCCCCACCCCGCCCGCCTCCTTGGGCCCGACTCTCCAGGTCCCAACCTAGCACCTCAGCCACAACATCTCCAGGACCAGTGGTGCCTGTAGTCACGGGAATCTCGAGTGCACCGGCCACCAGGGCAGCCAGTGTGGCACGGAGCCACAGCACAGACAGTCCCCCACCTGTGAAGCATCTAAAGATGGCCAGTGCCCAGCAGGAGAGGGGGAAGACTCCAGCCACCAAAGCCGCTCCCAGAGGTACAGGTGGGAGTGTGGAGTCAGCTGTGACACCTTCCAAGGTGGGGAAGGGATACAAGAAAGTCAGGGAAGAGCAGCACGGCGGAGAAGACCGCCATCATTCCCACTGGCCAGGAGCCAACCGCTATCATCCCCGCTGCCCAGGTGCCCACCGGCATCATCCCCACTGCCCAGGTGCGCACCGCCATCATCCCCGCTGCCCCGGTGCCCACCGCCATCATCCCTGCTGCACAGGAGCCCACCGCCAGCACCTGCCCTGCTGCCCAAGAGGCCACTTCCAGCACCTGCCCTGCTGCCCAAGAGGCCACTGCCAGCACCAGCCCCACTGGGCCAGAGGGGACTGCCAGCACCAGCCCCGATGGGCCTGAGACGACTGCCATTACCAGCCCGGCTGGGCCAGAGAGGACCGCCAGCACCAGCCCCGCTGGGCCAGAGAGGACCGCCAGCACCAGCCCAGCTGGGCCAGACAGGACCGCCAGCACCAGCCCTGCTGGGCCTGAGAGGACCGCGAGCACCAGCCCGCTGGGCCAGAGAGGACAGCCAGCACCAGCCCCGCTGGGCCAGAGAGGACCGCCAGCACCAGCCCCGCTGGGCCAGACAGGACCGCCAGCACCAGCCCCGCTGAGCCAGAGAGGACCGCCAGCACCAGCCCCTCTGGGCCAGACAGGACCGCCAGCACCAGCCCCGCTGGGCCTGAGAGGACTGCCAGCACCAGCCTCGCTTGGCCAGAGAGAACCGCCAGCAACTGAGTCACTGCAAACAACACCGCCGCCACAAGCACCACTGAACAGGGCACCGCCGCCACAAGCACCGCTGAACAGGGCACCGCCGCCACAAGCACCGCTGAACAGGAGACCGCCGCCACAAGAACCGCTGGCCCATGAGCGCCAAGGGAACTGACGCTTCTGAGGCCACCACGAGCAGGATGAAGCACTCTGGGCACCACGCCCCCTCCAGAAGCAGTGGAGAAAGACATCCACTACCTCTGTCCTTGGCAGGATGAAGCACTCTGGGCACAAAGCCCCCTCCAGAACCAGTGGAGAAAGGCATCCACTACCTCAGTCCTTGGCAGGATGAAGCACTCTGGGCACAAAGCCCCCTCCAGAACCAGTGGAGAAAGACATCCACTACCTCAGTCCTTGGCAGGATGAAGCACTCTGGGCACCATGACCCCTCCAGAACCAGTGGAGAAAGGCATCCACTACCTCGGTCCTTAGCAGGATGAAGCACTCTGGGCACAAAGCCCAGTCCAGAACCAGTGGAGAAAGACATCCACTACCTCTGTCCTTGGCAGGGTAAGCACTCTGGGCAAAAAGCCCCCTCCAGAACCAGTGGAGAAAGGCATACACTACCTCAGTGCTTGGCAGGATGAAGCACTCTGGGCACAAAGCCCCCTCCAGAACCAGTGGAGAAAGACATCCACTACCTCTGTCCTTAGCAGGATGAAGCACTCTGGGCACCATGCCCCCTCCAGAACCAGTGGAGAAAGGCATCCACTACCTCAGTCCTTAGCAGGATGAAGCACTCTGGCACAAAGCCCACTCCAGAACCAGTGGAGAAAGACATCCACTGCCTCAATCCTTAGCAGGATTAAGCACTCTGGGCACAAAGCCCCCTCCAGAACCAGTGGAGAAAGGCATCCACTACCTCAGTCCTTGGCAGGATGAAGCACTCTGGGCACAAAGCCCCCTCCAGAACCAGTGGAGAAAGACATCCACTACCTCAGTCCTTGGCAGGATGAAGCACTCTGGGCACCATGACCCCTCCAGAACCAGTGGAGAAAGGCATCCACTACCTCGGTCCTTAGCAGGATGAAGCACTCTGGGCACAAAGCCCAGTCCAGAACCAGTGGAGAAAGGCATCCACTACCTCAGTCCTTAGCAGGATGAAGCACTCTGGCACAAAGCCCACTCCAGAACCAGTGGAGAAAGACATCCACTACCTCAATCCTTAGCAGGATTAAGCACTCTGGGCACAAAGCCCCCTACAGAAGCAGTGGAGAAAGACATCCACTACCTCTGTCCTTGGCAGGATGAAGCACTCTGGGCACAAAGCCCCCTCCAGAACCAGTGGAGAAAGGCATCCACTACCTCAGTCCTTGGCAGGATGAAGCACTCTGGGCACAAAGCCCCCTCCAGAACCAGTGGAGAAAGACATCCACTACCTCTGTCCTTAGCAGGATGAAGCACGCTGGGCACCATGCCCCCTCCAGAACCAGTGGAGAAAGGCATCCACTACCTCAGTCCTTAGCAGGATGAAGCACTCTGGCACAAAGCCCACTCCAGAAGCAGTGGAGAAAGACATCCACTACCTCAATCCTTAGCAGGATTAAGCACTCAGGGCACCATGCCCCCTCCAGAAGCAGTGGAGAAAGACATCCACTACCTCTGTCCTTGGCAGGATGAAGCACTCTGGGCACAAAGCCCCCTCCAGAACAAGTGGAGAAAGGCATCCACTACCTCAGTCCTTGGCAGGATGAAGCACTCTGGGCACAAAGCCCCCTCCAGAACCAGTGGAGAAAGACATCCACTACCTCAGCCCTTGGCAGGATGAAGCACTCTGGGCACCATGACCCCTCCAGAACCAGTGGAGAAAGGCATCCACTACCTCGGTCCTTAGCAGGATGAAGCACTCTGGGCACAAAGCCCAGTCCAGAACCAGTGGAGAAAGACATCCACTACCTCTGTCCTTGGCAGGATGAAGCACTCTGGGCAAAAAGCCCCCTCCAGAACCAGTGGAGAAAGGCATCCACTACCTCAGTCCTTGGCAGGATGAAGCACTCTGGGCACAAAGCCCCCTCCAGAACCAGTGGAGAAAGACATCCACTACCTCTGTCCTTAGCAGGATGAAGCACTCTGGGCACCATGCCCCCTCCAGAACCAGTGGAGAAAGGCATCCACTACCTCAGTCCTTAGCAGGATGAAGCACTCTGGCACAAAGCCCACTCCAGAACCAGTGGAGAAAGACATCCACTACCTCAATCCTTAGCAGGATTAAGCACTCTGGGCACAAAGCCCCCTACAGAACCAGTGGAGACTGTTATCCACTTGAGAGACTGTGGCTTTGCACTCCCCAGGATAAAGCAGTGGGCAAACCACCCACTGAAAAGACTTGTGAGACTGTGGCTTTGCACTCCCCAGGATAAAGCAGTGGCAACCCACCCACTGAAAAGACTTGTGAGACTGTGGCTTTGCACTCCCCAGGATAAAGCAGTGGCAACCCACCCACTGTAGAGACTTGAGAGACTGTGGCTTTGCACTCCCCAGGATGGAACAGTGGACAACCCACCCACTGTAGAGACTTGAGAGACTGTGGCTTTGCACTCCCCAGGATTGAACAGTGGGCAACCCACCCACTGTAGAGACTTGAGAGACTGTGGCTTTGCACTCCCCAGGATGGAACAGTGGGCAACCCACCCACTGTAGAGATTTGAGAGACTGTGGCTTTGCACTCCCCAGGATGGAACAGTGGGCATGTGGCCCTCTCGTGGATTTGGCGTCGTGCACTCAACCGGCTGACGTACCCCCCTTTCCCTCCCCTTGAGGTGCCTGTTTTCTTGCTCTATGATGCCCCTGCAGTGTTCTCTCCGTTATGGTCGGGGATCTTGTGTGGGCCCAGTGTTCCACAGACTTCATTGGAGCACTACCTGGACTACTATGCTGGTGTATATTTTGTTTATATAGAGCATATATATATTTCTGCATACTTGATTTTAATATATTACAATGGTTACACTCATTTTCTTTTGTCTTTGCATTCTTCCGGGGGGGTTGGAGGGTGTAACTATAATGTATCATGCTGTATTAGTGTGTGTGTCGTTGTGGGTGGGGGTGGGGGTGTTGTGTGTTGCATGTGTGTGTCCCTGTTTTTTCCCTCTCCCCTCCCCTCTGTCGTAGGTGCAGTACTCACCGTTGTCTTCGCCGCCGGCGTTCGTGCTCCTGGTAGAGGAGGAAGAAGATAAGGGCTGGCAGGATCTGCAGCTCTGGTTCCATGGCGTCCGTATTCCTCGTGGGGTGTGTAGAGGTGAGCGTTTTCCCTTCGAAGTCCTGTTTCTACTGTGTTTTTGTCCGCAATGAATCCACCCCAAAAAAGGTGGCGGATTGTTAGGTTGTGATACTGTGGGCGGTACTTTGTCCTCCGCCTGTCTGTTGGCGATGACCGCTGCGCTGTTTGTTTGTACCGCTGTGGCGGTCTGAGTGTTAAAGTGGCTGTCTTTGTTGGCTGTTTCTGCCACAGTCGTAATTCCAAATTTCTTACCGCCGGCCTGTTGGCGGCCTTACCACCGCTTTAACACCATCCGCCAGGGTTGTAATGACCACCTTTGTTTGCTTTTAAAAGACTTAAGACAGTTTATATCACTTTTACAGTGATAGCTCAACATATACTTATTGCATTTTAATAGTTTTGACCTACATTTATCCAGATCAATATTTTTCTAAACACTGTGTGGTGTTTTTTTGTGGGGTTATTGTATGAGTATTGCACAAATATTTACACATTGCCTTCTAAGTTAGGCCTGAGTGCTCAGTGCCAAGCTACCAGAGGGTGGGCACAGGATAATTTCGATTGTGTGTGACTTACCCTGACTAGAGTGAGGGTCCTTGCTTGGACAGGGGGTAACCTGACTGTAAACCAAAGACTCCATTTCTAACAGTTTGGATGTCTACCTCTTTAACATCTGTCCTGTACCATTTCTGTTGTAAAGAGTGTCCTGTTGAAGGTGTCTCCATTTGATATCCATTACAATGCCTGTTCGTTACAGGGGGGATTACCACACCAAAATTAGCATGCATAACTAGATAGATTATATAGATAGATTATAAAGGATACATACACAGTACCTGTGTTTAAGTGTGTTTTATTGTGCATATAGAGAGGAATCAGTAACCATAATACTAATATATGTGTACATAACAGTGATGGGTGAAATCATGGTGGATGATTTCATTAGAGTAGCTGCTACACCACTTGGTAACATGAGTCCATTGCCCTTGTACCATGGGGAAATGGAGCTAGGTTTCAGAACAGTCAACAAGGTATATGTGTGGTACACAAGGAGGAATAATCAGGAGAGGTTCACTTTTTGGCAGTAGGTTTAGTCTTCGCATGTGCTCCTCCTGGATGTCTGGGTGGACTTCCACATTTGTGGGAGGGTTCTTCAGCTACAGAGGGAGGGGTGTCTGAGGCATGAGGTTCCCCTGGCAGGGCCTCTAATCCACTAGCAGCCACAGATGTTGAATGGCCAGAAGTTGTGTAGAGAAACTACTCAGGGTGGTATTGATGTACCTCAGCACCCCTGCAATGGTAGCCATGTGGGCATTCTGTGCCTGCCACTGCTGCATTGCTTCTTGGTGGTGGTCCCTCTGCAGCCTTTGATTTCCCCCCAACACTGTGGTGATTTGGCCCATCCTGTCTTGGGAACTTTGGTATGCTCCCAGGGCTTGCCACATGGTTTCCTGGTCAGTAGTGTCCCTTTGAGACCCCATCCTCTGGCCCACAGCATCTCTCTCACGCACCCTACCCCCAAGTGCCAGTGCCCTTGGCACAGTGTGCCCACTCCCAGTGGCTGCAAATCCATCATTGTCAGGAACCTGTACTGTGGGGCACACAATAGATGATACAGACCTTGAGAAACAGGTTTTGGAGTGAATGGTTGCCTGTGATGTTGATGCAACAGGGTTGGGAGGAGTTGCTGTGGGCTGGGTGAGGCTGGCAGTCGTTGACTGACCAGGTGTTCCAGAAGGGCCAGGTTGCCCATCAGTGTCCAGAGATCCAAAGCTGTTGTACTTACTGGGGCCTTCACAAAGAGGGAGACTTACAGTCAAGTATTCTCTCCATGGTGGCAATGGAAAGGTTACCTGTGGAGGGAGTGAGACATGGAGTTCAGTATAAATTGTGTTTAGTTGCATTTGTGTGAGATGCAGACAGTGGCTTAACATGCTTTCCTGCAATGACATTGACAGCTGCTGCAAAGCATACCTTCTTTGTACATACAACTCTGTGCCTTTATTTACATACTCCATGTTTGGAGTTGTTATACTAGGATGGTACAGATTGCACTGCAGATGGGATCTGTTAGTATCTGATTCTTGACATGAACGTTCATCTCTGTTACCTAGAGAATAGTTAGGCTAACTAGATGGAACACATCTAGGCTTCCAAATGCACAATGGTGTCATTGTGGATACACCGTATATTGGTATGCAAGGCAAATTGTCCTGTATCTAGATGTTGTGCATATGCATCGAATCAGCCATCTTACTTTTCAATCTAGGTCAGTCTATTTTTTGTTTAGGATATTTCATCTGTGGCCAGTAGGAATGGTGACTCAGCTGTAGCTGTGTTTTTCTGTGGTTGCTATTTGTATTGCTGTCAGTGTCATGTACTGGTCCTCACTAGTACAATCTAGATGTTGTAGCTAGTAATTGAGTTGTACATGCATTACATGTAATGTGTTGTGCACATTCCAGGCTCTCACAATGATGGGTTAGTGCATTCTGGGAGTCAAAGTGATATGATTAGCCTGTAGTTAACATGCCATTTCTAAGGGCTGTGAGTGCAGTTGCGCTCAGTGGAGAGGTGGCATGCCAGAAAGGGGTATTAGGTGATTTGGTGAGAGGTGTAGTGGCTAATTTAGTTCATTAGGGTGGGTTTCAGTGGTGAGGAAGCATGCAGGACATGACAATTGTGTGACATAAACATTGTGGGTACCTATCACACTCCAGTCCCTCCGGTATGCCTGTGACACACTCTGGATGCTGTATGTCCAAGACCTTCTCCTCGCATGATGTAAAGGCATGGGGAGAAGGTGGGGGCCCACCGCCAGTCTTCTGTATGGCTAGCTGATGCCTGGATGACATAGAATGCACTTTCCTCCATAGCTCGTTCCACCTCTTCCTGATATCACCCCTTGTGTGAGGATGACTGCCTACAGACCCAGTTGACTATCCTTTGCACAACTCTATTTTCCTGGCAATAGATGTTTGTTGGACCTGTGCTCCGAATAGGTGTGGCTCTATCCTTACACTTTCATCCACCATAACCCTCAAGTTGTCATCAGTGAAACGTGGGTGTTTTTGTGGGGACATAGTTGTGATTGTGTAGACGGTGTGTGGGGTTTTGTGAGTGTAAGGGTGCAGTATTGGATCATTGGTGAGGTGTGGGTGCTGCGATGTGAGTTGGAGACAGTCGTAGCAGATTGTGTGTACTAGTGATGTGTGTATGTCGTTCAGGATGCAAAGGATTGTGGGTTGTGTAGGGTGTGTTATATAGTGGTGTGAGTAGGTGTGTCTGGTGTCAAACTATCCAATGTAGTGAAGTGATCTGGCAGAAGTGAGTGGTGACTGCTGCATTTCAGACCACCAATGGTTTTCTGCCATGGAAGAACCGCTGTGGTGATTTACGGATCGTAATTTGGTGGGTGGAATTGTGTGGGACTGGTGGTGCTGGTGGTTGAACTGCCTCTTTTCCGTCCTCCTGTGTCCTGCTGGTTTTGGAATTTTGGCTTTTTTTTTGGCAGACTTTAAATTGCAACTCTTAATATGGTAGCCATATTACTGCCAACATGGTGGTCTTTTGGTGGCCAGCACTTGGGCGGTCTTGCCAATAGACTGCCAAAGTTGTAATAAGGCCCACAGTGTGGCACAGTACTCCCGGATCATCAATATGTCCTTATGAGTGTTTACTCCCTACTGTCAATCTTTTTTATCTTTCTTTGCACACTGGACACTTATCTACTCACGCATCTACCTGACTATCCAAACCAGGCAACCAAAATTCTGTCTTCAGCCTTCTCTTTGTTAAACTATATTCCAAGTGTCCTTCATGCGCTGACATGATAAGTTTCATTCAATCTTAAACCCTGAGGAGGTATGAACTGATCCCCTCGCATAAATATATTTTTACCTTTCACTGTGGGCTCATGAAAGATTTTAAGATAGGAGTGTGCTGCTATGGAAACCATACTCTCTCTAGCTGCTCCCTTACATATCATCTCCCAGACATCTTTCAATAATGTGTCATCTTTGACTTCCTCTTCCTATTTTTGCATGGTGAAAGCTCCTGAACCACTCTGCAATGCATCTTGTACTGATGCTACCCCTCCTTCGATATCATTCCCCCTTATAGCTAAGCTATCTACACTCTCCCAAAATACCAACATTCTGGATAAGCAATCAACCTGTACATTACACCATCCTTGTATAAATTCCACTGTGTACATTTACTTCAGTAACCATGCTGATAGTCTGGTTAGCCTAACCAAACCTTTCCTTGCACCTCCTGGAGGTAATTTTCTCATCAAAGGCTTGTGATGAGTTCTTGGTATGTATTCTGAGCCCCGTAAGTACACTCAAAAATATTCAGCTCCCCAGGCAGCTGTTACGGCCTCCTGTTCAATAACTGAGGAATTTAGTTCTATTTCTTCAATGTACATGATGCAAATGCAACAGCTTTCTCATTTTTCCCATGAATTTGTAATAACACAGCTTCTATTCCAACTGCACTTGCATTAACAGTGAGAATATATTTGAGTTTAGTGTCAAAAGCTGTCAAGACATTAGCTTCACATATCTCCTCTTTTATTTTCTCAAAACACATCTGTTATTCTTTATCCCACACAAACGTGTTCCCTTTACGTAATAGCATTCTCAACTGTTCTATCTTATCAGCAAATCTCTCAACAACCTTAAAGCAATATTCTATTAGCCCAAGGAATGAACTCAATTAATCCTTATCTTTTGGACAAAAAGCTCATTTTATAGCATCAATCAAGCATTTTATTGGTTTGATACCTCCACCGGCTATCGTATAACCCATGTAGTCAATTTGCTGTGTAAGAAACATTAATTTTTCTTTACTCAAAGTTAAACCAGCATCCTTTACCTCTTCAAAACGTTTTTGAGTACAACATCATATTGTTCCACTGTGATTTCAAAAATGAGAATGTCACCTTGGAAAAAAGTCATTATAAGCACTGTGAGATTCTTTGAGTCTTTGTGCCTGGTGTTAGGCACTTTTCAATTCCAATTTCAAAAGCAATCTGCCACCTTTTATAGAGGTAAGTAATTAATTGCTGTTTGGAAGTAGGAAAATATCAGCAACACCATTGTGGTTTAGAGAAGTAAGATCAACAACATCTTAAACGGCCATCACACTTTTGTGTGATGACCATAGCTGAAATCCAAGAGCCCACCGGTGAGCCCACTCTGCATGTCTGTCTTGTTACGCCTGGGGGAGGGTCCCCAGGAGGGGTAGCAGGGTGTCATCCAAGGGTCTGACTCCTGAAGAGTTACAGAATAGACAAACAGAGGGGACTTACCGGTTGAAGGGAGAGGAGTTGAGGATGCAACTGGACAGGAAGTTAGAAAAGATGAGGAGGGACTTAGAGATAAAAAAAAAGATGATTTTGGCTTCTGAGCTGAAACTGAAAGAGCTGGAAGTCATGAGGGCTGAGTCCAGCTAGAATGGTGGCAGAACAATCTTGTATCCAGTACTGCTGAGGAAGTGCACATGCCCTGGGATGTGGTGCCCTGCTTGAAGGAGGGAGTTAACACACACCAGGAGGTTCAGGGGTATGATGTAACTCCAGTGATGCACAGGGTCCTTGAGGTAGATTGGGGAACTGGCATGGGGAGTCATATTCCTACTGGTGGGAGGGACACTCTACTGACTCTAGGTGAGAGTGACAGGGAGAGGAGTTCCCACCGGGTAGAAGTCCTGGTAATAGAGTGTGAAGACATCCCAGAAGAGTGTGGGTTAAGTGTCAGGGACAGTCAGGTACTGTCTCACCAGTCTCAGGAGGGAGATGTGGGGTGCTTTTTCAAGTCACTGGATGGTTGGGTGAAGGGTAGTTTGGTTAATTCATGCGAGGGGCTGTGTGATGTAATTGCTGGAGAGCATATGTCTAGTCCTTATTTTCCAGAGCTGCGCCAACACCAGGTGGAGTGTGAGTTCTCTGACTCCAGGGAACTTGCACTGGAGGCAGACCTCTGGTTGAGTACTAGAGGCAATTGGGGGTGCTCCTAAGGGGAGTGGTCTAGGTATTTCCCAACCAGGTGAGGTAGGGAAGGATTGCAATGTCCCAGGTAGGTCCCAGTGTAGTGGGATGGGTGAGGGACCCCATGTGCAGTATCAGAGGAGAGGGAATGGGGTTGGGTTGAGGCCCAAGGTGCCGGAGATCCAGTCCCAGATCCTAGAGGGTTCCATGAGGAAATACAGGAGGGGAGCCTAGCATGAACTGTAGGGCCATCTGCTGAGGGAGACCTCACAGGGTCAGGAGAACTTGGTGGGGCAGCTGTAGCCAGCATCCCACCAGTTCTGGTGTCTGGCAGTACCACTCCTAGTGAGGGGGTGCAGAAGTCCAGAGAGAGGGTTGAGAGGGGGTTGCAGCCCCAGTGGAGAACCTGGAGGGTCAGGGGTCAGCTCTGAGAGCAGAGCCCCCCAGGAATCACCTTGGTGAGACCATTTCTAGATTGGGGGAATCCAGACTCTGCCAGATGGGCAGGGGTCAGGAGACCTGTGCCAGCCAGACTCTTGGGTGGCCCTTGGGGACGGTGTGTCCCTTGTGGGGGGTAGGTGTGCCCCCCAGGAAGTCCTGGTGTGCCAGGCAATGGTTCAACCGCAGGGTGATGACTCTGGGTTGAATGATCAGGTTCAGGGGGTAAACTCTGACCTGATGAGGTGTGCTCCCAAGGACGTCCTGGTGCACAGGGCAGTAGTTCAACCACAGGGTGGTTACTCTGGGTTGGATGACCAGGTTCAGAGGGTAAACTCTGACCTGATGGGGAGTAGGTGTGCTCCCAAGAAAGTCCTGGTGTGCCAGGCAGTGGTTCAACCACAGGGTGGTTACTCTGGCTTGGATGACCAGGTTCAGGGGGTAAACTCTGACCTGGTGGGGGATACATGTGCCCCCCAGATCACCCTGGGTTGCCCGGCAGTGGTCCAGTCAGAGGGTACAGACCCTGGGCTGGAGGTTCAGGTGCAGAGGGGGTAAACCCTGGCCTGAAGGGGGAAGGTTTGCCCAATCACCCCCCGGTGCGATTTCTAGGGGTACTGTCCCTGGGTGGGGGGGGGGGTGCAGAACCCTGGGTTTGAAGGCCAGGTTCAGAGTGTCCCCCCTGACCTGGAAGAAGGGGATACTGCTAAAAGTGCCCCTACCATGTTGTCTTCTGGGGAGGCAACCCCTAGGTTGGGGGTGCAGGACCCCAGAAGGGAGGGCAGGGGGAAGGAAGACTCACCGCTGGCCCTAGTCCAACCTGAAGGTACAGACCCCAGGTTGGAAAACCAGTTGCAGATTAACATCCCTGCACTGGTGGAAGAATTGTGAAGGACTGCTTCTACAAGCACCCTAACAATTTTTGACTCTGGTGGTGCCGCTCCTGGAGGGATAGTAGAGAGCCCCAGAGGGGAGGACCAGGGTCAGGTCGTCATCCCTGACATGGTGGGAGGGAGAGTGGTCAAAGGGTGTCAGGCACCTGGGGATACCACCCCCACTATCCACAGTCACAGAGGTTGGAGAGGCCTGAGGTCAGGCTCTCCTTCCTGACAGTTGTCAGGGGTCACTGTGGCGTGCTGTCCTGGTGGACCGAGTTGCCCCTGGGGGGGGAACGAGAGTCATACCCTGGTGGTGGAGTGGTCACCACTACTGTGTTGGCCCTGGTGGTACTATCTGCCAAGTGGGATACATCTGTGAGCAAAGTAAAGTTAGGTGCTGCACAGATGGTATCTGTAGATGTGGAGAAGGGTTCCCCATGGGTTAGCTTAATGGGCCCTGAGAGTATGGAGAGAGGGATCCAACTGGAGTCAGGAAGGCGTAGAACTGGAACATTCCCCTGCTGTTGTGGGCCTGGGTCCCTGTTCTATCGCCCAAATCAAGGTATTGATAGTTCTCCCCTGACTTTAGGCTGGTAGGGGGTCGTGTTGGAATTTGCCTTTTTGAAGGGTCATCCCCAGACTTTTTGCCTCCTGCCTCCTACTTTTTCCGACCTTTTTTTGTTGGCTTTTCAACTCTGAGCACTTTAACACTGCTAACCAGTGCTAAAGTGCATTTGCTCTCTGTGTAAATTGTATGGTTGATTGGTTTCTCCATTATTGGCATATTTGATTTACTAGTATGTCCCTAGTAAAGTGCACTAGAAGTGCCCAGGGCCTGTAAATCAAATGTACTAGTGGGCCTGCAACACTGGTTGTGTCACCCACATAAGTAGCTCTGTAATCATGCCTCAGACCTGCCACTGCAGCGTCTGTGTGTGCAGTTTTAAACTGTAAATTCGACTTGGCAAGTGTACCCACTTGCCAGGCCTGAACCTTCCCTTTTCTTACATGTAAAGCACCCCTAAGGTGGGCCCTAGGTAGCCCCAAGGGCAGGGTGCAGTGTATGGTTAAGGTAGGACATATAGGTGGTCATTACAACCCTGGCGGATGGTGGAAAAGGTGCGGTAATACCGCAAACAGGCCGGCGGACAAAAAAAGGGAATTATGACCCTGGCGGAAACCGCCAACAAAGACAGCCACTTTAACACACCGCCGCCACGGCGATACAGACAAGCAGTGCGGCGGTTACCGGCAACAGACAGGCGGAAGACAATGTACCGCCCACACCATTACAACCTGCCAATCCGCCACGTTTTCCGGGGCGGATTCACCGTGGATAAAAAGACGGCAGAAACAGCTTTTGCTATGGGAAAACGCTCACCTGAACACATCCCACGAGGAACGACGACTCCATGGACCCGGAACTCCAAATACTACCTGCCCTTGTCTTTCTGCTCGTTTACGACCAACAGCGACGTAGGCGCAGAAGATACCGGTGAGTACTGCATCTACGACACGGGGGTGGGAGGCAAAAGTCAGGTGGACACCCACCAAACACCCCCACCCTCGCATTAGACAACATACACACCAATGCAGTCAAAAATATCACATTAACAACCCACAATCCCCCCGGAAGAATGCAAAGACCAAGCGAATTTCGGGCAAACATTGTAATGTGCCAATATACATGTCATACAAAAATATACTGATATATATCTCTAAATCACTCATAATTATATATACAATACAAGAAGTAGTGCAGATATGTACACAACAATGTCCGTGCACCAACAGTCCAAAAATGCATGGGCGAGGCCCACAATAGATACCTGACCAAAATCAGAGAGAACACTGACGGGGCATCAGATAGAAACACTACAGGCACCTCAGGGGGAAGGGAAGGGGGGGCACCTCAGCCGGATGAATGCTAAGCCAGATCCACGATGGGGCTCCATGCCCATTGATGTATCCTGGGGAGTTCAAAGCCACAGTCTTACAAGTCTCTACAGTGGGTGGTTTGCCCACTGTGCCTTCCTGGGGAGTGCAAAGCCACAGTCTCTCAAGTAGATGCAGGTCTCCACTGGTTCTGGAGGGGGACTGGTGCCCAGATTGGATGAGTCTCCCTGTGAAAGGTCCTGTCCTGTCACTGTCCCAGCTGCACATGGGATAAGTATGCCTGATGTGGCGGGCCATTCATTCCTACCCGGTCTTTGCCCTGTTCTGCGGTGCTTTGTCATGGCGGTTCAGGACTGTTCAGCATTGCTTTGCCAGGGCGGTCTTTGCCCTGTTCAGCGGTGCTTTGCCATGGCGGTTCAGGACTGTTCAGCGGTGCTTTGACATGGCGGTCTCTGCCCTGTTCAGCGGTGCTTTGCCATGGCGGTTCAGGACTGTTCAGCGGTGCTTTGACATGGCAGTCTCTGCCCTGTTCAGCGGTGCTTTGCCATGGCGGTTCAGGACTGTTCAGCGGTGCTTTGCCATGGCGGTCTTTGCCCTGTTCAGCGGTGCTTTGCCATGGCGGGTCAGGATTGTTCAGCGTGCTTTGCCATGGCGGTCTCTGCCCTGTTCAGCTGTGCTTTGACATGGCAGTCTCTGCCCTGTTCAGCGGTGCTTTGCCATTTCGGTTCAGGACTGTTCAGCGGTGCTTTGCCATGGCGGTCTCTGCCCTGTTCAGCGGTGCTTTGCCATGGCGGTTCAGGACTGTTCAGCGGTGCTTTGCCATGGCGGTCTCTGCCCTGTTCAGCGGTGCTTTGCCATGGCGGTTCAGGACTGTTCAGCAGTGCTTTGCCATGGCGGTCTTTGCCCTGTTCAGCGGTGCTTTGCCATGGCGGTTCAGGACTGTTCAGCGGTGTTTTGCCATCGCGGTCTTTGCCCTATTCAGCGGTGCTTTGACATGGCGGTCTCTGCCCTGTTCAGCGGTGCTTTTCCATGGCGGTTCTGATACTGACATTGGTGTGTGGCATGACGATCTCCACACTGGACATTGGTGTGTGGCATGACGATCTCCATACTGGACATTGGTGTGTGCCATGACGATCTCCACACTGGACATTGGTGTGTGGCATGACGATCTCCATACTGGGCATTGGTGTGTGGCATGACGATCTCCACACTGGACATTGGTGTGTGGCATGACGATCTCCATACTGGACATTGGTGTGTGGCATGTCGATCTCCACACTGGACATTGGTGTGTGGCATGACGATCTCCACACTGGACATTGGTGTGTGGCATGACGATCTCCACACTGGACACACTGGACATTGGTGTGTGGCATGACGATCTCCATACTGGACATTGGTGTGTGGCATGTGTGTGGCATGACGATCTCCACACTGGACATTGGTGTGTGGCATGACGATCTCCATACTGGACATTGGTGTGTGGCATGACGATCTCCACACTGGACATTGGTGTGTGGCATGACGTTCCATCATTGGCCAGCGGGGCTGTGGCATCCTGGCCCCTCCTGGGCACTGACTCCGGCGGTGGTCTCCTGACCAGTAACGATACTTGGGCCCTCCTGGGCTGTGACTCCGGCGGTGGTCTCCTGACCAGTGCAATACTTGGGCCCTCCTGAGCTGTGACTCCTGCGGTGGTCTCCTGACCTGTGACGATACTTGGGCCCTCCTGGGCTGTGACTCCGGCGGTGGTCTCTGGACCAGTGACGATACTTGGGCCCTCCTGGGCTGTGACTCCGGCGGTGGTCACTTGACCAGTGACAATACTTGGGCCCTCCTGGGCTGTGACTCCGGTGGTGGTCTCCTGACCAGTGACGATACTTGGGCCCTCCTGGGCACTGACTCCGGCGGTGGTCTCTGGACCAATGACGATACTTGGGCCCTCCTGGGCTGTGACTCAGGCGGTGGTCTCTGGACCAGTGACGACGGTGCTGGCGGTTGTGTCTGGACCAACGGAAATGATGGCGCACTTCTCCGCCGTGACACTCACAACAGGCTGGGGAGACTTCCTCTGGAACTTCCCCACCTTCTTTGGAGGTGCAGCTGACTCACCAATCGGCTTGGATCCCATTTCACTTATCCCACCAGGAGTCTTGACACGGTCCCGTCGTCCACTCCCCAATTTCAGAGCCTTTACAGGGGGTGGGCTGCCAGTGCCTTGGCTCCGGGTCTTACTGCCTTCCCTTGTGGACGGTGCACTCCAAAAACCTGGAACACGCACCACTGGTACTGGAGGCTTTTTGGCTGAGATGCTATGACAGGACTGATGAATTGGAGGGGGGGTGGTGGCAAAAAGGTCAATTTGACACAGGGACAGTTTCCGACGGACACTGCGATGGGTAGCTGGAGGGAGTCTGGGAGTGGAGGAAGAGGAGGTGGTTATAGGAGGTGTCACTTTAGGTGTTTTGGGTGCAGGTACTGGAGGCTGTCGTGAGGTGGATGGATGTTGGGTGAGTGATTGCCGGCATTTGTGTACTTTGGGAGGGGGCATCACAGACACATTGGAGAGAGGACACAGGGGACGTGTAATTGGCAGTGGAGGTGGTGAGTGCAGGTGAGCGGCTTGTGGTGCTGGGTGTCCTGGTGCGAGTCCTAGTGCCTGTAGATGTGGTGCATGCAGGTGTGTGTGTAGACGAGACTTGGGGGGAGGAGGGAGAAGAGGAGGAGCGGGACAAAGTGGAGGCAGTGGATGTTGTTGTGTCTGTATGGGTGTGATGCTTGTCTGAGTGCCTGTGGTGTGTGTGGCGCCTATGTTTGCTTGAGCTACTTTTGGGTGTTGACTTGTGTGCATGCTGGTCTGTAGGTGTGCTTGGGATGGGGTGGGGTACAGGAGATTGGGTCTGGGTGGACGAAGTTGGAGGGGGGAGGCTGGACACAGGGACAATGGCTGCCATCAGTGCTGAGGCCAGAGATTGCAGGGTTCGCTGAAGGGCAGCCTGACCAGAATGAATGCCCTCCAGGAATGCATTACCGTGTTGCAACTGTCGTTCTACGCCCTGGATGGCATTCACAATGGTAGACTGCCCAACAGTGAGTGACCTGAGGAGGTCAATGGCATCCTCACTGAGGGCAGCAGGGGTGACTGGGGCAGGGCCTGAGGTGCCTGGGGCGAAGGTGATGCCCACCCTCCTGGGTGAGCGGGCACAGGGCGAACGCTGAGGGGCTGCTGGGAGGGCAGTGCTGGTAGGGGAGGTGGCGGCTGTACCTGTAGAAGTGGGGCGTACAGATGGTGCCGCCACCACAGGGGAGCTCCCATCGGCGGACGAGTCCGTGTCGCTGGTTGGTGATCCGGTGGCCGACGTGAAGCTCCCCTCGCCCTCCGTCCCACTGGTGCAATCAGAGTCTGTGGTGTGGCCCTCCATGGCCATGTGGGATGCAGCTCCCTCGTGCTCTGGTGCCACTGTACCTCCGCCTGATGATGCTGATGTAAAAAGGACAGAGAGAGCAGGAAAAGGGGGGGGGGAGACAGTAGAAAGAGAGTTTTAGTGCATGGCATACCGCTACCGTTGGCGGACAAGACAGACGCAGCAGCCCCATGCATAACACCGTGCTCCTGGCCTCTGCAAATGCAATTTCTGGGTTATGGCCTACATGGCAATGGTAGAAATCTGCGCACATGGATGCCACTGGGGCAACTATACCTCAACTTGCCACTCTTCTGAGCTGGGGTAGAGTGCCACATAGCCTACATTACGGAGGGGCCTTGCATACCTAACTCGCCCTGGCCTAGGGACACACGTAGCCCACCTCCCCCACCCAGAACCCTCCACTGCACGCAAAGTCCGCAGAATGAGAGTGTTGTCACCCCCTTGTGTCTGCTGTGATGTCCTCAAGCACACATCCAACTCCGGGTAGGCCACCGCCAGGATCCGGAACATCAGAGGGGTCATGGTGCGACGGGCACCCCTCCCACGTTGGGAGGCCATCCCCAGCTGAGCCACCGCCATCTTCTTGCTGCAGCGGCGAATGTCCTCCCATCTCTTACGGCAGTGGGTGCCCCGTCTCTGGTGGGCCCCCAGGGTCCGGACTTTCTTGGCGATGGCACGCCAAATGTCCCACTTCTGGTGGGCGCTGACCTACATGACTTGCACAAGGAAAGAGGAACAGTCATTACCAACTGCACCGTTAATGTGAGTGGCCCCCTCCCTACTCTGGCCTTGTGGCCCATTCATTCACATGCATTAATGTTCTATGAACTCTGCCCCCTTCCCTCTTCCACCCAGCCCTGTCCACCCAGGCCTAGCCCATACAACGTGCTCCCTGTGTACTAACCTGTTGGTCTGGAGGACCGTAGAGTAGCATGTACTGGGGGAGGACCCCATCCACAAGTTTCTCCAACTCCTGTGCAGTGAAGGCAAGGGCCCTTTCCCCAGACGCAGCAGCCATCGTCGCTTCCAGACCGAGGTCACAGCAGCACTAGCAGTGTAGGTCCTCTCCTGTCAAAGGCCAGGTATCTAGTGATTGAACAGATAGAAAATGGTGGTGACGTCCGCGGCGATGACGTCCGTGGCGGTGCGCATCATCACCACCGCATCAGCACCTGTTCATTGGATCCTGGGACCCATAGGGTCCAATGTTAACCAATGCAGCATTGCGCCGTGGTCTACGACCGCCTACCGCGACGGTATGCAACGCCAGCGCTGTTACCCCACAATCCCATTGTCCCAGTTTAGAGGTCAGGCAGCCGCCATTTCAGGGGCCCACATGGCTTCCTTTACTACTGCGTCACACATACCGAGCCCTACACTCAACACACATCCAGGAAGGGTTTATTATCTGGTGTAGTCTTGTGTGTGACTGTGGGTACATACCTGGAGGAATAGTGACTGTTTCTTCGCTGTTGTCCTTCTTAGGCACCGTCAGCTGGGACATATGAGAAGATGGCGGAATCCGCTGGTGTACCGACCGCTGGTGGACCTGTTGACAATGGAAGAGAGACATTTAATCGTCACCTACCGGTTTGACCGTGCCACAATCCAGCAACTATGTAACCAGTTGGAGCCAGACCTGATGTCACCAATACGCCATCCAACTGGAATCCCCCCTGACGTGCAGGTGCTATCAGTGCTCCATTTCCTTGCAAGTGGGTCATTTCAGACAACAGTGGCCATAGCATCAGGGATGTCCCAGCCTATGTTTTCCAACGTGTTGTCCAGAGTGTTGTCTGCCCTGCTGAAACACGTAAGGAGATACATCATTTTCCCTGAGGTGGAGGATTTGCCTACAGTGAAAGGTGACTTCTATGCCCTTGGACATATCCCCAACGTCATAGGTGCCATTGATGGGACCCATGTAGCTCTGGTACCCCCCCGCAGGAGTGAACAGGTGTACAGGAACAGGAAGAGTTATCATTCGATGAATGTCCAGATGGTCTGTTTGGCAGACCAGTACATCTCGCAGGTAAATGCAATGTTCCCTGGCTCTGTGCATGACGCCTACATCCTGCGCAATAGCAGCATCCCTGATATGATGGGTCAACTCCAGAGGCACCGTGTATGGCTATTGGGGGACTCTGGTTACCCCAACCTTTCCTGGCTACTGACCCCAATGAGTAATCCCAGGACCAGGGCAGAGGAACGCTACAATTATGCCCATGGGCGGACTAGGAAGGTTATCGAACGCACCTTCGGCCTCCTGAAGGCCAGGTTCAGGTGCCTCCATATGACAGGTGGGTCCCTATTCTACTCACCGAAGAAGGTGTGCAACATCATCATCGCCTGCTCCATGCTCCATAATTTGGCATTGCGACGCCAGGTGCCTTTTCTGCAGGAGGATGATCCAGATGACGGTGTTGTAGCAGCTGTGGAGCCTGTGGAGCCTGTGGACAGTGATGAGGATGAAGCTGAGGAAGAAGAAAACAACAACAGGGAGTCAGTCATACAGCAATATTTCCAGTGAAACAGAGGCGAGTACATTTTCAGGTTTCACATTATATTAACTTTCACACGTCTACCTCTATCCTGTACCGACATTTCACTCACTATTTGTTAACTGAGTTGTCCCCTTCCATTTCAGTTTCACAAATGTGGTAACCTACGTGTCAACTGCTTGCATCCTTGAAGGGCTTGTGATGTGTGACATTGGTATGTTAGCCTTCCAATGGGTAACGCATTATGACACTGTAATTGATAATACAAAGTTCAAAATCATAGACTGACTCCAGTCTTTTTAGTGTTTCAAGGGTGTTTATTTAAGTGCTAAAAAATGAAGGGGGGTTGTGAAATGGGGATGGGTGATGGTGGAAGAATGTCCATGGCAGAGTCCAGTCTATTAGTCTCACAGGTACATTGCACATCTGGCCATTTGAAGTGGAGCTGGGGCAGTTCTGATTTGGACAGGGTAACAAAGTGGGACAGTGGGGGGACAATCAGGGTGGTCTTATTTCCTGGCGGGGGTCTTGCCATCTTGCTCTGTCCTGTTCCTGGATCTCAGGGCCTGCTTTCGTGGTGGTTGTCCATCTGCAGGGGATGGGGTGCTGGTGTGGTGGTCCTGTGGCGGGGCGTCCTGTCCACTAGCGCCGGCGGAGGCGGTGGGCAGTTCGTCGTCCTGGCTAGTGTCAGGGGCCCCTTGGAGTGCCACGGTGTCCCTCAAGGTCTTTTTAATGTCCGTCAGCACCCCTACGATGGTGCCCAGGGCGGAGCCGATGATCCTGAGCTCCTCCCTGAACCCCAAATACTGCTCCTCCTGCAGACGCAGGGTCTCCTGCAACTTGTCCAGGACCGTCGCCATCATCTCCTGGGAGTGGTGGGATGCTCCCATGAAGGAGGAGAGGGCCTCGTGGAGAGTAGGTTCCCTTGGCCTGTGCTCCCTCTGTCGCACAGCAGCCCTCCAGGTTCCCCTATGTTCCTGTGCCTCTGTCCCCTGGACCGTGTGCCCACTACCACTGCCCCCAGGTCCCTGTTGTTGGGGTGGTGGGTTAGCCTGAGTGCCCTGTAGTGGTGGACACACCGCTGATTGACCTGTCCTGGGTAGGGAGGTTTGGCCCGCTGGGTGGGTGCTGTGCTGGTGTTACCAGAGGGTGGAAGTTCGGTGTTGGGCTGTGGCTGGGCAAGGGGAACCGACTGTCCTGAGGCCCACGATGGTCCGGGCTGGTCATCAAGATCCAGTAGGGCAGAGCTGCTCTCGTCACTGTGGGCCTCTTCTGGGTTGGAGTGGTGTTGTCTGGACCCTCTGGTGTGGTGTTGTCTGGACCCTCTGGTGTGGTGACGTTCCTTTGGGTTCCTGCAGGGGTATAAGTACATGATTATTGCATGTGTGTGTTTCATGGTGTGCAATGGTTGGGTGTGCGTGAACCCCAGTGCAGGCATTCCTGTGTGTGGGCTTGTGTGCTGATTGTTGGGGGGTGTTCTGGGTATGTGCAGTGGGCATGCTTTAGTGATGGGTGTCCATGCTTAGTTGTGTCATGCAGGTCTTGGGGTTGGGATGTGTAGTTGGTGTTATGGGTACATTAGTGAGGAGTTAGGGTGATAGGGGAGGGTGTGAGGGTGGGGGTGTGTGATAGCATGCAGGTAGGGTGGGGGATATGATAGTGAAGATTTGACTTACCAGTGTCCGTTCCTCCTCCGAGGCCCTCAGGATGCAAGATGGACAAGACTTGCTCCTCCCATGTTGTTAGTTGAGGGAGAGGAGGTGGGGGTCCGCCGCCAGTCCGCTGTACCGCGATGTTGTGCCTGGATACCGTGGAACGCACCTTCCCCCGTAGGTCGTTCCACCTCTTCCTGATGTCCTCCCTATTTCTTGGGTGCTGTCCCACAGCGTTGACCCTGTCCACTATTCTTTGCCATAGCTCCATCTTCCTGGCTATGGATGTGTGCTGTACCTGTGAGCCAAATAGCTGTGGCTCTACCTGGATGATTTCCTCCACCATGACCCTGAGCTCCTCCTCGGAGAAGTGGGGGTGTCTTTGGCGTGACATGGGGTGGTGTGTGTGATGTGTGGGGTGGTGTATGTGGTGATGAGTGTGGTGAGTGTAGTGGCATGCGGTGTTTTGTGCATGGATGTTGTGTGGGTGATGGTGTTGTGTGCCTCTGTGTGATGGGTCTCTCTATTCTGTGCTCTCTCTCTCGCCTTCCCTCAGAATTTTTGGTTGTAGGGGTTTGTGGGTGATGTGGGTGTGTGTTTTATATTGTATTGGATGTGTGGGTGTGGTGTGTGTATGTTTATCAGGCGTGTGTATTTGTAATTGTCCAATGTGGCGGTGTTTTGGAGCTGTGTGTGTATTTTGAGCGCGGCGGTGTGTACCGCCAATGGAATTCCGCGGTTGAAAGACCGCCGCGTGGATTCGTGGGTCGTAATGGCATGGGCGTGTTTCTGTTGGTGTGGAGGTGGAGGATTTGTTTCAGCATGTTTATCGCTGACCTTTGGTGTGGCGGTATTGTGTGGGTGTCTGTATTTCGGCAGATTCCGTGATGTGTGTCATAATAGCTGTGGCGGTCTACCGCCGCGGCGGCGGTGTATTGGCGGTCTTCTGCGCGGCAGTAAGCGCCTTATACCACCAATGTTGTAATGACCCCCATAGTAATGTGTTTTATGTGGCCTGACAGTGAAATACTGTTGCAAGGCCTATCCCTCTCATAGGTTAACCTGGAGGCTAAATATAATTAAAGTGTAGATTCACTTTGGTAGCAGATAGATATCTGGAGTTTGGGGTCTCTGAGCTCACAATTTGAAAATCTATCTTTTAGTAAAGTTGATTTTAAGATTGTGTGTTTGAAAATGCCACTTTTAGAAAGTGAGCATTTTCTTGCTTAATCCATTTCTGTGACTGTGCCTGTTTGTGGATTCCCTGTCTGGGCCAGTTTGACAGTTGGGCTAGTTGCACCTCTCACTAGACAGTGACACAAAGGGAGCTGGGGTGTAGCCTGCATATCCTGATGAGCCATCTGTGGTAGGAGGGGAAGGAAGGAATGTTCACTCACACCTGAAAGGGCTGGTTTGCCCTCACATAATGTAGTCTCCAACGCCCTGGTGTGGGTGTGGGGCCTGGCCTGGCCAAGCAAGGATTTCACAAACAAGAGAGACTTTCCTTTGAAGTAGACCTACTTCAAAGGGCAAAATGAGTATAAGAATGGCACCCAAAACCACAGACTTTAGAACACTTCTGGAAACCAAGAGGAACCTCTGCCTGGAGAAGAGCTGAAGAGCTGAGGAAGAAGAGCTGCCCTGCCTGTGACTGTGCTTTTTGGAGCTATCCTGCAGATGCTGCTTCTGCCTGTACTAGAGGACAAAGACTGAACTTTGTGTTGCCTTCTTTCTTGTGAAGATCTCCAAGGGCTTGATTTAGAGCTTCCCTCCTGTTATTTGAAGTCTCAGGGACAGCAAAGACTTTTCTCTGCCAGCACCTGGAGTCTCTGGAGAGACTCCTACTCTGCCAAGTAGTGCCCATCCAGTTCCTGAGACCCTGAAAGGAGGAGCTGGCAGCCCAAGAATAAGAAATCATAGCACAGAACGCTGTGCGGGGAAAAGATCGACGCAACTCTGATGTGCGACTGAAAAATCGTCATGCCACCGGCTTCCCGGCTGAAAATCGACGCTTGCCTGCAACGCAACCCGAAGATTGATGCCCGGGGCTGGAGAAACGATGCACAACATTGCTGACAGAGGCTGATGAGACTGCAACCAGCACTGCATGGCTTTCCGATCATTGTGCGTCTCGATTTCCGACGCAAACATCGCTGAGTGTGTAAAAACAACGCAAGGCTTGCCTTAACCCGAGAGTACTGACCGGATCGATGCATCGCACTCCTGCGGAGAGAAGAAACAACACACGGCGACCCGACTAAAGGAGAAACAACGCAAGGTCTCACTCGTGAGTGATATCGACACATCGCAAGACCTTTTTGATGCTCACTCACCCGTGCAGGGTTATTTTTGATGCACCCAAGGTACATTTTCACACTAACAGCGTTAGTGTATGTTTAAAATTACATGAAGACTCTTTTTGCATTTTTAGTGATAACTTAACTTGTGGATTGTGGATTTTTGTCATTTTGGTCTTGTTTTGTTTAGATAAATATTCTATATTTTTCTAAACTGGTGTTGTGTCATTTTGTAGTGTTTTCATTAAGTTACTGTGTGTGTTGGTACAAATACTTTACACCTAGCACTCTGAAGTTAATCCTACTGCTCGTTCCAAGCTACTAAGGTGGTAAGCAGGGGTTAGCTGAGGGTGATTCTCTTTTACCCTGACTAGAGTGAGGGTCCGTGCTTGGACAGGTGGTAACCTGACTGCCAACCAAAGACCCCATTTCTAACAGTTACCTTTAACGAGGGTGAGGCCATCCAGATTGCATACAAATCACATTTGTACTCAGCAGCAGAACAACGTTTTGTTCCCACTGAGAAAATTCTCACTGCTGTATAGATGGCTGTCATTAAAGAAAGACCTCTAGCCCAGGGAAACGCCTTATTGTCATCTCTCCAATTCCAGCCCTTGAGGCTGTCCCCAAAGCCAGTGTTCCAAACGCTGAAGCATTACATCCACGTTGGATACAATGGACCACGTCTTTGACAGCCACTGATGTAGACTACATTTTTGACCCAAAATTACAATCTCAAGAATTTTTGCAATATGAACTAGAATACCCAGTTCCAGCAAATACACTGCCTATTGATCAGTATCAAAAAGTCATGTACACCGATGGCTCAGTGCAACCTGCAATTAGCACAGAGTATCAATACTCGGCTGCTTGCACAGTCGTAAGTGGCTACATGGAGGATAATACATTTTGTTCTCAACATACATATACGCGAACCCTAGGTGATTGCACTGCACAACTAGCAGAGCAAAAGGCTCTGGTGATGGCACTGGAGCATACGGATCCTGCAAAGTTAACACTGATTGTTTGCGATTCATACTATTGTGTCCAGTCCTTCAGTGAATACCTGCATTACTGTCACCAGAATGGATTCAGAGATTCTAAAGGAAACACCATTAAACACAGACTTCTGAGGGGGAAAGTAGAGGATCTTAAGGAAACGCTACCAAATGTCCAAGTTGTACTCACACTTGGACACCAGCGCATTGGAATACACATTTCTGGGAATACACTGGCTGATGAAGCGGCAAAGTCATCAGTCACTAAGGCCACTGTTGCTGCAGTAACCCGCTTAGGTGCGAAACTGGATGAAGACATATGTGAGGCCATGAAAGCTACGGCTGATGGTATGCCCTATCCAAAAGCATTTCCTGATAAACATTCCTACTGAATGGGAGGCTGCATAAACGCTGAGGTTATGATACCAGGCGTAAGGGTTTAAGATATTCCCAACAAAGATATAAGACCAGAGTTGATTAAAGTAACGTATGAGGTGGTAGGATCTGTCCATGCTGGAGTGGCGGCTACAATATCATTGTTACAAGCCCTTTATTGGTGGCCAGTCCTATACAAAGAGGCCAAGCAGTATGCCCTTTGTTGTGACATTGGCCAACACATTAAAGTTTCCACTGCTAAGCGTCCACCGCAGACACCCCTCCTAATTTCCAACAAACCTCTACAATGTGTGTACTTGGACCACTGTGGTCCCCTAACACCAGTCAGTGCATACAAATACATCTTAGTCGCTGTTGACTCCTGCTCCAGATTCCTATGGGTGTGGCCACAAGGCTCGGCTGACGGTCGGACTGTTATTAAAGATTTGCGAGTCTTTATCAGTACATATGCAGTTGTGGCTTTCCACTCGGAGTAGGGCTCTGCTTTCACCTCAAGGGCATTCAGGGATGCCATGGCTTCCTTGGGGGTCCAACTCCAGTACTCGTCGCCATTTTATCCTGAGGGAAATAGTGTTGTGGAGCAACTTAACTGTGATTTAAAGCAGTCTTTAACAGCCAAAGTCTTAGGTATGGGTCGTAGAATTCTTAACCATCTGTATGGAGTCCAGAGAGCACTTAACAATCTGCCTAGAAGGTCCTTGGAGGGTCGTGCTTCATATGACAGCCTGTTTGGAACTCAAAGATATGTTCCATGTCTTGATGGTCCTGGCGTGGAGGCTGCAAAAACACCCTTTGACATAATTTAACTTGTCACTGTCTTACAGGAAATGCAACAGTTCAGTGACAACAACACTTCTGCCAGTGCTGCCTCTACAGGAATTAAGGATGTATCTGTAATGCCTACAGGCTGGATTCCTAAAGTCAGGGATCTAGTACATGAAAAGGTTGCTGTAAAAAAGGAATTTGGCCCTTCTTATATGGCACCAGTCCCAGTCTTGGGAATACACGGTACCAGAACTGTCATTCTACCACCGTTGGCAGGTGCCAAAGAAAACTACTTTGTATCTATCGACAATGTCAAGTTACACCATGTGGCCTATCCTGCACAGGCAACCAAAAGGAACAGCAGGTAGTTTCCGAATCCCTCTCACTCCTGGTCAATAAGTTCCTCTACAAGTTGTAAGCAGCAACACTGATACCTCTCTGAGCTTGAGTAGGGTGGAAAATGATCTTGCATTGGTTCCACTGACAAAACAGAAATTACTGATGGATTTGACACAAATTCAACACAGACAGATGGTGTCATGTCTTCTGAACCACCGCGAGAAACACTCACTCCACCTACAAACATGGCTCCAGTTTTTGCACAAACTGCTTCTGGATACTTTGCCAAAATCTACGACAACGTTTCAGACTGATTGGCCTCTTCAACACCTGAAGTATCAAAAACACGTAAGCTGATAAATTGGCTTAAAACAACTTACTTTATTTTCCATAGAACTATTTGTGGCTTTCCTTGACTGCACTAGCTTTCCTGATTTGGATTGGGTTTGTCATAACATTCTTTTTATTAATACATGGTCATTTTCTTCCTGAAAGATCAACTGTTGAACTGGTGGATGAGGTCTTAAAACCACATTTTTCTTTTTACAAGGTCCGCAGAGACTTGTCTTTTGTGAATATTTCTGCCATACCAATTCCATATGTGTTTAAACTTTCAATGAGCAATATAATAATACCTGCAGTTGTTTCTGATGATCCGGCCGTGAAAACAGTTGATTCTATGATGACTGAATTGCAGTATTACACTGTATTTGAAAACAAAGATGTTTATCAATCTAATGAAAATTATGGTGATATGTTTTGCTATATTTATTATGGGCACTATTTGATCCACAGAACAAGTACCCCAAAAACTGTTTTTAATTACACACAATGGGAACATTGTCCGACTCCACCACAAGGGAGTTCTAAAATATCTTCTGAAATATTTTTCTGGGCATGATGTTAAGAATGCTGAGTCGTATTATTTTAAATTGCCCCCGACAGAAAATGTACGCATACTATTGGCAAATACGAAATGTATTTACTTGGATTCCTTTGTTTCCTGGTTGACTATAGAAGGCTATGAATATTGGCTGAAGTCGATTGACTTAAAAAGTGTGTGGGGAGCTAGACATTGCAAATATGGGGGAAGGAAGCTTTATTTAGAGCACCTGTTCAAATAATATTTTTACATGAAACTGTACAACAAACAAGTTGTTTAGGCTTAGCAAAGATAAAGGAATTGAACACTCCCAGTATTCCTGCACCTGCAAAATTACACAGATGGCAAAAATATATAAATGCAACTGAAGATCAGCTCGATGAATGGGTCCAGAATGGCACATTTAATGCTTCACTGTCACGTCCTGGCGGGTGGGTATTGTGGCCAATAGATACCAATAGGTGTCATAAATGTTTTGTAAACTCCACGGGGGTTTTAGAACTAGTATGTCGGACCCTTGCTATATATCATCTGAACATGCGGGTATAGTAACAACATACAGTGTAGGGAAATTATGCCAGCAATGGTTAAAGAGTTCCTCTCTAGATGCGGTTAGAGAATACCTCAGTCTCCTGTCTAATAATGCCGACTTACAGGACTTTCTGTTGGGCCCCAGAAAACAACGCAGAAACCGCTTCTTATATGAAGAATATAATGAAATTTTGAAGCTTTCCCAACAGGAAGCCGCGGCCCAGATAAGGCAAATAGACCAAGAAAACTTACAGAAGGCATTAGCTGTTGTAGATAACGGGATTATTACCCTGTCCAACCGGATATACACCGTAAATTACATTGTCTCTTCTGCTATAGACATCATACAAACAGATATGTCTTCCTTACAGCATAGACAGAGTCAACTAAGGTCCATTTTGCAGTTGGGTTGGACATTTCAAACATTGAAGGCAGGTCGCGTTCTCTGGCAACATGTCAGCGCAAGGGAAATATTTTCTACATTTAATTTAACACGACAACAACAACAAATGGCTAAGAAAGAAGCAGCATGTCATGCTAAACATCAAAAAGTTAGAAAAGGTGCCTTTTACTGTGGCTGAAATACCATCTGCTGAGTGGCTAATACACGGGGTCACTAATCTGCCTATTTCCACACTACAATTCACATCCTGTTTAAAACACATTCCGGTAGGCAGATATGAAAGCCTGGGAGGCAGTTACATCCATGAAGTGTGGGAGCTACCCTTCTCGTACAAATGTTTCAGTGGCAAGAAAGACGTCTTTCTTAGCGGTAGTGAATGCAAGACTTCTGTCAGCCATTCGTTGATTTGTAAACAGCTGTTCTTGCACGGGGCGTGTAACGCATCTGCAGCGAACTTGGCTTGTTATCTGAAGGGAGTTCGAGTCTCCTTGATTAGACCTACGTTCCAGGTGCTTTCAAATGGAAGCTATGTTCTCCTCAATGGTGAAGACTGTTGTGGGATGTGAGCCGGAATAGCTTATGTTGTTTCGGTCTCTAAGATGTTACATGCTACAGGAATGTACTTTTTCCACCGGCTAGATTAAAAGAGGTAGCTTACATTTGGCCCGTATTGCTACTTCTAATGTGAATTTTGACAAGTTGAGCAGACTCAAAGTTTTACTGTTTTAAAAACATGTGGTCCTCACATCTGCACGCGAGACCTATGCACTTCAGGTGGCAAGGTCATCAGTAGAGCTACAGTCCCTTTTAAGTACCAACTTTCCGAGACACTGTGGTGAACTCGTGGGCCGAATATTTAATGCGTCCAGTACTACTGGAATCGCACATTTCTTTAAGGCTCTTGGTTCTGGTTTCATTCACACCTTCTCCTCCATATTCGGTTTGATACCATCAGCCATCCACTCAATATTCTCCAGTACTTAGGGGTTATTGCCAATAACTTTGGCTATAATAGTTGGCATTTTGCTGTTGCTATTTTTCATGCGCAATGCTGTCCCGCCGCAACTAGGAGGAATGAAAGCACTCCCCCCAGGGCAGCAGTGTCGTGAACGCATGATGCAGTACTTTGGAGCAACACTCCTGCAGGAACTGGAGTGTGACTGGTCTCTGACATCAGACCGGTTTTGCATTCTGTGTAGCCCATTTTTCGATGTCTTTGGTGCTCTTTCGAACATGCACTAGAAATTGTCCTTCTACGCAGCGCTTGCTTTCATTAGATGCTGATCTGTTGATGTTCTCGCTGATGGTTCATTACCGGACATGCGCATTGAGGGTATGTTTGCTACGGGAATCTGCTTACGAGTTGCCCTTGCTGGAGGATGCGGCTTTCAACTCATTGTTGGGCACAACACAGAACGCTGCTGCCTTGGCTGAGGCTCACGCTATGGAACACGACTGCTCCTTAGTCCTTCTCAGCGATGCCTTTCTAATTTTAACACCTGCTGAAGTGGAAGATTTCCTGTCCTGGATTGTTCCAGATTCAATTGGCAACTCTTGAAATTCGGTCAATTTTTAAGCCACATGTTAACATTTTAAATTGTCCTTTTATATTTGCTCATGTGTCCTTTTATCTTGCCATTATTGAAATTGTTTACATATATATCTTAGGTGGTGTTTTAGTAGCTTTTTTTATATATTTAGGCTTTGAAAAACCTTCAACCGACAAGGGGAGGGTGTTGTGTAGCCATTTTAGTTATAGCTCCATGCATCTTATTTTAGCATGCTAGGCCTGCCGCTGTGCACTTTAAACTAGATATATTTTATTCAGCTTCATTTTATTATTCTTACAATAGCCACTTTTGCTGCCTTGTTTTATTTCTCTCTATCTAGCTGTTTTTGCCTAGGCCAGCACCACGTTCTTAAACAAGACATTCTTGCTCACTCTGTGCTTCGTTCAAGGCTGTAGTAAGATAGGTTGCCAGTGAACGTGGTAAATGTTTTGTCTCTGATATTTATAGAAAACACACATCCTGACGTAAGGACATTTTCTCAGAACATCAGTTGTTTTATTATAAAAACACTTCCCTGTCCTTTACATGTTAGAGGGAGATTCCAGCCAGAGAAACACAACTGTATGCTGATTGCTGAATGCTTTGCTGCAGCTGCTTATGCAGACTTCAGGCCTTTGCTCAGGTATGGGGGATGATGTCTTCCCAGGGAACCCGAAGGGTCGAATTAGAGCTTAACATGCTGTGCTCTAATATAGCCTAGGTAGGAATTAGTCTATTGACTCTAGGGACAACACGGTAGCGTTATTTCTATGCTTCACTCTCCTTGTCACAATTCTAAACTTATCATGCTGGATCATCCTGGTTATTGCAGTACATGCTTTGCTATCTAAGATGCAGTCGCTTCATTAAAACCTTATTGAAACATATACTGCCTCTGTTTGTCATTGTGTATGTGAGACTAATGCAATTGAGAGAAACGGATAAGACCTGAGTGACCACGGTTTCGCTGAGTAAGCAATTATGTAATGTGCTCGACTGCCCAATCATCCCTGCCCTTGGGTAGAGATGAGGCACTGCTAGTTAGCCGGAGCAAAACCCAGATTGGGGCGACAGGTGTCACCTGTGGTGGGTCAGACTCGTTCTCCCACACCGCAGGCGATTCTGCCCCTCAAAATCCAGTAGTCTCATTAGAATAGCAACAAGCCTTCCTTCTCTTCATGTTGATCTCTAACTACCAAAATCACCCACTATTATCACCTCATCCACTGTGTTTACTCTTGTTTTGAAGCTTTTTTTGAAATATTTACTCTTGTCTTTGCATAGTCTTGAAAAATGACCTTTGTGACCACGCTTTCTGCAGTCTTTCTTAACTGTAAAACATTGTTTGAATTCAGCAGTATGATAAAAGCTCCCAACCTTTGATCTTACTTTTTGCACTGTGGTATATGGCCACTGCACCTCCCTTATTACTGTTTTTAGCTACAGCATTGACTTCCCTCTCCAGACTGCCACTGTCATTCTCTAAAATAGCAACTTCTTCATTGTGTTTGTCTCTTCTGTTCAGTTCTTTCATACATTTTTGAGATTCGTCATTATCTTAGCCATATCTACTGCTTCGTTTAGTGAACGATTCATAGCTGCCCATAATCTTTCTTGTATTTTTTTCCATTGCATTGAACAATGAGTTGATCAAAGGTCAATTTCTCAGTCATAGGGCCAAAACAACATTTTACAAAAAATTCTCCGAGTCTCGTTACAATTCATCAATAGTTTAGTGTTCCAAATGTGGTTGAGTATGAAACTTATATCGTTCCATGACTAAATTAAATTTTTTAGCAAAACTAATCCCAAACCTATTAAGTGCCTCTTTATACACATTGGCCATCTTCACTGCAACCTATAAGTATTTAAATGTCTACTGATCTTCACTCCCTAATAGAACTTTCTTTTGACCATATTAATGCTATAATATAGTTCTCAGAAATTTCCATCCAGCCTTCTTAAATTATTGTTGGTACTCCTGGTTGGAATTTAAAAAATGGTGGGGGCTATTATAACTTTGTGATGCCATGGTGAATATTTGTAATTGTAAATCGTATAAGATATGTGAATGGTATAAAATGGTATAAACATAAGACATTGTATGTTATCTCAGTGGTCCCCCCAGTATGCAAATTATCAGGTTCGCAGTGGCATATGCATTTTGGTGTGCAAATCACTGCAAGCATTTTGCAGAACTTCCTCATAACAAACGATGTACTCCTCCTGATTACAGTGATTAGCTAAACGGAGGTGCAGATCTCCATAGGAGATGCCACTGATAACTCATCCCAATCTAATTTTTTTATTCGCTCTGGGACTCGTTTTAGGCTAATGAATCTTTTGACCCTGATTGAAGACACCTTAGGATGAGATAACTGATCAACATGTCAATCAACAAGTCAATAACGTCATCAATTAGACTCAGAAACCACCATGACCTTTCAGTCATGAATAACCACACCAGTTTAGTATGATTTTGTGATGTTTATTCCCTATTGATTATAATTCTACTAGCAAGTTTATTAGTCTCAAAACCATGAAACACATCAGTATTGTCATAATATGGCAACTCAAATAAGATTTTGTCAAACCAAAGATCACAAACATTAGAACATAGAACGATGTCAACATAGGTTATCCTTAGCAGAGTATCATTAGAGCATTATTCAACAAAAAATTGATCTAGTCATTTGTCTATTTGAATCTGTTTTAGTGAACCCCTTAACTAACCTCGAATTAGCATTGGCATGTTGGGCTTCATGAAAAACAATTTGGTAACACGAATTTGGAAAACATCTATCTATGGTCTCTGTCAAAAGAAGCAGTTGGTACCTAGAAAGGAAAGGCAAACAGACAATTACAATCTCATCATCAATAGTTACCCTCCGTAATGGGTCAGCATACAGAGACAGCCTTCGTCCTCAGGACATCCGTTGATTCGCCATTGATCAGGGAATTCAGCAAGACGGGTAAAGAGGGGCACTTCCCTAATAAGGAGGAGAAGTATAGAACGGGCAAGATAAGGGCGAGGATGGTTTGAAAACCAATCAGCAAAGTCTCTATGCAGAGTGACAAAGTGTCTGGGTCATAGCAAAAGTTCGCAATTGCATCTCTTAATGGCTTGTTGTGTCAAAGGTTTTTATCCCTTTTCTGTTGTACAGTCCCCTAATTTATGATTGGATAGGGTTGGCACCCCACTATCTCCATCAAATGGCTTTCATTGGTCATATCAAAATTTGTCACCCCATAACAGTTCTCACGTAGTTTATTGGTTCATGTGATTGACGTCTCCAGCGGGTAGAATGTCCGGTATGATTTCATACTCTCGTGGTCTTCTCGCATCTTCAGTCAGTAGGTCCATTGTCTGTACCGGTTTAGGCAACCTTGTACCTGTAACCAGTCCACACTGTTTCATTCAGCAAAAATGTTTCTTTGAGCAAGTCGAATTTCGTGAGAACGGATCTACTACGGTTACACTCATCTCTTAGATTTGGAAAAGTACGGGTACATGTCCTTCAGCAAGTCAGCACACTGCACGTTAGAACAACATTTAATATGAAACTGAGCAGCCAGGCCTCAGCTCATGTTAACTAAGGCCTATTGATTTATTAGCAAAAACTTAACATATAACTCTTGATATTAGTGTAAAATCATACAATAACGTAACAATTATTTCATTATTAGTCAGCTTCATTAGTCATGGTATACATTGGTGGCCACTCCCCGTGGGCACATTTCAAGCGCGTTTTTAGCAATAACACAATAATACATTTTCTATGCAGCATTATTATGCATTAGTTCATAAAAATTTCATGTTAATTTTGAGTATAAGACTTACGCTCCCTCAGTCCCTCCTCTGATGACACTTGTCATCACACAAAATCTTTCCCTTCACAACCTTTCACTTTCTTAGTTCGTACAATTCATATTCTTCACCCCTTCTTGATTTTTCCCAAATTTCTTTGAACATTTTCTCCTTTTTCTTTTCCTCTTTCCTTTTATTGCGTTTAGCCAATTTTCTTTTAATTCTTTTACTAATTTTGCATGATAACCATATTCCGAATAAACAAGCTAGAACAATCAATATACCCCCTATTATTTTTGCAAGTACCCCATTCCAAATACTACTAAACCAATTCCCCACTTTAGCAATTCCCTTCCCAACTTTTTCCCACACTCCAGGTTCTTTCAGCTCCTTCAAATCTGTACTGTCTCTTGTTGGGTTAGTAAGCATACCCCTAATCTTTTTACTGTTATCTGGAATGAATGCACAACAATGGCGCTCATTAAGCATCTTACAGACTCTGCCACTCTTTGCTAAAAGAATGTCTAAAGCAAGCCAGTTTTGAAGAGTCATAGCCCTCTCTGTAGCAAGTTCAGTATCCATCAGGAGTATAGCCCCTGTGAAGTTTGCAAGCATGTTATCCACAATAGTAGACAACTTTCGAATCTTTATGGAGTTTAAGATAACCCCTACTGAAGGAATTATGGCTCCAAAAATATCACCTACGACAGCAGCCGCTGTCTCTCTCTTTTGCCTAGTATGATGTAATTCAGACATTTTAGGAAGTTGCTTTCAGTCATCAATTTGGTAGATCTTTGGGAAAACTATTCCCAAATAACATGTCCCATACCATCCCTTTGGAAGACAGTAATAAGCATTAAGTCCACATATGTAATAGATCCCAGGGATCACTGGATCCTGTCCATTACATAAACGTCCATTTACTCTGAAACAAAAACACATGCCTGCAGTCACCCGTTCCCACAAATAAAGTGTCATGCTCAGATTTGGCCTATATATACAAAGCTTTCCTACGTGCAATGCATCTATAGCTAATTTGCCTTGTGCCTTTATTGCACTATAAGCATAATCATTTGCAAATGTTTGTTTTTCTATTCCCTTTTCCAGCCTTTCCTTTAATGCTTTTCTTCTATTATCCGTGTGATCTAAGAAGCTCTTCTCTACAGGCATTAGTAAGCAGGTTAGATTATTGTGGTGCGCATAAGCTGTCCCAAATGTCAGTGTCGGCTCAAAGAAACCCCTAACTATTTTTATGCTGTGTTCCTTAGCTAATTTGTTTAGAAGCTCTATTACAGGCACAAAAGAAAACACTACATCTAGGTTAGAATAGAAGTATTGGACATGTTCTTGATCATAGAATCTTGTTAATAGCAAACTACAGCTTATTCCGTAGATAAGCGTCAGACTATGGTAAGTTACCCCTTCTTGTACTGACAAAGGAATTTTTGTGCATACATAGCAGTTTTTCGCATCCCTTGTGTCAACATACTCATTCAAAAAGCGATAGAAGACATTAGTAGATAGCTCCCTTTTCAAATTAGTTACCTCATGGAAGTACTTTGTGTCCTGCTCAAACATGTCCCATAGTGTTAGTGTAGCAGTTTCAGGAGTTGGAGCATTGTTAGTCGCATTCCCACAATCACACCTATAATTATTATTGCACATACAATACCCAAAATAACACTCAACCAACCAAGAATCCTACTTCTATCACTATTTCTAATGTTACTCATGATCTGTAAAGAATCAGAGAGCAGAATAAGATAAAGCAAACAATCAACTCTGAGGTAGATTTAAACTCTCTTTTTTTGTGCAAAGTCTCTCTCTCTCTCTTAGCAAGTATTTACAGTGTTTCACTCACTCCCAAGACCCTTTGTCAAATCAGGTTAGCAGCTTGTCATAATCGGTTTTTCAGAGTCAATTCAGGTTAACAGTGTCACATCCGGTAATTTATCAGTCTCTTTTCTCAGGTTATTTTCTCTATTTGTTTAATTTCAGCTTTATCACAGTCTCTTTCTATGGTTGAATTCAGGTACCGTAGTATTGACCTGGAATTTCTCGATCAAAACAGAAAGCCAAGAATTCTTGTTGCCATTCAGCTGATGTTGCATACGCCCATTCAGGACCTGCGTACCTCCTGTTTGCAACTCTCTTTCTTTTCAGTTTGCGATCACCCTGCAACTCTCCTTCACTGAGATCTTCTTTCCTGGTTGTGTCTACTTCTTCCTCTATTGCTCGTTAGGGATCACTTTCTCCCTTGCAGCTTGTGGCTCTGGCCAGTTATCTCCTTTAAGTGATTTTTTTCCGCTTGAGCTTTCAGGATGTTGAACAGTGCCCTCCTCTTGTGCTATGGTGTTTTCTCTTGATGGACCTGCAAGCGGCTCAGGAGGAGTGGGAACACTTTGACCTCCTCCTGCCTTGCCTCCTTTGCCTTTCGGGTCTGTCAAAGGCTCAACTTCAAACCCATATCTGTCTGCTTCTGGGAGAACCTCTCTTTGCGTCGGCTCCCCTGATGCCTCAGCTGAGATAGGCTCACTGTCACCCCTCTGGATCTTGTTTGCTGTTTGAGTGACTAAGCCTTCCTCAACGGGCTCTCTTTCAGTCTCAGTTCCCCTTTGATTACTCTCTGGCCCTGAGACTTCCTTCTCTGCAGCTGTTGTTTTGCCCAATTCAAGTTCCTCATCAGTTGGACACGTCACCTTCTTTGTGGAATGGCATGAATCCAGTTTGGAAGCCCTGCACATTTCACAGCAGTAGTAGTTGTCAATATTGCTGGAAATGGCCCCTTCAATGTGGCTCCAAACACAACTTCCTGACATGTTTCTTGACAACAACCCAGTCACCGGCTTTCAGGGTGTGACCTGGATCACTTATCGGTGGCAATGTGGTAGCTTCCACCTGGTGAGAGAAAGAGCGGACCACGTCAGCCAGACCCTTGCAGTATTCCAACACCATATCATCCGTGATATTCACAAGAACATCTGCAGGCACTGCGGGCATTCTCATAGCTCAGCCCATATGAATCTCATGAGGAGACAGTCCTGTTTTCTTGTCAGGTGTGTTTCTCATTGACATCAGCACTAAGGGCAATGCTTCTGGCCATTTCAAATTGGTAGCTGCGCACATTTTTGCAATTCTCGACTTCAAGGTACCATTCATCTGCTCCACTGGTCCTGATGCTTTAGGACGATAGCTACAGTGTACCTTCTGTTTAATGTTCAATGCAGCACACAAGAGCTTAATCACCCCATTGTTGAAGTGTGTTCTCCTATCTGATTCTAAAGAGATCGGAAACCCGAAACGTGGTATCAACTCCCTAAGCAGCAGCTTTGCTACTGTGAGGCTGTCATTTCTACGTGTAGGGTAAGCTTCAATCCAGTGACTGAAAATGCACACAATCACCAACACGTACCTCAGACCTCCACACACAGGCATCTCAATGAAATCCATCTGCATTCTGCTAAATGGACCTCCTGCTCTCCCAATGTGGCTCAAATTCACCACGGTCCCTTTCCCCGCATTCATCTGCTGACAGATGATGCACCTGTGACAGATGACGTTGCAGCTTGTCTGAATTTTGGATTGAACCAGTCAACTTTGAATAACCTGATCATTGCGTCTCTCCCAACATGTGCTTGACCATGGTAGAACCTCGCAAACTTTGACAAAAGACTGTTTGGCAGAACCATTTTCCCCTACTCTGAAACCCATAAATCATCAGATCTTTGTACGCATTGCACTTTCAGCCAAGAGCGTTTCTCCTCTTTGCTGGCACGTCCCTGCAATGATTTTAACTCATCTAATGTGTCAACCACCCTTAATGCATACCCTGAGCATGTTTCATTTTCAGTTTCAGGTAACAATTCCCATTGGTCTTCAAATAATATACAGTTCAATGCACAAAACCTTGCAACTTGATCTGCATATCCATTTCCCATTGACACAAAGTCTCGTGATTTAACATGGTCACTGCATTTCACCACGGCAATTTCAAGAGTTAACTAAATCGCGTGTAACAAATCCTTAATTTTCTGGCCATTTTTCACTGGTGAACCATAAGAGGTCAGGAAACCCCTCTGTGACCACAGCTGGCCAAAATCATGTACAATTCCAAATCTGTATCTGCTGTCAGTATAGATAGTGACTTTCAGGTTCTCAGCTGCGTGGCATGCCCTGGTAAGAGCAATTAATTCAGCCACTTGAGCAGAGTATACTCTTTCGAGCCAGGATGCTTCTAAGATACCAGTGATTGAACACACAGCATATCCACCTCTAACTACTCCTACTGAGTCTCTCAGGCATGAACCATCAACAAAGATAATGTAATCATTTTCTTCCAACTGGGTATCTTGAATGTTGGGTCTTGGTTTGGTGCACAGATCTGTTACATCAAGACAATCATGTTCTACCTCCTCAGCATCATCAATGTTTGCATTTTCAATAGGAAGCAAAGTTGCCGGGTTCAACACAGTACATCTTTTCAGTGATACATTTGGTGACCCTAGTATAATTGTATCATAGTTAGTTATTCTCGCATTTGTCATGTGCTGCGTTTTTGTTCGGGTCAACAGGATTTCAACTGAATGCGGGACCATTACTATTAAAGGATGTCCCATCACTATACCTTCACATTGAGTGAGGCTTTGACCAACTGCTGCAACTGCACGCAAACAACCTGGTAAGGCTGCTGCAACTGGGTCCAAAGTAGCTGAAAAATATGCTACTGGGCGGTTTGCACCTCCATGGACCTGTGTCAGGACAGACAAAGAACAAGCATCACGTTCATGACAAAACAGTACAAAAGGCTTTGTGTAATCAGGCATACATAAAGCTGGTGCCCTACACATGCTTTCCCTCAGTTTTATGAATGCCTTCATCTCTTTCTCGGACATGGTTATGGCACCCGGGCCATCCTGAATCTCCTTGACAGTCAATCTCACCAAAGGTTTAGAGATAATCGAGAAGTTGGGAATCCACTGACGACAGTAGACCACCATTCCCAAAAACATCCTGACATCTCTCTTTGTTGTCGGGAGATTCATCTGCAATATGGCTGTCACCCTTTCTTTGGATATTTTTCTTGACCCTTTTTCAATCAGGTGACCTAGGTACTTCAACTCTTTCTGGCAGTAATGTAGCTTCTTTGGGGACACCATATGTCCGTTGTTTCCCAAGTGATTCAGTAAGGTAATAGTATTGTCTTTTGTTTTGGACGCAATTAACAAATCATCAATGTACTGTACTAGAGTCGAACTAAAAGGCAAATCTAATGATTCCAAGTCCTTCTTCAATATCTGATTGAAGATGGAAGGGGATTCAGAAAACCCTTGATGAATTCGACACCAACTGTAAACTTTGTCCAGGAATTTGAAACTAAAAAGAAATTGGCTATCCTTATGAAGAGGTACCGAAAAGAATGCTTGAGATAGGTCCACAACTGTGAACCATTTTGCATCACACAGAACCTGAAACATAATCACTGCTGTATTTGGCACTATGGGACAACATTTTACCACAATTTCATTAATTTTTCTTAGGTCTTGAACAATTAGAACTTTCCCACAAGTCTTTTTCAGATCCATTATTGGTGAATTACACAGGCTGCTCATTACTTCTTTTAGAACCCCTTGCTTTACAAAGTCTGCAATTATGTGTGTCACCTGTATGAGAACATCTTGTGCCATGTGGTACTGCGGCACCTTGGGAAACACTGCATTCAGCTTCACTTCTACCTTGACCGGTTCTACTCCTTTAATTACTCCCACTTCTTTTCCTGTCAGGCCCCACACCTTTTCTTGCACTGTTCCCTGCAATTTGGCTGGTAAGTCAGTCACTGTGAACATCGGGAATAAGGCTATCAAAGGGTATTCCTCATTTGCAGTCTCCGTCTCTGACTCTCAGATCTGACCATCGTCCCCTTCATCATCACTGTTAGTCTGCACATCAATCCCTTCAATGGAACAGGTAATTGAACACCTTGTCTTACACAGTAAGACTCTCCCCAATAGCGATACAGGACTCGAGCCACAGACTACAAATCTATGTAATCCTTGGAAGGTACCAATCTCAACTTTGACCAGATCTGTAATCGGATTTGTCAGGAACTGATTTACTACTCCTACCACCCTTATGGTACGCCCTAAAAGTGATAATTTCTGAACCTCTGCACTTCTGACTGTGGAGCGTGTAGCTCCTGTATCAACTAGGAATGAAACCTTATGACCCATCACCTTTCCTTCTGCATAATGACCCCTCTGATCTACTTCTAGGGACGCTGCAAGCCTGCACTCCTCACTATCTGAACAATCATCTGACCATTCATCATTTATTCCATCCTCACCACGCAATGGGAACTGCTGTACTGTATTATTTTGACTCATTGTTTGACCTGTGACCTGTTGAGGAAGCATCACCTGTTGCTGTCCCATTGGAGCTAATGGTATCTGCATTTGCTATCTAGGTACCATGGGAATCTGCTGCTGTACCTGCTGCATCTGTGCCGGTTGAACACGTGGCAGTTGCATCTGTTGCATGGGTTGAAGACCCTGCATCTGCACCATAATATTCTGGAAGTTCGGATTTTGACCCCTCACATTTTGAAATGTACCAACATCATTGCTTTGTTGAACAACACCATCCTGCACCACCATTGGGCATTCCCGCTTCCAGTGCCCCATGCCCCCGCACGCGTGACATGGTGACATCTTTTTCATCCCCTGCACATCATTTTTAACCACAATGGTATTTATATCTGGACCACGGTTCACAAAACCTCCTTGACCTCGTCCTCACGGTTGTGCCTGAAACATTCCATTTCCCTGCGGTTGCTGTTGTACCATCTGCTGTATTCCATTTCCCTGCATCCCTGCTTGTGCTGTCTTAATTTGCATCAATATCACTTTCTCCTTCAACTTTCTCTGTTTCAGCTCAATCTTGTCACTACAGTATTTTGCATACTGCAACACTTCATCAATCGGCTTCGCTTGCCAGCAGATCAAATGATTCTTAATCATCTCGCTAATCTCTGGTCTCAGCCCTTCAACAAACCTGAACACAAGGTGATTCATGTCTTTCGGTTCTATGACCTCAGTGCCACTGTAGTGTTTGAATGCCTTCAGCAACCTCTCATAGTAAGCATGTATCAACTCTTTGCCCTCTTGTGAAGTTCGATAAATTTTCTGCCAATCAGTCACGTTCGGCGACACCTTCTGCTTCAAAAACTCAATCACCTTATGATAATACCTCATCACTTCAGAAGACGGTGCTCCAGTAACCTTGTCCCTTGCCGGTTCCTCTGTCGGCCAATCCACACCCCTCTTGCACTCAAGCCATAAGTCAGCTGGAACTATGATCTCAAACAGGGTATTCAAGTCTTCCCAGAGACATTTTGCAAGCTTCACAAACCTGTCCGTCTACTGGTACCACTCTATCGGCTTCTCCCTCAACCTGGGATAATCATTTGTGAATGACAGGATGTCACCCCTGGACTATGGTACACGGACTAAAACCCCTCCGTCTGGCTCTCTTATTGGTAACATCTTTATTGTCCCTGTGTCTGGTGCAGCTTTCACCTGCTTTGGTTCTGGGCAGTCACCTTTCTCTTTATCTCTCTTCTTTGCCCATCTGCCTTCTCATTTCTCTAATGCTCCCCAAATTTGAGCACTCTGCAGTATCTCTTTAAGATGAGCCTTCATTCCGGTAGATCTCATATAATCAAAATCTTTAGGCTCAAAGTCTAACCTATAGCTCCCCTTCAAATGCTTAATATTCTATATGTCTATGCCTTATTTGTCTGCTAGGTTTGCCAACCTCTGATGCACCCTGCTCACTTCTTTGGTTATTTTGGGGCACAGATGTCTCAATTCTGCTTCTGTGTATGACCCTAATCTGTTCACCCCCATCGATCCTTCTACTAGTTCTGTAGCTTCTACACCCAGTCTCACAAAATGTAGATATTCTCCTCTCTCTGACCTCTCTGCAGTCACTGAAGTAGTCTGTGGAGTGTTGAGCTTGTCTAACCACTCATTCAATTGTTGCCCTGTTAAGCTTGCTACAAAACATTTCCAGACTGCATTACTGGTGTCTGTGTCGCATTTGTACTCATTACCTGTGGGGTTAGTGTTCCCAACCCTGCTTGCCTCATTGTTTCCAAAGGAACCCCAATCGGACTAAAGTCCAACAAGGATCTAGTCCTTTTGGCTGGCTGTCCTCCCTGTGTTATTCCTAGCAAGTTTCCGGTAGACCCTCCTCTTATGGCCTCTTGGGTCATTACTCCCTGGTCACATATGCCAGGCTTAGCTTGGCATACAGCGGTACTGGTGGACCAATTGTAATTGGCAATGATATAGCGGCTGGTGACTGTCCATTTCCCAAACCCTGTGGAGCATTAACTCCCACTGCTTGATTTATCATGGGTGCTATAGCTACTGACTGCGGTCCTGCAACAGAAGTGTAACTCAGAACCACCTGTTGCTGCGGCTGGGGCAGCAATTGTGGAGTTGGATCAATCTGTACTAACTTTGATCTTGTGTATACTGGATCAGGCGGCACCATCAAACTCGTAGTTGTCTCTAGTACTGGGACATCAGGGTAAAGCCTCTGGATCTGTGGTGGCTGCAACTGTGTCTGCGTGTCTGGTGCAGTGAGTACACTGATACCATTCTGTATCAAAACTGTATCACTTGTCTGCACTGTATTCGTGATTCCCTTATTCTGTGCCGGATCTTCAGGACCCGCATTAGTACATCTGCATCTGCCCAAGACCTCTGAGTCTCCTTTGGCTTACTAGAGCCCTTGTCTGTCTTACAAGTTGCCTTCTTTCCCTGTGTCTCATCTTCTTGAGTTATTGCCGGAAACATCTTAATTCTGTCAACTATTCCCCTTCTCCACATCTTGGCCTCACTATCCCATTTAGCCTCAGCTAGAGTCTTTTCTCCTCTTTTCATTCTCCTCATAAATTTCTGCTGCCTATGTGGTATGGCCATTAAATCCCAGACCGATAATGCTTCATACTGAGCTGGTCTCGGGGCGGCTTTTGCTCACTCAGCACCCTTTCCAGATTTTCCAAAATCCTTATATTAAACGTTCCGTACTCCGGAAACGCTAAACATCCCTCCTTCTCTGTCAGTTTGCACCACTGCTTTAGCCAAAGACATGGCGCAACTCCCTTCTCCTCCATTACAATATAAGCCGGAGTATCCTCTGGCGGTGTAGGCTCCCCCACACTCGCTGTAATGTATGTATCTCCCCTCAAGGCACACATTAGAGCCTTGAAAAACTTCATTTTTGCATCTTTTATTTTATTTAGAATCTAATCAGGAAGTGACTTTAATTCTCAGAACACTCTTCGCCTACCTTCTCAACCAATTGCCTTTCATAGACGGCTGCCAATCCGTGCGTGTCCCTTCTCAGCAACTGACCTATCCCAGCGCGGCTCAAATGACGTCACACCCACACACTGTGGCTGACAATGTCTTGTGGCTTGTCCTCCTCACACAAAACGAATGCAATATATTGCGAGCACCTTTAACAACAAAAACCTAAATTTTCCGGTTTACTACAGGAAGGGTAACACAATCGCTTCAGAACTTTACAGAGATTTCACTTGAAGCCTCGGCCTCTACTCTCTCGTCCTCAGCTCCAGCACTCGCAAGCAGAATTCGACCCGCAAATCCTACTCTCGACTTGTCAATGGTTCGTTCTAGTTCACTTTTAGAACTTGCCAAATCTCCATCGAAGGTTTCATTCACACAATTTGACTCAAACTCGTCTTGTCAACCACGCCTGATTGACCTATTAAACCGCACAAATTACAACATAAACCAAGTGTCCGTACATCACCAACAACCACGTGGATAATTTTTTAGCACAAAGCGCCACATTCACATGAAGTTCGCCGACTTCCCTACTCTTATACTGCGGAGTACGCCCACTCCTACTAAAATAACATTACCTGGCCTAAATTCATCAAACTTCACAAATCACCTGCAATATGCATAAGCTGAGCAAGCGCAAATTCTATTTCACACATACTAAAACGCCGAAAACATACCCAACTCACTTAGGCAAGCTCCGAGATTCCGGGAAAGTCATGGGGAATTTAGAAACCCACCATAAATCCAATTTGCATTATTTTGAAAAACACTTAAACAATGATCCCTCGTCCTCGGGCCCCCAAAGGGCCTAAACCATCGCTCTGCTACCAGAACTGATAACGCATCCCAATTTAATTATTTTATTTGCTCTGGGACTCATTTTAGGCCAATGAATCTTTTGACCCTGATTGAAGACATCTTAGGACGAGATAACTGATCAACATGTCAATCAACAAGTCAATAACGTCATCAATTAGACTCAGAAACCACCATGACTTTTCAGTCATGAATAACCACACCAGTTTAGAATGATTTTGTGATGTTTATTCCCTAATTATTATAATTCTACTAGCAAGTTTATTAGTCTCAAAACCATGAAACACATCAGTATTGTCATAATATGGCAACTCGAATAAGATTTCGTCAAAGCAAAGCTGGCAAACATTAGAACATAGCACAACGTCAACATAGGTTATCCTTAGCAGAGTATCATTAGAGCATTATTCAACAAAGCATTGATCCAGTTATTTATCTATTTGCGTCCATTTTAGTGAACCCCTTAACTAACCTCGAATTAGCATTGGCATGTTGGGCTTCATGGTAAACAATTTGGTAACACAAATTTGGAAAACATTTATCTATGGTCTTTGTCAAAAGAAGCAGTTGGATCCTAGAAAGGAAAGGCAAACAGACAATTACAATCTCATCATCAATAGTTACCCTCCGTAATGGATCAGCATACAGAGACAGTCTTCGTCCTCAGGACATCAGTTGATTCGCCATTGGCCAGGGAATTCAGCAAGACGGGTAAAGAGGGGCACTTCCCTCATAAGGAGGAGAAGTATAGAGCGGGCAAGATAAGAGCAAGGATGGTTTGAAAACCAAACAGCAAAGTCTCTATGCAGAGTGACAAAGTGTCTGGGTCATAGCAAAAGTTTGCAATCGCATCTCCTAATGGCTCCTCGTGTCAAAGGTTACTATCCCTTTTCTGTTGTACAGTCCCCTAATTTCTGATTGGATAGGGTTGGCACCCCACTATCTCCATCCAATGGGTTTCACTGGTAATATCAAAATGTGTCACCCCATAACAGTTCTCACGTAGTTTATTGGTTCTTGTGATTGACCTCTCCAGCGGGTAGAATGTCCGGTATGATTTCATACTCTTGTGGTCCTCTCGCATCTTCAGTCAGTAGGTCCATTGTCTGTACCGGTTTAGGCGACCTTGTACCTGTAACCAGTCTACACTGTTGCATTCAGCAAAAACATTTCTTTGAGCAAGTCGAATTTCGTGAGAACGGATCTACTACGGTTACACTCATCTCTTAGATTTGGAAAAGTAGGGGTACATGTCCTTCAGCAAGTCAGCACACCGCACGTTAGAAAAACATTCAATAAGAAACCGGGCAGCTAGGCCTTCGGCTCATGCTAACTAAGGCCTATTGATTTATTAGCAAAACCTTAACATATAACTCTTGATATTAGTGCAAAATCATACAATAACGTACCAATTATTTCATTATTAGTCAGCTTCATTAGTCATGGTATACATTGGTGGCCACTCCCCGTGGGCACATTTCAAGCACGTTTTTAGCAACAACACATTAATAAATTTTCTATGCGGCATTATTATACATTAGTTCATAAACATTTCATGTTAATTTTGAGTATAAGAGCTGCGCTCCCTCACCACCACAACGGGTCTTTGAGGTGTGTATATCACTGCATCAAACAGTATAAACTGTGCATAAAGCGTGGCCTGCAACGTGGTGTGCAAATCACATACATGTGTATTTCCAAGGTGAGAGACTCTTTGCCTCCTCATCCGAACTTAAGATGGCAGCACATGTTGCCAATTCCAAAAGGTTAAGGCATGCTGTGTCACAGCGTCAGTAAGAGGTGTGAGGATCATTGTGAAGATTTCCGCTTCACCAAATTTAAGATGGTCACGCTGTGCTGAATCTCTGCATATGCAATGCATCTGACCTTTCATCTTTGGTTTTCTGCTTACTTCTCTGCTTGAGCTTCCACCTCTCCAGTATCAGCTTCACTCTAGCACTGCAGCTTGGATCTCCCTGGTTTTGTGCACCCGTCATCTCCTGGAAACACCTTACAACTTGTCCCTTGCCAAAATATGTGGAAACTTAGCAGTTTATTGACCACACAAACTAGTGGAAGTTTTGCTTTATATGGAGCTAATTACATTTTATAGGCAGAAAACTCTTAGGAATATCTTTTATCAATCTATGTAAAGTTGCTGCTTAGAACTCAGTTATTTTAAAAGTCGGCGTTTCCATCCAGTATTTTGGGCTCAGTACACTCTCTTGCAAAAAAATAGATGTGCTACTTTGGGCTGACATAAAGGATAAACATAATGATTTTTTTTATTACAGCCAGAAAGTTCTGAAGATTAGAAAGTTGTTTAAAGTAGTCAAATGAATATATACATGTTCCCTTCCTTTTAAGAGTACAGTAGGGAATTGTAATACTCCTAGCTGTCATGTCTAAGGCATCCCATACTAGACGAACATCTCACATTTGCTGGCTATCCCCACCACCTAATTACATGTGCTGTGGGATATATTGCACTTTTAATAATGCAGATGTGGGAAACACGCTATATTGGGATGAAATAACCCATACACCAAATTCTAAATAAGGCCTTTCATGGTGTAAACCTTTTAAATTATTCCTTAGGTTTTTTTGTGAGACAGCTTTCTCTTTAAAAAAATGTATTCAATGACAAGATTGGGTTTTCGTTTTTTCAGATTGTATTGAATGCTCATTGAAACTTGGGTGTGATTTTAAATGCAGGCAGAACCAGTATCACTGTGTAAAGCTGATTTTACGATTCCTCAATCCCTACTACTGTGTTCACTTCTATTATTTGTCTACATAAAAGGATGGTGGGAAGGAGACATAAGCAAATTTGAGCAAATATATTCTATACTCCACATGAGGTCTGTTTTGCGAAAACACTAATTGCAAGGGTTACTGGAGTCAACGATCTTTACTCATAGTCAAATATTCCTCAGGTTTGGCAGAAGTGTGAGTAACCTAGATGGAGGAATATCTGTAAATATCAAGAATACCTAATCCTAGAAAATGTTTTGTGCAGAGCAAAGGGTGTATTCTATGACTGTTGGGTTTAAAATCCTCCTAATGTTTGTAAGGCTTAGGTCAGCTCAAATGTGTTCAGTGCTGCTCTGTACTTATGATCGTTTATCAATGGTTTATCAAATTTGTGACACTACTATCTAGCACATGGGGCAGCCTCCGGTTGAATCCTCCTACAATGACATCAGTGTGCTGGAATGTGATAATCTCCCTGTACATTTCCGTATGCGTGTATCTAGAGCTGCAATGGAGCACACAGACATTGACAATCAAATGCGTGTTCTCTGCTAGATTTAAATTAATCAGCAGCTATTTTCCTTCTTGATCATGTTTGTATTATGTTTTTGTCTCCCAGCTTTTTATGAAACAACCTAAACACATATTTGGCTCTTCAAGCTTTACATACATGTGTTTCGTGTCTCATTCAGTCTTTGTTTAGGTTCATTTCCTTCTTTAAGGCAGCTATACCTTCCTCTGTCTGCAGAATATGCTGTGCTCTCTAGTCAATGAAGCAACGCTCCACAGGGGAACCAGACACCACCTCCAAGGCTTCGGCGATCTGTTTATGTGGGTCAGCAAGTGGCTGTTTTTCATGCCCTTTAGAACCTTTGTAGCTATTAGAAAAGTGTTTAGTTCTAGAGACTCAAGGTGGAGCTAGAAATACTATCTCTCCAGGGGCTTCTAAAAGAGAACTCTATCAGATCTCACTCTTTTTAAAGTTGAAAGTACTTTTTGTATGACAGGATTATTTAAGCCATTCACATTGGAGGAGCTTATTTCATAAGGAGAAAAGAGTGGAAAATAAAACAACATTGCTGTAATGGTCTCCGTTTTTCTTTACTTTATTACCCATAAAAAACGATGTGTTAACACGATATACACACATCAGTTTTATCATACTATATATTAGTATTCTAAAAAATATAATAATTCATCACTAACAGATAGCTAATGTGTTAATACACATTTGTTGCAAAATGTATTATTAACTACCTAAAATCACTCAAAAGTACACGTTATTCAATATCTACATATACATATCAATGTAACTGTTCTAAAATCAAATGTGTGTATTTCAGTGTTATGAACGTTTAAGTTCAAACTAGGTACTCGATTATTACAACGCTACAGTGTGAGCTTTTAAACAAGGGAAAGCAATGAGAATACTATTTCTTTGTGTTTTTTCCGTGTCCTGTATGTTTATATGCCTATTTTATGGAAGAGATTTTACAGAAGAGATTGTGTGTTCTTAACATACATTGTTTTAGTTAATATGTTCAATAAGGCTATCACTTTGGTGTTTCTATGTAATTTGCGCCCCCATTAGAGGTATCATACAGTAAGTGAGGGGTAATAATCATCCTTCTCATCTTTTTTTTTTGACCGGTGGTTATTAGAGATGGCTGCAGCCCCCAGTATATTTTTCTTTCTTTTCCTATTCGAACATTGTCATCTTCCTGCCCTGCCTAGGTGCCATAACAAAAAATGCTCATTCTAATGGTTTTGTGTCAACCATTCAATACTGTTTGACCAATCGCACACCAGGTCTGTGGTGCACAAAAGGTATCAAATGTGGGCGCGTCCAGGCCTGGGACGGAAATTAAGCCACATTTGCAATTCAATCACGTGAATTCCCAAATGTCAGTTCTACCTCCATCTCTTACACTTTGACTGAACATTTTAACCCTCTACCAACAGTGTATAGTCTATTCACTGAAACTGTGGGTAGATTCACTTCAGTACAAATACATTTATTGGAATCAAATGATGGTTAACTTATTTTTTTAAAGCATTCAAGTTATTCCACAATTTCCCCAAAAACTAATCGAAGTCCATTAAAGTTAAATATGGATCTTTCAACAACAGTTAATGGTCTATGGAAATTGATGGCGTCATATCTGCTCGATATAGTGTGAGTTACTGAGATATGGCTTATGGACTCGCATGTATGTACTATAGTAAGTATTATCCACTAATATCCCTCAAAATATTCCATTTTAAGACATGGCCGACCTAGAGACAGACAAGAAAGGGAAATATCTATTATCGAATACGTTTCACAACCTTTAACACATAGGACATAAAAGTAGCAGATTCCGAGATCTCAGAAGCCTCCATTTCTTTCTCTCCCACCACCATCTTTGTCCTAAAGTAAATCTATCCACCCTCAGGCTCACTATCTACATTCATGTCTGATTTAAAAAAAATCATCTTGGCTTTTTCATCTAGTCAAATTAGAAGATACCAACTTCTATTAATAAAACACAGCAGAAAGTGACACCTTCAAAATAGTCTCCCAGTGTGATGTTTCCTAGCTTCCCCAACTAATTATTGGCCCAGGCACACAGCCCGACACATTTTAGACACAATTTGATCCCTATCTGATATTTTCAGTCTATTCGTATCAGCGCTCTTGATGACTCGTAAGGCGGGTTTCACACAGAGTGTAATGCCAAACTAACTATGATTATCTATAGATTCCAGCAGACTCAAATAATTCTAGTGCACTGATTCAGCTAGACTGTTGGGCTTGTTCTATTCTCTCTTGAAGAATAGAACATGGAGTGTCAATTTAGGTCAACCCTTACAAAGGTGACAACCACATGTGTTCTCCAGGACCAACAATGCCTCCTTGCATGAAATGCTTAATTGGAGTCAGTGGTTGAATTTGGGGCCCAACGACACTCCTTTTTTGGGACCAGCACTTGTTTTTTCTCAGACCCAGAGCAATGGGGAGTAAACCACACAAAGGGAAAGAAGGTGAAAAAGAACGATGGAAAAGCAGTGACAGAGAAAGAAAGAATGATTGAGAAAGAACTTGAAGAAGTGAGAGAAAAAAGCATGGTTTGTCTTGTGGTGGGTGCTGGCCGTGGTGTTTTGAATAAAACATTGACACTGGCCTTTATTCTTTGGCAAATAATATAGCAATATGTAAGGGCAATATGTTAGTACAACCTCAGGATAATCAGAAATTGTATATTTGATGTTTATGATGCATTATAAGCATAGGGCAGCCAACCGATTTACCACTTAAAATGTGCAAATTGCAATCCTGTAGTTAGGAAAGAGCGACTGCAAACTAAAAGAGTAATTGGACTAAAACAGTGGTCGGACTGTAACTAGGTAAAAATTAACCTCGACAAAAGTGAATAACTAGTCGACAGAAGATTATTCCATCCTATGGTCTCTACAAATGTTGCCAACGAGTTTTGGTCCTTTTCCACCTGCCAAAAACATTGACATGTATCATGGCATGAGTGCAGATTCCAAGTTTGTTTGGATACCTAGATTTCCTCTGTCACCCGTGCATTCACGCTCTACATGTGCAAACCTTCACCAAGCCTACCTCTATATTCACCAGAAAATAACACACACTAAATATTAGTAGCACAGTAGCCCAGTACTTTGATGAATTTAGAAGATCCGTGGCACAGTTTACATTTCCAAATATGGTATCGGTAGGCCATTATAAAGATGATGCACGTTTTGGGAAAGATATGTAAAATTGATTGACGAGTAAAATAGAATGATTTCCAAATACATGCTGGCACTTAAAGAATTAGACTTCTATTTTTAAGTACAATATATTTTAAGGGAAGTTGTGAATGAGGACTGAAAGACAAATTGAATGTACAATGTATTTTCAATCTGAATTGAATTTCATACTGAAGTGCAACTCTTTTTAAAGCTCATAACTTTTTCTTTTGGAACAAAGGGCCTCATTACGAGTTTGGCAGTATCAGGAGGAGAAGACTGCCAAATTATGACCATGGTTGTATTCCCAACAGAATACTGCCAAAGAACCTCTGGAACTGCCTCTGCGGTCAGACGGCAATGGACGACAAAATGCACCTTCAGGCCGGCAGATACCCTGTTACCAACAGACAGATTATGAGGCAGAACACCACCGGGGTTTCTGCCACGGTCACACCACCACTGAAACCCAGGTGGAAATTAGCTGCTTAAAAGGAGACACTCGTGTTCAGTAAGCCATACTCGTCCGGAGCCACCGTGGAACCAGAACTACATGTCATTCCACTGCTCCTGCATGCACAAAAACAACAGAAACTTTGCCAAAGACGACAACAGCAACCACAAGTACACACACTTACCTGTAACTGTTGTATGTTGTCAATGTATGAACACTCACACAATATACCATCGGGAAGGTGGTGCGAGGGCGACAACCACATGCTACTACACACTGACATGCACACTCACATACAGCCACACACACACATACACAGTACACACACTATGGCCAACAAACACACACACACACACACACGTCTAAAACACACACTTACACACAGAAACAAGCCCAGTAACACACAATAACACACAACACCACAAAGCGTCACAACAACACCATAACCATACCATCGTCAATACTTTGGCAGCACTCACTATAGACACTATCCAGGGACACATCACACATACAACACAACCTACAACCAACAGGCAATAAATACACAACCACACAACCAAACAAATTACCAGTCGAGATACACATCACAAACAGCACATCATACCTATCATACCATGCATTAAACACGCACACTGTCAAAACAAACCAAGCCACACAACACACCAGCAAACACATGTAAACACAAACACCACTCAATAGCATGACAACAAAATGTTTCAGACACATCAACACAACACACACACTATCACTGTGGGACAAAAGCACAGCACACAACCTCAAACACTGCCCAAACATTACAGGTAGCACAAGCACCACACACACATACAAATACCGGCACACAACCAACGTCAGCCAGGAACAACTCCATGCTAGCAAACGAAATGTATAACAAAGATGTATCCACTAAGCCAACAACAGGTAGGTTTAAAATATATATTTTTTTAAACAATTGAAAAACAAAGACCACAGGCCAGTCCTTAAACAACAGTCTTGAATGGACACAGTGCACATATATGTGCACCAAACTTGACTCCTGACTGCCATGTAACCTCCACAGGTAGAGGTATCAAGGGGGCAGGCAGGCACCTTATGGATTATTGGGGGTGGCACAGGAGGGGTATGGGCTTAGGTTGGGGAGTGGGGCCTTTGGGATGTGGCTTGGGAGGAGGGGGTTTATGTTTAGGCCTAGGGGAGGGGAGGATTTTTTTGGGAGGGGTAGACATTTTGTCAGGGGCAGGAGCATGGGTACTTGCAGTGGGTGCAGGGGAGGCCTTGGAGGTTGAAGGGACGGACTTGGGGAAGGAAGCAAGATGTTTAGGGGTTTCACAGGGGGATTAGGGAAAAGGTAAAACTCCGAAAGGAAGGGTTTTTTGACACACGGGGAGGATCATAGCAAAAGGGTTTGGGTGAGGGAGGAGAGGGAGTGGTTGTAAGAGTTGTTGGTGTGGATGTCCTGGGTGCATGTTTATGTGAGGTATGCTTGTGGGTGGTGGGTGTTTGTTGGGTGGATGAGTGAGGCCGTTTATGTGTCTTTCTTGGAATGAGGGGGTGGAGGTGGTGGAGGATGCTGTGGTGTGTGCGTGACTGTTGTGGTGGTGACTGCAGCTATGGTGGATGTGCTGCATGTAGGAGTGTCAGTGGTTGTGGTGTCTGGGGGTGTGGTGACTGGGGTGGATGTCTGAGGGTCTGCTGTGGTGCTGTCTTTGGGTGGGATAGGTGTGGTGGCTGGATAAGTGAATGTTGGTGTGGTGTCTCTGGTTGTGACAGGTGTGCTTTGTGTAATGCCGAGGGTGGTGGGGGTGTCAGGGCAGGGTATGACTGTTGCTGTGTGTGCATCTGAATGTTGCTTGTGTGCATGCCAGAGGGGTGTCTTGTGGTGCTTATGTTTGTCTGAGCTACCCGTGGATGTTGAGGTGGAGGGGGAACGTTAGACAAAGGGTGACTGGCTGCCATCAGTGTGGAGGCCAGTGCCTGAAAGGATCTCAGTAGGCCAGCCAGTGCACTGTGAATGACCTCCAGGAACTTATTGCTTTGTTGAATTTGACTTGCCAGTCCCTGGATGGCCTTCACGATGGTTGACTGACCCACAGAGATGGACCTCAGGAGGTCAATAGCCTCCTCACTGTGGGCAGTAGGGCTAACAGGAGCTGGGGCAGAGGTGTCTGCGGAAAAGGAGATGCCCACCCTCTTGGGTAAGCAGGCATGACCAACTGGGTGGGGAGCTAAAGGGAGGGCAGTGGTAGAAAGGGGAATGGCAGACAGAGATGGTACTGGGGTGATCCCAAATGGGTCCACTACTGCCAGGGACTGTCCACTGGAGGAAGATTCCGAGGATGATGACGTGGATCCTGTCTCCCCTGTGGCATTCCCCTCGCCCTCCTGGCAACTGTGTCCCTCAGAGTCGGTGGAATCATGACTTGAGGTCCCATGGCCAGCAGCTTCCCACACTCACCTGTGACCTGTCTCAGGTAGGGTCATCATATTCTTTTCAAACACTTACATCACACTGTACACATCAATCACATTAGAACCACTTGTACTACACCCCAGGGAGAACCAGGTTGGTGCTAACATCATGTCATAACTAGATTCCATATACACCATTACAATACAACAATGTCACACACCATCTAAGCCACCTATCGCACACCTGCTATACCATCATATAAGTAGAGCAATCACTTTAACCATTCAATGACAACCGGACTTGCCAACATAAATCTGGGAAACAGTGGTAACATTAATTTCAACATATCACATACACAACATCCACACATACCTACATTTTCAGCTGATGCCATGTAACAGGAAAGGAACCACATCAAATGCCAAGCACATGATAGCATGTTGCATACAAGCCAAAACAATTTCATGTCATATAGTCCACAACCTTCACAATTGACATTTTCAAACATGCAATAACTATATCTAAATTTTCGATAATTGGAGTATGACAGAGTCTAAACACATGTCAGCAACAGAGGTCCCAATAGTCATGTAGGAAAGGATGATACATACTTTCTGGAGCTACTCATCTAAGTCATTCTCCACCTGTAAATAAAGTCATGCATACATATAGGGACAAAATGATCCCACTGGATTTACTCACAGACAAGCCTAGGTACCATACCAACACCTTAAATACAATGGACACCTGTCATGTGCTTGAAGGTCACATACAATACATGTTAGAAATGGGGTCTTTAGTTGGCACTGAGGTTACCCCGTGTCCAAGCAAGGACCCTCACTCTAGTCAGGGTAAAGAAGAATCACACTCAGTTAACCCCGCTCACACCCTTGGTAGCTTGGCACAAGCAGGCAGGCTTAAATTCAGAGACCAGGTGTAAAATATTTGTAACAACACACAATAATATAGTAAAAACACCATAAAATGACTCAACACAGGTTTAGAAAAATTGCCAATGTTCACCTAAACAGAACAAGACGAAAAAGAAAATATCTGACACACACACAAGTCAAGTTATGAATTTTTAAAGATTAAACTCAAAATAGCACTTAGAAACACAAAATGCTTCGGACAGGTGATAACACGGCACTGTGACAGAGTAGTTCTCAACAATCCGATGCCAATGGTGTAGGGTACGGAGTCGTGCAGACCCCCAGGTACGGTACCTTAGTAAAATGTGAGAACAAGCCGGTGCGTTAAGTCGGAGATTGCGGCGTCGCTGAATCCGAGGCTGCATCTGTTCCGGTTCAGTGGGGTGAAGAAGCGGAGGCATCACTTCGGGCGGAGTCGATATCTGTCGGTCGCGATGGAGTGCGGCAAATTACACAGAGTCGCGGACCTCGGCAGGGCTGCAGCAGTGTCAGGCCTGCGAGAGTTGTTGCACTCCAGTGAGGACGACAGAGTCGGTTGCAGGTGGCGTCACGGGATTCGCCAGCAGCGTCGGTCCAGAGTCGTCCAAAGTCGTTTTCTTGGATCTTTACCAGCTTCTCCTTTCAAGGGCCCAGGGACTGGATAGGGCACCACTTGTCAGGGCAGGAGTCTCAGCAGAGAGTCCAGTTGTTGGCAGGGGAAGTCTTTGATGGCCCTGAGACTTCAGAACAGGGGGCAAGCTCAGTCCAAGCCATTGGAGTTTCTTCTCAAGCAGGAATATACCACAAAGTCCAGTCTTTGTCTCGTTTAACAGGCAGAAGCAGCAACTGCAGGATAGCCAAACAAAGCACAGTTACAGGCAGGGGCAGCACTTCTCCTCAGCTCTTCAGCTCTTCTCCTTGGCAGAGGTTCCTCTTGATTCCAGAAGTGATCTGATTTTCAGGGGTTTTGGGGGCTCTTCTTATACCCCTTACTGCCTTTGAAGTAGGCCTACTCCAAATGAAAGTCTCTCCTGTCTGTAAGATCCTGCTTTGCCCAGGCCAGGCCCCAGACACACACCAGGGGGTTGGAAACTGCATTGTGTGAGGGCATTCACAGCCCTTTCAGGTATGAGTGACCACTCCTTCCATTCCTTCTAGCACAGATGGCTCATCAGGATATGCAGACTACAGCCCAGTTCCCTTTGTGTCACTGTCTAGAGAGAGGTGCAAACAGCCCAACTATCAAACAAACCCAGGCAGGGAATCCACAAAGAGGCAGAGTCACAGACCAACTTCACTAAAAGATGTATTTTTAAAATGTGAGCTCAGAGACCCTACACTCCAGCTTTCTATCTGCTCTCTAAGGGATTCTGCACTTTAATAATATTTAAAGGCAGCCCCGATGTTAATCCATGAGAGGGATAGGCCTTGCAACAGTGAAAACCGAATTTGGCAGTATTTCCCTGTTAGGACATGTAAAACACCTAAGTACATGTCCGACCTTTGACATACATTGCACCCTGCCAATGGGGTTACCTAGGGCCTACCTTAGGGGTGCCTTACATGAATAAAAAGGGAAGGTTTAGGCCTGGCAAGTGGGTGCTCTTGCCAAGTCCAATTGTCAGTTTAAAACTGCACACACAGACACTGCAGTGGCAGGTCTGAACCATAGTTACAGGGCTACTTATGTAGGTGGCACAACCAGTGCTGCAGGCCCACCAGTAGCATTTGATTTACAGGCCCTATATTTTACATAGGAGCACTTGCACTTTAGCAATGGATAGCAGTGGTAAAGTGCCCAGAGTAACAAATACAGCAAAAACAGAGTCCAGCATGCTTCAACAACCTGGGAAACAGTGGCAAACAGTTTGGGAGACCATGCTAAGGATGCCAAGTCTAACAGTAAAACTAATCATGATGAGTGGAAACATCAATAGCCCATTATCCAAGTGGCAACATCACTATCCACTCTTTAGACATGAGCAATCTTACATCTGTATATGAACATTACAATGCTACAGCACCCTTCTGAGCTTAACATGATAGAGACATACACCTTGCGGCAAGCCAAATGAATGACTACACATACCATTCCAGAAACGTGTGAAGGTGAAATGCAACACCTGCAACACAAGTTATTCAGTACAAAGTATGGGATTTGATACCAAAAGCCTACATAACATATCCACAATAGTAAAAGTAAGTATGTTGAAGTTGCATCACAATGTTGATATATGTCAGAACCTAACAATTTGCACATTATGTTGGCAAAAGCCTGTTTAGATTGTACTAATTACCACGATGTTGTGGCCTATTTCGCACGCCCACAAAACAGTGGAATAGCAAATTAATTGCTGTGTAGTCACTTACCATCCAAACACCATGTATGGTACTAATATTCTGAGCTCTCATATCAATGATGTGGGTTACACTAGGAGTCTAGTCATACCACCATGGTTTAGTACATGCAGGATATCCATTTAAAGGAAGCATCACACGTGACAGTCCACACCTACCAATGGGGATGCCTCCTAACAGAAACTGCAGCAAACGTGGTATGTGAAATATCAGATTGAAATCAGAGCCTCACAATAAGTTGACACTCATTGGAAACCTCAGGAATAGTAGGCATGTACTCAACTTGTCAGACTCAATGTTTCACATAGAGATGGATCAAGGGGCATTTGAATGAACAGAGGGCCCAGACCAGGGCAACTTACCATCAGGATAGTAGGGGTATGGATCTGTAGGTGGCAAGGTAGCTCTCGGGTATATTGTATTAGGATCTTTTGTTTTATAAACAATAATAAAACACGGGCTATTGAGGCGGACCACGTTGTTTAGTGTTGTGGATTGAGGGATGTGGAAGCTGGGTACCACTAGTCTCTATATTCCACCTTGGTTTATTTGACTATAGGGGTTGTTTGATAAGTAGTATTTTATTTCCGCCCTTTATTCATAGATCAGAGGCTGGGAACCTACTTGATGATATAGGGCCCTTTCTGATTATTCAAACGAGATTGTGGATTCCATGGTAAGTCCCATGGACAACATTGGCACTATTTTTAAAAGAATTATTTTAATCACAACTGTATTATTTATCACACCCTATGTTTATACACATTAGATGTGGGTGAAAATTAATGGGTTGTACATGTTGTGGACAAATCACATATGACACAATGTAATAATCAGAATACTTAACTGATGTGATTATGGCAACCTATTAACTGGCTTTGTTCTGTCCATGTAGAAGTTATCCCCGTATTGAACTATTGTGAAGCAAAAGACAGTGTTTATATAGGCATATGGATCTGTGATGATTAGTTAGTTGGTGACTGTTTGACTTGTTTTGGATGCAGGTGAGTGAAGTTGATTAATGATGGGGGAAGAATATATAAATTGCCCCCTTAAAAAATGGTTTGCTGATTGCATGTAGTGAATCCCTCCTTGTGATAGTCTTTATAAAGGAATTTAGACATTTTACGTTTATTGGCATTTTAATTTTATAATGATGGGAGGTGATAGCCATATGAGAGCCTTTTATGAAGGGGTATGTAAAGGATTTGGGAATTTATGTATTTCTGTTTGTCTATGTCTATATAGATTTGAAAAGTATATGTTGGGAGTATATTCTATTGTCCTGAAGAAGGTGGTGAAAGGACTTTGAAAGACCACCGAAACACGTCAATGCAAATTGGCATTGCTGGATCCATAGGAGCGGGCCTTAAATCTAATAGGGACTGGGTGCATAAATCGATTGGCCTGGACATACCAGAATTGGGACAGCCCACACACAATAGTCTATAGTGGATGTCTTTTTTGTCTCCCTCATGTTTGATTTTGTCTTTTATATGTGATCTTTTTTTATTCATTTCTTTTTTATTAAGTCCTTGTTGGTTTTTTAAGGGTGGTTTCATTTTGCAATTTTATGGGATTGTATTATTAAATTTGTTTTAATAGATTCCTTTATTCGAGGTTGACCATTGGAGTGATAGAATGCTTGAGATTGTGTGCTAAACAGTTTTTTGTTCCCTTTGGGGAGTTTTTTCTTTCTTTCACGGTGGCAAGGAACAACCAGCAGGGTACTAAGAGCAGTATAATGGTACACATGTCACACATTCACATGTGAATCATCATATGCTACTGTACAGAAGGGATTACATAGGTGAGTAATATGTCCCTATACACAATACAATGTGCACACCTATGTACAAATGTTGAGAACTCTACACCTAGGTTTTCCTAGGAGGCATTTCACCTTTTGCACTTACCACATTGTCACAGCTTAGAGTCCTTTACATCACACACTGACCTTGCAGAGGAAATGTAAACAAGTATAGTCAGTTCTCACCTCCTTGTGGTTGCTGTGCAGCCCTCAGATGCCCATCCAAGTCATTGTAGGCCACCATCAATATGCGACCAGATATGGCAGTCAAGGTCTGACAGGCACCCCTTCGTCCTTGGGAGGACATCCCCAGCTGGACCTCATCGGTCTTATGGGCCCAGCGTCTCATGTCCTCCCACTGCTTTTGACAGTGGGTGCTCCACCAGCTGTGGACCCCAGGGTCTGCACTTTCTTAGCAATGGCACACCATATCCCATTTTTCTGATGGGGTTGACCTGCATGGATAACACAGACAAAAGGAGGTCATGAAAACATGCGCCATGCCAAAACAAGTATGTTGAACAATCAAGTTAGTGCAAGTAGCCACACATACCCTTCCTCACACCTCAAACTCTTTTGCAAGTCGCCCTCTGCAGTCAGTCAATCTGTGAAGTGGAGTCAGGAATACAACATACATACCCAGTATCAGGTTCTGGCAAGAAACATAGGACCAGACCACAAGTATGACCTTAACATGGTACATCTCTACAACTATGTCTCACACCAAAATTGATGTAAATGTTGTAATGTACATATGTGCAGTGCTGTAAATGGGCTGATACTGTCCGGTACTGAGTACCAGCACTTTTGTATTTTGCAAGCAGGTACTCTGGCACAGAGTACCTGCACTTTAATTTTTCCATTTCAAGCACTGCATATGTGGATCAGGGTATATACATCACATACTACCTATTATGTATCAGGGGTAACAGTCTTTCTTTGCACATGTGCACATAACATCTACCCACACATGATAACTCAGGCCTTCATTTATGCACATTTCATCTACCTCATCATATACTCTACCTTTCACCCATTAGTATTGCATTGGACTCACCTGCTCCCGTGGACTCACCATATAGCTTTCCACAGGACGTCCTCCACAAGCTTGGCCATCTCTTCCAGAGATAAGACAGAGGCCCTATCACCTGCAGGACGTGGCATGATTGCTTCCAAAGGCAGTACACAGCAACTCAGGTCGTGGAGGTCTTGCTGACAGCAGTGTAAGGAGTCAAGTGAGGGATTGTGCAAAATATGGCAATCATGTCTGCCACATACAGGACCATCACCGGTGGCATACGTTGCCATTGTCCAAAGTCCGCCAAAGGCAGCCGTTTGTTCAAATGACAATGTCCACCACGGTTGTAACCGCCTACCGCCATGGTGGCATCCGCTGGCGGAGTCAGGTCACTTCCTGATGTCCAGTACACTAGGTCAGGCAGCTGCCATTTTAGGGCTCAAATATCTATGATGTAGTAATGATAGTTGTGTTGTTAGAAATGGGGTCTCTAGTTGTCAGAAGTAGACATCCTTGTTCAAGTAGGGACAACAATCCTATTCAGGGTAATTCACACACAATCCAAATTATCCTGTGCCCACACTCTGGTTGCTTGGCACTGAGCAGTCGGGCTTAATGTAGAAGGCAATGTGTAAAGTATTTGTGCAATAAATCATACAGTAACACAGTAAAAACACCTCAAAAATACACCATACAGGTTCAGAAAAATAGTTTATATTTATCTGAATAAAATAAGGTAAAAACGATAAAGATCCAAAAAGCACATGTTGAAAAATCACTTTTGCAAGGTTAAAAAGAGTCTTAAGTCTTAGAAATCAACATTTGTCTCTTGATTATACAAAGTACCTGGTTTGCGTAAAAAATAACATGCACAAAGACCGCAGAGGAGGAGGTGTATTGAAAAATAATGTGTGTGTCGGATCTTCCGATGTAGCACAGATGTTGCGTAGTTTCTTTCCATGCTAGAAGGTGCTTGCATAGTTTTTCAGTGCGCAGTCTTGGTTCCTCACTGTGATGCAGGGATCTTTTTGACATCCAGGGACGATGTGGGGAAATCCTGGCTACACTGGAGGAAGTCACAAGCATTGTGTCTATCCAGTATGGCGATGCGTCAAATTTTCCGTCACAGGGCAGAAGCTGCATCGATTTTCCACTTGGGGAATCAGTTGCGTTGTTCAGGTTTGGCTGTGCATCAATCCAGTAGTGCTGTGCATCGAATCTTCTGTCACAAGGTAGGCACTGCGTTGAATTTACACTCGGGAAGTTGTACTTCATCGTTCCGGTTCGGCTGTGCAGGGATTTCTCGTCGCAAGGCAGCTGTGCGTCATTTCTGGCAGGCTGTGCATCAATTTTTGGCGCACAAGGAGTTTCCTGAAGAGATGAAGGGGCACATTTATACTCCGTTTGTGCCGAAATTGCGTCGTTTTTTTCGACGCAAATTCGACGCAAAACTAACTCCATATTTATACTTTGGCGTTAGACGCGTCGAGCGCCAAAGTTCATGGAGTTAGCGTAATTTTTTGGCGTGAACACCTTCCTTGCATTAATGAGATGCAAGGTAGGCGTTCCCGTCTAAAAAAATGACTCCCAGGCATGTGCGTGGTATTTATACTCCCGGGCAAAAATGACGCTCGGGAGTGGGCGGGGCAAAAAACCCCGCATTTGCACCTGAATTTAACGCCTGGGTCAGGGCAGGCGTTAAGGGACCTGTGGGCTCAGAATGAGCCCAGAGGTGCCCTCCCCTGCCCCCAGGGACACCCCCTGCCACCCTTGCCCACCCCAGGAGGACACCCAAGGATGGAGGGACCCACCCCAGGGACATTAAGGTAAGTTCAGGTAAGTATTTTTTTTATTTTTTTTGTGGCATAGGTGGGCCTGATTTGTGCCCCCCTACATGCCACTATGCCCAATGACCATGCCCAGGGGACAGAAGTCCCCTGGGCATGGCCATTGGGCAAGGGGGCATGACTCCTGTCTTTGCTAAGACAGGAGTCATGTTAATGGGGGATGGGCGTCGTAACAAAATGGCGCAAATCAGGTTAAGGCGATTTTTTGGACTCAACCTGACTTGCCCCATTTTGCGACGCCCATACGCCATTTTCCCCTACGCCGGCGCTGCCTGGTGTACGTGGTTTTTTTTCACGCACACCAGGCAGCGCCAGTCGGCTAACGCCGGCTAACGCCATTCTATAAATACGGTGCCCGCATGGCGCTTCAGAATGGCGTTAGACGGCGCTAATTTTTTTTACGCTAAACTGCGTTAGCGCAGTTTAGCGTCAAAAAGTATAAATATGGCCCGAAGTGTTTTTGGCCCTAAGACTTCAGAAAACAGGACTCAAGCTCAATCCAAGCCTTTGGAGAGCCCTTCTCACGAAAGTCAGCGGGCATCAGGGCAACAGCAGGGCAGCAGTTCTTCTCAGCAAAGCAGTCCAGATGAGTCTTTTGGGCAATCAGGCAGTTCCTTTTGACAGGCTGCTGGTTCAGGTCCAGAAGTGTCTGGGTTGGGGTCAGGGACCCAGTTTATATACCCAAAAATGCCTTTGAAGTGGGGATGACTTCAAAGAGTGGTTTTGATGCGCTCAAATTCCCACTTTCACTACAGTTCTGTCTGCCAGGGTGCCAGTAGATGGTTTGGGAGTCCATTGTGTGAGGGCAGGCCACTAGCCTTTGAAATGTAAGTGACAGGCCCTCCACCCTTCCAGCCCAGGAATACCCATTCAGTATGCAGATGAGTGCAGGTGTGACTGAGTGTCCTGTGTTTGTGGTTGTCTGGGTGAAATGCACAAGGAAGCTGTCAACCAACCGCACCCAGATCTTGATTGGAGACAGGCTGTGAGGCACAGATGGATTTTAAGTGCAGAGAAATGCTCACTTTCTAAAAGTGGCATTTCTAAAATAGTAATAGACAATCCAACCTCACCAATAAGCAGGAATTTCTATTACCATTCTGGCCATACTAAATATGACCTGGTTACCCCTTCCTGGTCAGAATCTACCACTGAAACAGTATATGAGCGTATCCCTAATGTTAGTCTATGAAAGGAGCAGGCCTCACAATAGTGGAAAACTAATTTAGCAGTTTTCCACTACCAGGACATATAAAACACACATGTACATGTCCTGACTTTTACCTACATAGTATCCTGCCATATGGGTTACCTAGGGCCTACCTTAGAGGTGACTTAAGTATAGAAAAAGGGGGGGTTTAAGGCCTGGCAAGTACTTTTAAATGCCAAGTCGAAGTGGCAGTGAGACAGCAAACACAGTCCTTCCAATGGCAGGCCTGAGACATGGTTAAGGGGTTACTTATGTGGGTTGCATAACCAGTGGTGCAGGCCCAATAGTAGCATTTAATTTACAGGCCCTGGGCACATGTAGTGCACTTTACTAGGGACTTACAAGTAAATCAAATATGCCAATTGGGTATAAACAAATGTTACCATGTTTAAGGGAGAGAGCATATGCACTTTAGCAGTGGGTAGCAGCGGTAAAGTACACACAGTCCTAAAACCAACACAAATGAGGTCAGAAAAAGTAGAGAAGGAAGGCAAAATGTTTTGGGGTGACCCTTCAGAGAAGCCATTTCCAACATGTGTCATTTACTGAAACTTAACATTTATGACAATGTATGTAGTACTGGCCTACTGTTTACAAGTATTAATGTGCATGTAATTATTAGAGGAAGTGAAATGAGGTATTTTGGGTTATGTCCATAAACAGTGTTGTCACCATATAAATGACAATCTGAAGTTGGTAGAGGTGCACAAATATGTGTTACATGTCTACAAGGTTTATGTAACTTTCACTATCAGTGACATGTATCTCCATGTAGAGTGTGTGCGAGGGTTTAGGGGATTTGAATCCAGTACACTTTAATATTTTGGGCTGCTATGTGCTGAATACCAAATATTCACTGTTTATTGTGACCAGATTTAGATATAAATATGATGTTGTTGTGATTATACTTATGATGTATGGACTGAGTCATTCAAGTACATTCTGGTGTTGTCCCACATAGTTACCCTGGCCTGAGGAGAGCAAGACAACCGTCCACTAGCAGACCTGCAGACCATGGAGTCATGACATGTAATCCAAATATATCACCTTGATAGGCATACTATTAAGGATCTCTGTCGTCAGTGGGAGCCAGATGTGATGCCTGCCATTCCCAATAGCATACCTCCCATTGTTAAAGTCATGTCAGTACTGCACTTCCTGGCCACGGGGTCCTTTCAGAATACAGTGATCCTAACTGCATGGATGTCTCAGCCCATGGTCAGTCTAGTTTTGAAGGCTGTACTGTCTGAATTGTTAAAACAGTTGGACAGCTACATCAGATTTCTCCAACATGAGGATTTGGCCCAGGTGAAGGCTGATTTCTATGCTTTGGGACACATTCCACATGTGGTTGGAGCCATAGATAGCACCCATGTAGCCTTGGTCCCGCAAGTGTTAATGAACAGGTATATGGGAACAGGAAAAACTTACCTTATAGGGTGCTCTGGCTACCCAAACCATCCTTGGTTATTGACACCAGTGAGGTACCCAACCATGCCAGGGGATGTCTGCTTCAATGACGCCCCCGTAAGGACAAGGCGTGTCATGGAGCGAACTTTTGGGCTCCTGAAGGCAAGATTTTGCTGCATAGACGAATATGGAGGAACCCTCCTCTACTCACCCTACAGGGTATGTCAACTAATTGTCGCCTGCTGCATGCTCCACAACTTGGCCCTGAGATGTCAGATACCATTCATACAAGATAAGGAGGAGTCAGCATATCCTGTTGGTGGAAATTCAGATACACCTAGTGAGGATGAGCATGATGAGGATGAAGCTAGAGACATCAGGGCAGATGTAATTAATCAGTACTTCAACTGACTCAAGGTATGTGATGTTATGTTGCAATAGAGATTCCATGCATGCCATTTAATGTTCTTTTTACCACCAAAGCTCAGGCTCCAAAGCCTGTGATTCAGAAATGCATGCTGAATGTTACTCGGAGTTGTGTACTGAACTGTTATGTACATAGTCTATTATTTAGAAAATGCACAATCAAAGTCACATTTGTAGTTATGAATAGACAATGTGACGTTTGTGTTCCACTCTGGCCTATACCTTATCATTGTCTATTACAGATTGGCAGATTGGCTGTTTGACTCATCCTCATTTGGCATTGTCAGACTGTGTCATAGGCAGATGGGGTTTGCAGATTGACGTGAGCAGTGGACATGTTTTAGACCAGGTACTGTTTTGAAAGAGATTTGTGGTATGCAAATTCTGTGCCCAGACTGTCAAGGTAGTGGGTGGAAGTGTCCTCTGACACAAAATAGACCTGTTTGGTATTGGAGGTAGCTCAAATGGTGGCATGTGTGTGTTCCTCACTGTGATGTGTGATATGTCAAAATGGGTATCCAGACCCTCTGCCACCCTTATGGATTGCGTTGTATATGACCTAACTTGTGTATAGCTGTTAGTGTGTTTCCTCATTGCAGACCAATGTGCATGTGTCTGAAGACTGACATAGGTGGGTGACAAGCCTACAGATACCTGAACATGGTAAGTGGAAGGTTCCATGACTGGGAGATTAGTACTGACTTCTGGGGGCATGGTCATCTGGAAGGATAAGGTATGGTTATATGATAAGGCTTTAGCTGATGATACATTGAACCAATCTGTCTGACTCCTGGGATGGTGATAGACTGCCATGTCCCTAACTTCTGTATTCTGAGAGATGGTAGTGAATGACACGTAAGCAGAAACACTGAAGCCTACAGCAGGACTTCACAATGTGCTGGTTGCCATTCTACAAATAAATATGTGGAGATATACAATCCAGGTTAAAAGTGTCTTGGGTATGTAACAAACCCAATGCAATATGTATCCTGGTTGTCCAGTATGTTTGTGATGACCATAACAGAGGTATAAATTGGAGAGGAAGATTTCGGTATAATAGTTGTCATACATGATTGTTGTATATGATTGATACATCACTAATGTTGGTCTGATATGTGACGTATTTCTCATGGAAATGTACACTGTCTACAAAATGTGCAAAATGTCAAGGGGATATGTCTCTAAAATCCACAACACGATGAATCAGCTAGCCCCAGGGAAATCACCACTAATGTATGTCACCCCTTACAATGGCATATTCTGATTGCATCAGTAGAAGCCACTAGTCCTTTGTATGTTGGAGATGCCCAGAGGTTTGAAAGTACTTGACGAAGCCCCTCATCATGTTGCCATTTTGGTCCTGCAAATCCAGATGTCAGTGGATGAATGGACGTACCCAACCACATGTGTTCCCAACATAACTGCAAATCACTCCATGATGCATGCCAACAGTCAGCTAAAGAACCTTCCCCATTACACATGTACATTGCATTTTTCCACATAATGCCATATCAATGGCATGGAAATGTACATTGTTTGTAAAACCTCTAGTCCTACCTGTCATGTCCCTCATTGCTACTGCAGTTGTACATGCCAAATGATATGCAATGATGGGTGCTGGTATATGTAAGCCAACAATCAAAAGTATATATACTCCTGTATGTGGCACCACATGAAATGTAGCCCCATTTCATATGTCCACTTCCAAACACAGGTTAGCATGCACATATATGTGAGGGAATACAGTGATCATCTTATGAACCCAGGCAGACCATCCATGAAACAGCAGTGTAAACATTTTGTTAAAATAGAGAAGGGACACATGCTAAAATGTTGGGACAAGGGTTGGCGGCCGTGATGGCACATAAATCATTTAATGGACATTCCCCCCTACCAATGGAACGTTTTGATCTAAAACTGCACCCAAAGAACAATGTATATTCTATCACATGTATGATAGCCACCTTTACCTGACAGACAGTAGTGATGCACCAGAACAAGTGACACACTGAAGACAAGTGGCCTCTGGGCATGCAGATTACAATTTATACCCTTGTCCAAAAACATGGTGGCTCAGGGCAGTGATCCATCTCTTCTTTTTCTTTGGCCAATAGCACTGAGGAGTAGTGGTCTGTTGCGTAGTATTTACACCCAATATAACCACAAACATTACTTGATTGACCAATGTATACATTTATTGTGGATTGTACTCAGTTGTGTCCTAGGTCACTGGGCTAATAGCCAAGGCACATCGGTATGCACTGCATCACAAAGCTGCACAAACAGTTACTCTTCTAGTTTGACACATGTGACCCATCCCCAATCATCAGGGGGAAAATGTCAGAACCGGACACATCAACTAGGCCATGTGACAGGCAGGAATATGACCTGTACTCACCCTTTTGTGGCTGCTGTGCTCCCCTCAAAAGCCCACCAAGGTCTGGTTACACCACTTCCAGAATGCGGGCCACAGGGGGAGGTCAGGCTCTAATGTGCACCCCACCCACATTGGGAGGACAAACCCAGCTGGACCTCTGTGATCTTCCGGACCCAGTATCTCAGGTCGTACCACCTCTTGGACCTAGGGCGCTCCATCGGCTATGGACCCCCAGAGGCCGTACTTTCTGGGTGATGGCTCTCCAAATATGCCCCTTCTGATGGGTGTTTACCTTTATGGAGGCAAGAGACAAATCAAGCGATTACAAACATGTTTTTGCTCAAATGGTTGTGTCTCACACATGTCAGAAACACCAAACACAAAATAGGCAATATGTCAACATGCCACATGTGTAAAGCACACATGCCAATAAGTACATGGACATGAGTACACTCTTTTAGAATTATCTGCTGACTGACCCACTACCCCCACTACCCTGCTCATGGCCTAAGCAAGCCAACTGACATCAGGTAGTCCATGCTCCAGCAACATGTACTATGATGTGAGCCACAATGAAACACTTCATACCAATGTGGCTTCTGAAGGGTAAACTCCTGGACCAACACATTTGCACCCTGCAAGATTGACTCTCTGAATACAGTCCCTACAGGCAACTGTCATACTACAGACTTCATCCTTATACTACTGTGACAATGAAAGGGCTGGCATGGTGGGCACAGGACGTTTCTTCCCTGTGCATATGTGGACATATGACCTAACAAATGCAGACTCATACCACTTCAGGGTGGGTTTCGGTGTTATGTACCTGTACCGCAGAACACTCCTTTGGATACATGTTTCTAATCTACAGAGATGGCATCCAACATACAAAGGTATGTATTATGCACTTTTTGCTATGTAACCAAACTACTGAGTCACATGTCACAATCTTCCAGGAATCTTCACATTGCCTGCAATGTGGGTCTGTCATTTGTGCAATAAGCCTGTACTGGACAAATATGACTCATGTGAAGGTGGCAGCAGAGCTGTGAGAGTAAGGGATCTGTCATGAGTCAAAGGCACACATTGACAATGATGCAACATGCACATGTGGACTAGTTTGGCGATTTATCTTAGTAGCCATTCCTAATCTAGTCAAAGGACTGAAGCATTGAGGGCATGTTTTGCCACTAGAGCCTCATATTGGCCACATGACAGGATCTACAGGTTTACAGGGAGTGGACCCAGTGCCATAGTTGCATAGCCGCAGTGACTCTCCACACAGCCTGGAATCTGTCCCATACTGGGAGATACATTTAACAGGCCCTGGTCTCAGCAGTCTGAGCATACATAACCTACACAACACTCACATTTCCACGCATACTGCAACAGCAGGCACACAAGAAGTCTAACTGGCACACAGGGGCACATTGTAGCCTGTAAGGAAGGAAAGGATGGTGTTAAACAGAGTCAATTGTGCATGTGAGGTGCTTACCTGCTCCTCTGATAATCCGTAGAACAGTCAATACAGGGAAAAGACCTCGCTCACAAGCTTCACCAGCTCATCTTGAGAGAAGAGAGGGGTCCTTTCACCTGCTGGACGAGGCATGATTGCTCCTAGAGACGGCACACAGCATCTGGAGTGGAGGAGGTGTTACTGGCAGCAGTGTCAAGAGTCAAGTGAATGATTTTGCACAACAGGGTGTACATATGTAACACACACATGGTCATCACCGCGAACAGCCATGGGCCGCGACCGCCACAGGCAACAACAGTAGCCTATGGCTGTGTCTGTCGCGCTTGGAACCGGCTTCCACACAGATGACTTCCACCGGCAGCTGCTGATGTCATCCTCCCAGATGAGTAAACCTCAACTGAAAGTTAACAAACGGGGGTATTTGGACAAATGAACACTGGGTTGGTAGTTGGAGTACCAGAAATGGGGCGTCCTGGGAGTTGCCACATGTAGCTCCCTCCGCTACACACACTAAAAAGATGGTATCCTTCCAGGTGAGAACACTTCAATTGAGAGATTACTAACAGGGGTATTTGAGCAAGTGAACACTTGACTGGTGTTTGGACTTACAGACACAGGACCTCCTGGGAGGTGTAGTGAGGTAACGCCACTACACACACTAGATATATTTTGTATATTACTGTAGGAAAGTAGTCCCTTTCTAGCATGGTTACCCCCACTTTTGGCCTGTTGAGTGTGTGTCAGTGTGCTTTTACTGTGTAACTGGGATCCTGCTAGCCAGGACCCCAGTGCTCATAGATTGTGGCCTAATGTGTATTCCTGTGTAGTGGCTAAGTGGCTAACTATGTCACTAAGGCTCTGCTATTCAGAACCTCACTGCTTATCCTCTCTCTGCTTTTAAATTTGTCACTGTAGGCCATTGACTACATTTACCAATTTCAATTGGCATACTGGACTCCCCTTATAAGTCCCTAGTATATGGTACCTAGGTATCCAGGGCATTGGGGTTCCAGGAGATCCAAATGGGCTGCAGCATTTATTTTGCCACCCGTAGGGAGCTCAGACAAACCCTTACACAGGACTGACATTGCAGCCTGAGAGAAATAACGCACACGTTATTTCACAACCGTTTTCACTGCATTTAAGTAACTCATAAGTCACCTATATGTCTAACCTTCACTTGCTGAAGATCAGGTGCAAAGTTACTAAGTGTGAGGGCACCCTTGCACTAGCAAAGGTGCTCCCACATAGTTCAGGGCCATTTCCCCGGAATTTCTGAGTGCGGGGACACCATTACACGCGTACACTACATATAAGTCAATACCTATATGTAGCTTCACAATGGTAACTCCGAATATGGCCATGTAACATGTCTAAGATCATGGAATTGTCCCCCAATCCAAATCTGGTATTGGGGAGCCAATTCCGTGCATCCTGGAGGCTCCACCATGGACCCCCAGTACTGCCAAACCAGCTCTCTGAGGCTTGCACTGCAGCTACAGCTGCTGCCACCTCACAGACAGGGTTCTGCCCTCCTGGGGTCTGGGCAGTCCAGTCCCAGGAAGGCAGAACAAAGCATTTCCTCTAGAGAACAGGGTGTTACACCCTCTTCCAAGGCAACAACGGGTACGCTGGAACTCCTCTCTCGGAGATGAGCATGCTCCTAAGGACACAGAGGGTGGACATCATCAACATAGACTGTCCTGAGGTCCTAACTGACACAATTTGGAGGAGGTAAGACCTTGCCTTCTCCGAGAACGATGGTACGCCTGTGTTTTGTGTCTTCTTTGCCTCCTGAGGCCTCTGTGCACTCTTTTCAAAATGCCTTCATACACAGCCTGGCCCAGGTCACCAGCACTCCACCCTGTGATGCTCAACTCACTGAGTTGTTCTCCGGCAGCGTGGGACCTTCTTTTGTTGTGCTGCATCAACCGCATTTTGCACCTCCTTTGAACCCGGATCCTGCAGCTTCTGGGGGTGCTGGCTGGCATCCTGAGGGCTCTCTAAAGTGCTGAGAGACCCCTCTTCCTCCTCACACGGAGTTGAGGCCCCCAAGGTCCCTCCTGGATCCATCCAGCGCCATTTTGATGAAAAACGCACTTTTGCCGTAGCCAAGGCTTGTTGGCGCCTTCCAACACTAAATCTCGTGTGCAACAGCATCTTCCTAGGGCGAATTTCTGCAGTCTTCTACTAACCAGGGACTCTTCTTCTGCACCCTCTTCTGGGTTGGCAGGGGCTCCTGTCCTTCCTGGAACTTCTTTTGACTTCTGGACTTGGTCCCCTTTCTTTGCAGGTCTTCAGGTCCAATAATCCAACAGTTGTTCTTTGCAGACTTCGTTGGCTTCTGCAAAATCCCAAAAATGAGGTGTAGTGTGTCCTAATGAAACTTGTAGTACTTTACTCCTCCTTTTCTGAGCTCTGGGTTGGGGTAATTTACTTACCTTTACTGTATTCTTTATCTCCCAGCGAGTCTGCACACACTACACTTGTCTAGGGGGGAAGTTGTGATTTACATTCCACTTTTTTAGTATATGGTTTGTGTTGCCCCTAGACCTATTTCCTCCCATTGCATTCTAAAGGATTTCCTACTGTTTGCATTGTTCTATGACTATTTGCTTGTCTAATTTTTGTGTCTAGTGTATATATTGTGTATAATACTTACCTCCAGAAGGAGTATTGTCTCTAAGATATTTTTGGTACTGTGTCAACCAAATAAATACCTTTATTTGTGGTAACACTAAGTATTGTCTTTCCTTGTGTATAAGTACTGTGTTACTATAAGTGGTATTGCATGAGCTTTGCATGTCTCCAAGTTCAGCCTATGCTGCTCTGCTATAGCTACCTCTATCAGCCTATGCCGCTAGAACACTACTACATTCACTAACAAGGGATAACTGGACCTGGTGTAAGGTGTAAGTACCCAAGGTACCCATTACAAACCAGGCCAGCCTCCTACAACTACATATCTGCATGCGTATATGATGTCTCAACATGCAAATGTATGCCTCGTTTTGGACATACATTTACATGTTGAGACTTGGGATGATCTTTTGATATTGAAAGACTTACATGCACCATTTGGACATATGGCATGTGATAGGCCTTGGTGGCTGTGATGTTGGGTTTAGCAACACAAATTGACAATGTTAACACTTAGATACTCTGGGTATTGAATGTTGATTAAGTACATGAACAAGACAGTAGCAAAAGCTGAGCTGTGAGCATGCAAGTGATTGCAGTTTTGTGACAGAAGATAGTATGGACAAGACCTTCTCTCTCCAGGGAAAGAGTTGTAATGGGGTACTGGGAGGACCACCACCAGTCGTCTTGGCCTTCAGCTGGTGTCTGGAGACCAGGGAACACACCTTGTCCCTGAGGTCATTCCACCTCTTCCTGATGTTCTCCTTTGTGTGCAGGGTGGTGCCTCCAGCATTCACTCTGTCAACTATCCTGTCCCACATTTCCATTTTTTTACTGAGAGGAGTGTGCTGGATGTGGGCTCCAAACAAATGTAGCTCTACTTTAATGATGTCATCCACCACAACTCTCAACTCATCCTCTGAAAGACCTGGATTTTTTGACTGTGATATGACTGCACATTAAAAGGCGTGACATTGACTAACTGAACAAGACAAGTGAATATGGGGGGAAATATATGATGTGTGTGAAGGGTATAAAATGTGATGATGAAAAAAAAGGCTGCCATTTGACAAAAAATGGACGACAAGATGTGTGGTCTGTCTTGCAGTGGAAATGTGAGGATTCTGCTCTGTGGAGGGCTGTGTTTTATAGTGTGATTTGTAGGTCTGTTCACTGGACCAATATGTGTCAGCTTTTTTAATTCATTCAATGCCTGTTACTTTGGTGGACATGGATAGCAACATTGGATTGGATGATGAGGAAAGCATCATGGCGACTGTTTGTAATAAGCTTGCCCATGGTGCTGATGGCTCTGTAGGTCGGAATGCCTAGTTACGGACCACCTCGCCACTAGTAGTCTGTCATTGTTGCTTGGCGGATGGCAGTTCTGCCTGTATAACTCGCAATGTGGTGGTTGGGGGAGTGCCTGCGCAGCAGTCTTTTTAGGACTGCCAACATGGCGGTCTGTCAGTCTGACCACCAAACTCGTAATCAGGCCCTAAGTCCTGTACTGTACATAACAAGAATAGTGGCATTATTATTTGGGGTGTACAATGAACAACCTCAATCATTAAACCACTTTCTCACATTGGTGTTTAGCAATGGGGTCCAGAAAATGTGTCTGAAAGTACCTAAATTAAACTGGAAGCAGAAATTGATTTTTGATTTTTAATTGGCAGCAGGTCTTGGATTTGGTCATTTTTGATTTTTCCAGATTAAATTTGGTTTCACTTTTCATACCTTTCAAAAGTCTATTGAAGCATGGAATTATCTGTGTAGAGAGAGTCAGAAGTGGGGCTAGAATGCCAGGAAGACAGATAATGAAAGAGCCCTTAAAGGGTGGAAACAAACAAAACAGCCAGAGATCTCCTCTTAAGGTGAGGTAATTGATGAAGCCCCAGAGGGTGGGGCTGAGGGCCACATGTCCCAAAATGCATTTTCTGGTGTGCCACCCAGGCTCAGAGTTAAGCAGGCTCTGCCAGCATAAGCCCTTCTGAACTGACCATCTACCAGTTAAAGCTCAGTTACAACCAATAAACGAGGGAGCTTATAGGGAGGCCACACATCCCTCACTTAGCCAAGGGTGTTGTTCCTTGCTTTGTGGTAGTGTACGGCAAATGGTTTTCCTCTTATCAAAGAGCATTAAGAATGCTTGGGATAGGTCAACAGTACTGCACAGCACTGAAGGAGCCTTACTATGAGAGCTAGTACCAACATTAGGGAAGGATACTCTCCTGAAATAAGAAGAATTTGCAGCTGACTCCTACACCTACATGAAGGATGCCCTTTTCAGAAAAATTGTCTCACACTTGAAGAGTTCTGAAATAACTTTAGGGACATACTGAAAGACCCACAACTAACCTGGGCTGACTTTCTAGATATCTCAATAAAACCCTGGAGGGCAGGGGAAAGTTAATACACTCACCACTTATGATGGGTTTTAGAATCTGATCATGAATGAGCACATCTTGAGTAGTTGTCATTCAGAGTTACACCACCAACTAGTGGATTCCACTTTGTCTGACCCCCGACAGCTAGTTAAAGCAGCTGACTTGTGGATGTGCCTAGGGTGTCTAGGAAATCTAATTAGGGTGATCTCAAGAAAGGTGGTTCAGATTCCGACAGGGAAAAGAGGGGAGCAACAAAGAATAAAATAAGGGGTTCTCAGAAGGGCTTCAAAACCAGCTAAGGAGAGTGATGTCTTACCTTTTCTAAATTCAAGTGAGGACATTACTAAGGGGAAAAACCTTTTAACTCAGACAAGGCTGGCCTAGACCTTCACAAGCCAGGACATAAAAAGAGAGACTCAGTCTGTTCCAAGAAGCCCGACCAGTGGGCTGACCTAAGAGACCGCAAATGTTGCAATTGGGATGGAAGTTGGCCCAGAGAAAACCAGGGGTTTGATAGAATCCTCTTTAGTCTCCATGAGTGCGGTGGATCATGAAGCCCTAGACACCTTACTTCTCAACACGGAAAAGGACAGGAAATGGGCAATCATCAACAGGACAAAAAGGGATACAGAATCCATACCAGATTATCCCAGATGTTCTCCATAGGGTAGTCAACACTGAAATGTCCTCAAATGTTTTTGAGTGGGGAGGGGTTACTGGGCATAAGAAGGCAGCTGGGAGCCCTGCCATTCCTGTGGAATGTCTGTTAGGAAATTGACTAGATACGTCTCCCTGATCTAATTTACAAAAGAAAATTGCTACAGAAATGTTGGATCTGCCTGAGTGGGTGTGTGTGGCCATAATTTCCCAGACACCTGTCAGGAAATTGGAGAGAACCTGGAGTCTGCAACAATGTTCCCAGTTCCCACAGCCAAAAGAAAATTTAAGAGGTGTGGGTAACCAGCCTCAAAACCTCCCACATCCCAGAAGTAATCTGAACATCACAGAGAGGATTTGGGATCTAAAGAGGAAGAAGAGCCTACCCTGAGAGACCTGCCAGAACTCTCAGAGTTGCGTGGGTCAGGGGGCCCCCAGTGGAGGAATTCTGCAGGGTGGAAAGAGTGGTTGACCACAGAAGCCTTCTACTGCCAGGAGAAGTCTAACCCACAGGATCTACTGGTAAGAGGCGATCTTATTCAGTGAGACTGGGGACCCCACACTGGAAGATTGGTGGGTCCCCAACATGGCATTCCTCTTAAACTTGGGCAAGGATATTCTCTTGGTTGGGCATTTGGGGCAGGCTAAAATATGGACAGGTTGGTCAACCACTATTACTTGCCCTAGATATCTGAGAAGATGAAAACGTTCTGTCACTCCTGCACCACCTGTCAAGCCAGGCTCCCATAATCCCACTTCCTGTGATGAGGACACCTTTTACAAGGGTAGGAATTGACACTGTCAGGTACATAGACCCCAAACCAGCTTCAAGTTCACCACCCCTTATCACCCTTAAACTGCTGGGGTTGTGGAGGAATTAGGTATGGCTTTGGGGTGGCCCGAGAAACTCCATAGGAGGTAGGATGTCAATCAATCAATAACTCAGTCAATCAATCAATTACTTGACCAGTCATTCGACTTGTCACCCATCAGAGTATCCAGGTACTGGCAGGGTCCAGGTCTCAGTCAAAGTGCCAGGTTTTCAGCATTCTATGGAATTCCTGTAGAGTAGGGCAGGTGCTGAGGAGCAGAGGAGGACATTCCAGGATTTGCCTGTGAGGTAGAAGGAGAGTTCTCCTGCTCTGCTGCTTTAAATGTGAGGGGTAAGGGTCAGCATGAGGGAGGGAGGTAGAGCAGAGGTGTCTGGAAGTTTTGTGAACTCTCAGTCAGAGGTGGACGTAGGCGGGTCCGGAGTCATGCAGGGCCTTGAATGTGTGGGTGAGGAGCTTGAACTAGAATCTTTTCTGAACCAGAATCCAGTGGAGTTTTTTTGAGGTGGGGGTGATGTGGGTGCAACAAGGGAGATCCAGTCTTTCTGTAATGTTCTGGATGGTCTGCAGTCTCTGAACTAGGTGGGCTTCATTTCCCATGAAGAAGGTGTTTCTGTAGTCCAGTCGACTGGCAATGAGGGCTTGGGGATGGTGCATCTCATGTTTCGGTTAAGCCACATGAAAATCTTACGTAACATGTGTAGGATGAATAGGCAGGAGGAAGACATTGTGGGACTTCATGTTGAGTTTGCTGTGCAGGATGATAGCGAGACAGCTGGGGGAATTGTCGCTGCTGAAGATCATGTCTTCTGTCCGGTCTGTGTTGAACTTGAGGCAGTTATTCCTAATCCAATAGGTGATGCTGATTATGCATTGGTGGAAGTTGGTTTCTGTCAGCTGTGGAGCTGTTGGAGAGGAGTTCCATGTCATCGAGGTATAACAAAAGGAAAAACAAAAGCTAAACCGTGCCAATCCTATGTTTAAAGATTTTGCTGTACAAATGGCAAAAGACTTTGTCATTATCTAGCTCAGCGTGGATAGCACTGTGCTGATCCTATGCTTAAAAACATTGCAAGATAAGCAGACATTTGAGGTGAGAAAATCTAGAGTGTCGCTGGCGTTGCAGGGTGCTCCTTACTAGAGCTGCTCTCCACCTAAATTTGGGAACTTCCCAGAGTTCTCCTTTGTTTTTTGCATAATTTATGCGTCACTCTAACCCTGAAAGGGCCTTGTTTTGGCTTATACTGGGTGCTCCCTTGTGTCTGGACAAAGCTAAACTCCTCTGAAGAGCTCCAATGAGAGAGAAACATGTGTCAGGGGTTGCTTTACTCATTCCAGGTTGGCTTGGATGGTATTTGACCAGTCCAAAGCTGTACTACTGTGCCTGGAGTAGTAAATGGCTTTTGTCATTTTACAGCTCGGCGAGGATAACACCGTGTCAATCCTATGCTTAAAGATTTTGCTGTACAAATGGCAAAAGACTTTGGGGGTCATTCTGACCCTGGTGGTAATTACCGCCATGGCGGAGGTCGGCGGTAGCACCGCCAACAGTCTGGCGGTGCACCGCTGGGCATTCTGACCGCAGCGGTTCAGCCGCGGCCAGAAACGGAAAGTCGGCGGTGTACCGCCGACTTCCCGCTGCCCTTGAGAATCCTCCATGGCGGCGGAGCGCGCACCGCCGCCATGGGGATTCTGACACCCCCTACCGCCATCCGGTTCCTGGCGGTTCTCCCGCGGTAGGGGGTGCTGCGGGGCCCCTGGGCCCGTAAGAGGGCCCCACGAAGAATTTCAGTGTCTGCTTTGCAGACACTGAAATTCGCGACGGGTGCAACTGCACCCGTCGCACCTTCCCACTCCGCCGGCTCCATTCTGAGCTCCATTCTGAGCCGGCGTCCTCGTGGGAAGGGTGTTTCCCGCTGGGCTGGCGGGCGGACTTTCGGCGGTCACCCGCCGGCCCAGTGGGAAAGCCAGAATGACCGCCGCGGTCTTTCGGCGGGAACCGCTTGGCGGGCGGCGACCGCCGTCCGCCGCAGTCAGAATCACCCCCTTTGTCATTATCTAGCTCGGCGTGGATAGTACTGTGCTGATCCTATGCTTAAAAACTTTGCTAGATAAGCAGACATTTCAGGTGAGCAAATCTAGAGTGTTGCTGGTGTTGCAGGGTGCTCCTTACTAGAGCTGCTCTCCACCTAAATTTGGGAACTTCCCAGAGTTCTCCTTTGTTTTTTGCATAATTCATGCATCACTCTAACCCTGTAAGGGCCTTGTTTTGATTTATATATATATATATATATATATATGTATACATATATATATATATATATATATATATACACACACACACACACACACACACTCACACACTCACACACACTTGGGACCTCATTACAACATTGGCGGTAAAAGCCGCTTACTGCTGTGCACAAGACCTCCAACATACCGCCGCGGCTGCGGAATTCCGCCACAGCTATTATGCCCCACATCTCGAAATCCGACAAAATTCAGACACCCACACAAGTCCGCCACACCAAAGGTCAGTGATAAACTGGCGAACAAACAAAACCTCCACCGTCACGCCAACAGAAATACGGCCACACTATTACGACCCACGAATCCACGTGGCGGTCTTTCAACCGAGGTATTCCATTGGCGGTACACACCGCCGCACTCAAAATACACACACACACACACACATACAAACCACCGTCACATTGGACAATTCGAAATACACACACCTGATACACATACACACACAACTCCCACACACCCAATACAATATAAAACACACACCCACATCACCCACAAACCCCTACGACCACTATTACAGAGAGAAGGCCAGAGAGAGACACAAGCATCCACAAACTAGCAGCCACAGGCACTCAACACCATCACCCACACAACTTCCACGCACAAAACACCACACACCACTACATATCACCACACTTATCACCACACATACCACCCCACACATCACCTACACCACCCCATGGCACGGCAAAGACACCCCGGGTTCTCGGAGGAGGAGCTCAGGGTCATGGTGGAGGAAATCATCCGGGTAGAGCCACAGCTATTTGGAGCACAGGTGCACAGGTGCAGCACACCTCAATTGCAAGGAAGATGGAGCTATGGAGAAGAATAGTTGACAGGGTAAACGCAGTGGGAAAACACCCAAGAAATCGGGACGACATCAGGAAGAGGTGGAACGACCTACGCCTGACATCAGGTCTGGCTCCAACTGGCTACACAGTTCCTGGATTGTGGCACGGTCAAACCTGTAGTTGATGGTCAAATGTCTTTCCCCCATTGTCGACAGGTCCACCAGCGGTCGGTACACCGGAGGATTCCGCCATCTCCTCACATGTCCCAGCGGACGGTGCCTATGAAGGACAACAGTGAGCACAGAGTCAAACAACTCACAGGTATGTACCCACAGTCTACACAGAACACCAATCATACACAAAATGTGGCCTGTATGTGTGTTGAGAGTAGGCCTAGGTTTGTGTGACGCAGTTGGTAATTAGGCCATGTGGGCCCCTGAAATGGCGGCTGCCTGACCTCTAAAGCGGGACAATGGGATGTGAGGTAACTGCGCTGGCGTTGTACACCGTCGCGGTAGGCGGGCAAAGACCGCAGCGCAATGCTGCATTGGTTAACATTGGACCCTATGGGTCCCAGGAGCCAATGATGATGTACGCCGGCGGTGATGATACGCACCGCCGCGGACATGACCGGCATATTCTAACTGTTTAATCACTCAATACCTGATCTTTGACAGGAGAGGACCTACACTGCAAGTGCTGCTGTGACCTCGGTCTGGAAGAGACAATGGGTTGTGCGTCTGGGGAAAGGGCCCCTGCTTTCACTGCAGAGGAGTTGGAGAAGCTCGTCGAGGGTGTCCTCCCCCAGTACACGCTACTCTACGGTCCTCCAGACCAACAGGTAAGTACACAGAGAGCATGTTGTACGGGCTATGCCTGTGTGGAGAGGGCTGGTTGTAAGAAGGAAGGGGGCAGAGTTCTGAGTGCATGAAAGACGGTGAATGCATGTGCCACATGGCAAGGGTAGGGATGGGGGCCACTCACTTTGACGGTGCAGTTGTTAATGACTTCTCTTCTTCCCCTGTACATTTCACGTAGGTCAGCGCCCACCAGAAGAAGGATATTTGGCGTGCCATCGCCAAGGACGTCTGGACCCTGGGGGTCCTCCACAGACGGAGCACCCACTGCCGGAAGAGATGGGAGGACATTCGCTGCTGGAGCAAGAAGACGGCAGAGGCTCAGCTGGGGATGGCCTCCCAACGTGGGAGGGGTGCCCGTCGAACCATGACCCCCCTGATGTTCCGGATCCTGGCGGTGGCCTCGCCTGAGTTGGATGGGCGCTTGAGGGCAACACAGCAGACACAAGGGGGTGAGTACACTATCATTCAGCTGACTTTGCGCGCAGTGAAGGTGTCTGGGTGGGGGAGGAGGGCTGGGGGTTCCCCTAGGCCAGGGCGAGTTCCGTAGGCTATGCCCATTCATAAGGCATGGCCTTGTGGCCCCCCACCCCACCTCTGAAAAGTGCCAAGTACTGCTATTCATGCCCCAGTGTCATCTATGTGTGCAGATGTCGTCCATAGCCTTGTAGGCCATTTCCCAGGAATTGCACTGTAGAGGCCAACAGCGTGACGTAGTGCAGGGGGCTGCTGTGTCTGTATTGTCCGCCAACGGTAGCGGTAAGCCATGCACTCAACTTGTCTTTCTACTGCCCCCCCCTTTTTTTGCGGTCTCACTGTTCTTTGTGCATTAGCATCATCAGGCGGAGGTAGAGTGGCACCGGAGCACGAGGGAGCTGCATCCCACATGGGCACGGAGGCCCACACTACGGACTCAGAATACACCAGTGGGACGGAGGGCGAGGGGAGCACCACGGCGGTCACAGGATCTGCAACCAGCGACACAGACTCGTCCTCCGATGAGAGCTTCCTTGTGGTGGCGGCAACATCTGTGCCCCCCACTACTACAGGTACAGCCGCCACCCCCCCTACCAGCACCGCCCTCCCAGCAGCCCCTCAGCATGTGCCCCGTGCCCGCTCACCCAGGAGGGTGGGCATCACCTTTGCCCCAGGCACCTCAGCCCCTGCCCCTGTCACCTCTGCTGCCCTCAGTGAGGAGGTCATTGACCTCCTCAGGTCCCTCACTGTTGGGCAGTCTACCATTTTGAATGCCATCCAGGGTGTAGAAAGGGAGTTGCAACACACAAATGCATTCCTGGAGGGCATTCATTCTGGTCAGGCTGCCCTTCATCGAACCCTTCAAACTCTGGCCTCAGCACTGATGGCAGCCATTGTCCCTGTGTCTAGCATCCCCCTCCAACTTCCTCCACCCAGACCCAATCCCCTGTACCGCTGCCTATCCCAAGCACACCATCAGACCAGCCTGCACACACCTCACCACACAAGGGAAGCAAAGGCAAACATAAGCACCACACATCCCACAGGCACTCATGCAAGTATCACACACATACAGACACACCAACATCCACTGCCTCCACTGTGTCCCCCTCCTCCTCGTCTCCCTCCCAGTCTCGTCTACACACACACCTGCATGCACTACCACTACAGCCACTACGTCCTGCACAAGCAGACCCACCACCACACCCCGCTCACGTGCACTCACCACCCCACTACCATTTACACGTCCCCTGTGTCCTCTCCCAGTGTGTCTGTGACCCCCCCTCCGAAGATATACAAACGCAAGCACACACCCACCCAACAGCCATCCACCTCCCGACAGCCTCCAGCACAAGCACCTTCACCCAAATCCACAAAAATTACACCTCCTACAACCGCAACCTCTTGCTCCACTCCCAAAACCCCTCCAGGGGGTGTCCAAAAAACTTTTCCTGTCCACCCTTAACCTATTCCCCACCACCCTCCCCTCCAACTCATAGGTCCCGTACTAGCACCTAGGCCAAAAAATCTCCGCGACCAGTGGTGCCTGTTGTTACAGGTATGTGGAGTGCACTGGCCACCAGGGCAGCCAGTGTGGCACGGAGCCACAGCACAGCCACTTCCCCCCCTGTGAAGCACCAGAAGTTGGACAGTGCCCGGCGGGAGAGGGGGAAGACTCCAGCCAGCCAAGCCGCTCACAGGGGTCCCGAGGGGAGTGTGGACCTAGCTGTGACTCCGCCCAAGGTGGGGAAGGGGCAGAGGAAACCTGCAAAGTCTGGGAGGAGCAGCACGGTGGAGAAGACCGCCATCATCCCCGCCGGCCAGGAGGCCACCGCCAGCCCCATCGTCACTGCCCAGGAAGAGGCCACCGCCAGCCCCATCGTCACTGCCCAGGAAGAGGCCACCACCAGCCCCATCGTCACTGCCCAGGAAGAGGCCACCGCCAGCCCCATCGTCACTGCCCAGAAGGAGGCCACCGCCAGCCCCATCGTCACTGCCCAGGAAGAGGCCACCGCCAGCCCCATTGTCCCTGCCCAGGAGGGCCCCGCAAGTCACAGCCCAGCTGACCCATGAAGGACCGCCAGCCACAGGCCAGCTGGGCAATGACGGACCGCCATGGCAAGCACCGCTGCACAGGGCAAGGACCGCTGAACAGGGCAAAGACCGCTGAACAGGGCAAAGACCACCATGGTAAGCACCGCTGAACAGGTCAGAAACTGCCAACACAAGCACCGCTGAACAGGGCAAAGACCGCCATGGCAAGCACCGCTGAACAGGGCAAGCACCGCTGAACAGGGCAAAGACCGCCATGGCAAGCACCGCTGAACAGGTCAGAAACTGCCAACTCAAGCACCGCTGAACAGGGCAAGCACCGCTGAACAGGGCAAAGACCGCCATGGCAAGCACCGCTGAACAGGGCAAGGACCACTGAACAGGGCAAAGACCGCCATTGCAAGCACCGCTGAACAGGTCAGAAACTGCCAACACAAGCACCGCTGAGCAGGGCAAGGACCGCTGAACAGGGCAAAGACCGCTGAACAGGGCAAAGACCACCATAGCAAGCACCACTGAACAGGGCAAGCACTGCCGAACAGGTCAGAGACTGCCAACTCAAGCACCGCTGAACAGGGCAAGCACCGCTGAATAGGGCAAGGACCGCTGAACAGGGCAAAGACCGCCATGGCAAGCACCGCTGAACAGGGCAAGCACCGCTGAACAGGTCAGAAACTGCCAACTCAAGCACTGCTGAACAGGGCAAGCACCGCTGAACAGGGCAAAGACTGCCATGGCAAGCACCGCTGAACAGGGCAAGCACAGCTGAACAGGTCAGAAACTGCCAACTCAAGCACCGCTGAACAGGTCAAAAACCGCTGAACAGGGCAAGCACCGTTGAACAGGGCAAAGACCGCCATGGAAAACACCGTTAGCCCATTTGCGGCAGGGACAGTGACGCAACTGGGACCGCCACGGGTGAGTGCTGCACTCTGGGCACCAGTCTCCCTCCAGAACCAGTGGAGACATGCATCGACTTGAGAGACTGTGGCTTTGCACTCCTCCGGATGGTACAGTGGGCAAGCCAACCACTGTAGAGACTTGAGAGACTGTGGCTTTGCACTCCCCAGGATGGTACAGTGGGCAAACCAACCACTGTAGAGACTTGAGAGACTGTGGCTTTGCACTCCCCAGGATGGTACAGTGGGCAAACCAACCACTGGAGAGACTTGAGAGACTGTGGCTTTGCACTCCCCAGGATGGTACAGTGGGCAAACCAACCACTGTAGAGACTTGAGAGACTGTGGCTTTGCACTCCCCAGGATGGTACAGTGGGCAAGCCAACCACTGTAGAGACTTTAGAGACTGTGGCTTTGCACTCCCCAGGATGGTACAGTGGCCAAACCAACCACTGTAGAGACTTGAGAGACTGTGGCTTTGCACTCCCCAGGATGGTACAGTAGGCAAACCAACCACTGTAGAGACTTGAGAGACTGCGGCTTTGCACTCCCCAGGATGGTACAGTGGGCAACCCACCCACTGTAGAGACTTGAGAGACTGTGGCTTTGCACTCCCCAGGATTGATCAATGGGCATGGAGCCCCCTCGTGGATCTGGCGTCATGCACTCATCCGGCTGAGGTGCCCCCCCTTCCCTTCCCCCTGAGGTGACTGTTGTATTTCTATCTGATGCCCCAGCAGTGTTCTCTCCGTCATGTTCGGGTATCTTGTGTGGGCCTCGCCCATGCATTTTGGGCCCAATGGTCCACGGACTATGAATGATGCAAAACCTGCACTAATCATCGTGGTGTATATTTTGTATATAGTATATATATATATATATGTATATTTTTGCTTACTGATTTTTGATATATTACAATAGTTAAACTAATTTCCTTTTGTCTTTGCATTCTTCCATGGGAGTTGGGGGGTGTTACTGTAATGTATAGATAAGCATTGGTGTGTGTGTTGTAGTGGGTTGGGGTGTTGAGTGTGTGTGTCCCTGTTGTTTGCCTCCCCCCTCCCCTATGTTGTAGATGCAGTACTCACCGTGCTCTTCGCCGCCCGCGTTGATGATCCTCGTAGAAGAGCAGGAAGACTAACGCTGGAAGAATTTGAAGTTCCGGCTCCATGCTGTCCTCCTTCCCCGTGGAGTGTGTAGAGGTGAGCGTTTTTCATTCGAAATGCCTGTTTCCGCCTTGTTTTTTTCCGTGTTGTATCCGCCCCAGAAAAGGTGGCGGATTTGCCTGTCATAATAGTGTGGGCGGTACATTGGCTCCCGCCTGTGTGTTGGCGGTGACCGCCAAGCTGTGGGTCTGTACCGCCGTGGCGGTCTGAGTGTAAAAGTGGTTGTCTTTGTTGGCGGTTTCCGCCACGGTCGTAATTGCAAAATGTTTACCGCCGGCCTGTTGGCGGTCTTACCGCCACTTTAACACCGTCCGCCAGGGTTGTAATGACCACCTTAGTAGGCAGTTATAGTTACAACCTAGTTTTCATTGAAAACATAATTTATTGGCTTGGCTATATCTTTAGGGTCATTTTATGAATCTTCACAAAATTTTACAAAGAAAGTGTGCCCAAAGGTTTCTGTACTGTATGGAAAACTTTGGGCTGATCTGTCAAGTGGCGGCTGAGAAAAAGGGGTTGTCAAAAAAGTGCATTCCACATATTAATTCACATGGGGGTTTTAGACTTGACTGCAGCCGAACCGCTGTACAGAATTACACCAAACTTGCCAGAAAGGTAGCTCTTGGTCAAGCAAGTATCCATTTTTTATTTTTATTTGGTGTAAATCCGTTTAGTACTTTTTCGAGATACGCAAAGAAAACTAAATGTGTATGTATATATATATATATATATATATATATATATATATATGTATGTATATATATATATAAATATATATATGTATATATATATATTTATATATATATATATATATATATATATATAGAGAGAGAGAGAGAGAGAAAGAGAGATATTTTGTAGAGCTCAGAGATCCTTCTGGCTCAAAATTGTTCCTCAAAACAATAAAATAGCCATCTACTTTTAGTTGGTTTCAGCAAGAGAAGTTTAGAGGTAGCTCACATGCAAATCCACTGCCAACCAGTTCAAAGTGCTTTTGCTCACTATTCTAAGCACGGTTTTATTGGCATATACCTGACTGGCATATTTAATTTACCTTTAAATCCCTTATACAGAAATACACCCTATGACTAGGGCCTATATATTGAATGCTACCAGTGAGTCTGCAGCACTTTTGTGCTACCCACCTAGGTAGGATTTTCAAAATTGTTCCAGGCATGCCATTGCAGCCTGAAGGCAGTGTCACTCTGCTGTGTCCACTTGGCATTTAAATCCTCTTGTCAAGCCTTATTCTTCTCATTTATTACATATGTCACCCCTAAGGCAGGCCTTAGATAGCTCACAGGGCAGGCTATGTACTGTTAAGTTTTTCATGTCCTGGTAGTGAAAAACTCCCAAAATCTGTTTTTGCTATTTTGAGGCCTACCCCTCCCATAAGATAACATTGGGGATTCCTTATTACATCTAATACACTGTGGTTCCTAATTGAGAGGAGGTAGATTTACTATGTTTGGTACATATGGAATTGTAATGACAAACTTTGATGATAAAGTCAGATTTTTCATTACAATGTTCAAATGCCACTTTTATACCTGTGCCTGCAGCCTGTCTTAGGTCACATAAGTGTGTGTAGCTGACAGACTTCGTGAATTTCTTCCAGACAGTCACACAATAGTGGGATTAGCTGAGCCTTGGTGGTCCATCAACAGGCAGACAGGGGGCGGAGCTGAACACAGACCCACAGTCCCACTTGCATCTGAATAGGCGGTGCCATGTCTTCTCCCAATCGCCCTACCAACCCTGTATTGTCACTTCAGCAAGTCTGGATCCAGGGCAAGAGAGTCAGGAAACTCCAAGAACTTCAACAAAGGTTTCCAGAAACTATTCCCACCTTCTACGAGCAGGGCACCAGGGTATTTAAATAGGACTCCCAGACCCACACTTCAGTTTACTACTAAACTGAGGAAGGACTCTCACAGTACTGCCTGGTGCTGTCACCTGCTCTGCACTGTGCCAGACGTTGGCTGTTGTGGAGCCCTGCATTTACATCTGCCTCCAGGACTTCCAGCAGTGACTCCAAATTGTAGTTTTCTGGCAACTTGTTTAGAGCCACAGGGACATAACAGGATCCCAGTATTTTGAACCCGCACCTCAACCGAGTCTGTGAGAGTCATGAGCCTGCAAGAGGACTCTATCCACTCTTGGATCCTTGTTTGTGGTGCTAAAGATACCCAGTTGACCATTTTCCAAAACTGATGACTTAGACAAAATTTGGCCAAAAAGTGCTCTGAGAATCAGGAGGACACTGGGACCAAGCGGTTGCCTATCCAACCGAGGTGCATTGCCCATTGTATTGATTTTGCTGCTTCTCTTGCTACATTCTTCTCCACAGTAGCCCATCTGTTTCACTGGTTGTTCACCAAGGGAATTATCTTCAGCCACAGTCTTCTCCTTCGTCCCACTGGAGATTTTCAACTTACATTTCGGCAAAGGTAAATATCTGCAGTGCAGCTTCGCTCCATGGCCATCCGACAATGACGCCTCTTCCTCGGACACTCCTGCAGCCTAGCCCCACTGAACTTTTACTTTCAAGGACATGTTTTCTTCAAAATGTTTTCACATCTGAAGGTAAGCGCTGACCTGGTCCAGTCCAATTCTTGTATTCGAACAGCGCTCCGACGTGGTCGGCTTTAACGTTCAACTTTGACTCTGTCTCGTATGACCAGATGTCTGCGGTTGGCACTATTGACTTTTTGGCGCTATGTTGAACCTTAAATTAAAAAAATTCGTAACTACTGATTGGAATTTTGTTGTTTTGATGACAAAACATTTATTCTATTTTTCTAAATTGGGTTGTTATTTTTGTGTGCAGTGGTTTTACTTTGATACTGTTTGTGTGCTACATAAACACTTTACACATTGCCTCTAAGGTAAGCCTGACTGCTTTTTATGCCAATCTAGCCAGGGTTAACCACAGATTAATTTGGTGATGTTTTGTGGTTCACCGTGCAACAAAGTGTGGCTGTTGTATGACCAGGACTGACACCCCAGTCAATCGACAACCCATTTTCTCAAAAGTAGGTTATGAAACTGGTAACCAGTTGTAGGTGAGATTGAAGGATTTTGAATAGGGAATGTGACACTCACTGACATTAGTGCCGATCCAACTCTAGCTTGTGACAGGTGAGTCTCAAAGACTATAACAAGAATTTATATTGGGTGATTAGTGTAGAGGTAAGCTTATAGCACTTGATTTATATGAAATAAAAATTAAGATAACATTTCAGCAAAGTTCTAAGGGGCATATTTATACTCCGTTTGCGCCGAATTTGCGTCGGTTTTTTTTACGCAAATTTGACGCAAAACTAACTCCATATTTATACTTTGGCGTTAGACGCGTCTAGCACCAAAGTTCATGGAGTTAGCATCATTTTTTTGCGTGAACACCTTCCTTGCGTTAATGATATGCAAGGTAGGCGTTCCCGTCTAAAAAAATGACTCCGATGCTATTGCGTCGTATTTATACTCCCGGGCAAAAATGACGCCCGGGAGTGGGCGGGACTAAAAAACCCGCATTTGCGCCGGAGTTTAGCGCCTGGGTCAGGGCAGGCGTTAAGGGACCTGTGGGCTCAGAATGAGCCCAGAGGTGCCCTCCCCTGCCCCCAGGGACACCCCCTGCCACCCTTGCCCACCCCAGGAGGACACCCAAGGATGGAGGGACCCACCCCAGGGAAGAAAAGGTAAGTTGTGGTAAGTATTTTTTTTTTTTTTTGGCATAGGGGGGCCTGATTTGTGCCCCCCTACATGCCACTATGCCCAATGACTATGCCCAGGGGACAGAAGTCCCCTGGGCATGGCCATTGGGCAAGGGGGCATGACTCCTGTTGTTAATGGGGGTTGGGCGCCAAAAAAAAATGGCGCAAATCGGGTTAAGACGTTTTTTTTGCCTCAGCCTGACTTGCCCCATTTTAGGACGCCCAAACGCCATTTTTCCCTACGCCGGCGCTGCCTGGTGTACGTGGTTTTTTTTCACGCACACCAGGCAGCGCCGGTCGGCTAACGCCGGCTAACGCCACTCAATAAATACGGCGCCCGCATGGCGCTTCAGAATGGCGTTAGCCGGCGCTAATTTTTTGGGCGCAAAACTGCGTTAGCGCAGTTTTGCGTCAAAAAGTATAAATATGGCCCTAAATATCTTGTGAGAAGAAAATAATCCAAAGCATTTTGGATTAGACGAGATAAAAGTGGTGTAAAGATTAGTGCAGGGAGAAAAGTATAATGCATAGGGATCAGTAGTGACAGAAAAAGAGTTAGGAGTGATTTTGTTGTGGTTAACGAGGGCAAGGCGATGATTGAAACAAGGAGAAAAAAGGGGGAAGGGGACAATTTTCCGTTGGAAAAATGCAAAGAAGCCTGGCAAGCGAAGTGATGATGAGGAACAAAGATGTTAGTGGCAATGTAATTTGAGACAGACAAGTCAAAGTTAGCATGTTCTAGATCATAGATAAATATCATAGAAGAGATTAGGAGGTGTGGTTGATAGTAGGGGGGATGAGAGTGGGATAGGATGGAGTCACTGAAACAGATCAGGTGAGCCATCTTCATCAACTGATGAATGAGAGGATAGTGGAGAAGAAGAATGCAGAGGATTAGAGTAATGAGGAGGTTATAAAATGCTGCATGTAGATTTGAGGTGAGGGGGGGGAGGAAGAGATAGAGATGAGGCATATTTCCAAGGCCATGCCATGTGTCCCATTACAAATATGTATGGTGTAGGGCTAATGCTATGCATTTAATAAATTGTTCAATGGGAGGAGGCTGACAGGATTTGTCATAGGCCCTGACCACATAAATATGTGATATAAGTGTGATGCTGGATAGTGAGGTAATAATACATTAGCCTAAAAGAGGTTGAGTGCAGGCCAAACATAAACACAACACTGTCCTAAATCTCAAATCATCAGGATCACAGTAAACAATCATTACTTATGGACACTTGAACATTGACATGCTTTATATTATAGGTAAAACTTCATGCCTTGTCATTCTTCTGATTCATGCTGATTAACTAGCTACATTTTAAACCACACATTGACCATATTGACCATATGAAATAAATTGATACTTTAATTAGGTTAACAAGATTATTTTATTTGCAAGCTCCATTAAAAGGATTGGCCTTCCTCAGGCAGTTCCCAAATTAGAATTTGTAAAAAATCAAAAACATGTATTCAACCTGTCTAATCAGTTTTCTCTCAAACAAATAGATTAGTCAAACAGCTTTTTGTTTAATCTATCTAATATCTGTAGGACTAGGCTGTACTCAATGTTTAGGGTATCCGATGAAGATACTTTGGGCATGATGTTGGTATGAGTGATTGAGTGATGAAGTCCATCGCTATCAACAATGTGATGACATTGTCTTTGAATGAGATTGCATTAAGGAGTAGAGGGAATGCACTAGGTCATGACTGAGAGAGTGAGAGACTGGGGGTGATAAAGCAGTTCATTAGAGTGCATTGTGGGGTGGAAATAGCATGTGATGGTGGGTGCTTCTGGGTTGTCTTCATGGTCTCTGACGCTGTCAATCATACATTTGATGATCCTGTTGATGGTGGCATGTTTGTCTTTGGAATATTAAAGTGGTATGTAAATCCAGGAGTTTTCACAATGGTTGACAAATTTAATAAATTAATGTCCAGTGACTATTGGAGGATTTGTTGAATTTGATTGATTGAATAGTAAGTATCTTTGGTTTTTATAATGAGATTTATTTAGTCTGTACTGAGATTCAAATCAGTGGGTTTTCTTACAGATGAAATAATCATTACTTTGTTTCTTATTTAATGGTGCTTTTGTTGTTAATAAGCCCCTTACTTTTCTATAAAGCATTTGAGTTGACATTTCTTAGTGAGATTTGATTCTGATATGTACCAGGGCTTGCCAATGCCCTAGATTACACAACATTGCTTTTTTAAATTGGCCAGGTTCCTGAGTTGCATAGTTGGCAATTTGACAGAAGAAAATTGGTGGCTAAATAGGGGCCATATATTGCAGCAGTAGCAATCCGGTTGCTTTGCACCAACAGGAGTGAGCCAATTAGCAGCCACTTCTGTTTTTTCTTCACTGGCAAAAGCACTGTGGTGCCCACTGCCAATTGAACACAGCAGAGCAGCAATTTTTTTTCAAACTGCTAATCAGGTAACATTGGGAGAAAATTCCAGGTTTTGAATAAGTGAAACTATGGCCCTCATTACAACCCTGGTGGTAAATTCTGCCTACCACCGTGCTGACAGCCGCCAACATACCGTGACCACAGCAAAAAAACGCTAGGGTTAATTTGACCCACACAGAGAAACCCTCCACTATACAGAAACCCACACAAGTCCGCCACACCAAAGGTCAGTGATAAACTGGCGATAGCACAACCCACACCGTCAGGCCAACAGGAATATGCCCACAGTATCAGGACCCACAAATCACCATGGCGGTCCTTCCACAGCGGTACACCATTGGGGGTACACACTGCCGCACTTAAAATACACACACTTACAAAACACAACCACATTGGACAATTCAAAATACACACACCTGACACACATACACACACCACACCCACACACTCACACCGCTATAAAACACACACACCATATTACCCACAACCCCTTACAGTGAACAATTTTGAAGAAGCAGAGAGAGATAAGAGCAAAGACCACACCATCGTCCAGAGGCACAGAACACCATCACACATACACCATCCACGCATCATGGCACCTCAAAGACACCCCAGGTTTTCTGAGGAGGAGCTCAGGGTCATGGAGGAGGAAATCATCCGGGTAGAGCCACAGCTATTCGGATCACAGGTGCAGCAGACCTCCACTGCTAGGAAGATGGAGCTATTGCAGCAAATAGTGGACAGGGTCAACGCAGTGGGACAGCATCCAAGAACAATGGATGACATCAGGAAGAGGTGGAATGACCTACGGGGGAAGGTATGTTCTGTGTTATCAAGACACCAGGTAGCCGTACAGAGGACTGGCAGTGGACCCCCACCTCCTCCCCCACAACTAACAACATGGGAGGAACAAGTCTTGGCGATTATGCATCCTGAGGGCCTCGCAGGAGTAGCAGGAGGACTGGACTCTGGTAAGGTAACTCTTCACTACTACATCCCCCACCCTACCTGCATGCCATCACTAATTTCTACCCCTACCCTCACCCCTATCCCTCCACCAACTCACACATACCCCACTATCACAACCCACCCATCCCAATACCAAGCCCTGCATGTAACACCAATGCATGGACCCCCATCACAGACCTGCATGGACACCCATCACCACAGCATGCCCAGTAGAGAGACGCACCTAACCCACATAATCACCAGTCGCACAAGGCCAAGGCGACAGTGCAAGCACATTAATCCATGGGAACACACCCATTGCACAAGATGGCACACACAGATACAATAACCAAGCATTTACATCCCAACAGGACCCCTACCCAACGTCAGCGGACAGGAGGTGCCAGCCATATCCAGTCCCCCCACAGAAGAGGCCAACAGTGATGACAACAACTCTGCACGCATGGACCAGGATGACCAACCTCGCCGATCTGGGACCTCTGGACAGTCAGTTCCCCTGCCACAGTCACAACTCACCCCAGAGCCTCCCCCCTCAGGAAACACCAGCACAGCACCCAGCCACCGGGCCCATGTCACTGTCCCCAGCACACGTCAATCAGCAGTGTGTCCACCACTACAGTGACCCCAGGCAAACCCACTAACCCAGGACTATCAGGGACCTGGGGTCAGTGGCAGTGGGTACACGGTACAGGGGACAGAGGCACAGGACAACAGGGAAGCTGGGAGGACTGCTGTGCGACAGGGGGAGGACAGGCCCAGGGAACCGACCCTCCACGAGGCACTGATCAGCATCATGGGAGCATACCACCATTCCCAGGAGACCGCGGGCACAGTACTGGCCAAGTTTCCGGACACCCAGCGGCTGCAGGAGGGACACTGCATGGGGATCAGGGAGGACCTCACCAACATATACACCATCCTGGTCACCATAGCAGGGGTGCTGGCTGACATAGGCAAGACCATGAGGGAGGCAGTGGCACTACAAAGGGCCCCTGACACTAGCCAAACCCAGGAACAGCCTTCCACCTCCGCCGGCACTAGTGGACAGGAGGCACCGCCACAGGAACAACAGGTCACCGGCACCCCACCCCCTGCAGAAGGTTTACCACCCCGCAAACGGTCCCTGCGATCCAGGCCGAAGACAGACAACATTGCCAAGACCCCTGCCAGGAAATAAGACTCTCCTGATTGTCACCCTTCTGTCCCACTATGTCATCCTGTCCCAATTTAACTGCCATTACTCCCCTTCTTATGCCCCATTGGACAATGCACCTCTGATACCAAGAGACTGGACTCTACTATGGACCTTCCTTCACCATCCCCCAGCCCCTTGCACATACCCCTATACTCATTAGCCCCTAAATAAACACCCTTTAAGCACAAAACCAATCTGGAGTCAGTCTGATCTTTCACAAATGTATAATGACAACATTAGTAACAAACAGCAATGTAAATGTTCATTTACTCATACCAATGTATGACAGTTGTTGGCCAGCAGTACATATACCAGAAGGCAGAATGGGGAACCAGGATCAGAAAAATGGAAATTCAAAGTGAATGGTCATTGTCCATGGACAGAGGTTAAGAGGCTGACTTGTACAATGTCCTACAGTATTCTAAATTGTGAGGAGGAGTTACAGTCTCTTACCTGTGTGTCACTGGAAGTATTGCATGATGATGTTTGTTCTGCTGTTAATCTCTTCTTCCTCTGCCTCCTCTTCCTCACTATCTACAGGCTCTACCGATGCCACAAGACCATCACCAGGCTCATCCTCCTGCAGAAAAGGCACCTGGTGTCTCAATGCGTGGTTGTGCAAAATGCAACATGCCACGATTATCTGGCACACCTTCTCTGGTGAGTAGTATAGGGAGCCACCTGTTAGATGGAGGCACCGGAATCTGGCCTTCAGGAGGCCAAACGTCCTCTCAATAGTATGCCTAGTTCGCCCATGTGCCTCATTGTAGCAGTCCTCTGCCCTTGTCCTGGCATTCCTCACTGGGGTCAGTAGCCATGAAAGGTTGGGGTAACCAGAGTCACCTGCAAATGTCGAGGGATTACTGTGAGACACACACTAACCCTTATGGACTACCCCGTACCCAGCACCTACTCATACTGTGTGGGGACCTTGGGCTCACCTATTACCCACACCCGGTGCCTCTGGAGTTGGCCCATCACATAAGGGATACTGCTCTTCCTCAAAATGTAGGCGTCATGCAGAGAGCCAGGATACTTGGCATTCACATGGGAGATGTACTGGTCCACCAAACACACCATTTGCACATTCATCGAATCGGAGCTTTTTCGATTTATGAACACTTGTTCATTTCTGCGGGAGGACAAAATGCCACATGGGTACCATCAATGGTCCCAATGATGTTAGGGATATGTCCCAGGGCATAAAAGTCAGCCTTTACTGTTAGCAAATCCTCCACCTTGGGGAACACGATGTAGCTGCGCATGTGTTTCAGCAGGGCAGGCAACACTCTGGTCAACACGTTAGAAAACATTGGCTGAGACATCCCTGATGCCATGGCCACTGTTGTTTGAAAGGAGCCACTTGCCAGGAAATGGAGCACTGACAGGACCTGCACTAGAGGGGGGATACCTGTGGGTTGGCAGATAGCAGACATCAGGTCTGGCTCCAATTGGGCACACAAGTCTTGGATTGTGGCACGATCAAGTCTGTATGTGATTATGATGTGTCTGTCTTCCATTGTCGACAGGTCCACCAGGGGTCTGTACACCAGAGGATGTCGCCATCTCATCATCTGCCCCAGCGGTTGTAGCCTATGGAGGAGAACGGTGAGCAGAGGGTCATTTACCACATAGGTTTCACAAGTGTGTCTGCAGTATTGTTATTAAATACGTTTGTGACATAGTTAGTCCGTATGTGCGCCCAAATGTGCTGTGATGCAGTTAGGTGCCATGCCATGTGGCCCCTTGAAACTGCGGGTGCCTGACCTGTGAGGAGGGACAAGGGGAAATGAGGTAACTGCGCTGGCGTTGTGCTGCGTCGCGGTAGCCGGTCGAAGACCGCCGCGCAACTCAGCATTGGTTATCATTGGGCGCTATGAGTTCCAGGAGCCAAAGGCCATGTACGCCGGCAGTGACGGTACGTACCGCCGCGGACCTGACTGCCATTTTCCATCTGTTCACTCACTTGATACCTGACCTTCAACAGTAGAGGATCTACACTGCAAGTGCTGCTGTGACTTCAGTCTGGAAGCAAAAATGGCTCGAGTGTCTGGGGAAATGGCCCCTGCCTTCACCACGGTGGAGTTGGACAAACTGGTGGATGGGATCATCCCCCAGTACACGCTACTCTACGGTCCTCCAGACAAACAGGTGAGTACACTGTGAGCATGATGCATGGCAATGCCTGTTTGGAGTGATGTGGATGAAAGACACATGTTGGTGGGGCTGAGGGCTGCATGTGGGGATGGTCAGTGTATGTGAGTCAGGGCATGGTTGGGAACTTTTGGGCAAGGAGTCTGATGGTTCGGAGGGGTGAGTAATTTCCTTTCCTCCTATACCTTTCCTCTAGGTCAGCGCCCACCAGAAGAAGGGTATTTGGCGTGCCATCGCCAATGAAGTGCAGACCCTGGGGGTCTATCACAGATGGAGCACCCACTGCCGCAAGAGATGGGAGGACCTGTGCCGCTGGAGCAAGAAGATGGCACAGGCCCATCTGGGATCGGCCTCCCAACGTGGAAGGGATGCCCGTCGCACCATGACTCCCCCCTGATGTTCTGCATCCTGGCAGTGGCCTATCTGGAGTTGGATGGGCGCTTGAGGGTTTCACAGCAGCCACAAGGGGGTGAGTACAGTTTCATACAGCTGAGTCTGCGCAGTTTAGGAAGTATCTGGGTGGGGGATGTGGGCTGTGGCTGTGAGTGCCCCCAGGCCAGGGAGAACATGGCAGTGTAGAACCCTTGTTGGGCAGGCTCTGAAGCACTCCAAGCCCAATAGTGTTAATGAGCATCTACTACTGGGCAGGGTCCAGTGGGTTTCAGGTGTCCAGCTAATAGCGTTAGGCATTGTACCCCATGGGCTGGTGACTTTCTTAGTAGCTGGTAGTGCATGGCCTAGTGCATAGGGCTGCTCCCTGTGTGTTGTGTCCGCCAACGGTAGTGGTGTTGTTGGCATTGACCATGTGTGTCCTCTGTCTTTCCCCTTTCCTTATTCTTTTGTCACCCTGTCCTTGTGTGCATTAGCATCATCTGGCGGAGGAGCAGAGGCACTGGCGACAGAGGGAACTGCATACCACATGGCCCAGGAGGGTGAATCCACAGAGGGTGAAGGCACCAGTGGGATGGAGGGCGAGGGGAGCTCCACGACGGGGACAGGAGGGGGTACCAGCGACAGCGACTCCTCCTCTGATGGAAGCTCCCTGGTGGTGGCGGACACCTCTGTGCCCACCCCAACAACAGGTACAGCTGCCACCCCTCCTACCAGTACCACCCTCCCAGCAGCCTCTTAGCAAGTTTCCCATGCCCTCCCACCCAGGAGGGTGGACATCTCCTTTGCCCCAGGGACCTCAGGCCCTGCCCCAGTCAGCCCTGCTGCCTTCAGTGAGGAGGCTATTGACCTCCTGAGATCCCTCCCTGCTGGGCAGTCAACCATTCTGAATGCTATCCAGGGTGTCGAGAGGCATTTGCAGCAAACAAATGCATACCTGGAGGGCCTTCATTCTGGCGTGGCGGCCCAACAGAGAGCATTTCAGGCTCTGGCTTCAGCACCGGTGGCAGCTATTGTCCCTGTGTCCAGCCTCCCACCTCCAACTTCCACTACCAATACCCAATCCCCATCTACCTATCCCAAGCACACCATCAGACCAGCATGCACACACATCAACACACAAAAGTGGCTCAGGAAAACATAAGCACCACACATCCCACAGGCACTCACACAAGCACCATACCCATGCACACATACCAACATCCACTGCCTCCACTGTGTCTCCCTCTTCCACGTCCTCCACCTTCCTCCCAGTCTCGTCTCCACTCACACCTGCATGCACTACATCATCAGCCACTGCCTCTATCACCAGCACGCCCATCACAACACACCGCTCACGTGCAATCACCACCCCACTACCATTCACTCTTCCCCTGTGCCCTCTCCAAGTATGTCTGTGAGCCCTCCTCCCAAAGTACACAAATACAGGCACACACCCACTCAACAGCCATCCACCTCACAACGGCCTCCAGCCCATGCACCTTCAACCAAACTCAGCAGACGTACACCTCCTACAACCACTACCTCTTCCTCCACTCCCACACCCTCTCCATCTTCCCGTCCCAGTGTGTCTAAAAAACTTTTCCTAGCTAACATTAACCTCTTCTCTACACCTCCCCCTCCCTCTCCTTCACCTAGGGCCAGGATATCTAGATCCCAGCCCAGCACCTCAGCCACCAAATTTGCATCTGCTGTGGTCCCTGCAAGTCCGGGAAGCTCAAAGGGGGCACCTGTCAGAGCTGCCAGTGTGCCACCTACAGACATGAAGGACCACCCTATTCCACCACCTGCAAAGGTCAAATAGGGCCCAGCTTCCAGCAGGGGAAAGTCACACCACCCACCCAGCAAGGCCTTGCCCAAACACAGAGAGGACAGTGCCAAGGACCCTGCAGAGACTGCCAAGGTGGGGAAGGGCCACAAGACAAAGGGCAAGCCACCTCAGGGCACAAAGCCTCCTGGTGAGGGGCTGGTGACCACCATTTCATCAGGGATGGCAGCGACCTGCACCACAGTCACCTCCACTGCTCTGACCGCCACCTGCACCGCCAGCTGCACCACCACCTGCACCGCCGCTGCCACAAGGTCAGGCTGCAGTATCCTCCCCAAGGATCAGCCATCCGAGGCTGCCAGAGATGGTATGGTGTTTCAATACACCACAACAGACACTTGCACCATGGCCAGCACCGGCAGCATCTCCACAACAGCCACCGCTACCTGCACCACCATCTGCACCACCACGTGCCCAGCCGATACCACTCTGTCGGACGTCAGCAGCATCCCCAGTGGGCAGCCATCCAAGTCTGCAGGTGAGGTCCTGGACCCTGGATACCCCACATGAGGAACCACCTCCTGCACTGGCACGACCAGCAATTGGCAGCCTAAGTCACTGCAGGATTGAGTGTGGCTCTACCTCCATGGAGTATCATGCTACCTGTTACAGGTACATCGCGTGGCTCAGACACCCAGGTGAGAGGATGTGAACTGCAACACCCCAGGTGCAGCATCACTGGGCACAAGGCCCCCTCCATAACCAGTGGATAATTGCATCCACTCACCCAGGCCTTGGCAGGATAAAGTACAATGGGCACAAGGCCCCCTCCAGAACCAGTGGAGAAATGCATCCACTCACCCAGCCCTTGGCAGGATGAAGCACACTGGGCATAAGGCCCCCTCCAGAACCAGTGGAAGAAGGCATCCACTAGAGAGACTTTGGCTTTGCACTCCCCAGGACCAAGCAGTGGGCAAACCACCCACTTGAGAGACTTGAGAGACTGTGGCTTTGCACTCCCCAGGAGCAAGCAGTGGGCAAACCACCCACTTGAGAGACTTGAGAGACTGTGGCATTGCACTCCCCAGGAGCAAGCAGTGGGCAAACCACCCACTTGAGAGACTTGAGAGACTGTGGCATTGCACTCCTCAGGACCAAGCAGTGGGAAAACCACCCACTTGAGAGACTGTGGCGTTGCACTCCCCAGGATCAAGCAGTGGGCACACCACCCACTTGAGAGACTGTGGCTTTGCACTCCCCAGGACCAAACAGTGGGCAAACCACCCACTTGAGAGACTGTGGCTTTGCACTCCGCAGGACCAGGCAGTGGGCACGGAGCCCCCTCGAGGAGCAGTGGCGTAGTGCCATCTTCCGGCTGAGGTGCCCCCCTTCCCCTTCCCCCTGAGGTGCCTGTTTTTTTCTCGACCTGATGCCCATGCAGTGTTCTCTTCATTTTGAGGCAGGTGTCATGTGTGGGGTTCGCCCATGCTTTTTGGGGCACTGGTCCACGGACATTTACAAGGGACAGTGTACGGACTTGTGTACTTGATGTAAATATTTGAGTATACTGATTATTTGCTTTTCTCTGATTGTTCCAATATAACACTAGTTAGACTCATTTCCTTTTGTCCTTGCGTTCTTCCAGGGGGTGACGGGGTGTATCTGTGATGTAGCTGGATATGTTTGTGTGTATGGTGTTGTGGGTGACGGTGGGGGGTGGGGGTGTTGCGTGCTGCGTGTGTGTGTCACTCTCGGTTGGTACCGCCCCGGAAAAGCTGGTGGATTGGTGCCTTGTAATGGGGTGGGGGGTACATTGTCTTCCGCCTGTTTGTTGGCGGTGACAGCCGCGGTGTTTGTTGCTACCGCCGTGGTTGTCGGAGTGTTAAAGTGGCTGTCTATGTTGGCGGTTTCTGCCACGGTCCTGATCCCATTTTTATTTTTTTTGCCAGCCTGTTGGCAGAATTACCGCCACTTTAACACTGACTGCCAGGGTTGTAATGAGGGCCTATGCCTGACTGGGACAATGTCAAGGAGCTTCTTCTCAAAGGGAAACCTCCCTTGTATATATTAGATGTTATGGTTGTGATAAAACCAAATTTTATTCACCACTACTGTGGAAGTCTAGTGTACATATATCACACACAAAATTCTAAATGTATAAGATGATACACACTTGGAAGGGCCTCAAAAACATTGTGAAGTGCACAACAAGAAAAGGTTACAATGATCAAGTATCCTGCTGTGAGAAATGGGGTCTTTGGTTGGCAGTCAGGTTACCCCCTGTCCAAGCCAGGACCCTCACTCTAGTCAGGGTAAGTCACCCACAATCCAAATTAGCCTGTGCTCACCCTCTGGAAGCTTGGCACTGAGCAGTCAGGCCTAACTTAGAAGGCATTGTGTAAAGTATTTGTGCAATAAATCATACAATACCACCATATAGCACCACGAAAATACACCACACAGTGTTTAGAAAAATATATAATATTTATCTGGATAAATGCAGGTCAAAACAATCAAAGATGCAATAAGTAAATGTAGAGATATCAATGAAAGTGATATAAAGTGTCTTAAGTCTTTTAAAAGCAAACAAAGTCTCTTTCAAGCACAAAGCACCTGGTTCGCATGAAAAATCTCTGCAAAGGGCCGCAGAGGAGGAGAAGCGTGGAAACAAAGGGGTATGCGTTGATTTCTCGGGCTGCACACGGTGATGTGTCGTTCAATTTCCAAGCAGGGACGACAATGTGCGTAAATTTTCGGTGCTCAGTCATGGATCCTCTTTGGGTTGCAGGGTTTTCAGACACCCGGGGGCGGTGCGTGGATTTCCTCCCCTGGCAGGATGATGTCACAGGAGCTGCATCGATCCGGTGGGCGTTGCATCAAATTTTGTACCGCACAGCAGGCGCTGCGTCGATTCCTCTCTGGAAGTCGGACTGTGTCATTCCTGCTCGGCTATGCGTCGATCCAGTGGGCTGTGCATCGAACTTCCAGTCACTACGATGGTGCTGCATCGATCTTCTCGTTTCGAAGACGGGCTGCATCATTCCAGTTCGGCGTGCGTGACATTTTCAACGCTGTGCAGGCTGTGCGTTGTTTCTGGCAGCCTTTGCATCTAATTTCGCTGCACAAGGAGTCCTTCTTGAAGAGATGAAGTCTTTTTGGTCCTGAGACTTCAGGGAAAAGGAGGCAAGCTCTATCTAAGCCCTTGGAGAGCACTTCTCCACTTCAGCCAGAGAGCAGCAAGGCAGCAGAGCAACAGCAAGTCAGCAGTACTTCACAGAAAGCAGTCAGATGAGTCCTTTGGGCAGCCAGGCAGTTCGTCTTGGCAGGATGCAGGTTCTGGTTACAAGTTTCTTCTCCAGGAAGTGTCTGAGTTGGTTGGGGCAGAGGCCCTCTTTATATACCCAAATGTGCCTTTGAAGTGGGGAAGAATTCAAAAAGTGGCTTAGAAGTGCACCAGGTCCTCTTTCAGTTCAATCCTGTCTGCCACGGTCCCAGTAGGGTGTGTGGCAGTCCTTTGTGTGAGAGCAGGGCCTCCACCCTCCCAGCCCAGGAAGACCCATTCAAAATGGAGAACCAATGTAGGGAGCAGGCCTCACAGCAGTGTAAAAACGAATTTAGGAGCTTTACACTACCAGGCACATGTCCTGCCTTTTCCCTACACAGCAACCTGCCCTATAGGTTACTTAGGGCATACCTTAGGGGTGACTTATATGTAGAAAAAGGGGAGTTTTAGGCTTGGCAAGTACTTTTAAATGGCAAGTCGAATTGGCAGTGAAACTGCACACACATGCCTTGCAATGGCAGGCCTGAGACAAGGTTAAGGGGCTACTTGAGTGGGTGGCACAATCAGTGCCGCAGGCCCACTAGTAGCATTTAATCGACAGGCCCTACGCACACATAGTGCACTCTACTAGGGACTTATAAGTAAATGAAATAGTCCAATTGGGTATGATCCAATGTTACCATGTTTAAAGGGAGAGAGCACATGCACTTTAGCACTGGTTAGCAATGGTAAAGTGCGCAGAGTCTTAAAACCAGCAAAAACAGTGTCTAAAAAGTGGAGGGAGGCAGGCAAAATGTAGGGGTGACCACCCTAAGGCTGTCAGGTCTAACACCTGCAAAATGTATACTAGACTTCCAAGCTTCCATGTTTAACTCCTGGTATTCCAGGAGGTCCTAACCCCTAAACACACCATACCCTCAGATGTGAGTAGCGCAAACATGAGGTATGAAGTAACAAAACATATTTGTCACACGCATTAGTATAATTTAAGCTGTGTAATAATCTCAGGATGGTTAAAACATGTACTCATTTTAAATTCATTGTTAGCATCCTATTCCTAAGGGTACTGACATTATTACAGCAGGAAACAGTACAAAAAGAAAACATTCCATTCAGAAATGTATTTCTCCCTTTAACAGAAGATTTAGATTCAAAGGTCCATTCACTCGATAATTCTGCACCTTAAAGTCCAGCTCTGGGAGTGCTTAAAATTCTTGCAAACATCTCCTGGAGGCATGGTGACATAGAACAACATTTCAAAATTGATTCCAGGGGACATGTCACTCTCCAGGCAGAGCCAGCTGTGCTATATGTTCCCTCTATGGAGTCCCTTACATTTTTCACAAGCTCCTCAGTAACGTATGGGATAATTGTTCTATTCCAAGTAATGCTTTTCACCTTCTTATTTTTTTTTCAAAACACCTGCTCTTGCAACATTGAGTATCCTGCCAGTGACCTACACTTCTCTGGGATACCCACACAATACTACAGGAAACATAGACTTATCCATGGCTGCATAATTATATGGTTTCCCCCCAAAGTCTGGCTCTCTTTCTCCTCTGCACTTTGGCAGGTGAATTGCCTGCTCCCTTTTTCCGATGTTTACCTGCTTAGTGCCTGGAACAGAAGAGATTGTACATCTCACATGCTTGGGCCTGAGAAGCCACCACTTCCCTGAAAGCCACTCCTCCTAGGCCAACGTACTGCTCAGACAAAGGAAACAACATTGTGTTTGCCCCATCTCTAAAAGTGGACACTATAATATACAGTCAGCAATGGCGTTCTGGACCTGTTGGGTCTTAGAGAAACGCACAGCCTTTCTGGCTCCCCAGTAGAGGTGGGCAATAAATCCCACTCTGGTGGTGGATTTGGCAGAATTTGGCCACTCTGCTTTACACTTGTAACACTGAGTTCCAGCTAAATTCTGCCAACTGCTGCATGGTGGAGTTTTTTCTCATGTGCGGCTCAGCAGTGGTAATGGGTAGAAATTCAATACTGCTTAAATTTCTTTGATGCCTTGAGTGCCTCCAAATACATGTTGCTGGCAGTAACTTCCAAAAGCATGTAGTAGGAGGGAATTTGGATTTGTCTAGCCATAATAAGAAGAACAGTATGATATTTGCTACTCCTTGCTCCTATTGGCAGGGTCCTCGATTCAGAAGCCTAACTTCATGGCCTCGGGCCTCCAAATTATTTTTGTTTCCTGGTAGATGTCTTCCACTGCTTTTAACACCTTATGAACACTGCTGCTTACATTTTGTTTACCACAAGCGGTCTAAAAGATTCCTTGAGAGCTAACCTTCTGCCCAAGCTTGTGGTGGTTTCTTGACTCAAAGGTTCCTTGCCTCTTCCTTACAGATCCTCCGAAAGTCTACCCCTGCTGCCCCTCAGAACGTGTAGTAAAGTTAGTACCACATTCCTTCATTCCTTCCAGCTAACTCTGAAGTGAGAGTCCACTAAATTCCAAGGATTCTCACATTAGTCTGACTCCTCTCAGCTGGACCTGGTTGTATCCTTCCAAAAGATAACACATAAAAAGAAACAGCTGGGGTTCTGCCTCCTCTTGTTTATCTCTGTGAGAACAAGATGCCCACTCTTGTCAGAGAGAGGCAGTTAATTACCTTATGCAGAATTCTTCTCTACCCCTTCCTCCCCCTGGGGAAGGGGAATCCCTTTAAATAGACCTAAAGATCAGCAAAAGACATTGAGCAGACAAATGTCAAGCATAGTGATTAACTTGGCTCAGCAGGGAAGTTCAAAACCTGAATAATAAGGTTGGCTGCAGAAACATTGCAACATTTTAAAGTACATAAAGATATACATCTAGATCAAAGCTGATATTATATACACGTTTGGACACAGGAAAATATGAGAGAAGTCATGCTAATGTCGAAATTGAGCCAATACAAAGTTACACTTTAAGCACATTTTAATCAAAGTATAAATAAAGTTTAAACGCTAAAGATTTACACTTCAGCTAAACATAAATGAACATTTTTTGCACTCCAAATTGAATTATCAGACAAATGCAGGACGCAACTAATTTATTCTGCGTTTTCACACGGATACCTGATCACAGTTACTAGGTTGATTAGGAAAACGGCTGTGCTTGCTCAGTCTGCACAGGCGTGCACATGTTTATGGACAACCAGGACAGAAACTTTTAACAAAGCTGTTTAGCAGTGCACCTTATTATAAAGGCTGAGCAGCAATAGCTACAGCTCAAAGCATTTGAACAAAAGCTTACAGTGGTGGGACTCCATCAGGGAGACTCGGGCGCGTCACAAATCCAAAAAACAGGACGTTCAAAAAGTAAAAATCTGGAACTGGAGTGGGGCGTTTACAGTTCACGTGAGGACAGAAGAAAGTGTGCTTTCCATGCCTTTGGGCCAGGGTTGGGTCCACATCCATGTAAGTCACTCCTCCTTATAGAGGTTGGATCAAATGAAATTCGGGGTCTTTCTTTGATGTGTGTTTATAGCATGATAAACTGTGTGATGTTGGCAAGTAACCGGCGTGTCCTGCATGGTCTTGGTTGCTTCATAACCTGGAAGGTGGAAGTCACAGAGGAAGACATTATTAATATTTTGCTTGTCAAGGCCGATGTGATGAGGTCAGGCATAGAAGACAATAAGGCTGGGTGAGTTACAGGTGAACGGAGGGTCAGGTAAAATGAGATGGGCTCTCTTTCAGACAGTGGAACATGGCAGACGAGCAGATGAAAGCTGGAGGACGACTTCTTCTGTGGGATGCCTGTCTGTGATGACCAATGGACAACCACAATGCAGACTCCTGTTCTTTTTAGGGCTAATGTGAAAGCCGTGGTAGTATTGTGGGACAAAGAAGACACAACGAATTTCTTTAATATCTATTTACTGTAATTTGTTAGGATTTTATGCTAAGCTAACTGACCTGAGAGCGGTTGTGCTTCTGCAAACTGTTTGCAAAATAAATCCTTTTTTCCTAGCGGAACAGGATTTATTGAGGGAAACGAGTTAAACACTGTTACACGCTTGTGTCTTTACAACTAGCAATATAGATTTAACAAATCAACATTTACGATACTACTGAGACGTTTAAGTGGCTGCTTTTCAATGTCAATTATTTTGGGTAGCCCAATATTGTCCATTAGATGACCAGGCATTTGCCCAGGTGCCACAGCAATGTTTTGTCAAATTTACTGTAGTTCCCTTGTCACTGATAACTTCGTTAGTTTAAACCTTGATAACATAGTACCCACTCTGTCAAACAAGGAGCTTTGAATAAAGCAATCATTTAATACAGGAAAAAATGTCTGATCAGTTCTTACTTTATTTAAACAATTACCGTATTCATCTAAACTATTTGTGTATTGTGTCGCTCGAGATGTATGCTTTAGATTCTAAAGCATACATCTCGAGCGACACAATACACAAATAGTTTTGCACACACTTTGATGCAAAACAATTATGTATCAAATCAGAAATCTAATTCCGATTCACTAAATAATGACTCACAGACTTACAAATAGAAAGTGCAGTTTTGAATGCGGAAATGTGACTCAGCCCAACTGCTGTTTTTGCAAATAAAACATTGGAACACACGGAACATGTGAGATTGCGGTGGCTCAATATTTTACGGAAATGTATAAAAAAAAAATCTATGTGTAAACTAGTGGTATCTGCGCCCTTGAAATGTGAAGGGATTGTCCCTAATTTTAATGGCCTTGTAGGGAATTGAATTTCTCGATGAGCAAAATATGTTCACTGTGCAAAATAAGTTACGTGTGGAAAATCACATTTGAATCATTGCGTTAAATGCACGTCACACAAGATTGCGAATGTGCATTTGTAGATTTCACATATTGGAGAACTTCAGGATATACTCAACATAGATTTCCTGGAGTACTCGAGGGATGTTTTTTTAAATCGCTATACTTCAGGTCATTCAAATCAAGTGATTCGGAGCACTGAGGTCATCCAATGTGGTTTAAAAAGTTGTTGTCCAAAGTTGCAAGGTATTAATTTGCCTGGATATTTTTTACGGTTGAATATCCATTCTAACTAACTGTCTGCCAAATCCTGATATGAAATACTGTATTACTCTAATCTAACAATGCTAATAATAACACTGAACAGTTTTGGGTTAGAATACAGTCTGTACCTAACTAAACAGTTTCTACTCAATCCTCCTAACACTCAAACTATTGCGGAAGTAAATATATACTATATGGATTTATTATTTTTAACGCCACATCGATGAACCTTGAACCCTCAAGATATATACATCTTCAAGATACATATACATATATACTTATCTATTTGCCTATATACCTGACCTAATTATCTGCATACACCTATCTTGTCAATATTTTGGTTGTCGGTATTTCTACTACAATATTTTTGCACCAATTTATGTACTTTAGCACATATTAGGTTCATAGTCATATCATCTAATATTTACAATGTTACAATGCTTAAATATGGGAACATAAAATACATTGATGTTGACTACGCAACCCCCAATATCAAAACATGTCAAGGCTCCTTAAAAAGAGAAAAAAAAGCCCCCAAAAAAAGTCACGCTCCGGTGGCATTCTGCAGCACGCTTATAAAGAGCAAAATGCCAGACATGATTGTTTATGTATGGGAAGGTGTCCCTTCCTGTGCATAAACAATCATTTCAAAATGACGCTTTGGCACTTCTGTGTGTGCTGCATTGCTATTAGTGATAGTTTATGTGCAGGAAGGGACACCTTCCCACACATAAACAATCAAACCAATCAACTCAGACATCTTTGCACAATGGTGCAAGGATGGCTGCGCTGGCAATAGGCAGCTTAATCTAGCGCCAGTGCAGGGAACAACATAGGATTCAATTAAATACAACGCATCCCTGCATTGTGAAAATGACAGAGCCCGGTGCTGCCAATTTTGGCACAGCGTTGCGCTCCGTCATTTTCTTTTAAATATGGGCCTTAGCTTTGCCCCAGATGCTGACCCACCTGTCACCTCCAGGAAAACCCCCTGCCCACCCCTTCAAGCGTAAACGTCAAAGGGTTGATCTTCCATGACTGTGGAGATGTCTTTGACAGCCCATAATATGTGCTGTCCTAGAGTCCATATCAAAGGGATCTATTCCATGTTGTGGAGATGTGTAGTTCCCTGTTATTAAAGAGTAGTTGCCTCCCTATCAGGTTGCTAGTGTGTTATGTTTTATTTAGTCATAGGCTAAGTCTAAAGATCATGTTTCAGCCAAGTAGTTTATGGTTTCCCACTGTTGAGCATGTTACAAGATCAGGTTCAGGTGAATTCTGAACATCAAGCAAGACAAGTGACTGTAATCCACATAATAAACAAAAAATTTATACAGGAGTTTCTCCCAACTGCATTACATTATGGTTCCAGAGGATAAGGTAATGGATGCTGTCAGAGTTGCTGCAAAATTTTGATTGGTCAGTCCCCTAACAAATATAAAGTCATGAAGTATACCTAAGCGGGCTGATGGGGGTATTTGTGATCGATGCGAGGTTAATACCTAATTCCATATTACGGCCCAATAAAATCTTGATACCAGAGGATACGCAAATAATTGCACCCTGGTTAATTAAATCACCAATAATTATAGTGTTAAAGAAATTCAGGCCAGTATAGTTTCATGGGGGACCGGTGCCAATAACTTTGGATTTTGAGTGAAAGAAAATGTAATCTCACCTCTCTACAGAATTTGTCATAATTAAAAAGCAATGTGGACCAGTCATCAGTGAAATATTCCTGATCCAATAATTCCTATTAGCATTTCAGGAAGTTCACTATCATCGGTGCTATGAAAACATCTCCAATCAGTAAATTCAATTCAATTCAAGTGAGCTTTATTTCAGTAACTAGTACCATAAAAGCACAAAACATACATGAAGAAAACCATCAAATTTCATATACATTAAAAAATAAGTTAAAACAAAGATAAAAATCAATACATACAATAATAAATACTACTGGGCTCAGAACTTAAACATACAACTGCACACTGAATGCTCTGGCACGTAAAAAGATGTACATAAGAGATTTTAAAAAGTAATAACTCTGTAAATAATGCAATAGTTTGTTCAGCGATCAACACCAAATATGGTACTAAGAGGAGAAACACTTCCCTAAATGGCCCACAGAGTCGATTGCAAAAGTTCGCAAATTTGGACCACAGATCAAATATAGTCCCAGGACAGCTTCTTTGGCCCAACAGCACATTGGTATTAGCGATACATCACACTAATTAAGAATGCATCCATGAAATGTGCTGAACCGTGTCCGTCATTAAGAAGGCAGCCTGCAATTATGTAAAACTATATGTACAAGGCAGCTCCACATGAAAAAGATAAAATCTTTGCTCTATTGGTCCACATAGCTCCAAGAAAGTTAGCAACAACAGTAACTAAAACATGGTCAATATTTGATTTAAGAATTCATAGAGCTGAGGCAGACCTACGGACACCCAGCAGCCTGCAGGCAGGTGCAGGCCACTTTCTGCAAGGGATTACTTTGGTGGGGCAGGCAAAAAATACTTTGGGGACATTTTCAATAGGGGCATTACAAGCTGGGCAGACCGTACTTCCGTGAGATGACCAGCTGCTAGTGAATGATCTTAATGGTAGGGTCCCTACACGGAATTGAATGTACAGCTTCTTGTCCTTGGGGGTCGGGATTATATCCCAAAATGCCTCATAGCTACGTGTATCCTTCAGATCAATAAAAATGTGAGATAGCTTAGAATTGATTGCTACATGTAGTTCTTCAGAATCTACCATCTTCTAATACTTATTTTTAAAATCAAGCTTTGAGGGAAAGGCGGCAATAGTTGAGCAATCCCAGACCTCGCACCATCCAAGTTAATACAGTTAGCCTTGACATAGCTAAGCCAGGGGACACTAAGAGAGCGATCAGCTTCTATTATAGCTTGGAAGGCTTTGGTATATGAGGCAAACTTTGGAGTAGTCCAGAGCCATCTCCAAAACAAGAGAGTACATAATCGAGCTTTGGGGCCTATTCCCTTGATGCCCAGGTCCTTGAAAAGAGGAAACAGTGGGGTACTTGATAGTAGAGAAACAAGTTTCCTTAAAAAGGTATTTTCGACTGCAGATATTTCTTGAGCATTGGCATAGCCACATCGCTCCGCACTATATAAAGTGGAACTAACAGCCTTAGTCTTGTAAATCTGAAGTGCCGGGCGGATCGGTTTGGTATATGAGGTGCTAAAGTCCTTGACTAAAACCTCAGTGTACTGTTTTTGCTTCATCGCCACCTTGGTGATATGGGATTTCCAAGACAAATTTTCAGATATTGTTAATCCGAGGTGACCAAAAAAGTTAAACTTTTCAAGAGGCGTGCCTCCAAGAACTGCATTCCCTTTGAACGATTTGTGGCTGTTGAACATCATCAGCTTAGTTTTGGAGGTATTGATCTACAGTTTCCGGGAAAGACAAAACTTGTCAAATCGGTTTAAGAGTTTCTGTAAACCACTGGGATGAATTATATAGGTCAGCTATCCCGCCCTCAAAAGTCCCCCATATTATAAGGTAATCTGGCAATAACTCTGCCATCCTAATTGACTACTGTATGTCAAATTTCGAGATGACCAGTATCCCAGCCATCATATCTGTACATTGAAAGGAACCGCTATCATGCCGATCAATGTATGGAAACAGTTGCCACAGGTTTTGATGGTTATTCACCAAATCGTTTCAAAGCTTTTGATGTCTGTTTCTGAACAACAGAAACTAATGTCCACAATACACTAGAAATTTTCTCCCAGGATTTGGGGAGGAACAGAATTTTTTTGCTACTCACTACTGGGCTTTGGCTTTTCATGTTGATGATGGGCTGAAAAAAAAACACTCCACCATTCACACTAAATATGACGAGCTGTGTAACATCCCTTCTTCAATGATACATGCTTTTTCAGGCCATCAGAGGAAGTTTTCCATTCGGAGAGCTATCAGAGGTGCTAACTGATGGGGGAAGAACTGGGTTTGGCTGACTGGCTACTCATTTGTGATGGAATATCGTGCCACTAAATTCTAAATCAGGCTCCAGCTTTTGTTTTAGGCATTGTGTACGTTGATGATATTGCCAAGCATTGCTCTCTTTGCGCCTGACATAGCTCTAAAAATCAGGACGTTTTTAACCGCTTCTCTGTTGAACAATTGATCTAGGCATTGTGTTCCTCCATCTTCGCCAGTGAATTGCATTTCTCCCACACAGATGTGAGCATTGCACCACATAGACATATAATTATTGCTAGACCTGTGAGATTTAAAGTTATCGTCCCAGGGACTATGGGAACTTTACCACTATTAACCAGTGTTAAAGTGCATGTGCTTAAAACCTGGTAAAAGTGGCCTACCCACAATTGGGATATTTAATGTACTTATAAGTCCCAAGTAAAGTGCACTACATGTGCCCAGTGCCTGTAAATGAAATTCTACTAGTGGGCCTGCAGCACCCATGTAAGTAGCCCTATTAAGATGTCTCAGGGCCACCATTGCAGAGCCTGTGTTTGAAGTGTAAACTGCTCTGTCGACTTGCCATTTAGGACCCCTTGCCAAGCCTTAATCTCCCTTTTTATTACAAATAAACCACCCCTAAGAGAGGCCACAGGTAGCACAAACCACAGGGTGCAGTGTAATTAAAAGGTAACACATGTCCTTTTAAGTTTTACATGTCCTAGTAGTGAACAACTCTCAAATTTGTTTTTCTCTACTATGAGACCTACCTCTTTCATAGCGCATAACATTGGGGATTTCTTATTACGTTTAATAAGATGTAATTCCTGATTGGTAAAGGGAAGACCTGTCACGTTGAGTACCAATGAAATTGTACTGATAAATCCTCTTAAATCATAGAGTCTGGATTACTATTACAATTTTGAAAGTGCCACTTTTAGAAAGTTAGAATGTTCCTGATCCTACTCGTTGTGTGCCTGCAGCTGGTCTCCAGCACATGTGTAGGCGGGGTGACAGCTGGACTTGTGTCTTTCCTCTAGACAGCCACACACAAAGGGAGCTAAGGTGTGACTGATGGACAATCAATACCCTGATGGGCTATCCTGAGCAGGATGGGAGGGAAGAGTTGGCCGCAGCTTCACACTTACACCTGAATGGGTTGTGCTCTGCTCACACACAATAGGCCTAATCAACCTGTATTGCCAATCCAGTCAGCTTGGAGCTAGGGCAGGGGAGGAAGGGGATTCCCTGCACTACATGGCCACCGTCTAGAAGCTTCTCTTACCTTCCAGAACCAGTGCACCAAAGTATAAAACCTGGACCTCAAACACCACCACTTCAACACACTTCTACACCTATGGATACTCTACCAGGAAGAAGGACTGTTGTGCTGCTGGAAGGACTGCCACTCAGCTGAGCTGCTAATCTGCTGGACTACTGCTTTGCTGAGCTGACCTGCTTCCTGGTGCTCTTTTGCCAGGGAAGGAGAACTGGACCTGCAACCCCCATCTTGAACCCTGTACTCCAAAGCGGCATAAAAGGACTAGACTGATGGACTGCTAATCTGGCCGTCAGGGCCTTACAGGCTCCCCACAGCTCCTGGACGAGTCTTCAACAAGCTCCTTTCCCTCTAAGAAGTGAGTCCTGGGCCCTTGCAAATGTTTTTGTGGATCCTGAAATAAAGCTTTTGGGCTCTTTGCAACTGGAAATGGGCCCACTCACCCAGAACTGCAAAATTTGATGTCCTATCACAGCATGAATTGCTGCTAGTGACCACAAAGCTCCAACCTGCCCATCTGTGACACTTTCCTTGCTACCGGCGAACTTCTTTCCCAAGAACCGGACTCTTGGCTTTATGCTTCAAAGGTAGAACTTCAGCAGGACTTGTCTGTGACTGTATCTGACCTGCCCTTCATTGCATTCCAACTTTGGATTTCACCCGGTCTAGAACAACCAGACATCCCCGATTGTGGCTTTATGCTCTTAGGCACTGCAACTAAGTTAAATCTTTAAAAATTAATATCTTATCTTTTATGTATTGTTGTTTTGGTCTTGTTGTGTTCATTAAATTAAGATCTATTCCTCTAACTAGGTGTGATTTATTTTTTGTGTGGTGGTTTCACTGATTTACTGTTTGATGGGTTGCACAAAGACTTTACACATTGCATTTAGAGTTAAGCTTGAATGCTTCATGCCAAGCTACCAGGTGGTGAGCTGAGGTTAACTTTTAGTATGTATCTGACTTACCCTGCCTATCACTGTGGTTCCTGCATGGACAAGGTGCATGCCACTACCAACCAGAAACCCAATTTCTAACAATTATGTACATGCAGGTAAACCCCTCACGGTTGTTGGCATGATTTTAATTAATCAGCATGCAATTTGTTACTGGGTCAGTGAGATCTTTTAGCAATGTTTTATAGGGGTGGGCAGTGAGTTCTGCTCCGCTAGTGGAGTTAAAAGAGTTATTTGCACTCAGGCCACAAACTTCTAGCCCTGGCAGCAGAGCGGATCTCGCTATGTGAACACTGCAGCCCAGTTATGAGCCACACAGCACAAGCACGGACAGTGTGCACTTGCACTGTGTGGCCCATAACAGTGCTGCAGCGCACACTCAGCGCAATGTCAGCAGCATGGAGCTGCTGCAATCTGCAGGGCTGCAGCAGCACCAGCTTCAGGTCCAGGCCTCCCTCCTTTCATTGTCAGCAGCAGACTGGGACCAGGGTGCAGAGGGAGGCAGAGAGGCAGGTCGCTCCAACGGGGACCATGGGACCCAGGTATAACCCTTGTTTCACTTTCTTTGTGCACACGGGTCCAGCACTGTGCAAGGACAGTATTTGCATATGAGGGGATGGAGGTGGGGGGGTCTGTGCTTAGGAAAAAGGAAACTTTCCATCAGAGCTCCAATTGAAAAGAACCTGTCTCCCCACAGTCCATGGGGAAGGAAGTGGTGTTATGGGGTATGGTGCTGAGGCCAGCAGGGAGAGCTGGAGACTGGGGGAGCATCAGTGTGCTGGCTGGTAGTCCGGAAGCCCCACCAGATAGAGATGTGTGTGGCCTGAGAGAGTGTCTTAGAGCCCAGTGGCAAGCAAGGCTAGGCACTTTGTGGAAATTCCAGGCTGCTGGTGGTGATCTGGTTTGCTGCTACTAGTGCTGGGCCCTACAGAAAGGGCGGTCTGAGACTGTGTGTAAGTGCACAGGAGACAATTGCAAGGCTGCGGGTAAGCTTGCCCTCTGTCGCAAATTTGGGAAGGAGGGCAGTTGGTGAAGAGTATTGTGCAGGTGTGGACTTGAGAGCAGCAGGCTCCAGACAAGTGAGTTGTGTCAGCAAAAGAGGCCTGAAACTGCAGCTTTTGCTGCCTAGGGCCCTGACTTGAATGCACCCGATCTCGGAAGCAAAAGTGATCTGGTTAGCCAGGCCAGACCCTGCTGAGTGCTTCCAAGATTGGGCGCATTCAGGCCAGGGTGCCAGTAGGGAAGGCGGCACTCTGCAGCTCATGGAACTCCACAGAATTCCACAGAGTTTTATTCAAACTCCACAAAATTCCACAGAGTAGAAATAAGTGAGCTCCGCCCACCCCTGATGTTTTATGCATATGTACTATGTGTAGATCCAGAGTATTGCCCAATGCATTTCTTTCCCAGTTCACTACCTCAGGATGTGTTTCAGGACCCAGTAGCACATATATTATTTGTGATAATAGATGGGACAAATAATAGCTTTGTATGTGGGGGAGACAAGGGCCTCCTGATATAACATGTGTATGCAATTTGAATGGTCTTAAGGTCAGAGATAGGCCTCCCCATACAAATGATTTGATATTCCTGTCAATTTGTGTCAGAATATGTTTATGGAAAAGAAGAGTAGCATCCCAAACAAATAGTTGAAGTATGGTACTACTGTCATTTTTATCACCTGCATTCTGCCCATAAGGAAAGAGTTAATTAACACAATCAAGATAAATTGTTTGAGGTACTTAGGGGCCTACTTAAGGATATGGTTTGTGTCGCCCTTGCACCATGCACCATGGTGATGCAAGAATGACGCAAACCTTAAGTGAGATTTATGAAGGCATGCAAAGCCCCTTTGTGTAGCCCTGAAAGGTTCCATAGATCTGGAGTGAGACAACACATCACAAATCGCTATGTCCTCTTACTCTGCTGTAGTAAAGCATTCAGTGGGCCTGCAACTCCCATGGTTTTTGATGCATTCCCCGATTTACCAGAACTGGTAGACCTGAGAATGCGCCAGAAAGATACGCCTTATTGGGCGATCGTACTGCAGAGACATATCTTTCTCCTGTTAGACTTGGCATCCTTGACGTGGTCTCCTCTAACTTTGCCTCTGCTTCCCAGGTTACTGATGTGTGCTGGACTCTGTATTTGCTAATCTGGACACTTTACCACTGCTAATCAGTAATACAGTGCAAGTGCTCCTATGTAAAATGTATGTGTAATTGGCTTATCCATGATTAGCATATTTGATTTACTAGTAAGTCCCTAGTAATGTGCACTAGAAGTGCCTAGGGCCTGTAAATCAAATGCTACTATTGGCCTACAGCACTGGTTGTGCCACCCACCTAAGTAGCCCTGTAAACATGGCTCAGACCTACCACTGCAGTGTCTGTGTGTGCAGTTTTAAACTGCCAATTCGACTTGGTAAGTGCACCCACTTGCTAGGCCTAAACTTTACCTTTTCATACATGTCAGGCACCCCTAAGGTAGGCCCTAGGTAGCCCCATGGGCAGGGTGCAGTGTATGTTAAAGGTGGGACATGTACTGATGTGTTTTACATGTCCTAACAATGAAATACTGCCAAATTCGTTTGTCACTGTTGCAAGGCCTATGTCTCTCATAGGTTAACATGGGGCTGCCTTTAAATACTCTTAAAGTGTAGATTCCCTTTGAGAGCAGATAGAAATGCAGCGTTTGGGGTCTCTGAGCTCACAATTTAAAAATACATCTTTTAGTGAAATAGTTTTTTGGATAGTGAGTTTGAAAATGCAACTTTTAGAAAGCAGGCATTTTCTTGCTTAAACCATTCTGTGACTCTGCCTGGTTGTGGATTCCCTGTCTGGGTCAGTTTGACATTTGGGCTGTTTACACCTCTCTCTAGACAAGTGATCTGTGCTAAGAGGGGAGGGAGGAGTGGCCATTCACACCTGACAGGGCTGTGCCTGACCTCACACAATTCAATCTCCAACCCCCTGGTGTGTGGCTGGGGCCTGGCCTGGGCAAGAAAGGATTTTACAAACACTTGAGATTTTGCTTTGAAGTTTGCCAACTTCAAAGGCAGAAAGGGGTATAAGTATTGGACCCAAACCCCCTGTAAACCAAATTACTTCAAAGATTCAAGAGGAACCTCTGCCTGGAAAAGAGCTGAGGAGAAGTGCTGCCCTGGCCTGTGACTGTGCTGTGTTGGGCTATCCTGGAGTTGCCTCTTCTGCCTGTGCAAAGGGACAGAGACTGGATTTAGTTTTGCATTCCTACCTGATAGGTATCTCCAAGGGCTTGGAGTAGAGCTTGCCTTCTGTTTTGAAGTCTCAGGGACAGCAAAGGTTTCACCACCCAGTTCTGAGTCTGCCTGCTGTAGACTCTAACTTGCCAGAGGGTGCCATTCCAGCTCATGGGCCCTTGGAAGTGAATTTCTAACAATGCCGGACAATGCCGTGCGACTTTGTAAAGGGTGCCGCTGCCCGGAACCGCAACGCCGCCTGTCCCAAGGCCGTGGACGACCCCGAAGACCCTGTAGGCTGCGCATCTCCGCAGCCGCTGATCCAGCCCTACATCGCTAACTTCGGAGTGTTATAAGTCTGACATCCGTGACATCTGACGGCATCAGAGCCTGCAGCCCTGTGACATCATCGCAACCCCGTGAGGTTGCCCTGCAGCATCATGACTTCCGCAACTTCATACCTGCTGGAACCAAGGGACCGACTCCGCAACTGACGCCGCTTCACCTCCACCGCTCTGAGGCAAGGACCCAATGCCGCTGCGTTACGCCTCTGCCCTTCTGCCCTGTAGCACCAGAACTAACGCTGCATCAGATCCAGAGACGCTTAGCTCCTCGACTCTGTGCACCAGTCTGTTTTCTACTTGTTTGCTAAGGTACTGTACCTGTGAGCCGAATTACTCCTTAAACGGCGCTATTGGCGTCGCACTGTAGGAAATGACTTTGTCACGACTCTGCTTAATACCAACTTGCAGCATTTTTGCCTCTAGGCACTATTTTTGAGCTTTTTAGTGATAAATTCATATTTTTAACTGTGTATTATGGATTTTTATCATATTTGGTTTTGTTTATTTAGATAAGATAATAACAATTTTTTGAACCTGTGTTGTGTCATTTTGTAGTGGTTCACTATATTTCTGTGTGTGTTGGTACAAATACTTTATACATTGCTTCTGAGTTAGTTAAGCCTGCCTGATCGTGCCAAACTACCAAGGGGGTGAGCAGGGGTTAACTGAGTGTGACTCTCCTGTACCCTGTCTAGAATGAGCGTCCTTGCTTGGACAGAGGGTAACCCGACTGCCAACCAAAGACCCAATTTCTAACACTTCCTCATTACATCCTCTTTCTCTGTGTGCTGCATTTTGCAGCACACATAGAAAGAGGAATATGGACCCTTAGGATTGTTCTTGTGCAGGAAGGCTTCTCTTCCTGCACAAAAACAATCCTGCATGCAATGCAGGGACCCTTGTACCATGGTGCAAGGATGCCTGCATTGCTGTTAGGTTGCCAAAAGAGCACCAGCTCAGAGGAAAAGGCCAGAATGGACCCTATTGCCTTAAATACGGTGCATTACTGCCTTTTCCTTGTCATACAGCACAGCAAGGTGACTTGCTGTGCTGTGTTGCACTGTATGACTATCGTATTAATATGCCTCCAAGCATCAGTTTCTCTAAGTTATCATCCATCATACCTTGTAGCCCCCTATTGATGATAACCCCTAGATAGATAAAAACTTTTGTCATCCAACACATGGAGTGGCAATGGTTCTCATTCATCCCAGTGGAACCTGTATCTCGAAGACTGGAAAAGGGAATGTGTCAAAGCATGGATCAGCAAGGGTGCTTGTGTTTTAGTAAGTGCAAGAGCCACGTCATCCACCGTTCAAAAGGGGTATTTATTCCTGTGATATTGTCAGGTGTGCAGATGGCTACTGAACAGGGGCTCTAATGCTAGGAGAAAGAGATAAAAGGATAACGGATAGCTTTGTTGCATCTCCTTCTAATGGAAAGTTTTCTTGAGAGAAATTCTCCCCAAACATTCAGAGCCAGGAGTTGCTCATAAAGATATTTGACCTTCAAGACAAATAATTTACTAAGGCCCAGCATGTCTATGGTCAGAAGAAGATCCCCCTGTTTGATGCACTCAAACGTCTTCTCTGCATCACGTGATAAGGCAATTGTCTCATTAAGTAGGCTTCATGATGATGACCATAGTAGGTAAACTAGAGTGCACATGTAGTTCCTGGAGGAACTGAGTGGGACAAATTCTATCTGACTATCATGAATCAAGGATGAAATTAGTTTTGATAAATAATATCCAACGGTGGCTTCCAAATACAGTGGGATCTTCACCATCATTAGGAATAAGAGAGATGATTGCTTTATGTGTGACATGGCCTAGTAAACTCACTTTAGGAATAAGAGAGATGATTGCCTTATATGTGACATGGCCTAGTGAACCCACGGACCCTGCCTCTTTGTAGACAACAAACAACACTGGTGCCTATATTGATGGCCCGCTGTCAGGTCGAAGAATCATCACGAACAGTACCTCCCAGAATCCCACCTTTTGTCAGCCCTGACTCTGATTGGTATGTCAGAGAGGATCAGGCTGGCAAATGAGGGAAAGGGATATTAGGGAGGGTATTAGAATGAAGGAGCCCTGTTAAGGGGAAAGAAAGGGGTAACTCAACTTCTCCTCAGATCAAATGGCATATCAGTGCAGTACCAACTAGTCTATTAGTCTTAGTGGCATTCTTCTATGCTACTTACTGGGGTTAAAAATGTGATTGTTAGTCCTTAATTACTAATTTTTTCAGTCTCTTATTGATCATTCTATACATAAATAGATAATAGACAAGTCTCTTGTCCTGAATACGAAAACAGAAGGGGCTATTAGATCTCCTGTCAAAGCTAAACTCCTGTTTGGATCATTAGTGTTAACCACCAAAATAATTCTTCAGTTTTATCTGTGCTTTGTACTTTTTAGCACCCAAACCAGCTCTAGAATGGCTCCATCTACAAAATGATTGTGACTACAGACTTTCACTCTGAAATAAGGACTGTAATTTGTGGCCTACCTGAACTGCTCCTGTGGCTGTTTGTTTGCCATTCAGATGTCTTTCAGTGGTTCTCTCACTTACCTCTGACTCTTTGGTAAGGTTCGTAATAACTGGCACCAGTCAGTGGAGGACAGTGGGCTTTTATAGCCACCAATCCAAGTTGTGCAAGACTTTTATGATTGCAGACATCTCAGAGCAGGCACGTTTTGGTTGATACATGGTACAAAGTGGCAATCCTTGTAAATTGGGCATGGTGTTCGGTGACCATCCTTGTCTAACGGGCAAGCCCGGCTCCACCTTCTGCATGCAACGTGAATTTTCCCATATATGAGAGTCTTTGAGCGGGCACAGCTCCCACAAGGCAGTGACCAAACGAAGATGGGTTGGAAGAGCTGGTTTCATGACACCCGATTTTGTAAAATTCTTCTAGGAACACAATTGTCCCAGTACCTTTGTGGTGTGTAGATCCCTGATGGCCTCCTATGGTATTCCACGGATATATTGTTTCAAAAACATTGTGAGACACAAACATCTTGTCAAAAATATTATGATGTCAAAAAGTTTGTTGGACACAGTATAGTAGGTAAAAATATCATTATTAAAACGTTTAAATTGTTGTTTAAATATAGTTGACCATGATATTGTTTTTTTTGTTATTTAGATTAGTAGTTATCGTTTTTAAAATATAAATTATTATTTTAATGTTAAGTATGTTTAATTATTTTTAGAGTATTTTGATTTGGTAATATTTTTTTATTTCAGTGTTTTAGGTGGGTTGTTAGATTTGTAGAAGCAATGTGTGGGAAGATCTACAAATATCTATTTTTGTTAAATTTTAATTTGATAATTAGTTATGCAGTCATTTTTAGGCATTTAACTGATAATTTTCATAATGAGGTACTTGTTTGCTAAATAGTTATTTAGATAACTGATCATGTTAATTATTCGATTGTTTGCAGTAATGTAAATATTAAATAATTATATTATGAGTAAGTATTATACATAATAATTTGTTTTATGGTGTTATTATTTTTAGAAATATTGTAATTTTTTTTAAATTAATTTAAATAGTTTTTGTGGTTATAATTTCAGGCTAATACGTTGGAAAGTATTTTAAATCTGTTTTAAAATTTTGAATCAATATGTGTTTAAGTAGATTAATGTATATTTAATTGTGTATTTAGCTTTAATAATTTGTGTAAATCATGTAAATTATGCTTTTAAAAAATCCTTATCAAAACATGTTAAATGCCAGCTTTTTTACTATATATGTAATTTGTTTTGTATTTATTTAGGATAGGGACAACTTAAATCTGACCTGTCTAAAGCCTAACATTTTCCCTACTGTTGCTTATACTGGAGTGGGAATAGAGGTTTTGCCCCTCTAAAATACAACACTTTGGCGGTCATTCTGACCCTGGCGGTTGGAAACCGCCAGGGCAGAGTGCCGCGGAAGCACCGCCAACAGGCTGGCGGTGCTTCTGGGGCAATTCTGACCGCGGCGGTAAGGCCGCGGTCAGAAAAGGGAAACCGGCGGTTTCCCGCCGGTTTCCCGCTGCCCCAGGGAATCCTCCACAGCGGCGCTGCAAGCAGCGCCGCCATGGGAATTCCGACCCCCTTCCCGCCATCCTGTTTATGGCGGTTTTCCCCGCCAGAAACAGGATGGCGGGAACGGGTGTCGTGGGGCCCCTGGGGGCCCCTGCAGTGCCCATGCCACTGGCATGGGCACTGCAGGGGCCTCCTAACAGGGCCCCATTGAGATTTTCAGTGTCTGCCTTGCAGACACTGAAAATCGCGACGGGTGCAACTGCACCCGTCGCACACCAGCAACTCTGCCGGCTCCATTCGGAGCCGGCTTCCTCGTTGCTTTCCCGCTGGGCGGGCGGGCTGCCTTTTGGCAGTCGCCCGCCAGCCCAGCGGGAAAGTCAGAATGACCGCCGCGGTCTTTTGACCCCCTTTATGTCAGAGTGGGAATAGTAAATCTGACGTTCCAAAGTCAAACACTTTCTATACTGCTGCTCAGGTTGAAGTGGGAATAGTGCATCCGTGGACTTCCAGCTCCAATACTTTCCCTACTGTTGTTCATGCTGGAGTGAAAATAGTAAGTCTGCCCCCTCCAAAGACCACACCTTTCACTACTTTTGCTCAGTTTGGAAAGAGAATAGTAAATAGGACCCATTTGAGGTTCAAAACATTCTCTACAGTTGCTTACGGTGCAGTTGGAATAATAAATCTGAACCCTCTAAAATCCTGCACTTTTCCTACTGTTGTTTATGTTGGAATGGCAGTAATATATATGATCGCCCCTATCCCTAAAGTTCAAGACTTTCTCATCTGTTGCTTAAGTTGGAATCAGAATAGTAGCTCTCAGCCCTCCAAAATCCAACACTTACCCTACTGTTCTTTGTGTGAGAATGAGACTAATAAATCTAACCACTCCAAAGTTCAACACATGTCCTACTGTTGCTCAGGTTGGAGTCAGAATAGTAAATCAGACTGCTCCATAGTCCAACACTTTCACTACATTTGCTTATGTTGGAGTTGGAATATTAGTTCTGAAGCCTCCAGAATCCAATACTTACCATATTGTTGTTTGCATGGGAGTGAGAATAGTAAATCTGACCACTTCAAAGTACAACACTTTTTTTGCTCAAGTTAGAGTGGGAATTGTAATTCTGACCCCTCCAAGCTTTCACACTTTCCCTACTGCTACTAAGGGTATAATGTAATTAATAAATCTGACTGCTCAAATGTCCAAAATGTTCCCTACTCTTGCATACATTGTAGATGAAATAGTAGTTCTGATCCCTAAAAAAATCAAATGTTGGAGTATGAATGATAATTGTGACCCCTCCAAAGACTAGCACTTTCGCTACTGTTGCCTATGCCGGAGTAAGAAAAGGAAGCCTGACTCCTCCAAAGTCCAACACATTCCCTGCTGTTGTTTACGATGCAGTGGGAGAAGTAAATACAACCTCTCCACAGTCCCATACTTTCCATACTGTTACGTCTGTTGTACTGGAAATAGTACATCTGTCCCCTTCAATTTCACAACCAATCCTCAGGTTAGAGTGGCAATAGTATATATGACCTCTCTAAAGTTCAACACCTTCCCTACTGTTCCTCAGGTTACATTGGGCGTAGTAAACATGACCCCATCCAACACCTTCTCTACCTTGGTGATGCTGGAGTGGGAATTGTAAATCTGACCTCTCCAAAGTCCACCACTGTCTATGATGAGATTTACATCATTTTGCAGGTGTAGATTTTATTTTGAGGAGAAGTACACATGCAGACTTACCTTTGTGATTAGTACCCATTGTCTTTCTTGTTGGGATCCACAGTGTTTCTGCTTGTGGTGCCCACAGGGTGCACCCACGGCTTTCCACAATAATGAGGGCACTGCTATTATAATGTCAGAATAAGCCTCTGTTTGGAGTCCAATGCCGAGTTGAGGAGAAAGAAGTGTTTCAATGATCTACTATGAGAAGACCGTTTCCATCATCCTTTGAAGAGCTAAACCAAGGCACTGGAATGTTGGTTTAAAGAAAGTGATAAAGAAAGTGTATAGAAGTGGTTGTTTTTTTCCCCTTTAATTAACGACTAGTAATTCGATGAGTTGACAAAATCGAAGCGACAACGCCATAAAGTACTCCAAGGGACTATTATGATTAATGCAGCCGAGAACGATAATTGCTAGACATCAGAGCATTTGCTTATTAAAAGCAAACCTGGTAAATTGGAATTCTACTGAGGGCGCAGTAGGCTCTGCAGTCCGTGGCTGAGCTGAAGAAGTCACAGCGAGCAAAGGTCATTTGGGAGCTCACTGCATGAATGTATTTCATTTACCAGATTGATTAGACAACCCTGGTAATACATTTCTACACCACTCATCGAAATGTTCCTCACAGCAAAAATATCACACAGTGCGTTGAATTTGCGAAGAAATATTATATGTTACTGTCGGATTGATAGGATTATGCAAATTAATTTCTGGAGAGGTCTTGAATTTAGCAGTAGCTCGAGGGATAAAATCCGATATTTCACAGACAGGGGTTTCAGCCGGTGATTTATCCTGGTGAAAGATGTGATTCGAGTGTGCTGTTTTCCAATTTTATGAGTCTCTGTACATTTTATTGTGGAAAAATAAGAACTGAGCTTTTATGCTGGGTGTGAGTTATCTGATTTTTCTAAAGAGTTACAGAGTTTTTCAAACATATGTCTTCTGCTGTGCATTGCTAATGGTTTCTAATATCTCATGTCTCTGCTTTCTCTTGTTTTAAATGGGGGCCATAGGGAAGAAAACTATATGTAACTCACTAACCTCACAAAAGTTCTAGAGCTGTCACACCTAATATGTGCGTTAACATTAGGTATGGCGCCATGCTGTGGGTACTTCTGATACATTTGCATTAATCTTCATTTCACACTTGACAGGTCACACCGTAAATTAATTTGCTCGGCTATTTTTCTGCTAGATCGGCCCCGGCCACGGCAGAGCAGTGTTCTATGGAAGTTTTAAATTGTGTTAGTTAAGATTGAGCATCTCTTTCACTTGGCCCTCCCTTGTTGATTGCCCGTTATTTTGCTAAACAGTTCACATTTCCTGATTTCTGATAGAGTTTTGCCTGAAGAAGATCAAGGACAATGTAGTCAGGATTCCTATAAATATGTGGCATTGCAATTCCAAAGGATGGGTTGACTGATTTCTGCGGCTTAGATTGTTTCAGAGTATATATATATATATATATATATATATATATATATATATATATATATGTATATATATATGTATATATGTATATATGTATGTATATATGTATGTATATATATATATATATATGTATATATATATATATATATTGATAAATCAAGCTAGGTAGGATGTTATAAAAATAAAGCCCATTCAATTGGCAGACTATGCACATTATGAAATAGCTATTATGGGATTCATTTTTAGAGATATGGAACCCTCCTGTGTCTAATAAAAATACATTTTTGCATTATACTTATTTAATTTAACAGTTTTTACCATTTCCAGATATGTTAAGCCAAATGTAATGGTAGTCAACTCATCCACCACGGGAAAAGGAAAGTTTCACTTGGCCTTCCTGATTCTTATATCACACTAGATGCAGATCACCTAAGAGGCTAACTGGGCTAACTGCCAGCACTAACATTGCTGAACCGTCTTGGGTGAAACACTCATTGCACGTGGGCTCCTATCACCAATTTGGGCAGACACTAGAGTTTCTTATTAAACTGATATTACAAGGCAGGTGGTATATTTAGTACACGTTTATCAACAATGCACAAAAGCGACATAATATTCACAGTTAACATATGAAGTTTCAACCAACTGTTTAATTCTTTATAATAATTATAATAAGAAAGATAAGAGAAACTGACATCCCATCTGAAAAGCGAAGATTCATTGCCCATCTTTAAGCCTAAAGCAATGCGGACCATACATAAGAAGTGACTGGGGAAACAAAATATCATCAGTCCTGTAACACAATGATAAAGTATCAGGATATTATCTCACTTCATTGTTCTTTAATAGGGAAAGGAGCCAATAACGTCTAGGGACATAAGTTTTGGAGCAAAAGAGCATCATTTCCAAGATTGATTCTCTGCCCACTAGCATGTAGTTACAGAGATGTGATAGTTATGCATCCCATTCTGATAAATACATTCTAGATGGAAATGTGGGGGCTATTAACGACGATAACCGACTTCCATATCCAATATGCCTCCTTAAAAGAAACAAATGCTCTAAACTTTAATTTGGCATGGGTTGTTGTATACCTAGGTTAAATGCAGGTCGTTGAGCGATTTGCTTGTATGCTCTCCCCAACTAATCCCTTGTATGCCTTTCAGAGAAATAACCTCCAATTGTGATTTCTAAATAAACTTTGGCAAATTGGTTACTCTTCAGTCGAATCCTGTACAGAACTGGTTGGAGTACAATCAGATCAGAAATTGATTCCAATCCCAACTCAAGGCCTAGGGAAATGAGTGGAGTACCCGGGCCCAGTTTTAGCAAAATGCAAAGAAAGTTATTTTCTATCACCTGGAGTTCTTTGACTTTAAAATACAACTTAATCTTTGCTACATGCAGTGCTGCTGCAAAAACGTTCGGGCTATAAAGTATTAAAGTAGCCGTTATTGTTTGGGTGGGTAATCTATTAGAAAATCGTAGCACTGCATTGCAGATTGCCTTGAATTTAACTGTAACTTTTTCACAATGATACGCCGAGTAAAGTAACTATGAAAACACATACCAAGGTGGTCCTAATGATCGACTCTTTCAAGTAATTTGCTCTTCGTTTTAAACAACAAGCTTTTTAAAGGTAGCACTGTTTTCATCAACATGATCTTGGTTTTTTGCACACTGATATAGAACTCTTTGTTCCCACAACGCATAGCGTATTGCTCTTGCATAGCAAGCATGGAGTTTTCGGTTAAAGTTAAAAATAATAAAACGACATCATCATTGTGTAACAGAATATGTACCTTGATGCCAAGCAGCTTGGGTCATCAAAACTGGATTCCTCTAGGAGGAAATTGACGTAGTTTATAAATAGACTAAAAAGAAACAGGACCAGTAGGTAGCCTTGGCATACTCTGGCCGGAATTGGGGAGACCCTACATTCACTATTAGGCCCATAACGAAATGCACAGTACAAGCTATACTGCATTCGCTAATGCTGATTACAAGTGTGAGAGTTGTTTCTCTTTCTGCGCATTAAATGCATCAGAGATTGAGCCTACCCCAAACTCATTTATGTTTATACTGTCCTCCATCTTGCACCGACTTCACAAAATATCACATGTTGACTGTTGCTGTTTTTCTTGTTTTAAATAAAGAATTGTGAGACTCATACTAATAAACAGAGAATGTTCCCAGAGACTTTCCCTCACAGTACCTAACCAAGGACATCTCAACATTCCCAGGCTATCCTTATACAATGTACAATTTGGATGCTTGAGTAAACTCTGAGAATGCCTGCAAAATCAATGTATTACTTTCATGAGAGAAACGTCAATTGTATTCTGTGTTAAAATGTTTCCTTTTACTCCTTCCCTAATGGTGCATAACCTGAGAACCATTTACTTGTGTAAAATGTATGAATGTATTTCTCTAAAGTCCTATTAAAGGATTTCTATATAAGAGAGACAATTTCCACCACCTTCAGAAGGTGAATCCATGCTGAATTGTATTTAGAACTGTACTGAGTTCTCTGTACGTATGATTTGTTTGCTTTGCTGCTGAGATTACTTATGGCATGTTCAGTGTAAACTGCCTATTAATACTTTATAAAATGCTTTGAAACGAAGACCTTTGTCTGTTATCCTTACACAAATGTTAATTACCCACTACTGAGCCTAATCGATTAGACAGAAGTGATGGTTCCAGTCAGGGAGAAGCAGAGACCATATTGGGACTCCACAGCTTCTAGTCAGAGCTATTGGCACGCCCCATGCTTTGGATTTTAAGATTCATTTGAACGCTGATAGAGCTGGTAGCTCAGGGTAGCAGAGGTGATTGCTCAGTTTGGAGCTGACCCATTTTTGACAAAGTAATTGACTGTAGAAACAAATTCTGCACCTTCATAGTCCAGACAGTTTTCCCTGCAATCTCAATTGACCCAGTCCCACCCCGATCCTGGTGCAGGAGCGATTAAGTGACTGGAGAAGAGACAATAACATGAGTATCAATAAGTATTGCATGCAAAATGTGGAAAAAGTGTGGTGGAGCAGTGCATGTTGGGAAGTGCAGTAGGCGTAATGGGGTGGAATACAGTGAACAGGGGTTAAGAGTAGCTATTATATGGCTATGATTGCTGGACTTGTGGAAACACTCATTATCTTAACTTTGATTATATTCTTGGTTTTGAAAGGTATGAATGGTAGAGTTGTTACACAAGCAGCATAGAACTGGAAGAGAGGTACCTCTAGTTGGAACATTGAATTGTTCAACTTGCCAGATAGGTGAGGTGTGATATGAGGCACTATCTGTTACAGCAAGAAAGAGACATGACTTTCTTGTTTGAGTGTAGTAACCCAGCTCAGTGGTCATTCATTCCTTAGGGCACAGGATTGGACGCGCATAGTATAGTGACTTTTACAGGTCTAGTGTTCACAGTTGTATGAAAGTAGGCTGCGTTCCTACTACTGACGGTAGTCATTGAGACTTTTAAACCTATCCCTTAAAGGAGGGTGAGAAAAAGGAGAAATCAAAGAAGGAAACGGACATGGATAGTGAGGAGGAGGACGCCTTAATAGATTAACTCCTCAGTGAAAGACTGCCACCGTACAGTGCAATAGCCACTGACCTGAGCACCACAGCCCCAGCAGCAACTGAGGTCAGAACAGCTGAGACTTCCACAGTAGTCAGCGCACCTTTGAGTTATATGGAAACTGCCAACCCATCTTTCCTCTCAGATCCCTGAAACCATACTCCGAGGCACTTTACCTTTCTCAAGTATAGCAGTTATTTCTTCAGCTGAGGCAGTTGTTAGTACCATCCTGAATCAGCCTATCCCCAGTATAACTCAGGACTCAGCAAAGAGGCCTGGGGGGTGCCATTAGTACCCTTGTAAGGAGGGAACTCAGTCTGTGGCTGGATGGGAGGTCAAACTATTTGTAAAGACTTATCAGGTTACATTCTAAGTGTTAGACAAACTTTACAATTAATCAGCCTCACCCAGCTGAAAACTGAATTTGAAGAAATTGTTTAGGGAAATGTGGGGATGGATTATTTAGGACAAAATGGGGAGATTGTATTGCTTTATATGAGAAGAGGGGCAATGAAGGTGGCAAGAGAGGCGGGTGCAAGGATGGAGAAAGTGACAGGTGAATGTGGTATTGATATAACCCAGCAAAAGAAGTTGTGGAAGAATGCTAGGATGACAAAGGAAAAGGAGCTATGGATGTTGAAGTTGAGAGGACTAAGGACACATGCAAGGGAGCTGAGTGAAAACATTAGATAAGGATTAATACTGAAAGGTTAAGAGAGTTGTAGTCTGAAGAAAAAGGAGGTAAAAGTAAAGCAAAAAAGAGAGGGATCAAGAGAATGTGAGGATGGAGCCATACGAGGGGTAGCAATAGAATAGCCTTTGTTGGAGGTACAAGGTGGAGCATATGTACACATCCCATTATCACAATCAGTACTCACAAACACCCTTCTAAAACATAAAGAAAATCCTGACAAGTGGTACACCCAGATAGGTCAGACTGTGATCATATCCAAAGTTTTGTGGGAAGAATTGGACGTATTATTTTAGGTGGCAGTCCCAAAGGACCTGTGAGCTGAGCGCAAAAGAGCAGCTGATTGGTCATCCCAGGAACCACCTTTGGTGGCAGGAATGAATGCCCCTTCACACATCATTAATAACAAATACAACAAGGTCATAAAAAACCTAAAGATGAAGCTCCCCCAAAGGGAGATTGAGGGGGATGGAGATTTTCAGAACCTCTCAAGAGCCAAAGGAGTCTCTAGACACTTTGAGAGATTAATGACTTTGTCCGGGGAGCACAGCGGGATGAATGACTAACTGTAAGATAACATGGGAGGGTTTCTTGGGTTGTTTCTATATGGACCTAGGCTAGAGATTAGCAATGAAATCACCAAAGGTGTCCTTTCTTGGCAGAGCAAATCCATTGACAAGATCTTATGGTACAGCAAATATTGCAGTCAGTGAAATGCTCGAATTCAAGCAAATGGGCATGAGGAAAAGTACATGAAAGCCCAAACTTGGCACAGAATGGGGGGCTAAGGGACTTAAAGTTGGCCCCCAGTTTTGCACATGGCTGCTCCAGAATCAGAGCTTGCCAGCGCTAGCCCTGGATAGGAGAAAACGTATCTATCACAGAAAGTGCAAAGGAAAAGGACAATGCCCTATAGATTCTTAATGAGAAAAGGTCCAGGTTTTCAAGATCTTTCTAAAGCACAGAAGGTTCTTAATCATCCTAATAAGGAGGAGTAGCGAGTTCCAAGCAGCAGAGGCCTTGGCTCTCAATGAACGGCACCCTTATCTTTTGTGCTTAACCCAATAGGAACCTTGGAAAAATAAGATTAGTCAAGCATACAGTGTGGGTGGGCGGTATGGGAGAACCAATTTGGACAGGATAGGGACCAGTATATGTGCCCTGAATAAGGTTACTCAATGTCACATTTGTACCAGGGTAGGACATTGAAAGCAGGAGTGTCATTGCAATCAAGAAATAATTGTAATTGAGGTCCAAGAGGTGAGTTCTGCAGGTCGAGGGGAGCATTCCCCAGTAAATAGATCCCCTATGGCCACCCTAAAAGTCCTTAAATCTGTTTTTTTTCTCCAAATTCCATAAACCTAATGCAGATGGAAAGAGGTATCTCTAACCAGGTCAGAGTACCTCATAATCTGATGATATCACAAGGAGGTTCAGTCTCCATAATGCTCGAGACCTCCATAGATGTCAAACAGGACCAACAATGGTGCCTGAGGGGGGAGGAGTGCATACTTGATGCAGTCCTGGAAGTGGATCAGAGAGGACCATACATGGACAGAGAGGTTGACAGACATATTGTATCTTTCCTAATAGACAAAGAAGCCACTTGTTCACTGGTTAGAACAGTTGAGGTCCCTAACCTACCCCCTCTCTAGGAAAGAAGTCCAGGTTGTAGGCATTACAAAACAACAGTGCACCAATGGAATTATTGCCTTTGTGCCAGTAAAATTAAGAGACATCAGAGAGGTTATGATTTGCGAACTAGTGTCATAAACTTGCTAGGAGGAGATCTTCTCTGCAAATTCATCTGTGTCATCTATTGCATACAGGATGGGGTCAAAATTGAAATGCAGTCGGGTGATTACAAGTTTAAGTTGCAGTCCCCAGATAATCTGTTGTCAGGTTACACCTTGTCTTTACAACCGCTTCTCTTGATCAAGAAGTAACACTGGTTAGATGCTTCTGTGCGATGGACATTTTTACGAATGTATGACTACAAAGGACATCGCCTTTGCTCCAGAGCGGAAGCTTGTTACCCCCCAAATAGAGGGTATCCACAACTGTGATCCCCACTCAGGTAAGTCCTGAGTGGTTTTTACTTTCCTTGGGTAATACATCTTGGGTTTAGGCTTTAGGGATCCTTAGCCCTGACGACAGCCTCAGACCAATCTAGGCTCATACAGAGGGTGGAAAAAAGCTGGCTTGATAAGACACTTAGGCCCTCATTACGACTCTGGCGGGCGGCGGAGGCCTGCCCGCCAGAATTCCGCCCTCCGTAATACCGCTCCGCGGTCAGAAGACCGCGGAGGGTATTATGAGTTTTTCCCTGGGCTGGCGGGCGGTCTCCAAAAGACCGCCCGCCAGCCCAGGGAAAAACTCCCTTCCCACGAGGATGCCGGCTCGTAATAGAGCCGGCGGAGTGGGAAGGTGCGACGGGTGCATTTGCACCCGTCGCGTATTTCACTGTCTGCCAAGCAGACAGTGAAATACTTGTAGGGGCCCTCTTATGGGGGCCCCTGCAGTGCCCATGCCATTGGCATGGGCACTGCAGGGGCCCCCAGGGGCCCCGCGACTCCCCCTCCCGCCATCCGGTTCCCGGCGGGAGAACCGCCAGGAACTGGATGGCGGGAGGGGGAGTCGGAATCCCCAAGCCGGCGCAGCAAGCTGCGCCGGCTTGGAGGATTCCTGGGGGCAGCGGGAAACCGGCGGGAGACCGCCGGTTTCCCTTTACTGACCGCGGCTAAGCCGCCGCGGTCAGAATGCCCCGCGGGGCACCGCCGGCCTGTCGGCGGTGCTCCCGCGTGCCGCGGCCCTGGCGGTTCTATACCGCCAGGGTCGTAATGAGGGCCTTAGGGTAATTAGGCTTTTATTACTGTCCTAGTGTATTTTTAATTACACCCATGGACACCACTAAATAAAAGTGATTGATATCGGTAGTTGATGAGGAATTGTTAATTAGGATCTGGAACCCTGACTTTGTCCAGAAATTCTTATTTAAGAGCTCCATCTGGTGTAGGTTTTACTGAGAGGTTGAGTACGTCCTGGTGGCATTGTCCTACCAGGGTGGCAGGAGGTGGTCAATGATGAAGCATGACACTATAAGTGTGTGAGACCACCTCTTCCATTATGGAAATACCCTGTTGCCAGATTAGGGCTACGTTCTCTAAAAATAACTTAGGATGTGATTAATGATTTCACCTCTGAAAAATTAACCAAATAGTTGTTCCATGCTATCCTAAGGTACTGAACCCTGCCATGATCCATGTCCAAATTCCCCCACAGGCTGAGCGGTTCACAGAAAATTACCTTTGTCAAGCTTTCTTCTAGGTCCCATTACACAAACCGAGCATTCTGATTCCCAGAGAAGACTGTTGTGTGGTAACATGCCCCCACAACACAATACTTATTATCCACTAAATTATGATTTAAGGGGCTCCCCTGGCACCAATACCTCAGTTATCACATGGAATCATTGAAGAGGCACAGACAAAAACGCTGTCACCGACAAAAGGAATTTGGACTCTGCTTCAGCGCAAAGAGAGCTGAACCCTTCCCAGACATCATCGACTCCAGAGTGACTTCCAGCAATAGTGACTGACGTTGGCAATGGCCCTACTGCTGATATCCTGCATCCTGAAGAAGATGACTTCAAACAAGGGGCAAAGCATCTATTGTGCGACCATCCCGTGATTCACAGCTGCAAAGCTATCTCTGCACCCGGTGCCGCTAGAGATGGTAACAAAGTTCCACCTGTGTGATTCAGGTCCTGCGATCCCAAAGGCCTCTACTCTCTGAAAGTAGAGTGTAATTCCACCTCCAAATGTGTTTTTGTCAAAGGTGCAATTTTGACAGCACCCGCAGATCCCGTCAGCACCGAGGACAGCCAGAGCACCAAAGCTCCCTGGGCAAGATAACAAGATACTGTCTGTTGAGACTTGGTCAAGGGACCTGCATGACCTTAACTCCTGGTAGGTTCCATGGAACTCACCCCACAAGTGACTGATTGCCCACTGTGCTTTTCCCTCTTTGACTTCAATGGTATCCCTTTGGCAACTAAAAGTGCATCTATTTTTAAACGCTCTGTGAAAGATACAAAGTTTGTTTTGGTGTCTAAATTAAGATATAAATCTGCTTTATTTTTCAAATTGGTGTTGGATTTCTTTTGAGTCGTGACAATTACTTATCATCCATGTGGGTGTTTTGAAAAGCTTTACACAGGTTCATCCAAGTAACTTGAGCCTGACTGCTCTTTGCCACTCTACCAGGATGGAGCTAAGGTTTACTGGTGTGAACTGAGGTCCACTTCTGGGTAATGTGAGATGCATTACACGGTAAGTCCCCCCAGTCATATCAGATAATACTGCCACCTTGCTACATTGGTGTTTCACTGGTGCAGATTGTAAACTTGTGTTTTGACTTCACAACTTAGACATAAGTATATTTTGGGATACAGAAGAAATCTTCAATTGTGTTTAGACCCAAAAAACATTTTTTACATTTTTTAAAATTGAGTTTAATTGTAATTGCTAGGGCCCTGTGTTACATCCCTATTCCAATAGGTTTCAAAAAGTTCTAAAAGTTTAAAAGCATTTAGGTAGTTAGGTAGAAGTATTTCAAAACAGTTTTTAAAAAGTACCCAACTCCACAGATAAACAGAGCACAATGGAAAATACCCTGAGCCTCAATCAACCCATACTTTCCATTCTCACGATCAATAATCTTAGGGCCGTGTGCAAGATTAGAGGCATTAGCTTTAAAGCAACTACTAAAAGAGAGGACATTCTAGAGATCCTCATCTCATTTGAGGAAAACAAACATAGGGAAGAGGCTTCATCCTCCTCAGGAGAACCTGTAGAGGCGGAGGGAGAAGTCCTGGCCCCGTAAGCGAAGGGGAAGGAGGTGAGGACCACGATTCTCCACCCTTCCCCAGACCACCTTCACCAATGGGAAGTGACCGGTGTCACTCTAGTAGTCCCCCACTGGAAGGATGGGTAGGACTCCTGAGACCAGACTTCAGCAGCTCTCCCTGGAGGAGAGGAGGCTTGAACTCAAAGAGATAAGGCTAGTCCAGGAGGAGAGAGGGGTTAGACTGGGACTAACTCCCAAGGATGGTGGCAGAAAAATAACTAGGGAAACTAAGGATTATTTTGACAGTGAGGGGCATATGTATACTATGCTTGCGTCACATTTGCGTCATTTTAACACAAATTTGGTGCCAACTTAACTCCATATTTATATTTTGACACTAGACCCGTCTAGCGTCAAAATATTAGAGTTTGCACAATTTTTTGTATGCCTGAACCCACCTTGCGTCAATGAGATGCAAGGTAGGCATTCCCATCCAAAAAATGACGCTGTCCCGATAGCGCCATATTTATTCCCCGTGCTAAAATGATCCACTGGTGGGAGGCAGACCCAAATAATGGCGTTAAGCTTGCTTAGCACCATTATTTAAAGCCTGGGTCAAACCAGGCGTTAGGGGACCTGTGGCCCCCTTTTCCATGGTCAAACACCATGAATGGGTCCACAGGTGCACACCCCAAGCCCCAGGAACACCCCCAGCCACACCAGAGGAACATCAGAGGATGAGGAACCCCATCCCAGGTAAGTAGTGTAAGTATAGATAAGTATTTTCATAATTGTTTTAAAGTGCCTTATGGCAAGGGGCCACTTGCATGGCACTGGGTGCAATGGCCATGCCTAGGGGACACTGGTACCCTGTGCGGGCCTTTGGGGTGGTGGGCACGACTCCTGTCTTTCCTAAGACAGGAGTCATGATTTAGGAAGGTTGTGCAGCTGGAAATGAAGCAAGGCTGGTCAGCATATTTCTTTTGCCACTAACCAGCCTAACGTAATTTTTTGAAGCACAACCTCCTATTCCCTTACCGCCACCCCGACCAGGCTAGCATCATTTTTGTTGACGCTAGCCCAAGCTTAACACCGGCTTGTACCATTCCATTCATCTGGTGCCCGGTTGGTGGTCAGGAATGGTGCAAGCCGGCATTAATCTTTTTGCACCAAAAAGTTTAAATATGCCCCTAAGATCCCCAAATGATTGTCCCCATGTACAGTGCAGGAAATTACTCATAACATACCTTTGTGAATACCAAAAAGTTCTAAACTTAGACTTTTGGTCTCAACTTAACCAGAAGTCTAAGTTTACCTTTGTGAATCAGGCCCACTGTCCTTATCACACTGTGAAAAAGGTACAGAATAGATATTTTGTTTTGTGTAGCATACCTCTTAATAAGCACAAAAAGAGAAAACAAGGGCATCACGTTCTGATTATGCAACCCTATACTAAATGTGCAGACTACAGCGCAGCAATGCTTACCAAGCATAACTGTGTGTGCCGCACATTCTGGCGTTGGTGGAACACTATACAAAATGTCACCATTAAAGATGTCAAGCCAAAATTGAGATCTAAAATGGAAAGTAAAGCACAGGCCATACAAAAAATCCAAAATATCCCACTAGATACTTCTCAACTACTCTTGACTTGGTGGCATCTACGTTGTCTAGTTGTCTCGAACTGGTTGTAGTTGTGGGCCATAGCATTTCGCAAACTGAGGATAGCGCTTATTTGTAATGGTACCCCATTCCATTGATATCTTCATGACCCACATCAGAACTCAACATCTGAAAAATGGTCGCCTAACCTGCTATGAGAGAGTCATTGTTGCAGCAGATAATGTTTCCATTCAGAAGATGTAACACACTAAACCCTGCTTCCCTGTTGCCAACTCCAGAGGGAGATAAAAAGTGTGTTAGAAATGGAGTCTCTAGCTGGCAGAGGTATATACCCTTGTCCAAGTAGGACCACAATCCTAGTCCGGGTAAGTTACACACAATCCAATTTATCCTGTGCCCACCCTCTAGTAGCTTGGCACTGAGCAGTCAGGCTTAGCTTAGAAGGCAATGTGTAAAGTATTTGTGCAATAGATCATACAGTAACACAGTGAAAACACCACAAAAATAAACCAGACAGGTCTAGAAAAATACGTAATATTAATCTGAATAAAATAAGGTTAAAACAACAAAGATCCAATAAGCACAAGTTGAAATATCACTTTTAAAAGGTTTAAAAGAGTCTTAATCCTTAAAAATAAACAGTTGTCTCTGAAACACACAATACCTGATTTGCGTCAAAACAACAAAGATCCAATAAGCACGAGTTGAAGTATCACTTTTAAAAGGTTTAAAAGAGTCTTAATCCTTAGAAATAAACAGTTGTCTATCTGTTGCACATAGTACATAATTTGCATCAAAAATACTAGTGCATGGAGACTGCAGAGTAGGAGCTGCTTGGAAAAATAAGGTGTGCGTCAGATTTTCTAGCTCGGCAGAGATGATGCATCACTTCTTTCCACGGTGCAAGGGGTTTGCGCCATTTTTTGGCATGCAGTCTTGGTTCCTCACTGCGATCCGGGGATATTTTGAATTCCAGGGACGATGCGGGAAAACTCCTTGATGCGCTGGAAGAAGGCACGGGCGCTGCGCCAATCTGGTATGTGATGTGTTGAATTTTCCATTGCAAGGCAGGTGCTGCGTTGAAGTTCCAGTCCGGAATTCGGGCTGCGTTGTTACAGTTAGCTGTAGAGCAATTTCTTGGCCGCAATTCAGGCTACGCATCGATTCCGGCAGACGGTGCATTGATTTTCAATGCTCAAGGAGTTTCCTGAAGAGATGAAGTCTTTTTCGCCCTGAGACTTCAGCAAAGAGGAGGCAAGCTCAATCCAAGCCCTTGGAGAGCACTTTTGGGGAAAACAGAGTCCTTCCCAGCAACGTCAGAGGCCAGCAGGGCAGCAGTCCTTCCCAGCAAAGCAGTCCAGATGAGTCCTTTGGACAGCCAGGCAGCTCCTCTGAGAGGGTGCAGGTGTTGGTCCAGAAGTGTCTGGTTGGTGTGGTTAGAGACCCAGTTTATATACCCAAAATACCTTTGAAGTGGGGGAGACTAAACAAAGAGTGGTTTTGAAGTGCATAAGTTCTCTTTTAGTTGAGTCCTGTCTGTTCGGGTCCCAATAGGGGGTTTAGACCATTGAGTGAGGGCAGGCCTCTGAAATGTAAGTGTCAGGCCCTCCACTCTTCCAGCCCACAAAGACCCATTCAATATGCAGAAAAATGCAGGTGTGACTGAGTGTCCTGTATTTGAGGTTGTCTGGGTAAAATGCACAAAGGGAGCTGTCAACCAGCACAGACCAGACGTTGATCTGAGAAGGGCTGTAAGACACAGAGGGTTTTAAGTGCTGAGAAATGTTCACTTTCTAAAAGTGTCATTTCTAAAATAGTAATATAAAATCTAACCTCACCAATAAGCAGGATTCTCCATTATAATTCTGGCCATACTAAATATGAACTGGTAACTCCTTTAAGATCAGAATCTACAACTCAAAAAGTATATGAGGGCATACCTAATGCTAGTCTATGAAAGGAACAGGCCTCACACTAGTCAAAAACTAATGTAGGCGTTTTTCACTACCAGGAGATGTGAAACACATATGTAATAGTCCTGTCATTTACCTACATAACACACTGCCCAATGGGTTGCCTAGGGCCCACCCTAGGGGTGACTTATATGTAGTAAAAGGGGAGTTTAAAACTTGGCAAGTATTTTTAGATGTCAAGTCGAAGTGGCAGTGAAACTGTACACACAGGCCTTGCAATGGCAGGCCTGAAACATGGTTAAGATTCTACTTATGTGAGTGGCACAATCAGTGCTGCAGGCCCACTAGTAGCATTTAATTTACAGGTCCAGGGCACATGTAGTGCACTTTATCAGGGACTTACAAGTAAATTACACATGCCAATTGGGTATGAGCCAATGTTACCATGTTTTTAGGGAGTGCACATGCACTTTAGCACTGGTTAACAGTGGTAAAGTGCCCAGAGTCCTAAAGCCTGCACAACTGGGGTCAGAAAAAGAAAAGGAGGAAGGCAAAAAGTTTTGGGTGACCCTTCAGAGAGGCCATTTTCCAACATAGGCAAATTTGACCACAATTGTGTTAGCATTACCGAGTTGTGCACAAAACTTTATATACTGTATGTACCCCTTCCTGAGTCTGATAATACCCTTTTTAATAATGGTTCTTGTATGAGGTACCAACATAGCATTTTACCAGCTGCTTATGCTTTATGTGCAGTGAATGGAGTTGTAGAAGTTTCTTACTGTTGTCATGTAATGTCTGCACAGGTGGCTGAACAGATTGCCCACACGGGAGCCCGTTGTACGTCACAAAGCTTGCGAGTCACTATTTGCACTGACAGCCAGTACGGGTATGGAGTTGTGCATGATTTTGACCAGTTGTGGTCAAAGCAATGATTTTTCACATCAGCCAGCACACCATCCAAAATGGGCTGCATGTTTCAAATTTGTTAGATATTTTGCAAATGCCAGAGGAAATTAAAGTGTGCTGCACACAAGAGCAGCAGTGATTTTGCCACCAGAGGAACTGTTACACAGACAAGATTGCCCGGGCTCTTGAGTCCAGCACCTTCCATTTAGATAAATCATACAATACAGAAGGAGAGACTGTATCTAACATGTTACTGAATACTGAACATACTTTCAATGAGTTGAGAGAACTGCAGCATACTGCTCCTGAATTAGAGAAATCCAAATGGAAAATAATGGGATATGTGAAGGATGCCAGTGACGTTTGAGTGTCCAGTGAAGGAAAACAGTTTTTTCGGATTCCCTCCAGCCTGCGATGGTGTGACAAATGCAAGGCCCAAACCATGTGGGCAGAAAAGGAAATGTGTCTACCTTACAACTATATTGGTACAACCCTCACTTCAGATCAATGGGAGAAATTGTTTGTCTGATGGTCCTTTCAACAATCTCCAAATTGCTTTTGTAGAGATGCCATGATGTAACCAACTGAGTATATACTCATCATCATGTGTCTGTTCTCTTGGGTTGAGGCATGACCCATGCAGAGATATGACAGTCAAACAGGCGCTAAACTATTGCTGCAAGAGCTGATACTGTGTTTCAGGATGCCAGTTCATCTTGAATCTGATTAGGAATTCTCTTCAAGATTTGTATGGTGTACAGCTTTAGGGATTGACAAGAGATTCCACCGTACATACAGGCCTGAGGCATCAGGGGCTGTAGAAAGGCTAAATGGGACAATAAATGCTAAACTAGCAAAGCCTGTGCCTCCATGACGCTCAAATAGCCTGATGGTCTTCCTTTGGTACTGATGTATAGTTGAATTATCCCCTATAAAAGAACTGCATTGTCTTCTCGGGAGGTGTGGATGGCGAGGTCCATGCAAATACCTTCTGCTCCCGCAAGCTGTCCTTGTGAATATCACAGAGGACCTGGTCTTCGAATACTACAAGGGTCTGTCTGATGTTGCGTGCTCTATCTCACATCAGGTTGACATTGCTACTCCAGATTTCCAAGGGTACCCAGGACATGACCTGAACACTGGTGATTGGATCCACATCAAGAAATACATCCACAAGTCCTGTTTGGAGGAGCATTTAAGAGGGCACTACCAGGTGATCCTGGTCACCAACACTACTGTAAAGTGTGCTGGTCTGCGGAGCCGGATACACATCTACCATACCAAAAGGGAAAGGCACAAAGATGAAAAAGTGGAGCCAGTATCCACAAATCCCTCCAGTCATCCCAGGTTTGAGGTCTACAAGGCTTCGGAAGAAGAAAAAGGCCAGGCTGAAGGTCCACAGACTCCATTGGATGATCATCACTCAGAGCAAGCGGATGATGAGAGTGTGTGTCTCAGTGACCACTGTGATATCTACCACTGGATTGAGAATTCACATCCACTGAGACATTGGAAATGAATAGAAGGCTGAAACTAGTCTCCTGCAGCAAATCTCACAAGGAATAGAGGCGGGTTGGGGCAAGAATGCTCCACCTTGGTTAGTGAGTCAGCCTCATCAGAGCCAGAGATCTCAACCACTTTCAACGGTTGAGTTCCAACAGAAGACATTTGGCCAAGAACCAGAACCACCCGAAGAAGACTGTTGCCACCTAAGAAGAGACCCGAGACAATTAGGGAAGATAGTGAGATAGGAAGGAAAGAACAGGTTGACCAGATTGACATTGTGGATTAAACCCTGGACTTGATCAGTACCAAAGGACCCAAAAGGGAGCGAAAGATCAGTCGGAAGTAATCAGCTCCTGACTAGACATTTCTAGCATAAATCAAGTTTGACTGATGGCTGTCTGACTGACACTGAGAAGCCTCTCTGAGATAAAGCGATGCAACAACAGGAAGTAATTCACGGTGACTACTGACAAATGTTGAAAGGACAGTCAGAGAGGTAGGGTAACAGTCAGAAGAAGATAGCTCCTTTAGGACTCCAGTTAACGCATGATACAAATCTGTCTTTTTCAGAGAGAGTAGAGACAATAAGATAGTACCTAGAGGACCTTTGTGTCTGGGATTTCCTTGATGTGATTTAAGTTAACATGGCCTAGCAAATGCCCCAAAAATTGTGCTTGTAAGCCTGGCAGTTGCCATTTCTGTTTCCATGTTTGGATGGGCACCAGATGTCTATTTGTTGGGAGCATATATCCCTCATATGTTAATCAACTCTACCTCTTGAACCTGTAGTTATACCTTGCCCACCTATGAGTAAAATGTCACATATGCCCCAGCATGAAAGTGTTTATAGTTATAATATATATTATCAAATGTTAGCTGAATAAGTGAAAGTCACGGAAGTGGAAGATTGCTTTGTTTGCTTATCTTCCAGTTTCTGCAGCCAAGGGAGCCGCATACACTTATTTACCTTTGGCCTACTTCTTCTCCTGTTCTGTTTTCCTAAATCTTGTCTATCATCAAGATTCTATCAAACTGTTTTATTCTGACTTTGATGATTCATTAGAAGATGTGCCAATTGTCAGTGGTGAAATTGTGCATTTCTGGGCTACTAAACATGTTTCTCAGTCTTACAAAAGGTTTAAATTAAGGGAACAGCATGAGTATCTAATTACCTCTTTACCCCTTAACTAACCTGAGTATTCCTAACCGCAGCATGCTTGATGTAACATGCAAAATTAGCCAAGAGGTGAGGGAATTTATAGATGAACTAAATGAGAGGAGAAGGATAGATGAAGAAGGAGAAGGAAAGAGCAGTGCAGAAAACATCATTGGGAAACGTAAAGAGAATCTAAAGGAAACACCCACTACATTAAACATTGATGTCACCAAGAAAGGATCTTTATGCATTATAAGGCAGCCGAAGGCAAAAGAAACTGTTGAGAAATTAGGATGAGTGAATGTGAGAGGAACTATTTAGTTAAGGGAAAAACCTTTTCCAACCTAGATGCAAGTATTAAAATTATGTATTATAAATGTGATTAACCAACTTATTTTCAGTAACATACAACTGGACAGGTAGCCAACTCGCCACTTCTTCACTCATACCGCCATGCTGGTATCAGCTGCCATGCCGGAGATGTCAATCTCCAGCCCGGCGGCTGGCACAGTACCACCGGTGGCATTATGAGCCTGCCTACCACCATGGTTTTCATGGCATCAGCACTGCTGCGGAAACCATGGCAGTAGGCCCTACCGGTGACAGGGAATTACTTCTCTGTCACCAGTAGGCGACATCCCTGCCCCCCCAACAATCAAGAGATGCACTCCTCCATCCAAACTCCCCCACCCCCTCCATCAAAACCCCCCACCCCCTCCGATCAACAGACACACCTCCCACCCCCTCCAATCAACACACACGCACCCCCACCCCCATACATGCACACACCCACAGACGCACAACGCATACACCCAATCACACACATTGGCATACACGCATTCATACACACATACTTCCAGAAATGCTCGCACACATCCTTACACACAATCACACTGACATGCAGACACGCACTCACTTCACCATTCTTACACCCATTTACTCACACACATACAACCATGCAAACAACATAATACACACAGACGCATTCACACACGCACTCAGATATTTATGCACACAAGCAGACACACACACAACACGCCCCCACACGCTTTCCCTGTCAGAAGCCCGAATTACCTTTGTTGAGGAGGTCTTCTCTCATGGAACGCGAAGGGGCGCTGCTACCGCCATCAGCGCCTCGTCAGCAGGACACCGCCAGGCCATATCACAGGTTGGTGTATAGCCATTTTAGCTATAGTTTTACTCAGGTTATTTTTGCAAACTAGGCCTGCTGCTGTGCACTGTAACCTAGATATATTTCAGTCAGCTTTGTTTCATTATTTTAAAAATAGCCACATTTGCAGTCTTGTTTACGCTTTGTCTCTAATGTTCACAGAAACGTGCACACTGTTACGTGGGGATCCTTTCTTGGAACATCAGCTGTTTTATTTTAAAAACACTACTTTGACTCATGTATGTTAGAAGGAGATTCCAGCCAGATGACATCTACTGTATGCTAATTGCTGAGTGCTTTGCTGCAGCTGCTTATGTAGACTACAGGCCTCTTGCTCAGGTATGAAGGATGATGTCTTCCTAGGGGAACCTGAAGGAAGAATTAGAGCTTAACATGCTGTGCTCTAACATAGCTTAGGTAGGAGCTATTCTTAATGATTTTAGTGACAATATGGTAGTGTTATTTTTATGTTTCTCTCTCCTTGTCACAATTTTAATCCTGTCATGCTTCACCATCTTAGTTATTGTAATACATGCTTTATTATCTAAGATGCAGTTACTTCAATAAAACTTTATTGAACTATAATCTGCCTCTGATTGTCCTTGCATACATGAGACTAATGTAACTGAGAGAAATGGATGAGATCTGAGTACCATGATTTCCATGAGGAGTCATTGTGTCATGCACTCAGTTGCACAATCATCCCTGCTCTTAGGTGGAGATGAAGCACTGCTAGTTAGCCGGAGCAAAACCTTGATTAGGCTGACAGGTGTCACCTGTAGTGGGTTCAGACTCAGGCCGCCATAATGCAAGTGATTCTGCCACCCAAATCCAGTAGTCTCATTAGGATAATGAGAGCCTACGCAACAAGGTCATGATACGGCTGGTGCCGTTCAACTGGCGAGGCAGTGCTGGTGATAGCGCCAGCTTACCACCATTCACCACCATGATCATTGCTTGTGATTTGCATGCTTTGCTGCTAAATTTATGTCTGGAATGTTCCATGTAAGCTGCTCATTTAGTCCTATCAATCCTTACAAGAATGTTTCTCACCTACAACTGAGCTTGATCAATTAGACAGAAGCGACGACTCAAGTCTAGTAAATAAGGGTACCATGAGTTAATTGGTATAGTTCAATTTCTGCATGTTATTCCTCAGTAAAGGGTACCTAGACAGGATTTATTGTACTATCACAGTAACATTGTATCCCTGAATTGCCAAGGCTTGTCACTTTGTTAATACAGAGTCTAGGTTTACCAAACTGCAGTTACTATGACAAATGTTATGCAGGCGTTAAAATGTAATCAGGCTCTTAAAACTTTATGACTTATTAAAAAAACTGAAATACAACAAAAGCAGAAGTTTTGGAACTGAAATAAGAAATAAAAATCTCTCTATGAGGTACTTAGAACATCAAATGCTCTATATATGTTTTACTGTTTTACTGTAAGAGTGGTGAAGTCATTTATTTTTTCTTAAGGTTTTCTGCTGTAAGAACCTGGTGGCAGATAAACATTTATTTTCAACAAAGTAATAACTTTTATTCTCAATAAAATGTAGCTGAAAAATAGTCCACAGACAAAATTAATTTCAGTGCCTGTTACTTTGGTTGTGTAACAGATTTTCAAAGGAAGAATGAATGCAGAACACAGTTGTATTTAAATGCAACACTTAATGCTTCTTTTGGGAGATGGCACATCGCACACAGATGATCAGATGGAAGTTACCATTAATCTAAACGGATCTGTCGTTCATGTAGGTCATATACATGACAATGAATAATGGAACTATCAACGAAGCAGGATCGCAGAATTCCTTTGTTCTCTACTTATAGAGACAAGAAAGAGATGAGAGCCTGCAACTCCTTGATTGTTTTTCACCAGTACCGCCTGAAGTCAGGAGTACAGCTAGGAGACTCCCCAGCATAGACGAGGGCATGTTTTAAGGGGAAAAAAATCACACTTGTCTTCCAAGACAGTTGTTGCAGATTTCAATAGATTCTTTAAGGCCTAGAGACCTCCGCCAGTCCTGAACTCCTACACTATGTTGCGGTCCTGATGCTAACAAATTGAAGTTATCTATAGTTGTGAGACTGTTGTGTGGCCATCTACATTGGAGACACCCTTACTGGAACTTCGATATTGAACGATCAGGTGATCTCTACATTAAGTTTAGAGCGCTATGGAATTTGTCGACTTGTTACTTCAAGTGCCGTCACTCCGGGAGAGATGAGAACATCACGGATAGCTCTGTCTTTGGAGTGAAGAAAATGGCTCCAGCCCATGTGGTAAGTTTCCTGTAAATAACCAATTTGCAGCTACTCAACACCCTGAAACCCACTGATATAACCTCAGGATGGGGAGCACCAGGGACAGCCCAAGTACCTACAATTGTCTGCAGATGTTTTAACGCCTTGGGGGAGGTCAGCAGATACTTTACCAGAACATTGAGGTTCCTGACATGGTGAAAGGTAGTAATCTTTTCTAGGTATCTTAAAAGTAGTGCTCCAATAAAGTTATGGAAACCAACGTTGTGGGCTGCTTCATGCAGGTAGAGTGGTGAAAAGATGACCTGACACTGTAAGAGAGTTTAGTGGATGGTTCCCATCGACACATTGGGCAATATATACATTCCTAGCAGATGATCGCAGCAAAACAAGGACTATTACTGTACATAAATAACAAAGAAGAAGGTAGATTACTCTGAGACATTGTTTCTAAATAAAATACAGACAAAAGTTTATTCGTGTCCCTGGAAAGAACTGGCCGGACAACTTCTATTCGTGTTGTACACTGAGTTTCGTGATTTGAAACACATACTTTGCAGACATCAGAATACTATACATACTATTCAGATATATCTGGAGAGAACTGTAATGTGGTCTTGGTCTTGAACGTTCGCCTGTGACAATTTCAAGATTTTATGTGGATCAATTGATTTCCATGATTAATCCTTTATATTGCAGGTCTAACTCTCCATTCACGCCCTTAATTGTTTTGGGAAATATCAATATTTCCACTGTAGTTTTGTAAATTGTTGGACGAATTTCGACTCAGTGCAAAAGAAACAGTACTCCAGCTATTGAAGCCAATTTTGTCCTTGACCTGTCCAGTGCTTTTTTGTTATAATCTCAACCAAATGTAGGAGTCTTAAAAGGAAATGCAATTTAGGGAACCTTTGCAGTTTAGTCCCCTAGACCAATCTGCTTCAAACCTTACAAAATGATTCTTTCATGCAGGAAGATATGTCAGTTGGGAAGATATTTAAAGTGGATGAAAAAATACATTTTTATTTGGAGAATTAATATGAATTACTTTTTTATCATACAGTCTGTCTTAAGGCGATGAAATTCATACGGTTTTTAGGTTTGTAAATTTTAACATCATGAATAACAATCTTATAGGGTCTCAGATTTACCTCTTCCTACTGAAGGTGTCTCCAAATTGATGGTCAAATAGTCCATGACCTTTGTTCCTGTCCCAAGTTAACTCATTACTGAAACAAGGGTAACCAACATTGTTTCACTTCATGGGTGATAGCAAAAACGTTGCATACCCTAGAGATGAAACTTTGTTGTGCACACACACACTGTCATGGCCGAAGGAACTGATGACAATGATATTTTATGAATAGCCGATCTATAAACTGCCCGTATTTATACTTTTTTAGCGCCGCAATTGCGCCGCTTTTTGACGCAAAAACGGCGCACAGTTACAAAATACAATGGTATTTTGTAAGTTTGCGCCATTTTTTCGTCAAAAAGCGGCGCAATTGCGGCGCTAAAAAAGTATAAATATGGGCTTGAGTGACTAGCATTCAGTCTTTTTTTTTTAGAGAATTTGAAATCCTTTCCTTTGTGTTAAACATGGAGCTTCTGATTAATGTGTGAGGCTGTGATGGTACCATGTCTGCTGTTCCTTGAATTCGGTCCTTGTGGTACAGTTGATGCTCCGGTCTGAGCCCCAGAACCCTGCTGGGCATCTGGATGGATTTACTAGAGTATGTGATTTCCACTGATTCTCATTGATTGTCTAGCCATGTCTTTTTTCTTCCCTTTTTCTTTCCACGCAGTTATCTTCTATCTTGCTCAAATCGTATTTGTTTGTCCCCGACCACCCTCGACTTCATCAGGGCTGTGTGGCACTTATCTTCATATTTCTTATTTATATTGTTGCTTTTGCGGAATAACTCCGAGTTGAGAATGCCATGTTGACAAAAAAGGTACTCCTCGCGCATTTGAAATGCCGCATCTGCATTATTCAAGTCATATTTTTTTATGCTAGGACACTACACTATGTTCGTTTGTTTTCTTTAATAAGTAAGCAAAGAATGGTTAAATAATTGTAGTGTTCAAGATAAAGTGACATGATGTCTCTCTAACATTTTTCCTTGAAGCTGGCACTCACTAGAATTTAGCTGCCTCCACTTATCTACTGGTTCGGAGGTTACGTCCAAATATTTCTTATTAAATTACTTATATATATTTATTTATGAGATTTGTTGTAGCACGGACACAGCACTGATGAATGTCAGAGCACTTACAGCGTATGTGGTGATGTAAATGATAGAAGATGGAGGTAAAGTTGGGCCGAATGACATGAGCGAGATCTCAAAACGCATGAGCAGAAACTAAAAATGCAAACAGCACAACAAGAGATGAGCATAGGAATGTGATTTCTTTAAAAACACGTACATGTGAACAAAGGCCAGCAGTCAGCATAGGAAAGAAGATGTTATGTGTGTGGGTGATGAATGAGAATAAAATGATAGAAGCACGGTAGCATTACAGGACGTCACAGAGTGAGATGAAGGGGATACACACTGAATAATAATGGGCAGGGGCTGACCGACGAGTAGAGGCAACTGTAAACCATGGTGCTAAGTATATTTACACTCTATTATAGTAGAAATACAACTGGAAGACCTATTGCATTACAGATTCTATCAGATTGAATATCGTGGGCCGGATTCACAGAGAGAAATACCTGAACAGAAAATTATGCATCTGCCGGAATATGTCTACAACTGCATGAGCTATTCTGATTTGTCGGTATTCAGAAAGATTACCTTTGAAATATTCTTTGCCTACAGACCTACGCTGACCTGCCCAATTTGCAAATGCAAATGATGGGACCATGCCTATATTTGCAAATGATAAGATCAATCAATCAATCAGTATTTGTAAAGAACGGCTACTCACCAGTGAGGAGCTCAAGGCGCTGGGCAAGACCTGTTACATATTGTTTCATTTAAAAATACACATACCCGACCATGATGTGCATAGAATATTGTGCAGTGAAAACATATGCTATGCCCATTTTGAATGGAGAAGCAGAAAAATAGTCACATCTGACAAGAACGAATCACTCCAGAAAGTGGAGCAATGCAATTAAGGCACTGCTCCACCCATTTACTTATATTATATAATTATAATTATGCAGTTACATACTCATATTTGTCATTATACTCACTATGGGCCAGATGTAGCAAACTGTTTGCAGAAATGCATTTTGCGAGTCGGTACCGACTCGCAAAATGCATTTCCGAGTCGCAAATAGGAAGGGGTGTTCCCTTCCTATTTGCGAGTCGCAGTGGTATGCAACCGTACGCGGTCGCAAATGGAGTTGCAGTTACCATCCACTTGAAGTGGATGGTAACCCACTCGCAAACGAGAAGGGGTCCCCATGGGACCCCTTCCCCTTTGTGACTGGACCCAAAATTATTTTTTCAGAGCAGGCAGTGGTCCAAGGGACCACTACCTGCCCTGAAAAAATCAGAAACAAAAGGTTCCGTTTTTTTTTCTAAGTGCAGCTCGTTTTCCTTTAGGGAAAACGGGCTACACTTGGAAAAAAATACTGCTTTATTTAAAAGCAGTCACGGACATGGAGGTCTGCTGTTCCCAGCAGGCCTCCATCCCCGTGAGTGCCCAGAGACGCTATGGGGGCGCAAATTGCGACCCCCCCTCATTAATATTAATGAGGTGGGTCTTTGCGACCCCCATAGCGACTCGCAGAAGGTGTCTGAGACACCTTTCTGCAAAGCAAATTGCGACTTGCAATTTGCGAGTCTGTGTGACTCGCAAATTGCCAGTCGCAATTTGCTAAGTTCCTACATCTGGCCCTAAGGGGCTCATTCTGAGCCCGGCGGGCGGCGGGAGCCGCCAGCCTGGAGGGAGCCGCCAAATGGCCGCTCCGCGGTCGAAAGACCGCGGAGGCCATTCTGGCTTTCCCGCTGGGCTGGCGGGCGACCGCCAGAGGGCCGCCCGCCAGCCCAGCGGGAAACCCCTCCCCACGAGGAAGCCGGCTCCGAATGGAGCCGGCGGAGTGGGTATGTGCGACGGGTGCAGTGGCACCCGTCGCGTATTTCAGTGTCTGCAAAGCAGACACTGAAATACAAAGTGGGGCCCTCTTACGGGGGCCCCTGCAGTGCCCATGCCGTTGGCATGGGCACTGCAGGGGCCCCCAGGGGCCCCACGACACCCCTCACCGCCATCCTGTTCCTGGCGGTCGGAGCCGCCAGGAACAGGATGGCGGTGAGGGGGTCAGAATCCCCCATGGCGGCGCAGCAAGCTGCGCCGCCATGGGGGATTCCCAGGGCAGCGGAATCTGACCACGGCCAAACCGCCGCGGTCAGAATGCCCTGCGGGGCACCGCCAGCCTGTTGGCGGTGCTCCCGCATCCCCGGCCCCGGCGGTCCTTGACCGCCAGGGTCGGAATGACCCCCTAAGTTCCTTAATCGTATTAGTGTGTGAAACATTTAAACACATTAATGAAATACAACATCGGCGAAGGAACTGAGAAGACCGTTAAGTCGATAATGTTCTGCCTGCTGTATTTAGATGATACAGCCCTGCTAGCGGAAAACTGGCAACAAATTTCTCATGGAGAGAGACAGTGGCAGGCTCCAATAGACTCTGTACAATGGCACGGGCTATGGAATGTCCCTTAGCCATACACACTGCACAACACACTATCATCCATTACAATTCCAACACAACACAACCTGTACATGCTGAAAACACACATCAACATACATCCTTGACACAACGCACCCACATCATTGACACTGCACCCACATGTGACACAACCACAACAACCAACACAACTACACACTCAGCTAAACAAACACATTAACTCACAAGCACAACTAAGCACATCACAACAACTTCTGCCTCACAACAACAACACTCACTTGAATTTGTTCAATGGCAACACAACATACACAGCAACATCAATCTCACATGCAAGTGACATACATACAGATAAAATCACATCACGCACTCCAGCTCCCTCCACCTCAACCAGTCAGTCAACACACACACACACGCACACACATACACGTACTGACTCACATGCCAAACAGATAGCACAAGCCTACCTCTAGATGTCCCTTTGCGATGCACACATATGGACAACATTGTCTAGTGTGAGAGTAACATCATTGTTGTGCCAGCATTCATTTTGCTATGAATGATCACACCACAATGACAATTTCCTCCCCAACATATGCATGTCATAGTGATTAAGAAAAATTACTGTGACATATATATGACTGTAGTGGTCCTGACCTTCTGTGCAGTGCCCACCCAATTTACCCTGGCAATGCAGTGCCCCTACCTTCAAATTCGCGACAGGGGTGTTATGTTTTCTCCATGGGTCAGTGGCAGCAGTGACACCAGGTGTTGTCCATTCATGTCCAGGTGTCGACGGGGGTGGAATGAGGAGAAAGGTTAGTTTTCACCCCTTTCCCCCCAGTCTGCCTACTCCAGAAGTGGAGGTCGGATTGCCACTTTATTCTTAGAGTAACGCACATCCAAATCTGCACAGCTGGATGGGTGGTTGGGGTCCCACCAGCATCTACTTTTCCTTATCCCGCTGTGGACGTGGGTGGTGTTTCTTGGCAGAGACAGAGGACTGAATGCCGGCTTTAGTCTATGGGACCACAAACATCTAAATATGGCAGGCAGAGTTTCACAGTGGCATATGGGTTTTCAGTCGAAAAGGCAGTACTGGGACCGTTACCGCCAACATCCAAAACAGACCCTAAGGAATTTATACCAATGTGCACTAATGGTCTGTTGAAATTTGTTTACCAGTAATCCCTATTTACATTTTACATTTACATTTCAAGTTAAGTTTGCTTATGTAAACATATTCTTTTATTCATGTTTTTCATTTATTTTTCAAGTTACATGTGTGCGTATATAACCATAAATTTGAAAACATATTACCTACTCAGTTAAATTAGCTTGACTACAGGCCTTAATTGAAATGCATGTTACTTTGCCAACATATTCTATTTTCCTTTGAAGGTTATTCTCATAATTTTCATTAGCTAGTTGAAAGGAGTATTTTTTGTATTAGAATGTTGATAGAGGGGCCTGAAGGGAAAACTTGGCAGTGAACTTGGAGACTTAAAGGTCGGAAGTAGCCTTTTGTTTATCATTTACCAGTATGGAGATATGTTCAAGGTTGAGAACTACGGTCCCAGTTTGATGCTATAGGAATCTGAAGGGTTGTTGCAGATACACTTGAGTAATTATCTGATTGGTTCTTGATGGTGTTGGAAAAGATATGAATGTTGCTGCAACTCCTGTTGTGGTAACTGGTGTTCACACAGTTAGCAGTTAGCCAGATTCTAGATCTGGAGAGACACAGAACTCTCTACCCTGTTCTCCCTGCAAGTATGAAGTTTCATACTGAACACTCATTTCCCTTTTTGAAGACTTTTACAGGAGTCTTTATCATGCTGACACATTCCAAGCTCCTTAATTAGAAATCTTGACTAGATGATCCTATAGCTATGGCATAAGTGAAATTTCTACAAATCGTATACTTTGCCTTGTTAAAAACCAGAATTTCATTCCTTAAAAGAGAATTTAAGGTATCATCACTCTTCGTCAAGCTGGCCACCCAGTGTTCCACCCCACCAAGCCTTTTCCAAACCCACTTCTAAGGTCCATTTCCAGCATCAAAGCTGTCACCAGGAAAGCTGAATTAACAGAGGATAATTTTCTGAGGACAAGTCCTTCCATTTTATCTAAAAACACCCACTAAGAAGCTTCACTCTGCTCTAATCCACATAGCAAAGGGATCGGATGTTTGCTCAAAACACCTCTAAAAGTTGTTTAAAGTGTCTCCTGCTAGTCACCCTTTAAAGAGCGCCAATGCCATTGGCTTGAGACTGAACCTTGCTTGAGTTATTTTCAATATGACCCTTGTCACTGAGGATCCTACGCACTATCTTCCCTAAAAGGGGGCATGATTTCACAATTTCTAGTGTCTGTGATCCCGGGGACAATGAGAAATGACCATAATTAGGTTTCTTCTTCCCATGGAAACAAAGAGATCTTACTTTTCAAAGTATTTATCGTTAAATAATGGGCCTCTTTGAACTGCTCTAAGGCCTGCAGGTGGCTGTTCAATCCTTTCGGTGTGACATCCTTCCCCATCATTGGGACAAAACCCTCACTTTGGCCCAAATGATAGGGCAAATCTGAAATATATAGCAAAAACAAACACCCTTGTTTTAACCCCTTTAAAGTAGGGATTTCATGGGAGAGGCCCCTATCACCACATAAAAGCACCCTACACCAGATGGAAGAATGGGGAAAGACTACCAAATCTAATGAAATACCTGGCATGCCCAGTCTTGCAAACTTTCTCCATAGCAGCACATGATCCACTTTATGAAACACTGTGGAGAAATCTATGAAAGCCGCATAGGTCATCCCTCCGCTCACGGACAAATATTTTTCCATAATCATTTCAAGAGGCGATATGTTGTCAATGGCTCCATGCATCTTCCTCATCCCAGTTTGGTCCTATGGAATAATTTTGCTTTCCTCCATTCATTCACTAATCTGGGTCAGTGGGCATTTTAATAATACTTTTTCCACTGCTATTAGAAGGCCAATCTGATGATAGTTCCCAGGACATTTTTGATCTCCCTTCTTAAATAGTGGGACAATAATACTACCCTCCAAGATAAGGGAACTTCTCTGGTTTCATAATAGCATTGGAAAAACCAAAGTAATATTTTACTCCAGTTGGGGGCATCTTGTTGTGGAACTGAAATGGAAATTTCATCCTCCCCATTGCGACTGAGCTACACATTACTCTGATGGCCACCTCAATCTCCTTCTCAGAAGGAGAAGCATACGAACATGAATCTCCTCCTACTACAGGTCATTCATCTTCTACCTAATTTGTTGCATAAAGCCTCGAATTAAAGGTAATCCAACTTGCTTCCTCGATGACCGTTGGTAGGGATCCAGCTCTTGTGCCACAACCTTCAGCGACTAGCGACCAGAATTACCTTGACAGTCCCTTTACTGCTGCTTCCCTTATTTTAACCCAGACTCTAACACTAGCATCTCTCTTTATACAGGCCTTCAGGCACCTTCTTCTCATTTTCATTAGTAATACTCTAGCATTTCCATCCGGGCAGTATAACCTATAGAGTTTCCAACCAAGGGTATTGATTTCCCTACTTAGTAGGAATTGTGGAAGGGGGATTGCCATGAACTTGTCCTCAATCATCTGGTGGGAACCAACAATCAGCTGCTGCATAAACATGGAAAGATTTTCAAATTAATTTCCTACCCAGCTTTCAAGATTACCAAGTGTGGCTTTTAATTTACTTTCCAGACCCACAATCATCCTGTGGTCCCACTGTGTTCTTCCTGTTTTATTATCAAATTTGGATTTGCACCCTTCAAAGCCTTCAAAGCCCCGGGTGTTGGTGGGAGGCACTTTCAGATAGAAGGAGAAGAACAGAAGGCTATGATCACTAAACAAAGGCTCTAGTATGTTAGATCTCCCAGCAGGGAGAATACTGTGCTGCCTGTCACCACATAAACCAAATGTGCCACTCACCCTGGAGATTGGTATGTATAGTGCGTCAGAGAGTCCAATGGAAGTCTGCCATTAGCTATAATACAATCACTGATTTTCAATTGCTCAAGGGGGAGCTTTCCTCTTTTGTTGATTCTTGTATTTGGAGAAAAGACACACAGGGAAATTTGTAAAGCTCCCACTTTTTCCTCATACCAATATTGATAGAGGGCATTATTCAAAATGTTACAATTTAGATCCCCTACCAAACATATGCAGGGGACCAGCTTCCTATCAGAGAATGTATTGATGAAAGAGAATGTCTTACGTCGGAGGGCATTTTGGGAAAAACCAGGGGAATGTAAGCATTTAACAGTAAAGAGGAGCCCCTCCAGGCTCTCCTCCTACCCCAAGCAAAGTTACAGCCATAAATAAATTACTGGGATCTTTGAAGCATTCATACTTGCATGTAAGCCTCTTGGGAAACAGACAGGCAACAGTCCCCTTTGCATTACTCCGCCTAGATGGCTTTGTGCTGCAGTAAAGAGAGTAGTAATTATCACACAAGAGCTCACCATCACACCATGTCTTCTGGAGGCAAATCATGTCTGCATTTAAGGAATTCAAGAGGTCCAGTTTCTCCCTATTGTTCCTTATGCCTGCTACATTCCAGGAGATGAGCTTAAGCTCATTGCTAGTGAAATAACTGTATTGGACGTGTCATAGAAGTTGAACTATTTAAATTCTGGGTAACCTGTTCTAGGAGTAAATTCCAAAACTGAAGTCTCAAGAGGGATGCTTTGGGGACACCAATCTGCCATGCCTCCCTAGAGAGACTTTCAAATCCTTTTGGCCTAGAGGGAGACCATTGTTGCCGCGTGGGTGTGGAGGAGAGGTCCACAAACTAACCACCTTCCCATTCTGTTGTAAGTCCCAATCAGCAAACTGTCTTCCTTTACCCCTAATATTGAGACCACGTCAATGTCCCTACAATGCAACCATGCTGAATTATTTAAAATCACATTAACTATAAGTTTTGAGTAAAAGGACACCCTTTTTTTAGTACCATGTCCCGAGGTTAATATCACTGCTTTCAATTCCCTTCAGGGATTCTATCTCCAAAAGACATTTTAATAGTAATTCAAAGGTAAATCTGCATCAAAGAGAGGAATACAATCTAAAATTAAAGTGTCCACATTACTCTGCCTCTGCTTCTTTCTCTCTAGGAACAGCTGCTCTGACCGGCCCTTTTTCCAAACTGGATCTACAAACCCTGCAGCCATGGGGTTCAGGGGCAGTGAAACTGAGTGTGGTGTTGCTATTTTCCACAGCTAACCCGCCTTCTCCTGTTTCACCTTGAAGGCTTGGAGGGCTAGGTAGTACACCCACTTCCAACTGGCCAGAGTGGCAGTTGCGAGATGGCCCTTTTCAATATGTAAGGCTCTTCTGGGGAGGGAGCCCCCTCTATCAATCACACTTTTTTCTGTCCTTTTTTTGAGATTCTTCGATGCTACTTTTTTGACCCCCTCTGATTACAATCGGTTCCCTTTCTTTTGATCAGATCTTTCAGTATTAATGTCACCATGTCAAAGATACAGTCAGACCCTCCAATACATTTTTAAAGCAAGTTTAAGATCAAGGAGAGAAGTTTCTCTAAACTGAGGAGCAGAACGGAGACGTTTTCGTCTTGTTTCTGTGGGTTCCTCGAAAGATTATCACTTCTGTCCAAATCAAGGGTCACGAGAGATGGGAAATCAATGAGAGTTGATTTGATGTGGTACTACTGAAGAGCTGCAAACCTGTATACATTAGCAGGGGAGATGACCCTCTGGGCTGCAGATTATCAACCTCCTGTTGTGGCCCATGTCTCATAATACATAATTCCATATCCAGATCTGGCAGTGTGAAATCCTCTGCCCCAGACCCAGAGTGTATTCTTTGTGATGGGCCTTCTCTCTCAGGTGTTGCAGACCACTCTACCCTGTCCAAGACTGCCAAAGTAATGCATGACTAAATCAGAGACTTGCCAAGGGGCAGGGAGGACCTTTTTATGGAGCCATGATCATCGTTTGGCAATGGGACAGATGGGGGGGGGTGTTGCCCAGTCAATCTCTTGAGAAATAGTAGTTGGGGCGGCCCCCTTGGGGCTTCGACCACTTGGACCTCTGAGTCACATAGCCTCACTTGATTTCCCCATGGCTAGTCACATCAGTTTCAAAAGCCTCTGACAAAAGTTTCTCCTTTTCCCAGAGAGAAACAATGTGATTTCTGCCATGGAAGCTGAGACTAGGAGATTTCTATTTCGTGGGGAATTAGATTTGATTTTTGAGCAAACCCTCCTCGGGAGAAGGTGACCCGTTCTCACCTTTTTTGAGGTAATTGTACCCTTCTGATACCACAAGCGCGCACTTGCTGGTGACAATTGCCACTTCCACAGCAAGTTCAGTGCTTCACGTCAACCGACAAAGGTCTATCCCACCAATAGGGAAAAATATTTGATTACTTTATTAAAGATTGCAATACACTTCCCAGCATGCTCTCAAAGCAATACCAGTCTGTGCAAAACTGGGTTCCTGATTGGGGGGGAGGTGTGAAACCCTATTCATGCAGCAACCACATTCTCTGTCAGGGGTGAAACACAAGTAAACCACAAACTTTTTTTCTTGCTGCTGTTTGTGAGAAATTGAGTTGTTGCTTGAGTGGGTGTTAACCCTGCTCAACAACGCCCACAATCCCTTTTAGGGTGAACCACTAAAGCCATTAAATTAAATTGTGCTTAACGCTCTAGTAGCTTGGCATTGAAGTAGTCAGCTTTAACTTAAAGGCAATGTTTAAAGTATTTATGCAGCACCTCAAGCAGTAATAAAGTAAAAACACAACACAGTTAAAATCTCGCACCAATTTAGTGAAGTAGAGTGAATGTTGTTAAATTATTTGGCACTAAAATGGCAAAAATGTAATCAATAGAACAAGAGGAATAAATGTTTTAAGATTTCAGGAAAGTAAAGCGATTCAAACTACAAAGTGCCATTCCTTGCTTCTGGTTGTGCGAGACCTGGTGAAAGTCACAAGTTCAGGCCTACTGTGATGGAGCAAGTGCCGGATACAAGGACCAGGTTAGTGCTGCTGAAAGAGTTACCTTTAAAATCCAGTGCAAAGAATTCCATTTGCAGTGGATGGAGTGTCATGGAGCAGAGAGAGCATTGAGGATGGTCATCAATGTGGGGTGATGAGCAGGCCGGGTGTGACAAATAGTCATAGCTGTAGTATGATGATTCTGTTGAGCATCTTGGACAGTCATTGCTGGAGCTTTGTATTAGCAGTCACTGTGAGCTGTTGATGTTGCTGCGCGAAGTGCAGATTTGTGTTGCCGGGCATCACTAGTGGGAGCTGTGGCACAAAGAGACGGGTTCGCTGGAAATTTGCTTTAGAGGGTGGTTTGGGTGGTAAGGTCTAGGCACAAATGGGTTTGTTCTCATTTGTGAAGAGTCCAACACATCCCAGATTGCTCATTTTTATAGAGAGGAGCTCAACTGAGGACACACTAAGGGTCCAGGACCTGAAGGGTACCTCAAGGTAGTCAGAAACCCACTCCAGGAAAGTTCAGCAGGCCTCAGGATGGTCCAGTTGCAGGCTCAGGAAGCAGGTGAGCTGGGCAGTTGGTGGGAGCCTCTGGAGCTTGTTACATCTCTGTGGCTCAAAACACAAGGTAATCTAGCTGAACCTTAAAGTCACTTCAGCTTGGGATGAGGGGGGCAAGTCCACTATTTCTTCTCAGCAAGCAGGCCAGTAGGCAGCAGAGTGGCAGTCCTTCTGTCAGCAAAATAGCACAGAGGTCTATTACTGTAGTATCTATAGTTTCCATTAGTGTACTGAAGAGATGAGTCTGATGGTCTACTATTTATACCTGGGGCCCACTTTGAAGCAGATGTTTATAGAGGATTCCTTTTGAAGTCTTTTAAGTTTCCTAACTTCCCTGTCCAGGCTCCAAGTTGACTGCATTAACAATGCAGTAGTGACAAGTTATTTGTGTGAAGTCAGGATACAGCCTATTCAATTGCAAGTGGGACTGTGTGCAACTCTTCCCCCATCCCGCAGTTGATTGCCTGTCCAGACACACCTAATCCATTTATTGTGGGGCTGTTTGGGAGGAATAAACAAAGTCCATCTGTCAACTACACCCTCCCATGTGACCCAGGAAAAGGCAGCAGGAACCCAAATGGTTAGGAGAGCAAAATGCTAGCTTTCTAAAAGTGGCATTTTCAAAATTGTAACTTAAAATTTGACTTTGCTACTTAAGAGGATTTTTAATAAAATTTTCTCGGACACCAAACATGAAATGTTCTCCTGTTTCCAATCAAACATTAGCACATTTTCAATATAATAAGTCAACCCAATCTCTTCCTATGGGAGAGGTAGGCCTAACAGTACTCAAAAGCATTACCAGTAATTGTAAAAGTTAAAGGTACATGTTCAACCTTTTACATACATTTGCACCCTGTCATATTGCCTGCTTAGGGCCTATTCTAGGGATGACTTACAAGTATTAAAAATTATAGTTTAGACCTGGCAAAAGGATTATTTTGATGGGTCAAATTGGAGTTTTAAAACTACAAACAGGCTGCAGTGGCAGGCCTGAGTCATGGTTCAAAGGGTACTCAAGTGGGTGGCATAATCAGTGTTAGACCTGACAGCCGTATGGTGGTCACCCCTAACTTTTTTTCTGCCTCCCTACACTTTTTGGACACTGTTTTTGCTGGTGTTTAGACTCTGCACACTTTACCACTGCTAACCAGTGCTAAAGTGCATATGCTCTCTTCCTTTAAACATGGTAACATTGGATCCTACTCAATTGGACAATTTAATTTACCTATAAGTCCCTAGTAGTGTGCACTATATGTGCCATGGGCGTGTAGATTAAATGCTACTAGTGGGCCTGCAGCACCGGTTGTGCCACCCACTTAAGTAGCCACTTATCCTTGTCTCAGGCCTGCCATTGCAAGGCCTGTGTGTGCAGTTCACTGCCAATTCGACTTGGCATTTAAAAGTACTTGCCAAGCCTAAAACTCCCCTTTCTCTACATATAAGACACCCATAAGGTATGCCTTAGGTAACCCATAGGGCAGGGTGCTGTGTAGGCAAAAGGCAGGACATGCATCTATATATTTTACATGTCCTGGTAGTGTAAAGCTCCCAAATTCATTTTTACACTGCTGTGAGGCCTGCTCCCTTCATAGGCTAACATTGGGGCTGCCCTCATACATTGTTTGAAAGGTAGCTGATGATCTGAAAGGAGTAGGAAGGTCATATTTAGTATGGCCAGAATGGTGATATAAAATCCTGCTGATTGGTGAAGTTGGAATTAATATTACTATTTTAGAAATGACACTTTTAGAAAGTGAGCGTTTTTCTGCACTTAAATCTTTCCGTGCCTTACAATCCACATGTGGCTGGGTTTAGTTGACAGCTCCTTGTGCATTCACTCAGACACACCCCAAACACAGAATACTCAGCCTCACTTGCATATATCTGCATTTTGATGGGTCTTCCTGGGCTGGGAGGGTGGAGGGCCTGCTCTCACACAAAGGACTGCCTCACCCCCTACTGGGACCCTGGCAGACAGGATTGACCTGAAAGGGACCTAGTGCACTTCTAAGCCACTCTTTGAAGTCTCCCCCATTTCAAAGGCACATTTGGGTGTATAAACAGGGCCTCTGCCCCTTCCAACTCAGACACTTCCTGGAGAAGAAACTTGTAACCAGAACCTGCATCCTGCCAAGGAGAACTGCCTGGCTGCCCAAAGGACTCACCTGACTGCTTTCTGTGAAGGACTGCTGCCTTGCTGTTGCCCTGCTGCCTTGCTGCTCTCTGGCTGTGGTGAAGACGTGCTCCCCAACGGCGTGGGTAGAGCTTGCCTCCTGTTCCCTTAAGTCTCAGTACCAAAAAGACTTCTCTCTTGCAACTGGACTCCTTGTGCGGCAAAAATTTGATGCACAGCTTGCTAAAACCGACACACAGCCTGCCCCGCGGTGAGAGATTCACCGCACGCCGAACCGGAATGACGGAGCGCAAACTCGCAAGGAGAAGATCGACACAGCACCTGCGGTGTGACCGGAACTTTGGCGCACGGCCGACCGGATCGACGCACAGCCGACCTGGGACGATGCAGCCCGACTTGCAGAGGGGAAATCGACGCAGCGCCTGCCGTGTGGAACAAACATCCACGCAAAGCCCACCGGAACGATGCAGTGATGGTGACTTCGCTCCACAAGCCCAGGATTCCACGAACAGACCCCGCGGTGTCTGAAATCCCCGCAACCCAAAGAGTATCCATAACCGAGTGCCGGAAATCAATGCACAGCCATCCCTGAGTGGAAACTAAACGACGCATCACCGTGTGCGGCCCAAGAAATCGACACACACTCCTTTGTTTCCATGCTTCTTGTCCTCTGTCACCCTTTGCAGAGATTTTTCACGTGAACCAAGTACTTTGTGCTTGAAAGAGACTTTGTTTGCTTTAAAAAGACTTAAGACACCTTGTATCACTTTTCAGTGATATCTCTATATTTACTTATTGTATGTTTGATCGTTTTGACCTGCAAATATCCAGATAAATATTATATATTTTTCTAAACACTGTGTGGTGTATTTTTGTGGTGCTATATGGTGTTATTGTATGATTTATTGCACAAATACTTTACACAATGCCTTCTAAGTTAAGCCTGACTGATCAGTGCCAAGCTACCAGAGGGTGGGCACAGGATAATTTGGATTGTGTGTGACTTACCCTGACTAGTGTGAAGGTCCTTGCTTGGACAGGGGATAACCGGACTGCCAACCAAAGACCCCATTTCTAACACAGTCCCACTAGCAGCATTTAATTTACAACATTACACGTTAAGTACCATTTTACTTGGGGTGTACAAGTAAATTAAATATACCAACTTGGTGTAAGTCAAAGTTAGCAGTGGTTGAAGAGTGCAGAATCTTAAAGCCATCAAAACAAAGAAAAATAGAAGGCAGGAAGGCAAAAGGTTGGTGGAAAACCATACCGACGATGGCAGGACCAAAACAATTCAGAACAAAAAAATTAAAGCAGCATTAAAAGTCTACCATTTTCTCTTTGTGCTTCATATCAGCCTGGAGACAGACTTAAAAGGTGCAGCCCATACTGCTGAAGAAGAAAAGGGACTTGACTGAGGAAGAATCAGAAATTGTGATAAACTTTGCTGTCAGTTTCTGCTGCCCCATAAGGATCTGCCTTCATACTTCATATTGGCGTGGAGTTTGCTGTTATAGGTGGTACACATGAGACTCCTGAGTGTTAGTAGCAAACTCAACCATCAACATCTGTTCTTTTGTTGGGAGGGGACTGTTTGATGTAGAAGGGTTAACAGAAAAGGTAACAGGAAGATTAGGTAAGCGATTTCAGAGTTTGCCTCTTCCCCCAACCGATATGTCTAGGTGGTTGGTGTCCTGTAGCCGAGGTTCTCTGCTTGAGACTCTGCTGGCCTTCACCTGCCAGTGGTGAGAAGGGTTCATAAGGTCAGATGTGCAGGAAAACATTTTATGAAACTAAGATTACAGTATATATGGATATAGAATGCAGGTCACATCAATTGAGAATGCACATTTTAGAGCAAAGTACGAAGGTCACAGAAGCATATTCCCTCCTGTTATTAATGAAATGTATTTATTTTAACATCATGCACCCCACTTAGTTGATTACTTTCTTCTATAGCAACATCCTGGAACAATAACAATTGATCAACTGTTTCAAATGCCGCAAGTATGAGGGTTATAAACAAAGGGTATACCCCTTAAACTTAAAGAACGTGGGCTTAGGGTATGCAAGGGGGGGGTTCCAAAAGTGTCTGGTTAATACTTAACTAGTAAAGTGATGCTTATTTTTAAGCTAGTGTTGTGCCATTATTGGGCTGAAGCAATTTTCAACATTATTTAAATATACATGATTCCTTGCACAGTGTAATTGGTTTAATAAATATGCTCTCTTTCCATTGTGTAATCAATAGTGTAATGTAATATCGATACACATATGATTTTTAAGGTGCACTGTTAAAAAATAACATTTAAATAATTTTTGATGTTCATTCAATTTGCAGCCCTTGTAATAACCTTTGTTCTGTACCTAAATATGAGATGTAATCCAATTATAAAAGGAGTATAACACTTTTTCCTCCTATTGATCCCTTGTATGGATTTTCTTCTTTTGTTACTTGTCATTTTTTCCTCACTCCTCATATAGAGTAAATTTGATGGATTTTAGAGGTACTATATATTAAAGCCTCATGAGGACTCATACAAGGGCTCACCCACAGTTTTATTTCTAAAATGCAATTGATAGTAGGGCATCATTAAAGGGAACAATGGGACATTACCTTTCAGATGCTATAATGATAGCATATATAATAATTTATATCTTGGTAATATGTACAGTTATTTTCTAGTATTATAACTCTTCAATTCATACACTAGTTTGTACAAACTCATATCCTTTAAAACCTAAGCATGTAACATTAAAGTCCTAAGAGCTAAACATTGTTAAAATCAGTTATGTATAGTTGTTGTAACAGGTGCAAGTAGTGATTACCAGCACATTTGCCAGAAATGACATGCCGAGAGGCTCATGGTTGCTGCTTGGTAGCTCTGCTACAATTCTGCCACTCTGCGGCTCTGTGGTCCCACTTGCTACATATCCTGGTTTTAGTTTCAGTTACCCGGCTCCATCAATGAAGGGGCCCGTGGAGAGCAACAAGTGCAGTGTAGTCTCTCCACAAGATTCTTCATGATGTGGAGAGAGTCTTTAGAACAGGATAGATGGGGGGGAGGCAGAAGAGTGGGGGTTGTAAATAGTGAGGGTATTGTGGAGTCATGCTCTTCCTGACAACATTTTTTGCACCACAAGTTTTTGGGCAAGATTTTTGGAGGTAGGCTGAGGAGAGTTTTGTTGCAAGCAGAGCAACAGTAGGGCGGCCCTATAATAGAGGGCAGCGCACAAGCAGAGGCGGTGATGGCTGTGCTCCACATTTTGGGTGAGGCAGGTAGGTCAGGCCTTCTCAGGTCTGGCGTGCTAGACCAGGTGTGGGTGGGGCTGACGCACCCTTCCTGGGTGGCGATGAGCAGCATGGAGGCGGCGGTAGAGGTGTGCTGGTTGCTGAAGAGGAAAAAAGTTGTGAAAAAGGTACGGGCGGAGGGTGGCACATCCATAACCCTGACACCTAAGAAGGCCCCAGGGAGCCGGTCAGGTAACAGGAGGGACCAGGAGGAAGGTGTGAGTGGTGCAGAGGTGGCTGGAACTGAAAAGAGGGGGGAGCCTGATAGAGTAAAGGGTCAGACAGTCAATGGAGGGGTGGGAGATAAGGCAGAGGCAGGTAGGGACTGGTAGGGTTGACCAGCCCTTGGATCTGTCAGCTGGGACAGCCAGGGAAGCTGCAAAGGCATCTGGTCAGGCCATGAGTGGCAAAAAGAAGATGAAGGGAGAATTGTGCACAAGGCTGAGGGGCAGGGGTCTAAAGGAGCATTACTAGTGGGTTTGGAGAGGCCTGAGCACACAGGAGGATCAATTACAGGGCACGGTGTGGGGGAAACTGGGCTGAGGAAACAATTTCTGCATTCACTGATAGGTCCTCGGTGGATATTGAGGCCAGAATATGTGAACAGCATTGTTTGGTGGCAGAAACAGAGAACTGTTGGGAAAGGCTTTGTAGAGAAAGGGAAAGTTCAGCTGGCCATATGGGACAAAGAAAGAGGAACAATAGTGCAGAGGGCCCATGGATTGGTGAAGACTCAGTGGCAGTGAGGAGCAGGATGCCAGTGCGGCCTATAGGGCCGGCGGTGCAAGAAGCACACCTTGCAGGTGTGGCTAAGTGGCAAGAGAAGCATCAAAGCCAATAAGCAAGACTGGCAGAAAGGTGGTGATGCCAGCAGGGTGAAAGATGGCCCCTGGACTTTGGCCCAAAGAAGTAGGGGGGTCACCGGTGGCCTTCCCTACAGCAGGGGAGCGTTCATGTACACATGATGGCAGGCAGCAGGTGGGGTGCGGAAGCGAGGCACAACATGGCGAGTGGGAAGATGAGAATGTGAAAGAGTTGCGCGACCGGGAGGATGATTATGTAGTGGAGCTTGATCTTGATGATGACATTGATGACTAGGAGGAGGGGGAGGTGTGTGAAGCAGAGGTGAGCATTGTGGTTGAGCGGTGTGAGGGGCACAACAGTGGCACAACACGCTCTTCGGTTGATGTTTTGTAGACATGCAATGCGGACAAAAGGAACGTCCCGTGAGTTTTGCAGACATCTAATTCTGACAAAGGAGTGAAAGGGAAGCAAACGGTTGATTTTGGAAATGGTCCAAAGTTGACACAGGAGCCGGAGAAAGGGCTGAAAGGTAAGGGGGAGTAGTGGTCCATACGGGGGACCCCACGAAGTGTCACAAAACAAGTACAGTATAAATCTCTCGAGGTGGTTGAATGAACAATCATGGAGGAGGCAGGGCTTAAGTTGATTGCAGGGGAGATACCGGGGCAGGGTCAGGGTCAGGAGGCCAAGACAACTATATAGAAGGTGAAGACAAAGAAGGGGGGCAAAAAAAGAGGCTCCACTACATGGGACTGGCGATGCCACTCGGGTCACATGTATCTGAAAAAACAAAAGACTAGGATATGGAAGCATGAGTATGTGGACGTGTTCAAGCTGTTACACAGGTACATACAGGCAAAGGAAGGGTCTAAGGAGGAGTAGTGAGAGCTAGCGCGTAGCCCCTCAGACCCCATTACAATGGAGAGTTATCCATCTGCATTTTTAATATATGCAAGCATTTATTATGATAAATACCCGAATAGAGCCATTGCTCTGTTCAAATACATGGACATCATCCGGAAGCCGCAAAAGCATTTTCAGGCCTATGCGTTGCTTAGTTATGATGACAAGTTCCGGGCTCGGGTGAGTGTGAATTCCGATAAACTTTGGGGGGATGCAGATTCTGGAAGCAGTGGATGTCATCATGGCAGACGGCGGCATTGACTCATACTGCCAGTGTTCTCCCAGTGATTTACAGGCCTTTTCAGTCTCATCCCGCACAATCAGTGCACATCGACTCCCAGTGGTTAACTTGGGGGCCTGCTGGAGCTTGAATAAGGGTTTCTGCTCGCCACACCCCTGCAAATCAAAGCACCAATGGTCGAAGTGCGGTGGAGTGGTGAAAAGCACCCGTTCATGCAGTTCTTCTCGGTGGCTAGCCCAGAAGAACAATGGAGGGCATCTAGAGGGCGAGGGGCTCAAGGCACTCCTGGGCCAAAAGGCGCATATGCAAATTAAGCTTCCCATGTTACTTCCTTGGTTGAGCCAATATCCTGATAGAGAGACAGCATTGAAGTTGGAGAGGGGTTCAGGGTGGGATATCAAGAGAGAGTGAGGCGTTGGGCTGACAATTTGCAGTCAGCCAAGATCTCCCCAGGAGTGGTGCTGGACAAGTTGCGCAAGGAAGTTGGTGAAGGGAGGATTGTGGGCCTTTTTTACAGGTGGCCCATGGGTGATTTGATGATCTCACCTTTGGGGGTGGTGCTTAAAAAACAGAAAGGGGAGTTTTGCCTATACACCATTTTGTCTTGGCCAGATGGAGCATCCGTGAATGATTTTATTGCTCCTGAGGACATGCAGATGGTGTATGCTTCAGTGGATGATGCCATTCGATTGATTTGTAGATGCGGTAAGAGTTCGGAGTTGGCAAACTGCAACATTAAGGTGGCATTCAGGCTGCTGCCCATTCACTTGGTGGATTTCTCTCTGCTGGGCCAGCAAATGGATGTGGCTGTATATGTGGACAGAGTCCCTCCTATGGGATGTGCCTTCTCCTGTTCATTGTTTGAAGCTTCCAGTACCTTTCTGCAGTGGGTTTTCACAAAGATGAGTGGACACTGAGCCGTGTCTCATTATCCAGACAATTTCCTGTTTGTGGGCAAAGTTGGATCTGGTGCATGTTTTGAGGGTGTTGAGATGTTTTGAGACATTAACAAACGACTGTGAGTTCTTTCGGCTCCTGACAAGACAGAGGGTCCTAGCAGGTTCCTACATTTTTGGGCATCGAATTGGACACGGTGGCCCTAATAGCAAGATTGCTTGCGAAGACAGTGGAGGGAGTTATGCTTTTTCTATGGAAAATATTGGTCTTGACCAAAGTGAAGCTGAGAGTGATGCAGAAACTATTAGGCTTTCTTAATTTTGCATGCAGAGTGGTACTGGTGCAATCGTTTTTTCAGGAGAATGGGCCTAGACATGTCAGATGTGTGGTTACCAAGATATACATTTCCATGGACATGAGTGAGGACGTCAGAGTATTGGAAGAATTCCTTGCAAATTTCAGTGGGGTCTTCATGGTTTTCCGTGAGGAGGACACAGTGTGGCACGTGCAGATCTCAGATGGGGCGGGGCCTTTTGCCTTTGGTTTGTTTTGGGATTACAGGGGGTGTGCTAGCCTAAGCGATGGGTGGAGCAAGGGCAAAGCATAGCCTTTTTGGAGTTTTTTTTCCATTGCTGTTTGGAAGACAACACACATCTCAGGGGTGAACAATTCCATAGCTGATCTGCTGTCTTGTTCACAGTGACAACATTTCTGCAGCCTGGCACCTGGCACAGACAAATACCAGACAGCTGTTCCAGCAGAGAAGTCCCTAGCTGAATCCTCTTGAAGGACCTAGCGTGTGCCCTGGTCACAGTTTCAGTCTTTTGAATGGAACATGAAGGAATGGTGAAGTCAGGATCAGGCAGTGCTTATGGCAAGAGTGTTGTGTTTTGTCCTGTTTTTGATTCAAAAATGTTTGTCACCTGTGTCGACAGTGGGTAAGTTAGCTAGTTTATCATTCTATGGTAAGTTGTTCTTAGATTTTGATCCAGCAAGGGATGTCATCTAAGGCAAGATGTTAAAAGGGTAGGAAAAGGAAAGGTCAGGGCGGGGCAGGGTGTTGCGGAAGCTGTTACTTTTGAGTTGCTATTGGAACTGTTGCAGGTGCTGCCTGGCTGTTGTAGAGATAATTACGAGGTGGCACTTTTTAGGCTTTGTATGATATGGATGTCTTCTGGGGCATTTAGAGTGTCTGAATTGTTGGGTGTGGGCAAGGCTGTGGGTGTGCAGCAAGGGGAGATAAGGCTGGAAGGGAAAAAATTGGGCATCTGGCTGATGAGATCCAAGACTGACCAGAACGGGAGAGTAAATTTGGTTTGGCTGATGAAATCGGGGAATAGTGGAGCTTGCAAGGTGGGTCAGTTTTGAAAAAAGGGTTTTAGTCAGGAATGTGGCAATTTTTTGTCACGCTAATGGGGAGAAGCTTACTGCATTCCAGTTGTTGGCTGTTTTGAGGATGGCTTTGGGAAAGATTGGGAGGAAGGCGGATAACTTCAGGACCCACTGTTTTAACTTTGGGCCAACGCCTGCTCATTTGGGTTGGGACTGGGCACAGATACAACAGATTTGCAGGTGGAGGTCAAGATGTTGTCAGAGATATGTGTTCCAGCGAAGCAAGTGAAAAGGGCTTTGATGTGTGCAAATCAAAAAAGTGATAAGGGCTTTGATGGGGGTTTGGAGAGAGTGTTGGGGTACAGATAATGCGCTACTGACTTATGTTTCTTTTCACAGGCTGTGTGAGTGGTCTTGAATGGTCCAAGTGGTCAAGTGGCTGGTAGGACATACATTTATCCATTGGGCAGCGAAGCATGCAGAGAAGTAGTTCTATTGACGCTCCTTTGGATTGCCTGGCAGTCGCCATGAGGTTCAGTGGTGGGGAAAAAGAGGGATGAGATGGGGAACTGGCTGCCTTTCTTGAATTTGGAAATTTCGAGTTGGGGATGTGCTGATTTTATAGTTATTCACCCGGGTGAGAACGATCTGGTGCATTTATCAGGGCTCACCCACTTGCAACACATGCAATGGGACCTTTCGCTACTACGGAAGAAAATGTCAAGCACTTGTCTAGTATTGTCTGAATTTGTGCCCCATCAGAATTGGAGGGGGGGTAGAAGCATGGGACAATTGACAGGACTCGAAGGGAACTGAACCGGGCAATGAGGTTATTTTGCTGGGCCCATGACATCAAGGTGGTGGCTCATGAAGGGATTATTGAGGATGAAGCAATACTCATTTGTGATGATGGGGTGCATTTGTCACAAATGGGCAACGCGTATTGTATATTGGATTTGAGGGACAAGCTGGGAGATCTGTGGGGTGCAAAAAAGTCTGGTACAGTGACAATGATTGAAGGATGCAGTGTTGCAGGGGGTTCACTGGTGGGGCAGTGAAATGCCCTCTGGGCTTTCACTGGGTGGCATTAGCTGGGGGTTGGAGAGTCAGATGCAGGCCTGTCTACCCTTCTGGGGGGAGGGAAGATGCACTGGTAAAGGATGACAGGGTATGGATGCCTGAACGAGTCAGGGTATGAAAGGAGAGCATAACCAAAAGGTGATTGGAAGCAGAAAACTGGGTGAACTGAGTGGATAACAAAATGTGGAGGGCAGGGATAATATGGGTAGTTCAAAATTGAGAAACTGTAAGCTGAATGTTGATGTTACTTGGATGTTGAAGTTACTTGCAATCTTTTCCTAATAAATGGCCTTTTACACTGTATCTGGACTGTAGTGATGACTGTGTCACAATGGCAAATGTTTGGCCCTCCCCTTATGCGTCACAGACCATTGCAGAGGATATTGCTGCAAGGAGCCTATTGGAGACGTTGAACCACAGTTGTTGAGAACCACCATCTGCTTTGGAGTCATGGGGCCTTGGTGCCCCAGTGTCTCTGGAATCTCAGGTGGGGCCAAGAGTTAAGTACTGGGCGACGGGAGCATTGGTGTATTGGAGGCACCCTTGACAATGTGCGCCACAGCCCACACTAGATCTGAACCCTGAGGAGCAAGTTGGCAGACGGCCACGGTGTGATGACTGAATCAAGGTGGTCAGTGTTGGGCTATGGCCACCTTTGCATGGAGTGTTACTGGGAGAAAACCGAAAAAAAGGTGAGCAGGTCTAGCACAGCAAAATTCAATCATGTGATGGGACAGAAAGGGGCAGGAGGCAGGAGACATAGAAGGCTCTCAGTTCACGGAGACAGAGGGGCATATTTATACTCCGTTTGCGCCGAATTTGCGTCGTTTTTTTCGACGCAAATTCGACGCAAAACTAACTCCATATTTATACTTTGGCGTTAGACGCGTCTAGCGCCAAAGTTCCTGGAATTAGCATCATTTTTTTGCGAGAACACCTTCCTTGCGTTAATGATATGCAAGGTAGGTGTTCCCGTCTTAAAAAATGACTCCGATGCTATTGCGTCGGATTTATACTCCCGGGCAAAAATGACGCCCGGGAGTGGGCGGGTCTAAAAAACCCGCATTTGCGCCAGATTTTAGCGCCTGGGTCAGGGCAGGCGTTAAGGGACCTGTGGGCTCAGAATGAGCCCAGAGGTGCCCTCCCCTGCCCCCAGGGACACCCCCTGCCACCCTTTCCCACCCCAGGAGGACACCCAAGGATGGAGGGACCCACCCCAGGGACATTAAGGTAAGTCCAGGTAAGTTTGAAAAAAAAAAAAAATTGTGGCATAGGGGGGCCTGATTTGTGCCCCCCTACATGCCACTATGCCCAATGACCATGCCCAGGGGACAGAAGTCCCCTGGGCATGGCCATTGGGCAAGGGGGCATGACTCCTGTCTTTGCTAAGACAGGAGTCATTTCAATGGGGGATGGGCGTCGTAAAAAAATGGCGCAAATCGGGTTAAGACGTTTTTTTTGCCTCAGCCTGACTTGCCCCATTTTTAGACGCCCAAACGCCATTTTTCCCTACGCCGGCGCTGCCTGGTGTACGTGGTTTTTTTTCACGCACACCAGGCAGCGCCGGTCGGCTAACGCCGGCTAACGCCATTCAATAAATACGGCGCCCGCATGGCGCTTCAGAATGGCGTTAGCCGGCGCTAATTGTTTTGGCGCAAAACTGCGTTAGCGCAGTTTTGCGTCAAAAAGTATAAATATGGGCCAGAAGGTTTAGGCCAGTGCGACATATGCACCAACAGGAGAGTAGCCTTGTCGACTCCTCCCCACCCCCCTTTAGCACCTGCAGGCCCCTTGGACACCTACCGGAAGATCAGCACAGGTCAAAGTAAGAAACAGAGATGTGACCAGAACGAGGAATGTGGCATCTAAACTGTGATAATCTCAACTATAATTCGCCCATCAGAGCAACAGTGGCACCCAGACACGAGATTGCATGCACAGTGAGTTCATGTTTAATCTAAGCTTTATATTAGGTAACATTTGAAACTGCATTCTAACTGGGTAGAGTCAGTTATTAATCTGACAATAAACAAGAACTTAAATTCTCAAACCTACCTGATAATTTAACCTGAATACTAAATTAATACAGAATCGGCAACCAGTCCATACAGAGCAGTTTGCATGCCACTGACGGCAACTGGTGGCAACCACATTTCCCAGATAGATCTGACCCCTCCGTGGGCAAACAAAGTAATCGTTCCCACGGCCTCCCAGTTTGGGGGCCTTCACTGACAGTCTTGTGAGAGACATCATTAATTTAATATGAGGACACCAGCTCGATGTTCCTTTATGGTTGTGCTCAAAACCAACCAATAATGAGACAAAAGTGCAATAAGGCCTTCATCAGTAACCCAGGAAACCCCAGACAACACCGTGCCTGAATTCTTAAAGAATGTAGCATATGCGCTGGAACTACGAAGGGAGAAAAATTGATAAGCTTGGACATGCATCCCTCCACGCCAGCTACTCAAGAAGGGGCATTAGAGGCTACTTCTCTAGGCAAGGCAGGTCCCCTCACACCCTGCAGCAGGCAACACAATTAAGAAGAGTGCTACTAAACATCACTCTTTGAGTGAAAATGATAGATCAAAGGTAAGTGGGACAATACTGATGTTCACTACATGGCATGCCATGCTCGGCACTGCTTCCGAGCAATACCTTATGAACACAGAGCTGCTAGAGCGTTGGAACTGTATGGACGGTTCAGAACGTCAGTTTTCAAATACATCCAACCCAAAGGCAATACAGGACAATGATAGTGACCGTAATAAGAGCAACAGTGAAAAAAAAAAACCAAGCAGGCTGATTTCCCAACAGGGCCTTGCAACTGTTCATTCAGCAGACTTTGGGAAAACCTTCACAATCATTAAGCTCAACAGTGATGATTCTTAAACCAGGGAATACCCTGATGGCTAATGGTTCAGCAGAACAATAAGAGAAGGAGCAGTTGCCACAGGCAGCTACTGTTAAAAGGACTACCATAGGCCTTAACAGAGCAAGCTTACCTTATTTTCAGTTCCCAGATTTACTGATGGCAGCCATGTACTCTATCAGTGGGATAAGACCATTGAGCAACAAAAAGCCTGGGCATGATTATGCATTATCAGCCCCACAGGACTCTAATCAATATAGACTCTCCCTCAAACTCAGCAGAAATGCCGGAACAAAAAGAAAGCCAAACAATGAGCAAAATCAGCAACACAATGACAGCTGTGGCCAGGGCAGCTTTACTCCACACAGACAAACTATCTGTCCAGATAATGATCCTACAAACAATAGCCTCCATTATAATGGCAATCAGCTGGAAACCTGTTTAACTATATCAACTGATATTGAGAGCCTGAAGATTGGCAAAATTGAGGGAGGAGCGACAATAGGGCCCGAATAGCTCTTTGATAGAAAAGCTTGCTTCCTCACCAAAGATAATGGAGATCCTTATTGAAGACTTAAAAGAAGAGCTGTCAAGTACAAGGGACACGTGGGTAACAGAGGGGCTCCTAAAACTGAACCCACCTAAGCAGGTCTACCCATGGTAATCTGAAAGAAAGAGTACAGTCCAGCAAGAGTACCTGAGGCTAGAAATGAGTAACTCTCATATGGCAGTCCGATCCAGGAGCAGCCGAGATATGAAGCAAATAAACTGTCCTAAGAGTTAAAAACAGTTGAAAGCTACATGCTATGCTCAGGGAATTAAATCAGAGATTTATTTATCTTATCCAGTGGAAACCAAATAGAATGCTACCCCAAAGACCATGGGGGAAATGCTCAATCCTTTAGACTGTGAAATAAGATGCGATCATCAGAAGGGCAGCATACCATGAAAGTAAGGCAAGGCCAAATAGATTTGCTGCTGCCTCTAAGCCTCCACACTAAGATGCAGTCTGCAGGAAGACAGCAGATTTCAAAGGCATGGGAAACCAGCTGTGAGACCCTGCTGACAAGAGAGCAAACAGCATCATTCATAAATACAACTCGGCACAAGGTCACCCTAAAATGGAAGCAAGCCAATTGGCTGGGACACTTTGCTATTGGCACACTCAAGCTGTGATCATATTTTGGCTCTAAGAGAAAGCAATAAGATTATACGATACCCCAAATATCCCTCGAGTGGCAAATGGGACATCCTAAACATAGACATCACCATAAAATTGTGCTCAAGCTTCCCTTGCCTGGAATCAATCGAGTCGAAGGATATTGAATCAGTTGCCTTTCTTCCACCAGCCCACTAACAAATGCACAGAAGTCAGTCGCTTTCATTAGCGTTAAACCAATCCAGGTCCTGAAAGAAAGCCAAACACACTTAGATGAATGGGGAAAAAAAAATCAGACACCTGGCAGTACTCATGAAATACATATCACAGGGTGGTAGACTGTACAAGAATGAGCCTAAAGCCATGAGTATCAATCAGAAAACTGACAAATCGATATTGCTCAGCGCAAATGTGTGACTAATTTCCCCTCTGTGAACAGGGGCAAAATAACAATCACACATGAGCTTTAAGAAACAAGAGATTATGCATAACCCATCAAACGAGAACTGCAGATTGGACATGGCTGCCTTGTGCCCTAACAGCACTCACTTAATGTACAAAGAAGCAAGCACACTTCCTCACTTAAGCTCTGCTCCTGGAATGTCAGAGGGCTTTCAAAATCAAACAGTAAAAAGGAGGCCCTTGCGTTATTAGGCTTGGCGGACATATTTTCAGTTCAGGAAATGTAGACATTGGATTCCATCCCCTGGCAGGATCTTATGGCATTCAACCCCCTAGCGAACACATCCACATCCACTGGACATGCATCAGGAGACATGGGAACAAACTAACTACGGCACTCAACAACTTAGGTTTGCATTTACTAACTGGCAGATTAATGAAAGACTCACTTGTGGTTTACACACACTTCTCGCCAAGTAGGCTGGCAACATTGGATTATATGTGGATTTCAACAGCCTACTTTCAGCTTGCCACTACATATGAAGTGAACCCATCAATAGCCAGTAATCACATGATGCTGAAATGAGAGCTGAAGTTGTGGAGTACTTGGAGCATCACGCAGCATCGTATAAGCCACTGGAAGGATTGGAATCGAATAAGAGATTAGAATGGATTACCAAGGAACCTGAAGGGCTAAAATGGGCAATTGAAAACCCTCTTGAGGACCACCAAAGTGATGAAGCAGGGGCATTAAACTGTGGTGCTCCATTGAGTGCATGGGCCACAAGCCTGCATGAGGCCGAAGTGAGCTGCATGAGACAAGAAAAAGCATGTGGCAGCAAATTGGAGGAAAAAAATCAACACCCAATTAATGAAACTTAAGAAGGAAAAAGGCAAAAGAAAGCCCCTTCTAAATAAAGCCCTTAGAGAACAATGTCAGAGCAAAGAGGAGAATAAATTCTCCAAGAATAAAGTCAATGGTTTAAGAAGACCTTATAGTAAACTACTAAGTGCCAAGGTGCAGGAGGAAGCATCAGTTAAATGAGCACACAAGGTCATGAGCTAAAAATTGTAGGAAGTTCTGGCCATGAATGAACGGCATGGAACGAGCAACACTTCAAGCAGAAATTGCAAACACTACACCATCTCAATGAGAAGCTCACATTTAGCACTTGTTTTATGATCCTGCTTCACCTACCTTCCAGATTACAAACATTAGCGTCCGCTAACAGAACACAGCCAGGCCATATCATGGGTCATGATACAGTCTGCGGCGGTCTACTGGTGTGGCATGCTGCTGGCAGCAACACCACATTACCGCCATTCACCGGCACGGCCAGAATGAATGGCGGGAATCCGGCTGTGGTCAAAATCCGGCTGACAGCTGGTAGGCGCAGCAATGGTCTTTTGGCGGCCGTTGCCGCGGCGGTAGGCGGTTTTTGCTGCCAGGGTTGTAATTAGCCCCTAAATCTTAGTATGGCGCATGGAAACACAATAGCTCCAAATGGGGCTTTCATGGTATCTTGACTGAGTCATTTCTAACAGTCCGAAGCCACTCTGGAGGGCGTGTTGGCCGATCATGGAATCGTACTGACCCCAGGTACAGTACCTCGAAAAATGATGAGGAAACGAAGACATTGCATGGCATCGGGGAGGTGAGGCATCAGGTCCTTACTGCTACCTGGGAAGTTTCTTACTGCTAGGCAGGGAGGTGAGGGGTTGGTTCCTTACAGTTGCAGAGGAGGTGATGTGTGTCAGTGTTGAGGCATCGGATCCTTATGACAAGGTGGGGTTGATGAATCAAGCAGGTCAAAATGTGAGGTATCGACTTTGCAGTGTTGCAATCATACCATGGGGCCGCAAGTGCTTTGGCGTATTTGGAGTCAGGTGTCATGGGTGTTGGTGACATGGCACAAGACTCATGCTGTGGTGGGACTTCAGAGGCGCTGCAACAGCATCTGGCCTGTGGCGTTGATTGGGGTCATTGCACTCAGTGGGGACCACAGCTCCGGTTCAGGTAGCAGCACAGAGTCGGACAATGGTACCAGTTCCTAAGTTGCTCTCAATGTGCTTATTTCTTCTTGGTTACACCAGAACTCACTTCCAGGGGCCAAGGAACTGGATTTGGCAGAACTTGGCAAGTCAAGACTCCCAGCAAGAGAGCCGAGGTGCTGGAAGATAAAGTCTTTGATGTCCTTGAGACTTCTTAATAGGAGGCAAGCTCAGGTCAAGCCCTTTGAGAACCTTTGGAAGCAGAATGTAGAAAGCAAAGTCCAGTCCTTTCACTCCCAGAACAGAAGTAGCAAGCAGCAGGCAAGCACAGCAAAGCAGCAGGGAGAGTGGCAGTCTCTTTTCCAGCATCCAGATCTTCTTGGCAAAATGTCCTTAGCCTAGAAGGATTCTAACTTTGTGGGTTCCAAAGACCAGTATACCCATATCCTTTGAAGTAGGCAACATTTTTTGTACTGCACAAGAACTTGCCTTTCCTGCCGTGGCCCCAGACATACTCCATGAGTTAGGAGACTGCTTTGTGTAAGGACAGGCACAGCCCTATTCAGGTGCAAATGTCAGCTCCTCCCACCACTCTAGCTCAGGAAGACCCATAAGGACAGCAACTGTCATCCTGACCTAGATTTGTATTTCACATACAGGTAGAGGCACAGAATGATTAAGCCAAAAATGCTACCTTTCTAAAAATTAAGCAACACAAAAGGATGATGGATGGAGTGGCGAAACTTTTCAAACACTCACCCCCAGACCCAGATCTTGGTTTAATCCATTGTTCTTTTGCTCACCATGCCAATGCAGTTTGGACCCAGCCAAAGGCAAATCAGTCTCGGCCCTGTTCCCCATGGGAACAGTCCAGCCTGAACTGCCAGGCCAGTTCTCCATAGACCGGAAACAAGCATGCATTCAGGGTATCACCCTTCATCAGCTAGGCTAAGTTCAATTCAGTAGCACGGTGAGTAGAGAAACAGGATCCTGGCTGATTAAATCCAGATTATTACAGGCAATTCTGTAGAAATTTATGAATCAGTGGTTGAAACTGATTGACAATTTAGCCAGTACCCTCAATTGGTTGTATGCAAAGGCCAGGAGATCTCTGAAATGTCGGACTCTCTCTACAGAGAAAGGTTCCTGGGCTGACCACAAATTCAGATTTTATCAATGAGCTGCCCCTCTGCAATATATGATTTCTTTCATTGGTGGGCCTGAAGGACACTATCTGCGTGGAGATAGTATATCCTCCATTTATGAACTACTTGTTGGGGAGGATCCCAGAAACAGCTTTTTGAAAATTTCTAAAGCAAGTTATTAAAAAAAAATGTAATTTAATTTAAAACCCTTAGTATTGCCTTTAAGTTCTGGCAGGTTATAAGGAAGAAAACGGGGTTGGGGAAAATTAATTACTCTACCCCAATATAGCAAATTCCCTTTCTAGTCAGGGATTCATGTTTCCATTGCTGGGAAGCCAGGAGTCTGTTAAAGCTGGGGGATTTTTATGTTGGGGCTACCATAAGCACATTTGATGAACTGCAGCGGATTTTAGGCTGGACAAGCACAATTTTTATGGATATCTGCAGATTCATAATTCTCCAATAAAGACAAGGGTCTAGCAAGATGGCTAAACTACCTTTAATGGAGATTCTGGTGAAGAAATCTACATGTAGAATGAACTTCATTTGTGAGGATTTGATCAGTTGTTTGCTGGATGATTTGGACAAACATGATGATCATTGGTAGAAGAAACTAGATACAAATGGCTGTTTCTTTTTTGCATCACTAGAACTAGATTGTTATTTATTGCTTTCAGCAGGCCACCAGGTGCAACTATTTAAAACTCGTTTTGACTTATTCTGCATACTGGCTGAGAACGCTAAATGGGGAGGGCATGCTGGCACACGTCACCACTGTCAAAGTCAAGAAGCAGACTTGGTACATATGTTTAGCATCTGTCCTGTCTTAGATTAATTGAAGTAAGGAATCACTTGCTTTATGGATACTGCTCTTTCTCTGAACAACACTTTGACCCCTCATTTAATGCAACTGGGAGTCCACAACAATGAGGTGCTGGAATCAGGGACATTTTTTGCATTTGTTTCTATGTGGATGTTCGCATATGGATAGCATCAGCCTGCCTGGATTCTAGCCCGCCAACCCTAAATCAAAGTCTGGCTCGACTTCTGGCAATGTATAATCTAGAGTATAGTCTATGTACCTCATTATGACATTGGCGGTAAATCCCACTTACCGCCATGCTGACTGCTGCCAACATACTGCCGCCCAATTAACCCTAAACCTACAACATAAATTACAACATATAAAAAAACACAATTACTTAAAATAAAAACTGACTATCAATACACTTCCCCACCCATAACCCCTACATCCCATATATCCTACCCCTAAACCCACAACATAAATTACAACATAGAAAAAAACAGAAGTACTTAAATTCATACCTGAGTATAAATACACTTCCCCACCCATAACCCCTACATACCATATATGCCACCCCTAAACCCACAACATAAATTACAACATAGAAAAAAACACAAGTACTTAAATTAATACCTGAGTATTAATACACTTCCCCACCCATAACCCCTACATCCCATATATCCCGCCCCTAAACCCACAACATAAATTACAACATATAAAAAACACAAGTACTTAAATTAATACCTGAGTATTAATACACTTCCCCACCCATAACCCCTACATCCCATATATCCCGCCCCTAACCCCACAACATAAATTACAACATATAAAATAACACAAGTACTTAAATTAATACCTGAGTATTAATACACTTCCCCAACCATAACCCCTACATCCCATACATCCCGCCCTAAACCTACAACATAAATTACAACATATAAAAAAACACAATTACTTAAAATAATACCTGAGTATTAATAGCCATAGAATCCATTACTTAATACACACAATATACTTTTAAAAATTAAACATATAATAATTAAACCCTAAACAAATAAAAAACAAAACACAAAAGTCACCTTAAAATTCATCAAAAAATAATTCACTTACCTTAAAATTCGTTGTTCTGGCAGTTTTTGTTAAGGTAAAATCATTGTTAAACCAGTAGTTGTTCAAAACTTCGTTGTTAAGACCCAGTAGTTCTTCAAGATTCGTTGTTAAAGCAAGTAGTAATACAAACGTAGTTGTTCAGGTTGTTTCCCAAGTAGGAATTCACTGCCTGTCAGTGACAATGTCAGACATCAAACTGTCAATGAAATATGAAATTACACTGTCCTACCTGTGTGTCATTGGAATTATTGACTAATTACTGCACCTCATCCTCTGCCTCCTCATCTTCACTATCCACAGGGTCCACTGCTGCCACACGGCCATCTCCAGCCTCTTCCTCCTGCAGAAAAAGCACATGGCGTCTCAAGGCAAGGTTGTGCAACATACAGCATGCCACGATGACCTGGCAGACCTTCTTGGGTGAGTAGCACAGGGATCTACTTGTCAGATGGAGGCACCGAAACCTGGCCTTCAGGAGGCCAGAGGTACGTTCAATAATCCTTCTTGTTTGCCCAGGTGCCTCATTGTAACATTCCTCAGCCCTTGTCCTGGGATTCCTCACATGGGTCAGTAGCCATGATAGGTTTCGGGTAACCTGAGTCACCTGCAAATATCGAGGGACAACTGTTAGCCACACACTAACCCTTATGGCCCACACCATACCCATGCACCAACTTCCACTGGGTGGGAACCAGGTCTCACCTATTAGTTAGACCCTGTGCCATCACATTTGGGATGCTGCTTTTCCTCAGGATAAATGCATCATGCACCAACCTAGGATACTTAGCATTGACATGGGAGATGTACTGGTCCGCTAAACACACCATCTGCACATTCATCGAGTGAAAACATTTTCGATTTTTGAAGACCTGTTCATTTTGCCAGGGGGGAGACAAATGCAATATGTGTCCCATCAACCGCACCAATGATCTTGAGGCTATGTCCCATTACATAGAAGTCAGCCTTCACTGTGGCCAAATCCTCCACTTGGGGGAAAACGATGTAGCTGCACATGTGTTTAGTCAGGGCAGACAACACTCTGGTCAGCACTAATGAGAACATTGTCTGTGACATTCCTGCTGCCAAGCCCACTGTCACTTAGAAAGAACCTGTTGCCAAAAAGTGGAGCACTAATAGTACTTGCACAAGAGGGGGCATCCCAGTGGGGTGACAGATAGCAGATGTCAGGTCAGGCTCCAATTGGGCACATAGCTCTGTGATTGTGGCCCTGTCAAGTCTGTAGGTGAGGATGATGTGCCTATCCTCCATTGTCTCCATATCCTATTCATCTGCAGCGGTTGCAATCTATGGGGCCAAAGACTGAGCAGCTGGTCATATTCTAGACATTGTAACCACTAGAGTTCAATGCATATTGTGATTGTTCCAATTTATTGGTGGCATATGTCCAGAATGTGAAATTGTGAACTGTGATGCAGTTAGGATCCATGGCCTGCCCCCCCCACCCTGAAACGGCGTCCGCCTGTCCTTTATGAAGGGACATGTAGAAACAAGGTAATTCTGTTGACGTTGTGTGCCGTTTTGGGAGGCAGCCTGGAACCGCTTTGCAACTCCTCAATGGATATCATTGGGCCCTGTAGGGTAAAGTGGCTAATGTTGATGTACACCTGCAGTGACGGTATGCACTGCCGCGGTCGTCACCACCATTTTGTATCTGTTCACTCACTTGCTACCTGATCTTCAACAGGAGAGGACCTATACTGCATATGCTGCTGTGACCTGTGTCTGGAACCTACCATGGCTCGTTTGACTGGGGAAAGGGCCCCTGCCTTCACCACAGAGGAGTAGGAGAGACTGGTGGATGGGGGTCCTACCCCATTACTGACTGCTGTATGGGCCTCCAGACCAACAGATGAGTAAACTGTGAATACGATGCATGGGGCATGAGTGCATGGAGAGATGTGTATGAAGGCCTCGTGTGGTGGGGGGTTGGTGGATTGGCCCTGGGCAGCATGAAGCATGTATGCTCGGCCATGTCTGTGCAAATGGGGATGGTAAGGGGCATGGTGGGCCATGAGTGTAACAGGCAGACCGGTCTGACTAATACCTTTCCCAATGTCTATTTCCTCTGCAGGTCAGTGCCCATCAAAAGAAGGGTATATGGCATGTCATCGCCAAGGACGTGCAGACCCTGGGGGGTCTACGGTAGGCAGAGCACCCACTGTCGCAAACCGTGGGATGACCTGAGATGCTGGGCATGGAAGACGGCAGAAGCCCAACTGCGGATGACCTCCCAACGAGGAAGGGGTGCCTATCGAACCCTGACTCCCCTGATGGCCTGCATACTGGCGGTGGCCTATCCGGTGCTGGATGGGCGCTTGGGGGCATCACAGCAGCAACAAGAAGGTGAGTACAGTGCTCTTCATTACTACACACGCCTGGTGGGGTGGTATCCGGGTCGGGGATGGGTGCCTGTGGGTGCCCCTAGACCAGGCCTGACATTGCAGAGTAGGTCCCATGTTGTGTAAGGTTCTGATGTGAAACTGCTCCAACCTAGCTAGTAGGCATCCACTACTGGGCAGGGGTGTGTGGGTCCCAGGTATGCTGCAGTTGGCGGTATGTGTCCCTCCCCATGCCCTGGTGACTAGCATTGTAACTGGTAGTGCAATCCCTAGTACGTAGGGCTGTTCCCTGCATGTGAGTGTGTTGTATACGCCAACGGTGGTGTTGGTGCCGCCATTGACCAAGTGTATAATTTGTCTCTCCCCCCTTTTTGTTTTGTCACCCTGTCTTTATGTGCATTAGCATCATCTGGCGGAGGAGCAGAGGCACCAGCGACGGAGGGAACTGCATCCCACAGGACCCAGGAAGCCAAGCCCACTGACGGTGAGGGCACAAGTGGGATGGACGGCGAGAGGTGCTGTGCTGAGCAGCGTCAGGATTGGCCACAGGGCAGGCTGGGAGCCTATACCTGGAGCGACGAGGGACATAAGAGCAGCGCGCAGCAGAGGAGGTAAGTGTTTTGTTTTTTATTTTTTAATGTAATTTGTATTTACACCCCTACCCCCTGCGCGCACAAATATCTAGTTTTGCTTGGTTTTACCTCTACAAATCATTTGAAATATGTAAAGTGCACACTGATAATGCATTCAGCAAATTCCATTTGAAGACAGAAATGTTGTGTGGTATTCACAATATTCATGATTGGCTATATGCTGGAATATATGACTATTGTGCAGTGATGACAATTAGGGCCAGATTTACAAGAAAGTGCTGCATCACTCCTGATGCACCACTTTTCTTGTGTCGCCCCTGCCCCATCTAACGACACCGTGGCTGCCCCTTATTTGCAATATGGCACGTGGTCATTTTCAGAATAGCAGTGCAGCTAGTGCAGCAAAGCACTAGGGAGGCCCACAGGTTACTATGGGCCAGTCTCTTTCACACATTTCCCGAGCAGGCATTAAAAATGCCTCCCTCCATGGGAACGTCCCCCTGTTGCATAAATTATGCCTTTTGCAGGCATAATGTGGTGCAAGGAGTTACAAAGTTGCGTAATGCCCCCCTCTGTAATTATGGCACAGTGAAAGAGACTCCTGAACACTACATTAACGTTAAAAAAATGACACTGTGTAGCCAATAAAGTGTAGCACAAGGAGGCGCAAGGTTCTTGTAAAGCTGGCGGACGCTGGGAAAATGCATGTATGTGATGTGCAGAGCAGAAAGTGTTAATGAACAGTTCCAGCTTTGTTTAAACGTTGTTTTTTTATTTTACTTTGTGAAATAGTTGAAAGAATGGTTTGACAAGTTAGTGTTTGTTTTCTTAAGAGAGTTCAAAGAAATGGTATTGTGCAATTAGTAACAGTGTGCCTAGTGAAAACAGTGAACAAGTCATTGAGTAGTTAGAAAAGTGGCTGGAACTACTTCAGACTTTGATCATTAATTCTCAGAGTGATATGATTTTTACATTAAAGTGTGACTATTATTGCAATTGTAACATTTGAAAATGACCAAAAGACGAAAACTCTGCAGTCAGGAGTGGCAATATTTCTGGTCTGTGCAGGAACAAGGTAAAAGGATAGAACGATAGATAGGGGGTTTAGCCGGACTCACCAAGATCGCAGACATGTTTCGCTAGTGCTCTGTCCAATCCAAAGTCATCCGAGTCAGGCCCCCGGCTACACATGCTGCAAAATCACCCTGCACTGACTGAGGCATCAATTTGAGATCCTGTTGAAGAACCTTCGGCAGCCACTGGTCTTATTCCACACCACAGATTCAGCTATTGTTGCACCAGAGTGGCCCATTCTTTGAAGTGCACTGACTCCAGACACAGTCTGACCTGTGGGATTACATCCAGGCAGCTGAGGGATGCTGGGACTACCGTGACTCTTTTCATCACTCAGCCCCTTGGTGAAAACATTTCATACACAGCTGCTGCCCCTAACGTTCAGAATGATGTGTTCCTCCCTTTGCGTCCATCCTTGCTGTGCACACGTTGACAATAGGGAGCGGCTGTGAGCGCTATTAAAAAAGATTGGGCCTTCAGGGAGAATTCAAAGCATTGTCTTGTAATGCACATCATTCCTGTTTGAGCTACCAGAAAGACTTACAATTAGCGCCTCTGCACCTTTCTGTTCTTGAAGGAGGAGACTTAAAATTTTGCACATGAGTCAGGCTCCAAGTTCCCTCTTTTTCAAGTTGGTGCAGAACCTGAATTTTAGGTTGAATTTTTGTGCCATTTTTTGTTCTTGAATTTGTGTTACTTTTCAAATGTTTTTGGTGTAAGTAATGTGTGTGCAGTGCCAAAATGTTTTTTTTTATATGAGGTAATTGCTCACTTTTGTATTTGTTCTTCTGTGTGTGATAAATGTTATTCAACTACAATTGTTCTGGATAAATGTTATGTATTATTGCTAGGGAGAGGTAATTGTTTTTTGCCTTCTCATTGAAAATGATAATTTTTTCAAAGTTAATCACAGTGTTGGCTCTTGTTTTTTTTGTGTACTTTTAGAAAGTGGGCATTTCTCTGCTCTTACAGCTCTGTGGGCCTGCAGCCTATCTCCAGTACACGTCTGGGGTGGGTGACAGTTAAACTTTGTGTATTCCCTCTAGACAGCCACAAAGTTAGGTGTGTCTGAGCACTCATCAGCATTCCGATGGCTCTTCCTGGGCAGGAAGGGCGGGAGGGGCTGACACTTATACCTCAACAGGCAGTGCCTGTCACCACAAAAAGGGCTGATTACCCTCTACTGATAGCTTGGGGCCAGAGCTAGGAAGAAAGGACCTCCATGCACTTCAAAGCCCCTTCTTTAAGGTCACCTCCACTTCAAAGGCACAATTGGGTATAAGTACTGGGTCTCTGAGCCCACCGATTTAGATAGTTCTGGACCTACAACTGGACTCTGTCAGAAGAACTGCTATTCTTCAGCAAGGACTGTTATTCTGCTGGATTGCTGACCTGAAAGCACTGCTATTCTGCTGTACGGCGCTGCTGCCTGCTGCTGTTTCACCTTGCTGATGGACAGCATAACTCTGCCTTGCACCCCAAGTGACATCCAAGGGGTTTTCGGCTTACCTCCTGTTGCTTGAGACTGAGGGATATCAAAGTCTCTACCCCTGATCCTGTGCCTTGTTCACTGGAAGTAGATCCAGATACATGATTCAGTGGAAATCAACACACTACCTACTCCAAGAGGCAAAACCGGCACATTGCTTCTGTTGCAGGAGCAGATGCAGCACATTGCATTCAGAACCAGTGCTTTCCAATCATATCATCGCCACATCGGAAGCACCACATTGGTGCCGCTGCTAAAGGAAGATTGGTGAATCCCTTACCTGCATGGAGAAGCCCGTCGCTTCTGCTTTGGACCCAATGCATCTAAATTGCATCAGAACCAACACACCAACATCTCATCAGAGCCACCGCATTGCCACCACTTCTGAAGGAAGATTGATGCTTCTCATCACTGCGTGGAGAAACCTGGTGCATTAGCTTCAGAACTGATGCATCACAGCTCTGGTGCTTCACCTTTGGAACCGATGCATCGCCAGCACTGCATGAGGAAAATCAACGCATCTTGTGACTGCAACCAGGGTTAAGATACTTTGTTCAGTAAGCGCCACATGGGTCCTGTAGCCAGCTTGCTCTCCATCATGGGTGGCCTGAACTCTTCACTTAGTCTTGGTTCAGCACAACCAGATAATCACAAATCAGGATTATTTCTTCTAAGTGATAGAACTCTTTTTATTATTTAAAAAATCATAACTCGACTTCTACCCACTGGATTTTTGTCATTTTGGTCTTGTTTATGTATAAAATTATTTTGTATTTTTCTAATCTTGTATGAAGTTGTTTTGTGGTGTTTTCATTGTAGTACTGTGTGTGTATGTTGCACAAATACTTTACACATTGCCTCTTTAGATAAGCCTGACTGTTCTGTGCCAAGCTACCAGAGGATGAGCACAATTTATCTTTTAGTGTGTATCTGGCTTACCCTGACTAGGATTGTGGTTCCTGCTTGTACAATGTGCACACTCTGACAGCCAGAAACCCATTTGCTAATAATGGGTCTGAGAGATGTGGTTCCTGGGGCCTATTGAGGCTCAGAAAGGTGGCTTGTACCCCACCCTTTTGTTTTGATGACAGTCCTGGAGGCTGGGATATCTAGGGCCCATGCAGGGTCTAGGACACTGGCCGTGCCCCCTCCCCTACTTTTTTTATGCTGGCCTGCGGGATGTGGTCCCCGATGCCTCTCAGAGGTATTGGGAGGGTAGCCAGCCAACCCTTTGCCCTAAATTATGTTTTCCACCACTGCCACGAGGCCCTGGCCAACTCTAGACTTGCAGTATACAAATATGTATTTCCGGAAGGGTTGCATGGCCCACCACACGTAGATTTCATTTTCCATTGCTGCCCCTGGGTCCTGGCCCACCGTGGGTGTTTTTATTGCAGTATACACATATGTATATGTACATACACAGCAGTGAGCAACATAAAAAAATAAGCAATTCAATAATAAAACATTGTAATTTCACCAATATGTAGAATAGTATATACTACAGAAAATAATAAATACATTGAAAAAATAAAAATGAATAGATACAAGCAATAATAAATATACAAAAATAAACACATAATACAGTCTATTTCTTTAATATTAGGAAATGTGTTGGACTCTGGAAAGATTGGATATACTATTCCCACTCCAGTTTAAGCAATAGTAAGCAAAGTGTTGGACTTCAGAGGGTTAAATATCCTATTTCACTCTAAACTACAAGAGAGTAGGGAAAGTGTTGAATTTCAGAGGCTTTCTAATCCCTCTCTAGTCTAAGTACCAGTAGGGAAAGCAGTGGACTTCAGAGGGGTTAGATTTACTATTCCCACCTTAGTCCATAGCAATAGTAGGGAAAGCATTTGATTTTGAAGGGATTCGATTTACTATTCCCTCTCAAGTTTAGGTAACAGTGGTATAAGTGTTAGATTTCAGAGGGATTAGATATGCTAATTCCACCCAAGCCCATGGAACAGTGGGGAAAGTGTTTGACTTTAAAAAAATTAAGTATATGAGTACAGATCCTATTTAGTAAACTGTTTTGAAAACACAACGTACCACAGTATCAAATAAATATGTATATACATATTTAAGAAATTCACTTAATAAACAAAGGCTACAGGGATGTAATAGTTAGGCTCACATTTTAAACATACCAAAGTATAGAAATTCACCAGTTACACCATAAAATTAGCAATGCCCCTGGGACTTAGCCCTCCTGGGGGCCTCAGAATTATGAAACGCAGGAGCCTGCACCTCATTTTTATTTACATTTTTGCCACGGATTTGAGACCCCGTCGCAAATGCTTTTTAGCTCAGGGGGAGTCCCTCTGGGAGCTCACCACCAGAGCTAAGGGGTCTGGGTGCTCGTACCCTGGACACTTGTCTTTATTTGCAACCTTTTTTCTGAAGCCAAGTCCCAAGATGGGTGCCAGGACTTCCTTATTGAAGTGTTGACAGGCAATCAGATCCCAGAATGAGATCAGGAGGGGTTGTGAATCCTTGGCGTCCCTAAAAATACAACTTTTGATTTTCTTAAATTTTTCTAAAACTACTAATTTGATTTACACTAAACATCTAATTACTTCACATATTATATCATTTATGACATTTTCTATGGCATCTTTGATATTATCACTGCAACATTTTCAATAAAATTATGATAAGAAAACTGTGCATGGTTTTGTACCAGTGATTTCAGAACCTAACTATAACGTCCCTGTAACCTTTGGTGAAATATAATATATATATATCCAAGTCCCTTTATTGCTCCTTGTCAGCAGCCTGTTGAGGCAGGCCTTGGCAGTGTCGCAAACCTCTTCAAATCAATCCCACTCCTCTCTTCTCGGGAAACGCTCAATATCACCGATCCCCTGAAGCAGGAAAAAACTGCCAAAAGCCAAAAACACTTTAATGATGTGGCACCCGCCCTTTTATAAGTATTATTTGGAATTGAACATACTTTTAGCCCATTTGGCCAGAATTGGCATGTGGGTTACAAACATAATAATATTTAATACTTATTGTCTCAAAGGCATTTCAATGCAATTTTGATTTTTCAAGCAACATAGAATACAGTATGCAATAGGTCTGTAAACTACTTTTACTTACAAAATAATATTGGACTGTGAGGTATAGTTTTTTTTTCAATAAACAGTACTGTTATTTATAATAATTGAACCTAATTCTGCTCCTATTATACCTATTTGTAAAAGATATAACATGGAATATTAAGGCCATTTAGAATATTGAATTTGCAAACAGTAAAATGTTTGATTATTAATGTGTTGTTACCAAATGGCTGACACGTTGTTTGAGAAGTACAACACTGTTTGATTGACCGTCTTTTATGATTAATCAATCAATCAATCAAGGATTTATAGAGCGGACTAATCACCCCTTAGGGTCTCAAGGCGCTGGGAGGGGGAGCTACTGGTCATAGAGCCATGTCTTGAGGCGTTTCCTGAATGTCAGGAGGTCTTGGGTCTGGCAATGGTGGAGCGATAGGGAGTTCCAGGTCTTGGCGGCTAGGTGAGAGAAGGATCTTCCTCCGGCGACGGCGTATGAGAGGGATGTAGCCGAGGGCGAGGCTGGCGGAGCGAAGATTGCGGGTGGGGGTGTGGAAGGTGAGTCTGTCGTTGAGGTAGGCTGGGCCTGTGTTGTGGAGGGCCTTGTGTGCGTGGATGAGGAGTTTGAAGGTGATCCTCTTTGATACTGGTAGCCAGTGAAGGTCTCTGAGGTGGGGGGAAATGTGGTCACAGCGTGAGATGTCCAGAATGAGGCGGGCGGATGCGTTCTGGATTCTTTGCAGTTTTGTTAGGAGTTTGGTTGTTATTCCTGCATATAGGGCGTTTCTGTAGTTCAATCGGCTGCTGACCAGGGCGTGGGTGACAGTTTTCCTGGTTTCGACAGGAATCCACTTGAATATTTTGCGGAGCATGTGGAGAGTGTTGTAGCAGGAAGAGGAGATGGCATTGACCTGCTGAGTCATGCTGAGTGTGGAGTCCAAGATGAAACCTAGGTTGCGTGCATGAGTTGTGGGTGAGGGCGTGGTTCCTAGGGAGGTTGGCCACCAGGAGTCATTCCAAGTTGAGGGGTTGGAGCTAAAGATGAGGATTTCTGTCTTGTCTGTGTTTAACTTGAGGTGGCTTGATTCCATCCAGCTGGCGATGGCGTGAAGTCCGTTGTGGAGGTTGTTCTTTGCAGTTGTAGGGTCTTTCGTGAGGGAGAGGATGAGCTGAGTGTCGTATGCGCAGGGAACTATGTTGATGTGGTGGGTTCATGCGAAGTTGGCGAGGGGGGCCATGTAAACGTTGAAGAGCGTGGGGCTGAGCGAAGATCCTTGGGGAACGCCACAGATGATTCTGGAGGCTTCTGACAGGAACGGTGGGAGGCGGACTCTCTGGGTTCTGCCTGAGAGAAATGACGAGATCCAGTTGAGTGCCTTGTCGCGGATTCCAGCATTGTGGAGGTGTGTGCGGAGAGTGTGATGACATACCATGTCGAAAGCTGTGGAGAGGTCCAGGAGGATGAGTGCTGCTGTTTTTCCTTCGTCGAGCATGGTCCTAATGTCGTCTGTGGCAGCAATGAGTGCAGTCTCAGTGCTGTGGTTTCTGCGGAATCCGGATTGGGAGGTGTTGAGTACCTTGCTGTCTTCCAGGAACCAGGATAGTTGGCTGTTTACAATTTTTTCGATGACCTTGGCTGGGAAGGGGAGGAGGGAGATCGGCCGGTAGTTCTTGGGGTTGTCTGGGTCTGCCTTTGGTTTCTTTGGCAGGGCGTTGATTTCTGCGTGCTTCCATCTTTCTGGGAAGGTGGCTGACTCGAAGGAGCTGTTGATGGTTTTGCAGAGGTGGGGGGCGATGATGATGTGTGCCTTATTGAAGATATGGTGTGGGCAGGGGTCCGAAGGTGATCCGGAGTGGATGGAGGCCATGGTGGTGGCGGTGTCCTCTATGTTGACGGGGGTCCAGGTGTGGAGGGGGTGGGTGTTGTTTGGAGCGTTGGGTTCTTGGGTGTTTGTAGTCAGCTGGTGGGTCTGGGGTTTGAAGCTATTGTGGATTTCTTCTATCTTTCGACGGAAGTGGTTTGCCAGTGAGTTGCAGAACTCCTGTGATGGCGGGGGTTCGTTGGAGCAGGTCTTGCGGGTGGAGAGCTCATTGACGATGCTGAAGAGCTCTTTACTGTTGTGAGCGTTGGCGTTGATGCGGTTTTTGAAGTGGGTCCTTTTGGTGGTGCGGATCAGTTGGTGATGTTTGGGCCGAATGATGTGCTGCAAAATTTAAATAAATCACGTTGTGCGTATTTGAGCCACGTTGATCTTCTTTTTGTGTTATATTATCACTTTGAGGAGACTGTTGGCTATATATATATATATATGTAGCAAGTCTCAGTCATGCAAAGAAGGGAAAGGCACTCCTGAATCAAGGATCCCAAGGCAATTTATTAAAAACTCAAGCAGCAGTCAATGCATTTTGGTTGTCAGCTTACAGCCTTGCTTTAAAAAATGGGTGACATTTTTTACATACACTTTGTAGTATCACAAGTTAGGGGTCATCAAAACAAAGAAATGAATGACGAAATTGGCACAACACAAAAGCAGTTGCCATCTTTTAACATGTTCACTCATATTAGTTCATCATTCTAAGATACAAACTATAATGTTTCTAGCATATAATTCATGTTTTACAATTAGCAAGAAAGCTTTAATTTAATCCTAATGTTACATGATTCTAAAGTACTAGATTTATCATTTACTGGTGAGATTTATCATTTACTGGTGAGCATCCGGCCTAATTCATTATCAGTGCCTTCATATAATACAGAGCCCTAACAAAGTTGCTCATATCAGGCAACACATAGTATGGGGGAGACACTCATATGAAAAAAATAATGCCTGTCTTGTACCATAAGGGGATGTAATATCAATATCTCAGTGGGTGCCTGAAGGAGACATGCAAAAATATATTTCTGAAAAAAGGGCTACCATATACTTCACTCATCTTAATTACAAACAATCAAGGTGTATAATCAAAGGTGTATGGAGAACAGTGCAAAAAAGAGCATAAGCAGCTAAGTGGATATGCATTAATACAGACAAGTGTACATCTCCTCCTCCATATTGATGCCATGTTGTTCTTTGCTGTCTAGCTCCAATAAGTAATATGTTTCCAATTTACGGAGCCCCTTCTTCCTGTCTCCTCCTCTTCTATTTTTGGGAGTATGTGCTAGACTGCTATAGTTCAACTTGGTGAGGTTACTGTTATAGAATTTCTCAAAGTGCAGGGCAGCAGGATAGGTTTGGTCATTGTTAGCGATTGCTCTAATCTGTTGAAGTATATGCTTATGTACCGCTATTGTAATACTGCCGACATGTAGTTTCACATATGGGCATTTGAGAATAGATACAACATAGCTGGTCTTGCAGGTCAGGTTACCATTCATTTTAATGGTTTTACCCAATGGAGTATGGATGTATTCTCTCCGTTTTTGCAAGCTTTGCTCCTTGCACATTTGTGCAATCCCTGTCTAGATGTAAGCCATATTTTCTTTGCATGTCCGAACTCTAAATTTCTTCTGCCAAGGTGATTCCTCAAAGATTGTGATCTTCTGTATGTGATCTGAGGGCAACTAGTTATACTACGTTATACAAAGAGAGCGACAAGAGGTTTATTCATCCCACACATCCTCCTAATACAGATATGTTACACACAAAGGACGTGCAGGGACAAGTTTACAAGTTTATTTCTATGGCAACTATTACTTTGATTGTAACCCAAAGTTCAACTGTAACCCTTTATAGAGTGCGGTGTTAGTTAGCCAACTAATGATTCCTCCCTATGGAAGACATATGGCAACTATCACTTTGATTGTAACTCAAAGATCAACTGTAACCCTTTATAGAGTGCTGTGTTAATTAGCCAACTGAGGATTCCTCCCTATGGAAGACATGGTCTCACACACTTAGTCATGTCATGCTTCATCATCATTGACCACCTCTACATACCCTGGTAGGACAGTGCCACTAGGACGGACTCAACCTTCCAGTTGAACTAACAGAGGGAGTTCTTATATAATGGCTACTGGGTAATACTAGGATCTAGATCAGTTAAAAATACCTAATGGACTACCAGTAGTTTTTACCTTTATTGGTGGTGTCCATGGGTATGGTTAAAAGCAGGTATTGACAGTTAAAGTGACTATAATGACTCAAGCCATCTTCAGAAAACCAACATGTGTTTGCCCTCATCCTGAGCCTATCCTGGCCTAGGACATTCTTCAGGGCTTAGGATCCCTCGTTTATGAGAGGTGAGCTATTGTCTACCCTAATCTTCGAAGAGATAATAAACACCGTCAAGTCCTACCTGAGTGGAAAGTACTTATCTAGGCATCTATTGGAAAGAGATAACAAAACATGATTTCTAAGGGTAAAACATTTCCTAGCTCTCAAGACCTATCTACCATAGGCCAACACACATCGTAAACATGCAAGGTGGGGAACACTGCAAACCACTGCAAACAATGGTGCCTTTCTAGTGCTAAGCAAACACAAGATGCATCCTCTGATTCATTGAACCGTGGGCTGCATTTAGGTAATTTACAGCCAAGAATATGTTGACTCATCCTAATGAGGTCATTATCATATTATGACATGACCGACTCTAAATGTCATTATTTTACATCCTTACCCTTGACTTTAGCGGTACCGGCCTTTGGTTTGGAACTGGGACATGTCCCTTATTGTCACACAAGTGGAAAAAGCAAGAAATATACAAAGGTAGTGATTGTCATATCATTCATATGTCATATAACCTTCTCTGTGTCAACTAAAATTAGTGGTCTGAGTGGACTAATGTACATGACTATTTCTGTTACTGTATCGGGGGAACATGTGCCACTTTGCCACAAAAGATCACCTGAACATCATTGCCTGATATGTTTTCTTTGCCCCTGTGTTTGGTCCTATACCTCCAAGCGAGCTCAATGCATATTAACGCTAGATAATAGTGAGAACCTGTGAAGGTGGAATCACCTAGGTACACAAACCATACCTCTAATCTTGCCAGGCGTGATTATGCAGGCAGGGAAGAGATGGATGAGGTCCCAAATGGCCCTCCACCACCCAACACTTCCTTCGTCAAAGGGATCATTGAGTAGATGTAACTGGTCTCTACCGCTCCCAGCTGGCAGGAAGAGTTGTGCAGCTTTTTCAAGGCCACTTTGATAGTCACAGAGTGTAGGGAGAGTCATCCCAAGTGGACTCATGGGGCCTCATCTACTTGCACAACCACTCCCGGGCAATCATGGGATTTGTACTTTATTTTAACCCCATGTGTGATATGGCACATAGTTTGATGCATGCTTATGACATTAGCTAGTAGTAAGAGGCCCCCCAACAGATTAAGGACCTGGGGTCAAAATAATTTTATTATCAAGATTAGCAGGGCCAATCTCAAAGCAACCACTCCCTGTGCTCATGGGAGTGGTAGTTTGCTGCTCGATTAGTGTCAGGGTCGAGTTGTACTGGAGGCATCTTAACATGTATCTTTTTTATATAGGAGGATCCCTGACAAAAATCAGATTATTAGGTGTAAAAAGTGAAAGACTAGTAGGGTTATTTTAATAAGGATATTTCTAACCAGCAATGGGTGTCATGTCACTAATGAATGTTAGGGGGTCCCAGACCAGTATATAATCTTTGCAGAACACTGGTACCCTAATAAAAGTAGGCAAGAGGGCACTGTCCTCTCTGTTGTATATTACAATAACAATGTTCAGAGACATTAATAGATATGTAGTGGGCAATACATCAAGAAGGGAATAACTGATTTGTCAGTGAGAATTCTCTCTGTATTGAGGAACAAAGGACCTCATCATTCAGCCCACTCCTGTCTGTATGAAGTCTCCACACCCACCTTTGTTCATACCGTTGCAACAATTGGGTCACGTCAGGTCTTGTTTGTGTTAGTTGCTTGGTAACACACCATTTAATATCATCAACACAGTGATGTTTTGAGGTGAAGTGACTTGTGAATTTAGGGGAGTCCAGTTTGCAATAGGTTGTGCTCCAGTGTTCGCAAATCCACGTTCCAACCCATCTTGTGGTCATCCCAATGTACATTCATTTCGCAAGAACACTTGATCACATACATCACATTTTTGCTGTCGCATTTAGATAGAGACCTCAATTCCCATGGGGGTGCGAGTCCAAGATCGAGGTTGGTCGTCTTTTTGTAAATTGGCAGATGCTGCATTTCCCACATGGAGAGTGGCATTACAGGGATGGAAGGTTCCTCAGAGTATGTTGTCTATCAGTTGTTGGCCTATTTTTAGGACATGTGTGTCCAATGATATCACGGATATGTTTGGCCTTTTTAATGAATGCATGGGTTGTGAAAAGGTAGGCCACCCGAGAAGACGATTCTTCATTTGCATTTGATTATCAGTTGGTTGGAGGCGGGATTAAAAGTAGATACAGAGATCAGTGTTTCCTCTTGTTTTTTTTAAAAGGCTGAAGTAGTAGTTCTCTGTACCTATTAGCTACTCTTTTATTCACTCTATGTATCAGGTGAGCAGAATTGTTTTTTAGTGCTAGTTTATATGAGAGTTTCCTTGTATGTGTTGTATATTCCTTTAAACCTAAACAATTGTGTCTTAGGTGCAAGAACTGGCCTACTGGTAGATTTTCTCTCAGGGCTTGCGGATGGTAAGTGCCAGATATGCAGAGCCCAAGATGAACTCAGGGGGAGCTATTGATTCCCATTTAACCTTACTCAGGAACTCATCTATCACTTGAAGAGTCCCTTTCTGGGGGACATTCTTATATAGAGACTCCACATCCAGGCTGATCAGTAACTCCTTTTCACTGTCAAAAGGCATTTCCTGCAAAAGTCTTAGGACATCTTTTGTGTCTTGCAAGTAAGTACGCATCTGTTTAACTAGCGGCCGAAGGAACATGTCACAAAACTATGACAATGGTTCTAAGGCTGAACCTATGCCTGAGACTACTGGTCTTCCTGGGGGAGGGATTTTCCCTTTGTGAATTCTTGGAAGTATGTAGAAATATGGTATTTTTAGAGACTCCTTGTTGGAAAATGGGTTATTGGTAAGGGCAGGTAAGTACCTACACTTGTCACGACTCACGTGCTGCTTGCGCCTGGAGTTTGCAGATCTTGAGGCGTGGATCTTGAGGGTTCGGCTTTGGCCCAAAAAGGGGCGGCTCTTTTTGGTAGCCACGGTGTTGTAGGCAATGGAACGCCAAGAACAGACCGTGACCTAAAGAAAGTAGCGCCAGAGGGAAAAAACCCCTTCAGAAGAAGGGGAAAAACCTCCAAGAGAAGATTCACAGTGGATTCCTGAAAACAAGAACAGAGGAACAGGAATCAAAAAGAACTGACGTAAATAACACAGAAATGACGAATTCCAGAACCAAAGGCTAGGAAATCAGGAGCGAGGACACCATCTGAACAGAGAGTGTTGCAGCGCAATGAAGAGAAGAAAAATCCACCCTTAAATACCATAAAACAGGAAGTGACCCACAGGAAGAAAAAGGACACCATCTTGGATAGGGAAAAGTAGATAGAATAGAATAGGATAGAAACCATAGAGAATAGGGAAGGAGGAATGCTGGGAAGACAAGGGTAACCTGGGAAGGGGAAAAGACATAAAGGAAAGTGCAAAAAACAGACCCAAAAAGAAAGAAGACAGAAGAAAGAAGAAAGAAGCCACAACAGGTAAGAGGGGTTAAGAGACACTAATAGAAACGGAGGGAGAGAACAGAGCGAGGCCCCAAGTAAGCTCTGGGGCCTCGTAGGGTGCAGGAAAGGCTCGGGGCGCGCCGCGTCTTAAGGACGTGAAGCGCGGCCCGAGCCGAACGCGCGGCTTGTGCCGAACGCTCGGCTCGCGCCGCGCGGTGCGGCGCGACAGTAGGCCCCCCTCCCAAAGGCCCTGGTTTGAAAGGAAATAAACGGTGAAAGCGCTGAATCAGAAGAGGAGCATGAACAGAAGATGCATCTTCCCAAGAACATTCACTGAGAGGATAACCCTTCCAATGAATCAGATACTGCAGACGTTTGTGAAAAAGTCGGGAGTCACAAATTTCCTGAACCTCATATTCAGGAACATCATCCACTAAGACAGGAGGAGGACAGGAAAACTGACGGGAATAAGGATCAGGCACATAAGGTTTGAGTTGGGAGACATGGAAGACTGGATGAATCTTCCACGTGTGAGGCAAGTGAAGACGGACAGTGACAGGATTAAGCAACTGGAGAATACGGAAAGGGCTGTAGTAGCGAGGTGTGAACTTGTTCTGAGAGAGACGTGAGGGTAAGAATTTAGAAGAAAGCCAAACTTTATCTTGTGGATGGTAGTCCGGAGTGGTCCTACGTTTCTTGTCTGCTACTTTCTTCATATATCGTTTGGTGTGTAAAAGATTGGATCGAATCAGTCTATGGATTTGTAGAAGGCGGTTGGAAAAATAAGTGATAGCGGGCAAGGGAGTGGGAGACCGAGAAAAAGTAGGAAAAGAGGTAGGATGAAAACCATAAGAACAGAAAAAAGGAGTGGTCTTGGAGGCACTATGGACTGAATTATTGTAAGAAAATTCAGCAATAGGAAGATAAGTGTTCCAGTTGCTTTGAGTAGAGTTGCAAAAACAACGAAGGTATTGTTCAAGGCCTTGATTCAGACGCTCTGTCTGTCCATTGGTCTGGGGATGGAAGCCCGATGATAGAGCTCTATTGATATTAAGTGTCTTGCAAAAATACCTCCAAAACCGGGAAATGTACTGAGGTCCTCTATCAGATATAATGGTATGAGGAAGTCCATGAAGACGGAAAATGTGGTCGATGAATATCTGGCTTAGTTCTTGGGATGTAGGAAGCTTTTTCAGAGCAGTGAAATGAGCCATCTTAGTAAAAGAGTCCACAGTGACCATGATTACCCGGTTTCCTGCAGAAGGTGGTAACGAACACATAAAATCAGTAGAGATGGTGTGCCATGGAGTTGGCGGAACCGGCAAGGGCTGGAGTAATCCTGCAGGTCTGGTTGGGGGAATCTTGACTTGAGCGCATGTGGGACACGCCTGAACGTATGTTTCAATATCCAGTTTCCAAGTAGGCCACCAGAAAAATCGTGATAGCAGTTCTTGTGTGGCCTTAATGCCTCTATGACCAGCAACCGGAGAATCATGACACATTTGTAATGCCTTTTCTCTAACTCTGTTAGTAGGGATGAATAACAGATCTTGATAATAATAGTAGCCTTGTCTCTTGTGTAATAGAGGCCTTAAGTTCTCTACTTCGTCATCAGATAGATTGGAGTATTCTCGTTGTACCTCCTCCAGAAAAGACTGAGCTACCCCAATGATCTTATTAGGTTCCAGTAGATGTTGAGCTGGAGCAGGTGTACAATCTGGATAACGACGCGACAGAGCATCAGCCAGAATGTTCTGGGAGCCAGGAATATGTGTAATGTAAAAATCATACTGGCTGAAGAAGAAGGCCCAACGAGCTTGACGACTATTTTGGCATACGAAATTTCGTAAGCATTGTAAGTTTCGATGGTCTGTTCTCACTTCAAAGGGCTCCTTGGAACCCATCAGGAATTGTCTCCATTCTATACAAGCTGTTTTCAGAGCCAACAATTCTCTTTCTAGTACTGAGTAGTGTTGTTCTGCAATAGAGAGTATATGAGACAGATAGAAAACAGGATGTTCAAGACCATCATCCTCCTGTTGTTGGAGTAGGACGGCTCCAATGGCCTTTTCAGAAGCATCGGTGACGACAATAAATTGTTTGTTGGTATCAGGATGTCTTAAAATGGGAGCCTGCGTGAATGCTTTCTTTAAGTCCTGAAAGGCTGTTTCGGCATCTTTAGTCCAGACAAACCCTTTAGTTAGACTTTCCTTCTTTAAAGTGTGAGTTATATGGCTAGTTTGTTTTGCAAAGTCTGCGATGAATTGCCGATAGAAATTCGCTAATCCTAGAAAACATTGTGTTTCTTTAATAGAAGATGGAGAAGGCCAATCTAGAATAGCTTGTACTTTTTCTGGATCCATAGCTACGCCTGTGGGACTTAAATGATAACCCAGATATTTGACTTCCGTCTTGTCAAACTCACACTTCTCGGGTTTGCAAAATAGTTGATGTGCCCGGAGTCGTTGAAGGACTTGTTTCACATGGAAAGAATGGAGTTCGGGTTTTCTAGAATAAATAAGAATATCATCTAGGTAGATGACAACTGTCTGATTCAGGAGATCAGAAAACACAGAGTCCATAAATCTCTGAAAGATTGCGGGGGCATTAGTGAGACCAAAGGGCATTACTCTGTATTCAAAGTGACCAAATGGAGTCCTAAAGGCCGTTTTCCACTCATCTCCTTCTTTAATGCGTAAAAGGTGGTAGGCTCCCCGTAGATCTAGTTTGGTAAACCGTTGGGCCCCTCTGACTGCCTCTAAAATGTCCCTAATGAGAGGCAAAGGATATCGATCCTTAATAGTTATCTTATTCAGGCCTCTAAAATCCAGGCAAGGGCGAAGATCCTTTGTCTTCTTGGGCACGAAAAAGAGGGGAGCCCCGGCCGGAGAAGACGATGGAACAATAAGACCACTTTGAATATGTTCTTCCAAGTACTCCTTTAGTACTTCCTTTTCAGTTTCCGTGAGGGAGTACATTCTTCCAAAAGGAACGATAGTGCCAGGTTCCAAGGGAATAGCACAATCATAATCTCGATGTGGAGGTAACACTAGTCTGGAGGGTTTTTGGAATACGTCTTGAAACTCCAAATAGTGTTCAGGAACTCCTTGGACTGTATTGATGGTCGAACCGGTAGTACCTTCCGTGATTATTGATCTCTTGGGTGACCAATACTTGTCAGAAGCAAAACAGTGTTCGTGACAGAACTGTGAGGACAAGGAAACCGTCCGGGTAGCCCAGTTCACATATGGGTTATGTCTGATGAACCACGGGATTCCCAGAATGATGGTATGATTGGGGGAAGTTATAAGGTCAAAGGAGATGTGTTCCTGATGGTTACCGATCTGTAAACTCAGCAACAGGGTAGTAGTATCAACTGGACCCGATGATATCAAGGATCCGTCCACCGTGTGTACTTGTTCGGGAATCTCCTTAGGTTGTATAGGAATTTGTTGAGTAGTGGCCCACTTCTTATCCATATAAATTCCACTAGCTCCACAATCTAGTAGTGCCATAGTTTTCTCTTGACGGCCATCAGGTAATTGTAACATGACTGGTACAATGAACAAGGATGTAGTATTGTCAGTAAAGGAACTGATGGAAGGTATAGCTGCTAATCCCGTCCCCTCCCTTCTTACAGAGGACGGGAAGTGGCGTTTCCCGATGGCCTTGAAGGACGTACTGGACAGGTACGAAGCATGTGGCCGGCAGAACCGCAGTACAAACACAACCCCTTCTTTCGTCTATCTTCTCGTTCGCTAGCGGAGAGAGGGCCTCGAGTTGTATCCACCTGCATGGGTTCTCCTTCGATGTCTCTGACAGGAGGGCGAGGTTCCTCAGAACGATGCGGAAAAGCTCGTGAAGTGCTCGGTTGGAAAGACCCTCTACTCTTTCTCTTCTCTGCTCTCCGTTCCTGAAGGCGATACTCGATGGAAAGGGCTTGATCCATCAGGCCACGAAGATCTTCCACTCTGGTGGAATGTACTAGTTCATCCTTTATTTCCTCTTTGAGTCCTCTACGAAACAAAGTCACCAAAGTACGTTCCACCCAGGTGGTCTCTGCTGCTAGCTGACGAAAGCGTGTTATGTATTGAAGGACATCGTGTGAGCCTTGATGAATATCGCATAAGGCTTCTTCCGCTGAAGCCTCCAATCCTGGACGACTAAACATCTGCTTGAAGCGATTCACGAAGGCCGAATAGTCCGACAATACCGGATCGTTAGATGATACCATCGGGGTTGCCCAGGCCAAGGCAGGACCGGATAAGGCACTGATGAGATATCCCACTTTTGTTCTGTCTTGGGAGAACTGGGTGGGTCGGAAGGCGAAGTAAACTGTTAAGGAATCAAGGAACTCACGCAGTTGGGTTGGCTCCCCAGAAAAACGATGGGTAGAGGCGGAGAGCGTCGGAACGTCACCACTACGGAAAGCCAAAGCCTGTCGCAATGCAGCATTCTCACTACGTAGTTGTTGTATTTCTTGAGCTTGTTGTTGAATTGTCGTCAGGAGAGAATGATCCGGATCTGCAGCTGCTACCACAGTGTCTTCCATGGTGTTAGAAGACGTCGGAATGGTTTGGCGCTGCAATCTGTCACGACTCACGTGCTGCTTGCGCCTGGAGTTTGCAGATCTTGAGGCGTGGATCTTGAGGGTTCGGCTTTGGCCCAAAAAGGGGCGGCTCTTTCTGGTAGCCACGGTGTTGTAGGCAATGGAACGCCAAGAACAGACCGTGACCTAAAGAAAGTAGCGCCAGAGGGAAAAAACCCCTTCAGAAGAAGGGGAAAAACCTCCAAGAGAAGATTCACAGTGGATTCCTGAAAACAAGAACAGAGGAACAGGAATCAAAAAGAACTGACGTAAATAACACAGAAATGACGAATTCCAGAACCAAAGGCTAGGAAATCAGGAGCGAGGACACCATCTGAACAGAGAGTGTTGCAGCGCAATGAAGAGAAGAAAAATCCACCCTTAAATACCATAAAACAGGAAGTGACCCACAGGAAGAAAAAGGACACCATCTTGGATAGGGAAAAGTAGATAGAATAGAATAGGATAGAAACCATAGAGAATAGGGAAGGAGGAATGCTGGGAAGACAAGGGTAACCTGGGAAGGGGAAAAGACATAAAGGAAAGTGCAAAAAACAGACCCAAAAAGAAAGAAGACAGAAGAAAGAAGAAAGAAGCCACAACAGGTAAGAGGGGTTAAGAGACACTAATAGAAACGGAGGGAGAGAACAGAGCGAGGCCCCAAGTAAGCTCTGGGGCCTCGTAGGGTGCAGGAAAGGCTCGGGGCGCGCCGCGTCTTAAGGACGTGAAGCGCGGCCCGAGCCGAACGCTCGGCTTGTGCCGAACGCTCGGCTCGCGCCGCGCGGTGCGGCGCGACAACACTTAGCATTAGGCCACTAACCTCCACTTAGGTCCAGTTAGGACTTAGTAAATTAAACCCAGCTCAACCGTTGGTAGCTTGGCAACGAGTGACAAGGCTTAATTTAGGAGACTAAGCGTAAAGCATTCAAATATCACAAAACAGTAATTAAATAAAACACAGGAAACAGTTTAAAAATCCCAAACCAATTTAGAATAATAGATTGTATTTGTATCTTTAAAATGACACAAAAACAAATAAAATCAGATAAGGGAAAAGGAGATATGATTTTTTAAAGAATCATTGTTTTCTAGAGCATAGAAACAAAAAGTGCCAATCTGGTCATCTGGTCGCACCTCGACCGGGACAAAGTGAAAGTTTAAGGCCGACCGCAGAGGAGCACGGCTCGCCTACAGCCCGCGGGAGGCCCCGGTCAAAAGTTTACCTTCAGACTTAGTTGTTTTTCTGAAGATTTTATTCAGCGGGACGAACCTGCCTGTCCAATCTGACCTCCTGGAACTCTTCTCCGGATACACATCGCAGGAGCTCTCAGTGGAGATTTTTACCTTCAGACTTAGTCATTTTTTCGAGGTGAAAATCCTTCGACCGGGGCAAACCTGGATCTTGATCGTGATGACCACTTCCTGGGAAGTGTGGCAAAAATCAATCCCAGGAGGCAACATTCCTCAAAAATCTATCATGGCTGAAAGTGATTTTTGGAGGTTACATCTAGCTGAGCCCACCGACTCGTGTGGCTAAAAATCCTAAACACACCCCTCTCCTAATCTAATCAAGGGGGAACCTAACTGTCTGGGTTTGCAGGATTTGGGGGTGTTGCTGGGTTGCTCCAAATGTCCTTCTCTGCATTTGAAGACCAGTTTGGCAGCCCTCCCCCTCCTGCCTCACCATCTGCTGAGGGGAGATCTCCTCCCACAGGCACATCTCTTTGTGTGAAGCCAGGCCACTTCACACCTCATCAAGGCAGCCTGGCCAGGCTGCCAGAGGCAGGCCAATCAGAGCAAAGCAGCAAAAACACTGCAGGGCTGAAGTTGGCAACATTTTAGGTAAAGTTTAAAACTCTTTACCTGAACAAATTATATTAAATCCAGCAACTGGAAGTTGTGGGATTTATTATAATAATTAATTTTATACCAGGCTCTTGGTATCTGTCATTTAAGGGGCTTTTTAAAATTAAAATGAAGTCTCCCCATTCTAGCCTATGGAGGCCATTCACTACAATGAGGGAAAAGCAAATTTGGCTGTTTTACCTCACCAGGGCTTTTGAAACTATTTTTATAAGGTCCCTGCTTATAGTTATATGACACCCAGCCCTAGGGGCACATAGGGCACACCTTAGGGGTGACTTATATGTACAAATAAGGTAGTTTAAGACTTTGGAAGTACTTTTAATTCCAAAGTCGAATTTGCATGTAACTTTAATTTAAAAGCAGCCAGCAAGGCAGGCCTGCCTTTAAAATGACACTGGGCACCTCAGCAGTGCACCTATGGGGGCACTACCTATGCTGGGGTCCCTAAACCTCCATGACCTACCATATACTAGGGACTTATAGGTAGGTTAACTTTGCCAATTATAATTAGCTTAATTTGCATATCCACTTTACACAGAGCACTGGCCCTGGGACTGGTAAGCAGTGCCCAGGGCACAGCCAAGAGTCAGTAACCACCAGTACCTGTCCAAAAGGTTTGGGGGTGACCAGGGCAAAATGGAGGACTTTCCTACACCTCTATACCAAACAAACAGCCTCATGCTTTGTAATCCATTCATTCTCAAGATCTCCTGAGACAAGGAAGTTGATCTCCTTAATTTCAGGAGTGGGATCCCTAGCCAGTCTTTTGTAGCTATGGGAGTCATTCAATAGTCATAAACACTCCTCTCCATACATCTCTTTTGGCATTATCACTATAGCCCCGTCCTTATCAGCAGGCTTAATGACAATGCTGTTGTCTGAAGCCAAGCGTGAAAAGCTTCCAGTTCATTTCTACTGGTATTGTTGAAATTATTGTGATGTGTATTTTTTAGGTTGTCAATCTCATGGCTTACAGCCTTTTCAAAGGCAAGTACCTGTGGTGGCATACAATTGGATGGTGGTAGAAATGCAGACTTAAGGGGAAGGCCAGTATTCTTCTGTTCCTCAATGTCATAGGGTGTTTGAGCAAAAAGGGTTTTAATCCATTTTTCCTTAGAAAATCTGCTACTTCAACTCAAAACTGTAAAATACCAGTTTTGGGGGTTGGGCCACAACCCAAACCTTTATGGAGCACAGTTGTTTCTATCTCAATAAGTGCTTGGGTACTCATATAAATCACAATAACCTGTTGGGCCATCACATCTTGCTTGTGCTAGGAGTCACTTCCTTCTCTGTGTCTGTCTTGCGATGGGTCTACCTGTTTTGCCAGGTGACTCCATTATGTTTCCCTCTCCCATATCCTGGCCTCTCTCAAGAAAGCATTGTTCAGTTATGCCCATGGGGCTGGTTGTGGAGGAAAAGGAGGTGTTTGGCCATTGTGGAGGAGGGGCATACCATAGTGTAGTGTCCACCCTCATATTTGTTCATTCATGGGGGAAATGGAGCTGATGCTGGTGGTTGATTCTAGCTGGTCCTCCGATACTCCCTTCTCCCCTTATTTGTTGCGGGCCAAGGTGGGAGTCTTTATCTAAATCAGATGCTGAGCTGCCCCCCGAATGATGATGTGTCTGAGGACAAGTTTGGTTTGGGGACATAGGGGGTCATTCTGACCCTGGCGGTCGGTGATAAAGCGGCGGCCAACCCGCCAACAGGCCGGCGGTCAAAAAAATGCAATTCTGACCCTGGCGGGAACCGCCAACACAGCCCGCCGCATTAAAACTCCGACCGCCACGGCGGAACAAACAAACAGCGCGGCGGTCACCGCCAACAGCCAGGCGGCAGACAATGTACCGCCCACCCTATCACGACCCACCAATCCGCCACCTTTTCCGGGGCGGGAGCCCCGCCGATAAAAACACGGTGGAAACAGACATTTCCAATGGAAAACGCTCACCTCGAGACACTCCACGCGGAATCCGGACAGCATGGAACCCGAATTGAACATCATACCTGCTCTCGTCTACCTGCTCTACCACGAGTACGAACTCCGGCGCAGACGTCAACGGTGAGTACTGCACCTACGACACACGGGAGGGGGGAGGAAGAAAGGTTATGGGCATACACATATGCGACCCCCCCACCCTCCCAATATGTACACACCAATGCAGAGCAGGAAGTCACAGTGACACCACACAAAGCCCCTTTAAAAATACAATGACACAACCAAATTTGGAATAAATTTTCATGTACAAAAAAAGCACCTGGAAATAATTGAGCAACCGTGAAAAATATTGACAAAAACCAAAAAGATATACACATCAGTGTATCACTGAAGTAACAAGTCCTGCACATCCTACGAATCTAACATGTCCGTGGGCCAAGGTTCTGCGAAACAAGGGCAAAGCCCACACACGAGACCTGAGTCCTTTGGAGAGAACACTGCAGGGGCATCCGATGTCAAAACTACAGGCACCTCAGGGGGAAGGGAAGGGGGGGCCACCACAGCCACATGAGTCCACGACGCCAGATCCACGAGGAGCCACCATGCCCACTGTACCATCCTGGGGAGTGCAAAGCCACAGTCTCTCAAGTCTCTACAGTGGGTGGGTTGCCCACTGTACCATCCTGGGGAGTGCAAAGCCACAGTCTCTCAATGTCTCTACAGTGGGTGGGTTGCCCACTGTACCATCCTGGGGAGTGCAAAGCCACAGTCTCTCAATGTCTCTACAGTGGGTGGGTTGCCCACTGTACCATCCTGGGGAGTGCAAAGCCACAGTCTCTCAAGTCTCTACAGTGGGTGGATTGCCCACTGTGCCATCCTGGGGAGTGCAAAGCCACAGTCTCTCAGGTGGATTACAGAGTCCACTGGTCAAGGAGGAGGCATGGTGGGCACAGTGAACCATAAACAGTGCCTGAGACGGCGGGACCCAGCGCAGCGGTGCATGACATGGCGATGTCCAGCGGAGCGGTGCTTGACAGGAAGGGTCCAGCGGAGCGGTGCTTGACAGGAAGGGCCCAGCGGAGCGGTGCATGACATGGCGATGTCCAGCGGAGCGGTGCTTGACAGGAAGGGTCCAGCGGAGCGGTGCTTGACAGGAAGGGTCCAGCGGAGCGGTGCTTGACAGGAAGGGCCCAGCGGAGCGGTGCTTGACAGGAAGGGCCCAGCGGAGCGGTGCTTGACAGGAAGGGTCCAGCGGAGCGGTGCTTGACAGGAAGGGTCCAGCGGAGCGGTGCTTGACAGGAAGGGCCCAGCGGAGCGGTGCATGACATGGCGATGTCCAGCGGAGCGGTGCTTGACAGGAAGGGTCCAGCGGAGCGGTGCTTGACAGGAAGGGCCCAGCGGAGCGGTGCATGACATGGCGATGTCCAGCGGAGCGGTGCTTGACAGGAAGGGTCCAGCGGAGCGGTGCTTGACAGGAAGGGTCCAGCGGAGCGGTGCTTGACAGGAGGGCCCAGCGGAGCGGTGCTTGACAGGAAGGGCCCAGCGGAGCAGTGCTTGACAGGAAGGGTCCAGCGGAGCGGTGCTTGACAGGAAGGGTCCAGCGGAGTGGTGCTTGACAGGAAGGGCCCAGCGGAGCGGTGCATGACATGGCGATGTCCAGCGGAGCGGTGCTTGACAGGAAGGGTCCAGCGGAGCGGTGCTTGATAGGAAGGGCCCAGCGGAGCGGTGCATGACATGGCGATGTCCAACGGAGCGGTGCTTGACAGAAAGGGTCCAGCGGAGCGGTGCTTGACAGGAAGGTCCCAGCGGAGCGGTGCTTGACAGGAAGGGCCCAGCGGAGCGGTGCTTGACAAAAAGGGCCCAGCGGAGCGGTGCTTGAGACGGCGGGGCCCTGTTTAGCGGTACCTGTCTTCACGGCGGGGCCCTGTTCAGCGGTACCTGTCTTCACGGCGGGGCCCTGTTCAGCGGTACCTGTCTACACGGCGGGGCCCTGTTCAGCGGTACTCTTCTGCACGGCGGGGCCCTGTTCAGCGGTACCTGTCTTCACGGCGGGGCCCTGTTCAGCGGTACCTGTCTTCACGGCGGGGCCCTGTTCAGCGGTGCTCTTCTGCACGGCGGGGCCCTGTTCAGCGGTGCTCTTCTGCACGGCGGGGCCCTGTTCAGCGGTGCTCTTCTGCACGGCGGGGCCCTGTTCAGCGGTACCTGTCTTCACGGCGGGGCACTGTTCAGCGGTGCTCTTCTGCACGGTGGGGCCCTGTTCAGCGGTACCTGTCTTCACGGCGGGCCCTGTTCAGCAGTACCTGTCTTCACGGCGGGGCTCTGTTCAGCGGTGCTCTTCTGCACGGCGGGGCCCTGTTCAGCGGTACCTGTCTTCACGGCGGGGCCCTGTTCAGCGGTACCTGTCTTCACGGCGGGGCTCTGTTCAGCTGTGCTCTTCTGCACGGCGGGGCCCTGTTCAGCGGTGCTCTTCTGCACGGCGGGGCCCTGTTCAGCGGTGCTCTTCTGCACGGCGGGGCCTTGTTCAGCGGTGCTCTTCTGCACGGCGGGGCCCTGTTCAGCGGTACCTGTCTTCACGGCGGGGCCCTGTTCAGCGGTGCTCTTCTGCACGGCGGGGCCCTGTTCAGCGGTACCTGTCTTCACGGCGGGGCCCTGTTCAGCGGTACCTGTCTTCACGGCGGGGCCCTGTTCAGCGGTGCTCTTCTGCACGGCGGGGCCCTGTTCAGCGGTGCTCTTCTGCACGGCGGGGCCCTGTTCAGCGGTACCTGTCTTCACGGCGGGGCCCTGTTCAGCGGTGCTCTTCTGCACGGCGGGGCCCTGTTCAGCGGTACCTGTCTTCACGGCGGGGCCCTGTTCAGCGGTACCTGTCTTCACGGCGGGGCCCTGTTCAGCGGTGCTCTTCTGCACGGCGGGGCCCTGTTCAGCGGTGCTCTTGCAGTATGTCAAGGGAGTCATACCTGGCCTGGACACCTTGCTCAGTCGCCCTCCGACCGTGCAGTGTCAGGCCCCTTCGGGGAGTGAGTCCTGGGCCCTTTGGTGCCGTCCCTTGCAGCCGGGATGGGGCTTGTGGGGCCCTCCTGCTCCGCGCTCCTGGTGGTTGTCCTCTCCGCCCTGCTGTCCTTCCGCTCCTTAGATGGGGCTCTCGGGCCCTTGCCTCCCCTGGCTGCTGTGGCCGGTGAAGTGGCCGGAGTCACCTCCTTGGGGGCAGCCGTCTCTGTCCGCTCACGGCGGCCCTTCAATTTCCGGGTCCTCTTGCCTGGGGGGGGGCTGGCTGTCCCCTTGCTGCTCACTGAAGTGTTACTGCCGCCAAAGGGTGGACTCCACATGCCATGCACCACTTGCACTGTAGTAGTTGGGCTGGTGGTGGCTGAGGTGCCCTTGGGACTTTTCCCAGTTGGAGGGGGTGGGTCGGGGGAGGGAAAGAGGTCAAAACTGGAGAGGTAATTTTTCTTGGGACCAAGGTAAGGGGTAGGAGTAGTGGTGAGAGAAGTGGAGGAAGAGGATGTGGTTGTATGAGAGCCAGGTGTGCTGTCCTTGGGTGCAGGTGACTGGGACGTAGGCTGTGGTGAGGTGGTTGGCTGTTGTTTGGGTGTCTGCCTGCGTTTATGTGTCTTGGAAGAGGGGGTGACAGACACAGTGGGAGAGGACACAGGGGACGTGTAAATGCCAGTGGGGGTGGTGACTGCTGGTGTGCGGACTGTAGTGGAGGGTTTGCTGGTGGTGGAAGAACTGGCTGATGTTGGGGTGTATGCAGGTGTGAGTGTAGACGTCACAGGGAGGGAGGAGGGAGACGAGGAGGACGGGGACACAGAGGTGGTAGTAACTGTTGATATGTCTGCATCTGTGTGTTGCTTGGGTGAATGCTTGTGTTTTCTGTGGTGCTTATGTTTGGATGAGCTGGCCTTGGGTGTTGAGGTGTGTGCAGGCTGGTCTGATGGTGTGGATGGGATAGGTTGAGGTACAGGAGACAGAGAAAGGGTGGAGGCAGATAGAAGAGGGAGACTGAAGACAGGGACAATGGCTGCCGTCAGTGCTGAGGCCAGAGCAGTGAACGCTCGTTGATGGGCAGCCTGACCCGAATGAATGCCCTCCAGGTAGGCATTGCTCCGATGCACCTCCCTTTCCACCCCCTGGATGGCATTCAGAAGGGTAGTCTGCCCAACAATGACCGTCCTCACCAGGTCAATGAGCTCCGCACTGAGGGCAGCAGGGGTAACAGAGGCAGGGGCTGAGGTGCCTGGGGCGAAGGAGACGCGCGCCTTCCTGGCCGAGCGGCCACGGAGCGAAGACTGAGGGGCTGCTGGGAGGACGGTGCTGGTGCGCTGGGTGGCGGCTGTACCTGTTGTTGCGGGGGGCACAGATGGTGCCGCCACCGCTAGGGAGCTCCCAAACGAGGACGTGTCCGTGTCGCTGGTGTCTCCACCGGCCCCCGTTGTGGTGCTCCCCTCGCCCTCCGGATCACTGGTGCCCTCGGTGTCTGTGTCAGTGCCCACCGGGGCCTGGTGACCTGCAGCTCCCTCCTGCTCCGACGCCAAATCTCCTCCGCCTGATGATGTTAAAACACAAGAAGACAAAGATTTAGGGTGGGGGGAGAAATTAAACAAAGTTGAGTGCATGCCTTAGCAATACCCTTTGCGGAGAGGACAGACACAGGTGCCTCGTGCACTAAGTCGCGAACTTGGGGTACACTACTCAGTACTTCTGACTAGGCAAACAGGTCTAGGGACAACACACGCGTGTGATGCTGGAGCATGGGTAGCTGCACTTGGCACCCTACAGAGGTGGAGGGCGGGGGCACAGGGCCATGCCTAAGGGAGCGGACTACACTACAGAGAGCGCCCGGGCCTAATGTCACCCACAACCCTCCTCCCCCACCCAGACGCCTCCAATGCGCATACAGATAGGAGAATGTGCGGATACTCACCCCCTTGTGTCTGCTGTGCTGTCCTCAAGCGCCCATCCAAATTAGGGTAGGCCACCGCCAGGATCCGGGACATCAGGGGGGTCATGGTGCGACTGGCACCCCTCCTAGGTCGGGAGGCCATCCCCAGCAGTGTTTCTGCGGTCTTCCTCGTTCCGCGGCGGATGTCCTCCCACCTCTTGCGGCAGTGGGTGCCCCGTCTGTTGTGGACCCCCAAGTTCCGGACTTCCTCGGCGATGGCACGCCAAATATCGATTTTCTGGTGGGCGCTCACCTGTTTGACATGTACAGGGTGGGAAAGAGAAACCGTCACATATCTGCATGTTTGGAGTACATGCCCCCCCTCCCCAACCTTGTCATGGTTCCCATTCTCTCATCTGTCGTGCGTTGCACTCCCCATTCCCTCCACACCCCACCAACTTACATCCCCCCCCCTCCACACAGGCATAACCCATTCAATGTGCACTGAGTGTACACACCTGTTGGTCTGGAGGACCGTAGAGTTGCGCATACTGGGGGAGGACCCCGTCCACGAGCTTCTCCAACTCTTCTGAACTAAAGGCGGGGGCCCTTTCACCAGTAGCAGCAGCCATTGTCACTTCCAGACCGAGTTCACAGCAGCACTTGCAGTATAGGTCCTCTCCTGTGGATGATCAGGTCTCGAATGATTGAGCAGATATAAAATGGCGGTCACGCCCGCGGCGGTGCGTACCGCGGCGGTGCGTCCCGCGCCCGCCGGCGCACATCGTCATTGGCTCCTGAAACCCATAGGCTTCAATGTTAACCAATGAGTCTTCGCACAGCGGTCTTCGACCGCCTACCGCCACGGTGTGCCCCGCCAGCGCAGTGACCTCACATCCCATTGTCCCACTTCACAGGTCAGGCATCGGCCATTTCAAGGGCCCACATGGCTTAATTTCTAATGCGTCACACAGGCCTAGGCCTTGCAATGGCACACATACAAACATATCAAACCATACATTTACCTGTACTGTGCAAGCTGTGTTGTACGTACCTGTGAGTTGATTGACTCTGTACTCCATATTCTCCTTCCTAGGCACCGTCCGCTGGGACTAGCGATGAGAAGGAGGAATCCTCGCGTGTACCGGCCGCTGGTGGACCTGTCCACAATGGAAGAACGCAACATAATACTACGATACCGACTTGACCGAGCCTCCATCCATGAACTGTGTGCCCAGCTGGAGCCAGCCCTGATGTCCCCCATCCGCCAACCCACAGGAATTCCCCCTCTAGTGCAGGTTCTGTCTGTCCTCCATTTCTTTGCAACTGGCTCATTCCAGACAACAGTGGCCATGTCATCTGGGATGTCTCAGCCTATGTTTTCCAAGATCTTATCCAGAGTGTTGTCTGCCCTGATGAAACTCATGCGGAGCTAAATCATTTTCCCAGAGGAGGGTGATTTGCCTACAGTGAAAGCTGATTTCTATGCCCTTGGACACATCCCCAACATCATTGGTGCAATTGATGGGACCCATGTGGCTTTAGTCCCCCCAAATGACGATGAACAGGTGTACAGGAACAGGAAGAATTACCATTCAATGAATATCCAGGTGGTCTGTTTGGCTGACCAGTACATCTCCCATGTAAATGCCAAGTTCCCAGGGTCAGTGCATGACGCGTATGTTATGCGAAATAGCAGCATTCCCTATGTGATGGAACAGCTACAGAGACAGCGTGTGTGGCTAATAGGTGACTCTGGTTACCCCAACCTGCCGTGGCTATTGACCCCAGTGAGGAATCCCAGGACCAGGGCAGAGGAACGGTACAATGAGGCCCATGGGCGTACTAGGAGGGTGATTGAGCGAACCTTTGGGCTCCTGAAGGCCAGGTTTAGGTGCCTGCATATGACAGGTGGATCCCTAATGTACTCACCAAAGAAGGTGTGCCATATCATCGTGGCGTGCTGTATGCTCCACAACCTGGCTTTGCGACGCCAGGTGCCTTTCCTGCAGGAGGATGGTCCAGATGGTGGTGTTGTAGAAGCCGTGGAGCCTGTGGAGAGTGAAGAGGAGGAAGACTCTGAGGACGACACAGACAATAGGGACAGAGTGATACAACAGTATTTCCAGTAAAACACAGGTAAGAATCACCCACGCCATTTCACAATTGCTTATAGCCTCCTGCATCTGTACTTTCTGTAGTTCCCCACAGATGTTTTTCATTAATTTTTCCCTTTCCCTTCCCTTCTCAGTGCTGTCTGACTCAGTACCTGACTTCTGCTTGGTTCGCCCATGAAATACATCGTATTGACATTGGTATGTTGTCATGACTAATTGACAGAACAGAAATTGAACAGTAATATGTAATACATTTGTTAATAATACAGCATGACTCAAAACAGATTTGTGTGCAAAATGTGATTTATTTACAGTGCTAGATATCGGTACATGTGATTCTAAGGGTGATGGGTGGGGGTGGAGGAATATCCATGGCAGAGTCCAGTTCTCAGTCTCACAGGTGCATTGTCCTTTTGCCTGTGGAAGGATGGAGCATAGGCAGTTCATGGTTGGACAGGGTGGCAATGTGGGACAGTGGGAAGACTTGAGGGGGCATGTCCTGCTGGCGGGGGTCTTGACATCCTACTCTGTCTTTTTCTTTGGTCTCAGGCTCCTCTTACGGGGTGGTTGTTCTTCAGCAGGAGGTGGGGTTCTGGGGGGCTGTCGAGGTGTTGGGACCTCCTGTCCACTAGCGCCGGCGGAGGTGGTAGGCTGTTCCTGGTCCGGGCTAGTGACAGGGGCCCTGTGTGGTGCACCATGGTCCCGCAACGCGTCCTCTATCCTGTGGAGGGCCAGGACGATGGTCCCCATTGCGGTCCCGATGATTCTCAGCTCCTCCCTGAACCCCATGTAGCGTTCCTCCTGCTGTGCCTGGATCTCAGTGAACCTGGCCAGTACCGTCGCCATCGTTTCTTGGGAGTGGTGGTATGCCCCCATGAGGGTGGTGAGGGCCTCTTGGAGAGTGGGTTCCCTGGGCCTCTCCTCCCCCCCCTGTCGCACAGCAGCCCTCCGAGCTGCCCGGTTTCCCCCGGCCTCTGTCCCCTGGACGGTGTGCCCGCTCCCACTGCCCCCAGGTCCCTGTTGTTGTTGGGGTGTTGGGTTAGCCTGGGTGCCCTGTAGTGGCAGACACACCGCTGATTGAGCTGTCCTAGAGACAGAGGCATGGGCCCGCTGGTGGGAGCTGTGCTGGTGTTGGCAGAGGGGGTCGGGTCTGGTGTGGCCTGTGGCTGCCTGAGGGGAACCGACTGCCCAGAGGTCCCAGATGGTCCGGGCTGGTCATCAGGTTCACTGTCAACAGAGCTGCTATCCTCAGTGTGGGCCTGTTCCGGTGGTGGGATGGACACTTCTGGACCCTCCTGGCTGGTGTGTTGTTGTTCGGGTCCTGCATGGGGTAAGAGAGTTTGGTTATTGTTTCTGTGTGTGCACTAGCGTGCGTGTTATGGGTGCCCTTGTCCCCCAGTGCAGGCATTCCCTTGAGGGAGGTGTTGTGAGGGTAGTTAGTGGGGGGGGGGGTTAGTGCAGTGGTCATGCTTAGGTGATGGGTGCCCATGATTTGTGTTGGCATGCAGGAGTTGGTGTTGGGATGGGTGGGTTGTGCTGGTGAGACATTGTCAGGGAGGATGTGTGCTGGGGGGCTGGGGGTGAGGGTGGGGGTGTGGGTTGGCATGCTGGTGGGGTGGGGGGGATATAGTAGTTGAGATTGGACTTACCAGAGTCCATTCCTCCGGCTACTCCTGCGAGGCCCTGAGGATGCAGGATGTTCAAGACGTCTTGCTCCCACGATGTGAATTCGGGAGGGGTGGGTGGGGGTCCGCCGCCAGTCTTCTGGACCGCGATGTTGTGCCTGGAGACCATCGATCGGACCTTCCCCCGTAGGTCGTTGCATCTTTTGCGGATGTCCTCCCTATTCCTGGGATGCTGTCCCACCGCGTTGACCCTGTCCACGATCCGCTGCCATAGCTCCGCCTTCCTAGCTATACTGGTGTGCTGCACCTGCGAGCCGAAGAGCTGGGGTTCCACTCTTAGGATTTCCTCCACCATGACCCGGAGTTCTTGGTCCGAAAAGCGTGGGTGCCTTTGGGGTGCCATGGGGTGGTGTGGGTGAGGTGTGGGGTGGTGTATGTGATGATAAGTATGTTGGTGAGTTGTGCTTTGTGCTACTATGTGGTGTGTGTGATGGTGTAGTGTGCCTCAGTGTGTCTTGCTTTGGATTGTCTGCTGTGTCTCTCTCTCCTTCTCTCAGTAATTATGGTCACAGGGGTTTGTGGGTGATGTGGGTGTGTATTTTATAGTTGGTTGATTGTGTGGGAGTGGTGTGTGTATGTGTATCAGGTGTGTGTATTTCAAATTGTCCAATGTGGCTGTGTTTTGGTGCTGTGTGTGTATTCTGACCGCGGCGGTGTGTAGCGCCAATGGAATACCGCGTTTGAATGACCGCCGTGTGGATTCGTGGGTCGTAATGGCATGGGCGTATTTCTGTTGGCGTGACGGTGGAGGTTTGGTCATCTCCAGTTTCTCGCTGCCCGCTGATGTGGCGGGCTGCAGTGGAGGACGGAATTTTGAAGGTTTGGCCGTTGTGGGTCAGAATGACCGTGGCGGTTAACCGCGGCCGCGGCGGTGTTATGGCGGTCTTCTGTCCGGCGGTAAGGGCCTTTTACCGCCGAGGTCAGAATGACCCCCATAATCCTCTTTGGAGTAAGGATAGATTTTTTTTGTGGAGAACGTTTTCAGGGTTTTCTGAAATTTGGCTATTTTCTGTTGGGTTAAGTATTCTTTGAATTCAGCTACTATTTTATTAGACTCCTAGAAACTTTTCCTTATAAACAAGTGTGTTCATCCCAGTCTTTACGATATTCTCACTTGTCTTCATTTGAATCATTGGAGCCTCAGAAAGTCTTTTGGCTGTAAGGACCACCCAATCCCTTGTGCATCTCCACGGGATCAACATCCAATCTTTTCTAAGTTTTCTGTCCTCAAAAAAGATATGTGGTTTGTTTGTGACGATAAGGGCATTTGCTTTATAATTATTCAGTCATAATTGCCCCATGAGGGACAGTCTTGACCTGGGCATTACTGAATTCTCCCAGGGTGTCCTAATCTCCAAGCGGTGTCATGGTTTGAGCCGATGTAGTATTGCCTAGTAAGGAAGGTGCAGATAGAATACCTAGCACATCATATGACATCCCTTCTGCCGTGGTTGCTGTCCCACCAGACAAGCCAAATGCCTTCGGACTAAAACATTAAGTAGTTGCCACATGTTCTGTGCCATTGGTAATATTTCTCTCACAGCTAATCAGCTGCATCAAATCACATTGTACAAAGAGTGAGATGAGAGGCATATTCACCCCCACACATCTTCTAGATACAAACAATGTTACACACAAAGGGTGTGGAGGGACAACTTTATTTATACGGCCACTATCACTTTGATTATAATTCAAAGAATACCATAATCCTTTATACAGTGCTGTGTTAATTAGCCAACTGGAGATTCCTCCTTATGGAAGAGGTAGTCTCACACATTTACTTGTGTCATCATTGAGCACTTCTACGCACCCTGAAGGAATGTGCCACCAGGGCAGACGCAACCACTTGATTGAACTACACCAGAGGGAGTTCTTAGATAATGGCTGCTGAATAATACCTAATGGCCTCCTGGTATTATTTACCTTTAATGGATGTGTCTGTGGGTATGGTTAAAAGCACACATTGACTGTCAATATGAGTATAATTACTCAATTCATCTTCAGAAAGCCAACATAGTTCTGCTATTGCTCGGAGTCTATCCTGATCTGGGGCATTCTTCAGGACTTAGGATCCCTAGTTTATGAGAGGTGAGTTACCACCTACCCTACTCTTATAAGAGATAATAGACACACTCAAGTCCTACCTGAGTAGGAACCTATTGGAGATAGATAACAAGACATGATTTCTAAGGGTTCAACATCCCCTGAGTCATAAGACGTATCTACCATGGGGCCACACACACTGTCAGCATGCAAGGTTTTTTTATCAACATTTTTTACTACAAATATTTCATTGATATTTTCAATGATGATATCAAAGATGTCATGAGTGCCGTAATTTTTGGGATAATTAGCAGTGCATAGCAAGGGGGCAAGTTATAGTTACCTTAGGGCATGAGTTATATTTTATTGAGATAATTGTAACTATAAAAGGTGAATTTCAATGGTTTTGTACATTTACAATGTGAGCCTAATCAAAATGTCTATGTTACCTTTGTTTTTTTAAGTGAATTTCTGTTTTTTTTTAATTCTATTTCCTAACTATAATGTCACTGTAACCTTTTGTTTTATCATTGAATTTATTCTTTTTTCATTACTCTACATTAATTTAACCATCACCGCCCATGGCCTTTGGCTGTGTGAAGCAGCGGTTGGCCGCAGACCCTGGCCTGTGGCCAAGACTTGAAGCCAACCCCTAAAACAACAAACCCCATGCTGCGCACAGTCTATGGTTGTGTGCAGCGGGGGTTGCCCGCAGGCCCTGAGGGCAACCCTTATACAACCCAACCCTACAGATCTCGACCCCAGGGACCCATCCCTTGAGGCCCAACCATGTGACCTCGGTGCCCCCCAGGACACCGAGTCACAATGTTGGAGCCTATGGGGGGACCCGGAAGGCCCCCACACTCTCAGCTGGATCCCTGTCTACTGAGGGAGTCAGCATTGCTGTCACAGATTTAGCAGCTCCCTCTCTGTGACAGCAATGTTTTCCTCTGTCTCCCAGCCTGCATTTCTGTGGGCAGGGAGACAGAGGAAACCTCTGCTCACAGTGAGGGAGAGCTAATTGACAGTTCTCCCTCACTGCAAGCAGAGTGTTTGCTGTAATGATAGCTGTTAAAGCCAAGCCACAGAAAACAGCTATGTCCCAGGGGTGGGCACCCCGGGACATAGCAGAAGCCAACCTTGGGGGTGACAGTTCCCAAGACCAGCAGTGGCTCCTCGAGGCCCCCCTCCCACAAAAATAGCCCTGTGGAGGTGGTGGTCTCCTGGGCTGCGGGTGTCCAAAGCGAATCCCCTTTTTTATTCTTAATGTTTGCCCCAGGGCGGTAGTAGTGCCCAGGGTTGGAGGGGTCTAGCTGATCTCCCTGCATACAATCAGTGAAATGCTCCATGGAGGTGGTGGTCTTTGGGGCTCTGGTGGGCCACACAGCCCTGCATACAATTACAGTAATGCACCATGAAGATGGTGGTCCCCAGGGCTGCAAGAGGGCAACGCGGTCCCCCACATACAATAACAAAAAGGTGATTATCGACAGGGCTGTGGGGGAGGTCGTGCTGCACCCTGCATACAATTACTGCATGTCCCTGGGAGGTGGCGGTCCCTGGTTCTTTGGGGGGTGTACACCGTCACATAAAATTACGTGCTTGACCCGGGGTGGTCCCCCAGGCTATGTGCGGTGGGTCCATCCACATTTTAAAACATTTTAGTTTCAGGAAGGTGACAGCCCGTGGGGCTGCAGGGGGGCTGGAAGGTCCCCTCACATTAACGAAGCAATGCCTCTGGATCCTGGCTCAACCTATGGCTATAAAAAAACAAACAAGGGAGACTGTGATTGTATTTTTAAATTTTTACCACAAATTTGTGGTGAGGCTGTAAATTTATGACAAAATGTTTTTAACAAAAAGTACTTTTTTGCCCTGCCAGGATCCCTACCCTGTCCACTTTTCCTCTTCTTTTATGTTTTTTAATGGGAATATGTGGATGCTGAATCCCAAAATGGATGCCAACAATTCCTGATTTGAAGTGTTGGCAGCTAATCACAGCTCTGCAGCTCCGTGCATGAGCTTTTATTCCTCGCACAGTCGTGGTGAAGAGTTTGCAACCTCAGATACACAAATATATTTTCTCTTCTATTTCTCAAAAACTACTGAATTAATTTAAGCCAATTAATCAAAAGTACAATTTGTGTTGCAAAGTCTAGCATTCTACCAAATTTGGTGTAATTCTGTCCAGTGGTTCGGGCTGTAGTGTTGTTCTAAGGTCCTATGGTTATTACTGTGGGAAACACAACTTTTTTGATCCCCAATTTTCTTGGCCCCTGCTTGACGGATCACCCAAAACTTGCTGTGCACAGCAGGAATGACTAGGGTACTTTTTTGGAAATTCGTCAAGCAGATCTAAAGATATAGGCAAGTCAAAAGAACGCTTTGGTTATGGAAACATGGTCCTAACTACTACTACCTAGTATATACATATATAGCATATATATATATATATATATATATATATATATATATATATATATATATATATATATAGTGTGTATGTGTGTGTGTGTGTGTGCACATGTCTCCTGCCACCCCTCCTTAGGCTGTTATTGGGCCCAGGGACCATATTCATTATTTAAAAGTGATCACCTTGGTGCCCACCCAGGGCACTCACCATACACTCTTTTGACGGCTTCCGGTGGAACCACAACACCCCTGGCCGTCACCCCACATACAGTATGAGTAGGCATTGCTCCTTCCCACAAGAAGCTTCTACTAATGCTGCTTACTCTGGGCATGAGCAATAATTTGATATTTCCCTGCTGATATCAGTGCAGGCAGGGAAACAGATCAAAGTGATCATTACAAGTTTGGCGGTCCCCAGACCTCCAAGCCGCTTGGCGGTCACACCGTCACCAGCCGGCAGTCTGTGTAGGGAGTGAATGTTGTTGTGTCCGCATGTATGTGTTGCCTGTGTGCATGGCAGTGGTAGATCTTGTGGTGTATGTGTTTGTCTTTGTGAACCGTGTCTTTTGAGGTGGATGAATGGTTGTCTCACTGTGTACTCTGTGTGAGTATGGGGAGAGGGGTGTGGGATTGGGCACAGGTAGCTGGAGGGGGGACGGTAGATGAAGGAAAACTGACTGCCATCAACAAGGAAGCCAAAGCCTGAAAGGATCTCTGCAGGGCAGGCAGGGCAGCGTGAATGCCTTCCAGGTAGGCATTGGTCTGCTGCATCTGTGATGCTAGTCCCTGGATGGCATTCAAGATGGTTGACTGTCTCACAGACATGGATCTCAGGAGGTCAATAGCCTCCTCATTGAGGGCAGCAGGGCTGACTCGGGCAGGGGCAGATGTGTCTGTGGTGAAGGAGACGCCCACACTCCTGGGAGAGCGGGCAGGGGCAACTAGGTGGGGGTTACAGGGAAGGTGGTGCTGGTAAAGTGAGTAGCAAACAAGGATGGTGCTAGGCTTGTCCCAGATGGGTCCACCACCACCAGGAGCATCCATTGGAGGAGGAATCTGAAGAGGATGTTGAAGATCCAGTCTCCCCTGTGGCACTACCCTCACCCTCCGTACCACTGGTCCCCTTGGCTCCACTGGTGTCAGCCTTCTGGTTCCCATGGGCTGCAGAATCCCCACTCACTGGTGCCCCTTTTTCTTCACCTGCTGAGGCTGATGCACACAAAGACAGAGGAGGAGTTGGAGGGAGGGAGTTTGAGAGAAAGAAAGAGTTGAATGGGTCAATACCTACCCATCATTCACAAAGAATAACAACATATCTTTCTGTTTGTATGCCATGGCAGGGCATGCCTTTACATTGACATGCATAACTGTGGGAAATCATAGGGGGAACAAAAACTATGTTCAAAGACACTACTAATGTGGGAAAATTGGCACTCATTTATTTGATGAAGGGTCTAACAATGGACAGCTGCTTAGTACTTGGCACATTCCCATGGTCGTTTACATGGACATATCCTGTACTCTTTACTCAACCGAATCCTGCATTGGTAAGGTAGCATGCCCACAAATCTCTGAACAATGTGGTCAGTAATTTCTTGGCCCCCTGCAGCCATCTACACAGTCAGTAAAAGGCAGCTGATTGAGAACTCACAAATTACCTCTGTCAGAGTGGCAGAGTAATACTGATGGCAATGCCCTAACACCTTAGGTATACTGATGCTGATGGAAAGAGCTTGTATCTCAAAATATGTGAAGGGTGTCCAGACAAACTCAAACATGGAATTAGTCCCCTTATAAGTCACTGTCTGCATGGTATTGGCACACATAATCAATACAAATCCTGCCAGGGTGGCTGATACTCATAGTCCATGTACATCTGACAATGATCTACAGCACGTCTTCCCACTGGTAGGATACCCAAACCCATATAAGCCAAACGTTAGCAGGGTGTGAGTGTGTACTTATCCCCTTGTGGCTGCTGTGCTGCCCTTAAGCGCCATTCTACCTCAGGGTAGGCCACCGCCAAAATGCAGGCGGCTAGGGAGGTCAGGGTCTGATGGGCACCCCTCCCTCATTGGGAGGATGTCCCCAGCTGGGCCTCAGCGGTCTTATGGGACCAGCATCTCAGGTCTTAACACCATTTTCTGCAATCAGTGCTCTGCCGGCTATGGCCCCCGAGGGTCCACACTTGCTTGGCAATGGCACACCAAATCCCCTTCTTCTGATTGGCACTGACCTGCATGGGTGACACAGACAGAAGGAGAAAGTCATGTAGAGTGGCATCACAGCAACAGCAGTGAACTTCACACATCAGACATATCTCATGCTCACACTAACGTTTCTTAACATCACAAAAGCACCAACTCCTTTGCCACCTGCATGCATCCAGTCCGCGTGCATTGTCACAATGCCTTTCAGCCTCAAACACACCACTATCAGACAGGACAGTAACATTGGACTCACCTGCTGATCTGGTGCCCCATACAACTGTCCTTATGGGGTAGGACCCCGTCCACTAACTTCTCCAACTCCTCCTGTGTGGAGGCAGGGGCCCTGTCTCCTGCAGGACGTGGCATTATGGATCCCAGAGACAGTACACAGCAGCTCTCGCAGTGGAGGGCTTGCTTGCACGAGTGTCAGGAGTCAAGTGAGCTATGCAACAGAAAATGGCGGTCATGGCCGTCACCTACATGACCCTCACTGCCGGCGGTGATCATCATTGCCCCGAGTCTCCCATAGGCAACAATGTTATACAATGAGGAGTTGCACTGCAGTTGTAACTGCCTACCGCCATGACAACTAATGCCGAAGGAATGAGGTCACTTCCATCTGTCCTGTGCATGCAGGACAGACAACTGCCATTTTACATGTCATTAGTGTACTGTAGGTGAATACTAAGTACATCATGGATGAATTGTAGTGACTTGTGCATAGATTGACAAGTTCACACATCAAACCTGTGTTCACACATGTGACATTCCTGGACAGTGTAGTTAGCTGGACTGATGACAATGACAGAACATGTGCAGTCACTTGCTGCCTCATAAATGGGCTAACCATATCTGTATGTTAAAAAGTTACATGCAGCTTATTACCTGGAAGAATAGGGGTTTGTGAAATGGAAGTGTCCACCTAACAAAGGTTTGTGGCAAAAAGTATAAATCTGCCCCTGTATGACTCAAATTTCATCATAATGCCTGTACATGCTTACTAACAGTGTCTGCGTAAACATATTTCACATCATCTGTACCTGTGTCATACCCAATTGTTTACATAAGTCCACAAACCACTAGCTAGAAATGCTTAGAAACAGATATTTCACGGTGTTACTACAAACGTTGAAGCTTAATTGTATGGCTAAGTGCCATCTTTGGTACCAGCTGATGCATTACTGTTGAACATGTGCAAATTCTGGAACAAGTGATGGTTAATGTGCCCAAAGCCACCTGACTATAGACGTCCATACATTATAAAAAGGCTCACATTATGTGTGCCTGCTTACATATACCCTACATTCACAGTGGGAAACTTCCTTGTTCATTCACAATTAATCTGTAGGCAGGTTCGGTTGTGTTTCACGCACTGTTAGCATATTGATAGTAGGTGATCATTACCTCCCAAAACACATTGCAATATCACATGTAACTTAGATCACATACAGACCTAAACATTCAAAATAAATGCACTCATGACACTTAGAGGTAGCATTAAGGTCATGGAATGCGTCCACCTCATCCCGGGTCAGTGGTCTATGTCCCCCTTGAAAACATGATTTGGAATATAACATAGTAACAGTGGTTTAACATATGCTTCCATGTATACCTTACAAACTATGCAATCCCAGAATTTCATATTTACACAACAGTTTAGTGACAAATATCGGATTATGGCAAAATCATTGATCACAGCTAGTCAGCATGCAGACATGAATTGGCTGAAGGATGTAGTTAAGATGTATCCATTATCACTTGTCTGAAGCATGCCTCGGGCATATGATGTATTTGGTTATGCTGGCCAGCATATTGTCAGACTACATTGTACCTTGACACCTTGCTGCACTGCTCTGCTTCAAAGTGAAAGAGCAGGAATGTTCCATATGGAAAGCATATGGTGCCATTTTGGCAGACTAGTGCCAATGGAGGTACCCTTGCACCATGGTTCCAAGGTGTCTGTGTTGCATGCAGGACTGTTTGGGTGTAGGAACTGGCATATGCCTCTTCATAAAACTTCCTGTGATCCATTATCCCATGCAATGTGTACTGCAGAATTTAGTACTTCAGGGCCCTTACTGACATGCCCAGAATTGCATGATTTTCAGGCATGTGGTGAGGCCAGAAATAAAACCAAGGACCTCAGTTTGCAAACTCATCTTCCTAGCCCTAGTCAGCATTGCAAATGAAAATTTGATTAGGCATTTCATATGAACAAATACACCTAACAACACTTGAACAAGTACTTTCAATAAATAACTGTAGAGGATAGGTCTTTTAAAAATGATCATCCAGGACAAATTCACTCTTTCATTTAACTTTATTCAAGTACATGACCTCTGTGAGTTAGAAGGTTTCAGTAAATTTAGCCCTTAAATGGATTTTGAGATGATAGTGTTTTGTGCATTGAAGGTTCTGATTGCTTCTTCAAAGTTGTATGTTTCTGGCAGTAGAATTATTCATAACATTTTCTGTCAGACACCTGTCATGTTTCTCGCTCAAGCAGGTCCACTGTGTGCTATTTTTCATTATCAATGTGCCTGGCAGGCTGTGTGAGGCAGTGGCTCTGTGATTAGCCAACTGGATTTTTATTTATACTTCATGATTTCAAATCCCATTTTCCTCACATAAAATACCATTCAATTTTTGGCAAACCATTGATCTCCTTGTTGCTCACTTTGTCAACTGTCAACTATAAGATGGTGCACTATAATCCAGTAACACAGCTCAAAGCGTTAGGCTGTGACTGCTGAAACTGGTCCATATGTGAACTTTAAGTTACTTGTATCAAATCGTACTAGTCTTTGCTACTTTCCAACACCATTGCTGTACTTACATCATCACTCTCGCTCACACTTTCTCCCCAATCTCCACTTTACTGTTGCTTTTTGTATTTGTCTTTCTAATTTGCATTTTCATATCCACAGTAGACACAGGAATTTGATCAAGGTAGCTTATGAAAATCATCTGAAACCATGGTTTGCCATTTGTTCATACCACAAGCAACTACAGTAACAACATCCTTGTGAAAAGTATTGTCTTTTCACCACGTTCGTGGTGCTGTTCAGGTACTCATGCAAGGTTATCTAAGGAAGGCCTTAATGTTTTGCCAATTATATTAAACTTAACAGAGATTAGATTGTTTTGATTGTGTTGGAATTTAGGCATAGTTCACACCCTCACTGTGGCCTCTTCTTTACGTAGCGATCATTATCAACAGAAGCCTCAGTAATAGAGAGTTGTTCTGTTATTTCTATATGTGTATACAGCATATTTATGATTATATATGTTTCTTAATGCCTTGGAAATTAAAAAACAATTGCATACAAGGGGTGCTACAATTTTCAGCAGAATTAATAGACATTGATATGTTACAGCATATACCCAATTCTATGCTAATTCCTTCTTACCCTTAATACCATATATTACCATATGTGAATATGACCTACTTTGCTGGTGTAAACAGCATTGCAAATTTCACCTTGCTCCAGATTTCCCCTGGCTCATGTTTAGGTCAGAGAACTTGAAAAAAAAGACATAATGCACTTACTTACTTGTATATGCCATTATTTATTAATGTGCATCCATGGGGAAATATTCATAAAACTAAACTTACTTGTGAGTAAATGCACACATGCAAATTTACTCTTAAACTCTGTAGTAAATGTACTATTTTTGGTCATTCCCCATTTACAAATGCAAATTTACTGCAGACTGTAAACCTATATATCTCTGAATTCAGGGGCTGGACTGTAATTTATGAGTAAGCAATTACTACCTGTTTCTTTTCACATGTACAATTAGATTATCTCCACAGGGGTCAAGGTCTTACTGGTTTAATTATAGGGAAGAGTTAAAAAGTTTAATAAACTTAAAGAAATATTAAAAATATGTTATGCTAAATATTGGTGTAAATTATTTTAATATTTTGAATGTCAATTTAGAATAAAATAAAGTGTTACAGCCCTATTATCTTCTTTTTAAAATATATTGTTAATAAATTTAAATATGTAAAGTTGAAATCATTGTTCAAAAATGTATAAAACATTTAGGGCATGATTACGACTTCGGCGGAGAGGATTACTCCGTCTAAAATGTGGCGGATATCCCGCCCACTGAATTATGAGACCATTACATCCTATAGAACTCGAAATACGGTGGATGGGATATATGTCACATTTGGGACGGAGTAATCGCCTCCGCCAAAGTCGTAACCAAGCCCAAAATGTGAAATGTTTATATCTATTTATTATGCAGCAAAACTTTATAAAATGTATGTATAGAATTTTTTAATTAATTTAAATATTTTGAAAGCAATTGAAGTTACATTTACACTAAAAACATTAATAAATCATTTTATAATAAAATCCATCTATCTATCTATCTATCTATCTATAAATAAGCCAGTGGCCACTAGGTAGTTATAGTTAGGATTGTGTTTCCAAAGGAAATGCAATTATTGTTTTGCTTAAATCTTTGGGGCTGTTTAACAAATCTTCTCAAAACCTTAAAAAAAAGATTATTTGCCGTGAGCTCCTTCTTGGAACGTTTTGGGCTGATCTGTCAAGTGAGGGTTGAGAAAAACAATGGGTCTGAAAATGTGTTTATGCCATTCATTTTTCAATAGGAACTTTAGACACAGCTACAGTCCAAACCGTAGAAGAATTTACACCAAATTTGACAGAAAGCTGGATATTTGTCCAGAAAGAGTGCTTTTTGTGATTTGGTGTAAGTATGTTCAGTAATGTTTGAGCAATTAGTGCTCAAAAACATTTTCTATCTCAAAATGTAGAGATTCTGTGGAACGGACTGATCTTATGCTCTGATCTGATCAGCATCTAAGGGTGTGCCTTCATAACCACACTCCACCTGGGCACAGAACATAATAAATCTAATGTGGTACAGTGTGGGAAGGAATCATGCATCAATTAATTTCTCAATGAATACCTCAATGATTCACATACAATAACAATCCATTATTTTTTTTACTCATTGGTATCATAATTATATTCACTCTTCGTACCAATTCGTACCTAGAGTGTCCTTTTTTTAATAAAATTAAATATCAAAATTACACATTTCACTGGAAAAAGAAGCAATAATCAAAACTACATAACAGAACAATTGTAACAACTCAAATCACTTTTCAATCTTCCAAATTATTCAAGCAGTGTGGCTGCACTCCTTATTTGTAAGGTAGTATACAAAGGAGGTAGTCCATAGGTTTGGTATCACATGAAGGACATCTTTGTCCTCTATTGCTTAAAGATTGTCCCAAAGCGTTGTTCAGGGATATTCAAAATGGAATGATTCCACCCATACCAGATGTCAATGCGTTTTAGGCCCTTACTATTCTGGGCCTCTTCAAGACTTGTGGAAGAAAAAAGTACCTTGTGCACCTGAAAGCTGATTGCTGTCAGTAGGATCACAGTTAGATATGATTGTACCCAGCGGCCGTGCTCAAACATCAATCGCTCCCTCTTTAACTAATCAGGGTTGCTTGGGGACGCATCAAAAACCTTCTTTCATTAGGGTACCAAAAACAGAGGAGCTTATGCCCCCATGTCCCTTAGAGTTCTATAGGTGGTAAACAAAATTGGTCTTAATGTAGCCGGCTGATTGATCAAAAGCTGACAAATCTTTCACCTTTGTAGCATCTCTGTCCGCAAATATCATAATATTTAATGGTCAGAGACTCTAAAAAGGTTCAAGCGGGACACCAAAGGTTTCAAGGCAGTGATCACTGCACATAAAATATAGGCGTGTAGGTTTGTGTTAGGGTTTGTACACAGCAAAGAGCATGTCCCCTCTCACTGCACTAGTGGGTTCTGTAATAGCTCTGTTTTAAACTTACTATTAAAAGCCTTTCTTGTTATTTCACCTTCCCCCCCCTAGGCTTCTGTGTATGTTGTTTAATGTGCTGTTTTGTTTACACATTGGGCCTTGCTTTTACCAAGGCTTCTTTAAAACACTCCTCCCTAGGCCATGTGTTAATCCAACTCATTTGCATAATAACTGAAACTCTGCACACCTTTCAAGACCATGTGCAGCATGTGAGGACCACACCCAGCTCTTCAAACCACACCTAGCTCTGCACACCTTCCAAGAACATGTGCAGCATGTGAGGACCACACCCAGCCCTTCAAACCACACCCAGCTCTTTGAGCCACACCCAGCCCTGTCTATAAAAGGCATCCCCCGAGCCTCACCCAGTGCTTGTGCTCGTCTACCTCCAGCTTACCTGAGAACAGATCCCTCGGCGCTGGCACTCCTGCTCTTTACAGACTTTCTTTGACTTCAATGGGCGCAGCTGCTGGCTCTTCCTTCTTCCGGTTTCCGGTTCCTCCTTGCCTCAGCCTCTCTCCTACGAGTAACCTGCAAAAGAGAAAGAAGACAAGGTTAGACTGATCAGTATCTCTTGCCAGCAACAAGTAAGTGCAAAACTTTTTATTACCTGAGGAAGCTTTGACGGCAATTTCTGGATTCGTGTATAGACAGTTTGAGGCGAAGTGCCTTCCACGAGCATTGTGATTCAGGCTCTTTGTTGCAGGAGTATTTTGCGGAACTTTGTGAAGCGGACATTGTTTTTTTTTTTTATGGAACTTTTGGGAATCGAACAGTGAAAACCATTGACAGCAAGGCAAACAGTAAATCAAGGACTTGCACAAATTACATGCTGTATTTTGATGTAAAAGTACAGTATTTGTTTTATAAAAGATTCTGGAAATATGGGAAAAGGGAGTCTACTATTGGGAATTTAGGCTTTAGTTATATTATGATGAATGTTTGATATTGGTAATTCTGATAACGGTATTTGTTTAATGTTTTAGAAGCTTTACAGTAATAGAAAACACATCCCAGAGCAGTAACACATTCCAAACCTGAAAACTAGAGACCAGGATCCAAGAGGTACTTTTAGAAGAGAATTTCTAATAAATAAAGGGATAGTCAGGAACCCATTTAGGAATAGGTTGCACTTATCTGTTCTTTGTTTATGTTTCATTAGGCACCAGTTTCTACAGAAGTCAGAAAGGGCCGCAGATTTGTGCAGCACTTCAACAGTGGAAACGCAAGAACGGTGTTGTCTTTTTATTTTTTATTTTATCCACTTCCCCCCTTCCCTTGAGCTTCTGTTCTTAGTGCACTGTTTTAAAAACTAGTGTGCTGGAACAAGCAGTTTCAGGGTGGGGTCGGATTGTCTTCAACCTCCATCAGAACTGAACAAGAACTCAGGTGAGCTGGGCTTTGACAGAAGCACAAGCCTTAAAAAATTTCAGTTTTGGTGGATGATGAATACCGGGGAAGAAATAGAGGGCATTGACGTCACGGATATGGCGCTGGCCCTAAATGAGGACTTGGCTCATAATGAATCAGTGTCTGGCATCTTGCAACATATGCAAGAGGAAATAGAGAGATTAAAGATGGAGAATACCTCTTTAAAACAGGATTTAAGCAGGTATAAATTTAGGGGATCTCAGTGGAACACAGCTTCTACGCCTTTGTTTAAAACCTCCTCAGAGACAGGGGCGCCATCAAAACATACAACTTTGCCTTCCCCAGTTGAGGTTACTGTTAATGTTCCTAATGTTGTGCCCTTAGCAGCACCTGAACGTTTTCATGGAGATAGTAACAAATTCCATGTTTTTATCAATCAATGTCAATTACACTTCATTTGTAAGCCACAACAGTTCCCTACTGATGATACGAAAGTGGCATTCGTCTTGTCTTATTTGGGTGGCACAGCAGCCAATTGGTCAATTCCTTTCGTGGATAGAGATGATCCCATCCTCCATAATTGGAATCAATTTAAACGTACCATGACCAGCCTTTTTGCAAAACACACTTTCATGCAGGCAAGTGATAATGAGCTTTTAAATCTTAAACAAGGTAACAAGGATTTATTGACCTATCTCACTAGTTTTAATCGTTTACTCACCGAGACACAGTGGCCAGAAGAAAAGCGTGTCTCCCTTTTTTATAAAGGTTTGAGAGACGAGTTAAAAGACGCGCTGGCTCATATCGTTGATTTGCCAAAAGACTATTCGGACTTTGTAGATTTAGTTGTGAAATTAGAACATAGACTAGGAGAAAGAAAGAGAGATAAATACAAACTGGAATCACGGTTAACTTTTATTAGACACGAGAAGAAAGACACAGATAATAAACTCCCTGAACCAGAGCCTATGCAAATAGGGACACTCAGAGGTCCACTCACATCAGAGGAAAAAGAAAGAAGGAGAAAATTTCAATTATGTTTATATTGTGGCAGGGCAGGTCACTTTGCCAGAGAATGTCCAGTAAAGTCTAAAACTCCACGAAAGGGTGCTGTTTCCTCCACCTCCTCAACTGAATCGGGAAACGATTAAGCTCGACAAGGGGAGAGGTTACTTGTTCGAGAAAACATCTTAATCAAACCTCTAATGCTGCACCCTTCAGGGTACCGCACATACCTAGACATTTCATAATTCAGGTCGTTTTAATTGTTACTACCCAAGTGAGGCATTCTCTCCCTGTCCTACTGGACTCAGGCGCAACAGGAAATTTTGTGGATAATAAGTTAGCTGAAATCTTAGGACTTCCTATGTGCCTAAAGCCTTGTCCAGAAGCAGTATGTGCAGTGGATGGGTCAGAATTGACCTCTGGATTAATCACAAAACAAACAAGTCCACTTGTTATGGTCTGTCAGAACGGGCACACAGAGGTGATTAGCTTTGATCTAATAGATACTCCTAATTTTGGTTTGATTCTCGGGGTACCCTGGTTAACAACTCATAACCCAAAAATTGATTGGGTGAATAGAACTGTTACTTTGGATTCCTCTTTCTGTAGAACCAATTGCTATCAAGAAGCAGGTACAGAACAGAGCACAGTATTACACTGTGCTAGTGTTACACAATATGAACCAAGTCTCCCTCCTGAATATTCTGACTTTAAAGACGTCTTTGATCCAGTAAAGGCTAGTGTGCTGCCCCCACATCGGTCTTATGACTGCCGTATAGATCTTATCCCAGCGGCCCCTTTACCTAATAACAGAGTATATGCTTTGACTGACGAAGAAACCAAATACTTAAGAACCTACCTAGATGACCTACTACAGTCTGGGTTCATCCGTCATTCCACATCTCCGGTGTCATCTCCACTCTTTTTTATCCCGAAGCCGGATAAATCCCTGCGCGCATGTATCGATTATAGAGGACTAAATAAGGCTACAATAAAGAATAAATATCCTCTTCCTCTAATACCTGTGTTGTTGGATCAATTAAGACATTCTACTGTATACACTAAACTAGATCTGCGGGGAGCTTACCACCTGGTCCGAGTAAAAGAGGGGGATGAGTGGAAGACAGCTTTCAAGACAAAGTTTGGTTTATTTGAGTACACAGTAATGCCCTTTGGGTTATGTAATGCCCCTGCGGCCTTTCAGTTCTTTATAAATGAGGTCCTACACGAATTCCTGGACGTTTGTGTCATAGTATACATAGACAACATCCTCATTTACTCTAAGAACTCAGAAGAACATACCCAACATGTTCGTGCAGTATTATCAAACTTAAAAGAAAATCATCTTTTTGCTAAGTTAGAAAAGTGTACTTTTAATGTCAGCAAGGTGGACTTTTTAGGATACTGCCTGTCACCTCAAGGAATAACTATGGATGTAAAGAAAATCAGTGCTATTGCTGATTGGCCAGAACCATCCTCTGTAAAAGATATTCAGAAATTTCTGGGTTTCGCCAATTTTTATAGGAGGTTTATTGCACATTTTGCAGACATTGCGGCCCCAATAACTACCTTGTTGCGGAAAGGGCAACGATTTCTTTGGACTGATGAGGCGGCACACGCCTTTCAACTCCTAAAACAAAAGTTCACTTCAGCCCCAATTCTGAAACATCCTGATCCTGACTTGCCCTTTTTTGTTGAAGCGGATGCTTCACAAGTAGCTTTAGGAGCAGTTCTCTCTCAACGAGATGCAGTAGATGGCCAGTTACATCCTATAGCCTTCTATTCCAAAAAGTTATTGCCAGCTGAACAAAATTACACTGTGGCTGAAAGGGAACTACTAGCTATCAAAGTAGCCTTTTCAGAATGGAGGCACCATTTAATGGGAGCCAAGTACCCAGTTACAATCTTTTCTGACCATAAGAACCTACAGTTTTTTTGATCACTTAAAGCACTAACACCACGTCAGATGCGCTGGTTACATTTTTTTATAACCTATAGACCAGGTGCACAACAAATTCAATCTGATGTGTTATCTAGATACGGACATACCTCAGACATGAAACAAGATAAAATAGGAGAACCCATTATTCCTCCCCAAAAGTTGTTGGCACCAGTACAACAGAAGGATTTCATCACAGATCTATATAATGCACACATGCAAATAGCACCTCAGGATTGGTTAAAGGATTCCCATAACACAATACAACGAGGTTTATTGTATCACGACAACATGCTGTTAGTGCCCACCTCTGAATTACAAACACAGGTGATAATTTGGCATCACGCCTCACCGTTGGCAGGTCATCCTGGTTGGGTAAAAACCCTGGAAAATGTGCAAAAACACTTTAGGTGGGACACTATAAGAAAGGACATTAAGCAATTTGTCACTACCTGTCCAATTTGTGCAAGACATAAATCTTCTCATAAGGCTCCTGACGGCTTGTTAATACCAATGCCAACACCCAAACAACCTTGGCACACTGTGAGCGTAGACTTTATTGTAGGTTTACCACCTGTAAAATCCTTCACAACAGTGTTGGTTATAGTGGATTTTTTATCTAAAATGGCACATTTTGTACCATTACGGAAATTACCCACGGCGGCAGAATTTGCCGATATTTTTATAAGGGAAATTGTGCGTTTACATGGTTTGCCAAGCAAAGTGGTGTCAGACCGAGGGAGCCAGTTCAACTCCAGATTTTGGAGAAAATTATGTGAAAAACTGAAAATAGATGTGGCCTTATCCACTGCTTTCCACCCAGAGACAGATGGACAGACTGAACGACTGAACCAAACCTTACTTCAAACGCTACGTTGTTTATTGGCTGATTATTCTAGTGAATGGTTGGAAGCTCTTCCTGTAGCAGAGTTTGTTTATAATAATACTGAGCATTCAGCTCTACTTTGCTCACCATTCTATTTCTTGCAGGGGTATCATCCAAGAGCTATACCCATTTTGTTAGAAGATTCCCTGTTGCCTACAATAACGGATAGACTAACGAGGTTAGGTGACATACAAGACAAAGCCAGGAAACATTTATTAAAGTACAAGGAAAGCATGAAAAGACAAGCAGACAAACACAGGTCTGAGGCCCCAATGTATAAAATTGGTGACAAGGTATGGCTCTCCACAAAAAACCTAAACATAGAGGGATCCCGAAAGCTGCAACCACGTTTCATTGGACCCTTTAGTATAACTGCCATAGTAAACCCGGTAACAGTAAAATTAGATTTACCAAAAGAATATCCAGTACATACTACATTCCATGTGTCCTTGCTTAAGCCGTACAACTCAAAAACCCGACCTGAACCACCACCTCCACCCATACCAATTAAGGGAAATCTGGAATATGAAGTGAAAAGCATAAAAGATTCAAAAAGAATTAGTGGACGTCTGTTTTATTAAGTAGAATGGAAAGGATATGATGAATCTGAGAATTCATGGGAACCAGCATCATATGTACATGCCCCACAGCTGATTAGACGGTTTTATTTAAAAAATCCAGGAAAACCCCGTCCTGTAGGAGGGCCTTTGAGGGGGGCAACTGTTAGGGTTTGTACACAGCAAAGAGCATGTCCCCTCTCACTGCACTAGTGGGTTCTGTAATAGCTCCCTTTTAAACTTACTATTAAAAGCCTTTCTTGTTATTTCACCCCCCCCTATGCTTCTGTGTATGTTGTTTAATGTGCTATTTTGTTTACACATTGGGCCTTGCTTTTACCAAGGCTTCTTTAAAACACTCCTCCCTAGGCCATGTGTTAATCCAACTCATTTGCATAATAACTGAAACTCTGCACACCTTTCAAGACCATGTGCAGCATGTGAGGACCACACCCAGCTCTTCAAACCACACCCAGCTCTGCACACCTTCCAAGAACATGTGCAGCATGTGAGGACCACACCCAGCCCTTCAAACCACACCCAGCTCTTTGAGCCACACCCAGCCCTGTCTATAAAAGGCATCCCCCGAGCCTCACCCAGTGCTTGTGCTCGTCTACCTCCAGCTTACCTGAGAACAGATCCCTCGGCGCTGGCACTCCTGCTCTTTACAGACTTTCTTTGACTTCAATGGGCGCAGCTGCTGGCTCTTCCTTCTTCCGGTTTCCGGTTCCTCCTTGCCTCAGCCTCTCTCCTACGAGTAACCTGCAAAAGAGAAAGAAGACAAGGTTAGACTGATCAGTATCTCTTGCCAGCAACAAGTAAGTGCAAAACTTTTTATTACCTGAGGAAGCTTTGACGGCAATTTCTGGATTCGTGTATAGACAGTTTGAGGCGTAGTGCCTTCCACGAGCATTGTGATTCAGGCTCTTTGTTGCAGGAGTATTTTGCGGAACTTTGTGAAGCGGACATTGTTTTTTTTTTTATGGAACTTTTGGGAATCGAACAGTGAAAACCATTGACAGCAAGGCAAACAGTAAATCAAGGACTTGCACAAATTACATGCTGTATTTTGATGTAAAAGTACAGTATTTGTTTTATAAAAGATTCTGGAAATATGGGAAAAGTGAGCCTACTACTGGGAATTTAGGCTTTAGTTATATTATGATGAATGTTTGATATTGGTAATTCTGATAACGGTATTTGTTTAATGTTTTAGAAGCTTTACAGTAATAGAAAACACATCCCAGAGCAGTAACACATTCCAAACCTGGAAACTAGAGACCAGGATCCAAGAGGCACTTTTAGAAGAGAATTTCTAATAAATAAAGGGATAGTCAGGAACCCATTTAGGAATAGGTTGCACTTATCTGTTCTTTGTTTATGTTTCATTAGGCACCAGTTTCTACAGAAGTCAGAAAGGGCCGCAGATTTGTGCAGCACTTCAACAGTGGAAACGCAAGAACGGTGTTGTCTTTTTATTTTTTATTTTATCCACTTCCCCCCTTCCCTTGAGCTTCTCTTCTTAGTGCACTGTTTTAAAAACTAGTGTGCTGGAACAAGCAGTTTCAGGGTGGGGTCAGATTGTCTTCAACCTCCATCAGAACTGAACAAGAACTCAGGTGAGCTGGGCTTTGACAGTTTGTGACTTGCATGTTGTTGTATGTGAGTTGGTGAAACGACCTTATTGTGTTCAGTGACCATCAATTGTAATTTCAAATGACTATTTACCACTTATGTTTGTTTTATCAATTGACCCTCCAACATATTGCTTCATCCAAATACTATGTATTTGAATTTTGCATTGTGTCAGGATTCAGATGTCTGATGGTCCTTATATATGACGTCTGTGTTTTATCATTTTGATGCTGTTGAATACTGACTATTTTCTTTGTCAACAAGGCTATTGGAAAAACTGGAAGGAAGCATAAGTAATATGATTTGCTCCTGCCTCTGTTCTTTTGGTTCACTGTTGCTGGCGGTGTAAAAAAACGATATAACATTTCATGTAAGACAGCGTTCACCCCTTGCAACATCTTTGCACTGAATAACAGGTATTTTATGGCTATTCAATGGTACTTGTCGTAAGAAGGTATGAAAAACTAAGTGGCAGTGGTGGCTTCTCTGCTATTGCACCAACAGCAGAAGCCACAAACCTTTCACAATGAAGGGATAATAAACTGTGTTTATTATCCCTTCGTTGTGAAAGTGGCAGGGCCATCGGGGTGAAGAGCAGTAAGGGGAGTGCACTGTGCACTCCCCTCACTGTGCATGTATGTTTTGCCAGCCATCTCCGGCAGGCCAAACACATGTGCGCAGTAAGCTCAGTGCCGGGATGGAGATAGCAGGCCAAGGCTCTCAGTCTGCCTGGGAACACCCTGGTTGGATGCTCCCAGCGAATCCTTATGCTTCTCTGAGCAGCCTCAGCATTGGCTGCTTGGCTGGCTGAGAGCCTGTGCCTGCACTGCAAGAAGGAGGAGCAGCGGCGAGAAGTGTAGTGGAGGTAAGTTTATTTTTATTTTTTTCAAGTTTATTACAAAATCCCTCCCCCTTCGTGCACCGCCCCACCCCCGTAACTCTGGAGAGCCGCGACTACTGAGTGGATTTGACCTGTGACCATGAGATCAAGCATAGCTCACTGGATGCATTAGTCCCATGAGACGCCAGGCCATTATGGTGAGGTTAAGCGACTTTACAACGTGACATTGTGAAAATGTGTAAATACGATTATATTGTTAATACTACAGTCTGGTTAAGATTTGCTGATAAAGGTAGTAAAAATGGTCACATATCAAAAAGTAAAATACTAGAACTGCAGCGTAAATCAAGTTGTCTCTGCACTTGGATACTTGACTGCCCTTGGCATCAATTAAATAGTGTCTCTCTAAGTTCCTTCTTCATTCAAAATGTGTTTTTCCTAACACACTTCAGCTTTAATTTAGATGTTTTAAGGAGCTTTGCTTTCACAGCAACACAACCTTCATCAACCTTTCTGTTTCGGGCACACATTTGTTTGGCTCTTCTTTAAAGATACATTGTTATTACAGTGCTGCAAGAAAATGTTCATGGCTACCTGGATAAGATTTTGTGTTTGTGGGGCCTTACATTTACAAAAACAAATATTCTAACCAGTGTATGTCGGAAGCAGATGGAAGATAGTACACAAGGAATGGGTCATGCCTACCTTCACTGCTCCATCACATCTGCAGCCACTAATGAAACCTCTATAACCACAATCATATTCAACTTAGGCTTTTCTGTTAGAATGTGCATGTTTCACACCGAATGACATTAAAAGGTTAGACCACCTGCTGACTTGGCAAACAATGCACAGTCCGTAAGAGGTGTGGAAGTAGAGATAGATATGGTGTGAAAGTGACTGCATCATTTTTCGCAGGCTTGAGTCACCCTACCAACCCTACCTGACATACATTTGCGTGGTTTACATTCTAGACATTTGGAAAACTACAAATGGTGCACATGAAAATGTACACTGTGCATGTGGCTGGGTTGTACTTAGGGCATGGTTTACTTGTGCCTGTTTCTGGGATTTTGAAACTAAGCCAGGGCTTCCGAGACTATGCGAGTGCATGCCTATTTTCTTGGAATGAAAAGCTGTTGTGATGTGTTCTAATATGTTTTTCAATTAAATATGTGTTCAGGGGTCACTTCGAACTGGTTAATGCTAAACCAATGGAATGCAAAAGACCTAGCGTCAACAATCAAGTTTCAAGACTTTTGCAGAATTACATGAGTCTCTATGTAAGCCACAAATGAATGGTGAGGCCATTCTATTGAGAAGCCGTGAAAATAAGAAAGGGATTTCACATTCATGTCTGGCACATCTCTGTGCATCATTGTCAGCCAGGGACATGCTGAGCATTGGATGTGGAAGGATTTCTAGATGAAAAATGTGTCCTTCAGAAAACAATGGCTATTTGTATGAGTGGATGAAGAAAATAGGCAGAGACCTAATCTTGCACTTTTCTCAAGACATATGTCCTAAAGAGAGGCTTGAGACACAGAGGGGTGCAGCTGCATTTCACTTATGCAGAAACCATTAAAACACCCATGACTGGACAGCAGCATGGAAGCCAGGAATTTTCATCATTGTGCAAAACCTCCTTACTCCAAAAATGTAGTTTTTGTGGGATTTGTTTTTTGTTAGAGAAAGTAAGAACTAAAAAGAGTTCTTATTTGTTTGTTTGGTGGATTTTGGATCAAAAAATCATCTGGTAACATTCTGAGCAAAATGCAGACTCAGTACTTGTTCATATTGTTTCAAGTGTTTGCACAGCAGTCTGATAAAAAATTAGTGATATGAAGGTAAATGTGTAATTTTATGAAGTGGGGTAGATTTGGTAAAGTCATGGCAAATCCATTTTGGACACTGCCAAGGCTATTCACATAGGTAAATTATACTTGTGAATGACTTACTCTCACACTTTTGAGTAACGTTATAGGCTATTCAAAAACTCCTAGTTTAAAGTTACTCAAAAATGAAGACTTGAATGTTTTACTACCTGGAAAAGTGGCTGGGGTCAGATTTATGAACTTAAGTTGCTACATCCAAGGAACTCTGGTGAGTCCAGCACCACATATGACTAGCCACAGGTACCGCAACACCCTTCAAAAGTAAATATTGGGTTAGGGATTTAAAATAAAGTCCCATAGGAAATAATGTTACATTAAATTGAAAAAAAGTTGAAATAGTTAAACATAAAAATAATAAAATTGAATGTTAAGAAATATATATATAAGGGGGCGTGGCCAAGATGGCGACCGGAGCGGCAGCATAAACTGCAGCTCCGATCCCTGGCCCACACAAGTATCCTGATATAAGCGTCCTGGCCCCCCCTTTGCGGGGAGCGGGGATCACCTCAGGTGCCGTCGGGGGCCGCAACGCTGTCTGGTGCCGCAGAGTTTCACAAACAGAATCAAGGAGGAAACTCAGAACTGCTGCCTACTGAATGCGAGGTGAGCGCCTGCCCGACTGCGTCCCACACCTGACCTGTGGCCGGCGCGCTCATTACCTGCTTGGTGTTGGGTCCTCCGCGACCCGAAGCTGCTGCTCGGGATCGCGTTGGACCGCATTGACGAACTGTCGTGCCGGAGCCACATCGGAGGCAGTAGCGGTGCCGACCGTGTTTTCCTTGTGGCGGCGCTGCCCCTCTTCGCTCGAGCGAGGTCGTCTGAGATCTGTCTACCGGGGGAGACGGCCGCAGGAGGGACCGGCGCCTGACCTCTCCCCCGCCCGCCGGGGGCTATTTTCAACATTGCGGCCAGCCAGAAGGCCGCGCCGCACACACAGCACTGCGGCGCGGCCCAACGAGCTGCGGCCGCCATTTTTTTTATATTTTTTTTATTATTATATTTTTTTTTGGGGGGCTCTAAATATCTGAATTCTTGCCCGGCGGAGTTGTCGGACCCTGCTGCGCCTGCTCTAACACTAAAGTGAAACACCCTACAAGGTGTTACACTGTACCCGGACAGTACCCCAACTGAGGTATCTCAAGGCATGATTGCGCAGCGGTGCTGACCAGTGGCGGTCCCACGCCCTGCATGACGAGGCCGCAGGAGTTGATATGCAAATTTAAGCTCCCTAAATTCGTGGACTTGCGGATTATGCTGCGTCATCCTCTTGCCAACAAGTCGCGCTTCACCTCAGGAGGGGTGAGGCAACAAAGACTGGAATAAAGCATACGTAGAATCCGGATGTTTGTAAAAAGGTGAGCCCTTCAGTGACTTTTATCGAGCAGCAGTGCACTGCCACGCTAGTCCTCCCCCTGCGTCCTAGGGCAGCCGGAACAGTTATAATTCTCAACAAACTTTGCAGGGTTTCGCCTTCAACCCTATAGCACCATAAATCCTTACCAGCGTCTTAGCTTCTAGGCTTTGTAAGCAGCAGTCAACGCATTAAACTGTTAATCTTCAATATCACTGTTCTGCCTCTACCTCACTTGACCTCAACGTCCAGGCCAGACTGGTGTTACGCCTGACTCGTTCGTATACACTGCTAGGCGCTTGCTTGCTGCGCTTACACCCACGTATTCCTGCACTTACCAAATGGTCAAGCCAAAGACCCCACGTGCACCTCCTACCAAAATGGACCACACCACTTCATCCTCCTCAGAGGCCCAAGCCACCACGCAAGCGACCTTGCAAAAGCTGGAACTCACTCTACAATCACATACGACACAATTTGATAAGATACTGCAAGCTATCCTGGACACTAGTTCCACCCTGGAAGCTAAAATAGGCTCGGTAACAGAAGAACTCAACACACTTCGCACTGACCATCAGGTTCCAGCAGACAAGGTGACCGAACTGGAAAACACACTGCAACCCTACCCCGGTCTGTGAATGATCTCCAATCACATCTAGCGCACCTATCATCAGAGGTGGACTCCTTAAAACGCAGAGCCGAAGATGCAGAGAGCAGGTCCCGCCGCAATAACATTCGGTTGGTGGGTCTCCCTGAACGTGTCGAGGGCTTAAGCGCTGAGTTATTCATAGAGCAATGGCTCACCGATACAATCCTCAAAGGCAACATCCCGAAGTTCTTCTCGGTTGAGAGGGCTCACAGGATCCCCGGCAGACCCCCCTCACCTGGTTCACAACCGCGCCCGCAGTTATTCCGCAAATCTGCTCCGGTAAGCTTTGAAAATGCGTTGATCTCCACTTATCCAGACTTCACAGCAAAAATACAGAAGAAACGTAATTCTTTCTACCGTGTTAAGACATGTCTCCGCAAACACAGCATCAAGTATGCGCTGATGTTCCCAGCCAGACCCCGAGTACAGGATGACACTCGCTCTTTCTTTTTCACCACTCCGGAGGATGCCTGGACTTGGCTACATGCCAAAGGTCTAGCCGACCCTCCAGACACAAGCACTCTGGACGACAATAGTTCTCGCCCTACTCCGGGCCGCAAACAACGCAAAAAACGGGGAGCTAAACCTTCGCCTGAACAGGCACAATCCGAGCGCTCCCGGCTCCTGCAGGCCACATCCAGCTTCATTAATGCATCGCCCACCACCTCACTCACACAAATGGATGCGGTTCCGGAACAGGACGTAAACTCAGACTCAGCGGACTCCACGCGTGGTCCTTCTCTCACACCACGAGCAGCGGACGACATCTGCTAGGCAATTAAGCTCCATCTACTCCCGTTACCTGGATACGTTGTAGCATCTCCCCCTTTTTTCTCGCTACCTCGTGGCTAACAGATGTTATCACCACACTCCTAACTGTGGCGCGTGGCCCGTGCGTGCCCTCCGGGCAGTATACCTTGCACCTTGAACCATGAGTAACTTGGGCAGGGTAAACCCATGCCTCTACACCAATGCCCTCTGGCACCCCCCTGTTCCATATGGACCATTCTCTCAAGCCGGCAATTGGCGGAAATGTTTCCTATCTATTAGCAATTTTAGTGTTGTTATATTTCGGTTTAGTGTGCACCTCTCTGGTTGTTGATTGGTTTTGTTACAGCTCAGCTAACTGTAAATGCGGCAGCAAACGCACATGTCATATATATTATAGCAATAGGAATACAGCTCACAGTGCATTAGTCATTGACTGGCCAACCCTAGCGGGTAGGCACCATAACACTCCCACACTGGGGATAGCAGATATTCACCCCTCTGGTTATACGAAAACCACAAAAATACTATGGCCACCCAAACGCACCAAGGTACCTTGAAATCTAAGATACTTACATGGAATATTAGAGGTATGGCAACCCCACGGAAACGTCAAAGGGTTTATGCCTTTCTTAAGAGGCATCAAATACACATAGCTCTATTACAAGAGACACATCTATCTAAATCCACACTGGAAAGCACACGCTCAAAATGGAAAGGTCAACTCCATGGCACCACTTCCTCGTCTTTTGCCCGTGGAGCAGCCATTTGGATTGCCCCTGGGGTCCCATTTGCCCTTTCTCGTACACAGTGCGACCCAAATGGTAGACACGTGTTACTCGAGGGTACCCTTGATGGATCCCCCTTTGCCCTGATTGCACTATACTCCCCAATGTAAATCAACGTGATTTTCTATCCACGCTTTCCACCGTTAATCTCAGTGATCCCATGCTAGAGTGCATCTGGGGGGGAGACTTCAATAGTGTCCTCGACACTCACATGGATCGCTCGTTCCCCCCACTCGCCACGACCCCTTCCAATCGTGCCGCACAAGCTCTAGCAAGCTGGGCATCAAAAAATGGTCTGAGAGATGTATGGAGGGTGAGCCATCCTGTCCACCGTGAATACTCTTTCTACTCCCCGTACATTAGCTACACACCAGAATAGATATGTTCTTTGCATCTGCAACCGTAATTCATAAAGTATGCAGCTCTGAGTACTTAGCGCGCACTATATCAGACCATAACCCTCTATGCATTACAATGGCATGGGGCCACACGCGTATACCAACATAGAGACTGCAGCCAGAAGCTCTCTTAGACCCACCCTTCCAAACAGACTTATCCAAAAAACTAGCTGATTACTTTCTGTTGAACAAGAACACCACCTTATCCCGCGCAATAGCGTGGGATGCCCACAAGGCGGTGATACGCGGACACTGTCTTGCGGCCACGGTTGGGGTGAGAAAAACACTTACCAAAGAATTACAAGAATTGGAGGCAAAACTTCACTGAGCAGAGAATGAGAACGCCGGCACAGAGTCCACACCAAAAACATTGAACTCGCTCAGAGCTGCCCATAAGGAAGCAGACAACAGACTGAGCAAACACGACTATAGACATTACATGGCAAGACAACATGCTGAGGGAGACAGGTCGGGCAGGCTACTGGCCTGGCTGGCCCGACAGCCCTTACAGCTCACACCCATCGGTGCGATACGTTTAAACCCGAATGTCATTGTTAATACTCAGGTGGGCATTAACTACGCTTTCTCTGCATACTACCGCACCCTTTACACGTCTCCTCCCCCCCCTCCGGAGCGGCACCTCACTGACATACTACACTCTGTCTCTCAAAACCAACTTATCCTTGACAATACCGCTACCCTAGATGGCCCTATTACTATTGAAGAGCTGCGTTCAGCTCTATCCCAAATGGCACGCAGCAAAACTCCCGGCTCAGACGGGCTACCGGTAGAATATTTCAACTTCTACGCCACCCACCTCCTACACCCACTCATAGAGGTATTCAACGAAGCATACCACAATTTACAGCTGCCAGACTCTATGCGCGAGGCTCTGATAGTCGTCCTCCCAAAAGCGGGCTGCGACCCCCTTGATGTTAAATCATACAGGCCGCTCTCTCTACTAAATACAGATTGCAAATTATTAGGGAAAATACTCGCAAATAGGCTCCTCCCCTACCTACCAAGCCTGATACACCATGACCAGTCCGGCTTTATTCCTGGCAGAAGCACCTTCTTAAATATCAGAAGACTCCTACACATAATGCATGGCAACACAAACGTTGAAGCAGTAGCCCTCTCCCTAGATATTGAAAAAGTGTTTGATACGCTAAGCTGGAATTATCTCCTAGGAACACTTAAAGCGTTCGGTTTCGGTCCCGGCTTCATCAGCTGGATCGAAACGCTCTATTCCAGGCCCACAGCCCGTGTCAAAAATGGTCGCATTATCTCCGAAGCATTCCCTATAAGTAGAGGCACCAGACAAGGCTGTCCACTATCTCCTTTGTTATTCGCTATTGCCATGGAACCATTAGCAATTAAACTACGTAGTTACGCACACATATGGGGCATCCCGGAGCTGAATACTTATCACATTGTATCCTTGCAGACGATGCCCTAATATACTTGCGCAACCATTCGACCTCTATGAGAGCGTTATTACAGTTGTTGGACTCCTTCGCCCTCGCCTCTGGTCTGCATGTCAATTGGTCCAAGTCAAGCATCTTCCCTCTGACCTCTATCTCAACTGACTGCGATAGGGTACTTCCACAGTATAAATTACCGTGGTCACATACAACCTTTAAATATCTTGGAGTGCAGATATACCATTCTATCACAGACTTAAAAGAGGGCAACATCGACAAGGTTACTGGGCTCTACCCGCAGCTTAATACCTTTTTGGAGCTCGCTCCCCTTATCCCCCATGGGCCGTGTGGCAATTGCCAAGATGCTTATTCTTCCTAGGTTTTTATATTATTTTACTGCCCTCCCATTGTGCCTACCACGCTCGTTTTTTACCAAACTACAATCAATATTAACCGACTTACTCTGGGGTAAAGATAGACGCAGGGTAGCGTTGACTATAACACAACACTCGCAGGAGACAGGGGCTGGGCATGCCTAATTTTGAGAGACACTACGCAGCAGCTCAGTTGTCGTGGCTGTCCACATGGCTTCAAGAGACTCCTTCAGCTGAAAGCACAATGTTGCAGACATACATAGCCCCACAGAAGTTGCTGTCTACAATGCTATCGGGCCCTCCCCCCAATTCCCAAAACTAATACTGTTGGAAGCAGCTCGGTTCTGTTGGCGCAGATACGTCCAAGGTAAGACTTCCTCTCCCCCTTATTCACCTTTACTCCTGCAACTCCAATTGCCTGGCACCCAAATCCTCTCAATACATCACGACACTCGGGAAATAAACACACTGAAGGTAGGCGATATATATTCTAGCTCTGTGATGCACTCCTTTGCGGAACTGGTATCTGCCGGAGTGTTGCACAACGGGGCCTTCTTGACATACAGTGCCATTAGGCGGCTACTTAATAACCTCTGGGGGCTCGGTAGCGCTGAGCCTCCTGAGTCCCCATTACTTACCATCATCCTTACCATGGGCTGCACAAAAGGCATCATAACTAAACTATACAAAGCATTGCTGGCGGCGGTTTGTACCACCCTGCCGCATGCTAAGGCACGTTGGGACTCCGTTCTTCCCTCGCCACTACCTCAAAAGTCCTGGTCCACAGCTCTTGCAATGATCAAATCAACATCCCGGAATCCTCGCCTGCACTACACCCAATTCAATTATATTCACCATTCATATTTATCCCCAGCCCGCATTCAAAGAATATATCCGAACACAACTCCGACATGCCCAAGATGCGCCACCCCGGTAGCTGACTTTTACCATATGGTTTGGAGCTGTCACTCAATAAACTTGGCCTGGCTCTGCGTTACAGACGTCACAACTGACATCTCATCTCACACCCTGTTGCCCACACCAGACTCCTGTTTACTCGGCATACGCCACCGCACCAGAGAAGATAAACAAATACACAGATTCATAGATTTAGCATTCGTTGTTTTAAAATGGTTAATAGCAATGCATTGGAAAGCCCCACACGTCCCTGCCCACGTGTCCTGGCTTAGTGACTTACACGGCTGTGCACAGGCTGAAGCTCAGACACTCCGCTCATTGCAACACAAAGGTCTCATTCAGGAGGGCCCGAGGTGTGGGACACATTTGTGGTGGCAATAGAAGTCAGGGATGACATGTACCCCCCGTGAGTAGGGCATTATACACACCTACCATGTCTCTAGCGGATGCCGCCAGCACGTCAATTGAGTTGCTCTAATTTCAATTATTCTCAATTACACCCGCCATAAACGCCCTCACCCTTCTTTATTATGCAATCTCATGTCACACTAGGATACTCTTCCTGCGTTCAAACTCACATGTAACCCATACCAAGATTATTCAAAATCACCTCTGCCCTGCAACCTACCACACTCCGTAAAACATAAGTCACTCCTTAGTTATGTACCCCGTCTTATTCATACATAATAGCTATATCCCTTTGCTTGTTTTTTTTTTTTTTCCTTTCTTCCCCTCCTTTTGTGGGGGATCACCTACACTAGCAATGACATTCCTAGCCATTAGCTGCATCTTCAATTAGCAATTAGTTAAGTGCATAATTTTCAAGCTGAATGCTGTTCTATTCTCTCTCTCTTTCCATCTCCACGCTGTTTTATATCAGCTCTTTTTTCTCCCTGCTCCTGTGTTACATCATTGTGTGATAATGATGTGCAAGTTCATATAAGCAAACATACAGATCGTAGAATCATTGACTCCCAATGTATCGTTGTGTGACTGTTATGCTTAATAAACAGATTTTTTTTAAAAAGAAATATATATAAAAATAGCACATAGTTATTAGGTAACTATACATTTTATTAAAATTTGGAATTTAAAATATAATGTAATTCTATTTTTAAATATATTTAGATGTTTTAAGTCTTTATTTTAATTTTGTTTGCAATACCATTACAATGGCAGATTAATAACATCCGCCACCACATAGTGAGTGTCTACAGCATAATAATTACATTTAATTCTAGACATCACTTAACAAATAATGCACATTAGGTGGCAATATATCTTTTACTTTAAAATTCGGCAAATGACCATATTTAAATTTTATATATTTACATTAATTAAACATGTAATTCAAAGTTAAGTTTATAATAGTATAGCATGTTTTCATTTGTTCTAAATTGAAAATAAATATCTAAAATTTACTTACATTAATGTTTAACAAACAACAATTTTCCTATTTTTTTCCAAGTTTTAACTTTTCCTTGTACTTAACCTTACAGAGGTCTCCATTTCACCGTGGAGTGTCCCAGTGGTAAAGTATAGGGAAAATGTAAAACGTTTATTCAACAAAAAAATAAATAAGGAAACCATTTGATATTAAATTAGAATGTAAAATAAAAAGGTTAAATATTTAGCTTAAATGTAAAAAAATTAAATTGCTGCAGCTCTTGCTGAATATGCATTTTTTACTGTACATGTCTTATGAAACAAAAGTGATCACATACATCACATGTGCAACAATGGAAACAAGTATGTCTAATTTTCTTGTTCAAAGAGTACTCGGTTCCTGCTTTGTAAAGTTATTAGGCTGGATAGACATGCAAAGTGCTAATTCTCTTCTTGCATTTTTACAATTGCTAGTCAAACCACCAGTGAAATGACAGCCATTATTCAATACATTTTGACATATTTGGGGGAACTTGGTAGAACCATTTACGAAGCAATCCAATTTAAATGCATGTTAATATAAAATTTGGGTTTCGAGGGGCAAGTGATTTCTGAAATTCTATTCTTGGTGGTTGAAGTTGATTGCAAGGAATGTCAACATCAAACAATCACTTTCAACCTTAGATAGTTATTTTCATGTACAAGACAGCTTTGGTATAACTCTTCACATTTTAGAAGGGTCAAATGGCAGGAGGAAACCTTTGAATCATTTTAGCTCTGTTACTTATTTTACCAGCAGCGCCAATTAGAGACAGAGTTCATAAGTGGCTAGATTGTAGTCAGATGCTGTAATCTAAAGTCCAAAGAAACATACTGTCTAAGAAAAATCCTTGTTTGATGAGACAATAGACTTTACAAGTATCTGCTAAAGAACTAAGTGAAAAAAGTACAAATAATGTTTCATGTTGATGGCACTGTTAACAAAAATATCTTGTGTATAAAATTAATGATTACATTTATGGTAATAAGAACACACTTTTCATACACAAATATGTAGTTTGGGGTGTGGGTATTCCAAACACAGTGCCATAGATAGAGTCTGTCCTGCATAAACATATTACTTAAAGCATTAGGGTGCATGGGTTATTTAATCATCATCATTGTAGAAAAATGGATCATTAGTTGAGGATGATGTGGAGCCAATCCAAGCAATAAGTCCCAAAATCCTGGAAGAAAAAACACACAGAAATTTCATCCAAGGCTTAACCTCTGTTAGCTATGGCATAGAACAGACAAGTTTAACTTAGGGAAATATGCAAAGTGTTTAGCAAAATTAAAACAGTCAAAAAGTCAAAACATAACTCAATGAAAATACCACAACAGGTTTATAGATATTAAGAAAAAATATATAGGAAAGATTACAGCAAAGCAGCAAAAATACAATAAGAAGACCAGAGATGTGAAGTTGTAAAAGTTTAGGGCAAAAAGCACCAATAAAAAGCACTAAACATAAATCACTCTACTCAGCTGATCAGAACGTGCTGGCTATGAGGTGCAAGTCATATACATCAAGTTGGGAATTCCGGTTAAAGTTTTTATCTTCTGACTTTAAGGGAGTCAAAATTATCTAGCGGAGAAAGATTGATAGCTGTATTCGATATAGTTCCTTCAATTCCAGATAGCCTCTGGATGAGGTCCCACTGAAGCCAATGATTTTGGTGAGAAAAGCACAGAGCAGGAAAAATGCAAATTTCATTCCTGATGAACTCTTCATGTGCGGCTGATACTTTTCACAACTTCGTACGGGAGTTCTGTCTTTCTACATTTGGCATCAGTTTTTCAGTAGCCAGTCAGGGCAAATCCAGGCTTCTTTTACCAATGGTCTTAAAGTTTGCAAGGGCAATCTTACCCATTCTTACAACACATCAGGTTTGCCTGCAAACTATCCCACAATGCACAATTTTCGGTAAAATCCAATATGCAAAATCTTTCTGCCCCTGGAGGGAGCTTGCAGCACACAAAAGGGAATGTTTGAAGTAGTAAGCAGTCCCCTCCTACTCAACCACTCTAAAGTGGTTATAGGGCCAGCTCTCCCCCCCCCCCTGAAACTAAAGCAAGGAGCATAAAGTGTGTTTTAGGATGAAAAGACTCCTCTCCTACAGGCTTTCCTCATCAGTAATCAATAAAACTGCTGATCTTTCCTAGTGCTTTTTGAGCGCTGATTGAAATCTTGGTGGAGGTGAATACTCCATCACAAATGTGACGTATTTGTCACCCTCCTATGGACATCATAATACGGTGGACGGGATATCCATCATGTTTGTGTTGGAGTATTTCATCCACCAAGATCTAAATCAGGCCTCTAGTTAGTGAAGCTCCTAAATACTCCTATAGCTTCATGCTTCAACCAATCAATCATTTTTGAAACGCACTACTCACCCTTAGGGTCTTTAGGAACTGTGGGGTGTGCCCTCAGGGTTCAGTCAAAGAGCCAGGTTTTGAGTTCCTTAGTAACTTGAGATAGCGATGGCGACTGTCTGAGGTGGAGAAGTAAGGTGTTCCAACATTTTGCAGTGAGGTAGATGAATGCTCTATCTCCAGCTGAGGACTTCTTTGTGTGGGGTACAGTGGCAAGCAACTGCTGGGAGGAGCAGAGAGGTCTGACAGGAGACTACCAGGTGATACAGGGGTTGAGGTAGCTGGGTCCGAGGTTGTATAGGGCCTTGTAGGCGTGTCTGAGGAGTTTGAAATTGATCCTCTTCTCAACGGGGAGTCAGTGGAGGTCTCTCAGGTGTACTGTGATGTGTTCTCAGCGCAGGATGTTCAGGACGAATCTGGTGGTGACCTTCTGGATTTCTTGCAGCTTGCTCGAGTTCTTCTTGGTGGTACCGGCATAGAGGACTTTGCTGTAGTCAAGTCTACTTGTGATCAAGACGTATGTCATGGTTTTGAGGCAGTCACTAGAGATACATTTGAAGATCTTCCGTAGGAGTCGGAGGGTGTTTAAGCAGGTGGGGGTGACAGAATAGACCTGTCTTGTTATGGTGAACGATGAGTAGAGGGCAAAGCCAAGGTTTTGTTCATGGTCTGTGAGGGTATCGGGATGCCAAGTGTTCAGAGCCACCAGGACTCATCCCAGGCTTAGGAGAATGGTCTCAGGATGAGGATCCTTGTCTTGTCAGAGTTCAGCTTAAGGGAGCTCTCCTTCATCCAGGTGGTGACTGCTCCCATCCCGTCTTTGAAGTTCTTCTTTGCTGTTGATGGATTTTCCTTCAGGGAGATGAACAGCTGGGTGTCATCAGCGTAGGAGACAATGTTCAGACAGCAGTTCCTGGTGATTGGGGTGAGCGAGTTCATGTAGATGTTGGACAGTGTGGGGCTCAACGAGGATCCTTGGGGTACTACACAGCTGATTTCTGTAGGTTCTGACAGGTGTGGTGGGACCCTCACTCTCTGTGTTCTGCCTGTCAGAAAGGACTGTATCCGTTGATGGGCCTTGTTGAGTGTTCCTGCTATGTGGAGTTTGGTGCATAGGGTGCGATGGGACACTGTATCAAAGCAGCCAATAGGTCTAGTAGGACGAGGGCTGCTGTTTGGCCATGGTTGAGGAGAGAGTGGATGTCATCTGTGGCACCGAGCAGGGCAGTCTCAGTGCTGTGATTAGTTCTGAATTCTGATTGGGGGATGTCCAGGACATTGTTGTTCTCAATGTGGTTGCGGAGCTGATTGTTGATTGCTTTTTCACAATCTTGGCTGGAAAAGGCATCAGCGAGATGGGGTGGTAGTTTTTGAGATCTATTGGGTTGACTGTGGGTTTCTTCAATAGCGAGTGGATCTCAGCATGCTTCCAGTCCTCGGGGAAGTTGGCTGACTTTAGGGAGCAGTTGATGTTCTTGTGGAGCTCTGGTGTGATTGAGGGCCTGGCCTTGTTGAAAATGTAGTATGGGCAGGACTTGTGGGGCCTCTGAATTGGATGCTGCTCATGATGGAGCAAGTCTCATCCATCATGAGAGGGGGTCCAGGCGTGCAGCATCCGTGAAGGTTTGGTGGATCCTGGTTGGGCTGTTGTTGGTGAGTTTTGGAGAGTCTTTGGGTCTGAAGCTGTCATAGATACCCTTGATTTTCCAATGGAAGAAGGCAGCTAGTCTGTCACAGAGGTCCTGGGATGGAGGGATGTTAGTGGTCACAGCTTGTGGTTTGGCGAATTCCTTGATGATGTTGAAAAATTATCTTGTGTTGTGTGTGGTGGTGTTCATGTGGTCTTGCAGGGCTGTTTTCCTGGTGGCTCTGAGGAGGCCCTGGTGAGATCTTGAGGCGGATTTGAAGCCTCCAAGGTCCTCTGGGGATTTGCTGTTCCTTCATTTTTCCTCCAGATTCCTGCAGATGCGCTTGTATTCCTTATGTGCAGCGGTGAACCAGCTGGCTTTCTTGGTGGTGTGTTTCCCTGTAGTCATTCGGAGAGGAGCTAGAGTTTTGGCACAGTCGGCGATCAATTTGTGAAGGTTGCATGCTGAGGTATTAGCATCTGTTGTGTCGGGTGGTGAGTTGCTGAGGGTATTGATGAGTTGCTCCTCTGTGGTTCAGTTCCATTTCCTGTGAGGTGGGCGAGTGGTGTTGAAATGAGCTGTAGGTACAGGGATGAAAAATTAATGCAGTAGTTGTCGGTCCACTGTAACGGTTTTGAGTCATCAATGGTGATGTTGTGGTTGGCGGAGAAGATGGGGTCGAGTGTGTCCCCGATGATGTGCGTTGGTGAGGTGACCAATTGCTTGAGCCCGACAGTGTCTAGATTTTCGAGTAGCGATGAGGTGTTGTGGTCATTATGGTAGTTGATGTGGAATTTGAGGTCTACGAGGAGTATGCAGTTGGTGGTAGCGAGTGCAGGAGGGGCTATGAGGTTGACGATGGAGTCACTAAAAAATGGGCATGGGCTGGGATTGTCTGTAGATAAGGGTGCCACGGGTTGTGGTCTTTGAGGTGGTGTGCATTTGGAATTGAAGGTGCTCCATGTGGGGGGAATGTTCCTGTGTGTTGATCAATAGTCAGATGGTGGTCTGGTAGGCTCCGCTGCTGCATGGTCTGGAGGGTCGGTCCTTGCGGAACAGTTTGTAGTCGCTGGGGATGGTGATGGAGACATCCAGTTCAGATGCTGTGCTTGTCTATGTCTTGGTGAGAAAGGCGATGTCCGGGCAGCGGAAGTCTATAAGATCCCAGAGTTCCATGTCGTGCTTGTGCAGGGAGCGGATGTTGAGGAGGATGCACTTGTAGTGGTCTGGAGGGGTTTTTGATGTTTCCGTGGCTGGGGGGGTCTGGAGTTTGGCATGTGGAGAAGGTGTAATGGCAGTTGCAGCAGGAAATTGGTCCTTGGGTGTCCCTGGGGGAGGCCCTGTGGCAGGTGATCGGACGTCCAGGGTTCATGAATGGAGGGTTTTCGTGTTGTATCAGTGGATAGTGCAAGAGCTGCAAGCAATCCAGTTCAAACTAGTCTGCTGTTGCTTCTGGTTGGGGAAGTATAACTTCTTAAAACGTAGGCCCAGATTTAAGGACTACCACCACATTAGCGTTATTGTTTCATGCTAATGTGGTGTTAGGATTCAAAAATCACAGTCCCATATTTACAAAGTTGCATAATGTATGCAATGGGGGCGTTTCCCCGTTAGGCCACTAGGGGCTAGTCATGGAACATATCCAAACAAAACATCCACTCATAAGCGCAAGATATAAACTATAAATATCATTTTATACATTTTAATGGCTTTAAAAGGGATGTGTTGCATTCCTTTTTAAAATAGAAAATATTTATCTTCTGTACAATTTCAAAAAGCAAAATATATTCATTGAGCTGCCTTGCACAATTATAGTTGTTTTTGATGTTGTTCAGAGACAAGTCAGCAAGAGTGTACATTTGCAACAATATTATAACTATTCCGAGTGAGCACAGACATGTAAATGGAAATAAGATTAGAGACAACTTTAAGTTGTTCTGTAGTATTGGCAATTTCTTTATTGATATCACACACATTATGAGCCATTAAATTTTCTACTGATGAGGATGATCTCTGATTCTTAACTAGGGAGTAAGATGATGTGTGGCTTACTTCCTTTTTGCCATGTTCTATACGAATGATCAAAGAAAGTAAACAGAAAGGTTTTGTGAAAAAAAAGGGGATGTGAAAGTGGGGTGACATGCCCAGCCTCTACCTGCTTTAATGGGCAGCAGATTGCCCTGGCGTTGTTTTTTACTTTGTCTGGGTAGCAGGAATGAAGAGTGCTTTAAACAGCCCCTATCTTGGTGGGAGATGCCATCTTCCTCCTTTCCCTGCAAGGGACTATGATAGCTGAAGTCTAATTGCCCTTGATATCCAGCAACAGGGGGTCCCATTTATCTAGAATAAAGAGAGTTCTAAATAGCACGTGTCATAGACAGAGCAACCATGTGCCTCTTTCCCTCCAAATTACTGTGGTAGCTTGTTGGAAAGTGTTTTTTTGGTTTGGTAAGAGCAGGTTAATACCTACACTTAGCAATAGGCCACAAACCACCACCAGGTCCAGTCAGGTCTCAATGAATTAGGCTTAATTTAGGAGACAGCTGTGTAAAGCATTTAAAAATCACAAAACAGCAAATAATGAAACCACAAAATTCCATATAAATCCAACACCAATTTATAAAAATAGACTGGATTTTTATCTTTAAAATAACACTGAAGTGACAACAAATCCAATAAAGTGAATCAAAGACATTATTTTTTTTTATGTTAAATGATTTTTAGCGCTTAGAAACCAAGGCCCATACTTATACTATTTTAGCGCTGCATTTAAGTAATTTTTTGACACAAAAGTGGCGCAAACTTACAAAATACATCTGTATTTTGTAAGTTTGCGCCGCTTTTGCATCAAAAAGCAGTGCAAATGTGGCGCTAAAAAAGTATAAATATGACCATAATAGTGCAGATCGGGACATCTTGTCGCACTCGACTGGGGTAAAGTCAAAATTTGAGGCTGACCACGATGTAGCCCTGCTTGGCCACAGTGAGGGGGGAGGCCTCGGTCTAACTATAACTCCTGACAGTCTTTTTCGTGAAGATTTTCTTCACTGGGACAAAGTTGTAAGGTAGATCCAACCTCTGTGGAGCACTCTTCGGATACACATCACAGGAGATCTTGGTGAAAAATTCTACCCTTGTACTTAGATAAATTTTCCTGACTGAAATCCATGGCCGAGATGAACTTGAAATTGAAGCCGACCTCCCAGGAGCCCTCTTTAGATACGCAGTGTGGGAAGCCTCTGTAAACTTTTTAGGTTCGGACTTAGAAACTTTTTGGGAGCTTTTTCTCTCCCATGACCCTCCACAGTAAATTGATTTTGAGTCAACATCATCAGATTGCCTTTCCACATGTCCTTGGTGAAATCCTGTAAGTCTGGGGCTGTGGAGCTTTTCAGTGGGACAAACCTGTAAGTCAGGGTCGTGGTTGACGTAAGCTCACGATGCCTGACTCACAATGTCTGACCTTTTTTCCAAAGTTGCTCCAACCTTCTGGATCTTCTTCCAGAAAGTCTTTGAAGTTCCTTTAGGAGTCCACAACTCATACCAAGGTTCCAGAAGCTCTGAGTTGCTCTTAGAGGAGTAGGACTCCTATTCTTAAAATGCAGCTGGCTCAAATCCAAAAATGACCACTGTTCACTGGTCATCTGGTCAGTTTCTTCAGGGCTTGATGCAGGGGACTCTGGTCAGCTATTATCTACCTGTAGCAACCAGGGAGTCCCTTCTTGAATCAGTTGAAGACAGGCAAAGTCCTTTTCGTAGTGAAGCCCAAGTATGCAGCTGATGCAGTACTTAAGAGTGCAGGTTGTAGGTGCAGGTCAGGGGGTACAGCAGGGCAGTCCTTCTTTTTCTTGTCTTGTTCCTTGTAGGGATCTGAGGTGGGGTGCAGCTCTGCCAATTTTATCCTTGCTCCTGGGGTGAAAAGCATAGGGGGCCTCTTGACCAATCGCATGCAGGTCACCACCCTCTTGAGTGACCATTTCCTGGGAAGTATGGCAAAAAAACAATCCCACAGAACAACATTCTCTAAAATCCAAGGTGGCAACATTTCAATCTCAGAGGTTAGGTTTGGATGAGGATACCCTTAACACACCCCTTTCCGGTCCTCTCTTAATCTAATCAGGGGGCACCTGGCTGTCTGGGCTTGCAGCAAATTGGGAAAGTCCACTTGCTTGTCCAAATGTCTTTCCCTTCTTTGAAGTACAGTTTGGATGCTCTCCCCCATCCTGCTTCACCATCTGATGAGTCAGTTCTTCTCCCCAGGAACTTCCTTTGTGTTCAGCCCAGGCCATTTCACACCTCATCAAGGTAACCTGGCCAGGCTGCCTGAGGCTGGCCAAACAGAGAAGGCACCACAGATCTGAAAGTAGTAACTTTTAGAAATAGTTCTGAATCTCTTTCTAAGTGCAAGTTATATTAAATTCAATAGTTGCAAGTTGTTGGATTTATTATAACTTTTAATTTGACACTAAACATGCCATACTTTGCTCCTTCTTATGGGAAATAACACTTTATTATTTTAAAATACAGTCTCCCCATGTTAGCCTGTGGAGTCCATCAACTACAATGAAGTAAAACAAATGTGGCTCTTTTTCCCTCACCAGGGCTTATAAAACATATTTTATGAAGTCCCTGCTTAGAGTTGCACTGCACCCAACCCTGGGGGCACCTATGGCACACCTTAGGGGTAACCTATATGTAAAAATATGGTAGCTTAGGACTTTGGAAGTACTTTTAATTACAAAGTCGAATATCGGGTTAATTTTAACCTAAACGCAGCCCGAAAAATGACACAGGGCACCTCAGCAGTGCACTTATAGGTGCACTCCCTATACTGGGGTCCCTAAACCCACATGCCCTACCATATATTAGGGACATATAGGTAGGTTGACACAGCCAATTATACTCAGCCTAATATGCATAATCAATGTAATCAGAGACCCGGGACTGTTTAGCAGTGCTCAGCACACCAGCACAAGTGAAAAATGGGGACAAAAAGTTAAGGGGCTTCTGCAATCAGATCAGTTTTCCCACACAGATGCACTCAGTTTGCCCTTGATTTGCATCATTAAGAAAACAGAGAATGAAGAGCATTTTGAAAAACACCAGTCATGGAGGAGCAACCTTCTACCTTCTGTTCGAAGGACTGTGATAGCTAAAGTCCAACTGCCCTGGAGTGCCAGTGCCCAGGACACCAAGGCCCAGATTAAGGAGCACTAGCGCCACATTAGCATCAGCTTTCGGCCTTAGAAATTGCTGCTCAGAGCAGGCGTTAAAAGGGGGCACAGCATTGGCTACAATGGGCACCTATGTACTGTTCAGGGTTAAACAGCAATCTTTTGGCGCTAACCCTGAACAGTACATCAATAATGTCTAAAGGTTTGATGCTATTAGCCCCTACCCTGCGCCATGGTGTACCGTATTTCAAATATGGCGGACACATGGTGGTACTAGGGGTATGCTAAGGGGCGCAAGAAAACTGGTGCTGCCTAGTTATTTCTCTAATGTATGCCTAGGTTGCAATTAGAGGCTGGTAATTAGTAGAGGTAAGTATACACCTACCACTAGCAATACTGCTCCAGACAATGCTAGGCTCAGTCAAGATCTCAAAACATCAGCCCCTGGCTCAGCCCCAGGTAACTTGGCAATAATCAGGTAGGCTTAACTTAGGATAAGGTATGCAAAGAATTTAAATACACCAATGCAGTAAATAAGTAAGATACATCACAAAATAAAAAGTCCCACACCCATTTAAAAAACAATAGTAAACATTTTTATCATTAAAATGACACCCAAACAACAAACATTCAATAAATGGAACAGGAGATATGAATTTTTAAAGTTTAAATTGAAAAGATATGTGCTTTCTAGTGCTTAGAAATCAATAGCACCAACGTTAAAGTTTGAGGTCAACCGTGATGGAGCCCTGCTTGAATACACAGAGCAGAAGGCCTCGGTCAAAATTTTACCTTTGCACTGCCATCAAATCCTGGAAGTCTGGGGTTCTGGAGCTTTCAGCAGGGTGAATCTGAAATTCATGGCAGGTCGTGGTTGAAGGTAGTTGGCTTGACTCATGACAGCGAGTCCGACCACTCATGGAACTTTATCCAAACGCTGCTCTGAACTTTTTTAAACTTCAACTTCTTTCTGGCGTTCCTCTTGAGGGTTCACAGTGCCCAAAACACATATTGAAGGGTCTAGAAGCTCTAAGATGGTCTTTAGGAGTTTAGTACCACAACTTAAAGAATGCGCCTGGTTGAATCTTTAAAAGTCCATGAAATGCACTCCAGGCTGGGGACTTTTGTAATAGTTGGTGCAGACAAGCTCTGTCAACCTGTTGTTTTCAGGGAGTCCACTCCCCAGTCCTTTTATAAACAAGGCAAAGTCCTTAGGGCTATTGTATCAGTGTGCAACAGGGGCAGTACTTCAGTGCGCAGTCTGCTGGGTTTCAGACCAGGGTTCCAGCAGAACATTCCTTCTTTTTGAAGTTTCAGGCAGCAGATCTGGGTTGCAGTGCAGATCAGCCACTTTTATTCAATCATCTTGGGGGACAATCAAGTGCAGGGTGCCTCCCAAAAGCATGACAGCTTCCTCCAAAGTGTGGCACTTTCTTGTCCCATGGAACACTGCATTTTAAAATACCAAGATAGATGATTTTCCTCCAGAGGGCAAAAGTTGGCTAAACCAACCTACTGGTGTAGCTCATGTCCATTAACATTCCCCCTCTGGACATCTGCAAACTCCTTTCCTGGGCCTGCTATCTATCTGTGGGTGACAGTGTAGGAGGACAGGTCTGCTGGCATTCCTTTCTTTCCTGCTTCCTTTGAAGCCCAGTTTGATTTAACCAGACCCCTATCTGGCCTGGCCTCAGAAACTGCCAACCTCCTCCGATAAGATAAACTCTGCTCAGTGCAGGCCACTTATCACATTATCACATTATCAGAGCAGCCTGGCTAATCCTGTTAAGGCTGACCAATCAGGAGAGGCCATTAGCAGGCTGGAATATGGCTTATCGTAAAGAATGTCTTATTCCTATTTTTCTGCATTAGTTATTGTAATTATTTTTAAATAGCACTTACTACCTCTGACAGTCATAAAAGTGCTTTTCGGCGAGTGGCAATCTACTCCAGAACCCAAAAGGATTACTGGTGGACAAGTATAGGGTAATAGGAGTACAGTATTAGCATTAGTATAGGGAGGTATAAGTTAATTTGAGCGGAGGACATGTGAGTCTGTTTGGGAGATCATAGGTGTAAACTGAGGTTTGGGGTGAGTCCGGAGGGGTAGAGGAGGGAAGAGGCTGGGAAGGGTTATTTTGAAGTTCATAGTAGTAGAAAGAGTTTGGGATGAGTCAGAGAGTGGAGTTAGAGAATAGATTGATAGAGGTATAGAGCAATGGTCAGACAAAATAAAGCTTTCAAAAGAGTAAAAAAAAATTTTTTTCTCTTTTACAGTAGGATTAGAGTAGTAAATATACAGATACTTGTTTATATAATCAAGGGAAAAATGTGTAAGGAAAATAATATATTCAGAGTTAAAGTTGTATCGTATAAACACAGGCTTTCAAGAGTTACAGTATTCAAAGTTAATTTACTTTTATAACATTGTTTTATCTGTCCTCAATATTTCAAAAGTGGAATGCGTATAGATAAATAGCTAAGATAATATTCACCTATTGTGATAGATTTAAAAAAAAACAGTGACTCATAACGATCTAATCAATCAACCTATATAGAAACTATGAGATGACCTATGAACACATCAAGTGTAGAGTAATACACACACAATCACATAAAAAAAAATATATATATATATATATATATATATATATATATATATATATATACACACAAAGAAACATAGACATGTACATAATATATATACCAAGACATACACCTACACATACAAATACATACATATATATATTTAATGAAGTAAAATATGCATTTGTTAAATAGGCCTGAAGAGTATGTATATATTTTAGGATAAAATAGGTATTATATGTATTTGTACAAAGAAATACACATATCTAGATATATACACATAATTAAATTATAACATGTTTACATACACGGTGATATGCAGTCCATTGCTGTTTGAGTATGGTGGTTATGTAGGAAAAAACCAACTCTTGAGAATCCGTCTGAAGATAAGATAGTTATCCGTGGATCATATGAATGGGGGTAATGAATTCCATATTTTGCCCACTTGAACAGAGAAGGATATATCACCTATTGTCTTTTTCTTGTATGGCGGTGTTTTGAGGTGGGGTGCCAATATTCAGCAGAGGTTTCTTTGTTGAATGTATTTGGTGATTGTATTTCTGATGAAAAGCAATCCTCTTCCATGTATGTCTTAGTGGGTGATACAAAGCAGCTTGAAGGTGGATCTCCTGACAACCTGTAACAAATGTAGGGCCCTCAAGCTATGTGAGCTAGTGGCTTTATATCAAGTAGTAGTCTGACAGCCGAGTTCTGAATGCATTGTAGTTTTTTCATTGTAGATAGAGATGATCCGTGGTAGAGGCAATTGGCGTAATCTGGTTTAGACAGTACAAGAGAGATAGCAGGTTGCACCTTGTGTGGAAATATAAGGTGGGGTGTAATGCTGTATGTATTTAACCCTCTTCTCCTTGTTTGACTGTCGGCTCCATGTTGTGTGAGTGATTCCATTTTGTGTCCTGCTTCAGTTGCAGATAGCGCAGATGTCCTTTCACACAAAACTTTTTTTCCACACAGAACTTGTTTTTCTCTTTTCATACCGTGGTGGAACATATCATGGGGGATGCGGACAAGATACAATTGCACAAGGCTGAGGATGTTTTTATCACAGGAATGTACAGCTCTGCCAGAGAAATAAACATAGTGAGTTTGGCCAACTCTCTTGCATGTTTTAGATACAGATGAAGTACAGCCAGCGTTTAATTTCATAACAGAGAGCAGGGGTTTTCGAGACATCTCTCCTTGAGCTTGTTTTAAGGTATAAAAGATGGAGAGACTTGGCACCAATCAGGAACTCACCTGTGGAGCAGACCCGCTGCCCAGGATCTCTTTGATCCTAAAATGGGGATATATATAATAAATTCAAAAAAGATGGGAAACACTCCGTAGCGAAATATCTGTTTATTCACTCATAAACAGTCAACGCGTTTTGACACAATAGCCTTGTCCATGACTGTTAGTCCCTCTTTCATGTTGGCAAGAAATACATTCTTTTGATCCAATGCATTATGGATCTCGTAGTTCCAATTTATTTATATGTGAAAGTCTTACAATAACACAATCAATTTTTATGAGAAGAAAACATCAGTGACCCATTCTTCTTAATTTACTACATTCTTACATGATTATTATATACTCAGGTTTCACATTAATTGTAAATGTTCTCCAATTAAATGTAATTCTTTTACACGTTTAGTAGTGAGACTCATCGCATCAAAACCAAATAAGTGGAATACCACCCTCAGTAGGTATTTTTTAATGCTTCAAATCCCCTTGCAAACGTATATATTCTTCTTTGAGTATAGCCTTTTTCATCTCTTAAGAATTTCCTTTGTTTGCATTTTTTAACCTTTTCTTCATGTTTGTCCAATTTTATATCTAGATTTTTTCTCCATTTATCTACTTTTTCCTAATCTAGTTGTGAAATCTTCTCTTCCAGATCTCCCAATTCTATTGTTAATGTTTCTAAATCCTTCTTTGTAAATTCGATGAGGATTCTTAGCACATTTTTAGAGCATTCCATATTATTTTGTCCGCATTCTTGTAATAATTCTGAAGAGGTTTCTGGGTGATTTGGCAAGACAAATATTCTAAGGCCTCTGGAAATTCTATCCACTTCCAAGTATTTTTCCAAAGTGATGTTTTCCCAGCTTTTATATATTTATTTTCTCAACATTTTCTCCATCTGGTTGAACAATTTCCTTTCCGTAGGTTCTTCCATCATACCCTGAAGAGTTGCTGTTGTTTTTTCACAATTTTTAAGGCTCATGAAACTTGTTTCTGCCTCTTTTGACTTTTTGATATCCTTGCTGCAAGCATCTTATATTATACTATGTGAGCGATCAGATATTCTAACTCAACTCACAAAACGACAAATACTGTGGTTCGCTGATTGCTGGTGCATAAATTGTAAAGGCAGAAGTCAGGGAGAAAGAGAAAAAGTGAGTTTCTTCCCAGTTCTTACATACGGAAATCACATATTTATTTGTTTCCTAAAATAAACATAAACGTTTGATCTGGGCCCACAAGACAAAAGGTGAGGGCTGCAACTTAATTACTGAACATATTACGGTCTGCTCTGACTTGAATTATCATTTTGCAATTTCCATATAAATGCCCTACTTTGTTATAGCTTGCGTTTTTGTTAATTTCTTACAAACACAGGTCAAGTTCGTAAGAATGTAGCTAAAAGAAGAACCTTTGTTACTGTGTAACTTCCCAAACCTTCATTTGCTACCGCCCCTGCATTTCACTGCAAGCTTCAATTCATTCTGTGGCTGCAACGCTCAGCTCTCAGAGAAAAATGGACACTCTGCCCCGCTGCTCATTATCGCATTAAATTTAAAAACCAAAAGCGGGGGAGAGAAAACAAGGGGGAAGAAAAGAAAGTAAGGATATCCCCTGTACCTGTGGTATCCTTTGATTTTGTAAGTCCATTATTTCCTCACCAAAACCTTCCTTGTGTTCAAATATCAGCTCCTCATTTGCAATTAGTTCAGCGTCAAAGTCTTCTCCATGACCGGCAGGTGCGCCACTAGCTCCATAATTATTTCACCAAACAGTCCACAAAGTGGCACTCCACATTGCTGGTGTTCCCGGGAAGTTGGACCAGCTCCAATTATTTTAAATTAAAAAAAGATGGGAAACACTCTGTAGCGAAATATCTGTATGTATATCTATATCTATCTATCTATCTATATATATCTATCTATCTATATATATATATATATATATATATATATACTCACTGTTGATGTGTGGCATATTTCTTGCTTAACTGTTGTGATTATTCGTGTATTCTTGTATGTACACATGTTTTACTTCATTTGAGTTATATGCGTACTTTTACATATTTGTGTGCCTTTTATTTGATATCTGGGAACTGCCTAATAAATTCATGACTCAGAGTGCTGAATTCTTTGGCATTTGTATTATTTGGCATTGTTTCCTCTTAATTTAAGCAAAAGCAATACATAGGGGAAGAAGAGTGGCAGAGTTTTCATGGTGATGAAGCTTGATTTTGCCTATTTGTCCACTTGACCATTCATTGTTAACTTGGAGTCCATGGTAATTCCAAGCATGCTTACTTCCTTAGATAGTTTAGGAGGTGGCCCCAGATCGTCAGGCCTGGAGCAGAGTGGGTCATAATTTTTCCCATCGCCACATGTGAGTATTTTTGTTTTGGAAGCATTAAGTTTGAGATGGCTCCATGTCATCCACTGATCAAGGGCTCTGAGGCAACTGAAGATTTGTGAGTTTGCAATGTCTTTGGGGCATTCCAGTTTAAGGAGTATTTGTGTGTCATCTGCATAGATGTAGCATGTGGGTTTAAATTTATTGATCATTGGCGGTAATGACATCATGTAGATTATGAAAAGAATGGGTGAGATGATTGAGCCTTGAGGGACCCCTGCTTTTGTGAAGTAGGGTTTGGATTAGAAAGGGGGAGTATGGATGACATTAGTTCTGCTTTGAAGGAAGGATGTGATCCAGTTGAGAGCAGACCCCTCTATGCCAGCTTTGCAGAGTCTTTGTATTAGAGTGTCATGGTCATCTGTGTCAAGCAGCTGAAAAAAACCCATTGTCAAAATAGATTAGTAAACGCCTACCAAAAATCATATATTAAAGGTCCTAGCAGCATGTGGCCTATGGCCCCAAGGAAACCTCTTTAGCAGCATGAATCCCAAGCTCAGCATGTATTGTAATGTAGATAACAAACTTATATATTTTTTTTAATGCAGTAAATTAAGTACCAAAGACTAATTTACTATTTTCATGAAAGAGCAAAGTGTTACTTTGAATCTACTAATGTGTACTGCTCCCAAGGATACAAAGATTCAGCCTTTAATTACCACCACACAGCAGTGATGCATGTCATGTACTGAAAATGTCCACAGTTAGGCCAAGTACAACCACAGTGGTATTAAGAGGAGGCACAATAGGTTAAAGATGAACCTCAATATTCCACAGCTACCATTATACAGGGGTTGGGGTCCTCAACCTCAAGTGTCCACCATCATGATGATAATTAAGCCAGGTAGTGCACAAAATATTCCACATATAAACACAATTGTCTGTAGGCCCCACCATGCTAAGTATCGACCCAATATGTGGATGCTGCCACCAGATGCCACTAGGTAGGAACTAATCTTGGCCAACTCTTTATTTTTCAGTGGGAGAGCCTCTCTTGGTGACCACCTGAGACTGTATCCAATTTTGTTGTGTGAATAAACAGAAATAACTTACAATTTAGTGAATGTTGATAGATCATCATGTTTCATAATTGACCATATTAGATGTTAGGTAAGATATTTAGAACTTACAACTTTGCAAGCAGACAAGCCTATGCACAGAAATATACAAAATAGATATTGACTACTGAATACAAAGCACATTTGATGTTTTACATCAGAACAACACACTCCCAACACCACACTCCCAAAATAAATGCTGAAGGAAAGTCTACCATCCCCATAAGGTCAGCGATGCTCTAATCATATTGGGAATCCACAACTGTCTGCCATGCCTCTTCCAAAGGTCAGTCATGAGATAATGCTTCTCCCTAACCGTGGCTACTCTGTGCTTTAGAAACAGGCTCACAGCCTCAGACGAGCTCTGACACAGCTCAGCAGCTCAGTGTCATGTTCTAAGTGACAATGAGTGGCCTAGAGGTCACCTTTGCTGTAGGCAGCTTCCCTTAATAACCTATGATTGAGAAACTTGGATGTCATATTTTTCACTTCTCTCCCTGTATAAGGTTGCTTGAGGGAAGAAAAGAGAAAAGGCCCCAAGCTGTCTAAGTATTATTTGTAATCACTATCCTGATGGTTATCACTTTACACTGTGACAGTTTCATTTTGTATAGCTAAGCGCCAGGCTGAGGCTGAGAAGCATTTCACTATGGAACCTTAAGATTGCACACAGTATTTTGCAGAACATAATTCTCTGAGCTATTGTACCAGTAATTAAAACTAATACACTGTAGGTCCATACATAACTCAGTGGAGTAACCCAATGACCAATATTACCAGAAAGATCTGGCCATGCAGGTATGGTCATATAACTAGCTCAGTGGTTTAAAACTTCAGAATTGTGCAAAGCCTGTAGGTAACCTGAAGATCACAGTTTTGCCATCTCAGCTTTTGTTTCTGCAAAGATTGATAAAAGTAGTACCACTCTGTTAATTATTAATGACACTTGCTATTCACAGTGTAGCTGAAAAGCAAGATTGAGCAAAAAAGTGTTATACGTATGTTTTGTGTTTCAAAATAAGTGGTGGAAGGGAGTGTCATTATTTCATATGGTTGGTGCCTAAAGTCCATAATTTGCTTTAAACAGCGGCGATAATTTACCAACCCATGATCTGACTGTGCTAAGCCTTAATCGTTGGAGAAATAATTGAGGGGGTTGGGGATTAGGTACCAAAGTGAAGAATTAGAGGATGAAAGAACAGTGTCTTGCATCGTCAAACCATCACCTTTCTTCCTCCTAATATTTGTTTTATCCAGCTGGCACAAGTGGGAAGGTAATGATGGAAGAATAGCTGAAACATTGTTGAGCGCTGGCATTTTGGAACACAAATGAATTTTAACTGCTGAAAGTTTGACAGACAGGTGACAATGATGTAAAAAGTTGTATTTTGAAGAGGCACAGTAAAAGTAGGACATTTGGGGGTGAAAATTAAGGGGCTCATTTACAAGAATTTTGCGGTATTTTAGCATCATTTTTTTTTTTTACACGAAGGTGGTGCAAAACAGTCCCCCGCACCCATGCTCTATTTACAAACTGGTGCAATGTCACCATTGCGCCAGTTTGTAAATTCTTGTGCCTCATTATAGCTGCGCCAGGTATAATGTATGTGAGGTAGGCATTCTACTGTTAAAGCCCCGCAGGTGGTATGATGGCTGGCAAGTTGACTAACACGGCTCCACACGTACATGTTCACGGTTGCGCGCATAGTCTGTTAGTGAATGATAATTGTAGCATTATCTAGGTATTTAACACTTTAGGTTATTTAAGTTTGATGATGTCACTTTTTGTTATTTGCTTAGGTGCAAAGTTCATATGACATCCCTACATTAGTACTTAGTACCATAATGTGCTATTTACATGCAGCATTTTAATGTTTTTATGCTGTAGTAGGAGTACTGTGGGAGAAGGGTAGGTAATGTAGACATAAAATGTCGACAAGAAATCATCATAAAATCATACTCGATCAATAAAATCTCCCACCTCATTTCATCGTGCGATTGTCCTGGAGGGTAGTGAAGTCACCTTGATTACGGTGATCCTCGTCCATTAGAATTAGAATCAAAATATGATCCAGGAATACAATTATGTCTTCAAACTGGCCTGGAAATGTGCCCTGATAGTTGAAAGGCATCAGACATTTTAGAGAGTTATACGTCCCTGATAACTCATTCTATGACCTCTAAAGTTAACCAATATAAATTATCTAACTAATCTTTAAGAATGTAGTCAGGTTAGATAGGCAGATTATCCCTAAATATTAACTGACCTTTAATTCTGTCCCGAGCTAAAACCAGAAGGTGAAGTATCGGAGTTTACGGTACTTATGGGGGTTAACATGTGATATCAGAATTTCTGCAAAATTCGAATTGCTGGGGCTCGGCACAAATACCCCCGGCGCAGCATCAGTGTTTCTGACGAATTTGAGATTAGAATTAAAATATATTTGATGTCTATGTACATTTAAGACATTTTTACATGAAACAGTTACAACTTGCATATGTTTGCATTCAAAATAAGTCAATCTGTTTAGAGGTTTGTAACAAACAAACTGTACATGTTCGCGCTTCCTGGAAATCATCATAAAACATTGTATTCTTTTTTCATCCGGCTCCTTTCTGGCTGTTTCTTTGTCGGCACACCACTGCTGGCCTCAAACATAGCTGAAGCTGCATTGATTTGAGAATCATAGATTTTTCATGCCCTGGTGAATTCCTTTCATGCATTACAGTAATAATAATAAGTCAACTGTCAACATGATTGACATTGATTTAAAACAATGGAGTGGACTTTCGAAAGCAGCAGAGTCTTTTGCAGCTTTGTGTTGAATATGGATTGACAGGAGGAAGTCGAAATTGAATCATTGGAACATTTCTCAAGGTTTTGGCTTTTGAAACTACTAGAACATAAATGTATTTTTTAGCTTGCTGCATGGCTGCTGTGTAATGCAATACACAGGCCTGTGGGAACTCTTCTCTGAGGTGAAAAGTCGCTATTGTGAAGTAGCAATGCTTTATGGCCTTGAGACATCTCTGCAACAAGGATTGTATTTTCCTCCCAGAGATGGTGCTTCGAACTGTGAACAAAGTTCTCAACGTGAGTAACAGTTTTACACATGATTGAGAAGTGTGGCCTTCGGCAGAGCATATGTACGCTTTCTATACGCCATTCACCATCCAGAAGGCCAACAGACTGACATTTTTCATTTGAAAAACGATGTTGTCTGAGAGATATGTCAAAAGGGCAGGAGTCTAGATGAGTACAATAATACCACACAATGACAGGAGTAATAGGTTGCACATAACACTGTCTAGCCAATCGTCTCATTTTTAAAATTTTGTATTTCAGGATTTGAAAAGAGCTTGCTGCGTGGACCTTTTTATGAGTTTTGTTTATTCTCACAATCGACTTTTGAATTCCTTACATTTTAACCTGGAAATATTTCAGGTTACCTTTTTTTAAATTAAAAATATATAGCGGTAATTGGTTTCCTCCAACCCGGTGGGGTAATTGTAAGACTCTGACATATATACCCGTACCTGCTTAAAGCCTGATCATTTACTATGTCCGATCCTCTTCTTACCAGCGCTTCGAAGTGGGCCCTCTAGCGTGCTATGAAGTCACTAACTAAATAAATAAATAAGTACGCGATTATTGTTTGGTCTGTATAACAATAATACCACTTAATTTGCTTCACAAGGAAGAAGAATACCTATGAATAGAATGATGATCATTACAAAAACAAGTTGGTCAAATCATTACGTAGCTCCACTATAGTTTACATTAAGCCCGAGTGAAAAATTCATTTATGCTGGTGTAATCTTGTGTAATTTCAGTAATTTAGCACTACGCTTGTGAAGTGAAATTACCAAAATTACACTATTACGCCAAATAAGTGGAGTTTGTGCAAGATTTTAGCGTGAGTGCACAGGAATCATGCAAACTAGAAAAAGCGAGTGATTGCTTATGTAGAATTTATGCTTTCATTTTTATCTTCTAGCTTCATATGGATCTTTTGCATTTTTTATAATTATTTGTAATTTTGCATAATTTTATCAAAAATTGTAAATATTTACAGAAAAATTACGCACATTTCTCACAACCCTAGTTTTCATATCAGCTCGTTGGGTAATGCTAGTAAAAGAAATTGCATTGTCAGGTTTCTTTAACTTGTCATAAAAGATGAAAGCAAAACATTGTATATTAAGAAAACTGCAGACAGCACTTAGTCAAGAAGGGGGATGTAAAGTTTGCATACATTGCTTTTGCAAAATTTTGCAATAATTATGCAAAAATACATGAAATTACCTGAAATACAAAGGTGACATTTAGGGCCATATTTATACTTTTTGACGCAAAACTGCAGTAATGCAGTTTTGCATCAAAAACTTTAACGCGGGCTAACGCCATTTCTTAGCGCCACCCGTGCGTCAAATTTATACTTTGGCACACAGTGGCGCTAAGCACGGGTTAGAGTTTTTTTTTTTTTACGCTAACCATTGCAGCTGGGTCGTACAGCAAAATTAAGTTAATGCGGGGACAATGACCCTAATCCGGTTTGCGACGTCGCAAACCGGATATGTGCCATTTTCCACCACAATAGCATCAAAAAGCGGCGCAAACACATCAGACAGTGCTAAGGAGCCCCAAAATGGATCCCAGAAGCCAGGAGAGACCCCAGGGGGTCAACCAGGAACCAGCCAGGAGGACACAGACAAGACCCAGGGGAGACACAAGAAGAAAAGGAAGTGTCGTTTCAGCGCAGAGGAGCATGAAATACTGGGAAGAGAGGTGACGGAGCACCAGCATCAACATTTCATTACCTCAAAAATGCCAATTGGGATGAGAGAGGCAATTTGGCAACAAATTGTTGACAAGATAAACAGTGTGGCAGAGGTCCAGAGAAATGTCACGGAGTGCAAGAAACGCTGGCATGACTGCAAGCGCAGGACAAAGGAAAACATGGCAAGGAAGAGGAAGGCAGCACTGCAGACTGGAGGTGGGAGTTCAGCACCGCAGGAGGCCCTGGACCAGATGGAGGAGATGGTTGCAGCCGTCATCCTGGAGGAGATCGTCACAGGAATCGCAGGACAGGACAGCGCAGACTACCAGGAAACTACACATATGCAGGGTAAGTTGCATGGAGGACCAAAATGCCTAAATTTTAATTGCAAGCAGGGGGAGGTACATACCTACTACACAATGCATGTCAGCCATGGAAATCAGGCAGTGGAAAGGGCAAAGGGACATGGGACGGGTGCATTGGCTGTGCACTGGCATCCAGGGGCACAGCACAACACAACACCAACAACCTTTGCATGGGGGTACTCCGCCATGCCAAGGCTGCTGGAAATGCTGTAGCAGACCAGGCGGAAAGGGAGAACGTGAAACTGGGCTGCTGTCACAGGACAGCTGGTATTGTCAGAACATGAACTAGGGGACAATGCCCAGTCTCAGGCCATTTCCTCAAGTGGCATTTACCATTGACAACAGTTGCCACTACCACTTGTGCTGTGTGTGCTGGTCAATCAGGAAATGGCAGTTACACACCCAAAATGAGGGATCAGAATGACGATGTGATCAATCCCCTTCAATGCCTAACCAAGTGTAAATCCGGTCCAATGTTCATATCTGTAGGCACAATAAACATCAGGTATTGTTAATTACATTATGAAGTACACAGCAGTAATGTCATACCCATGCTGCCCATTCCAGTGTCTACCCTGTGCCTGTGTTACAATAGCCGCAATGCCACCTTGCAACATCTCAACTGTCATACTGCTAAGACAACAGCATTGAGGAGGAGGACGTATGTGTCTAGCTAGTGAAACACACCTGCAGTGTCATAAGAGGAAATAGAACATTTCCAGGCCCATCAGTGCAATCCAATGTAGCACACATTGGCAAACATCAACATGACACACTACCAATGCTGACACCTGTATTGTGTCATGCCAATGCAATACATGGCATGTGCTAGGTCTCAGCAACGTATAGGTGTATGTGAAATATCATAGACTGACATGGATGACGAGCTGACAACCATTAGCCAGGAAACCCTCCAAGATGTCCTGGGAACCCTTCAGACTCCACCTTCAGTCACAAGGAGGAGCACAGATGTAGCAGCCATCACAGTCGATCCACCCACCACCCCAATAGTACAACCTGCCAGCTCAAACAGAGCTGATGACTCTGATGACACTGGGACCACCATTGAGAGGACAGTTGTGGGAGTACAGCAGGAGCTGGCCAAGGAGGTGCGGCTGGGGATGCAAAATATGGCAGCCAGCCTTGAGGGGATGCGCATTTGCATGATGGCATCCGCAGAACAGTCAGCAGCCATGCAAGTCCAACAATCCCTACTGCAAGGACTACAACAGTGTAGAAAGGACTTCACCACTGCAGTGAGGGAATTGCCACAACACCTGGCATCCCAAACATTTCACTGCATGCATGACTACAATCGTGACCCCCTCAGGGCTGACCTGGCTGCCTACCACAGCGATGTTGTTGCTATACTCAATAACCACCAGCTCCTCCACTTATATACAATACATTCCAGATAGTACTCCATTTCATCATTTGTACTTGGGAGACACATGCAATGCCACATTCTTGGTGCACTGCAATTCCAGTGACTCAGGTATTGTGGTTTGTGCATCAAGGGACAATGAGTAACTTTATGATGGACATGTGGGTTGATTTGCTTTCAGGAATTATTGTGCTTTCAGTGGTCCATAATAGGTGTGCCAGTGTTGTATGTAGGTTACATATGCCACATTGGCAGTGTCTCCTAAGCCGTATGTGCCCCCTATGACAACATGATGGCAGGGATCCTGTGTGCGAAATGATGACAATGTAACGCTAAACATGGATTGGCCATTTTCTGTTCAAAAACTGCCAAATAATGTATGCTGACAATGTCTTAGTTGATCATCGTTGACAGAATGCATGGGCACAGGTGTAGTCATTGCACCTGAAATGTGTCACTCAGGGCCATGTGTACCTATACCAGGTATTGCGTATCACACATTTCAAGACTCAGCAACAAGCAAGTTGGATAATCAGAGGTAGAACACCTGAAATGACACTGTTTGCAGATGAAAAATGGGGGGTAGCAAAGGTCCTACTTCTTCAATCATGATGAGGTAGGTCTCCATTTGAAAACCCCTTGGGAATGGCGGCACTCACAGGAATGCTGTCCTGCTGATCTCAGCAAACCACCACGTCTGTGACTGCCTTCATATTGAGATGTTTACATTTGTAGAAATGATACAATATTACAGAAAGTAATTTAACAACCTATTTATTCACTAAAATAGTATTATGGAAGCAGTCAGTGGTCCCTTGCACAACTTCATGCTCAGAAATAGTTTGTGACCATGCATTCACAAAGAGCAAGGATCCCATGCTGACCCTTTCACATTTGCTTCATTTTTTGATGCAACGGCTGTGCAATTTTTCAAAAAATATTTGCACGTTGCAAGTGTCCGCTTCATTTGCATCCAGAAATGATGCAAATGCAGTGCAAAAGTAAAAAGTAGAAATATGGGCCTAAGATAATAGTGAAGGCTTTGAAGAGCTTGGTACATGTGGCCCTGAATACTGTTAGGACATGGTTCAACAAAACTGTGGACTGCATTGTTACCATGAATTACCATGTGTAATATATCACATTCCTGGTACCCTTACAGTTTGTTCAACTTGCATTCCACATGCCCACAAACATTGCATGCAGCATGTCACAACATCTGTTACTGTCACTCCAGAGCATTGTACTGTACACATTAGTCAATTTGGTACTCACCAACAGGGCCACCAATCACCACACTGAGGTGGTCCAGCAGGTCCTCCTCTCAGGCCACCAGGTCAGCCCAGCGATGCTTCAGCTGGTGATCATTACGGTGTATGTTGAAAATCCGCCTCAGGTGGAACAGCACCTTTGCCCACCGCAGCCGTCTTGCCTCTGTGTGATACCCCTGTATCACACGGCCCCCCAGCCTCCAACATCATGGGAGGAAGTGACACACCAGCCACACAAATGCCCCAAGCTCCGCCTCACCCATGCACTCCAGCTGTTCCCTTCCCAACATCACACAAAACAGTATTTCCAAAGTAAAGAGGGAAAAACAGGGAGGTAGAAAAAGGAAACTTATCTAACCCAATGAAAGCCCCAAACTACCCCAACGAATCCTAACCACAAACAGACTCCCAACAGTACAAATACAAATCTAACTACAATAAAAGACACAAAAACACTTACACAGGATACAAAATACACTTCCTAAACACCAAAAGACAATATATAGATCACACTGGAGGCAAAATTACAAAATCCACAGAGAAACAATCCAACACAGAGCCACACAGTCTAGAAAAATCACAGACTGCAAAGTGAAAGTGAAAGTACACCCACTGTACCATTTCTGTAAACAGGATATCCTATTACATCATTTCCTGCCTCATTTGTGGCCCGTTTTTTGTCTTGCATGTACATTTATTACATTTACGTAGTTTGCGTAAAAAAAAATTCCCGCATATGCGGCAAAATCCCACGCATTCATGGATCAATAAATTTTCAATGGATATCCGCATGCCTGGGGTGCACTGGTGGAATTAACTCTAGTGACCCATTGATGTATATTGCGCGTTTGTGTCATTTTTTGACGCGTTTGCGTCAATATTTCTGACTCAAACTGTGTTTGCGTCATTTTTCTAATTTTAACATGCATGCAGCCTATAACTAGACAAAGATAGGATGGTATGACCTGCAGTGTGTGTTCTAATGTATGGGCACATATGGCAGACCATGCTACTGTGGCCCAAAATACTCATATCGTTGTGCAGGATTATCTCTCTTAACTGATGCAACAGCAGTGCAAACTTTGGAAATTAAAATTGTATTTTTAAGTTTGGGCAGGTGTTGCATCAATAGAGGACAGTAAGGCTACGCTACAAAAATATGAATCATGGCCTGTGTGTTTTGTGTGTGAATTGACTGTTAAAACTATTTGTGTGCCTCTGTTGGAACAGCATACAATACAGTTGGCGTAATGTTCATGTATGAATGTGTTACAAATGGGTTTCACCATCAGATGCCAATCAATGAGGTACAACAGTCATGATATGTGTTTGTAATATTTGTTGCCTCTTTTGCTGTGTGTAGTTGTTTGACTTTGGGGACAATACATTTCCCATGACAAACAATACACAGGAAAGATCAAAGATGGCTGATGAGGGCTATGTCAGGTATGTTATCCCTCATATGTCATGTAATGTTGGTTACCACTTCATGGTCACTTATCTGTATACTACCCTTGAGTCACGCATTTGAACATGTTAGGTAGCTACAGTGTTTGTGACACAGAGCCTCAAATCCAATCATGACATTGTTATACACCACAGTTTGACTAATGTAAATGACCTATGTTCCTCCTGTGGCTGTGGTGGACCAGCAGTCCAGGCTGCACGTGTTCACATATTTACCGTGGTTCATCGCACAAAAGTGTCCAGTTCAAGTGTGTGGCCATGTCTACCCTGTGTCAGTATTGCCGTCCATGGTGTAACGGTTATGTGCAGGTCTAGTCAGGAGTCTGTGGAGCCAACCCTTGAGTATCCTGCAAAGCAGATTTGCCCTAAAGCCAAAGATCAGCTAATGGCATACAAGGGGATAGGGCAGCTATGGTACAGCAGAAATTACAGAAGGGTGACAACAGAGCAACCTTGTTGTGGTCAAATATGTTATGGATCAGTAATAGACAAACAGGCAGGTTTCATCACTACATTTGTGCACAGGGTAGGGCTCTGAACTTCCCACTGCAACAGGTAGTATCAGTGCCTGTGTGCAGATTAATCTCACAGCTAGTCACCACGCAAGCCCCATCGAAAGGTGGCGGCAGAAGTGAATCTGTGTCTGGACCGTCATGGCAAAAACGTATTGTCCTTACACACACATTAGCAGCCCTTGTTTGGTGGGCTGAAGGCACAGTACCAAAACCAGGAATACAGCCATTGCACACTGTCACTGTTTGCCACTAATGAATACATGCAAAACCAGACAAAAGATGGGGGCTGGATTCACCCCCTGGAAAACATGTCCTGGTACAAATAAAATAAGAAAACAAATTAAACTATTCTATACAGTTGAGGACTGATCGTAGACTTATCAGACACAATACCCCAAGAGGAAATGAAGGGCATGGAAACCAACTATGAGGCAAATGTAGGCACAGGGAATGTCTCTGGTTAACGCAAATACTGGAACCAGTCTGGCTAACAGGAAGCAGGCTCTCTCAGGAAGAAATCTGAACAAGGCAGAAAAGCAGTGAACAGAGTCTGACTGGAACAAGCAGGCCCAACACTGTGGAAAACAAGGAGCAGTTTCGGGTGAACTCAGCACTGTAACACAATCCAACAAGGGCTCAGAAACATAAATGAATTGTACTTCAATGCACAACAAGGAGCTTCAGGAAATGGCAACTTCTAAGCAGTTCCAGGCAGCAGCAAGGGCAGGGTAGATCAAATGGCTGGGCTACATGAGAGTGCTCTCAGGTGTGTGCAGCTTCAGTCTCTCACAAGTCCTGGAGGTGAGAATGCAGTATAAGGGGCCAACTGGACTTTTCCCATGGGAAGCAATGGATAGCAGATTACAGGTCCTACTGACTACCAGGTAGTGCATTATGGGGCCTGAAGTTCATGCAGGCTGATGAAGTAGAACTATGGCATGCCATACTGACAAGGGAAGCACACAGGAGTAAGAATGGGAGTCTGGGTGAGTGTAGATGATGATTCCCAGGGTACAGATAGTCCATTTGCAGCGACCCTTAGAGAAGGGTGGGCAGAGACTTAAAACATGGCAGTGGCAGGACTTATTACCTGGGATGGACTGTGCAGGGCATGTCTTGTGAGCATGGGGCACTCGTGATATCCATGTTCAGGTTTGATGCACTTCTTGTCACACATGCTTCTTGCAGAGATAGCTGATGTCACTCTTACTGCTGTCAAGGGTCTGGTCATACATTCCTGTTACCAATGCAAATTCACATCCACTGCCTCATGTATGATGCACTTTTTTACCTTATGATTGATGGTGTCATAGTTGGGTGTCAAATGCTGCAATGTACCATGTTGGCAACATGGATGTGTCTCATAGCTGTGACCCTATGAATTTGCCCTTCAAATGTGAAATAAACAAGATTTATCTCATAACAACTGTGTGTGATGTTTGCTGTACATTCATACCCATCAAATGTGATGTGGCATCAGAGGTATGCAAATTTGTCTTTCTGCAATGCTCCCTGAGGTAATACTCTGATTATGATTCCTAGAGATCATGTGATGCATCAATAATTACCCAGAGCATGATTGAGTGATAAAGTGAGCTGTTTAATTCCATATCGTAACAAAGTGGTGATAGTGACTACTGTTGGAATTTTGTTTGTACTATATGTTGTCTGCGACGCATTCCTGCAGCTGTACTAGGATGTTCCCCCTCATTTTCCCAGACAGCATCCTCCTCCTCTTCAGGTAGTTGTTGTTCATGTTCATATAGAGGAATGTTCCTCCTAACACAAATGTTGTGCAGGATGACACAGGTCAAAATTATCTTGCAGACCATTTCTGCGGAGTATAGGAGGCTGCCTCTGGTGATGTCCAGGCACCTGAGTCTGGGCTTCAGGATGCCAAAAGTCCATTCAGCTATGGCGCACATCCTTCTATGTGCCTCATTATAGGCATGTTCTGCTGCTGTGCTTGGGTTGGCAAATAGGGTCATGATCCATGGCTGGATCCGTAACCCTGATCAGCTGAAAGAGAAAGTAGGGGTAAGTATTTTGTTGTTGCTTGCACCAGGAAAGTAATTTTGCATGGCAGTTGTTATCTTGTGTTGTCTGTGACTCATATGTGTTTGTGGTATTGTGTGGGATCCTAGGCTTCTGTGAGGTTCTTTCTGCATTTGTTTGTTTGACTTGCAAAATTTGTGTTTGGCCTCATGGCCTGACATCTCTGGTATATTTTTAAACTTGCAGTTCGGTATGTATCTCCCATGTGTTACGTAGTGAGCAGGATGTTTTAGTGTGCATTCACTGTAGGTGACATGATACTTCCACACACACAATAGATTCCACTGTGCTGGTAACATAGTTGCACTACATGGCCTGGACATCCCATCCTATTAGACATATGTAATTGCAGATGAAATGCAACAGTGAGGCCCTTTGGTTTGGCTGGGTGACAATGCTCAACACATCTCCATAAGTTGGCAACACTAAGGTGATCAGTATTGATGATGCACAATTGTCCCATGTGTAACTAGTTATGTGCAAACCAGTTTTTGTTCCCTCACCCAGTTGGCTCATGTGCAGCCGTGCACCTACACTAGTGAACTTGCTCCAGGTGAGCTGGCTAACTATGTTGTGGAGGTGGATGTATTTGTGTAGGACAGTCTATCTCCCTGTACATCTGTTATGTAGATGGGGAATTGTCTCTTTCAGTATCTGTACCAGTGTGCACTTTGCATTAGTGTCACATCAACATGTTTTCATAGCACAGTCCACTTCCTTATTGCTAGCTGGTAATGTCATCCCAGGAGTGATGTGAGACGTTGGTACTGCCTCACTTATTCCATGTCACCTTCATTTGAGTCAGCGTCAACATGCTATGTGTCTCATGGTGTTTGACCTGCAGCAACACACAGTGCACACCCCTTACACAGTACATATTGCTTGGAAGGGTGTGGGATTGACTATGTGGCTTTATGTGATATTGAATGGTTAATCTTCCAAGTTGTACTGCCAGTTAAGGCCATGTCATTGTCACTGTCTGGTTTTAAATTGGTCCCTTGTGGCTCCATCATTTGTCCATAGGTGTGAATCCCATTGGGTCAGGATATCAAACATAACTAACAGTGTCACACCTCAGTGTCTTCCTGCCCACGTGTCAATGTAGTGGTCTATGTATTGTGTGTCCTACAGGGTTGCTGTGCGGTGTGTACATTACTAGGTTTCTGGACTTACCAACAAGCAGGCCATTGCAATATCGTCCATCCCGGAACTGCTGATTGATGGTGCTGTGGCGGAAGATGAAGGAGTCATGTACACTCCCAGGATACTTTGCCATGATGTTGGTGAACAATCCCTGGTGATCAACAATGGCCTGCACATTGATGGAGTGGGTGTGCTTTCTGTTGCAGTATAGGTGCTCGGTTGCAGCAGGTGGCACAATCCGGACATGTGTGCGGTCAATGGCACCAAGCACGTGCAGGAAGCCATTCATTTGGTAGAACCCCTGTTTGGTCTCCTGCTGCTTCTGCTGTGTGTTGGGGAAGCTGATGTGGCAGAGTGTGAGGGAGATGATGGCATCAAGTACCTTGTGAAGAAGGCAGAGAATGAGGGCTGTGCGACCCCAGCAACCAGGGCACCGGTAGTTTGAAATGAGCCACTTGCCAACATGGGCAGGACAGCTAGCAGCTAGGTCTCCGGTAGAATCATGTGGGGTGTCTGCAGGCTGGCTGTTAATTGTGGCTCAATTTGGCACAGCATCTGCTGTATGACTTGCCAGTTGAGTCTGTACCTCTGGATGATATCATGTTTCCTGAGGCCCAGGAGGGATGTCCTGGTCCTGAATATCCTCTCCTGCCTTCTGCCTTGCCTTTGTTGGAGCAGTAGTAGCTGCTGCTGTTGGTCCTGTGCTCTGTCTCTACTGGCATGCTGCATGAGTAGCACCTCCATGTCATCCTTCTTGAGGAATGATGTTGCTTGTGTGAGTTTTCCTTATATAGTGGTGTGCTTGCCCCATTTTAACACCTGCCCTGACCCAGGTGTTATAATTTGATGCAAATCGGGATTTGCGTCATTTTCCCGGTCCGCTTCCCAGCCGTGCGTCATTTTTGCCCAGTTGGATAAATATGGTGCACGGGTGTTTGAGTCATTTTTTGAATGGGAACGCCTACCTTGCATCTCATTGACGCAAGGCAGTTTCACACATCCAGAAAATGATGCAAACTCCGAAATTTTGACCCTAGACGGGTCTAGCATCAAAATATAAATATGGTGTTAAGGTTGCGCCAGGTTTTGGTTAAAAAAAAACGCTAATCCGGCGCAAAGGGAGTATAAATATGGGCCTAATTGTTGTATTTTAGTATAAAATGCATTCTCATGTGCATTTCTGATGCATAGATGCATTGACACTAAAAGCAACAGTGCAAAACAGCCTAGTGAGGCAGACAGTAGCCACACTAAAATTTATGGCGCACTCACATAATTTCACATAACAAGAGTATCATGAAATTCACAAGATTACACTGGTGCAATGGAAATTTCGCCGGGGTCTACTAAGAAGTTGTCTCGCCAAGGCCAAGATTACAAGTGAACTGGAGGAAAGGTGCCATTTGTCACACCAAAAAATCCATCTCCTCGGTGTTTTAAATTGTATAGATGTGATAGGCTTCATGTTTCTGGGGAATTACCATTCAGATTTTAGTGCTTCCTGTTCCAAAACCCTCAAGTCATACTAAACATAGTACTACATGTACAAAGCATTTTCCTAGTTACAAACGATCCAATTCATAGAATTGGCCTGTTTGTGACTAGAAAAAATACTTTTTGGGATGTACAAAGCCCAAATAGCGATTTGGTAACTTGTTACTAATCATAACTTGGGTTTTGCGATTTGGTATTAGGAAGGGGTGTGTTCCCTTCCAAATACCAAATCTGAAAGGTATGTACAAATGTTTTGCAACCAAATTGAGGTCACAAAACATTTGCAGGTTACCACCAATTTCAAATTGATAGTAAGGCATTCGCAAACATGAGAGTATCACCACGGAAACCCTTCCCCTTTGTGAATGCATGTGAAAATATTTTTTCAGAGAAGGCAGTGCATCCATGGACCACAGCCTACTCTGAAAAAATGAAAAGAAAACTTTTCATTTTTCTTTTTGAATACATTCCGTTTTCATTTAAGGAAAATGGGCTGCATTTAAAAAAGAAAACAATTTTATTGAAAAGCAGTCACAAACATGGTGGTCTGCTGTCCCCAGCAGGCTCCCATCCCTGTGAGTGTTGGCCATTCCCAATGGGGTTGCAAATTGTAACCTACCTCATGAATATTGGTGAGGTAGGTTATTTGCGACCCCAATGAGAATCACAAATAGTATACTTGACACTTTTGTACATTTTGTTTTGCGACTCGCAATTTTGGGCTCCCAAACGCATTGCAAATTGTCGGTAGCAAAACAAAAGGTCACACATCTGGCCCTATACATTTTTTCATATGTTAAACTTCAGCAGGTTAGACCTCCCTAAATTTAACAAAGGCTGTGGCCTTCACAGCTAAATACTGGGTTTGGTAAACTCCATACAATTTGGAATTCTGATCCCTGCGCAGTGATTTTCACCACAGAGGTTGGAAAACTCCAGCTCTTCTCATAATCATGACAAAAGTATTTCAAAATGTTAGTCAGTGCATTTCATATGTCATTGTTCAACATACAGAAGCTGCGAAACAAACGTATTATAGCAATGGCAAAAAAAGTGCAACCTTCTCTGGCACACATCAACTAAGTACACAGAGGCTACATACACTAACATACAAAGCAGAGGAATATCCAAACAACAGCATTGCACATGTCACACACAGAACAGGTACAGCCTATAGAATCACAGCAACAGCGTATCTGCTCCCTAGACAACACAAGTGCAAGGTTCTCTCGCCTGAAGTGAGAGCACAGCAGTGCAGTCCACCCCATTACAGTTTTTCCTTTAGCTTAATGTACACTCGCCAGAGGGTGCTGAAATGACTTTAGGAGACTTCGGCTTGGCTGGATCAAAGGCCAGAATCTGCATGGGAGCAGCAACAGCTTGAATTCAGGAATAAGGCAAGACCTGTGAGAAAAGAGGCGTAGACATGGCAGACTCGCAAGTCAGGCGCTTTCACAGAAATAAGGTCTATAGGCATGATGGATCGCTGTGACATGGGTTCACGATTAACAGTTTGCCAAAAGGTCTTACCAACTCATCAAGGTGACATCCCAGCTCCTAGGCCAATGGATCTTTGTCATTTTTTTTGATTAACCAGGGGCTGTATGTACATTAAATTATAATCACAGTGTCAATCATGTTCTGAGTCAATAATGAGAGTTGTGGAGTTTACATTTTTTATTATCAGTAATTTCGATACTCATCTTTATTGAGATAGCATTAATAGCCTCAATATATTTAATCAGTTAATCAATAAATAAAATAAGCGATTAATTATCCTTAATCAATGCATAAAGCTCATTCCATAAAGGAAGGATTGCCTATTCATAAAATCAGGAAGGTAAAAGGGAATGGAGCAACAAGAAAAATGTGTCAGTCAGAACCCCAAGAGAGTGCAAAATCGAGAGATCAAAGCATAAAGCTTCAGAGTCGAATATCTGAAACAATTAAAGCAGAACTTCTCATAAAGAAACATTCAAGAAACTTAGTAGAGACTCAGGGAAAGTGCTCATTGAGCGAGTCAGCAATGGGGAAATGAATATGAGCCTGACCTACTCTAGGAGCATCCACTGTTTTCAAAAGAATAATGTTATGATTTTGCAGCATGTTTCTTCTTCACTCAACCAATCAGCTTTCGATGTCTTTGTGGGAACAGAACATTCCTATGTCTTCTCCCTGGGTCACAATACCGCAAATGGAAACATTAAGAGGCAGATTTAAGAGCCCATAATATTTCCTTGACCCACATTAACGTCATATTTTTTTTTTACGTTAATGTTGGCCAACGAGGCCAAAATCGCCACACTAAATTTACAAAGTGGGGCAAACCTTTCAAACATATATATGAGGCTATGCAAATTCACTCTGTGTGGCTTTAAGTGGCTTTATAGATAAGGTGTAAGGCAAGGCAGCGCAAGTCACTTATTTGCCTTACTCTATGCCAGGAAGGCATTCCAGGGGCGTTGCGGTTGGTTTATCGACACAACACCTATGGATTAAAATGCATCCCCAGATTTACAAAATCCTTTAATTCTCCCCAGAAGAGGCACAACAAGGAGAAATATCTTCATTTCTCCTCGTTTTTTCCTCGTTTTGTGTGCTGCATTCTTGTGCACACATAGAAACAGGAAAAAAACTCCTAGGATTGTTTTTTGTGCATGAAGGTGTCCTTCCTACTCAAAAACAATCCTGTCAACAATGCAGACACCCTTGCATGATGGTGCAAAAGCACCTGTGTTGGCGCTAGGCAGGCAACATGGAACAAGCTCAGTTGAAAGGGACAGAAATGTGCAGCATCAAATAGATACAGTCCATTCCTGCCCTTTCCTTTTGATGCAGGGCTGTGCAAAAAGATGACTTGCTGTCTTGCACCAAACTTTTGTAGATTTGGCTTTAAGGCCCGTATTTATACTTTTTGACGCTAAACTGCGCTAACGCAGTTTAGCATCAAAAATTTTTGCGCCGGCTAACGCCATTCTGAAGCGCCATGCGGGCGCCGTATTTATTGAATGGCGTTAGCCGGCGCAAGCAGACCGGCGCTGCCTGGTGTGCGTGGAAAAAAAACACGTACACCAGGCAGCGCCGGCGTCGGGAAAAATGGCGTTAGGGCGTCTTAAAAATGGTGCAAGTCAGGTTGACGCTAAAAAATCGCCTCCACCCGATTTGCGCCATTTTTAACGACGCCCAGACGCCATTTACATGACTCCTGTCTTAGTAAAGACAGGAGTCATGCCCCCTTGCCCAATGGCCATGCCCAGGGGACTTATGTCCCCTGGGCATGGTTATTGGGCATTGTGGCATGTAGGGGGGCACAAATCAGGCCCCCCTATGCCCAAAAAAATATATAAAAAACAAACAAATTTATACTTACCTGAACTTACCTGAATGTCCCTGGGGTGGGTCCCTCCATCCTTGGGTGTCCTCCTGGGGTGGGCAAGGGTGGCAGGGGGGGTCCCTGGGGGCATGGGAGGGCAGCTGTGGGCTCATTTTGAGCCCACAGGTCCCTTAACGCCTGCCCTGACCCAGGCGTTAAAAAGAGGCGCAAATGCGGGGTTTTTTGCCCCGACCACTCCCGGGCGTGATTTTTGCCCGGGAGTATAAATACGACGCATTTGCGTCGCAGTAATTTTTTTGGACGGGAACGCCTACCTTGCATCTCATTAACGCAAGGAAGGCGTTCACGCAAAAAAATGACGCTCTTTATTCATACTTTGGCGCTAGACGCGTCTAACGCCAAAGTATAAATATGGCGTTAGTTTTGCGCCGAATTTGCGTCGAAAAAAACGACGCAAATTTGGCGCAAATGGAGTATAAATATGCCCCTAAGTGTCTTTATTTTTCATGGTATGATTCAATCTTATATTCAGAAAAATACATTATGCCTATGGAAACACTCATGTCTAACCCTCTTAATAACTACCCCCCCATAGTCCCAGTCTTTGTCTGTAGCAGAAAATACATTCCTGTCTATACAGTGTTTAACTTCACAGCTAATTCTAACCATTCATTTGCTTCGAGAAATTGCATATCATGTTTAAGCTTCTACATTACCGTACTCATATACAATGATCTTATTCATTTACTCTACAGTTCTTTGTTCAAATGGAAACATTTGCAGGCATAAGCATTAACAATTTATTCTATTAATATATTTTATGTAGCCTATACATATGAGAAGGTCAGGAAACATTACATTTCACATTCTTTAACTAGGTAAATTTGTCAGTAAAATGCATTCTTCAGCTATTAAACCAAAATACGGGTAACAGTCTAAAGCATTCATTTTTTTATGAGGCCTACTTGTTAATTCTTCCTTATTAATGTTAAATGCATTATTTTCTTAACTTTATAAAATAGGCAGTTTCAGATCCTAAGATAAATTATCTCCACTCAGGCTGTCTCTGCAGTCCTTCTACCCTCTCTTGGTACACCAATTCCTGTGGCACACCTCATTAACAGCAAAAAAAGTCTAGTGAAAGAGACACTTAATTTAACTTTTGCTAGCAGTTCCAACAAATGGTTTTACCTAGTAGAGTGGAAGCAGTTAGAAGCCTCATAATGAATGGCCAAGCATGCCTTTTAATTTATGTAACTATATTTTGTGTAGTGTATCCCTTCAAAGCACAGGGTCTAGTGAAACCTTTCCTGGCCTCCTGTCTTTTGTGACAGTTCTGTCAGTGAAGAAAACCTATACCATAGCATGGAGAGAATGCAATTGTGTCAAAAGATTCCTGGCTAGAGTCATAAAGATTTTGCTGTGGACAGTTTGGACTTACTCTTTTACTACCCCGGTCTTACTCGTGGATTCTATGAGTAGGCCACAAGTACTTTTAGAGTAAGTAGCAGTAATATCTTTGTGAGCATGGTCTTGTGAGAGTTGCTCATAGTAGTCATTTTAGCAGCAATGCAAAGTAGAGTAGGCACTACTTTTAAAAGGTAAACCAGAGGCCACACTTGCTATACTTTGGAAAGACTAAACAGTAAGAGTTTGAAGCAGAAACAAAGTACATTGACATTTGGCACATGTTTAGCTTTAAGGGTATTCTTATGAGGAGGTATATAAAAATAGCTGAGACCTATCAATATTTGCCTACTCATGAAATGTACAAAGAATGGTTTAAAATTTCATTACCTCCCTGTCAGAAACAAAATAATTAAGATGTTGTTTTGTTTTACTGAGTAAACTGGCGTGAAGCTGAATGTTGCAGTACATTGATTGTCATAGTACCAGTGACTATTTCTGTAGATGTCATTGTCACAGTGACAGTGGTCGTCTACATTGTGTTAAACACTTCTATGTAGCAATGACAATGAGTGTAAGGTACATATAGTTCACTGTTTCGAAGCTTTGCAGCAATTTTACTTGGGTGAAACAATTGAACAATCAAACCCAAAGGGTACAGGTCTGTTAAATGGGAGCAATTTGGATAAAAAAATCCCACCTCAGGAGCATAAGAACACAAATTAAGAGAGAGCAATCAGCTGCTGTCTACTGCTGTTCATTTCCTGTACCATTTAGTGCTATTTTCTTACCTCAAACTGCATCCTTCGGCCCATTTACATTCACGGGTGCATTTTGCATAGCGCTAAATGCTGGATCATGCTTCTCACACAAGTATGCATACTTGTGAGCACTTTTAAGGAAATTACAAGTAACTATGCTAGAGAAAATAATGTCAGTTGTGCCTACCCCTATTTCTTATGTACAAATGCCAACCCTTTCTTAAAAGTGATTTATTCACTAAGGCCCATATTTATACTTTTTTAGCGCCGCATTTGCGCCACTTTTTGATGCAAAAGCGGCGCAAACCTACAAAATACAATTGGATTTTGTAAATTTGCACCGCTTTTGTGTCAAAAAGCAGTGCAAATGCTGCGCTAAAAAAGTATAAATGTGGGCCTAAATATTCAATTGCTGTTGAAGAATTGGTGTGAGACACAAATTGGGAGTACTGTATTTGCTAAATGCAAATGGTGCATTGGAATCAACTGCTGACAAAACAACCAGGAAATCTCATTTGCAGAGCACTTTTCTAGGCTCAGGAGGTGGGGAAGAGAGTGTCTGGACCTTGGAGACCACATTTAGGAATGTCTACACAGGATACAGCATGCGGCATGAATTAACAGAAAAAAATAAATTAGCTGCATGAAAGAAATTTGGAAGCACTGGTACAAGTTAAGGGAAGCTATCAGACTGAAAGTGATAGCTGACACCGGAGAAGGGCCCTCTACTGCAAGTCTCTACTCCCCTTGAAGAACTAGTGAAATCCACATTGACATCAAAGCAGTGCCTGGGGTGGCTGATCTCAATACTTTAGCCCAATGTCCTAGACAAACTGGTAAGTGATATTTTTTATTTCATAGGTATTTTTATTATGGAATTTTATAATGCTGTTAAAAAAATCATATTCAACACTGTATCAATGATTAGTTTACATTTTCCCAATCCTTCATTATAATAGATCAGTTAAGTGTGTTATAGAAGTTGCTGGTGGTACATAAATGAAAATTATGTTTTTGAAAAAATAATGGTGTGCAATGTCTACATATAGGCCCTCATTCTGACCTTGGCGGGCGGCGGAGGCCGCCCGCCAAAGTCCCGCCGTCAGGTTACCGTTCCGCGGTCGAAAGACCGCGGCGGTAATTCTGACTTTCCCGCTGGGCTGGCGGGCGGTCGCCTTCAGACCGCCCGCCAGCCCAGCGGGAAAGAGGCTTCCACGATGAAGCCGGCTCGGAATCGAGCCGGCGGAGTGGAAGCTGTGCGACGGGTGCAGTTGCACCCGTCACGTATTTCACTGTCTGCGCAGCAGACAGTGAAATACATTTAGGGGCCCTCTTACGGGGGCCCCTGCAATGCCCATGCCAGTGGCATGGGCACTGCAGGGGCCCCCAGGGGCCCCGCGACCCCCCCTACCGCCATCCGGATCCCGGCGGTCGGACCGCCGGGATCTGGATGGCGGTAGGGGGGGTCGGAATCCCCTCGGCGGCGCAGCAAGCTGCGCCGCCTTGGAGGATTCAATGGGGCGGCGGTACACTGGCGGGAGCCCGCCAGTGGTGCCGGTCCGACCGCGTCTTTACCGCCGCGGTCGGAATCCCCATTGGAGCACCGCCGGCCTGTCGGCGGTGCTCCCGCGGTCCTCCGCCCTAGCGGTCTTTGACCGCCAGGGTCAGAATGACTGCCATAGTGTTCTTTAAGATGTACATTTTGAAAATGTACTTAATTTTACTGTGTACTAAAATAATTTATGAATTGCAATGGATGGAACGAATTAGCAAAACGAAGATGGGGTCACTATGGGTTTTGAGTAAAAGAAGTGGAAATGAGAGAAAGTAGAAAAGGTTTACCTCTAATTCCAACACCAGAGTCACTTACCTCTATCCAATAATCACTGTTCCACTAGACCCTGACACATTTAGTCTCAGCAGCGTTTGTTATCTGAATACATTATCCAACTCTAAGAATAGTGCTACAGCAGATGAAGCAAAATCAAATGATTTTCACTAACCTTAGAGGAAGGGGAATGAGTCGGTGAAAAGTACAAGGGCAGTACCAACAGATATGCAATTTAGAAATGGTGGCAATAACACTGTTTTATGTGCAGCAGGTTTGACTGAAAGCTATGACAATAATAAGAAGTCAGTGAGAATATTGTAAAGGTAGGCTTTTTTTCAAAATTGGCTGATGGGCACTGAGAAATCTCAAATCCAATGCAAGAATTGATAGTCACAATTAATGTCTTTGGATTTTAGGAGGATTACTGATATTCCCAGGAATTTAAAAAAGTTCCAAACACCTGGGGTTACTGCAAATAGCTCAGGTGAGATCACAAGACTGTACTTTGCTAAATGAGAGCAAAGTGGCTTCAAGTTGTATCTCAGTGGACAAAATATGAGCCATGTTTTGAAATCACTCTTCCATAATTGATGAAGAAGGTGCTGGGATTACTACTGACTCTGATTAAATACTCAGAAGCACACATAAGCATTAATTCAGTTCACTAAATAGTATATTTACCAGTTTAGGCACAAAATCACAACTTAATGTAGCATGGTTAGCCAAATGAGAACACAGTGCAGAGATGTGTGAATTACTGTATTTTGAAAGTGGTGTGTAAATTATACATTTAAATTATAACTATAACTTTAGAATTTCTAATGTTTGTGTATTTTAAGTTGGATTTGTATAGAAGGAGTACAATAAAAATCTAAATTACTATAGTAAGTTTAGAATTTCTCATATTGTTGTAGTTTAATTTGGGTTTCCATAAATAATGTTCCCTAACTATAACTAAGATTTAACATTTCCATTTTTCACTGAATTCCATTTTTTAATTAAAAATGTGCGTGAAAATCATTGCGTCAAGTGTTTTTGAATGTGGTTAAATGGAGAATCGTATAGTACAGTGAAGGAGAGTATCATGCAGTGTAGTACTGTAGAGTGCAGTGTTGTAGAATGGAGGAGGGTGAAGTTAAGGTCGAGTAAACTGCCATAACATTGAGTGTAGTGAAGTGTTATAGAAGTAAATGGCATGGTGTGTTGTACAGTGGAACAGAGTATCGTCGAATCAAGTGGCATCTTTTTTAAACCTTTTATTTGTTATTTTCTATCAGAACACATAACAAATACAGAGCAGTGCAGTATCATCTACCAGAACAATATCACACATGAGCAACAGTTTCTCAATTTGAGACATATACAGTAACAGTGGTTTCTATGAGCATTAGTTGAGCATTGAACCATTGAAAGCTCAGTAGGGACAAAGCGTATACAATAAACTGCGTTATACGGGTATCAGCATGAATTTGTTTCGGTCAAGGTCTGCGAGGGCAGCAGGGAAGCAGCAATTGTAGATAAATAGTCCCTCAGTGGCTGCCAGATATCTCTCGGCCTGCATGTATTGGGCTGAAGTGATGGATATAGCTCACTGGTGGTGTTGCAGTATTTGAGACTGTCCAGCCAAGAAGCGGCGCTGGACGTAATCCTTGATCCCCAACGAAGTGCTACTTCCCACCTTGCCAACAGGGGAGATATTGCCGTGAGGTGCCTAATCGACTCTGGAAAATCACCATTATAACCAAGCAGGGCAATAAGTGGGTCAGGGCTGACAGGCCACACCACAATGACTGATAAGCGATCATGCACCTCACAGCAATAGCGACCAACGCTAGGGCAGGTCCAAGACATGTGTAGAAAGTCTGCAGTCGGTGCCTAGCATTTGGGGCAGGCTGATGAGCGAGCTGGGTCGATATGGGCATTAGCACTTGTGGTAACATAGGCTCTTCTGAGGAATTCAAATTGGACAAGCTTGTGATGCTGATTGAGCAAGACAAATTGACTTTGCATGCAGCATGCTTCCCAGACTATTTGGGGCAGGGGGCGTCCCAAATCCCTTTCCCAGGATTCATTGATCACAGCATCCAGCACCGGGAGGGCCATATTAAACATTGTATATTGCTTGGAGACCAATCTAGCCCACAACTCCGCAGAGACCACGAGTGAAAGTGGAGGAAACTCACTGGCACCAGCGGGTACATGGATTAGCATGCACGCAAAGCACTTTTTAGTCAGCATAGTATGAAATGCTGCAATTGTGTGGCATCAGAGAACCCAAAGTTTGTGGTGCGAAAAAATATGTGACCATCTGGAAAACCATCTCCGATGGTATGAAGTTGGAATGTCAGGTGTTAGCCACGGCGCCTACATTGCCGATCGGGATAACATAGTCCTTTTGGACTACATATCCCATGACGCCTAGAGGGGAAGAGGTCGCTTAAAAAGCAAGCACATACAGGAAGTAATGTGCGTTATTCGTTTCCTAGAAACCAGTCGGATGGACAACGAGGGCTCTTGCTGACGGCGTTTCCGAGGTTGAGTTGTTTGCTTAGGAGGTTTAATTCCTCCTTCGGTTTTCCGTGGAGCCTGGGACCTTCCCAATATCAGGGGGAGTGTCGAGTTTATTTTCCCAGAGGAACCTGCCACGAAGGAGAAGTGGTAGCGGTGAGACGATTTGGTGCCGGAATCCCTCGCCTTTCTTTTTCAGTTCGACAAGGACACTGGTAACTTCTGAAGCACGGCGGTCTTTTGTTTGAGTTACCAATAAAGCACGATTATCCTTGGGGCCAGAGAACATTATATGTTTGGCTACGACAAGGGGTTAATGTTTATTTTTGCGGGAATTGAACTGCCGGGACGATTTTTCTTTTCAATACGTAATGAAATAACACCGGGTTATTCCTACAAATTGCGTGACTATGACCTGGGGCTTAGTGGATTAACTGAGTCATAGAAAGGACTACGAGATATGTTCTTATCATCGTTAATTTTATTCCCTTTCTCTTTGTTTCTGTCTCCTCATTATTTCGTGACTATCTTGTATAAATGTGGGTGTTGAGCAACCCATTAGAGATTCATCGGTATTAATTGTTGGCTTGGGGCGTCCATCTATGGTTCAGATGGAGCACAGATAGGTGTTGGATTAGTTCTGCCCTCATGAGTTATGGGCAGGTACGGTCGTTGGTACTTTAGCGAGACATTGCGAGAGTAGACAGGCAATGTGATATTAACACTGTGTATTCCTCTCTTTACAGATATCCCGTCCCTGCTGTTCCTTCCCCTTCCTTCCCTCACCCGATTACTCCAATGCACCGTGGTTTATATAGGTGACTTGGTGGAGTCAGGAGGCGGACCCTTATTTGCATCGCGCCGAGTCTGAGGAGCATCTACAACGTGACAGAATAACGCACCCACGAATAACGCTCCTCCCGCTCGGTGTGATACAAAGATGGCGTCTATGGATGATGTATTACAGGCGTTAGTAGTAGTGCAACAAGAGTTGGCTAATTCTAGGGTGGAGGCAGCAGCGTTAAAGGAAAAGGTAGAAAGGCTTACTAGGAATCCCTTCGATGCTTCAGCATCCACACCACAGGTAACCGTGAATGTCTCCCCTCCTATCCCTTTGGCCAGCCCGGAACGGTATTCAGGGGACCCCAGGAAAGTTCAGGCCTTTCTAACTCAGTTGTCTCTACAATTCTCTTGTAGACCCGCGTCTTTTCCCTCTAACCTTTCCAGGGTAATGTTCGCTATTTCTTATCTCTCGGGAGACGCAGCCAATTGGGCCGTACCATTAGTCAGGAACGATGACCCCTTGTTATCGGACTGGAATGCCTTTCGGACGGCTTTCGAGAGGGTGTTTGATCATAGAACAACCACTTTTAGTGCTGACAGGGAATTACTGGAGTTGAGACAGGGGAGGTCTGATCTGGTCTCTTATCTCACGACCTTTAATAGATTGGTGGCAGAATCAGGGTGGCCAGAAGAGAAGAGAATGTCTCTCTATTATCAAGGTTTACGAGACGACATGAAGGATATACTCGCTCAAATAGACCCGCAGCCTTCCACTTGTACAGATCTTGTGAATCTTACCCTGAGACTGAATCACAGATTAGCAGAAAGAAGGGGAGAGCGTAGAGCGGGGGATAGGCGACCAGGCATTCCAGAAAGGGAAGTGCGATCTGTTTCTACTCCCAATGATATAGGTGGGGAGCCTATGGACGTGGGAGCCGTTAGGGCACCCTTGTCGAAGTCCGAGAAGGAGAGTAGGAGGGTACAGGGGTTGTGCATGTATTGCGGCAGGAAGGGTCATTATGTAAGAGAGTGTCCCCAGAAACCACGTAAGAGATTCTCCTACTCCCCCATCCAAAAGGCAGCGGTTACGGCAGGAAAAACATCGGAGAAAGAGGAATTGCCCGTTATAGAACCCCAACCGGTGTTACGGTTAACTTCCTTAGCCCTTTTTCCACAGGAGCAAAAGGCGTCCCACCTTTTGTTAGCAGTGGAGCTGGTGTCCAAAGAACAAAATTTTCCAGTATGGGCGATGATAGACTCCGGAGCCACGGGAAATTTCATAGATGCAGGGGTGGTTAGGAGATTGGGACTTCCTAGCATTCCGAGAAAGGACCCCGAAATAGTGTTGGCGGTTGATGGTACACCGCTGAAATCTGGGCCCCTTACAGAACATACTGAGGACGTTGGGTTGATCTTCAATGGGGTATCTCCGGAACATAAAGAAAGAATTAGACTGGATATAATAGAGGCTCCTCAGTATGAAATTATTTTAGGAATGCCCTGGTTAAGAAAACACAATCCTGTTATAGATTGGCAAACCAAGACGGTTAGTTTTCAGTCCTCGAGGTGTGAGAATAACTGCTTCTTGTATGACGAATCCCCCATGTTAGCATTGGCTCAAGGGTTACAGTTGGCCACAGAGATGGAGAAAACAGTGATATTGCCCTCTGTTTATGCCGAGTTCAAGGATGTGTTCGACGAAGGTCAGGCTGAGACATTGCCACCCCATCGTGTATATGATTGCAAGATAGATCTGATTCCTGGAGCTCTCCTTCCTTCCTGTAGGGTATATGCTCTATCAGACCCAGAAACCAAGCATTTGAGAAAATACTTGGATCACTTCCTGGAGATCGGGTTCATTAGACCATCTTGTTCTCCGGCAGCCTCTCCACTCTTTTTCATAGCTAAAGCTAATAAAGAGTTGAGAACCTCCATCGATTATCGAATGCTGAACAAGAATACAGTGAGGAATAGATACCCTCTTCCTCTCATTCCTGTGTTATTGGAACAGGTGAAAGAGGCGGTAATCTATACAAGGTTGGACCTGAAGGGAGCTTACCATCTGGTCAGAATCCGCGAAGGGGACGAGTGGAAAACGGCGTTCAAAACCCGTTATGGTCTGTTTGAGTACTTGGTAATGCCGTTCGGGTTATGTAACGCCCCGGCGGCATTCCAGTATTTTCTGAACGATGTTCTCAAGGAATACGTAGACCGTTTCGTGATCGTTTATATAGATGACATTCTGGTGTATTCCACATCCCTGGAGCGCCACTCTGACCATGTTTCCTTAGTACTCCTAGCATTGCGACAGCATAGTCTTTTTTGCAAACTGAGCAAATGCGAGTTCCATGTCCGGAAGGTTGAGTTCTTGGGGGTGGATTTAAGCCCTGAAGGGTTTTGCATGTCGACAAGAAAAATACAGGCTGTTCAGGAGTGGCCAGTACCCACTAGTGTGAGAGACGTGCAATGCTTCCTTGGGTTTTCCAATTACTATAGAAGATTCATCTTTCATTTTTCTCACATTGTGTCACCTATAACAAGGTTACTAAGAAAGGGGGTGTCTTTTGTTTGGTCAGAGGAAGCAGAGGAGGCCTTTTGCTTTTTGAAACAGGCCTTCTGCTCCGCACCTATACTTCAACATCCCCAGCCGGATGCCCCTTTTATCGTCGAAGCGGATGCCTCGGATATAGCGATAGGGGCCGTGTTATCACAAAGAAACAAAACCACCGGACAGCTTCATCCTGTTGCGTTTTTATCTAGGAAACTATCGGCTGCGGAACTTAACTATACGGTGGCAGAAAAGGAATTGTTAGCCATCAAAAAGGCATTCCAAGAATGGCGACACTACCTATGGGGAGCTCAACACCCGGTCACGGTATATACTGATCACCGAAATCTGCAGTATATGAAGGAGGCAAGACAACTTACCCAGCGGCAAATGAGGTGGATGCTGTTTTTTTCAGAATACGAGTTTGTGGTGACCTTCCGTCCTGGGGTTGACAATCGCAAGGCAGATTCACTGTCTCGACAAGAGGACGTGAGAACCATCGCTTCAAGACCTGAGGAAGCAATCATCAAACCTGAAAGAGTGCTTTGTGCCCTTCATATCTCCCATTTCTTAGAAAAGGTTTCTAAGCATAAGTCTGCTGCTCAGTGGAAGAAATGGGCGGAGTTAAGTCAGGACCGTACCCTTAAGCATGGAATACCGTTGCAAGGTAATCGTTTGTATTTGCCAACACGTGAACTCCGAGTGCAAGCCTTTAATTGGTGTCATGATGCGGTAACGGCTGGTCATCCTGGTTACACCAAAACGGCGCAAATAGTTCGACGACATTTCAGGTGGGAAGGTTGGGCTAAAGACGTTGCGGCCTGGGTGGCTCGGTGTGAGATATGTGCACGGGCCAAGGGAGAAAACGCGAAGAGCCAGGGCAGACTGATACCTTTGCCCACTCCGGATAAACCATGGCAAACCATTAGCGTGGATTTTGTGGTAGGATTACCAATGGATCAGGGGTACAACGCTATCATGGTGGTAATCGATAGCCTTACCAAGATGGGTCATTTTCTCCCTTGTAGAAATCTGCCTACAGCCAGTCAAACCGCCCATCTAATTTTGTCTCAAGTGGTGCGGTTACATGGTCTACCGAGAACCATTATTTCGGACAGAGGCCCCCAGTTTGTTGCTAGGTTTTGGCGTATGTGGTGCAAGGTGCTGCGCATTGAATCCGCACTGTCCACCAGTTTCCACCCACAAACCGATGGCCAGACGGAGCGCCTCAATCAAACCCTGAAAAAATATCTGAGGTGCTATGCAAAGGACGCTCACGAATCCTGGGTTTCGTTGCTATGGCTGGCAGAACTATCATACAACAATGCTTGGCATAGCTCGATACGTGAATCTCCTTTTCGTGCTAACACGGGGTTCCACGCGGAAATGTTGCCCATAAACATACCTAGGGAAGTCACGGATCAACCTACGGTTCATGCCATGATTAAGAATCTGCAATCCGTGCAAAAGAAGATACGACTCAATCTGGAGAAGGCCAAAGAAGAGTATAAAAAGTGGGGTGATGAACATCGGCGTGAGGGGCCGGCATATCAGCCAGGCGATAGAGTGTGGCTTTCCACCAAGTATATACGCTTCAAGATGCGTAGCGTCTTTCATCCTCGTTACATTGGTCCCTATGAGGTGTTACGCCAGATAAACCCTGTGGCTTACCGTCTCAACTTACCTGCTTCCTTAAGGATCCATCCGGTATTTCATTGCAGCCTTTTGAAACCGGCTCTTTCAGCGACCCGGCAGGCGGTGCCTCCGGTGGTCAGAGATGGGCAGCTGAAGTACGAGGTGCGCAGAGTGTTGGATTCCAAACGACGGGGGGGTAAGCTGTGGTACTTGGTTTCATGGAAGGGGTACAATGCTGAGGACGATTCATGGGAGCCGGAAAGCAATGTCCATGCCCCTAGGGCAGTACGGCTGTTTCATGCCCGTCATCCCTCTAAACCTGGTCCTAGGAGGCGCTTTGGAGGCGGGCGTACTGTCAGGTGTTAGCCACGGCGCCTACATTGCCGATCGGGATAACATAGTCCTTTTGGACTACATATCCCATGACGCCTAGAGGGGAAGAGGTCGCTTAAAAAGCAAGCACATACAGGAAGTAATGTGCGTTATTCGTTTCCTAGAAACCAGTCGGATGGACAACGAGGGCTCTTGCTGACGGCGTTTCCGAGGTTGAGTTGTTTGCTTAGGAGGTTTAATTCCTCCTTCGGTTTTCCGTGGAGCCTGGGACCTTCCCAATATCAGGGGGAGTGTCGAGTTTATTTTCCCAGAGGAACCTGCCACGAAGGAGAAGTGGTAGCGGTGAGACGATTTGGTGCCGGAATCCCTCGCCTTTCTTTTTCAGTTCGACAAGGACACTGGTAACTTCTGAAGCACGGCGGTCTTTTGTTTGAGTTACCAATAAAGCATGATTATCCTTGGGGCCAGAGAACATTATGGCGGTCATTCTGACCCTGGCGGTCAAAGACCTCCAGGGCGGAGGACCGCGGGAGCACCGCCGACAGGCCGGCGGTGCTCCAATGGGGATTCCGACCGCGGCGGTAAAGCCGCGGTCGGACCGGCAACACTGGCGGGCTCCCGCCAGTGTACCGCCGCCCCATTGAATCCTCCAAGGCGGCGCAGCTTGCTGCGCCGCCGAGGGGATTCCGACCCCCCCTACCGCCATCCAGATCCCGGCGCCGGATGGCGGTAGGGGGGGTCGCGGGGCCCCTGGGGGCCCCTGCAGTGCCCATGCCACTGGCATGGGCATTGCAGGGGCCCCCGTAAGAGGGCCCCTAAATGTATTTCACTGTCTGCTGCGCAGACAGTGAAATACGCGACGGGTGCAACTGCACCCGTCGCACAGCTTCCACTCCGCCGGCTCGATTCCGAGCCGGCTTCATCGTGGAAGCCTCTTTCCCGCTGGGCTGGCGGGCGGCCTGAAGGCGACCGCCCGCCAGCCCAGCGGGAAAGTCAGAATTACCGCCGCGGTCTTTCGACCGCGGAACGGTAACCTGACGGCGGGACTTTGGCGGGCGGCCTCCGCCGCCCGCCAAGGTCAGAATGAGGGCCTATATGTTTGGCTACGACAAGGGGTTAATGTTTATTTTTGCGGGAATTGAACTGCCGGGACGATTTTTCTTTTCAATACGTAATGAAATAACACCGGGTTATTCCTACAAATTGCGTGACTATGACCTGGGGCTTAGTGGATTAACTGAGTCATAGAAAGGACTACGAGATATGTTCTTATCATCGTTAATTTTATTCCCTTTCTCTTTGTTTCTGTCTCCTCATTATTTCGTGACTATCTTGTATAAATGTGGGTGTTGAGCAACCCATTAGAGATCATCGGTATTAATTGTTGGCTTGGGGCGTCCATCTATGATTCAGATGGAGCACAGATAGGTGTTGGATTAGTTCTGCCCTCATGAGTTATGGGCAGGTACGGTCGTTGGTACTTTAGCGAGACATTGCGGGAGTAGACAGGCAATGTGATATTAACACTGTGTATTCCTCTCTTTACAGATATCCCGTCCCTGCTGTTCCTTCCCCTTCCTTCCCTCACCCGATTACTCCAATGCACCGTGGTTTATATAGGTGACTTGGTGGAGTCAGGAGGCGGACCCTTATTTGCATCGCGCCGAGTCTGAGGAGCATCTACAACGTGACATGGAAGGTCTGCAGCATGCGTTGAAATAATACCGCTTGTGTGACGGGTATATAGGGGTTATTGATTAGTTGCAAGGTGGGGGATTATAATGAATCATAGTGAAGTAGACGGGCAAGTTTACGCCAGGCCCAGCTGGTTGTGGCCAGAGTCTTCATATCTCTACAATGGATAGGGATACCAGATGGCAGCAGGGCAATCAAAAGCATAGGGGCAGTCAGATGGTGCTCAGAGATGGAATATGTAAAGTGGGCCTCAGGGTAGAACCAATGGTATTCATATTGACATTGCGCCACCAAATAGTACAGTTGGAGGTGTGGAACCCCAAGTCCACCACACTCATAAGGAAGCATGACGACCTCCCAGCGAATGCGTGGGTGTCTATTCTTCCACAACAAGTAACGAGGCCAAAGAGAGTTGCAAAAAATTAGTTGTGCAGCAGAACCGGGATGTTCATGAAAAGATACAAAAATTGTGGAAGAGCCACCTTTTTAAAGAGGGCTATCTGACCCATCATGGAAAGCAGCAGCTTCATCCACCAGTCCACCCAAGTCTTGACCCTCTCGATTGCGGGCCTGTAGCTTAACCGTATCACCTGCTCCTTGTCTCTATGGTTGTGCATGCCTAGGTATTTTGAAGAGTCATGACACCAGCACAATGGGAACTCCATCACAGGTGGATGATTGATGTCAGTTAGCGGGAAGAGCTCTCACTTGTTCCAATTTATATGTATGACAGAAATTTCGCCAAAACAATTTACCTCATCCAATATTGGAGCGAAATTGATATCTAGGTGGCGAATGAAAAGTAATATGTCATTGGAGTAAAGCGACACCAGGAGAGGCCAACTAGTAAACTTCCGCTCCATGTGTATGTGTCCCCACCTCAAATGCCACACCATGGGATCCATCGCCAGTATAAAAAGCATTGGGGAGAGTGGACATCCCTGCCATGTTCCAGGTGCAATAGGGAAAAAGGGGGACAGAATGCCATCGAGTCATACAGCCGCAGTGAGTTGTGAATATAGCAGAGGTATCAACTTGGTATAACTACGAGGGAACCCAAGCTTGCCGAGTACAGCATACAAGAAGGGCCATTCGAGGGAGTCAAAAGCGTTTTCGGCATCCAATAGAGCAATCACCGCTGACAACTCCGGGGATATTCTATTTAGCACAGAGAATACATTGTAAACATTGATGCTGGTGGTGTGGTGTGGCACAAATCCAGCCTGAGCAGGAGAGATGATCTCATTCAGTAAGAGGGAGAGGCTGGTGGCAATCATCTTGCCCAGTATTCTATTGTCAAAATGTAATAGATAAAGGGGTCGGCATGACCCACAATGAAAGGGGTCTTTACCGGGTTTAGTTTAGACTGTAATTACTTCCTCTTGCATGGTTGCAGGGAGAATCCCCAATTCTATTGCTTCAGCATAAACTGATATGAGATACAGACTAATTATATCCTTGTACTTCTTGTAGAATGCCCCTGTAAACCCATCTAGCCACTGAGCATGCATTCCTGCAAGTGAGTCAATGGCCTGTATCACCTCCTCGACAGAAAAGGGCTCACTAAGAAATTGTTGCTGTGCCATAGTAATCCAGACCATAGTGTTTTTATCGAGGTATGCCTGCAATGCCGGACCCGGTGGTGTCAGCTGCAATGTTTACAGCCTGGAGTAGTATGTGTAAAGTTCTGCCTGAATCTTGGAGGTACCAGCTGCCATGCTGCTATTTGGCCTTTTCATTTCTAGAATGTGAGATGCAGAATAAGATGGTCTGATCAGCCTGGCCAACAGCCTTCCGGGTATATCCCCTTAATCATATCTACGGGCCTTGGCATATCTGCTCATGTACTGCATTTCCCTATTTTCCAGGGAGTTAAACTCATCAAGCAAGAGTTTCCAACAGTGTAATAGAGAGGCACTTTCATCATGCTCCATCTCATGGTTAGCATCGGAGAGCTGTGCCTCCACTGCTGCCTACTCTTGACGTATTTCTCTAAGGATACCAACATGTGTGGAGATGCAAAAGCTTCTGGCATATGCCTTAAAGGCATCTAATAGCACCTCCAAGTGTTCACAGAGCCCTTATTTAATTTTAAAAAGTCAACCATTGCCTTCCTTAAAGCTGCGCAAAATGGGAGTCTAGTAGTGCCATATCCAGAAACCTCCAGAATTTCCTTGTGCCACGGAGTTTGGGGATATTAACTGTAATAAGTACCTGTGAGTGGTCAGACAGTGTGCGGGGCAGGTGTTCAATCACTGTGACCCACTGTGCAATAGTTCAGGTGATAAGCCAGTAGTCAATAAGTGACCAGGTGCTGTGAGATGCTAAATGAAAAGTATAAGCCAGGCCTCCACCGTCGAGCATGCGCCACGGATCGTGAAGTGTCAGATTGCTGCAAAGTTCCTCAAGTGCGGGGTCCCTTGTTAAGTTAAAATCCCCACCCATCAGGACATGCTGTACCTCAAAGCCCTCTATGTGTGCATGAAGATCTTGAAAAAGGTCTGGAGTGTCCGTGTAGTAGAAGCTTATGATTGTCCAATAGCCCTATTACCATCAAAATGGTATCTTTTAGAGTGGAGGTGCATGGTGTATTATATAATGGAGTAGCATAAATGGTAGTGGCATGTCATGGTGTGGAGTGTGGTGTCATAGAGTGGCATCTTCTATAGTGGCATAGAGATTAGAAGGGTGGCACAGACTGTAGTGGAATAGAGTGGGGAGTTGTAGAGTGCAGTGGTGTCTTGTTTAGTAGAGTTAAGTGCGTCATGAGTGGTGTGTCGTACAGTGTTAAAGACTGGAGCAAATTGCCATTGAGTGGGGTGGCGTAGAGTGAAGTAGATTGCTGTGGAGTGGGATAGAGTGGAGTGGCATCTTGTGGAGTATAGCGAGTGGCGTGTGATAGAGGGACATGTTCTACAGTGTGTCTCAGCGGAGTGCTATAGAGTGGAGTGGCACAAAGTAGAGTGGTGTCTCATGCAGTGTGTTAGAGTAGAGCGGCATAGAGTGCTGTAGATTGAACTGGGACACAGATGTGTAAAGTGGCATGGGAACAGAGGAGAAGTGTAGTACAGTGAAGTACAGTGCAGTAGTGTATCATAGGTCACAATGGAGTAAAGTTGCATGGAGTAGAGTAGAGCAAGAAGTGTAGATTGTCATGCAGTGAATGTTGGAAAGTGGATTATTGGTAAGGGCAAGTAAGTACCTACACCTAGCAACAGGTCACCAACCCCAACTTAGGTCCAGTCTGGTCTCAATAAATTAACCCCCACTCAACCCCTGTTAGCCTGGCAATGAGTGGCAAGGCTTAACTTAGAAGACAAGCGAATAAAGCATTTAAAAATCACAAAACAGTGAATTGTTAAAAAACTGAACACAATATCCAACATCAATTAAGGAAAAAAAAGATTACATTTTTATCTTAAAAATGACACCGAAAGGATTAAAATCGGATATGGGGAACAGGAGAATGGATTTTTTAAAGAATTCATGTTTTGCATTGAAAAAAAGAGCGCTCAAAGGGTTAAAAAAAAAAGGGTCACACTGGGAAGGGAAAAAGTCCAGAGTTCAGGCCACCCATGAGTTAACAATGTTACATTTACTTTCAAGAGTGTTTCTTGATTCAGGAAAGTGGTCCACAGCACCAGCCAAGGGTTTAGAGGCTCTGGTTTTCCTCTTCTGGTCTGGGACTGCAACTCCCACAATACACCTCTTCAACTTATGGAGTTGCTCCAAACGTCTCTAAACCTCAGGATCTTCTTCCAGAGGTCATTTTAGGTCCTCAAAGTGTCCACAACTTGATCCAAGGTTACAGAAGCTTTGAATTGCTCCTTTGGAGTTGGAACTACAAGTCCCAGAATGCACCTTGTCAGAATCTTCAAATGGCCACTGAACGCTGGTCAGCTGGGCTTTTCTTGCAGGAAGTGATACAGGGGACTCTGGGCATCTCCTTTGTACCTATAGCAAACAGGGAATCCCTTGTTGAAGCAGTAGAAGGCAAACAAAGTCCTTTTAGTGGTGAAGCCCAAGTTTGCAGCTGGTGCAGTCCTTCAGAGTGCGGTGTCCTGGTGCAGATCAAAGGTCCAACAGGGCAGTCCTTATTATTCTTTGTCTTGTTCCTTGGAGGGATCTGAGGTATGGGTCCAGCTCTACCATATCTATCCTTGCTCCTGGGCAGAAAAGCAGGGGGGCCTGAATATCTAATCACAGGCAAGCTACTTTCCCCTTGGATGACACTTTTTGAGAAGTGTGGCAAAAATCAATCCCCGGGAGCAACATTCTTCAAAAATCGAACATGTCTGAAACTTATTTTTAGAGGTTAGATCTGGCTGAGCCCACCCACTGGTGTGGCTTGAAATCCCAAGCACACCCCTTGCCTAGTCTAATCAAGAGGGCACCTAATTGTCTGGGGTGGCAGGAAATGGGGGAGGTCCTGAGCTGCTCCAAATTTGCCTTCCCTGCCTTTAAGTACCAGTTTGGCTGCTCTCCCCCATCCTGTTTCACCATCTGCTGAGACAGATCTTCTCCCCCAGGCACATTCTGTGTGTTCAGCCCAGGCCACTTCACACCTCATCAAGGCTTCCTGGCCAGGCTGCCAGAGGCTGGCCATTCAGAGAAGAGCCCTACAGAGCTGACGTTGGCAACTTTTAGGTAGAGTTTTAAAACTCTTTACCTGAACTAGTTATATCCCATTTGCAGAGCACTTTTCTAGGCTTGGGAGGTGGGAAAGAGAATGTTTGGACCTGGGAGACCACATGTGGGAATGTCTACACAGGATACAGCAAGAGGCATGAATCAACAGGAAAAAAAGGATTTAGCTGCATGAAAGAAACTTGGAAGCACTGGTACAAGTTAAGGGAAGCTATCAGGCTGAACGTGAAAGCTGACATCGGAGAAGGGTCGTCTACTGCATTTCTCTACTCCCCTTGAAGAACTAGTTATATTAAATAGAACAATGGCAAGTTGTAGAATTTATTATAACAATTAATTGGATACAAAACTCAAGGTATCTGTCTCTTAAGGGGACTTTGTTAATCAAAATAAATACTCCCCATTTTAGCTTATCGAGGCCTTTCACTACAGTGAGGGAAAAACAAATTTGGCTATTGTACCTCATCAGGGATTATAAAACTATTTTAATAAGGTCCCTGCTTATAGTTACATGGTACCCATCTCTAGGGGCACTTAGGGCACACCTTAAGGGTGACATATGTAAAAATAAGTTCCCTCCAATATACTAGGGACTTATAGGTAAGTTGACATAGCCAGTTTTAATTAGCCTAATTTGCATACTCATTTTACACAGTGCACAGGCCTTGGGACTGGTTAGCAGTAGCCAGGGAACGATCAGGAAAACACCAGCAAAAAGTGAAAAATGGGGGCAACAAGTTAGGGGGCTTCTGCAATCAACCTAGTTTTCTCACAGTGAAGTACAATGTCATAGAGTGCCAAAGAAGGAGGGGCTTTTCAGTGTCGTAGAGTGGAGTGTCATAGAGTGGAGTGTCATAGAGTGGTGTAGAGTAGAGTAGAGTGGTATAGAGTGGAGTGTCATGTCGTAGAGTTGAGTATTATGGCATGCCATAGAGTGGCGTCTCAGACAGTGTGTTAGAGTGGAGGGGTTTTTCAGTGGAGTGGCATACACTGTCATAGAGAGGGGTGGTGTGTTGTAGAGTTGATTGGTATGGAGTGTTGTACTTTGCAATGGAGTGTCCTAGAGGGGATTGGTATGTCATAGAGTGGAGTTACAAGTCACAGAGTGGAAAGGCATCTCGTAGAGTTAAGTGGAGTAGTGTGTCATACAGTGTTGTAGAGTAGAGTTGATTGGTGTAGAGTGGAGGGGCATACAGTGAAGTAGAGTGGCGTGGCATAGAGCGAAGAGGACTGTCATGAAGTTGAATGGAGTTGTGTGTCAAAGAGTGATGTGTTATGCAGTGTGTTAGAGTGGAGTGGTGTAGAGAGCTGAGTAGCTTAGAGTGAAGAAGTGGAGTAGAGTGATATAGAGATAAGTAGTGTGTGGTACATTAGAATGGAGTTAAACCCCTAAAGTACAGAACACAGACTAAGGGTCTGAGTAAAATCTTTGCAGTGTTACTCCATACCACGTCAGTGGCGGACCAAGTAGACCCCAAAGTCCACCTGCCGTATTTAGATGTTACAGCTTTGCAAGCAGTGGACTCGTGATGGATTGCTGATGGAGTGAGACGGGGCAGGACCCAATGGACTTTATACAATGGCAGGGGCTATGGAATAGAGGTAAGTGACACACCCACACTGTCCCTTAGCCATATGTGTACCCCTGCACTACACACTACAGAACACGCACACACCATCATCCATTACAATGCCACTCAGCTGCATGTCAGGCTACCACACCCTACTCTATTATACTGTATGGCACTCTACTCTACTCTACCTCTCCACTGTACAAAATTGTGATCCACTCAGTAACACTCTAGTCTACTTTACAACACTCTTCAACACACCAGTCCACTCTACTGTAGTACACAGAACTCCACTCTACCACACTTTATTCCACTGTATACTACCCCACTCTACTCTAATTGTCTCCACGCCACTATACTCTAGAAAATGCTACTATATTCTATGGTATGCCACTTCACTGAACCCCACTCCACTCTACTCCACTGCACAATGCTTTATCCCACTCTATTGTTGTGGGTTCCTTTTTAGAGTCTAGATTGGTCCCCCTCATTTTAGTTCTAGGCCTGTAGCTTGTGCCCTTTCACACACATACACATTTTGTTTATTTATTCACTTTAATATAGCTGAGAGAAAGGGGTATGTTCTGATCCACTATGACTTACAAAGGAGTCAGATTGTCACGTTTCTAGGCTGTCACAAATCACCTTTACTTTCTAGGTTTTGTTAAGGTGCCGTTACCTTCCATTCGGTGTGGGACTGACTCAGTCAGCCACACTTAGTGGTGCTGCTACCCTAAACTAAGCAGTCTTACCCCTATGGTAAGAGTCCTACAACATGGCACCACTAATGTTTCGTCAAGCACAAATTTAGTAGATCTCCCAAGACTCACAAATCTTGTCCATGCTAACGGTACCCTAATTACTTATACGGAGATGTCTGTGATATTAGGGAAATATCCTCCTAAGCTAAATAGAGAGTGCTTATCTTAGTCTGTAGGTTGTTCCAGCTTGGACCTTAAAAGGATTCCCCAAATTGGTGTTTCTATTTCCGAACTTACTATCTTACAAAGATGGCAGATTCTTCATGGGTAGCATTTTCAGTAAATACAAGACAACCTCTCACACAGCATTTATTAGCTGATGGGCTCACAAAAGAGGGTGGGATGATACATTTGTGGTAGAGGCACATGCAGTGTACAGAACAAAATAATTTATTTTCTGGGTCACCTTTCCTGCAGCAGATAAAACACACACCATTTTCATAATTACACAATAGCAAACACACCTGCACAATACAGAGCTTACGTATATTTAAAACTATCTCTTTCTTATCGAGAGCACCAGAGTTGGTTTGAAGGCGCCCTGCCACACATTATTAAAAACATTTGATTAGGTCCCCAAAAAAATGATGGGCCTGCATGGCCAGAATTAGCCACATATACACCACATCCCAATATACAAAATATGCTAGTAGCAGATGTACGCTGATTATATAATAACTTAGCAGAGATAGATAGATGACTAACACAGTTCATAATGTGGACCCTAAATACCGCCCCGGCAAGGGCTTCTCCAACACCACTTTTGGCTACAATTATGGGAAATCCCACAACTGTACATTGAATAATGGGTAAGGTTTCTACAAAACATGAACAAATTCAGTTTTGGATAGCACAAAAAGTATACACTTTGAAAGCAGTGTTTCCCCATACAGGACCCCAAGACAAACATCAAATTCTCACAATGGGATTCCCTCAGTAGATAACTGTGCCACTTGGGGTAAGGTTTTTGCTGGCATTTACACTACCACACATGGTGCAGCAACACTTGCGAACCTTCCAGAAGTGTTCAAACAAACTCAAGATGAGTATGGGCCAACCACTGTTAGCAACAGCCCAAAACTAGATGATAACTGCAGAGAATAGCTTGAAGTCCACAGCAAGTGTTGGGCAGTGGACGAAGAAACAAAGAAGGAAGATGAACTACAATTGTAGAACTGTGCTAGGTAAAGACGTTTCAAGGATTCACTAGAATAAGCGGATAGACTGCTGCTTCAGATTTGACATGACAGTTTTGGCAATCAAATGGCTCAATCAACAAAGAGTCAAAATAGATGCATTATTAGATGCTTTCTGAATGAGAGGAGAGTAGATTGGGTTTTGCTGAACTGAGTTTTGTAGTATTTTTTGTTGCAGTCACTTTATAATTGGATTTTTTTTATTGGTGCAAGTGTTTGTAACACTCTTCAATCTTTTAATTGTGGATCGTAGGAGTTTGCACTAAGATTCAGTGCAACATCAATGGCTTTACACTAAATGATGTACAAGGTCAAGATACTAATGTCAGGGTCGTCCGCTTCTCAACTTCTTCTCTGATGTCTAAACATTTAGGGGGTTATTCTAACTTTGGAGGAGTGTTAATCCGTCCCAAAAGTGACGGTAAAGTGACGGATATACCACCAGCCATATTACGAGTTCCATAGGATATAATGGACTCGTAATACGGCTGGTGGTAAATCCGTCACTTTTCCGTCACTTTTGGGACGGATTAACACCTCCTCCAAAGTTAGAATAACCCCCTTAGTTTGGGTGTCTGGTAATAGTGGATGTGCCATCTGTTTCCTTGAAAGAAACACTTTTTGATGCACTGAAAGGTTACATAACGATACAACCAGCAAGTCTTCTTCCTATGTGTTCCACGTCCACAAGCATGAACTCACGTCCATGGACTGGGAGCACTTATAAACAGTTTGAGTTGACTATAACCTCTGAAACTCCTGTTCAACATCTAACTTCCATGAAAGTAGGTCTCTGTGAAGAAGGAGCTGACTGCAAGCCATATCCATTGGACATGTTGTCCTCTTTTAGGCTTCCTGGATCCCTGTAAGGTTTGTAAGCTTTAAACTAGGCCTGCAAATCTGAAAGAGGGGCAATTGCACTTGCTTGGGGGATGGTGGACACAGGGGAACCTATGAGGTTATTTGCGCAAACACATGGAATGTTCATTTGTAACCCCATTCTACATAAAAAAATGGCTCAATTATGCATGGTTTGATTTTTTTTTTTACAGGGTGTGGATTCCGAACTCTATGTTCTGCAATAGTGGCTGCAACTGACAATTTTATGTTGCAGTGAGTCAACCAGAGTTTTCAAATGGTCAGAACCCTCTTTAGGGCTGCAGGTTTAAAGATGATGACAAACTCTCCTTCATTAAATTTGGCTTTTTGTTTTTCAACTCCAAGTCCATGATGTTTTACACGCTAGAGTTCAAAGACTGTCCATGAGCTAACATCCCATGGATTGTATAACCCTTTCAAGCATACCAACACTTTTGTAAGGCCACCTTCCTCAAAAAGTACTCAAATGGATTCACACTAAACTTTGCAAAGGCACCTCCCTGAGTAGAATTCTGGGGCCAGAGTAACAAGGCCCTAGCACCACATTTACAAGGAAGCTCTAAGACACTTTTTGTGGCTTAACACCACCTTGTTATATATGGCCCCTTGATTCCATGAAAGTCGGTCCCTGTGCAGAAGGAGATGACTGCAAGCCATATCCATTGGACAGGTTGTCCTCTTTTAGGCTTCCTGGATCCCTGTAAGGTTTGTAAGCTTTGAACTAGGCCTACAAATCTGAAAGAGGGGCAATTGCACTTGCTTGGGTGATGGTGGACACAGGGGGACCTATGAGGTTATTTGCGCAAACACATGGAATGTTCATTGGGGACCCTTTCAACCCTTTCAAGCATACCAACACTTTTGTAATGCTACCTTCCTCGAAAAGTACTAAAATGGATTCACACTAAACTTAGCAAAGACACCTCCTTAATTAGAATTCTGGGGCCGAACTAACAAGGCCTTAGCACCACATTTACAAGGCAGCACTGAGACAGTTTTTGTGGCTTAACACCACCTTGTTATATATGGTCCCTTCATGCAGGTTTCTGCGTCAGAGCGGTCTGCAATGGGTGTTGCTGTGGGCATTCCACTGCAACACCCATTGCTTTTGCTGCTGCCCAGATTTACAAGAAAGTGTAAATCTGTGGTGGTGCAATGAGGAAGAATACTTTTACTCCTCCTCATTTTTGTTTTTTCCATGTGTGCTTCATTCTGCAGCACACTTAAAAAAAGCAAAAGGTCATGAATGATTGTTTATGTGCAGGAAGGTGTTTGGTATGGTATCTGTGAAGGAGGGGGAAGTGTGGGAGTCAGTCTAGGTAGTGGTTTTTGGTGTGTCTGCGGGTGGGTGTTCTTTGTGTGCATGCCAGTTGTGGGTCTTGTGGTGCTTGTGTTTATCAGTGGCACCCTTGTCTGTTGAGGTGGATGCATGCCTATGAGTATGTATGCTTTGGCTGGGTTTCGGAGAGGTATTAGGGATTGGCTTTGTTAGTAAGGGGGGTGGTGGTTAAAGATGGTGCTGGGGTGGTCCCCGATGGGTCCACCACTGCCAGGAAGTGTCCACTGGAGGAGGTTTCCAAAGAAGAGGTGGTAGATCTGGTCTCCCCCCTGGCATTCCCTTCGCCCTCCGTCCCATTGGGTCCCTCGCTGGTTGCAGCTTCCTGGGTCCTGTGGGCTGCTGCTTCCCACTTGCCTGTGCCCCTTATCTTTCGCCTGACGATGCTGATGCACATAAATAGAGAGAGAGGGGGGAGAGAGAGAGAGAGAGAGAGAGAGAGAGAGGGCAAACATGGGTTAACTTCTAGCTCTCATAGATACTGGTAAACATGCACATCTGTGACAATACATATCCTGGCTAGGCCACCGCAGGTGCCAAAACATATTACCAACATCATGTCACAATATGTCAGTACTGCCCACACGTGTATGCCAAACCTCACACCTACATCAATATCTAAGCAGGATAGCTTAACTGAAATCATCCACATGATGACAACCAAAGCCATATTTGAGGACACACCATGCCCTGGATGCAGTATCAATTGAATGCCTGAATACACATCATACCTCTCCATACCCCTATAATCCATTGGATGTGTAACTGACGGAACAAAACACTTCAGGTCTCTACAGTTACACCACCTGATCAGTTAATGACATCTCTAATATATCCATTACAATGAAGACAACTCCACTTACAGACCACACAGTACCTGCCTGTCACATTAAGGGGTCATTCCAACCTCAGCGGTTAAAGGCGCTTACCGCCGTTCAGAAGACCGCCATAACACCGCTGCGGCCGCAGTAAACCGCCACGGTCATTCTGACCCACAACAGGCAAACCGCCAAAATACAGACATCCACAAAAGTCCACCACACCAAAGGGCAGCGAGAAACTGGCGATGACCAAACCTCCACCGTCACGCCAACAGAAATACGCCCACACTATCACGACACACGAATCCACGCGGCGGTCTTTCAACCGCGGTATTCCATTGGCGGTACACACCGCCGCGCTCAAAATACACACACACTTACAAAATACAACCACATTGGACAATTCAAAATACACACACCTGAGACACATACACACACCACTCCCACACACCCAATTAAATATAAAATACACACCCACATCACCCACAAACCTCCACTCCTAGAGATTTGTGAACATGCACCAAGAAAAGACATCCGAGCACCCAGACGCCCAATTCACTGTCACCCAGCAATATTTGCACGCACTTCACACAACACAACAATACACATCACCACACTTAGGAAAACACCAGCAAAAAGTGAAAAATGGGGGCAACAAGTTAGGGGGCTTCTGCAATCAACCTAGTTTTCTCACAGTGAAGTACAATGTCATAGAGTGCCAAAGAAGGAGGGGCTTTTCAGTGTCGTAGAGTGGAGTGTCATAGAGTGGTTTAGAGTAGAGTAGAGTGGTATAGAGTGGAGTGTCATGTCGTAGAGTTGAGTATTATGGCATGCCATAGAGTGGCGTCTCAGACAGTGTGTTAGAGTGGAGGGGATTTTCAGTGGAGTGGCATACACTGTCATAGAGAGGGGTGGTGTGTTGTAGAGTTGATTGGTATGGAGTGTTGTACTTTGCAATGGAGTGTCCTAGAGGGGATTGGTATGTCATAGAGTGGAGTTACTAGTCACAGAGTGGAGAGGCATCTCGTAGAGTTAAGTGGAGTAGTGTGTCATACAGTGTTGTAGAGTGGAGTTGATTGGTGTAGAGTGGAGGGGCATACAGTGAAGTAGAGTGGCGTGGCATAGAGCGAAGAGGACTGTCATGAAGTTGAATGGAGTTGTGTGTCAAAGAGTGATGTGTTATGCAGTGTGTTAGAGTGGAGTGGTGTAGAGAGCTGAGTAGCTTAGAGTGAAGAAGTGGAGTAGAGTGATATAGAGATAAGTAGTGTGTGGTACATTAGAATGGAGTTAAACCCCTAAAGTACAGAACACAGACTAAGGGTCTGAGTAAAATCTTTGCAGTATTACTCCATACCACGTCAGTGGCGGACCAAGTAGACCCCAAAGTCCACCTGCCGTATTTAGATGTTACAGCTTTGCAAGCAGTGGACTTGTGATGGATTGCTGATGAAGGGAGACGGGGCAGGACCCAATGGACTTTATACAATGGCAGGGGCTATGGAATAGAGGTAAGTGATACACCCACACTGTCACTTAGCCATATGTGTACCCCTGCACTACACACTACAGAACACGCACACACCATCATCCATTACAATGCCACTCAGCTGCATGTCAGTCTACCACACCCTACTCTATTATACTGTATGGCACTCTACTCTACTCTACCACTCCACTGTTCAAAATTGTGATCCTCTCAGTAACACTCTAGTCTACTTTACAACACTCTACAACACACCAGTCCACTCTACTGTAGTACACAGAACTCCACTCTACCACACTTTACTCCACTGTATACTACCCCACTCTACTCTAATTGTCTCCACGCCCCTGTACTCTAGAAAATGCTACTATATTCTATGGTATGCCACTTCACTGAACCCCACTCCACTCTACTCCACTGCACAATGCTTTATCCCACTCTATTGTTGTGGGTTCCTTTTTAGAGTCTAGATTGGTCCCCCTCATTTTAGTTCTAGGCCTGTAGCTTGTGCCCTTTCACACACATACACATTTTGTTTATTTATTCACTTTTATATAGCTGAGAGAAAGGGGTATGTTCTGATCCACTATGACTTACAAAGGAGTCAGATTGTCATGTTTCTAGGCTGTCACAAATCACCTTTACTTTCTAGGTTTTGTTAAGGTGCCGTTACCTTCCATTCGGTGTGGGACTGACTCAGTCAGCCACACTTAGTGGTGCTGCTACCCTAAACTAAGCAGTCTTACCCCTATGGTAAGAGTCCTACAACATAACACCACTAATGTTTCGTCAAGCACAAATTTAGTAGATCTCCCAAGACTCACAAATCTTGTGCATGCTAACGGTACCCTAATTACTTATACGGAGATGTCTGTGATATTAGGGAAATATCCTCCTAAGCTAAATAGAGAGTGCTTATCTTAGTCTGTAGGTTGTTCCAGCTTGGACCTTAAAAGGATTCCCCAAATTGGTGTTTCTATTTCCGAACTTACTATCTTACAAAGATGGCAGATTCTTCATGGGTAGCATTTTCAGTAAATACAAGACAACCTCTCACACAGCATTTATTAGCTGATGGGCTCACAAAAGAGGGTGGGATGATACATTTGTGGAAGAGGCACATGCAGTGTACAGAACAAAATAATTTATTTTCTGGGTCACCTTTCCTGCAGCAGATAAAACACACACCATTTTCATAATTACACAATAGCAAACAAACCTGCACAATACAGAGCTTACGTATATTTAAAACTATCTCTTTCTTATCCAGAGCACCAGAGTTGGTTTGAAGGCGCCCTGCCACACATTATTAAAAACATTTGATTAGGTCCCCAAAAAAATGATGGACCTGCATGGCCAGAATTAGCCACTTATACACCACATCCCAATATACAAAATATGCTAGTAGCAGATGTACGCTGATTATATAATAACTTAGCAGAGATAGATAGATGACTAACACAGTTCAGAATGTGGACCCTAAATACCGCCCCGGCGAGGGCTTCTCCAACACCACTTTTGGCTACAATCATGGGAAATCCCACAACTGTACATTGAATAATGGGTAAGGTTTCTACAAAACATGAACAAATTCAGTTTTGGATAGCACAAAAAGTATACACTTTGAAAGCAGTTTTTCCCCATACAGGACCCCAAGACAAACATCAAACTCTCACAATGGGATTCCCTCAGTAGATAACTGTGCCACTTGGGGTAAGGTTTTTGCTGGCATTTACACTACCACACATGGTGCAGCAACACTTGCGAACCTTCCAGAAGTGTTAAAACAAACTCAAGATGAGTATGGGCCAACCACTGTTAGCAACAGCCCAAAACTAGATGATAACTGCAGAGAATGGCTTGAAGTCCACAGCAAGTGTTGGGCAGTGGACGAAGAAAAAAAGAAGGAAGATGAACTACAATTGTAGAACTGTGCTAGGTAAAGACGTTTCAAGGATTCACTAGAATAAGCGGATAGACTGCTGCTTCAGATCTGACATGACAGTTTTGGCAATCAAATGGCTCAATCAACAAAGAGTCAAAATAGATGCATTATTAGATGCTTTCTGAATGAGAGGAGAGTAGATTGGGTTTTGCTGAACTGAGTTTTGTAGTATTTTTTGTTGCAGTCACTTTATAATTGGATTTTTTTTATTGGTGCAAGTGTTTGTAACACTCTTCAATCTTTTAATTGTGGATCGTAGGAGTTTGCACTAAGATTCAGTGCAACATCAATGGCTTTACACTAAATGATGTACAAGGTCAAGATACTAATGTCAGGGTCGTCCGCTTCTCAACTTCTTCTCTGATGTCTAAACATTTAGTTTGGGTGTCTGGTAATAGTGGATGTGCCATCTGTTTCCTTGAAAGAAACACTTTTTGATGCACTGAAAGGTTACATAACGATACAACCAGCAAGTCTTCTTCCTATGTGTTCCACGTCCACAAGCATGAACTCAAGTCCATGGACTGGGAACACTTATAAAAAGTTTGAGTTGACTATAACCTCTGAAAGTCCTGTTCAACATCTAACTTCCATGAAAGTAGGTCTCTGTGAAGAAGGAGCTGACTGCAAGCCATATCCATTGGACATGTTGTCCTCTTTTAGGCTTCCTGGATCCCTGTAAGGTTTGTAAGCTTTAAACTAGGCCTGCAAATCTGAAAGAGGGGCAATTGCACTTGCTTGGGGATGGTGGACACAGGGGGACCTATGAGGTTATTTGCTCAAACACATGGAATGTTCATTTGTAACCCCCATTCTACATAAAAAAGTGGCTCAATTATGCATGGTTTGATTTTATTTTTACAGGGTGTGGATTCCGAGCTCTATGTTCTGCAATAGTGGCTGCAACTGACAATTTTATGTTGCAGTGAGTCAACCAGAGTTTTCAAGTGGTCAGAACCCACTTTAGGGCTGCAGGTCTAAAGATGATGACAAACTCTCCTTCATTAAATTTGGCTTTTTGTTTTTCAACTCCAAGTCCATGATGTTTTACAGGCTAGAGTTCAAAGACTGTCCATGAGCTAACATCCCATGGATTGTATAACCCTTTCAAGCATACCAACACTTTTGTAATGCCACCTTCCTCAAAAAGTACTCAAATGGATTCACACTAAACTTTGCAAAGGCACCTCCCTGAGTAGAATTCTGGGGCCAGAGTAACAAGGCCCTAGCACCACATTTACAAGGCAGCTCTAAGACACTTTTTGTGGCTTAACACCACCTTGTTATATATGGCCCCTTGATTCCATGAAAGTCGGTCCCTGTGCAGAAGGAGATGACTGCAAGCCATATCCATTGGACAGGTTGTCCTCTTTTAGGCTTCCTGGATCCCTGTAAGGTTTGTAAGCTTTGAACTAGGCCTACAAATCTGAAAGAGGGGCAATTGCACTTGCTTGGGGGATGGTGGACACAGGGGGACCTATGAGGTTATTTGCGCAAACACATGGAATGTTCATTGGGGACCCTTTCAACCCTTTCAAGCATACCAACACTTTTGTAATGCTACCTTCCTCGAAAAGTACTCAAATGGATTCACACTAAACTTAGCAAAGACACCTCCCTAATTAGAATTCTGGGGCCAGACTAACAAGGCCTTAGCACCACATTTACAAGGCAGCACTGAGACACTTTTTGTGGCTTAACACCACCTTGTTATATATGGCCCCTTCATGCAGGTTTCTGCGTCAGAGCGGTCTGCAATGGGTGTTGCTGTGGGCATTCCACTGCAACACCCATTGCTTTTGCTGCTGCCCAGATTTACAAGAAAGTGTAAATCTGTGGTGGTGCAATGAGGAAGAATACTTTTACTCCTCCTCATTTTTGTTTTTTCCATGTGTGCTTCATTCTGCAGCACACTTAAAAAAAGCACAAGGTCATGAATGATTGTTTATGTGCAGGAAGGTGTTTGGTATGGTATCTGTGAAGGAGGGGGAAGTGTGGGAGTCAGTCTAGGTAGTGGTTTTTGGTGTGTCTGCGGGTGGGTGTTGTTTGTGTGCATGCCAGTTGTGGGTCTTGTGGTGCTTGTGTTTATCAGTGGCACCCTTGTCTGTTGAGGTGGATGCATGCCTATGAGTATGTATGCTTTGGCTGGGTTTGGGAGAGGTATTAGGGATTGGCTTTGTTAGTAAGGGGGGTGGTGGTTAAAGATGGTGCTGGGGTGGTCCCCGATGGGTCCACCACTGCCAGGAAGTGTCCACTGGAGGAGGTTTCCAAAGAAGAGGTGGTAATTCTGGTCTCGCCCCTGGCATTCCCTTCGCCCTCCGTCCCATTGGGTCCCTCGCTGGTTGCAGCTTCCTGGGTCCTGTGGGCTGCTGCTTCCCACTTGCCTGTGCCCCTTATCTTTCGCCTGACGATGCTGATGCACATAAATAGAGAGAGAGGGGGGGGGGGGGGAGAGAGAGAGAGAGAGAGAGAGAGAGAGAGAGAGAGAGAGAGAGAGAGAGAGAGAGGGCAAACATGGGTTAACTTCTAGCTCTCATAGATACTGGTAACCATGCACATCTGTGACAATACATATCCTGGCTAGGCCACCGCAGGTGCCAAAACATATTACCAACATCATGTCACAACATGTCAGTACTGCCCACACGTGTATGCCAACCCTCACACCTACATCAATATCTAAGCAGGATAGCTTAACTGAAATCATCCACATGACGACAACCAAAGCCATATTTGAGGACACACCATGCCCTGGATGCAGTATCAATTGAATGCCTGAATACACATCATACCTCTCCATACCCCTATCATCCATTGGATGTGTAACTGACGGAACAAAACACTTCAGGTCTCTACAGTTACACCACCTGATCAGTTAATGACATCTCTAATATATCCATTACAATGAAGACAACTCCACTTACAGACCACACAGTACCTGTCTGTCACATTATGGGGGTCATTCCAACCTCGGCGGTAAAAGGCGCTTACCGCCGTTCAGAAGACCGCCATAACACCGCCGCGGCCATTCTGACCCACAACAGGCAAACCGCCAAAATACAGACATCCACAAAAGTCCGCCACACCAAAGGACAGCGAGAAACTGGCGATGACCAAACCTCCACTGTCACGACAACAGAAATACGCCCACACTATCACGACACATGAATCCACGCGGCGGTCTTTCAACCGTGGTATTCCATTGGGGGTACACACCGCTGCGCTCAAAATACACACACACTTACAAAATACAACCACATTGGACAATTCAAAATACACACACCTGAGACACATACACACACCACTCCCACACACCCAATTAAATATAAAACACACACCCACATCACCCACAAACCTCCACTCCTAGAGATTCGTGAACATGCACTGAGAAAAGACATCCGAGCACCCCGACGCCCAATTCACTGTCACCCAGCAATATTTGCACGCACTTCACACAACACAACAATACACATCACCACACTTAGCACCACACAATCCACCCTACACATCACCCACACCACCCCATGGCACCGCAAAGACATCCCAGGTTCTCTGATGATGAACTCAGGCTCATGGTGGAGGAAATTGTACGAGTAGAGCCACAGCTGTTCGGGGCACAGGTGCAGCACACCACCATTGCCAGGAAGATGGAGCTATGGAGCAGAATAGTCGACAGGGTCAACGCTGTGGGACAGCACCCAAGAAATCGGGACGACATCAGGAAGAGGTGGAACGACCTACGGGGGAAGGTGCGTTCCATGGTATCCAGGCACACCATCACGGTGCAGAAGACTGGCGGCGGACCCCCACCTCCTCCCCCAGAATTTACAACATGGGAGGAGCAAGTCTTGAACATCCTGCATCCTGAGTGCCTCGCAGGAGTAGGCGGAGGAATGGACTCTGCTAAGGCAAATCTTAACCACTTCTCCCCCCCACCCCACCTGCACGCCAACTCATACCCCCACCCTCACCCCCATCACATCCTACTCCTTGCAACTGTCTCACCATCACAACCCACCCATCCCAACACCTAGCCCTGCATGCGTCCACAAAGAATGGACACCCATCACCTAAGCATGCCCACTGCACATACACATACAAACCCCCCCCAACCACCGTCACAACAGCCCCCACAAAGGAATGCCAGCACTGGGGTACACAGGCACCCACCCATTGCATGCTTTGACACACACAGAAGCAATAACCATGCTTTTATACCCCTGCAGGACCCGAACGCCACGTCACTGCGCAGGAGGGTCCGCAAATGTCCCCTCCACCCCCAGAAGAGGCCCACAGTGAGGACAGCAGCTCTGTCTCCCTGGATCTAGATGACCAGCCCGGTACATCGGGGACCTCGGGACAGTTGGTTCCCCTCACACAGCCACAGGCCACAGTAGACCTTCCCCCCTCTGGGAACACCAGCACAGCACCCACCCAGCGGGCCCATACCTCTGTCCCCAGGACACGTCAATCAGCGGTGTGTCCACCACTACAGGGAACCCAGGCTAACCCACCACCCCAACAACAACAGGGACCTGGGGGCAGTGGTAGTGGGCACACGGTCCAGGGGACAGAGGCCCAGGGAAACAGGGGAACTGGGAGGGCTGCAGTGCGACAGGGGGGGGACAGGCCCAGGGAACCCACTCTCCATGAGGCCCTCTCCTCCATCATGGGAGCATACCACCGCTCCCAGGAGACGATGGCGACGGTCCTGGCCAGGTTTCAGGAGATCCAGCTTCTGCAGGAGCAACTGTATATGGGGTTCAGGGAGGAACTAAGAAACATCAGTTCCGCCATGGGTACCATCGTAGTGGCCTTGAATGAGGTAGTCACGACATTGCGGGACACTGTGGCACCTCAAACGGCCCCTGACACTAGCATGCACCAAGAACTGCCTACCACCTCCGCCGGCGCTAGTGGACAGGAGGCCCCGACACAAGACCAACAGGCCACCAGAACCCCACCCCCTGCAGAAGGAGAACCACCCTGCAAGCGGGCCCTGAGATCCAGGAAGAAGACAGAGTAAGATGTCAAGACCCCCGCCAGCAAAGGATACCGCCCTGATTGTCAACCCACTGTCCCACATTGTCACCCTGTCCAACCTTAAACTGCCCCTGCTCCACTTCCCACAGGCATTTGGACAATGCACCTGTGAAACTGATATTCTGGACTCTGCCATGGACAATCCTCCACCATCACCCCTCACCGATTTGCAACCACCCATCCAATTTAGAGCACTGGAATAAAAACACTTATTGCACAAAACAATCTGGATTCTGGCTGTGATTTAGAACAAATGTATTAGACATGACCGTGCCAAAATGTTCATTCACATAGTGATGGTAACAAACCGCTGTCACACAGCTGTAGTCCATGGGGAAACAAAGCAGATGTCACGCAGTGGGGCCCACAGCTCTGAAAACGGAAGGGAAAGTCACAACACAGTTAGCATACACTGGGGGAAAAAGTCAGACAGTAGAGAGGTAGGAGTCTTTAAGTAACTGTAATATGCCGGTGTCTACTCTTACCTGTGTGTCACTGAAAATACTGCTGTATTACTGTGTTCCTGTTCTCTATGTCGTCCTCTTCGGCTTCCTCCTCTTCACTCTCCACAGGCTCCACAGCTGCTACAACACCACCATCTGGACCATCCTCCTGCAGAAAAGGCACCTGGCGGCGCAAAGCCAGGTTGTGAAGCATACAGCAGGCCACGATGATCTGGCACACCTTCTTTGGTGAGTGCATTAGGGATCCACCTGTCATATGGAGGCACCGGAACCTGGCCTTCAGGAGGCCAAAGGTTCGCTCAATCACCCTCCTAGTCCGCCCATGGGCCTCATTGTACCGTTCCTCTGCCCTTGTCCTGGGATTCCTCACTGGGGTCAGTAGCCAGGACAGGTTGGGGTAACCAGAGTCCCCTAATAGCCACACCCGGTGCCTCTGGAGTTGACCCATCACATACGGGATGCTGCTATTCCGCAGGATGTAGGCGTCATGCACTGACCCAGGGAACTTGGCATTAACATGGGAGATGTACTGGTCAGCCAAACACACCATCTGTACATTCATCGAAGGATAACTCTTCCGGTTCCTGTACACCTGTTCACTCCTGCTGGGGGGGACCAAAGCAACATGTGTCCCATCAATGGCACCTATGATGTTGAGGATATGTCCAAGGGCATAGAAATAATTCTTCACTGTAGGCAAATCCCCCACCTCAGGGAAAACGATGCAGCTCCGCATGTGTTTCAGCAGGGCAGACAACACTCTGGACAACACCTTGGAAAACATAGGCTGGGACATCCCTGATGCTATGGCCACTGTTGTTTGAAATGACCCACTTACTAAGAAATAGAGTACTGACAGCACCTGCACTAGAGGGGGGATCCCTGTGGGTTGGCGGATGGGTGACATCAGGTCTGGCTCCAGCTGGGCACACAGTTCCTGTATAGTGGCTCGGTCAACCTTGTATGTCATTATGACATGTCGTTCCTCCATTGTCGACAGGTCCACCAGCGGTCTGTACACAGGAAGATTCCTCCATCTCCTCGCATGTCCCAGCGGACGGTGCCTATGAAGGACAACAGCGAGCACAGAGTCAAGCAACCCACAGGTACGTAACCACAGCTTGCACATAACACGATTCCCAATGCATTGAATGGCTTGATGAGTGTTGGTGCATGGCCTAGGTATGTGTGACGCAGTTGGTAATTAGGCCATGTGGGCCCTTGAAATGGCGGCTGCCTGACCTGTGAAGTGCGACAGTGGGATGTGAGGTCAATGCGCTGGCGTGGCACACCGCGGCGGTAGGCGGTCGAAGACCGCGGCGCTAAGCCGCATTGGTTAACATAGAACCCTATGGGTTTCAGGAGCCAATGACGATGTGCGCCGGCGGTCGCGGTACGCACCGCAGCGGTACGCACTGCTGCGGGCGTGACCGCCATTTTCTATCTGCTTAATCACTCGATACCTGATCTTCGACAGGAGAGGACCTACACTGCAAGTGTTGCTGTGACCTCGGTCTGGAAGAGACAATGGCTCATGCGACTGGGGTAAGGGCCCCTGCCTTCACTGCGGAGGAGTTGGAGAAACTTGTGGATGGGGTCCTCCCCCAGTATGCGCTATTCTATGGTCCTCCAGACCAACAGGTAAGTACACTGGGACCATGCTTAGTGGGCAATGCCTGGGTTGAGTCGGGTGGATGAAAGATGGTGGGGAGGGGAGCGATTGAGGCATGCATCAAACGACAGATGAGAGCATGTGCCACATGGCAAGGGTGGGGATGGGGGGCCACTCACATCGAGCATGCAGAAGGTGATGACAATTTTTCTCTCCCTGTACATGTCACATAGGTCAGCGCCCACCAGAAAGTCGCGATTTGGCGTGCCATCGCCAAGGACGTCCGGACCCTGGGGGTCCACAACAGACGGGGCACCCACTGCCGGAAGAGGTGGGAGGACATCCGACGCGGGAGCAGGAAGAAGGCAGAGGCTCTGCTGGGGATGGCCTCCCAACGTGGGAGGGGTGCCAGTCGTCAATTGACCCCCCTGATGTCCCGGATCCTGGCGGTGGCCTACCCCGATTTGGATGGGCGCGTGAGGACATCACAGCAGACACAAGGGGGTGAGTACAAATACATTCAGCTGACTTTGTGCGCAGTGGAGGTGTCTTCTGTGGGTATCCCTAGGCCAGGGCGATTTCTGTAGGCTAGGCCCCTCCGTAAGGCATGGCCCTGTGCCCCCGCCCACCACCTCTGTAGGGTGCCAAATACAGGTATCCATGGCCCTGTGTCATCTATGTGTGCAGTTGTCGTCCATAGGCTTGTAGGCCATGTCCCACGGATTGCGTAGTGGACCCCAAGTGCGCGGCGTAGTGCAGGTGGCTTCTGTGTCTGTCTTAGTCCGCCAACGGTAGCGGTAATCCATGCACTAAACATGTCTTTATTTCTCCTCCCCCCCTTTTTTGTGGTCTTCCTGTTCATGTGTGCATTAGCATCATCAGGCGGAGGAGAAGTGGCATCGGCGCACGAGGGAGCTGCATCTCACATGGCCATGGCGGTCCATGCAACTGACTCGGATTTCACCAGTGAGATGGAGGGCGAGGGGAGCTCCACAGCGGGGACTCATGCTGATGTCAGTAACAGTGACTCGTCCTCTGAAGGGAGCTCCCTTGTGGTGGCGGCAACATCCGTGCCCCCCACAACAACAGCAGCCACCCAGCGCACCAGCACTGCCCTCCCAGCAGCCCCTCAGCGTTTGCCCCGTGCCCGCTCACCCAGGAATGTGGGCATCTCCTTCGCCCCAGGCACCTCAGGCCCTGCCCCTGTCACCCCTGCTGCCCTCAGTGAGGAGGTCATTGACCTCCTAAGGACCATCATTGTTGGGCAGTCTACCCTTTTGAATGCCATCCAGGGTGTACAAAGAGAGGTGCACCAGAGTAATGCATACCTGGAGGGCATTCATTCGGGTCAGGCTGCCCATCAGCGATCGTTCAACGCTCTGGCCTCAGCACTGACGGCAGCAATTGTCCCTGTCTCTAGCCTCCCCCCTCCAACTTCCTCCACCCAGACCCAATCCCCTGTACCTCTGCCTATCCCAGACACACCTACAGACCAGCCTGCACACACCTCAACACCCAAGGGAAGCTCATCCAGACATAAGCACCACACATCACACAAGCATTCACACAAGCAACATCCACATGCAGACATACCAACAGCCACTGCCTCCACTGTGTCCCCCTCCTCCTCGTCTCCCTCCTCCCTCCCTGTGATGTCTCCACTCACACTTGCATGCACAACGTCTCCAGCCACTACGTCCATCACCAGCACACCCACCAGAACACTCCGCACACGTGCAGTCACCACCCCCACTACCATTTACACGTCCCCTGTGTCCCCTCCAAGTGTGTCTGTCACCACCTCCTCCAAACTACACAAACGCAGGCAGCCACCCACCCAACAGCCATCCGCCTCACGACAGCCTCCAGCCCAAGCACCTGCACCCAAAGACACCAGACTTCACACTCCTACAACCACATCCTCTTCCTCCACTCCCATACCCACTACACCTACCCGTCCCTCTCTTTCCAAATTGCTTTTCCTTGCCAACCTTAACCTCTTTCCAACAACTCCCCCACCCCCTCCATCTCATAAGACTCCAATCAGCACCTCAGCCACCACAAAACAGGGACCCGTGAAGACTGTTGTCCACAGACTGTGGAGTCCCCCACCCTCAAGGGCATCCAGTTCAGCTAGGAGCCAAGGCACGTCCAGCCCACCACCGGAAAAGCATCCTAAGATTGCCAGTGCCCGGCGCAAGTGACCAAAGGCCCCAGGGACACAAATCCCTACATTGGCTCCGTCAGGAAATGGGGTGCCACCTGGCACACCGCCAAAGGTGGGAAAGGGCCACAAACGTGCAGGGAAGGGTGGGAAGGGCAGAACGCCCGACAAGTCCAGAAGCAGGCCAGCTGGCCAGGAGGGCCCCACCAGCCCCATCCCAGGTGTGCAGGAGGACACACACAGGCCCGGTACTGCAGCCCAGGAGGGCCCCGCAAGCCATGTCCCAGGTGGGCAGGAGGACACCCACAGGCCGAGAACTGCAGCCCAGGAGGGCCCCGCAAGCCACCAGACAGATGGGCAGGAAGGCCCCGCCAGCCACATGTCAGGTGGCGAGTGACATCCATGCCTGGGCCGGATCCGCTGACCAGGACACTCATCTCAAGCACTGCTCCGCTGGGCACCGCCGTCTCAAGAACCGCTGAACTGGGCCCTTCATCTCAAGCACCGCTGAACTGGGCCCTTCATCTCAAGCACCGCTGAACTGGGCCCTTCATCTCAAACACCGCTGAACTGGGCCCTTCATCTCAAGCACCGCTCCGCTGGGCACCGCCGTCTCAAGCACCGCTGAACTGGGCCCTTCATCTCAAGCACCGCTCCGCTGGGCACCGCCGTCTCAAGCACCGCTGAACTGGGCCCTTCATCTCAAGCACCGCTCCGCTGGGCACCGCCGTCTCAAGCACCGCTGAACTGGGCGCTTCATCTCAAGCACCGCTGAACTGGGCCCTTCATCTCAAGCACCGCTCCTCTGGGCACCGCCGTCTCAAGAACCGCTGAACTGGGCCCTTCATCTCAAGCACCTCTCCGCTGGGCACCGCCGTCTCAAGCACCGCTCCGCTGGGCACCGCCGTCTCAAGAACCGCTGAACTGGGCCCTTCATCTCAAGCACCGCTCCGCTGGGCACCGCCGTCTCAAGCACCGCTGAACTGGGCCCTTCATCTCAAGCACCGCTGAACTGGGCCCTTCATCTCAAGCACCGCTCCGCTGGGCACCGCCGTCTCAAGAACCGCTGAACTGGGCCCTTCATCTCAAGCACCGCTCCGCTGGGCACCGCCGTCTCAAGCACCGCTGAACTGGGCCCTTCATCTCAAGCACCGCTCCGCTGGGCACCGCCGTCTCAAGCACCACTGAACTGGGCCCTTCATCTCAAGCACCGCTGAACTGGGCCCTTCATCTCAGGCACCGCTCCGCTGGGCACCGCCGTCTCAAGCACCACTGAACTGGGCACCGCCGTCTCAAGCACCGCTGAACTGGGCCCTTCATCTCAGGCACCGCTCCGCTGGGCACCGCCGTCTCAAGCACCGCTGAACTGGGCCCTTCATCTCAAGCACCGCTCCACTGGGCACCGCCGTCTCAAGCACCGCTGAACTGGGCCCTTCATCTCAAGCACCGCTCCGCTGGGCACCGCCGTCTCAAGCACCGCTGAACTGGGCCCTTCATCTCAAGCACCACTGAACTGGGCCCTTCATCTCAAGCACCGCTGAACTGGGTCCTTCATCTCAAGCACCGCTCCGCTGGGCACCGCCGCCTCAAGAACCGCTTAACTGAGCCCTTCATTTCAAACACCGCTCCCCTGGGCACCGCCGTCTCAAGCACCGCTCCGCTGGGCACCGCCGTCTCAAGAACCGCTGAACTGGGCCCTTCATCTCAAGCACCGCTCCGCTGGGCACAGCCGTCTCAAGCACCGCTGAACTGGGCCCTTCATCTCAAGCACCGCTGAACTGGGCCCTTCATCTCAAGCACCGCTCCGCTGGGCACCGCCGTCTCAAGAACCGCTGAACTGGGCCCTTCATCTCAAGCACTGCTCCGCTGGGCACCGCCGTCTCAAGCACCGCTGAACTGGGCCCTTCATCTCAAGCACCGCTGAACTGGGCCCTTCATCTCAAGCACAGCTCAGCTGGGCACCGCCGTCTCAAGCACCGCTGAACTGGGCCCTTCATCTCAAGCACCGCTGAACTGGGCCCTTCATCTCAAGCACCGCTCCACTGGGAACCGCCGTCTCAAGCACTGCTGAACTGGGCCCTTCATCTCAAGCACTGCTCCGCTGGGCACCGCCGTCTCAATAACCGCTGAACTGGGCCCTTCATCTCAAGCACCGCTCCGCTGGGCACCGCCGTCTCAAGCACCGCTGAACTGGGCCCTTCATCTCAAGCACCGCTGAACTGGGCCCTTCATCTGAAGCACCACTGGCCCATTTGCGGAAGGGGCAGGCCCGCATTTGTGTCAGGCAGGGCTGCACGAAGCACTCTGGGCACTAGTCCCCCTCCAGTTCCAGTGGAGACTGTTATCCACTTGATAGACTGTGGCTTTGCACTCCCCAGGATTGAAAAGTGGGCAAACCACCCACTGTAGAGACTTGAGAGACTGTGGCTTTGCACTCCCCAGGATGGCACAGTGGGCAAGCCACCCACTGTAGAGAATTGAGAGACTGTGGCTTTGCACTCCCCAGGATATGGCAGTGGGCAAGCCACCCACTGTAGAGACTTGAGAGACTGTGGCTTTGCACTCCCCAGGATGGCACAGTGGGCAAGCCACCCACTGTAGAGACTTGTGAGACTGTGGCTTTGCACTCCCTAGGATGGCACAGTGGCCATGGAGGTCCCTCGTGGATCTGGCGTCGTGGACTCATCTGGCTGAGGTGCCCCCCCTTCCCTTCCCCCTGAGGTGCCTGCAGTTTTCCTATCTGATGCCCCTGCAGTGTTCTCTCCGTTGGAGGCAGGTATCCTGTGTGGGCTTTGCCCATGTGTTTTGGCCCAGTGGCCCACGAACAATGGCTGATAGACATATCGGACTGGACAATTTATGTATATAAAGTTATAGATGTGTGATATATTTTATACTCAGTCTTACAATATAATTCTATATTTATAATCATTTCCTTTTGCCTTTGCATTCTTCCGGGGGGTTTGGGGGTGTAACTGTGATGTGTTGCTATGCATTGATGTGTGTGTTGTAGTGGTTGAGGGTGAGGGTGGGTGTGTCGCATATGTGTGTCCCCGTAATTTTTTGCCTCCCCCTCCCCTGTGTCGTAGGTGCAGTACTCACCGTTGTCTTCTGCACCGGCGTTCGTGCTCCTGGTAGAGGAGCAGGAAGACAATGGCTGGTAGGATGTGTAGTTCAGGTTCCATGCTGTCCAGATTCCTCGTAGGGTGTATGGAGGTGAGCGTTTTCCATTTGAAATGTCTGTTTCCGCCGTGTTTTTATCGGTGGGGCTACCGCCCCGGAAAAGGTGGCGGATTGGTGGGTTGTGATAGGGTGGGCGGTACATTGTCTCCCGCCTGTCTGTTGGCGGTGACCGCCGCGCTGTTTGTTTGTCCCGCCGTTGCAGGCGGTGTGTTAAAGTGGCGGTCTCTGTTGGCGGTTTCCGCCAGGGTCGGAATAGCATTTTTGTTACCGCCAGCCTGTTGGCGGTTTGACTGCCGCTTTAACACCGACCGCCAGGGTTGAAATGACCCCCTATATGTCAGACCAAACACTCTGTACAGTGATGCCAATACAGAAATCAAGTCTGATTTAGACATTACAAGTCAGACACCCAAACAGGTTACATCTAATATGTACAGAATGAGTCTGTGGTATAGCCATGTGAATAGTCTGACCCAATCACAGAGCCATATCAGCAGTAACCAAACACATATATCACAACTTATCATACTGCTAAGCCATCTACAATGGCCCATATAGCACATGTAACACATCCTTACTCAAACCATGAGTGCAGTATCATAACAGATATAATTCAGGGACACCCATATTACATTAATGTCCACTTACAATGCCACCAGACATTCAGTTACACCAGTTTGACTTCACAACATGACAACTCAACTCTCACACACCATTCCAGAAATGACAACACAGATCTCAGACGGTATATGTCTGGATGCATTAGGCACACATAGACCAACACCACTGCCTGTACACCAATTGCACATCCCACCACTATATGAGGAAGCCTGAGGAGACTAAATGCATCATTTGCATCACATCAACATGCCATGTGTAATGCAATAGCCCGACCTCTCCTAATCTTCCACTTCAGCTGGACCAAGGCAGACAGAAAAGTCCCAGCACATCAGATATGCCCCCAGCTAACCATTAGGACATGATGTGGGCAGTAACTCAGCAATGTAGCATAGCAATAGCCAGGGCATTGTCATACATGCCCTAATCATTCCAAGGCATTTGCTACCTCTAGTACCATCCCATTGGTTTAACGGTTACATCCCGGCAAATCTTTTACCTGGGAATGCATGATGTCTGCAACCAGACCCCATCAATAGAACATGTATCAGTATCCCAGTTTGGCTACCTTCACATACTCTATATCTGCAGATCAGCTATATATAGTTATACAGCTATCAAGCCAATAATCCTGTCCCTTGAAAGTCATATCTGTGGTGGAAGTGTAATGGCAGCCCCCACATTCAATCAATACCATTACCAGTACATGATGTATGTAGTCCCTGTGAGACAACAAGAGTCACATAGTAGCATATACAGGTATGCTATACAAATGGGAGTGTACTGACACCTCACAGCCACAAATGCAGATGAATGGAGCTGGTCATACTCTTAATGTGATACAAATACTCACATCCATTATATAGGCAGGATGGAGTCACACAAGTGCCTATGTCAGTAGACCATCTCCACATTCCAGACATCCACTGACAGTAAACCATGGCAACACATCTACTAATTATACTCAGCCAGGGTGCATAATACCCATTTCCAATAGATAAAACACAGGATGCTTTTACTACATTGCCACATTGCCTGTGGTGAGGCCCTAATCCCATTTAAGCCCAGCCAAGCCCCAGGATACAGTCAGTACTCAACCCCTTATGACTGCTATGCTGCCCTCAAATGCCAATCCACCTTAGGGTAGGCCACAGCCAAAATGGGGACCATTGGGGGAGTCAGGTCCGATGGGCACCCCTCTCTCATTGGGAGGACATCCCCAGCTGAGCCTCTGCAGTCTTCTGGGCCCAGCGCCTCAGGTCCTCCCACCACTTTCTGCAATGGGTGCTCCACCAGCTTGGTGATGGCACACAGATCCCTTTCTTCTGATGGGCGTTTACCTGCTTGTATGACACAAACATAAGGAGAAAGTCATGCACACTGGAACCAAACCAACAGCAGTGGACAATACACATCTGAATCTCCAAGTGCCCACACATTCCCTTCCTTTCAACTCACATGCCTTAACCCCATGCCCCCTGCATGCATGTACTCCCTTCCCCGTACACTTATCCCTTACACCATCACACATACCCCAATCACACATGACTATGGCATTGGGCTCACCTGCTCCTCTGGTGCACCATACAGCTGTCCATACAAGGGTAGGACCCCTCCCACAAGCTTCTCCAGCTGTTCTGGGTTGAAGGCTGGGCCCCTATCACCTGCAAGATGTGGCATGATGGCTCCCAGAGACAGCGCACACCAGCTCCCCATGTGGAGGTCTTGCTTGCAAGAGTGTCAGGAGTCAAGTGAGCAAGGTTGTAAAAAATAGCAGTCAGGTCTGCTGTGTACAGGACCGTCAAAGAGGTGATCGCCATTGGCCTCAGTCCCCTATAGGCAGCAATGGTAACTAATAAGAAGCTGCACAGCGGTTGCCCTGACGCTTGATCCTGTGCTCACTGGGCCACTTGATACAAGCTAGTTTGGCTGATGAAGGGTGATATCCTGAAACTGGTCGTAGGATGTTTGTTTCTGGTCCAGGGAGGACCTGGCTTGGCAGTTTGGGCTGGACTGTTCCCATGTGGAACAGTGTAAAGACTGATTTGCATATGGTTGGATTCAAACTGGGGTGGGATGGTGAGTAAAAGAACAATGGATTAAACCCGGATCTATGATTCGGGTGAGTGTTTGCATTGTTCAACACTCTGTCCATTATTCTCTTTATGTTTCTAAAGTTGCCCTAAGTAGTAAGGGTATGTCCAGACTTGGGTCCAGTGCTCTCTGTGCCACTGGATCCAAGCTAGTCTGGCTGATGAAGGGTGATATTCTTAAACAGCTCCCAGGATGCTTGTTTCTGGTCCAGGGTGGACCTGGCCTAGAGGTTTGTGCTGGACTGTTCCCATGAGGAACAGGGTCAAGACTGATTTGCATGTGGTTAGGTTCAAACTGGGGCTTCATTATGAACAAAAGAACAATGGATTAAAACCAGATCTGTGACTGAGGTTGAGGGTTTACATTCTTCACACTCTGTAGATCATCCTTTTGTGTTGTGGTGTTGATGCCACAGGGTGGGGTGGTTTGATGTAGGCAAGATGAGGCAGGAAGTGGTAGGCTGACCAGGTGTCCCAGATGGGCCAGGTAGGTCATCAATGTCCAGACCTCCAGAGGCATTGCCCTCACTAGGGCCTTCATTCCGAGGAGGGCTAGCTGTCACTGGTATCCTCTACATGGTGGCACTGGCAGGGGTACCTGTGGATTGAGTGAGAGAGAGTTATATGGTTGATGTGTGATTGAATATTTTTTTGTCTTTGTCTGATGCATACAGTGGCTTGATGCAATTCCCAGCATTAATAATGACAGATGCAACACTGCAAACATTGTTTGTGGATAGTCGATTGTGACATGTGTACCAAGCTCCATTGAGATTGGTGTCAATCAGGCTAGGTAACTTTTGCTTGGTGGGTGGTTCAGGTCCTGTGTGATGGTTCACATGACAGATGTGCCCTGTTAGCTCGTGGCAAATCGGGCTTGCTGGTTGTGAGTATGAATGGCTGTACATTGCAGCATGGTGTCCAAGTGGGAGGAGGGTATGTGTGTATGCAAGGTTGCTTGTCCTGTCTGTGCATGTTGTGCATGGAATATAGCTTCTTACTTTCAAGCCCATGATCAGTCCATTTCAGGGTTGCTGATCTGGATAAGTGGCCATTAGTTTTGGTGGCGGCACAGTAGCTGTGTTCGACCTTATTTGCCATTGTGTTGTGCCATTACATTGCTGTCATTGCTATGTAGTGGTCCTCAATCAAGGCATTCAGTTGGTGTAGCTAGTGCAATAGTCATACATGCAAGAGATATGATGTGAAGTGCACATTGCAGGTTTTGATGTAGATGGGCTGGTGCACTGTGAGAGTTGTAGTGATTGTTATTGGCACTGCTCTCTGTGCATTTGCTGGGGACTGTGTGGGTATTTGGGCCGGGTAGTGGTGTACAATTCAGGAGAGGGGCATAAGGTGATTAGGCTAGAGGTGTGGTGGGAGATAGAATGAAATGGGGAGTGTTTGGGTGGTGTGGAAGCATGCTGGACAGGACAAATATGTGCCAAGGGAGTGGTAGTTACTTACCAGAGTCCAGTCCTCCAGGTATTCCAGTCAGGCCCTCTAGATGCAGGATGTCCAAGACCTCCTCCTCCTGCCATGTGAACTCTGGGGGAGGAGGTGGGGGCCCACCACCAGTCTTCTACATGGCAATCAGATGATGTGATGACATGAATGTACCTTCCCTCTAGGTCATTCCACCACTTCCTGATGTCCACTGTTGTGCATGGATGAGTGCCTACTGAGTTCACCTTGTCGACAATTCTCCACCATAACTCAATTTTCCTGATAATGGATGTTTGCTGGACCTGTGCTCCACACAGTTGTGGGTCTAACCTGAATATTTCATTGACCATGGCCCTCAGCTCATCGTCTGTGAAGTGGGGGTGATTTTGTTGGGACATGGGGGTGGTTGTGGGTGGGGGTGGGTGTTGTGTGTGTAAGGGTGCAGTGTAGGCTGCTTGGGGGAGTGGGAGTGTTTTGTTGTGTATGATGGTTGATTGTGGTGTTTGTGTGTACTCCATATGTGTGTATTGTGTTTTTCGTGCAATTGTATGCTGTGTGCTGAGTGGGAAGTGTATGTGTGCTAATGGTGTACAAGTGCTAAATCATTAGTTTTTGGGTTCTCGCTTTGTGTGAATGTTGTTTTGGTAGCAAAGGATTGTGGGTTGTGTGTGGGGGTGTCATATAGTGCAGTTCATAGGTGTGTTTGGTGTGTTTATGTGTGTCAGGTATTCAAACTGTCCAATGTGGTATAGTGTTCTGTCTGAAGCGAGTTTTTGAGCACAACGGTTTGCACTGCCAATGGTTTTATACAATGGATGAACCACTGTGCCGATTTGTGGCTCATAATCTGGTGGGTAGAAAGTTTTCAGGATGGCAGTGTTGGTGGTGGAACCACCTATTTCCCACCCTCCTGTGTCCTGGTGGTGTCGGATTTGTGGCTGTTTAATGGTGGTCTTCAGTGTGTGACTCATAATACGGCGGTCGGATTACCCCCAACATGACGCTCTTTTGGCGGCCACCACGGCAGCGGTCTTCCGAAATGACCACCAAAGTCTTAATGAGGCACAATATGTCAAAGGCACAAAAGCAAGAATGAAACAACTAGCCATCTAAATAGTAAATATACAAATCTCTTGTTAAAACATTATTTATGCTCAAAATTGTTTGCACAGATCATTGCATAAAATCTAATTAAGGCAGGAATGTATCCACTTGAAATAATAATTTTTTGAGAAATATTATGAAAATCGTAAACCCCTCAAAAGTGCAAAACTCAGAAATGTTATTTATAAAATGTAACATCGATATGTCTAAGCCATTTCTTTTCACTTTCATGTCGAGAACAGAGAAAGGGTAAAAGTCAAAAAAGAAGACGTAGAAGATCGTCTAGTCTTAGAATATTCAGATAACTGCCAATTCCCATGTTCCAAAATGCTGGACTCATCCTCTTCATCCTGTCGCCGTGTAAATGGGGACAAAACAGCAGCAATAATTCTGTGATGGGTCTACACCATCTGTAATAAAACTTGCTAACGTCAAAATACCATATTTTAGCAAGTATTGGTTGTATTAAATCCAAGTGAATTTCGAATTGAGGGATATGTTTATGGAGCAAAAGTGTTCAGGGGGAATGTCATTACTAACTTTACTAATAGTTGTTCCTTAATCAATTCTGATCAATGACAACCCTATAGGTATTCAAAATTGCCCTTGCCATGAAAGCCATGAGTTCATGTGCTTTCTAATAGTGTGAAAGCCCTAGTTTCTCTAAAAAGGATCAATCATGTACAAACCAAGGTACATGTATTGTGTTCCTAATACAGAGATTTTTTTTGAAGAGCATCTCTGTAGTTTCTTAGGGGCTTATTTAGAAGCCCCCTGCGCTGCTGGTGGGTCGGTTTTTGTGACCCCACTGGCAGTGCATAGTGCAGGCCCATATCTACAGGGCCACGCAAAGCCACTTTGCATGGCTTTTCACAGTTTTGTAAATATGGTGTAAGGCAACGCAGTGCAAGTCGCGGTATTGCCTTACACTGCATCAGGAAAGCATACCATCGGTGTTATGGTGGGATGGTGGGTTTTCCCATTCAACAGCCATGGGTGTTGGCGCATTCTCAGATTCACAAGGCATTGTAAACCTGGGAATGCATCAAAATCTTATGAATTCTCAGGGGAGGTAAAAAGAGTATAAATATATTTATTTCTCCTTGTTTTTCTCCATTCCATGTATGCTGCATTCGGCGACACACTCAACGAAGACCCTAAAAATATTGCACATATCCGTGCATAATGCTAAAGCAAGCAAGCAACTACATACCAGCAGGTGTTGGACCTACGATAGTGTTTTATGTTTTCAAGATATGTAAACAATCTGAACAATCAAAGACTAATGCTACAACTCTAAAGCTTGAGACCCTAATAATCACCAACTGAGGACTTCTCAAATTTGTCATCCACATCCGGAACTTGGACACCAGGGACTCTTGTCCCTAATACGAACTGTAATCATACTATACTGTTTGCCGTGGTCATATTGTTGATGTTTTCAAGATATGTAAACAATCTGAACAATCAAAGACTAATGCTACAACTCTAAAGCTTGAGACCCTAATAATCATTTGAGCACTAATGCACTGTACACCTTGCTTAATGCACAATATCAAGGACAAGGTGTATTAAAACAGAAGCATACAAGGAACCTACCCCAAACCATATAGAAACATTAGACAGTGTACAATACTATACGTGAGAACAGAGATCTCAAAGCCCTGCTGAAAAGTATCACTCTTAGACTATAACGCACACCACTGCAGAAGAAAGCCCAGTTCATTCGCAGGTGCTTACTTGGCACATTGTTGATCATGCATCTGAAAGGGGGGACAAACAATCACCATTGAGAGGTGAGTGTTTCATGAGTAATCTGTTGTGTCTCCTAAAGTTAAGACAATGACAAAATACGTGGAAATCAATCATGCCTACATCAGTGCCTATGGCCAAATCTTCTCCCTCAGTCCCATCCGACTTCTTTGCAGTTCTTCTTGAGAGTACAAGAAGGGCTACAGGGTTGATCCACATCATCGATACTGGGCACATCGTATATTCTAAGGTAGGTACATATTATCTCTGTGATGTCACATCAAGGATTATTGAGGTAAGTTCACGTAAGCTTGGCTCAAATCCTGGATTGTGCCCTCTTTACCTGGTTTGTCATACAGAGGGCTCATAGGGCCTTGACTCAGCACCCACCTCCTGGAGCTCCTTCCAGACATTTGATTGCACAGATCCTGAACCACCTGGACCAAGATGTGATTCTTCAGGACTATACTAAGGTGGCTCACACCCAGTGGGGAGTAGAAGTTGGGGGGATGAGATCATCTATGATTTTTCACATAGGTTTTTGTTTTATTGGTATATTGCACACACTGCATGCTATGCACCCTCGCTGTGCCCCAGCCTCTTGTACACCTTGCTGGAGAGCTGTTGTTACTCCCCCACTTTGATCTGAGGTCTTCTCATATTCGCTCTGGCTTGTTTCCAAGTGTTGAGGTTGAACGTCAAGGGGCTGTTGGATCAGATTAAGAGCTTGGCTGTCCTTTGCTATCCTAAGGGATCATATCCGGTTGTCTTAGTGTTGCAGCCAACTTATCTTCTGGGCACCAACTACTAATTTCTGTGTAGGTTTGGTTATTACAAAGCCTACTACGTGGGATACGTCAGGTGGTCAAGGTGGGTGGCTATTCTTCTACCCAAATCATTCCTCTTGGTTGTTGTCTTGGATGGCCTGGGACCCCCAGGGCCACTTTGCAGTGGTGCAGGCATGCTAGACGGCAAATCTGTCAACAAATTGAGCATGTATGTACCACCTCAATTGCTGAAACAGCCCCTCGGGATGCTCACAAGTGATGTTTTGAGGTTTCCTCAGGGGACTACTATTCCATGGAGGGGACTTCAGTGCAATGCCCCATCAGGAATAAAACGCCTCAGGCCTTTCAGCAGATGATTGATAGTGAGGGATGCAGCAGTTGAGTTCCTGGATAGAATCCCTGAGTCTCTGCAATATCTGGCAAGCCTGAAATGCTACAGACAGAGAGGAAACACTCTCAGTAGCCACAACCAAGACCCTCTGAAGGTCTGACCTCCTCCTTCTTTTGGCTACTGATATGCTCCACACAATGGCAGCACAGATACTCCCCCGGGCATATTTGAGCACTCTTGAGTACTTGCCTGTCTCGGGACTCTGAACTGCTCTAGATTCCCAATGTGGTGGCTTACCTCTTGGTGTCTCACAGACAAACGGTTCAGAGACAACTTTCGGACAGCGCTTGACTTCTATTTTGAGACCAATACATGTTGAGTGGCCTGTTGCTATAGGAAGCTAGCAAGGCTACGATTTGGGGAAATACATATTCAAACCTCTGTAGGATGGAAAAGCTCAAGGGGGAGAAATTTACATGCTTGGAAACCCACATTATTGCCCCTGGAAAGCACAGTGCTGACAGAGCTCCTGAGGGGACTCATCAGCAGCTTGAGGTCAAGCAGGCGTCACTGCATCATCTGGTGCTTGATAAGGCTCAACAGTGATAGTGGGTAGCCACTCATAGAGTGTACAAACACTGTGATAAGAATAGGAAGCACTTCTACTGGCTCACTACAGGCAGGAAAACGTCATATATATGCCCCAGTGTCAAGCATGCAGTGGGTCGAGGTCTCATCAACACTGAGGATATGGTAGAGACTTGTATGCTCACCATCCCAACCAGCGTGGGAGCCAGCTAGCCTCTTTCCCTATGACTTAGACCTGACCAGGCTTACTGTACCTCAGAGCACCAACCTTGAGTATGCCATCACGATATACAAGGTTGAGGTGTCCATACCGGACATGAAAACTAGATGGGCGCCTGGGTTCCATGCGGACAACTATTGGTGCTTCAGTTCTGTGGCTTACGCCTCATCTGGCAAATTTATATTCCGAATCTGAGTGGTGAGGCTGCTGTCCCCTGAAATTGGTCCAGGCCATCACAGTGGTACTCCCCGCCTCCTACCAGCCCATTTTGCAGATTATAATGGAGTTTAAGATCATCCCCAAAGTCTAGTGCTGCAGGTGCTGCACCATCTTATTGAGACTGATCAGTGCTACTTTATGCCCTGCCAGAGTACCTGTCACTGGATTCATCGAGCCCACATTGAGCTTGCCTGCCATCACAAGATTATGGACCCCATTGCACTGGTCCTGGTTGATTTCAAGAAGGCTTTTTACATGGTGAACTGGGTCTATCTTGACCAGGTTTTGCTTCAGATGGCACCCTTGTTACCGGGTACCACAGGCTGTGGCCGCATATCTAAAATATATGGCTTTTTGGTATCATGCTTAAAATACATTTTGGCTCTTAAAGCTGAAATGGGAAGGCTGGGTCAGTGAACTTGACAATGCTGACTGGTGCAATATGCTTTTGGCCCCTAGGGAAACTGTGATACCAGTCCTCTTGCGACTTATCCCATTGAACTTCCTACATATGACCTATTTGACCCTCCATCACCACTGGCAGTTAGGGAGACTCCTCATACCTCAGTGTTTCAGCTGCTGCCATCCTGCTGCAGATTTTTTTCATGTGGTCTAGATACCTACCTGTGTGCTGGGGAAGCACATTGATCTCATGCCAAGGGTGGGGCTTCTGGGAATCCTGGCAGATGTGGGAAGCAGTGGGAAGGGACAGACCATTGTCGGTGTTCACTCAGCCTTGGCTAAATGTAACATTGCATGGAGGTGGAATTCTCTAACCTCACCTATGATTGTGGAGTGGCAGAGGGCAATGACTTGGCCACAGCATGTAGATGTGGACTCTATATTGTAAGCTCAGACTTTTAAGATCTCCAGGAATTTGTGTCCAACCCAGGGGGTTTGCCTAATTTTTATAGTTGGATTGCACCCAGTATGTCCTTTAAAGATAAATGTGTAGCGTCAATTACAAAGGGGGACTCATTATGGGTTTGGTAAATGAACTCACTTAACACTAACAAGTCACTCTCACCACCTTTATGTAATTCTAAGGAGTGCTGAATCCAAGTACCTGGTAATATATTGTTCCCAGGGTATAAAAGGTAACTAAGCTACCATATGTGATAATATGGCAAAAGGCTTGCATGTCCTTTTTCTGAAGGCTTCAAAATAAATAAGCTCATTGCATGTCCTGCAGCCTTTTTACACCTGAAGACATCTTGTGGAATTTACTAGCTCCCTTCATACTAACTCTGTCAGAATTACGGATTGCCATTTGTAAAGGATTTTTGGGAATCATTATGAACCCTACTGGGTCAAGCATGGGTAATCTTCCTTATTATTCTCTCTACATCTACTTGCATTATACAGTGCACCATCACCTCTAGAAATAAAGAAGTGTGCAAATCCATAATTGCAAGACCATTGGGAAAAGTATGTTAAAAACTCATTTCTAGCACCACAATGCCATAAACAGAGGGAGGACTTCGGTATCTGCAGTAGTTTCCTATATAATTCCCCTGTGGATGTTCAAAATATTACATTATTAATGTGTATTGCAGAGCAGTCAAACTGACTATCCACAAAGTTATTCCACTGCATGGAAGGGGGGAATGGTTAAGGGTCACTTTCAGTTCTAGTAAGAACTTCATAGTAGCTAGCAATGCTCCATCTGCTAGTATGGATTAGGACATCAATGTGACTTGACTATCTGCCATCCCTAACAGTCTGTTTAGTCAGAATATCAGGTGCAGCATGGCTACCTCAAGCATGAAGACCATATCCTGCAGTAACGTTGACAATCTAAGGGACTGATAGTCTTTAAAGTAGGAGCTTGTAGCCCAAGGATACCCCAGATAGATTCTTCATCCATTATTAGATCTCGGATTAAGGGAATCAGGTAGAATAAAATGTTAAAATATCCTACTACTAGCATGGGGGCATGGCTTGGACACCCCTTAAGATGGTTGCCTGATACCAGAGCTCCTCCACTCATCTGAGCCTTTGTCGATATTTAACAACTGACACATTGCCTCATGTGGGAAGCTTGCTTCCTTCTCATCTAGGATGTCAGGAGAGTGGGCAGGACCCTCCTCTCATCCAGGTAATGCCTCTTTCAGCAATTTTCTTGCCGTCATAGTCACCTGTCAGATTGCAGCCACCATCTTGAGCAAACACTGCATTTGGCTGACACATCTGCTGCTTAGTTCAATCTTTCAGTGTATTTTTTATCAGGAGTTCTTTATGCTTATTTACTTTGCCTCTAACTCTGCAAACCTGCCATTTTCCTTCCTGATACAGCTTCATTGGTGTTTTCCTGTACCTTTTTACTTATTTAGGTGATCATTATGAACACGGCGGTAAACACCATTGACCGCTGTGGCGACGGCAAACAGAAGTCTGGCATTGGCGGTGAACAGAAACTCACCATATAATGATGCAAAAATCGACAAAAATCTCCCTGCCACCAGTCACTGCCAGGACCTTGTCGGCAGAAATGTTGGGCCTTCCACCCCGCCACCACTAAGCACACAAACACCCCGCCCTCCAAATAATGAAGCACAAATCACTGCGGCGGTTAGTGGAAGCCAAATGACCATTGGCAGTACAGACCGCCACGGGCGGCAAGTGGACCCTACAGTAAGAAATGCATACATTGATAAGTTTGAAACCCACACACCTGACACACATCCACAACACTATAAAACACTCACAGACACACCTCACAATTCTTTGCAATGAAATTAGTCCAACTAATACAGAGAACTCCAGAAGCAGACACCGAACGCCACAATCCACGATACATACACCCAACCACACAAGAGCACCCTCACCTAGATCCACACAAGACACCATTCAAAACATTCACCATGGCAGCCCCCAAACACCCACGTTTCACAGAAAGGGAGCTAAGGACCATGGTGGATGAGATCCTGAAAGTCGAGCCACAATTATTCGGGGCACAGGTCCAGCACACACCCATCGCCAGGAAGAAGTAGCTATGGCAGCAGATAGTCAACAGGGTCAATGCAGTGGGACACCATCCACCCACCAGGGACAACATCCGCAAGAGATGGAATGACCTGCGTGGGAAGGTCAGGTCCATGCTATCCAGGCACCACATTGCAGTCCAGAAGACTGGGGGAGGACCTCCATCAACACTACCCGACTACACTGACTGGGAGGAAAAGGTACTGGCCATCCTGCACCCTGAGGGACTCACTGGACTCACTGGAGGAATGGACTTGGGTAAGTAATCTACAATTACCCCATATCCATCACACCTGGAATGCATGCACCACCTCACCCTTCCAACTACCACCAGGGCCACAACCCCACCCAGGCCACAATCACTACATCCAGTCCCCCTGCATGCCCACAAACCCACTAACAGGCCCACATCCCTCCCCGGTGCACAGCCACCCACCCCTGCAAGGAATCACAATGGCCTACAGCACCCACAATGCACCGCCACATCCTACGCAAAAAAACAATGCTAACCTCACGAAAGCAACCTGCATGGCCCCAAAGTGTGAAACCTGCACAAACACGCCCAGTCCTGTGCACTCCATCCGATCATGCTAATGTAACAGACATGTCCATTCCTCCCAACAGGCACCACCCCCCATGCCACCCTGACAGACAGGACAAGGAGGGGCAGTGGCCTGCAGGGAGACAGAGACACCTCCCAGGACACTGGGGATTGAACTCTAGACACTGACGATCACCCTGGCCTCTCACACAGTCCTAGACTGTCACCATCCAGCAGCCCCACCCAGGATACCACTGATAACCCTACCACCCAGCCAACAACATCAGCCCAGGGCAACCCTCCCCACACCTGTGAATCCAGGCCACAGACTGGTGAAACACAAGTAAAGAGGCCACAGTCAACCCTAACAACAGGCGTGAAGACGATGGCCCCAGTACAAGTGGTACTGCCAGACCTGTGCAGGGGACACAGGCACAGGGGGCTAGGCCCAGTGTGAGGGCATCAGTAGCCCAGGGGGGAGGCCACAGGATGGATGGTGCAGCCCATGACGTGATCACTGAGGTCCTGGGAGCACATCACTGCACCCAGGACAGATTAGCCCAGACAGTATCCAACCTGGAGCAAAGTCAAAGGATGCAGCTAGCACACTGTCAAGAGGCCATGGAGCAGAGGATACTGCACAATGCCACAATGGTCAGCATAGCAGGTGCGCTGCTGCACCTTGTTCCAACATAGCCTGAGGCACACACAGACCAGGAAGCCCCTACTACATGCCAGGAAACAGACCGGACAACAACAGCATCAGCAGCAACTGCACATGTACCACCCTCTCAGAACACAAAGGGGACATCCATCTCAACCTGTACCAGCCAACACCAGGCACCCAAACAGACCCTCAGGCCCAGATATGGCACAGGAAAACCTGCCAAGAACAAAGCCCCCTCAAAGAAATGACTCTGGTCCCCAGTACGTCAGTCCAAGTGGGGGCCCAGTGTATCCCCAAGGGTCATCTCATTTTTAAAGTAGAAGAAACCCTTGAGGCTATAAACAGTCTGAAACTTGGCAAAGCACCCGGACCGGACAAACTCCCTGGAGATCTTTATAAATCTGAACCAAATATCTGGTCCTGGTATATCAATGCCATCTCAAATAGTATAACTGCAGGGGGACAAATCCCGGGCACATGGAAGGGGGCCGAAATTATACCCATCTACAAAAAAGGAAATGCTAACCTTCCAGCCAACTATAGGCCAATTAGCCTTATAGACAACTTGCAAAAGATTTTTGCTAAACAAATTCTGCAGAGGTAACTAGCTGGGTTGAGGAGCGCCAAATTCTTTCTCAACTACAGGCCGGGTTCCGTGCTAAAACTAGCACGATAGACCAGGTCTTTCGATTGGCTATATTGTATTGGAAATATGTCCTTATCGGCAAGCAATGTCTATATGTAGTATTTATAGACCTGCAATCTGCTTTTGATCTGGTTCCAACAGCTAAACTGTGGGAAGTGCTGGGCAGACTGGGAGTTCCAGAGGACCTACTACTCCTGCTAAAACGATTACATTAAAATACTTATGCCCAAGTGAGGTGGGGCGAACAAGGCAAATTGACAGAACAGATCCCAATCAGAAGGGGAGTCCGCCAAGGTTGTGTGCTAGCCCCCTTATTATTCACTCTATTCATCAACGAAGTAGTGAAGACTGTGTCCATATGCCAGAATGACGCTCCCTCCTTGAACACACAAAAAATCCCTATCCTGCTTTTTGCAGACGATTCGCTCCTCATTTCCAAGACACCGATGGGGTTACAAATCCTTGTTGATCAATTCAATTCATTTTGTCGCGATCACGGGTTGGAGGTTAACATTAACAAAACAAAACTAATGGTGTTATCCAAAGGGCCTAGTAAAAGATGTTCCATCCACATCGATGGTGTTTTCTTGAAGGAAGTTAGCTCTATAGACTATTTGGGAGTCAGGTTAACTAGTAAACTATCATGGGAAGAGCAGATCACAAAAAGCGCAGGGTTGTTACAACATAGAGCTTCGTCCATACAGCGCTTTTATCAGGGTTCCTTTGCAAAAGCTGTTTCTCCAGCATTAAAGATTTACATAGCCAAGGCACAAGGTGCAGCCCTGTGTGGAGCGGAGGTATGGGGTTTCTCCAAATGTAACAAGATCTCAGTTGGAGAAAACAACTTTGCGAGGTCCTTAATAGTGTGTCCACGCTCCACACCCCTGCTCCCAATATTTTGGGATCTGGGGTTAAGTCGAGCAGCAGATTTAGCTATTTTAAGACCTCTCCTGTACTGGATCAGGTTATGGACTACCCCTGAACTAGATATATATAAGATCTCATTACTTGATCTATTAAAATGCCAAAATGCTAATACTCTCCCCTGGATTTGCCATGTGTCCCATTGGTTCCGCTTGTTGGGCTTGGGTGATTATTGGGAAAATCCCCACAAACTAGAGAGATGGCATAAAAATGTTTTAAAGTTAACTTATTGGTCTTATGTTAGGGATAACAACATAACCTGTAAATCTCATGGTCGTTTAACTAACTTTTTTATTGATCTTAAATGGACTCCAAAGTTTGAAGCCTATTTGGACATTATAACGGATCTGCACGGCAAAAGCCTATATGCAAGGTTTCGTTTCGTCTCCTTGCCTCTGATGTCATTGATTCACAGGTGGGGGCCGATTGGTCTCCATGATATATGCCCTGCTTGTGGCAGTACCTCCGAAACATCGAACACTTTATGTTCTTCTGTCCAGCTTATGCGAACCCGCGATCAAAATGGATCCGCAACACTTGTAGGGCTATGGGATTTAAGATCTGTTCCTTGGCTCTACGGGTGTTAAAAAGTCATAATTCAGTTGATGTAATCCTTCCAGTGAGCAAGTATTTAGTGACAGCCTGGCGCATATGTTGCCACTTCCAAAAAGCAATTTAAGATTACTATCTCTTCTTAGAGTTTTATGTGTAATTTGAGCTTTCACTGTTTTAATGTTTTAATGATTTCAAATTAATTGTGTAGCTGCTGTATTTGATCAAAAATTATTATTTATTCTAGTATCTCTGCTAGCTTTGTTTTATGTTGCTTTCATGGTCAATTGATCGAATAAAGCTGTGTTGACTGACTCTGGCAAGAACTGTCCTCCAAGTGTCCCACTGACTCAACCACCAAACTGTGTGAAAACTAGAACAAACTCTTGTAAACATTGATGGACCTACCACTACTGCCAACAATGCTGCAACCATGATACCATATTGTACAACCACCAGTAGGCCACTCCCATCACTGTAATCTGGGCAATTTTATCCCTGCACCAAATAAAACATCTTTTCACCTGTTACAATATCCCCTGTCATTAGGTTTAAACAAAGTGAAGAATGGATGCAACTGTATGATAACTCTTTTATTGTTATCTGAGTAGCAGGAAATGCACAACACGCCTTACATGTTGTTGTGCCTACAGATGTTGACTTTTTATACTATATTGTAATCTGTCCTATGCAGACCTGGTCACAGTGGCAATGAGTATTGACCCAACACCCCCTAGATGACAAGGCACACTGACAGTATGATGCACAGACACCAATCTCATTCAAATCTCCCATTAGGTTACTGGAAGTAGAGTTGTATCAGTTGGGTTCTGGTCTGTACATCTTCTCCCCCTCATCATCATCACCATCAATCTCTTTCCCTCTCTGAGGAAGCTGGTCTGGATGTACAGCACCCTCCTCCTCCAAGAGGGGGATAGAATTTCTCACAGCCATGTTGTGCAGCATGCAGCAGGCCAACACTAGTCTGCACATCTTTTCAGGCCAATAGGCCAGTGAACCACCAGAGATATGTAGGCAACAGAATCTAGCCTTCAGGAGACCTATTGTGTGCTCTATCACCCTCCCAGTACGTCCATGGGCCTCATTGTAATTCCTCTCTGCATCTGTTCCTGGATTCTTCACTGGTGTCAGGAGCCAACGCAAGTTGGGATAGCCAGAATCACCTAGAAAAAGTTGCAAAACAGGACATTCATTGACAACCATCAGAGGCAGTCAGCCTGACTGTCTGCTATGTGGCAATAAGTGTCAGAAACTCCTACCTATGATCCACCCTCTGACCTCTTGTAGTTGTTCCATCTTGTGTGGCACACTACTGTTCCTCAGCACACAGGGATCATGGACTGAACCAGGGAACATGGAATTGACATGTGAGATGTACTGGTCTGCAGTACACACCAATTGAATGTTCATAGAATGAAAGTTCTTCCTGTTTCTGTAACCTGTTCACTGACTCTTGGGGGGATGATAGCTATGTTGGTGCCATCGATGGCACCTATCACATGGGATATGTTGTCAAAGGCATAGAAGTCCAACTCGATGGAAGGGAGGTCAGAACTTTGGGGAAACCTCACATAGGACTGTAGGTGTTGTACAAATGCATTCAGGAATTTTGCAAGTATTATGCTAAACACTGGCTGTGAAAATCCTGCACCCATGCCCACTGTCACTTGAAATGAACCCGTGGCAAGGAAATGGAGTGCAGAGAGCACCTGCACTTCAGTAGGGATGGCATGCTGATTATGGTTTGCCGGTATCAGTGCTGGATCCAGTAATACACAAAGTTCATGAATAGTTACACGAGTGAGTCTGTAATTGATAATGATGTGACATTCCACCATGGTCCGCAAATCAACAAGTGGACAGTACACCAATGGGACCCTTCCTCGTCACAAGGGTCTGTACCTAGGAGGAGTTCAAAATACGTGTGAGGAACACACATACATCTGCACACACTGTTTTTCATTCAGCACTGCTGCCATGATTGTCGACGACACTAATGCTTGTGTGACATTACAGAAACATGACCACAATGATATATCAGGACTGGTCAGGTGAGGTAATCTATATTGTTACATGCCTAGGGGTGTGTGGGGGACAATAGGGCCTGCATTGTGTAGATGATAGTTTTACAACCGCGTTGTTAAGGCCAAAATGTCTGCCCCCTGTAATCCAGAAGTGTCGTGGTGGAAGTGACCTCATACCGCTACAGGTTGACGTAATAGCGTAAGGCGGAGTTTACCGCCGTCCGCAAATTCATTGGTTAACATGTTTGACAAAGGGCAATCTTGGCGTATCATGATCGCCGCCGGCAGTGACAGTGCACACTGCTGCGGTGCATACGCGAACTCGTCACCCCAACTTCACTTGACTCCCTGATCTCGTGCATGCAGGTACTCCACTGAGTGTACTGCTGTGTCCTGCCTCTGGTCATGGAAATGGCACGTGTTGCAGGGGAAAGGGCCCCGGCCTTCACCAACGAGGAATTGGAGAAGCTCGTTAACGGGGTCCTGCCCCTGCATGCCAAGCTCTACTGTTGGCCAGAGGTACAGGTGAGTAGAAGGATTGGGGGGCATGGATGTGTGTAGTGGTGGGTGTTGGCTGCATACATATGCACACCTGTGACACTATATGGTCCAGGGTTCCTGAAATGCTGTATGTGTGTGTGCTGTTAGGCTGTTTGAAATGTCCTTCCCATAGTGGACGTATAGCCAGCTGTTGACTTGATTGGCCAGTGTCTGACCTTAGTGTTACTTTTCTGTGTATCCCATATATGTCAGCGCCCACCAGAAGAGGGCACTTTGTCATGCCATTGCCAAGGAAGTGCGGACCCTGGGGGTCTACAACCGGCGGAGCACCCAGTGCAGGAAGAGGTGGGAGGACCTGCGGCGCTGGGTGAGGAAGATCTGTGAGGCCCAGCAGGGGGGATGCGTCCCAATGAGGAAGGGTAGCCCATCAGGCACTGACCCCCCTTATGCAACTCATCCTGGCGGTGGCATACCCGGACCTGGATGGGCACTGGAAGGCTGCACAGCAGTCACAATGGGGTGAGTAAATATACCATACTTTGGGCCGTTGATGGATGTGTGTGTGTGTGCGCTGTCTAGTGGCAGAGACTATGACGGATGTCCATCTCCATAATGGCCCCCGTGGGGAGTAGGGGTGTTTGGGTCAAGTCTGCAGTATGTCAGGTCTTTAAGTTATTTGGGGAATGGCTGTAGAGCAGGGTTCTGGCCACTAGTCAGGGGCATACCCATGTGTATAGCGGTAGGTGCTGCCTGGTGGAATGTTTTCTGAGTGGGTGTATGTTGACCCACTAATGTACCTCCATTCAGCTATTTACAAGTGTCTCTCTGTTTTGTCTCCCCATCCCTGTTCTCTTGTGTTGTCTGTGTACATCAGCATCATCTGGTGAGAGAGCTGAGGCACTTTCGAGTGGGTATGCATCGACCCATGGACCCTCGGAGGCAGAGTTGTCCGATGCCAAGGGGACCAGTGGATTGGAGGGCGAGGGAAGTACCACGGGGGAGGCAACTACCACTGGAGGTAGTGACTCAGATACCTCCTCCGATGGGTGCTCCTGGAGGTGGTGGACCCTAGTGCGCCCACCCCTACTGTGTCATCTTCCGCCACCCCCCCATACCATCACCACCCTCCCATTTGCTCCCCACCGAGTTGCCCGTGCCCGCTCACCCAGAAGGGTGGGCATCTCCTTTGCCCCAGGCACCTCATCCCCTGCCCCAGTCAGCCCTGCTGCCCTCACGGAGGAGGCTATTGACCTCATGAGAACAATCTCTGTAGGGCAGACAACCATGGTCAATGCAATCCAGGGGCTAGCAGACCAATGCCTATCTGGATGGCATTCACAGTGCTGTGTCTGGCCTACAGAAATCTTTTCAGGCTCTGGCCTCCTCTTGGACGGCAGCTAGTGTCCCTGGTCATTCTGTTCCCCCCTCCAACCACCTCTACCCCTTCCAGCACCCAACTCCCTTCACCCGTCCAAAGCACACATTCTGACACGCAGGCACACACCTCAACACACAAGAAGCATACTTCAAAACACAAGCACCACACCTCCCTCCACAAGCATACACACAGCCAACTCACACATGCACACACACCAACATCCACTTCCCCATGTATGTCCACCTCTTCCTCATCTCTGTCTGTCCCCTGTACATGCACACCCACAGGCACTGCACCCTCACTCAATGTTGCTGACCCTGTTCCTGCAGTCACCACAATAGCACACATCCATCCATGCACCCCAGACACCACACTTGCACTCACCACAACGACTTTAGTTAACACATGCAGCACACTCACAAGACTTCCAGACACCCAGACAACATCCATTTACACTGGCAGCCTTTCTTGTCCCACTGTGTCCACCCCCCCTCCTCCAAAGACACTCAAACTCACCAAAACACCGACCCATCACACATCCACCACACCTCAGCATACTGTCCAGTCACCTGCAGCCACGTCATGCTCACCTACACCTGTCACGACCACTCCCTCTACCTCCACTCCCACGTCTTCCTCCAGGTCAACCCCAATTGCACCTAAGAAACGTTTCCTCTCACGTGTTGACCTATTACAACCCACTGGCCCACCCCATCTCATCCCTAAACATGCTCACCTCTTTGCACTTTCCACTCCTCCCATGTCACAGCCCGCCCCTGTCCACCCTTCCCATTCCCGTGCCCTTTCCCCAGAGAGGAAGAAGCCCTGTGCTGAACCAGGTTCATCTGCCACCCCCCGGTCCAAGTCCACTCCCCCACCAAACCCAAACCCCCTCTACTTTCCAAACGTAAATCTAAGCCCCTCAGTCGTAAATCCCTACCCCCACACTCCCTGCCCCTGTTCCCTGAGGTGCCTGAATGCCCCATTGTTTCCTCTATGATGAGGAGTACGGAAGCCCTTGTTGGATTCAAGTTTGGGCCATTGTGGCCCATCAGAAGTATTTCCATATGGACTGGTCATTGGCCTGCTAAGCACTTCTGTTGCTCAGTGAGCATAATAAAGTTTAATGTGTGGCCTTGTTGTTTTAGGCACACTCTGGTTCCGTGGTCTCTCGTTTCATTGTTTGTGGGTGTGGGGCACCAGTATGTACTTTGGGCAGGTTGGATTTGCCGTGTTTTGGGTAAGTACCTCTTGCTGTGGGGTGTATGGCTTGTGCTGCTGTGAAGGGATGTGGGAGTGTTGCAGGGTGGGTGGAGTGGGTGGATATGTAACTGTGCCCTTTCTTCCCTTGTGTGATAGGTTGCAGTACTTTCCGTTGTCGTCTTGTCGGCAGTCTTGGTCATGGAGGTATAGGACAAGGAGCAGGGTTGGCATGATCTGCAACGTTCTCTCCATGTCTGCTTCGGCCTTCAGTGTGGGCCTCTGGTGAGTGTTCCCTTATATTTGTTCCGTTTCCGCCTGGCTTTGCGTGGTGGTGGTTCCCGCCTCGGAACTGACAGCGCTCTAGTGCTTCATTATTTGATGGATGGGTTGGGCCTTTCCGTCAGCCTGTGGACGGGCTCTGCCATTGTTGTCGGCACTCCTCTGCTGGTGGTGAGTGGTTTTCAGGATGCCTGTGTTTCAGTTGGTTCATTATTTGGCGGTTCGACCACACGTCTGTTGGCAGTTGTTACCGCCACCGCCGGCGGTGCAGTGTTTACCGCCATGTTCATAACGAGGGCCTTAGTGTTTCCACACAAACAATTGTGGTTTACTGCTCTTCCCAGGAAAACCCATCACAGTTGGCACTCTTACTATTGCCATGTCATCTTGGATTACTTCATAACTACTGTGTCTTGTTGCTATTCTTCAGTCCTATGAAGTGAGTGTTTTTCAATTGTTCAATATTAACAACTTTTCTGTTCTGCATCTCCTCTGCTCTTCATTAATATGACGCCTGGCTTGTTGCTCCCTCGAGGCCAATGTCATAGTCAGTTGGTGTTGTCTCCAAATTTCAAAAGACAAGTTTTGGCACTCTTTTTAAAATTAACATAACGTTGTTGCTACAACTGGGTGACAGTAACTTAGGTGATGTTTTTCCAGCTGATAAATGGTCAGGCTAAAGAAATCTCATTTACCTCCACTGTCAAGGCAAGCTTTCTTTCTAACTGAGTTATAGAGTCCCCCTTTTGGATTCCTCAAAATCATCCGTCAACATGTGACTTCAGCTACTTCTCAATCAATGTCTGGGAATGTCACTTCACTGGAGTCTTATTTACCATCCTCTGCTAATAAGAGACTTAAACAGAATCCTCCTTCCTTGGAAAAATCACTTCCTCCTATATCACTTCAAATTTTATTTAAGGAAATCCAAGCCCTTCATCCCTTTGTTAAGCAGACCAACAATTGTATCCAAAAACTTGATGATAAGTGGTTAAATATAGGGACACCTGTAGCCTTGATAAAGCAGCAAGTTAGTGACTTGAATGATAAAACCAATAACATTGCAATTTTGGAAAAGGAGCTCCTTCAGTTGAAGAAAAACTTAGAAGACTTAGAGAACAGGAACAGGTGCAACAATCCATGTATTTATGGACTTCATGTAGGTATGGAGGGAGATTAACCTGTCTCCTTTTTTGTACCCTTTCTACCGCAATTATTAGATCTGCCTCCTACCACAAATCTCAATATCCAACGAGCTCATAGACGGGGTCTTCAGCTCTCTACTTCTATGCCACCCAATTAACCTCGAGGAGTAATCAACCTGTTGAAGGTTCTTCCTGCAGTAAAATCAAAGAAACAAATTAAATGTTCAGACGGGGAGAATTTTATTTCTCAGTGTCCTGTACTTTGCAATATGGGAGCTCAATATGGCCTTTTTAAGGTTACTTACCAAAATAAAACTGCTGCGTATGAAGATCCGGCTGAACTCAGGAAATGTATAACCTCTTATGTGGTAGACAATATGGACACTGCTGGTTTCTCTAAATGTTGATATTATCGCCAAAGTGTTCTTGTTTACTCATCTTCTAATTTTTGGATAAAGTGTTTCTCCTGATGATTTCTGTTAACTTTTTTCTCCCTTTTTCCTTACAGATACAGATAATTTGTTGTTTTAGCCATTCCTCTCTTCTTATGTTTTGCTCCAGTGTGGTGTGTAGCCCTTTGCTGGATGTGCCATCATCATCGTGTTGCTACCACCCCAACCACCAACGTGTTCAGCAATCAGGTATGTGTTTTCAGATATCAGTTATCAGTTTTTTTTACATGTTCTGTCTTTTTTGGTGTATCCACTACCTCATCTTTTCATTCCCCTTTCTTATTTCTTTCTCTCTGTTTCCCTTATGTTTTATACAGATCTCCTTTCTTTATTCTTCTTCTGCATTGTTCCTATTTGTCTCTTGATTGAATTTATGTTGTTTACTTGACGGTCCTCATGGTTTATTCATTTTACCATCCCTGTAACATTCAGAGTACTTTCATGGAATAACAAAAGATGTATTAGACCTGCCAACAGAGAGTATTATCCCACTTAACAAATATGCTGCAAACGTAGAGCCTGATTTAGAGTTTGATGAATGGGGTTACTCTGTCACAAATGTGATGAGTACATCATCTGTCATATTACCATCTCATTATAGCATATGGAGATGGTAATACAAAGGATGGGTAATCTGCCATATTTATGACGGAGTAACACATCTGCCAAACACAAAATCAGGCCCTTACTCCTACTTCAAGAAATCCACCTTACAGATACTGAAGCTCTAAAACTCAAGTATGGTTGGGTAGGCTCTGTGTTTGTAGCTTATACTTCCAATAAAAAGAACAGGGTTATACTTTTATACAGGAAAACTTTAGATCTTGCTGTCCTCTCACAAGAAACTGATGATATTGGCAGATGAATTATTGTTAAACTTGTAATCAATGAAATTCCTTTAGTTGATTTTAACATTTATGGTCGAAGAGAACCAGATTATGCTTTTTGACCTGCAATCACTCAAAAATGTATGCAAAATGAGGATACATATCTTATTTTAGGTAGTGATTGTAGTCAAGTTATGGGACTGTGTTTAGACAGACAATCTTTGGTCAGGTTTATTTCAAATAAAATGCATAAACAATTTCAATCCATTATTTCCCATAGTGCTTTCATTGACTCCTGGAGAATCTCTAAGCCCACTTCATGTGATTACATGTTTTGCTCTTCTACCCATGATACCCTTACAATTTTAGATCATATGTGTGTTTCTAAACCTTTTTCACAATGTATAGTTCAATCCTCCATTAGTTGCATATTGCTTTTATATCATGCCATGGTTGTTAGAGATTTGGACTTCGTTCCCCCCTCATCCATATTTTCATGGATGGAGATTTCATCATTCATTGCTAAATGATGTATAATTTTCTTCATCCTTTGCATCATTTGCTTCTGAAATTTCTTTCTTAATGATTCCCCCTAAAACATCTCCTTTGGTATTGGACGCATTTGAAGCAGCCGCTCATGATTTTATCATTGACTATGTATCCCAAAAAAATAATTTCCAGGATAGGAAACACAAAACTCAAATCTACTCATAAAACTCTAGAACAAAATTACTTTTCTTCTAATTTAAATAGTGCTCTTCAAGATCTGCGCAAAGTCAAACTACATTTCAATATTCTATTGACTAAAGACGATTCTTAAATGTTGATGAAAAGCAGAGCTCATTCCTGCAGGGGACATAATAAAGCAGATAAATTAATAGCTTATTATCTTAAAGTGAACTCACAGGAAGGTTCCTTGACTAAAGATATTTGGATAAATTTGTTAATTTCTACAAATGTTTATATACTCCTTAATCTCAAGTGCAATTTATAGGTTTTGATGACTATTTACATCAAACACCTAAATCCAATCCTTCTCATTTAGATTTTGATTCTTTGGAGGTGAGCCTCTCTTCCAATGAGTTTTTTCAAGCACTACGCTCATTGAAGAAAGGCTAATCCTCTGGGTCAGATTGCTTTATATTAGAGTTTTTTATTTAATTCTTCCTATTCTTCTATCTTGTTTGGTACACTTGTTTGAACAGTTTACTGAACCTTGTCCTACTTTAGGAACTTTTCAATACACCAATATGTGCCTCATCCATAAAGATGGTAAAGACCCAGTTCTGTGTAAAAACAATATTTCTTTAGTTACTGTTCATTATATGATTTTTGTAACCTTCTAGTTCTCTGTTTAGAATATTTTCTCCAACACCATTTTGGGAAAGAGCAGTCAGGATTTAAAAAGGAAAAGTTAGTGCCAGATAATACTGGATTATTGCTCAATGTTCGTAGTAACGCTCCTCTCCTTACAACTCCCTTTACAGCTATATTTATGGATGCAGAAAAAGCATTAGATAGGATCAATTGGGAATTTATGTTATAATATTTAGCCTTGCATGGTCTTGGCCCTATGATTATTGTCCTAATCTCCCTACTTTATCTTTTCCCACAAACATCAGACGTAGTCAATGGTTTAGTCCTCTCTCCACCTCATTTTTTGTTCTTTCCCTGGAACTCTTCCTTTCTTACATTAAACTTAATGCGTCCATATCTGGTCTTGAAGTTGGAGATCTGCAACTAAAACTAGCAGCTTGTACCCTTGGTGTACTTCCATTTCTCTCACGTCCTGACGAATCTTTACTGGATCTTATTATGAAAAGACATTCTTCACCAAAGTTTCAGGATATAGTCAACAAAGGTAAGACTGAAATGCTCTCTTTAAATAAATACACCAACAAGCATTCTTTTATAGGCACTGGTTTTCAATGTTCGTCATCATCTAAAATAAAATACCTTGGTATTTGTTTACAAATTCAGTGCAAGATTCTGTTGCTATCAACTTCAAAGAACGTCTTGCAAAAGATGAAAATTGTATCTTATTCTGAAATCCTTTATATTGGTCTTGGGCATTGTCTTTACTCAATTTAAATGATAATTTCTCCACTTCTCTCTTATATAATTTCTAAGATGCCAGTAAAAATGACCAAAAGTTTCTTTAGGAAAACAGAGGCTACACTTTCTGAATTTCTGTGGAGTAATAAAAAAGTGTTACCAATTCCCCTCTTTTTTAACACATATCGTCCTTGATAAAAGCTACTCATACTTCTATTAATCTTTCTCATTCTGTCTTCCTAAACATGCCTATTTGGTATAATAAATTTGTTAAAATGCAAATGAGACGAATTTTCTGGAACTCTTGGAGAAACAAAGGTATTTTCTAGCTATCAAAGTTATTTGAAAATGATGTTCATATCTCCTTTTCTCACTTTAGATATTTATTTGATTGTCCTCAATCTTCTCATACCCGTTTTTCATTGCTTATACGTTCTATCTTAGGTGTGTGTTTCTCTGTATCAAATTGCCTTTAATTGCATATGTTCCTCTAAACATTCATATAAGACTTTGTGCCACTGCATCTCATATCATCATGAATTAAATTCTACTTATATGTCTGAATGCTCTACTTCTTACAGTGCTCATTTTGTATGGTTACCATTGACTTCTTTTCTCAATAATACTGACAAGTGTATATCATCTACAGTTTGTACATTGTCCATGATCATAGCACTCTGTTGTTCCTTATTGTTTGTAACATTGAATAGATAGGCTAATTCCTGCTTTCTGTGCAGGAAAATCATGATCTCCATCTGCTACATTGAGTCTTTTTAGTTGCTGCATGTGTGTTGTGCAATTCAGCATGACCCTCGCCCCCATTACTAACAGTAACAACATTAAGCCTTGTTTGTTTGGTCTTAATGGAAAATATTTTCCTCTGATTTTAATTAGACTAACCATGATTTTGTGCTTCATTGATAGTTTCTTTTTTTGGATTTCAGAATCACTACACCTTCTCAGCTATATTATTTGGGAGCAGATAATCTGAATAATGCTCTATGGATTTGAAAGCCAATTCAGATATAGAAGATCTAAGAGCAACTCAACTTCTAATAATGTCAACATCCTTATCAATTGGGCATATAAATAAACACTTCAGAGAGAACTGACAACTGACTTAAGGCCACACATAGTCAGAGTGCTCCCAAGGCCCCCTAGCATGTTCAACTTGCTCTCTGTGTATTGAGCTTCATTTAAACCCTCAAGAGGAGGTACAGTTACAGGACTAGGATAAAAACGTGTTATTCTTCAAATAACTTTGGTGGTGGTTAATGAGTCTACATTGAATTTGCAAGGCTATAAGGAATATAAGGTGACTGCAAAGATCTCTGGTTTCAATAACAGCTGACATTAAGGATAAAGGTAAAATAAACAGTAAAGGGGTTGACCTTAGCAAAGGTTTACAGAACCCTTTGTCATGGGTTATCAGAGGTGCTCACATCCCATCCCTCTTTTGTCATGGGTCTTTTTGACTGCCTTTTTAACCTCCTATACAGTGAATTGGCAGTCAGGATGTTGTCAGTGCTTTGTGGTGAGAGTCATGCTACCCAGTACTGTGACTGTATAAGGTGTGCTGCCCTATTGTTAGACCTCTCTATCATCAGGTAATCTTATCTCCATGCAGACAATGCAAAAGCTGTGATTATATGTCCAAAGTGATTGTAAGGCTAAGATGGAAATGGACAATATACATCAGGAATGAATGGTCTACCACAGGATTCAATGATCCGGGGATTTGACAATTTACAACAGGATTCCAGCCTATTGAAGCCACTCCCAGAGTGTCGTCAGGTGCTACACTTTTGTCCCTGTTGATGAGAGGAAGTATCTGCTTGGTTTCAGCTCTTTACCTGTGTTCTTCAGCTTGGGCTCAGCTCTTCAACTGTGTTGCTTGCTTTCCGGTTAGGACATCTTCAAGTCAGATATCAAGAATCTCTTTCTGACATTTTCTGTTTGTGGTACTGTAGGAAAGTACCATCTTGCTTGGCATGTTACCCCCATTTTCACATGTATGTAGGTTTGCCTATCTCACTGGGATCCTCCTAGCCAGGACCCCAGTGCTCATAGTTTGTGGCCTGAATGTGTGTACCTGTGTAGTGGCTAACTGAGTCACTGAGGCTCTGCTAACCAGAACCTCTGTGCTTATGCTCTCTCTCCCTTTAAAATTGTCACTAGAGGCTAGTGACCATTTTCACCAATTCTAATTGGTACACTGAAACACCCTTATAATTCCCTAGTATATGGTACATAGGTACCCAGGGTATTGGGATTCCAGGAGATCCCTATCAGCTGCAGCATTTCTTTTGCCACCCATAGGGAGCTCAGACAAATCTTACACAGGACTGCCACTACAGCCTGAGTGAAATAACGCACACTGTATTTCTCAGCCATTTTACACTGCACTTAAGTAACTTATAAGTCACCTATATGTCTAACCTTCAACTAGTGAAGGTTAGGTACAAAGATACTAAGTGTGAAGGCACCCTGGCACTAGCCAAGGTGCCCCCACATAGTTCAGGGTGATTTCGGACACCATTACACGCGTGCACTACATATAGGTCAATACCTATATGTAGCTTCACAATAGTTACTCTGAATATGGCCATGTAACATGTCTAAGATCATATAATTGTGCCCCCATGCCAAATCTAATATTGGGGTGCCAATCCCATGCATCCCCGGGGCTCCAGTATGGACCCCGGGTACTGCCAAACCAGCTCTCTGGAGTTTTCTCTGCAGCTACCGCTGCTGCCACCCCACAGACAGGGTTCTGCCCTCCTAGGGTCTGGGCAGCCCAGCCCCAAGAAGGCAGAACATAGAATTTCCTCTGAAAGAGGGTGTTACACCGTCTCCCTTTGGAAATAGGTGATAAGGGCTGGGGAGGAGTAGCTTCCCCCAGCCTCTGGAAATGCTTTGAAGGGCACAGATGGTGCCGTCCTTGCATGAGCCAGTCTACACCAGTTCAGGGAACCGCAGTCCCTGCTCTGGCACAAAACTGGACAAAGGAAAGGGGATTGATCACTCCCCTGTCCATCACCACCCCACGGGTGGTGCCCAGACCTCCTCCAGTGTGCCTCAGACCTCTGCCATCTTGAATCCAGAGGTGTGAGGGCACACTGGAGGCCTCTGAGTGGCCAGTGCCAGCAAGTGATGTCAGAGACCCCCCCTTATAGGTGCTTACCTGACTAGGTGGCCAATCCTCCTCTGAGGGCTATTTAGGGTCTCTCCTGTGGGCTTTTCCTCAGATAACGACTTGCAAGACTTCGCCAGAGTTCCTCTGCATCTCCCTCTTTGACTTCTGCCAAGGATCGACCGCTGACTGCTCCAGAACACCTGCAAAACTGCAACAAAGTAGCAAGAAAACTACCAGCGACATTGTGGCGCCTAATCCTGCAGTCTTTCTCGACTGTTTCCTGGTGGTGCATGCTGTGAGGGCTGTCTGCCTTCACCCTGCACTGGAAGCCAGGAAGAAATCTCCCGTGGGTCAATGGAATCTTCCCCCTGCTCCAGCAGGCACCAAACTTCAGTGTCACCGGTACCCTGGTACCCCTCTCATCCTGATGAGCGTGGCTCCTGGAACACAGGTGGTGGACCCAAGTGACCCAGACTGTCCAGTGGTCCAACCGTCCAAATTTGGAGGAGGTAAGTCCTTGCCTCCCCTCTCCAGACAGTAATCCTGTGCACCACATCAATTGCAGCTGCTAGGGCTTCTTTGCACTTTTGCAAGGAATCCTTTGTGCACAGTCTAGCCCAGGTCCCCAGCACTCTGTCCTGCATTGCTCAACTCTCTGAGTTGACCTCCGGCTTCGTGGGACCATCTTTTGGAGTGTTGAGATGACCACCATGCTCAGTCTTTTTGAACCCATGTTCAAGGACTTCTGTGGGTGCTTCCTTCTTGTGCATGGACTCTGTGTGTTGCTGAGGGACCCCTCTGTCTCCTCACCTAAGTGGTGACATCCTGGTCCTTCCTGGGCCTGGGCAGCACCCTTTTTCTTCAACTGCAACCTTTGCAGCTAGCAAGGCTTGTTTGTGGTCTTTCTCCAAGGAAACAATGCTGCATCTTCCAGCACTCCGTGGGACATCTTCTGCACAAAGGGAAAGTTCCTAGCACCTTTTGTTGTTGCAGAATCTTCAGCTTCTTCCATCCAGAGGCAGCCATTTTGCACGTTCATCCGGGGATTAGTGGGCTCCTGCCCCCCTTGGACACTTTCACGACTCTTGGACTTGGTCCCCTTCCTTTGCAGCTCCTCAGGTCCAGGAATCCATCTTCAGTGCTTTGCAGTCTGTTGTGGTCTTTGCAGAATCCTCCATCGCGAGTTTAGGGTATTTCTGGGGAAGTAGCATCACTTTACTCCTCATTTTCAGGGTCTTGAGGTGGGGTATCTTGGACACCCTTAGGCCCTCATTCCGACTTTGACCGGCGGCGGTCGCCGCCGGCCTGTCGGGGGCCGCCAGAATACCGCTGCGCGGTCAAAAGACCGCCGCGGTAATTCTGACTTTCCCGCTGGGCTGGCGGGCGGCCGCCTTCAGGCCGCCCGCCAGCCCAGCGGGAAAGATGCTTCCACGATGAAGCCGGCTCGGAATCGAGCCGGCGGAGTGGAAGCTGTGCGACGGGTGCAGTGGCACCCGTCGCGTATTTCACTGTCTGCCAAGCAGACAGTGAAATACTTGTAGGGGCCCTCTTACGGGGGCCCCTGCAATGCCCATGCCAGTGGCATGGGCACTGCAGGGGCCCCCAGGGGCCCCGCGACCCCCCCTACCGTCCATCCGGTTCCCGGCGGTCGAACCGCCGGGATCTGGATGGCGGTAGGGGGGGTCGGAATCCCCTCGGCGGCGCAGCAAGCTGCGCCGCCTTGGAGGATTCAATGGGGCGGCGGTACACTGGCGGGAGACCGCCAGTGTTGCCGGTCCGACCGCGGCTTTACCGCCGCGGTCGGAATCCCCATTGGAGCACCGCCGGCCTGTCGGCGGTGCTCCCGCGGTCCTCCGCCCTGGCGGTCTTTGACCGCCAGGGTCAGAATGACCGCCTTAGTGTTTTCTTACACTCCCAGCAACCCTTTACACACTACACTAGCCTAGGGATCCATTCGTGGTTTGCATTCCACTTTCAGAGTATATGGTTTGTGTTGCCTCTACGCCTATTGCGTCCTATTGTATTCTACAGTGTTTGCACTATTTTTCTAACTGTTTACTTACCTGATTTTGGTTTGTGTGCATATTTTGTGTATTTTACTTACCTCCTAAGGGAGTGTATCCTCTGAGATATTTTGACACATTGTCACTAAAATAAAGTGCCTTTATTTTTAGTAACTCTGAGTATTGTGTTTCTTTTGATATAGTGCTATATGATATAAGTGGTATAGTAGGAGCTTTGCATGTCTCCTCGTTCAGCCTAAGCTGCTCTGCTATAGCTACCTCTATCAGCCTAAGCTGCTAGAACACTACTAATCTACTAATAAGAGATAACTGGACTTGGCTCCCGTGTGCCGCTTTACGCCGTCGTCCTGTAAGTGTTTTTCCTCATTCTCAGCGCCGTGCCTCCTTGCGCTTCTGCCCCCGTCGTGCCCCTTCTGTTTGTGCCACTTTTCGCCGTCCTGTAAGTGCGCCTTTACTGTTTTCAAGCGCCTCGCCTCCCGCGCTTCTGCCCCCGTTGTGCCCCTCTGATTGCTGTTTCCCCGATTGTATACTGTGCCATTAGTGTATTTCTGTGTCTGTTTTGAAATTGTGACTGTTTTAAAAAATTGTGCCCGACTTTTTTGCCTTGTTTTTTGCCTTGTTTTTCATGTTTTCGCCCCTTGTGCGCTCCCCCTTGCTCTCCGCTCCCTGCCGCTGCCTCCCTGTGGCCCGCCCCCCTCGCGCCCCCATTCGCCGCTCCCTCCCGCCTCCCGCCTCCCAGCTGCTCCTACCTCCCCCCTCCCTTCTTAATGGCTGGCGCTGCGCGTCGCGAGTGAGCGACCTCTGACCTGTTTTTGGTCCAGAGCTCGCCCCCCACGTCCGCAGCACCAACCTGCTGTCTCCTGCCTCTGACCCCCGCCCACGCTGCTGCTAGCGTGTTCGAGGCCCTCCTCCACCCGCAGGCATCCTCCTGCGCCTCATCCCTGGTGTCTAGTGGGCTCTAGTAAGCTTCACTTGACCCGTGTGCCGCTTTCCGCCGTCGTCCTGTAAGTGTTTTTCCTCATTCTCAGCACCTTGCCTCCTTGCGCTTCTGCCCCCGTCGTGCCCCTTCTGTTTGTGCCACTTTTTGTCTTCCTGTAAGTGCGCCTTTACTGTTTTCAAGCACCTCGCCTCCCGCGCTTCTGCCCCCGTTGTGCCCCTCTGATGGCTGTTTCCCCGATTGTATACTGTGCCATTAGTGTATTTCTGTGTCTGTTTTGAAATTGTGACTGTTTTAAAAAATTGTGCCCGACTTTTTTGCCTTGTTTTTTGCCTTGTTTTTCGTGTTTTCGCCCCTTGTGCACTCCCCCTTGCTCTCCGCTCCCTGCCGCTGCCTCCCTGCGGCCCCGCCCCCCTCGCGACCCCATTCGCCTCTCCCTCCCGCCTCCCGCCTCCCAGCTGCTCCTCCCTCCCCCCTCCCTTCTTAATGGCTGGCGCTGCGCGTCCGCGCCGCTGGCGCGCCAGAGGCAAGCCCGTCTGCGCCCGCCCGTGCCTGGACCGCGCCCAGCGCCACCCCCCCTGGTCCTTACGCCCCCTGCACCCCCTGCTTCCGATACTCGGCCCGCGAACTCCTTGCCCTCAACCCTGGCCCCTCCACAGAGTGCTTCCTGGCCACCCCGAAGCACACCAAAGGACCTTTTTCCTGCCGCACCTGCAACTTCTCCTGCAACAGAACTACGAAGCCAGCAACAACCAATACAAACCACCTGCACTGCATCCTCCTCAACACACGCTCCGCACGAAAACACGTCATCGAGCTCTGGGACCTGCTCGACACCACCGCCCCAAACGTGGCCTTCCTGACCGAGACCTGGTGGAACGACTCTTCGGCCCCTGACATCGCCATCGCCATACCTGACGGATACAAGATCACCAGAAGAGATCGCACCAACGGAATCGGCGGAGGGATAGCCATTGCCCACAAATCTACCCTCAAGATCCACACCCACACGGACGACACCCTTAAGACAGCCGAACACCTCCACTTCCAGATTCACACGGACCCCAACACTACCCTCAGAGGAACCCTCATATACCGCCCCCCAGGACCAAGAGCCCCCTTCAGCGACACCGTCTCCGACCTCGCAAGCACCCACGCCCTCACCTCTCCAGACTACATCCTCCTGGGAGATCTTAACTTCCACCTGGAAAACAACAACGACGCCAACACCGCATCACTGACCACCAACCTCCTCAACCTCGGACTCCGTCAGCTGGTCAACACTCCCACCCACATCGCCGGACACACGCTTGACCCACTCTTCACCTCAAGCAACCACATCTCTTTCAGCCACACCTCCGAACTCCACTGGACCGACCATCACTGCGTCCACTTCTCCTTCAAGAAAAACACCGAACACCACCGCATCCCTCTACCGCCTCACCGCCGCTGGGGAAAAGTCACCAACGACCAACTAACCAGCACACTCGCCAAAAACCCACCACCCGAACCCACCGACCCGAGCACCGCCGCCATCAACCTCCATCAATGGATCCTCAACTGCGCCAACACCTTAGCCCCACTCAAGAAACCCACCGCCAACCAAGAAAAGAAAAAACCAGCATGGTTCACAGCTGAACTGACCACCTCCAAACGGACCTGCCAGAAACTCAAGAAGAAATGGATCCTCGAGCGCACACCCGACAACCTTGCCACCCTCAAGGACGCCAACCGTGAACACCACCAACGGATCCGACTCGCCAAGCGCGCCCACTTCACAGAACGCCTCAACAACAACACCCACGACTGCAAAGAACTCTTCTGCATCGTGAAGGAGCTCTCCAACCCTAACGCCAACGTCAACGACGTCCCTCCCTCCCAGAAACTCTGCGACGATCTCTCCACCTTCTTCCACCAGAAAATCGCAGCCATCCACGACAGCTTCAACACCGCACCTCCGCCAGACCCCACCCCCAACGACTCCTCCCACGCCTGCCGCCTCACCACCTGGACCCAAGTAGACGACGCCGAAACCCTAACAACCATAAATTCTATCCACTCAGGCTCTCCCACGGACCCGTGCCCACATCACGTATTTAACAAAGCCGACGCCACCATCGCCCCCAAACTCCGCAAGATCATCAACCTCTCCTTCAACTCCGCCACCTTCCCAGACAGCTGGAAGCATGCAGAAATCCAACCCCTCCTCAAGAAACCCAAGGCTGACCCCAACGATCTCAAAAACTTCCGACCGATCTCTCTCCTCCCTTTTCCAGCGAAAGTCATCGAGAAGATCGTCAACGCACAGCTCGCCCACTTCCTAGAAGTCAACTCCATCCTAGACCCCTCACAATCTGGATTCAGACGAAACCACAGCACTGAGACCGCACTCCTCGCCGCCACAGATGACATCAGACAACAAATGGACAACGGCGAAACCTCAGCCCTCATCCTCCTCGACCTATCTGCCACTTTCGACACAGTCTGCCACCGCACCCTGCTAACCCGTCTCCACAAAGCCGGCATCCAAGACAAAGCCCTCAACTGGATCTCATCCTTCCTCTCCGACAGAACCCAGAGAGTCCGACTCTCACCCTTCCGCTCCAAAGCCACCAACCTCATCTGCGGCGTCCCCCAAGGATCCTCTCTTAGCCCAACGTTGTTCAACGTATACATGGCCCCCCTCGCACGACTGGCCCGTCAACACAACCTCAGCATCATCTCCTACGCCGACGACACCCAGCTCGTCCTCTCCCTGACCAAAGATCCGCTCACCGCCAAAACCAACCTCCACGAGGGACTAAAATCCATCGGCGAGTGGATGAGCAACAGCCGCCTGAAGCTCAACTCCGACAAGACGGAAGTCCTCATCCTCGGACGCACCCCCTCGGCCTTGAACAACTCCTGGTGGCCCACCGCCCTCGGACCCCCACCCACCCCAGCCAGCCACGCACGAAACCTCGGCGTCATCCTCGACTCCGCTCTCACCATGTCCAAACAGATCAACGCCGTCTCCTCTTCTTGTTTCAACACCCTCCGCATGCTCCGCAGGATCTTCAAGTGGATTCCAACAGGAACCAGGAAGACGGTGACTCAAGCCCTCGTTAGTAGCAGACTTGACTACGGCAACGCACTCTACACAGGCATCCCAACGAAAGACATCAAACGACTCCAACGCATCCAGAACGCATCCGCCCGCCTGATCCTCGATGTACCCCGCCGATGTCACATCTCCCCCCACCTGAAGGACCTCCACTGGCTCCCTGTGGAAAAAAGGATCACCTTCAAACTCCTCATCCACGCACACAAGGCACTCCACAACACCGGACCCACCTACCTGAACACCAGACTCAACTTCTACGTCCCCACATGTCAACTCCGCTCGGCCAACCTCGCCCTCGTCCCCCGAATCCAGCGCAAGACCTCTGGCGGCAGATCCTTCTCCTTCCTCGCCGCCAAGACCTGGAACTCTCTCCCCACCTCACTACGCCAGACCCAGGACCTCCTCACCTTCAGGAGACTCCTCAAGACATGGCTCTTTGAACGCTAGCAGCACCCCCCCCCCAGCGCCTCGAAACCCTGTCGGGTACATAGCACGCTTTATAAATTCTTGATTGATTGATTGATTGATTGACCATAAGCCAGGCCAGCCTCCTACATTGGTGGTTCAGCGGTGGGATAAGTACTTGTAACTGCTTTGTCATTGGTGTTTTTCATAAGAAAAACATATTCCAAATACTTACAAATATACATAGTTAACCTAAACAGAGTAACTCTCTTTCTGAAAACTTTCTAAAAAGTTTGTAAAAGTTTTAAAAAGTAAAAAAAAAAGTTTTTCTCTTTTCTTCAAAAAGTTTCTAAACTTTTTTTCTCACTATCCTAAACTCTTTCTTGCAACTATGTCTGTAGTAGAGGCCACACCCAAAGTTGTCCAGACAACTTATGTCAATTTAAACTTTAAAAGTTTGAGGGGTCTCTGCATAGAAAGAAGTTTAAGCATTGGTAAGAACCCTACCAAAGATATTCTCCTTAGCCTTCTCCTAGAAAGTGACCAGAACCAGTCTGGCCCATCCCAGGATCAGGAGGTAGGGGGTAGGGTACCCCGGAAGTATCAGGGGAGGGCCCTGGGGACTCTGGGGAGGGTTCCTCCAAAGTCCTGTCAGCCAACAGGCCATCTAGTGAAGCTGGTAGTGGGAGGGGGTCACACATCAGTAGGGCACCTTTCACTCCAAAAGGCCAGGTAACTAGAGTTCAGCCAGTTAGAGACAGGTCCTCTTCTGCCAACTCCCACATCACCTTTGTGTCAGAACATTCCCAAGCCTCCCACCCTGTGGATAACACCCTAGACAGGGAATTCAGAAAGCTGAGGTTGGAAGAGGCTAGGCTGAAGCTGAGACAGCAGCAGTTAGCCTTAGACAGGGAGTCTCTAGATGTAGAGAGGGAAAGACAGAAGTTGGGGTTAGTTCCCCATGGTGGCAGCAGCAGTGTTTTTGATAGTCAACCTGTAAGAGTAACAGATTCAAGAAACCTGCACAAAATTGTCCCCCCTTACAAGGAGGGGTATGACATAAACAAGTGGTTTGCTGCACTTGAGAGGGCCTGTATGGTACAGTTGTCCCTCAAAGGCAGTGGGCTGCTATCCTCTGGCTATCTTTCACTGGTTAGGGTAGGGAAAGGCTCCTTACTGTCAGGGAAAGTGACGCCAACAACTACAACATTTTGAAAGATGCACTCTTAGATGGATTTGGCTTAACCACTGAACAATACAGGATAGAGTTCAGAGATACCAGAAAAGAGTCCTCTCTAGACTGGACAGACTTTGTAGGCTGTTCAGTGAAGGCCTTGGAGAGATGGTTACATGGCAGTAAGGTGACTGACTATGAAAGCCTATATAATCTTATTTTGACAGAGCATATTTTGAATAATTGTGTGTCTGACTTGTTGCATCAGTACTTAGTAGACTCAGATCTGACCTCTCCCCAAGAATTGGAGAATTGGGAAAGAAGGCAGAAAAATGGGTCAGAACAAGGGTGAGCATCAAAGCTCATACAGGTGGTGATAAGGATGGCAAGAAGAAGGATGGTAAGTCTTCTGACAAGGGTGGGGACAAACATAAAAAGCATTCTGAGTCTTCATCAGACCCACAAAAATCCTCTGGGGAGGTGGGCCCAAATCCTCTTCTAATAATCAAAAGAATCCATGGTGTTAATTATGTAAGAGTAAAGGCCATTGGGCAAATGATTCCACTTGTCCAAAGAAAAACACCAAGGCTCCCACTACCACAACCCCAACTGCGTCCTCTAGTTCCCCCAGTAATAGCAGTGGTGGTGGGAAGTATACTACAAATAGCCAATCGAAGGGTGTAGCTGGGCTCACTATTGGTAATGTAGTTGGGGTTGGTCTTGTTAGGGAGACCACAGAGGCTGTTTTAGTCCCTGATGGTGGTATTTACTTTGCCACCTTGCTGCTTGTCCGCTTAATATAGGTAAGTACAGGCAGCTTCCCCTAATAAATGGTGTTGAGGTTGAGGCCTATAGGGATACAGGAGCCAGTGTCACTACGGTGATTGAGAAACTGGTTCACTCTGATCAACACCTACTTGGTCAGCAGTACCAAGTGACTGATGCTCATAACAACACTCTTAGCCACCCCATGGCTGTTGTGAATATCAACTGGTGGGGGGTTACTGTTCCAAAGAAAGTTGTGGTAGTCACTGATTTACCTGTAGACTGCTTACCAGGCAATGATTTGGAGATATCAGCTTGGGCTGAAGTGGAGTTGGAGGCTCATGCAGCAATGCTGGGCATTCCAGGGCATATCTTTGCTCTCACAAGGGCTCAAGCCCAAAAGCAAAGAGGACAGGGAAGCGTGAATCCTGGAACAATGGACCAAGTGCTCCCTAAAGCTAGGGGTAGAAAGGGTAAATCCTTGCCCACTATCCCTCCCTCTCCAGAAGATTCCCCTTTTGAGGAAGAGGAATCTTCTCCATGTGCAGAACCTACACCAGATGAGCTGGCAGCAGACACTGCAGAGCTTTTGGGTGCAGGGGAGCCTGCTAGGGAAGAGCTGAGTGTGGCACACCAGACCTGTCCCACACTAGAGGGTTTATGACAGCAAGTTGTCAAACAGCAGAATGGGGATATCACTGATAGCCATAAAGTCTATTGGGAAGATAACCTCCTCTGTACTGAGCCAAGGGATCCTAAACCAGGAGCTGCCAGGAGATTGGTCATCCATTTGCAGTGTAGGGAGTTTCTTCTGACTTTGGCCCATGATATTCCTTTGGCTGGGCATTTGGGCGAGAGTAGAACTTGGGACAGACATGTTCCATTATTTCACTGGTGTCACATGTCAGAGGACACTAAGGAGTTTTGTCGCTCCCGTGTGACCTGCCAAGCCAGTGGCAAGACTGGTGGCACACCTAAGGCCCCCTTAATTCCACTCCCAGTGGTTGGGGTGCCCTTTGAAAGGGTAGGGGTTGACATAGTTGCCCCCCTTGACCCTCCAACAGCTTCAGACAATAGGTTTATCCTTGTGGTAGTGGACAATGCCACTAGGTATCCTGAAGCTATACCCTTAAGGACCACTACAGCTCCTGCACTGAGAAAAGCCCTTCTAGTAATCTTTTCCAGAGTGGATTTTCCTAAGAAAGTGGTGTCAGACAGAGGTAGTAATTTCGGGGCATATTTATACTCTGTTTGCACCGAATTAGTGTAATTTTTTTTTACTCTAATTCAGTGCGAAACTAACTCCATATTTATACTTTGGTGCTAGACCCCTCTAGCACCAAATGTATGGAGTTAAAGTCATTTTTTGAAAGTGAAGACCTACTTTGCCTTAATGAGATGCAAGGTAGGCGTTCCCGTGCAAAAAATGACTCTATGGCCTTAACGCCATATTTAGGGGCATATTTATACTCTGCGGCATATTTATACTCTGTTTGCACCGAATTAGCGTCATTTCTTTTTTACTCTAATTCGGTGCAAATCTAACTCCATATTTTGACTTTGGTGCTAGACCCATCTAGCACCAAGGCCCTGATTGAAACTTTTTTTGCACCGCATTAACGTCATTTTATGAAGCAAAAGTGGCGCGAACTTACAAAATATTGGCCCTTATTTATACTTTTTGCTGCAAAACTGCACTAACTCAATTTTGCACCAAAAAGTTTAGCACCGGCTTGCACCATTTTTGTGCACCAGCCGGGCACCATATTTATGGAATGGTGCAAGCTGGTGCAAAGGGTAGGCTAGAGTTTTAAAAAATGACTTTAGTCGGGTGGGGCTGGCAGTATAGAAGAAGAGGGTTTAGCACCAAAAAATGGCTTTAGGCAGGTTAGAGTAAAAAAAAATGACTCTAACCAGATTAGCATCATTTTATGGTGCTAAACCTACCATGCCACATGACTCCTGCCTTAGAAAAGGCAGGAGTCATGCCCACTACCCCAATGGCCAGCACAGAGGACAGGGGTCCCCTGGGCATGGCCATTGCACCCTGTGCCATGTATGGGGGCCCATTTCAGGGCCCCCTATGGCACTTTCAAAAATAAAATGCACTTACCTGTACTTACCTGGGATGGGGTCCCCCATCCTCGCAGTCCCTCTAGTGTGGGTGGGGGTGCCCCTAGGGCCTAGGGAGGGCACCTCTGGCCTTATTCCATGGTGTTCCACCATGGAAATAGGGCCACAGATCCCCTAAGACCTGCCCTGACCCAGGTCTTAAAAAATGGGACAATGCAAGCTTTGCCCCATTTTTTGACCCCTCCTCCCTCCCTTGCACCATTTTTACATGGGAGTATAAATATGGTGTTAAGGCCATAGAGTCATTTTTTTGCACAGGAACGCCTACCTTGCATCTCATTAAGGCAAGGTAGGTTTGCACTTCCAAAAAATGACTTTAACTCCATAAATTTGGCGCTAGATGGGTCTAGCACCAAAGTATAAATATGGATTTAGTTTTGCACTGAATTAGAGTTAAAAAAAAAAAGACGTTAAATCAGTGCAAACAGAGTATAAATATGCCCCTTAGCGTCAAAAAATGATGCTAATCAGGTCAGAATCATTTATTTTGACTCAAACTGCCTAACGTCATTTTTTTTTAAGCTAGCCTACCCTTTGCACCGGCTTGCACCATTCCATAAATATGGTGCCCAGCTGGTGCTAAAAAATGGTGCAAGCCGGTGCAAAACTTTTTGGGGGCAAAACTGCCTTGTATAAAGTATAAATAAGGCCCTTCATGTCTGCATACCTCAAAGCTATGCAAGATCACTACTCCTTATTATCCACAGACAAATGGTCTGGTCGAGAGGATTAATAAAACTCTCAAAGGTATGATCACTGGGACTCCCTGAAAAACTCAGGAGGAGATGGGATGTCCTGTTGCCAAGTCTCCTTTTTGCTTATAGGGACTTACCCCAAAAAGGAGTGGGCCCCCTTGCTCTTGTGAAGGAGGGTTGGGAACAACCTTTAAAAGCTCCCAGACAAGACATTGTGGACTATGTACTTGGCCTAAGATTCAGAATGGCTGAGTACATGAAAAAGGCCAGTAAAAACCTTCAGACCAGCCAAGAGCTCCAAAAGCAATGGCATGACCAGAAGGCTGTCCTGGCTCAGTACTATCCAGGACAGAAGGTGTGGGTATTGGAGCCTGTGGCCCCAAGAGCACTCCAGGACAAATGGAGTGGACCCCATCTCATTGTTGAAAAGAAAGGTGAGGTTACCTATTTGGTAGACCTGGGCACTGCCAGGAGTCCCCTTAGGGTGCTCCATGTCAACCACCTAAAACCTTATTATGACAGGGCTGACTTAACCCTGCTCATGGCAACTGATGAGGGGCAGGAAGAAGAGGGCGACCCTCTCCCTGACCTCTTCTCCACCACTGAAGCTTATGGCTTAGTGGGGGAGTAGTGCTTGCAGATTGCCTTACTGCTGAGCAGAAGGACAACTGCATAAATCTCCTAGACTAGTTCTCTGACCTCTTCTTACTGATACCAGGTACAACTAACTGGTGTGAGCACACAATCAACACTGGACACAGTTTACCTGTCAAAAGTAAGATGTATTGGCAGCCTGACCATGTCAGAGACTGCATAAAACAAGAAGTACAGAAGATTTTAGATCTGGGAGTGAATGAGCCTTCAGAAAGCCCATGGGCTAGCCCAGTGGTGCTTGTCCCTAAACCTCATATTAAAGATGATAAAAAGGAAATAAGATTTTGTGTTGACAATAGAGGACTCAATCAGGTAACTAAAACTGATGCTCACCCTATACACAGGGCAGATGAGCTGATAGATACACTGGCTTCTTCCAAGTATCTCAGCACTTTTGACTGAAGGGTAGTGGCAGATTAAGTTGTCAGAAGATGCTAAACCTAAGACAGTATTTTCTACCATTGGAGGGCACTATCAGTTTACTGTTATGCCCTTTGGTTTGTAAAATGCACCTGCCACTTTTCAGGGATTGGTGAACACAGTCCTGCAAGGGTAGGAAGCCTTTAGTGCAGCATATGTAGATAATATAGCTGTCTTTAGCTCCACCTGGGATGATCACCTGGTCCACCTATGGAAAGTTTTAGAGGCCATGCAAAAGGCAGGCCTCACTGTCAAGGCTTCAAAGTACCAGATAGGAAAAGGGAAAGTGGTTTATCTGGGCCACCTGGTAGGTGGGGAACAGATTGCACCACTGCAGGGGAAGATCCAGACCATTATGGAATGGGCTCCCCCTACAACTCAAACCCAGGTGACAGCCTTCTTAGGCCTCACAGGGTACTATAGGAGGTTCATTAAGAACTATGGCTCCATTGCAGCTCCTCTTAATGACCTCACCAGCAAAAAGATGCCTAAAAAGGTATTGTCGACAGCTAGCTGTCAAAAGGCTTTTGATGAGCTAAAACAGGCCATGCGCTCTGCACCTGTCCTAAGAAGCCCTTGTTACTCCAAAAAATTCATAGTCCAGACTGATGCTTCAGAATTAGGGGTAGGGGCAGTTGTATCACAGCTAAACACTGAGGGCCAGGATCAACCTGTTGCTTTTATCAGCAGGAGGTTGACCCCTAGAGAAAAGCGTTGGTCTGCCACAGAGAGGGAGGCCTTTGCTGTGGTCTGGGCACTGAAAAAGTTGAGACCATACCTGTTTGGTACTCACTTTATTGTTCAGACGCACCACAAACCTCTATTATGGCTTAAACAAATGAAAGGTGAAAACCCTAAATTGTTGAAGTGGTCCATCTCCCTACAGGGAATGGACTATACATTGGAACATAGACCTGGGAGTATCCACTCTAATGCAGATGGACTCTCCAGATATTTCCACTTAGACAATGAAGACTCATCTGGGCAAGGTTAGCTCTATTGTCCCTCGTTTGGGAGGGAGTTGTGTAGGAAAGTACCATCTTTTTTTTTTTTTGTGATCCTCATTTACCTTTCAACTTTTCCCTTCACAGATAGGAGGGGCGGAGCAGAATTCTCACTAACTGCTCGCAACCCCTCTCCAGCCACATCTCCCCTGTCTAGGAAGTCTTCCACATGGGATTCAATGTGGGATACGAAGGAGAGAGTATAATCATGGGATCACAGCCTTCCTATTTATAGCTCCCCAATTCCTAGCCATTGTTTCAAAGGGTTCCAAACTCTCGTTCCCTTACAGTCCTTATGAGAATCTATCTTAAATTATAGATTAGAGAGTTTTTCCATTCAACAAAGGAAGGAGGAATAATGCTAACCCATTTCCTACATATCTACCTTCTTGCCACGAGCAGCATGTAGAACAACAGTTTAGCTCCATCTCTACCCATCTTCTGCGCCTCAAATGAGTAGCCAAACATCACTACCAACGTTCTTACCTTCAGACTTGTGGGAAGTATTTCCTTAATTGCTTGACCCACCTCTTGCCAGAATTTAGAGAGTAAGGAACAATCTACAAACATGTGTAGATCACCAGCTGATGCAGAACCATACTTCTTACAACTCACCATGTTATCCTGTTTCAGCCTGGATAGCTTTGTAGGAGTACAGAAAGCTCTGTGAATTGAAAATAAATGATTTCTTCTTAGTGTAGCAGGTTTGACAGTATTATAAAGAAGTGTAGTAGATACTTGCAAGAGATCTTTAAGATGAGGTTCCGTCAAGTACTTCCTCCATCCATGATCAGCCAATACCAACTAGCCACTTCTTTCTTCAACGGGGTATCCAGCTGTATCTGATCCTCCACACTATTAGTATTTCCCACTTCCTCAGTCACATTCCTCACCCAGCTCTTTATCTAGAGGTATTTAAATTTGGACAGCCTTACTCCTACCTATATATTAAGATTTTCAAACTCCCTGACTTCTCCATTATAACACAAATGTCTCCATTGCACTACTCCTGCCTCTTTCAATGGAAAAGCCAAGGCATCTTTGGTCCATTCCGGGGAGCCAGGAGAGTCCCAAACCGGAGCATACTCACTATAATCTGACAACCTTCTGGTCTTTCTCACCTCATACCAAAGCATTGCCCAATCCTGCAATATCTTAAATCAAATTTTCTTGAAGAACTTAGGGTCCCCAAACTTATACAAAAAACTTTTCTGTACCTCCTGTCCCTCCATCAGAGCAATCAACACCTGCCCCAACTCTGAATGATCTGGTAGGTTAAAAGACTGCCTTACATTCTTCAACAAAAAAGCCCATGCATAGTACTGCAAGTCCAGAGCCGCCAGACCACCTTTTTCTTTCTTCCTTCTGAGTTTTGTCCACAATATACGAACCCCTTTAGATGCCCAAATAAAGCTGCTAATTTTCCCTTGAAGCATCTTTAAAGCAGCCTTGTTATACATTAATGACAATGAGTTAAAAATGAAGGTTAATTTGGGTACGATCACCATCTTTGCGATGTTAATCCGACCTATAATGGTTAGTGGAAGATTAAGCCAGATTTATTTCTGCCGTTCTACATATATCATGTGTTATAGTACTCCCCAGATATTTAACTTCTTCCTTACATTCAATGAATCATTTACTTTCATATCCACACCATAATTTTGGTCTTTTGATTATAAACTGCGTAACCAGAAATTCCCCAAAAATATTCCATTAACTCTTCTAGAACTGGTTTGGCCTGACTTAAATTAGAAGTGTAAATCATTAGATCGTCTGCATATAAAGAGACCTTCCTGACTAGATTCCCGCTCTTGAAGGGGAGTATCCTCATATCTCTCCTAATTCTACTATCTAATGGCTCGATATGGATATCAAACAATGAGGGGGATAATGGACACCCCTGTCTCGTCCCTCTTTCTCTTTTTACTGGAGCAGTGAGCAAACCATTAACCAAAATTCTTGCACTGGGGTCATGATACTTTTTTTGTAATATTCCAATAAATTGCCTTCCAAGGCTGTAAAATTCACATACCAAATTCAAATAGCACCAATTAACTCTATCAAATGCCTTTGTTGCATCCACCATTACCACAGCCAAAGGCACACGCAGAGTAGTGGCTAAATCAATCGACCCTACCAGCCCCTGTGTTAATTCGTGCAAATATCTTCCCTTCAAAAAACATTTCTGATCTGTGTGTGTGAGCTTCCCCATAACCATCTCTAAACTGTCTGCCAGAAGTTTTGCAAAAATTTTATAATCGCAGTTTAACAATGATATTGGACGATATGATTCACATTTCCTAGGGTCTTTAATAGGTTTTAAAATTAACGTAATAATAGCTTCTTTCCAAGAAGGAGGGAGATTCTCATTGCCCCCCATAATATTATTACATAATTGCTTTAAAACGTCAAGAATATTGCTACCCAAAGCTCGATAAACCTCAGTGGGTAACCCATCTGTTCCTGATGCCTACCCTGGTTTACCAGAAAGAATGGCCCGTTCTATCTCTATCTGCTTAAAAGGCTCATTAACCACACTTCTTTCCTCTTCATTCAAGGTGGGTAAATCTAGTTCCGCAAGACATCCCCTCATTATCTTCGAAGGGGCATCCAAGTCCTCCGTATATAAATCCTTAAAGAAATTAAAAAAGCTTTCTTCCACCTGCTCCCCACCTTTCCTAATCTCACCCGAATCTTCATCTCGAATTTCTAACACCCGATTTCTAACAATATTCAATTTTAACTTCCATGCCAACATTTTACTATTGTTCTCACTCTTCTCAAAGTGGGCCACTTTATTAGCCTCACATCTCAATCTAATCCTATAATCTAAAATAGCTGCCAGCTCCAGACTAGCTGTCTCTCGTTGCTTATATAACTTGTTGAATTCTTCTCCGTGATCCATTCTTAGCATTCCCTTCTCAGATTGTCGTATTTGATTCTCTAACCTACTTATTTCTTCGTTGCATAATTTCCTCCTATATACGGCTATCCTGATCAGTCGCCCTCTCAAAAAGGCCTTAAAGGTATCCCAAACTATCGCTAAGGAGGCTCAACCCATATTTATCCTAAAAAATTATTTTGTCTCCGCCCGCAATTCCATAACCACCTCATTTTCCAGTAGCAATGTTCTATCTAAAGTCCACCTTCTTTCACTCCTTTTTGCTGGTAGCCTAAGATGTAAACTGACCGCCAAATGATCTGATAAATGAGCACCAATATGTGCTACTGCCTCAACATAATCTTTCAATTCACTATCCAATAAAAAATAATTGTTTCTGGACTGATCCGATACTTCTTATTATTAAAAGAATAACCTCTCTCCGACCCCTTCTTAACCCTCCAAACATCATATAATCCCCATTGGGCCATCATTACCCGAATCTGAACCTGCATTTTCTCATTCACTCTTGACCTGCTGCCTGACGATCTACCTAAGTCATAATTCAATACATCATTAAATTCTCCCACCCATATTATAGGATCCGAATATTGCAGAAGAAGATCTGACACTTCCCTCAATGGTCCTATATCATCTCTATTAGGACCATAGTATCCTATCAACGTAAAGACATTCTCAAAAGCAGACAACTTCCCCAACACCCATCTCCCAGATTTATCCATAGGACCTTCAACAAAGGTAATGTTAGCATGGTTCTTAATTAAAACAGCCACCCCCTTACTACCACTCGTGCAATTTGAACTAGCTATCTGCTGTATCCAACTACTTGGCTTAAAGACTTCAAAACATTCTTCTTTAGAAAGATAAGTCTCCTGTAAAATCAGCACATCAAACTGAGCATCTTTCAAGTATTGCACCAACCTTTTCTGCTCACTCTTCACCCTAAGACCATTAAAATTCCAAGACAGGAGTTTCAAATTCTTCACTGTCATCTTCCAAAATAGAGACCACATTCATTCTTACACCCCTCTTCTTTCTTCCCCCCTCCCTCGCTCTAACTACATCAATGAGGTTCTTTTTTTCCTTTTTTCCCATTATGCTTCCCACCCAGTGCTCCCCACCACCACCCCTCTTCATACCACTCAACCCTATTCCTCCCCGGGGAACCCACCCAATCTTTTAATCTGACAATATGTCAGAGGAGGGTCACTGTACCTGGATTGGAGCATCTTCCCCCATAACTAAACCTCCTTACCGGGGGAAAAACAAAAAAAAATCTTAAACCAGACCTTTCTCATTCCCGCTCCCTTTCTCAATTTTCCTGATCAACTTGTCTACCTCCTTCCAATCCATAAAGTTATACATTTTGTTATTCACCAGGACCCTTAGGGAAACAGGAAACTTTAACTGTGCTGTTGCGCCAAGCATTTTTAATGGGTCTATTCTTTTACCCAGCTCCCACTGTTTATTTAGTGTCACAGACACTAGGTCTGACCTAATTTCAAACGGAGGTCCATTCACTGACAATGATTTATTTTTTAATGCCAGGGCCAAAATATGTTCCTTCAATGTATATGTTTGTAAGTAAACTAAAATGTTCCTTGTTCTATCCCTATTGGAGGACATTTTAGCTGGAACCTGATGCACCCTTTGAATATCTTTGGCAATGTCCTCTTCTGATTCTTCCACATTTACTTACTGCTTTATTAGTCGAGCCATAAAACCTTTTAAGTCACCTTCTTCCAAACCTTCAGGGACTCTGAGAAACCTCAAATTGTTCCTCCTCTGATTTTTTTCCAAGGATTCCAACTTCGCCGTTACCCCTGCCACCCCTTCTTTTAGATATTTTATTTGCTCTTTACTTTCCTCTACCACCATCCTTAATTCACCAACCTCCTCCTCCAGAACGGCATTCCGACCTACAAGCTCATCAATTTTCTTCCCTAAGTCTTCACAAAGACTCCTAATATACACCTGATTAGCGTTAGAGGTCTCAAAGCCACCCTTCAGGTCCACAGATAATGCCTTCAACATATCCGCAATACAGTGTCCATGATCTTCCCCAGATGGCTGGAGATCTTGCCCTGCCTTTATCTCTTCTTGAATCCCTACAAGCCTCCTAGATGGAGAAAATTGCAGCACGTATCTCCTGTCTGCCCGAAAATCTGAGCCAATGTCCTCTAAGCTAGCAGCAGGTACAAACTTGTCCACCTCTTGCATGCCCACACCCCGGTCGACATTTTCAGGGACCCTGGCAATACGTGAAAATAGGTCCTTACAGACGAAGTAACCCAGACTTTCCTATTATTTAAGCCTCTACCACTATTGACATTCAGTCTCTTTTTAACAGTACTATTAATTTGCTCCACCATACTTCTCACTATAGAAGATTTCTGGAGGGGGTCCAAGCTCTCAGCTTCTAGTCTTTTCTTACTCTTTTTAGCACTCCACAGGGAGTACGCTACTTGTCCCAAACCATTTTTAAATACCACCTTCCCCCCTTCCATTCTGGCCCCAACCACCCCTCTTGCCCTGTCTACCATATGGTCTAGGTAAACTGCTGTACCATTTATATGTGAAATAGCGTCTTTCCAGCACACAGAACCTCCAAATCCTTTAGAGGGCTGTTTTTCCCCTTCTGCACCTAAATCAAGCAAGTCAAGCAAGTCCTCACTGTACCTTGGAATTCTCTGAGTCCTCCTCTTCTTTGCCACTAATTTCAGCCCTGTGCTGGCTCTGCCATAGTTTCCCCGGTAGGAAACGTGAGCCGCCACCTTCCTGACACTAAGCAGCTCCAGGGAGGCTTGCAAAAGCGTGACAATCCTCTGCTCCTATGCGTCCTGTGTCCCAGCCAGCTCCTCCGCCGCGTTTACTTCTGCAAACCACCAAAAAAGCTGATCCCCAGTTGAAAATGTCGCCGGCAAATCAAGCCTCCATGCCCCCGGTAAGTAAATCTGCCTTTATTTGCTTTTTAAATTTCGCGATACGGAGCCCTCCGCAACCAGCTCCTTTAGACGACCGCCATGTTTCCCTTCCTCCACCTCCAGGAAAGTACCATCTTGCCTGGCATGTTACCCCCATTTTTACATGTATGTAAGTTTATTTTTGCCTGTCTCACTGGGATCCTGCTAGCCAGGACCCCAGTGCTCATAGTGTGTGGCCTGAATGTGTGTACCTCTGTAGTGACTAACTGTGTAACTGAGGCTCTGCTAACCAGAACCTCAGTGCTTATGCTCTCTCTGCCTTTAAAATTGTCACTAGAGGCTAGTGACCATTTTCACCTATTCTAATTGGCACACTAGAACACCCTTATAATTCCCTAGTATATGGTACCTAGGTACCCAGGGTATTGGGGTTCCAGGAGATCCCTATGGGCTGCAGCATTTTTTTTTGCCACCCATAGGGAGCTCAGACAAATCTTACACAGGACTGCCACTGCAGCCTGAGTGAAATAACGCACATGTTATTTCACAGCCATTTTACACTGCACTTAAGTAACTTGTAAGTCACCTATATGTCTAACCTTCACGTAGAGAAGGTTAGGTGCAAAGTTACTAAGTGTGAGGGCACCCTGGCACTAGCCAAGGTGCCCCCACATAGGTCAGGGCAATTTCCCCGGAATTTGATAGTGCGAGGACACCATTATACGCGTGCACTACATATAGGTTCAATACCTATATGTAGCTTGACAATGGTAACTCTGAATATGGCCATGTAACATGTCTAAGATCATGGAATTGTCCCCCCATGCCAAATCTGCTATTGGAGTGCCAATCCCATGCATCCCTGGGGCTCCTGTATGGACCCCGGGTACTGCCAAACCAGCTTTCTGGGGTTTTCTCTGCAGCTACCGCTGCTGCCACCCCACAGACAGGGTTCTGCCCTCCTGGGGTTTGGGCAGGCCAGTCCCAAGAAGGCAGAACAAATAATTTCCCCTGAGAGAGGGTGTTACACTCTCGCCCTTTGGGAATAGGTGTTAAGGGCTGGGGAGGAGTAGCCTCCCCCAACCTCTGGAAATGCTTTGAAGGGTACAGATGGTGCCTTCCTTGCATAAGCCAGTCTACACCGGTTCAGGGAAACCCCAGTCCCTGCTCTGTTGCGAAACTGGACAAAGGAAAGGGGAGTGACCACTCCCCTGTCCATCACCTCCCAGGGGTGGTACCCAGAGCTCCTCCAGTGTGTCTCAGACCTCTCCCATCTTGAATCCAGAGGTGTGAGGGCACACTGGAGGCCTCTGAGTGGCCAGTGCCAGCAGGCGATGTCAGATAGGCGCTTACCTGACTAGGTCGCCAATCCTCCTCTGAGGGCTATTTAGGGTCTCTCCTGTGGGCTTTTCCACAGATAACGACTTGCAAGAATTCACCAGAGTTCATCTGCATCTCCTTCTTCGACTTCTGCCAAGGATCGACCGCTGACTGCTCCAGGACGCCTGCAAAACTGCAGCAAAGTAGCAAGAAGACTACCAGCGACATTGTAGCGCCTAATCCTGCTGGCTTTCTTCACTGTTTCCTGGTGGTGCATGCTCTGAGGGCTGTCTGCCTTCACCCTGCACTGGAAGCCAAGAAGAAATCTCCAGTGGGTCAATGGAATCTTCCCCTTGCTCCAGCAGGCACCAAACTTCAGTGTCACTGGTACTCTGGGACCCCTCTCATCCTGACGAGCGTGGCTCCGGGAACACAGATGGCAGACCCAAGTGACCCAGACTGTCTAGTGGTCCAACTGTCCAAATTTGGAGGAGGAAAGTCCTTGTGTTCCCTCTCCAGACAGTAATCCTGTGCACAGCGTAAACTGCAGCTGCTAGGACTTCTGTGCACTTTTGCAAGGAATCCTTTGTGCACAGTCTAGCCCAGGTCCCCAGCACTCCATTCTGCATTGTTCAACCCTCTGAGTTGACCTCCGGCTTCGTGGGTCCCTCTTTTGTAGTGTTGAGATGATGGCCATGCTCATTCTTCTTGAACCCATGTTCAAGGAATTCTGTGGGTGCTGCCTTCTTGTGCGTGGGCTCTCTGTGTTGCTGAGGGCCCCCTCTGTCTCCTCTCCCAAGTGGCGACATCCTGGTCCTTTGTGAGCCCGGGCAGCACCCTTTTTCTTCAACTGCGACCTTTGCAGCTAGCAAGGCTTGTTTGTAGTCTTTCTCCAAGGAAACAATGCTGCATCCTCCAGCACTCCGTGGGACATCTTCTGCACAAAGGAGATGTTCCTAGCACCCTTTGGGGCATATTTATACTCTGTCTGCGCTAAATGTGCTTCAAAAATGTTGACGCATATTCAGCGCAAACCTTGCACCATATTTATACTATGACACCCGACCCCGTGAACGTCAAAATTTCTCCGTGTGCATCATTTTCTGGATGTGGGAAACCATCTTGCGTTAATGACATGCAAGGTAGGCGTTCCTGTCCAAATTAATTCCTGTGGGCCTTATTTATACACCTGCGTCATTTTGACGCACAGGAGGGGGCGGGCCTTAAAAAACGGTGCCCAGCCTGCTGAGCACCGTTTTTTAACACCTGGGTGGGGGCAGGCATTAAGGGACCTGTGGGCTCATGTCCATGGTCTCTGACCATGGAAGCAGTCCACAGGAGCCCTTCCCTGCCCCAAGGGACACCCTTTGCCACCCCCACCCTCCGTGGAGGACACCCATGGATGGGGGGACCCATCCCAGGTAAGTTGAGGTAAGTAGTTTTTGAAAAACATTTTGTGGCATTGGGGGGCCTAACTTGGGCCCCCTTACATGCCACTGTGGCCAATGGCCATGCCCAGGGGACAGAAGTCCCCTGGCCATGGCCATTGGGCAGGGGTGCATGACTCCTGTCTTTGCTAAGACAGGGGTCATTTCCATGGAGGTTGTGAGTCAAAAAATGGCGCAAGTCCGGTTAGAGCCATGATTTTTTACTCTAACCTGACTTGTACCATTTTTTGAAGCACAACCCCCATTCTCCCCTACGCCGGTGCTGCCTGGTGAGATTCATTTTTTTTTTACTCTGACCAGCCCGCAGCACCGGCTAACGTCAATCCATAAATAAGGCGTGTTGGAATGGCGTTAGCCGGTGGCAAACTTTTTCACGCAAACTAGCGCTGGCGCTGGTTTACATCAAAAAGTATAAATATGGGCCTTTGTTGTTGCACAATCTTCAGCTTCTTCCATCCAGAGGCAGCCATTTTTCACCTTCATCTGGGGTTTAGTGGGCTCCTGCCCCCCCTGGACACTTTTACGACTCTTGGAATTGGTCCCCTTCCTTTGCAGGTCCTCAGGTCCAGGAATCCGTATTCAGTGCTTTGCAGTCTGTTGTGGTCTTTCCAGAATCCTCTATCAAGAGTTTAGTGTGTCTGGGGAAGTAGTATCACTTTACTCCTACTTTTCAGGGTCTTGGGATGGGGTATCATGGACATCCTTAGTGTTTTCTTACACTCCCAGAGACCCTCTACACACTACACTGGCCTAGGGGTCCGTTCGTGGTTCGCATTCCACTTTCAGAATATATGGTTTGTGTTGCCCCAAGGCCTATTGCATCCTATTGTATTCTACAGTGTTTGCACTATTTTTCTAACTGTTTACTTACCTGATTTACGTTTGTGTGTATATTTTGTGTATTTTTACTTACCTCCTAAGCGAGTATATCCTCTGAGATATTTTTGGCACATTGTCACTAAAATAAAGTACCTTTATTTTTAGTAACTCAGAGTATTGTGTTTCTTATGATATAGTGCTATATGATATATCGCCAGCACCACCACCTGCACTGCGGCCACCACCACCACCTGCACCGCCACAAGCACCACTACTGTCAGCAGCAGCAGCCCCAGTGGGCAGCCATCCGAGGCTGCAGGACAAGGGTTGGAGGCTCCCCCCACCCCTGGCGGCACCAACACCAGCACCTGCACTACCAACACTGTGCAGCCATAGCCACTGGCAGTTGGACTGTAGCCCTCCCTCCATGGACAATCATTCATCCTGGTCACTGCAAATCACGTGGCTCTGACACCCAGGTGAGGGACTGTGACCGGGCACCCCCCATGTGCTGCATCACTGGGCACCAAGCCCCCTCCAGAACCAGTGGAGAAAGGCATCCACTCACCCTATCCTTGGCAGGATGAAGAACACTGGGCACCAAGCCCCCTCCAGAACATCAAGCCCCCTCTAGAACCAGTGGAGAAAGGCATCCACTCACCCTATCCTTAGCAGGATGAAGCACACTGGGCACAAAGCCCCCTCCAGAACCAGTGGAACATGTCACCCACTTGAGAGACTGTGGCTTTGCACTACCCAGGACCAAGCAATGGGCAATCCATCCACTTGAGAGACTTGAGTGAAAGTGGCTTTGCACTCCCCAGGAACAAGCAGTGGGCAAACCACCCACTTGAGAGACTTGAGAGACTGTGGCTTTGCACTCCCCAGGACCAAGCAGTACGCATACCACCCACTTGAGAGACTTGAGAGACTGTGGCTTTGCACTCCCCAGGACCAAGCAGTGGGCAAACCACCCACTTGAGAGACTTGAGAGACTGTGGCTTTGCACTCCCCAGGACCAAACAGTGGGCATGGAGCCCCCTCCAGGAGCAGTGGCGTAGTACCATCTTCCGACTGAGGTGCCCCCCTTCCTCTTACCCCTGAGGTGCCTGTATGTTTTTGACCTGAAGCCCCTGCAGTGTTCTCTCCGTTTTGAGGCAGGAGTCAAGTGTGGTCTTGGCCTATGTGTTATAGCCCAGTGGGCCACAGACTATTTTTGTGTGGACATTGTCCCTCATTTTGTATATATTGTATATATTGTACATACTGTTTATTTATTTATGAACGTATTTCAATACATTTCTAATATTACACTCATTTGACTCCATTCCTTTTGTCCTTGCGTTATTCCAGAGGGTTACAAGGTGTATATGTAATGTTGTTGCATGTGTTTGTGTGTATGGTGTTGGGGTGAGGGTGGGGGTGGGGTTGTTGCGTGTTGCATGTGTGTGTCACTCTCTTTTTTCTCCCCCTCCCCTCTGTACTAGGTGCAGTACTCACCGTGGTCGTCCTCGCCGGCGTTGGTACTCCTGGTATATGAGAAGATACACCAGCATGGGTAACACCTGTAGCTCAGGCTCCATGGTGTCCTGGTTCTTCCTTGAGTGTCGAGAGGTTAGTGGTTTTCCTTCAAAGTACTGTTTCTGCTGTGCTAGTGATGGTGTTGGTACCACCCCGGAAAAGCTAGTGGGTGGGCGGGTTTTAATGGGGTGGGGGTACATTGTCTTCCACCTGTCTGTTGCGGTTACCGCTGCCGTGTTTGTTGCTACTGCCATGACAGTCGGAGTGTTAAAGTGGCTGTATGTGTTGGTGGTTTCCGCCGTGGTCATGATTCCATTTTTGGTACCGCTGGCCTGTTGGCGGTATTACCGCCGCTTCAACACCGACCCCCAGGGTTGTAATGAGGGCCTCAGTCTTATGGCTTTCTCTATGCTGGAAGCTCTGAATGGCTCTGCAGGTCCACTTATGGTATGCTTAGCTTGTTACTGCTCTGTGTTGTCTAATTTGAGATTAAGGGGGTCATTCTGACCCTGGCGGTCTTCGACCGCCAGGGCAAGAATTTCGGAAGCACCGCTAACAGGCTGGCGGTGCTTCAAACCCCATTCCGACCACGGCGGTAAAGCCGCGGTCGCACCACCGGGGACGGCGGTGTCCCGACGATTTTCCCCCGGCGGTGATAATCCGCCAGGGCAGCGCTGCCCTGGGGATTATGACCCCCTTACCGCCAGCCTGTTTCTGGCGGTGTACACCGCCAGGAAGAGGCTGGCGGTCACGGGTGTCCAGGGGCCCCATAACAGGGCCCCGGCCTGCTTTTCACTGTCTGCATGGCAGACAGTGAAAAGCGCGACGGGTGCAACTGCACCCGTCGCACAGCCGCAACACCGCCGGCTCCATTAGGAGCCGGCTCCTGTGTTGCGGCCTCATTCCTGCTGGGCCGGCGGGCGGGCGCTAACATGGTTAGTGCCCGCCGGCCCCGCGGGAATGTCGGAATGTGGGCCGCGGTAAAGTGGCCGCATGGCGGCCACTTGGCGGTTCCCGCCTGGCGGGCAGCGGTAGTCGCCCGCCAAGGTCGGAATGAGGGCCTATGTGTCTAGTTGTAGTCTTGAGCTGGCATAGTTCAGAGAGATCTGTTGGAATGGGAATTTTATTATTATTATTATTCCTCATCTGAGTGTCTTTAAAAAAGATATGTAAAGAAGCGGTCACGTGGTATAGATATCTGAGACCTGTAGTAGTAGACTATATGAAAGTCTTCTGAATTGTCTAGCAATATGTGGCAGATCTCTTCAGTTATTCTATTCTTGTTCATTTGGTGTTGGCTGTATAGTGCTGGTGATGGACAATTGTAATAGCAGATATGAGCTATATGTTAAAATCTGTTTCTGAACTATGAATATTATGGTTCTAGTATTATGTCGGGTATAACTGGAACTATGCAAGTACATATCTATGTAATGTCTCAGTGAACCAAGGTCACCCCTTCTTAACTTACCTGATTACTAAAAGTAGTTTGATGGTTGACTTGTTTGCAATTCATTGTTTGCAGGCTGAGCATTGTGCTTGAGGGTACAACTGTTTTATGGATTCTGTTGGTTGGATGTGGGTGGTGAGGTTATCTAGGAAAAAAACATGTTTTCAACTGTTTTCAGAGGTATGCATGTTCCTGAGTGCTTCTAATATTGGATGGTGGTAAGTTCCAAAGCTTGGTGGCTTCTAGTGAGATAACAGTGCCTCCTACAGATTTCTTATGGTAAGGTGGCATTGTGTTAAGTGGTGCAAGCCTGACGTGCAGTGTTCTGTTTAGTTTGTATTTCTTGAATTTAACCTGTAGGTGATGCAGTCCTTTTCATTTGGAGGCTCTGTGGACACTGCAGAGTACCTTGAACATTGCTCTTCTAGCTATAGATAGCTACTGAGGTGATTGCAGGGCTGGAGTCATGCCTTCTGGTGGATGAAAGCAAAGAAAAATCCTTGCAGAAGCATTTTGGATGAGCTGTATTTTGCATATGATGAATATGGGTGCTGTGGGCATAGTTAAGCTTGAAGATTATGATTTTGCAGTTTATTTTGGATGTGCAGAGTATGGGAAGATGCATCAAAGAGTTTTCTTTGTGTAGAAGACGCTCATTGTGACGTTGTTAGTGTGAATGAAGGATACTTGTGAACCCATGGTTACTCTCAGATTTTCTAACTTCTATTGATGTTGTTGAAAGGGTTTCAAAATGTTTAAGCCATATGGTGGTAAACTGGTACTTTTGCCATTGTCCATAGGTCATAATTTCTGTCTTTCCAGTATTGAGCTTTAGATGGTTATTCATCATACATGTGTTTATGGTACAAAGGCAGTGGCCAAGTTGTGAATTGTAAAGGCCTTTGGGGTAATTCATTTTTTTAAATGATTTGGGTGTCATTTACATAGATACAGTAGGTGGTGTTTTATAATTTAATCAGATTTTGTAACAGGGTTAGGTAGCTTTTGAATAATAGAAGGGATATGTTGGAATCCTGAGTAATGCCGCAGGGCCTGATTCACAAATGTAAATATACACTTTGAGCAAGTTTACATAGTTTTTGTATTCACAATATATGAGTTACTAGTTTGTGACTGCCGAGACTCTGCAGTCAGAGTAGATAAAATAAAAAGATAGGACAAGCATGTTTTTATCTGCTGTGCTGTCTCTTACTACAGAGTCTCTGTAGTCATAAACTTTCTATTAACTCATAGTTTATGAATACAAAAAGAAGTAAGTTTACACAAAATGTAAGTTTACCTTTGTAAATGAGGCCTACAGTGATGTTTGTGATTATTTAATGTGAAAAGGAGTAGGTAGAATAAAAAAAATTCTGTCTATAAGATAAGAATCAATCCATGTTTGACCATTTCCAAGGATTCTGAGTTTATGTAGTCTTTGCAGTAGCATGTTGTGGATAGTGTGCAGGTGATAAATCCAGAAACAACGAGTTAACTACTCTGTTTTTGTCCACTTTGAGTTTTAGATTAACACAGATGAATATGATGACTGACTCTGTGCCTCTGCTTTGTCTGAAACTGCAGTGTTAGAATTACAGTTCTGTTAAGTTAGAGAGTTGAGTAAAGACTGCCTTCTCAAAATTATTTTTTAAGAATGGTCAATTTGGTATAGGCCAATAGGTTGCTGGGTCAGATAGATTATGGGTTTTCTTTTTGAGGAGAGGACAAAGGTAGTAGGTTTTCAGCTCAGTTTTGGAATGAACCTAATTTCAGGAGCTTGGTGGATGGCTTCTGGCTACCTCCCCTGCACAGGTTGAGTGAAGGATAGCTTTAAAGATTTATGGAGCTGCTGGGTCTGAAGGTGATCCTGCTATTCTCACTACAATGATAACATTGAGAAATGTATTTTGTGCCGGTATTGAATGTGTGCATTTGAAGATAATTATTGGTGTTTCTTTCTGTGGTGGTTAGGTCATGCATTGCTGTAGTGTTTCCCCATTCTCCGTAAGGTAATTTTCAATCTTTCAAATTTTTGAAATCAGTTAATTGGAGATTTTCTCAAAGAAGTCATGTGTTCGTAGTGTTTCTGTGTTTAGCACTCTAGATTGTGGAACTCTGTTAGAATTTTATGAAGTTCTTCACAAGGGTAGTCTGCTTTAGTTATATGCATGTCTTAGTAGTGTCTTTTTTCTGGTTCCAATGGCTCTTTTGTAGGCTCTGTTATAGTGCTGTAGCATGCTTTTATGATTTTCATCTCTTGAATTTCAATTTTCAGTTCTAATATGCTAAGCTGTGTTTTCATCCCTGTGATGCTGCCATTAACCCATGTGGTGTATGTTTTGGGGTCACTCCATGTGTTTTCTGTTGGTGTCCGCTTGCTCAGTGCAGTGACAATCCAGTTGTAGAAGTAGCGTATGTCTTTCGCCCATATGTGTATTGGGGTTATTTTAAAGTGATTGTTAAGTTGCTGTTTTCCACTGCATGTACAAGCATTTGTTGGTTTTTGTTGGCATTGAAGTTTTGTTAACCGCTTCTGTGCTGCGGACGTAACGGTTACGTCCTGCGGCACAGTGCTCGTGTGCCCAGGACGTAACCATTACGTTCTGGGCACAGAACTTAGAGGGAGCGCTAAGCAAAGGAAGGGAAGGAAGGGGAAGCCCTTCCCCTTCCACCCTCGAGCCCCCCACCCCTCCTGTGACGTCAGCGCACGATCGCGCGCTGACCTCACAGCTTCCAGTGCGATCGGAAGAGAAATGCTTTTTCATTACTCTTCCAATCATGTGATGGGGGCCATTAGAGGCTTCAAAGGGAAGGAAATAAGGGCCAGATGTAGCAAAGCTTTAGCGAGTCGCAAACGGCGAAAATCGCCATTTGCGAGTCGCTAAAGCCACTTTGAGATGTAGAAATGCATTTTGCGAGTCAGAACCGACTCGCAAAATGCATTTCCGAGTCGCAAATAGGAAGGAGTGGCCCCTTCCTATTTACGAGTCGCACTGGTATGCATTTTCATTTGCGACCGCGATTGCGGTCGCAAATGAAAGCGCAGTTACCATCCACTTGAAGTGGATGGTAACCCAAGCGCAAACGGGAAGGGGTCCCCATGGGACCCCTTCCCCTTTGTGTCTGGCACAAAAATTAATTTTTCAGAGCAGGGAGTGGTCCAATGGACCACTACCTGCCCTGAAAAATACCGAAACAAAAGTTTTTTTTTTTTTTTTCAAAGTGCAGCTCGTTTTCCTTTAAGGAAAACGGGTTGCACTTTGAAAAAAAAAAACTGCTTTATTTAAAAGCAGTCCCGGACATGGTGGTCTGCTGTTCCCAGCAGGCCACCATCCCCGTGAGTGCCCTGAATCGCTATGGGGTCGCAAATTGCGACCCACCTCATTAATATTAATGAGGTGGGTCTTTGCGACCCCATAGCGACTCGCAAAAGGTGTCTGAGACACCTTTCTGCATTCCAAATTGCGAGTTTCAATTTGCAAGTCACTGGGACTCGCAAATTGCAACTCGCAATTTGGAATCTACCTACATCTGGCCCTAAATTTCCTTCCCTTTGAAGTCTCTCAGAGCATTATAGCAGCCGGATCGTGAAGCGATCCGGCTGCTAAAATGCCCACTAGACACCAGGGATTATTTACATTTAGGAAACTGGCATAAGGGGAGCGACCCCTTGGGCAAGGGTCACACCCCTGGGTGGCATTTTTTTTCAAGGCTTTTTCTGCCCCCCTGGGGGCAGATCAGCCTATTATTAGGCCGATTTTCCCCCGGAGGGGGCAAAAACCTCTAGGCACCAGGGATCTTTTTTTTTTTTTTTTTTTTAGAGGTGGGGAGCAACTCCTTAGGCAAGGGTCGCTCCTCTAAGGGGCAAATTATAATTAGGCCATTTCTGCCCCCCTATTTTTATGAGGCCAATCTGCCCCCAAGGGGGGCAGAAACCACTAGACATCAGGGAGTTTTTTTTTTTTTACGCGAATTTCACGCAAGGGGAGCGACCCCTTAGGCAAGGGTCGCTCCCCTGAGGGGGGGAATTTATTTTAGGCCATTTCTCCTCCCCTTGGGGGCAGATCGGCCTATTTCAATTAGGCCGATCTGCCTCCGGGGGGGCAGAAACCACTTAGGCACCAGGGATTGGTGTGTGTGTATGTGTGTGTTTTGTTTGGGGGGGGCAGCCCCTTGGGCAAGGGTCGCTCCCCTATGGGCACATTACTGTTGGCCATATCTGCTCCCTTGGGGGCAGATTGACTTATTTTTGGAAGGCCCATCTGCCCCCAAGGGGGGGCAGAAAGCCCACCAGAGACCAGGGAAGATTTTTTTTCAAAATAAAAGGGTGGGGGTATGGCCATACCTCCACCCCAAATAAATGGGGACAAAGTTGTTCTGCCCACCAGTGGGCAGATAGGACAATTACCCCGATCCACACCCAAGGGGGGGGCAGAAAGTCTACTAGATGCCAGGGAATTAAAAAAAAGAAAATAGTGGGGTGATGGCTACCAACCAGAATGGGCCTGGTTATGCCCCCACCCCAACTGAAGGGGTTAACAGTCTTTCAGCTCTCCCTCGCAAACTAAAACATATTATCCCACGCCAAGCAAGAGGACAGTTGATTATTTGGGTTTTCGTTTTACATTTGGGCCATGAGAGCTTGGCTAACTCTCAAAATCGCCCCACTTGGAATGGTGAGGGCTGCACTTTATGGACTTTGGGACTCTGCCATGTAGAAGAATTCACGAGACCTAGACACATCTGAAAACTAAACATCTGGGTGATTCCAGGGTGGTGTGCTTCACAGGCACCCCACACCATTTTCTTACCCACAATGCCCTGCAAACCTCCAACTTTGCTGGAAATCACACATTTTTCCCACATTTTTGTGATGGAAACTTCCGGAATCTGCAGGAATCCACAAACTTCCTACCATCCAGCATTGTCTCATCTATACTGATAAAAATTCTGCTGCACTTGTCAGCCTAAAAATGTTTTTATTTCAAACTGCCCTTTGGGACCCGCTTCGGTTCCCCCTCAATTTCGACATGTTTTTGGTGTTGCGCCGCTGCACGTGGCACAAGCTGAACATTCGGCTCGGGCCGCAGCATGCGGTCATAAGACGTGCCGCGCCCCCAGCCTGCTCTGTACCTTACAAGGCCCCAAATTGGGCATGGGGCCTCGTTCTTTTTTAGCGCACCACGTGTCTAGGCAGGTCTGACCCCCCCCTCACCTGTTCTTTTCTTTTCTTCTTTTTTCTGGACATCTGGTTGTGCCATCCCCCTTTCCCATAGTACCCTTCTCTTCCCATCATTCCTTGTTCCCCACTCTCTATGGTTCCTAGTCCATTCTGTTCTATGTGCTTTTCCCTATCTAAGATGGTGTCCTTTTACTTCCTGTTGGTCGTTTCCTGTTTGTTGGTATTTAAGGGCTGTGTTTCTTTCTCTCCTTGCGCTGCAGCACTTTCTGTTTGGATGGTGTCTTCGCTCCTGCTTCCTTGTATTCCTGTGCTGGTTCTCGTCGGTTCCAGTGTATTTTCCTGTATTTTGTTCCTGCTGTTACCTATTCTTCTTGTTCCTGTTGCAGGATTCAATCTTTTTGGAGGTTTTTTCCCCCTTTCAGGTTTTTTTTCCCCTTGGCACTACTTCTGAGGGACATGGCCTGCTCTTGGCGTACCCATTGCCTGCAGCACCGTGGCTACCAGAAAGAGTCAGCCCTACTTGGGCCAAGGCCAAACATTCCAGAACAGGATCCATGCCACTCGCTCTGCGGCCTCCAGGGTAAAGCAGCACATAAGTCGTGACAGATTGCAGCGCCCAATACTCCCGACATCATCTAACATCATGGATGATACAGTGGCGGCTGCTGCAGATCTTGACCAATCTCTTCTGGCAACCATTCAGCAACGAGCTCAGGAACTGCAACAATTACGCAATGAGAATGCTGCTTTACGACAAGCTTTGGCCTTTTGCAGTGCGGATGTTCCGGCGGTCTCCACCTCTACTCCTCGTTTCTCCGGTGAACCAACTAAGCTGCGAGAGTTCCTTGATGCATTGACGGTGTATTTCACCTTCCGACCTACTCAATTCTCCCACGACAAGACAAAGGTGGGATATCTTATCAGTGCGTTATCCGGTCCTGCCTTGGCCTGGGCAACCCCAATGGTATCCTCCAATGACCGAGTATTATCGGACTATTCCGCTTTCGTGAATCGGTTTAAACAGATGTTCAGTCGTCCAGGATTGGAGGCCTCTGCAGAAGAAGCCCTATGTGACATCCAACAAGGCTCACAAGATGTCCTCCAATATATTACCCGCTTTCGACAGCTAGCGGCTGAGACCACTTGGGTGGAACAAACTCTGGTGACTTTGTTCCGTAGAGGACTGAGAGAGGAGATTAAGGGGGTCATTCCGACCCCGGCGGTCAAGGACCGCCGGGGCCGGGGATGCGGGAGCACCGCCAACAGGCTGGCGGTGCCCCGCAGGGCATTCTGACCGCGGCGGTTTGGCCGCGGTCAGACCAGGAAAACCGGCGGTCTCCTGCCGGTTTTCCGCTGCCCTGGGAATCCCCCATGGCGGCGCAGCTTGCTGCGCCGCCATGGGGGATTCCGACCCCCTCACCGCCATCCTGTTCCTGGCGGTTCGCCCGCCAGGAACAGGATGGCGGTGAGGGGTGTCGTGGGGCCCCTGGGGGCCCCACTTTAAATTCCAGTGCCTGCTTTGCAGACATGGGAATTCGCGACGGGTGCCACTGCACCCGTCGCACATCCTCCACTCCGCCGGCTCCATTTGGAGCCGGCTTCCTCGTGGGGAGGGGTTTCCCGCTGGGCTGGCGGGCGGCCTTCTGGCGGTCGCCCGCCAGCCCAGCGGGAAAGCCAGAATGGCCTCCGCGGTCTTTCGACCACGGAGCGGCCATATGGCGGCTCCCTCCAGGCGGGCGGCTCCCGCCGCCCGCCGGGGTCAGAATGACCCCCTAAATATGAGTTAGTACACTCTACCTGAGTTGAAGATCTTCGTGGTCTGATGGACCAGGCTCTTTCCATTGAATACCGTCTCCAAGAACGACGTATGGAGAAGACAAAGAGTAGAGGATCTTCATAGCCAAGCACTTCATGTGTCTTTATGCATCGTCCCGAGGAACCTCGTCCTACCGCCAGAGACACCGAAGGCGGACCTATGCAAGTGGATACCACTCGAGGCCCATTTTCCGTTAGCGAGCGGGAAGACAGACGTAGGAAAGGATTGTGCCTGTATTGTGGTGCTGCCGGCCACATGCTTCATACCTGCCCCGTTCGTCCTCAAAGGCCATCGGGAAACGCCACTTCCCGTCCTCTGTAAGAAGGGAGGGGACGGGATCATCGGCTATACCTTCCATCAGTTTATTCAAGGACAATGCCACGACTTTGTTTACGTTACCTGTGACGCTACATTTACCAGACGGCCGCCAAGAGAGAACAATGGCTTTACTTGACTGTGGTGCCAGTGGCATATATATGGATAAAACTTGGGCCATGACTCAACAAATACCAACACGGCCCAAAGAAACCCCAAAACAAGTTCACACAGTGGATGGGTCCTTAATATCCTCTGGTCCAGTTGATACCACCACCACGACACTGAGTTTACAATTCGGAAACCACCAAGAACACATCTCATTTGATTTAATATCATCCCCCAATCATACTATCATTTTGGGAATTCCGTGGTTCATAAGACATAACCCTTATGTAAATTGGGAAGCCGGACTATTTCCTTGTCCTCACAGTTTTGTCATGAGAACTGCTGTGCTTCAGACACTTATTGGTCACCCAAGAGGTTGATGCCTACTGAAATTATTACCAGATGTTCCATCAATACAGTTCAAGGTGCCCCCGATCACTATATAGAATTTCAAGGTGTGTTCCAAAAACCAACCAGACCTGTGTTACCTCCACATCGAGATTACGATTGTGCTATTCCCTTGGAACCCGGAGCTATCGTTCCCTTTGGGAGGATGTATTCACTCATGGAACCTGAAAGGGAAGTTCTAAAGGAATATCTGCAAGAAATCTTACATAGCGGTCTTATTGTACCATCGTCCTCTCCGGCAGGGGCTCCCCTCTTTTTTGTACCCAAGAAGACGAAGGATCTTCGTCCCTGCCTGGATTTTCGAGGTCGAAATAAAATAACTATTAAAGACCGTTATCCTTTGCCCCTCATCAAGGATACACTAGAGGCAGTCAGAGGGGCTCAACGATTTACCAAATTGGATCTTCGTGGAGCCTACCACCTTTTGCGTATTAAAGAAGGAGGCGAGTGGAAGACTGCCTTCCGGACCCCTTTTGGTCATTATGAGTACAGAGTTATGCCTTTTGGTCTCACTAATGCCCCCTCCATTTTCCAAAGATGTATGGACTCTGTGTTCTCTGATCTCTTGAACCATACGGTCGTCATCTATTTAGACGATATCCTTATTTATTCTAGACATCCTGAACTTCATTCCTCTCACGTGAAACAAGTCCTCCAAAGACTCTGGGAACATCAACTGTCCTGTAAACTGGAAAAGTGTGAGTTTGACAAGACCGGAGTCAAATATTGGGGATATCACCTTTGTCCCACTGGAATAGCAATGGACCAGGAAAAGGTACAAGCCATCCTAGACTGGCCATCTCCTTCCTCTATTAAGGAAACGCAATGTTTTCTAGGACTGGCTAACTTTTATCGGCAGTTCATCTTAGACTTTGCAGAACAAACCAGCCAAATAACTCAAACATTAAAAAAGGAAAATTTAAAGAAAGGCTTTGTCTGGACAATGGCGGCTGAAAAGGCTTTTCAGAGTCTAAAAAAGGCCTTCACTCAAGCACCGATATTGAGACACCCAGATACTAACAAACAATTTATTGTTGTTACTGATGCTTCCGAAAGAGCCATCGGAGCTGCCTTACTCCAACAACAAGAAGATGACGGTCTTGAACATTCCTGTGTTCTTTTTGTCCCAAATACTCTCTGCATTGGAACAACATTACTCAGTACTTGAAAGGGAGTTGTTAGCTCTGAAAACAGCCTGCCTAGAGTGGAGACAGTTTATTATGGGTTCCAAAGAGCCGTTCGAGATGAGAACAGAACATCGTAATCTACAATGTTTATGTAATGTTTTATGCAAGAACAGTCGTCAGGCTCGTTGGGCCTTTTTCTTCAGTCAGTATGACTTTTATGTGACCTATATTCCTGGATCCCAAAACATTCTGGCTGATGCTCTGTCTCGCCGTTATCCAGATTGTACTTCTACCCCATCTCAGTATCTACTTGAGGCCAGTAAAATCATCGGAGTAGCTCAGTCTTTCCTGGATGAGGTACAACTGGAATATTCTAACCTGACTGATCAAGAATTAAAGAAACTGAACATATGTAAAATGCAAGGGTATTGTTATAAGAACTTGTTGTTTCTCCCTACTAATGGAGTAAGAGAAAAGGCACTACAAATGTGCCATGATTCGCTGGTCGCTGGTCATAGAGGCATTAAGGCCACACAATAACTACTCTTGCGATCTTTCTGGTGGCCTACCTGGAAATCGGATTTCAAAAAATACGTGCAGGCTTGTCCCATATGTGCTCAAGTAAAGATCCCTGTATCAGACCTGCAGGATTACTACAACCATTACCTGGTCCACTGGCTCCCTGGCACACCATTTCAACTGATTTTATGTGTTCATTACCTCCATCAGCAGGGAAACTGGGTTATCATGGTCACCATAGATTCCTTTACTAAGATGGCTCACTTCACTGCCCTGAAAAAACTACCTACGTCCCAAGAACTAAGTCAGATATTTATCCATCATATTTTCCGTCTCCATGGACTTCCACACAGCATTGTATCTGACAGGGGACCTCAGTACATCTCCCGGTTTTGGAAACATTTTTGTAGGACACTGAATATCAACATAGCACTATTATCGGGTTTCCATCCTCAAACCAATGGACAGACACAGCGTCTCAACCAAGGATTGGAGCAGTACCTTCGCTGCTTTTGTAATTCTACCCAGAGCAACTGGAACACTTACCTTCCTATCGCTGAATTCTCTTACAATAACACTGTCCATAGTGCCTCCAAGGTCACTCCTTTTTTCTGTTCTTATGGCTATCATCCTACCTCTTTTCCTACTACTCCTCAGTCTGCCTCTTCTCTTCCTGCTGTTACTTCATTCTCCAGATGACTTTTACAGATCCATAAATTGATTCGAGCTAACTTGTTGAACACCAAGAGATACATGAAGAGAATAGCAGACAAGAAGCGTAGGGATGCTCCAAAATATCACCTTCAGGATAAAGTCTGGCTTTCGTCAAAATTTTTACCTTTACGCCTTTCTCAAAATAAGTTCACTCCTCGTTACTATGGTCCTTTCCATATCCTTCAGCTGATTAATCCTGTCACTGTCCGTCTTCACCTGCCTCGTACCTGGAGTCTTTCATGTTTCTCAGCTCAAACCCTATGTCCCTGATCCCTACTCTCGTCAGTTTCCCTGTCCTCCTCCTGTGTTAGTGGATGATATACCTGAATATGAGGTACAAGAGATTTGTGACTCCTGTATCTTTCACAAACGTCTTCAGTATTTGATTCATTGGAAGGGTTACCCTCTCAGTGAATGTTCTTGGGAAGATGCATCTTCTGTTCACACACCTCTTCTGATTCGCCATTTTCACCGCTTGTTTCCGCACAAACCTGGGCCTTCGGGGGGGGGGACATAATGTTGCGCCGCTGCGCGTGGCACATGCCGAACATTCGGCTCGGGCCGCAGCACGCGGTCATAAAACGCACCGCGCCCCCAGCCTGCTCTGTACCTTACGAGGCCCCAAATTGTGCATGGGGCCTCGTTCTTTTTTAGCGCACTGCAGCACTGTGGCTACCAGAAAGAGTTGCCCCTATTTGGGCCAAGGTCAAACATTCCAGAACAGGATCCACGCCACTCGCTCTGCGGCCTCCAGGGTAAAGCAGCACGTAAGTCGTGACATTTGGCTCTTCCCTGTCACAAGCACTTGGCCCACTTACACAAGTGAGGTACCATTTGTATCGGGAGGCTTGAGGGAACACTGGGTGGAAGGAAATTCGTGGCTACTCTCAGATTCCCGAACTTTCTGTCACCGAAATGTGAGGAAAAAGTGATTTTGGGGCCAAATTTAGAGGTTTGCAAAGGATTCTGGGTAACAGAACCTGGGGAGAGCCCCACAAGTCACCCCATCTTGAATTCCCCTAGATGTCTAGTTTTCAAAACTGCACAGGTTTGGTAGGTTTTCCTAGGTGCCGGTTGAGCTAGAGGCCAAAATCCATAGCTAGGCACTTTGTAAAAAAACGGTCTGTTTTCTTTGGGAAAATGTGATGTGTCCATGTTGTGTTTTGGGGCATATCCTGTCACGTGCGCTAGGCCTACCCACACAAGTGAGGTACCATTTTTATCAGGAGACTTGGGGAAACGCTGGGTGAAAGGAAATTTGTGGCTCCTCTCAGATTCCAGAACTTTATTTCACCGAAATGTGAGGAAAAAGTTTTTTTTGGGCCAAATTTTGAGGTTTGCAAAGGATTCTGGGTAACAGAACCTGGAGAGAGCCCCACAAGTCACCCCATCATGGATTCCCCGTGAAAAAATACACAGGTTTGATAGGGTTTCCTAGATGCCGGGTGAGATACAGACCAAAATCCACAGCTAGGCACTTTGCAAAAACAGGTCTGTTCTCTTTGGGAAAATGTGATGTGTCCACGTTGTGTTTTGGGGCATATCCTGTCACGGGTGCTAGGCCTACCCACACAAGTGAGGTACCATTTTTATCAGGAGAATTGGGAGAATGCTGGTTAGAAGGAAATTTGTGGCTCCTCTCAGATTCCAGAACTTTCTGTCACCTTGCTGAATTCAGAATTTTGTCTGGGATCCAGCAGTGGTTTCACACCCATTTTTGTCACTAACTGGAAGGAGGCTGAAAGCACAAAAAATAGTAAAAATGGGGTATGTCCCAGTAAAATGCCAAAATTGTGTTGAAAATGGGGTTTTGTGATTCATGTCTGCCTGTTCCTGAAAGCTGGGAAGATGGTGATTTTAGCAACGCAAACCCTTTGTTGATGCCATTTTCAGGGAAAAAAATGTCTTGGTCTCCCTCAGGGGAACCCAAAAAGTCTTGGTACCTCTAGAATCTCAAGGATGGTGGAAAAAAAGGACGCAAATTTGGCATGGGTAGCTTATGCGGAGAAAAAGTTATAAGGGCCTAGGCACGGACTGCCCCAAATAGCCAAAAAAAGGCTCAGCACAGGAGGGGAAAAGGCCTGGCAGCGAAGGGTTAAATCGATATAGGGGTAGATCTCGAAAGTGATGATGTTGTGGCCACTCCAGCTTACAGGGGACTTATCTGTAACTATGACATGTCTTACGGATACAAACATGACATCTACAATGTTTCCTGCCTGGTGCATTTGGCCAGAAATGTTTTTGCTGTATATTGAAGGCTTCAAGGTTGGTTGTGATATCAGTGGTTGTGTTTAGATTCTTCCTGTCAAACCATATGTTGACGTTTCCTACAATATAGAAACTTAGGTGGTCCAGGTGAGTTACTGTATCATGTAGGACATCTTTAAAGGTTACATTGTTGCATAGTGGTACAAATTAAGAGGAAGGTATAAGTAATAGGGGTTTATATCTTTTTTTCTTTTTTGATCTGTTTATTGCTATTATTCATATGCACCTTCAGAAACAGAACACGTTATAGCACCCGCCAGTGTGGTTCCCCATAGGCAGTGATAACGTCTAGATGGTTCATCTGGTCAGAGTGGGTTAACATCTTATCAACAAAGATTCAAAGCCATCCGTTGTGAGGTTTTCAATTATAGTTTTCCAATTATGTTTTTTTATGGATGCCAGCCAGGCCATCTCCAACTCTGCCAATATGAATTTTCTTTATGATGTTAAAAATAAGAAGCTTAGCTTCATAGCATGATGTTGCAGAATTTTCAATGAGGCATGTTTCTGTAATCTGTAATGAAATGGAGGCCCAGTGTTGTTTCTGAGTTTAGGTCAATGATGTTAAAACACTTTTTGTTCATAGATCTTGTTTTGAAGAGTAGGCATTTTAGTTGTTGTATTTCTTTCCTCTTCATGTCCTGTAGTATGGGTGGAGGTGAAGGCACATGGGCATTTTAATGTGATTGGTTTGGGGTGTATATTATGCTTGTCGCTTTTGAGAGTGGTGAAAGGGAGGTTGTTTGCTTAAAGAAGACTTTGAGATATGTTTGTGTGGGTTGCTTTGTGATGGGCCATAATTTTGTGTAGCCTGGTGAATTGTGTAGAGTGTGTTAAATTGTGGAAGGGAACGTACAATGAGGAAACCTTTTGAACATACATTCACACCTTCCCTTGATTTTTGATTTCCTTTTGGCAAGTGGCAATGTGTTTGTAGGTTATCTGTGTTGTGGTTATGAACTGTATTGTTCGTAATGGGTTGTGTGGTGTTAATGTTGTGTCTGTTTTAGTTTTGGAAAAGTTAGATGATCGCTAGAGGAACTGTTACTAGTGAAAATCACTCAGTATTTGTATATAAGGGTATGTACTTAGGATAAGTAGAGATTTTAGGGCTCATTATTTAATACAAATTTGTAGTTGCTTACCTGAACTCCCTATGGTAGAGATGCAGTGTTTGTGTCCCTAGGTCTTTCTCCAGACCCTAACAGGAACTAACTGGCAACCCCCTTAACATTTCACCCTTTACCTGGACATCATGAGTCCTAGGGTTAAATTGCCCTAAGATCAGGTGGCATTGGGCCGCTGGGAACCCTAGCCCTAACCAATCAGATCCCTAGTCCTATACCTTAGGTCCAATGGGAGCCCTAACCCTAGGAACCATTCATAGCCCTAGCCTTATCAACCAATCAGAACCCAAAACCTAAGCCCTGTATTCTTAAATCCTGGTAGGAAACTTTAGTTTGGCTCTGATACTGGCCACACTACTTTCAATCCCTTTGTCCTGACCCAGTTACGATTGCTAAAGGTTTGGTATGTTAATGATCCAACATCACTTACAGCGCTTGAATTCTTAACATTTCATCCAAACTTGCCTTTACATTGTCATACTTGGCAGACAACACTGCTACTTGGTCAATATCCCTAGTTAAGCAAGATGACTCTTTGCTCAATAGCTTTGATGCCTTCAAGGGGGCTATGCAGAAGGTGTTTGTGAAATATATGTGTATGCAGATAGTGGATAATGAGTAACTTACTCTGAATTAAGACATAAGGATGTCTTTTCTTTCTAATGGTTTTCAATTCATTAGTTGCATTAATGGACTGGCCTGAAGAGAAAAGTCTTTTATGAGGTACTTCGCAATGACTTTAAATATGAACTTTCAAAGGTAGCTGATACTCCCAACTCATGTGATGAGAAGATCACTTTGGTAGAGAAATTCCATTACAGACTTGAAGAGAGAAAATGACTAGATAGGACTTCAGGGGAACCTAAAGTAATTGCATTCATCAGAATGAAAAGAATAATAAGCTACTCTTTCAAAACTGAGTCAGAGCCTAACCAGATTGGAAGGGTGTATGGTCCAACTACCAAGGACCAGAAATAGAGATGTCAGAAGCAACATTTACACTGAAGTCTCCTCAGGGCTAATTACTTATGAAACAGAACTGATTTCATGGAGTGCGATAATGGCCTTGTTGGAAGCATACTTTTTAAGTATTAATATCTCCTGGCTCCATGTATATATTTGAAAGACCAATTGGCTTTTGCAGAAGTTCACCCTTAATTCTATTCATTGTTCCCAGTACTGTTCCAAAGAACCTCCATAATTCGTTATGCAGTTCTCTTGTGCAGTGATAGAAAGCTTTCTAGAAGGCAGTATACCACCTCAATGAAGTGAATTTGAAGAAGTGACCAGTAAAGCAAAAGCTGATGTCTTATACTCACACCTCACAGCAAAGTCCTAACTGCTGGATTGTGACAATGTTACCATACAGTTGGGTAGACTGCTTAGCTGAACACGAAAATGAACATCTACAGGAATATCTCAACAAGCTCTTGGCTAAAGCCTTTATCTAACATGTGGCATCTCCAGTGTCCTCACCACTCATTTTTGTGCTGAAAGATAATCGAGAATGAGGCCTTGTATGGACTATAGAGCTCTAAGTAATTAGAGATTCGTTTTGGTTTCTGTAACACTTCAGTGGTGTTCTATTTTTTAGGAATTTCTTCAGGGATTTCTACATATGTGTTGTCTTCTATAATAACAATCTTTTAATCTACTCCAATCCCAAAGCTGACCATGAGGAACAGGTGTGGGCTGTACTTCAATATCTACTTGAACACTATTTGAACACTAAGATTCTACAGTGTATTTTCCACACAGTGAATACTGAATTTCTAGGCTTTAATATTATTCTAGCAGCACAAAAAATGAACCGGAGAAAGGTCAAAAACACTTTGAAGTGGCCTTCCCCATCTTGCATCAACAAAGTTTAAAACTTCCTAGAATTTGTAATGTTGTATAGGAAGTTGATTCAACTTTTTATAGTGTGTTGCCCATTTACCTGTCTCCCTCGGAAAGGAGTGTTTTATTCTTGGTCACTCAAAGCAGAAGCCACATTCCAAAAGTTGAAAGACATTTTTACCTCTGCACCTGTCCTTAGTCACCCATATGCTGCACTTCAGTATGTGATGGGGCTTTCACTTTTACATGTTTTCATTGATGGAATATTATGACAGCAAGTTCCTAACCTGTGGCATTTTTCTCCACAGTACTGCTCCCCATTGAACAAAGTTACACAATCATAGTGAAGCAGCTATTAGCCATTAAGCATCTTCCCAAAAATGTAGGCATTACCTCCTAGGTAATATGCCCATTTATTTGAGCTACAGAAACCTGCAACGTGTACATTTAGTATGAACACTGTTCACCAGGCAATTGTTGATGTTGTTTTTTCAGTGAGTTTGACGTTGTAATGAAATATTAACCAGGAATTAAAAATGCCAAAGCACATGCTTTGTCCAAGGTTAGGGCCTCAGAGCCACACTCCTTTATCCTTGCTTCAAGAAGAAGCCAACATGGGTGCAATAGCCTCAGGCAAATTTCCTGATGAGATCCACTCTGCTTCTGTTAATATAGATACCCATGTGTGCTTGTAAGATCCGGAAATTGCTATTTGAGAAGGTCTTTATCTAAAAAATGGACCCTGTATGTATGCCCCCTAGAAGTGTGAGTAAGCACCTCAGTGGTATCTTTCAACACCTTTGGCAGGATATCTAGGATGGTAATAAATAGAGGTGGGTGACGTATTCCATTCCACCAGCAGAACTGGCAGAACTTTGGTGACTCTGCATTAATCTTGCAACACAAAGTTCTGGCCAAAGTCTGCTGTGTAGCAGAATTTCTCCTTGCATGCAGCTCCAGGGTGATGGTGAGTGAGAGTGAGATTTGATGTCTCCTAGAATGAAGTCTGACTACAAGGAGGACCTCTGGTGAGATTTTTCTAACGTGGGTAGTCACAGCATTCCATGGTCATAGGGCTGCTACTTGAGTAGAAAATCTACTCGAGTGACAGCAAAATCAACTTGAGTAGCTGTGCCCATTGGCATGAAGTGTAGCACAGTACATGCTTCCTGCAATAAATCAAAGAGCAAGAAATGCAACATGCCTACTTCTGCCCTTTGGTGGAGCTCCGTTAAATCTCACAGAGTTTTTTATGTAACAGCATAATTCTAACAAGTCAAAATTACACAAGTTATGCCCACCCCTGCTGTTACCCTTCTCTCCAGTCAATGTGGTTGTGGTGGGAAACCAAAAGTAAAGATTCATATACATTTGCCCAGGATTTCTGTATTTGCCCCCATAATAATTGCAGCATTCTCAACCCAACTTAACTGCCACAGCATTTACCTTCGCCATCTTCCCATTTTCATGCTATCAGTAAAAGCTTTTCAAATGATTTTCCTGCAGTTTGTGGTCAGACCACCATCTTCATCAGAAAGTGTTAACCAAAATGACATGTTCTATGCTCTCTATCAGATAGCAAGTGCCAAGAAATTGGGATAGATAGTTTCAATTAACACTTTATATGACTGCATAAGGTTGCTGCTGCCATTTTATCTGACCATGAGCCTTGGTTTGCAAGAAAGTTCTGTCATACATTATGTGCATCTTTAAATATTGATTTTCTTCAGCCTACCATCCCAGAACAATAACAAATGGAATGTATAAACCAAATGATTGAACAGTCCCTATGATGCTTGTTGACCACCCCTAACACTGACTGTTCAAGCCTTCTGTCTGACATCATCTCATTTGCTTACTTGGATTTCTGCTTTCCGTTGACTGTTTGGGTACCGCCCACAATCCTTTCTATTGCTAGTACAGGTGAGAGCTAAGTGCATTCTATGAAAGGACATCATCAGCATCTTCATGACATTTTAGAACAAACTAAGAAAAATCTTCAAGAACTGAAGATCCATTACCAAAACAGCCAAACAAAGTCCAACATCTGCACTTCAATTCTACCTGTAGGTTGTGTTTCATCAGTCACCAAGCATCTACTAAGTGTCAATATCAGACTAACTGTTCCTCTTGCAGTATATATAGACTTTGATCCCAGACACTGCAGCGCTCAAGAGAATGTTCGTAAATTAACAAGTCCTCCAGTAAAGTTTAGTTGTAGTGGGTTCTTTTATTGGTAGGCATGGACATCATATCCATAGGATGGTCGTTGTTCCATAATCACAGTCATCAAGATCATAAGATGAGCATTGTTCTATAAATACAGCCAACATGTGTTTCGTCATGACATGTGACTTTTTCAAATCCATTGTCTAAATGCGTTTAAGGATGATAGCATAAAGAATGAAACGTGTCAGACCAAAAAGTGAAGCATGCGACCAACCTGAAAAGAAGACAGGTGATAAGATACCCCTATACTCATGAGTAAAATGAGTCAAAAGACGTGATTGTGAATACACACTGGTTACAATGCTGACAGGTCATACCAGCATGTACAAAAGTGTCATAGGTGCCCACCGCAATGCAGTGTCTTTGGAGCAAATTTAAGATGGGTATATAATTATGCCCGTCACCATCATTAGTGCAATTGTATGCTGGACACACCAAAGATAAGGGGGTGGTGGTGAATCATAGCGACAGAGGAGTCGAAATTTCAGACATGTTGTAAGTAGTACCAACTAATATCTGAAATTGGGAATATATCACAAAATGTTCAGAATTAATTAAGTATGAGAAGTGTAGGACTTGGTGCAAAGATCGGCCTATAAGTAGGAAACTCACCAAAGGTAGGCACAGGGTAAATGGGGTCACTCGATTTCAATAGGGTGCAGAAAGGACACTGTTATATGAGACCGTGGTAAGTCTCGTGCCTATGGGAAACCAAAATGAATAAGTAAATGGGAGAAGCCTGAGGGTGTCAAGGGCAATGGTTGTAAACTATAGAGATTGGATGGAGGCCAAATGGTGGTATGCAAAATGGTACCGCTGTAACATAGAGAAGAACATGCAGCAAAAAAAACAGTAGCGCATGGGTTTTTTAAATAGTGGTATACAAAATGGTACCGCTGTAACATAAATGGGAAAATATGGCAAAAATACAGTAGTACGTGGGGTTATCAGTGGAGTCTCATTAAAACCCAAAAAAGAGGACAGCAGTATGGCCTGGAAAAAGTAAATAAGGTATGCCTTCACTAGTAGCAGATTCTGGTGTGCAAGTGTTTTTTTTGTTTTTTTCCCATTGGCTTTGGATTTGCAGCTCCTTTGTGAGTTTGCATAGGGAGTTGTGCTGACCCCTGCAGGGGATCTTCAGATCTTCAGATTGGACAAAAAAAAATGGGCAAATGTTTTGTCTATGCAGGGTCCCTAAGGGACCCCTCCATGTGTCCTGTGGGGTCAGGATACATGTAGTCTGAACCCTTTTGTGTTGTTCCCCTTTTTTTCCCTCCCTGGGCTGAAGCACAAAAATGGCAGCCACAATTTAGTCTGGAGCCAAAGCAGTTGGTGTCTTCTGTTCTTCCTCTGCAGGGTTTTTTCAGCTCAGCAGTCCTCTTCTTCTTGTAGTTTCAGGAATCTAAATTCTTAGGTTCAGGGGAGCCCTTAAATACTAAATTTAATGGCGTGTTTAGGTCTGGGGGGTTAGTAGCCAATGGCTATTAGCCCTGAGGATGGGTACACCCTCTTTGTGCCTCCTTCCAAGGGGAGGGGGTCACATTCCTATCCCTATTGGGGGAATCCTCCTTCTACAAGATGGAGGATTTCTAAAAGTCAGAGTCACCTCAGCTCAGGACACCTTAGGGGCTGTCCTGACTGGCCAGTGACTCCTCCTTGTTTTTCTCATTATCTCTCCTGGACTTGCCGCCAAAAGTGGGGGCTGGGTCCAGGAGGCGGGCATCTCCACTAGCTGGAGTGCCCTGGCGCATTGTAACACGAAGCTTGAGCCTTTGAAGCTCACTGCTAGATGTTACAGTTCCTGCAGGGGGAGGTGTGAAGCACCTCCACCCAGAGCAGGCTTTGTTTCTGTCCTCAGAGAGCACAAAGGCTCTCACCGCATGGGGTTAGAAACTCGTCTCTCAGCAGCAGGCTGGCAGAGACCAGTCAGTCCTGCACTGAACAATTGGGTAAAATACAGGGGGTATCTCTAAGATGCCCTCTGTGTGCATTTTTTTATAAATCCAACACTGGCATCAGTGTGGGTTTATTATTCTCAGAAGTTTGATACTAAACTTCCCAGTATTCAGTGTAGCCATTATGGAGCTGTGGAGTTCGTTTTGACAGACTCCCAGCCCATATACTCTTATGGCTACCCTGCACTTACATTGTCTAAGGTTTTGCTTAGACACTGTAGGGGCATAGTGCTCATGCACATATGCCCTCACCTGTGGTATAGTGCACCCTGCCTTAGGGCTGTAAGGCCTACTAGAGGGGTGACTTACCTATGCCACAGGCAGTGGGAGGTTGGCATGGCACCCTGAGGGGAGTGCCATGTCGACTTAGTCATTTTCTCCCCACCAGCACACACAAGCTGGCAAGCAGTGTGTCTGTGCTGAGTGAGGGGTCCCTAGGGTGACATAAGACATGCTGTAGCCCTTAGAGACCTTCCCTGGCATCAGGGCCCTTGGTACCAGGGGTACCAGTTACAAGGGACTTACCCAGGTGCCAGGGTTGTGCCAATTGTGGAAACAATGGTACATTTTAGGTGAAAGAACACTGGTGCTGGGGCCTGGTTAGCAGGGTCCCAGCACACTTCTCAGTCAAGTCAGCATCAGTATCAGGCAAAAAGTGGGGGGTAACTGCAACAGGGAGCCATTTCTTTACAACATAAACATTGCAAAGAGACCTAGGTAAGGAGCCCAAAGATATTTTCTAGTCAAATAGTATTAATTGTTCAAAAAGTGTTTGTTTTACTGTGGACTCTCAGTGTTTTCAGGCAGCCTGGCCTCTTTTAAAGTGGTGTTTGTTTCAAAATCGTTTTTGCTGTGACTGTGTGAATTCCCTTGCTAGTTTGTGGCTCCCCCCCCTTTCCCCCCCCCCCCTCTGCCCCCCTTTTTTTTCACCCCTATTCTTAGTAAAAAGACTACATAGATCTTTCAGAGTGCGGTTTTAGGAGACTGTTTTTTAATCTGTTTGTGTGATTTAAATTGTGCTTAAAAGCTGTCTGCCCCCCTGTATTTTTTGCCTTAAAAAAGCCCGATTTTAAGAGTGTGCGCCCAGAACTATTGCAGTGTTTGTCTCTTAAACAATCTCCCCCTTACCTGAAAAGTAGACTCTGCTAGCTTGAAAGTGTGGATTCAGCCTGTCTGTATCCAAGGAGATACTGAATAGAGCACCAGTAGCCTCCCCCCAGGCCCCAGGGACTTGACTTAGCTGATTGGCTCCCTGAGTCTCTGCTGCACCTGAGACCCGCCCCCCCCACCTGCTCTGGCTCCTTAAGTTTGTGGAGGGAAGGCCAAAGACAGGCACCTCCATTTTCTGTTCCTCTGTGCATTCTCTCCTATGTCCTGATACAGCCCAGTGTTCAAGGATTGCAAAGAGACCTAGGTAAGGAGCCCAAAGATATTTTCTAGTCAAATAGCATTAATTGTTCAAAAAGTGTTTGTTTTACTGTGGACTCTCTGTGTTTTCAGGCAGCCTGGCCTCTTTTAAAGTGGTGTTTGTTTCAAAATCGTTTTTGCTGTGACTGTGTGAATTCCCTTGCTAGTTTGTGGCTCCCCCCCCCCCTTTTTTCCCCCCCTCTGCCCCCTTTTTTTTCACCCCTATTCTTAGTAAAAAAGACTACATAGATCTTTCAGAGTGTGGTTTTAGGAGACTGTTTTTTAATCTGTTTGTGTGATTTAAATTGTCCTTAAAAGCTGTCTGCCCCCCTGTTTTTTTTGCCTTAAAAAAGCCCGATTTTTAGAGTGTGCGCCCAGAACTATTGCAGTGTTTGTCTCTTAAACAATCTCCCCCTTACCTGAAAAGTAGACTCTGCTAGCTTGAAAGTGTGGATTCAGCCTGTCTGTATCCAAGGAGATACTGAATAGAGCACCAGTAGCCTCCCCCCAGGCCCCAGGGACTGGACTTTAGTTAACTTACTCCTTATATAGGTTCCTCGTGGCTGTTGCATATGCTGTTATGATAGGTTTTTTTTGGGAGATGGTGTTTCATTGGTTGCTAGCTCCAGGGATGCATTTATGATTGGTGGATAGGGCTGGGATTCTGATTGGCTGTTGGTTCTAGGGCTGTGATTGGTGGATAGGGCCAGGATTCTGATTGGCTGTTGGTTTCTAGGGCTGTAATTGGTGGATAGGGCTAGGATTCTGATTGGCTGTTGGTTTCTAGGGCTGTAATTGGTGGATAGGGCCAGGATTCTGATTGGCTGTTGGTTTCTAGGGCTGTAATTGGTGGATAGGGCTAGGATTCTGATTGGCTGTTGGTTTCTAGGGCTGTAATTGGTGGATAGGGCCGGGATTCTGATTGGCTGTTGGTTTCTAGGGCAGTAATTGGTGGATAGGGCTAGGATTCTGATTGGCTGTTGGTTTCTAGGGCTGTAATTGGTGGATAGGGCTGGGATTCTGATTGGCTGTTGGTTTTAGGGCTGGGGCTGTGATTGGGGGTCAGGAAATAGGGCTGTGACTGGTGATTAGGGCTGGGTCTCCCATTAATTGGCTAAATCAGGGTTTAAAATCGGATTGGCTAGGGTTAGGACCAGCTTCTTATTGGCCAGTAGGGCTATAAAAGGCTAGGATTCAGGGCGTCTGAGCCCGGGCGCCGAGGCAAAGGGCGGAGAGGACAAGGGCAGTTGCCTGTTTGGGCCTGTTCGGGACAGGTAGGGACTAGGGACTAGGGCCAGAAATGCTGCCCAATTCTCATTCCACCAGGAATGGTTTCTACCCCAACACATCCCTCAACATGCAAACACATTATCTGCAAAGATATCCAACTCATGCATCACAAACTGACCACAGACATATTGCATTGCCCCACCACCCAACACAATACCCTACATACAACACATATACACATACACCCCATAACTACTACAGTCAAACACCTTCATACTCACAGCAAACACTACTCTGTCCCCTCCCACTAACACTACCTGCCACCGCCCACACAATACAAAACTACAACATACAATTCTCTCAGTTTCAGTCTCCCAGATACACACTCTCTACACATACTAACCAAAAACACTATCCGCTGTTCGCTTCACACAGACCGCCTGAACTCATAACAATGCCAAAACCCTGCCTTCAAATACATCATCTACACACACTCTTCCCCTCTGCTCACCAATTACACACAACCATACAATCCCCACATTTCACTCCACCACACATATTACCTCTTCCAGTCATCTCAACTAATACTTATCTCCCTGACACACATCCATCACCTCATATACACCTCATACATTCATCTCCAAAACACATCAACACCCCATCTAACACTCAAATTCCACTTAACAGCACTAACTCACATACAAGTCCCTCACCAAAAACAACTACACCAATAGCCCCTCTCATTATTCCACAAAAACAATACCAACCACAAACATCAGCACATCAAAGCAACACAAACTTACATTACACTCATCATCATACCCACTCTCACCCCCAAGACTACACATAGGATACAAATTCCACCCTATCTCCACCCCTACCCCCCCACTCTTCACAAACACCTACCACAAGCACCCCATCCCAGCAACCTTCATTCAGTCGCCTCTCCTCCATTGCACAATTTAGAGCCTTACATCATGATCCACATGCTCCTCCACCACCCCTAACCCATACTCCATCCACACTAAACAAATGCAAACAAAATAAAAAACATGCCACTCATAGCAACCTCGCATCCCCTTGTTTGTTTCATAATAAAACTACCCTACAAAAAACACTACACTCCTCATGGCTCTCTCAGCCACCAAGTTCACCACCCACACACACAGACCCAACAAAATGCCTCCTTAACCTGCTGGAAGAGGAACACTATGTTGAAAAGCAAGACTATTGTGAGCCTCAAACAGTTAACACAACTAACAACACTCCTGCTTCAAGCTCACATTATACTACTTACCCTTCTACTAAACAAAACAACACTACCACTAACACACCCTATCTAAACTGCCAGCTCATAAATGCTCGATCACTCTCAAAAAACAAGCACCACATCTACGACCTTCTCACAGACACACAACCTGACTTACTATTCATTACGGAAACCTGGTTGGGAGATGACATGGCACCAGTATTGCACGAAGCCCTTCCTCCAGGCTATCAAACCATCACACAAAACCGTATAGGCAAGAGAGGAGGTGGACTAGCTATTATATTCAAACAGGCAATACACCTCAGTAAAACAGACAACATCTCCATACAAGGTTGTGAAGCCCTCCTTACCAGATGCCACCCTACTCCAACTTCCACCTGTAACTTTCTCCTCCTTTACAGACCTCCACCTAATAACTCCACTTTCCCACATGCCTTTCTTGACATAGTCTCAAACCTTATTACACTATTCTCCAATCTATGCATTCTTGGGGATCTAAACATTTGGTTTGACAAACCCAATATGCCCCATCCAAAAGCTATCACCACTGGCCTACTCGCATTGAATCTACATCAGATTGTACACAATCCCACACACATCGCTGGTCACATCCTAGATGTAATTTTTGCTAAGCCTGAACTTGTTACTATTCATAGCATCACACCAACCACCTGGTCAGACCACCATCTGATAACTTTCCGACAGACAACTCCACAAATCAACACACCCCACAACCACTTACATACATACAACTATCGACCATGGAGAAAACTCAATTTGGATCACTTAGAAACACAACTAACAGCAAACACAGATCTAGATACAATCAACTCTGTACCTAAACTTTGAGTGGCTACAGGAAGCTTTTGATGTCCTAATACCACTCAGAAAAACTAAACATGACAAAAGAAAACCAACACCTTGGAGAAACACAGAACTTAAAAAGATAAAGAAACAAATCAGAAAGTTGCAGCAGACCTGGCTCAAAACAAACAACAGTCAAGACAAACTGCAGCTACACAAACTTAACAGGATATACAAATCATCAATCAAAAAAGCTAAAAAAAGATACTACTCAGACAGAATTCTAAATGCTCAATCTACAACCAAGGAATTTTACAAAATTCTCAATGAATTTCGAAAACCCACATGCATGGAAGGAAGTCATCCCACCACTCAAGATTTCACAAACAAATTGGCAACTCACTACACAACCAAGGCAGACACATTGGACTCCTATTTAAAACAGAAGAAAACCATCAGCACCAACCCCTTTACTAAAATACCCTTTAAGAATAAACCATCCCAACCTCTACAGTCCTTCAAACAAATATCCCAGGATGAATTTATGGATTTGGTCAAAGCAAGCAGACCTTCTGGTTGCCCTTCTGACCCTTGCCCACCACAGATCTTCAAGAACATCCTGCTATCTACTTCCGCTGCCACACCTGTAAGAAGAATCATCAACAACTCTTTAACTTCAGGAACTTTTCCTACAGACCTGAAAAAGGCATACATACGACCATTATTAAAGAAAACAAATCTAGACCCGCAAGACCCCAACAAGTACAGACCTATCACAAATGGACCTTTCCTGGGCAAATTGATAGAAAGAGCAGCATTCGCCCAGATGTCACAATTCATTGAAGACAATTCTATACTTTCAGACTTCCAAACTGGATTCCGCCCAGGAAGAAGCACTGAATCGGCACTCATGGCAATCTGGGACGATCTTAAAAACACAGTTGACCGAAATGGAGTTGCTGCACTACTTCTCTTGGACCTCTCAGCTGCCTTTGATACGGTTGACCATGACACCCTAACTCAAAGACTCCACGAAGCCGGCATACAAGGGATTGCGCTCGACTGGATTACTTTCTATCTCCAAAAAAGAGCAAATATCATCCACTCACCCCCCTTCTCATCCGAACCCTACCTCACAAAAACAGGGGTCCCCCAAGGGTCAATCATCTCACCTTTGCTTTTTAACATCTACATGATATCTTTAACAGAACTGATCAATGATTTCCATCTCACATGCTACAACTATGCAGATGACACACAAATACTACTTCAATTAGAAGACCCCAAAAACATTGAAAACTCTCAAATCTTCAGTTGCCTCAGAGCTGTTGATCAGTGGATGACCTGGAGCCATCTCAAACTAAATACCTCCAAAACTGAAATACTCACATGTGGTGACTGGAAACATTATGACCCTCTGTGCGTCTGGCCTGACGATCTCTGACCACCTCCTCAATTATCCAAGGAAGTGAAAAACCTAGGAATCACCATGGATTCCAAACTAACTATGAATGCCCAAGTAGACAAATTAGCACGCACAAGCTTCATCACCTTAAAGACTTTACGACGCATTTTCCCTCACCTCGGATTTCCACACAAGGTGCAAGCTACTATCTCACTTGTATTATCCAAACTGGATTATGCCAATAGCCTCTACCATGGATCATCTCTTTCTGTTATGAAAAAACTACAACGTATCCAGAATTCCGCAGCCAGGCTACTACTACATATAAAGCCGCAAGCCCACATCTCCCCTGCATTGAGAGCACTACACTGGTTACCCGTTGCCAGAAGATGCACTTTCAAGCTGCTTTGTATCACCCACAAAGCTATACATGGAACAGGACCGCTTTTCATCAGAAAGAAAATTACCAAATACATCCAACAAAGAACCCTCCGCTCAAGACTGGCACCCCGCCTTAGAACACCACCATACAAGAAAAAGACTGTAGGTGGTACATCCTTCTCCGTCCAAGCAGTCAAACTATGGAATTCATTACCCCCAACTATAAGAGCCACAGATAACTTTCTTGTTTTCAGGAAACTACTCAAGAGTTGGCTCTTTCCTTCATAACCACCTTTTTCAAACAACTATGAACTGCATATGCCTATGTGGATAATTATTTTTTTCAGATTATATGTATATTGCTATTTATTTATAGTTTCTTTGGAAACTAAAGCAAGGCTGTGCGCTCAGAGATCCCATAGCAGAAAAAGATCTAGAATCCTTCCTGGAGGTGAACTGATGATGTACTGGAGCGTAATCAGTATCTGACTGTGACGCGCGGGTTCTATCTTCCTCTCCTGGAGACACAGAGTAGAAGGTTCTCCCTTTATAAAGCACCTGTAAGCTCCGCCCGCTGAGCCACGTCCCGTCCACCCTCGAAGTAAGTAAAGGAATTCCCGCCTCTTACCAGGATGATGGACAGCTTTCCAAAAACGACCCCAATGCGTTTACCGCCGATTCCGGTGGTGCGTTGTTGATGCTCAGAAGCACGAGGACATCTCCACAAAGACGCACTAGTAACAATCGCATTGCCAAAGGAAAGCAAGGTTTCTGGAGACGTTTACCCCGTGGCCCATCACGTACCCTTAGTGTACAATATAAACGGGGCGTATAAAACATGCTAAGTAACGCTTACTGACATACTCGTAGAAAATACTCCGGTTGGGTAGGCCACGATGCTCATTTTACAGAAACTAAACCTCAAAGGAAGCACTTACAATTATAATCGTAGCAGATGCCGCAGTTGAAGCTCAGCTTCTGGAGGTGAACTGATGATGTACTGGAGCGTAATCTGTAACTGACTGTGACGCGAGGGTTCTATCTTCCTCTCCGGGAGACACAGAGTAGAAGGTTCTCCCTTTATAAAGCACCTGTAAGCTCCGCCCGCTGAGCCACGCCCCGTCCACCCTCGAAGTAGGTAAAGGAATTCCCGCCTCTTACCAGGATGATGGACAGCTTTCCAAAACGACCCCACTGCGTTTACCGCCGATTCCGGTGGTGCGTTGTCGATGCTCAGAGCACGAGGACATCTCCACAAAGACGCACTAGTAACAATAACATTTCCAAAGGCACACAAGGTTGCTGGAGACGTTTACCCCATGGCCCATCACGTACCCCTAGTGTACAATATAAACGAAGCAGATGCCGCAGTTGAAGCTCAGCTTCTGGAAAGGACAAGCCACCCTAACTCTTGGGCTTGGCAAAGATAAAGCACGGCTGAGCGCTCAGAGATCCCATAGCAGAAAGATCTAGAATCCTTCCTGGAGGTGAACTGATGATGTACTGGAGGGTAATGTGTATCTGACTGTGACGCGCGGGTTCTATCTTCCTCTCCTGGAGACACAGAGTAGAAGGTTCTCCCTTTATAAAGCACCTGTAAGCTCCGCCCGCTGAGCCACACCCCGTCCACCCTCGAAGTAGGTAAAGGAATTCCCGCCTTTTTACCAGGATGATGGACAGCTTTCCAAAACGACCCCAATGCGTTTACCGCCGATTCCGGTGGTGCGTTGTTGATGCTCAGAAGCACGAGGACATCTCCACAAAGACGCACTAGTAACAATCGCATTGCCAAAGGAAAACAAGGTTTCTGGAGACGTTTACCCCGTGGCCCATCATGTACCCTTAGTGTACAATATAAACGGGGCGTATAAAACATGCTAGGTAACGCTTACTGACATACTTGTAGAAAATACTCCTGTTGGGTAGGCCACGATGCTCATTTTACAGAAACTAAACCTCAAAGGAAGCACTTACAATCATAATCGTAGCAGGTGCCGCAGTCGAAGCTCAGCTTCTGGAAAGGACAAGCCACCCTAACTCTTGGGCTTGGCAAAGATAAAGCAAGGCTGTGCGCTCAGAGATCCCATAGCAGAAAAGATCTAGAATCCTTCCTGGAGGTGAACTGATGATGTACTGGAGCGTAATCTGTATCTGACTGTGACGCGCGGGTTCTATCTTCCTCTCCTGGAGACACAGAGTAGAAGGTTCTCCCTTCATAAAGCACCTGTAAGCTCCGCCCGCTGAGCCACGCCCTGTCCACCCTCGAAGTAGGTAAAGAAATTCCCGCCTCTTACCAGGATGATGGACAGCTTTCCAAAATGACCCCACTGCGTTTACCGCCGATTCTGGTGGTGCGTTGTTGATGCTCAGAAGCACGAGGACATCTCCACAAAGACGTACTAGTAACAATCACATTGCCAAAGGCACACAAGGTTGCTGGAGACGTTTACCCTGTGGCCCATCACGTAACCTTAGTGTACAATATAAACGGGGCGTATAAAACATGCTAGGTAACGCTTACTGACATACTCGTAGAAAATACCCCAGTTGGGTAGGCCACGATGCTCATTTTACAGAAACTAAACCTCAAAGGAAGCACTTCCAAATATAAACCTAGCAGGTGCCGCAGTTGAAGCTCAACTTCTGGAAAGGACAAGCCACCGTAACTCTTGGGCTTGGCAAAGATAAAGCAAGGCTGTGCGCTCAGAGATCCCATAGCAGAAAAAGATCTAGAATCCTTCCTGGAGGTGAAATGATGATGTACTGGAGCGTAATCAGTATCTGACTGTGAAGCGTGGGTTCTATCTTCCTCTCCTGGAGACACAGAGTAGAAGGTTCTCCCTTTATAAAGCACCTGTAAGCTCTGCCCGCTGAGCCACGCCCGTCCACCCTCGAAGTAGGTAAAGGAATTCCCGCCTTTTACCAGGATGATGGACAGCTTTCCAAAACGACCCCAATGCGTTTACCGCCGATTCCGGTGGAGCGTTGTTGATGCTCAGAAGCACGAGGACATCTCCACAAAGACGCTCTAGTAACAATCGCATTGCCAAAGGAAAACAAGGTTTCTGGAGACGTTTACCCCGTGGCCCATCACGTACCCTTAGTGTACAATATAAACGGGGCGTATAAAACATACTAGGTAACGCTTACTGACATACTCGTAGAAAATACTCCGGTTGGGTAGGCCACGATGCTCATTTTACAGAAACTAAACCTCAAAGGAAGCACTTACAATCATAATCGTAGCAGGTGCCGCAGTCGAAGCTCAGCTTCTGGAAAGGACAAGCCACCCTAACTCTTGGGCTTGGCAAAGATAAAGCAAGGCTGTGCGCTCAGAGATCCCATAGCAGAAAAGATCTAGAATCCTTCCTGGAGGTGAACTGATGATGTACTGGAGCGTAATCTGTATCTGACTGTGACGCGCGGGTTCTATCTTCCTCTCCTGGAGACACAGAGTAGAAGGTTCTCCCTTTATAAAGCACCTGTAAGCTCTGCCCGCTGAGCCACGCCCGTCCACCCTCGAAGTAGGTAAAGGAATTCCCGCCTTTTACCAGGATGATGGACAGCTTTCCAAAAGACCCCAATGCGTTTACCGCCGATTCCGGTGGAGTGTTGTTGATGCTCAGAAGCACGAGGACATCTCCACAAAGACGCACTAGTAACAATCGCATTGCCAAAGGAATCAAGGTTTCTGGAGACGTTTACCCCGTGGCCCATCACGTACCCTTAGTGTACAATATAAACGGGGCATATAAAACATGCTAGGTAACGCTTACTGACATACTCGGAGAAAATACTCCGGTTGGGTAGGCCACGATGCTCATTTTACAGAAACTAAACCTCAAAGGAAGCACTTACAATCATAATCGTAGCAGGTGCCGCAGTCGAAGCTCAGCTTCTGGAAAGGACAAGCCACCCTAACTCTTGGGGTTGGCAAAGATAAAGCAAGGCTGTGCGCTCAGAGATCCCATAGCAGAAAAGATCTAGAATCCTTCCTGGAGGTGAACTGATGATGTACTGGAGCGTAATCTGTATCTGACTGTGACGCGCGGGTTCTATCTTCCTCTCCTGGAGACACAGAGTAGAAGGTTCTCCCTTCATAAAGCACCTGTAAGCTCCGCCCGCTGAGCCACGCCCCGTCCACCCTCGAAGTAGGTAAAGAAATTCCCGCCTCTTACCAGGATGATGGACAACTTTCCAAAACGACCCCACTGCGTTTACCGCCGATTCCAGTGGTGCGTTGTTGATGCTCAGAAGCACGAGGACATCTCCACAAAGACATACTAGTAACAATCACATTGCCAAAGGCACACAAGGTTGCTGGAGACGTTTACCCCGTGGCCCATCACGTAACCTTATTGTACAATATAAACGGGGCGTATAAAACATGCTAGGTAACGCTTACTGACATACTCGTAGAAAATACCCCGGTTGGGTAGGCCACGATGCTCATTTTACAGAAACTAAACCTCAAAGGAAGCACTTCCAAATATAAACGTAGCAGGTGCCGCAGTTGAAGCTCAGCTTCTGGAAAGGACAAGCCACCGTAACTCTTGGGCTTGGCAAAGATAAAGCAAGGCTGAGCGCTCAGAGATCCCATAGCAGAAAAAGATCTAGAATCCTTCCTGGAGGTGAACTGATGATGTACTGGAGCGTAATCAGTATCTGACTGTGACGCGCAGGTTCTATCTTCCTCTCCTGGAGACACAGAGTAGAAGGCTCTCCCTTTATAAAGCACCTGTAAGCTCCGCCCGCTGAGCCACGTCCCGTCCACCCTCGAAGTAGGTAAAGGAATTCCCGCCTTTTACCAGGATGATGGACAGCTTTCCAAAACGACCCCAATGCGTTTACCGCCGATTCCGGTGGAGCGTTGTTGATGCTCAGAAGCACGAGGACATCTCCACAAAGACGCACTAGTAACAATCGCATTGCCAAAGGAAAAAAGGTTTCTGGAGACGTTTACCCCGTGGCCCATCACGTACCCTTAGTGTACAATATAAACGGGGCGTATAAAACATGCTAGGTAACGCTTACTGACATACTCGTAGAAAATACTCCGGTTGGGTAGGCCACGATGCTCATTTTACAGAAACTAAACCTCAAAGGAAGCACTTACAATCATAATCGTAGCAGGTGCCGCAGTCGAAGCTCAGCTTCTGGAAAGGACAAGCCACCCTAACTCTTGGGCTTGGCAAAGATAAAGCAAGGCTGTGCGCTCAGAGATCCCATAGCAGAAAAGATCTAGAATCCTTCCTGGAGGTGAACTGATGATGTACTGGAGCGTAATCTGTATCTGACTGTGACGCGCGGGTTCTATCCTCCTCTCCTGGAGACACAGAGTAGAAGGTTCTCCCTTTATAAAGCACCTGTAAGCTCTGCCCGCTGAGCCACGCCCGTCCACCCTCGAAGTAGGTAAAGGAATTCCCGCCTTTTACCAGGATGATGGACAGCTTTCCAAAAGACCCCAATGCGTTTACCGCCGATTCCGGTGGAGCGTTGTTGATGCTCAGAAGCACGAGGACATCTCCACAAAGACGCACTAGTAACAATCGCATTGCCAAAGGAAAACAAGGTTTCTGGAGACGTTTACCCCGTGGCCCATCACGTACCCTTAGTGTACAATATAAACGGGGCGTATAAAACATGCTAGGTAACGCTTACTGACATACTCGGAGAAAATACTCCGGTTGGGTAGGCCACGATGCTCATTTTACAGAAACTAAACCTCAAAGGAAGCACTTACAATCATAATCGTAGCAGGTGCCGCAGTCGAAGCTCAGCTTCTGGAAAGGACAAGCCACCCTAACTCTTGGGCTTGGCAAAGATAAAGCAAGGCTGTGCGCTCAGAGATCCCATAGCAGAAAAGATCTAGAATCCTTCCTGGAGGTGAACTGATGATGTACTGGAGCGTAATCTGTATCTGACTGTGACGCGCGGGTTCTATCTTCCTCTCCTGGAGACACAGAGTAGAAGGTTCTCCCTTCATAAAGCACCTGTAAGCTCCGCCCGCTGAGCCACGCCCCGTCCACCCTCGAAGTAGGTAAAGAAATTCCCGCCTCTTACCAGGATGATGGACAGCTTTCCAAAACGACCCCACTGCGTTTACCGCCGATTCCAGTGGTGCGTTGTTGATGCTCAGAAGCACGAGGACATCTCCACAAAGACGTACTAGTAACAATCACATTGCCAAAGGCACACAAGGTTGCTGGAGACGTTTACCCCGTGGCCCATCACGTAACCTTAGTGTACAATATAAACGGGGCGTATAAAACATGCTAGGTAACGCTTACTGACATACTCGTAGAAAATACCCCGGTTGGGTAGGCCACAATGCAAATTTTACAGAAACTAAACCTCAAAGGAAGCACTTCCAAATATAAACGTAGCAGGTGCCGCAGTTGAAGCTCAGCTTCTGGAAAGGACAAGCCACCGTAACTCTTGGGCTTGGCAAAGATAAAGCAAGGCTGAGCGCTCAGAGATCCCATAGCAGAAAAAGATCTAGAATCCTTCCTGGAGGTGAACTGATGATGTACTGGAGCGTAATCAGTATCTGACTGTGACGCGCGGGTTCTATCTTCCTCTCCTGGAGACACAGAGTAGAAGGCTCTCCCTTTATAAAGCACCTGTAAGCTCCGCCCGCTGAGCCACGTCCCGTCCACCCTCGAAGTAGGTAAAGGAATTCCTGCCTTTTACCAGGATGATGGACAGCTTTCCAAATCGACCCCGATGCGTTTACCGCCGATTCCGGTTAAGCGTTGTTGATGCTCAGAAGCACGAGGACATCTCCACAAAGACGCACTAGTAACAATCGCATTGCCAAAGGCAAACAAGGTTTCTGGAGACGTTTACCCCGTGGCCCATTACTTACCATTAGTGTACAATATAAACGGGGCGTATAAAACATGCTAGGTAACGCTTACTGACATACTCGTAGAAAATACTCCGGTTGGGTAGGCCACGATGCTCATTTTATCAGAAACTAAACCTCAAAGGAAGCACTTACAATTATAATCGTAGCAGGTGCCGCAGTTGAAGCTCAGCTTCTGGAGGTGAACTGACGATGTACTGGAGCGTAATCTGTATCTGACTGTGACGCGCGGGTTCTATCTTCCTCTCCTGGAGACACAGAGTAGAAGGTTCTCCCTTCATAAAGCACCTGTGAGCTCCGCCCGCTGAGCCACGCCCCGTCCACCCTCGAAGTAGGTAAAGGAATTCCCGTCTCTTACCAGGATGATGGACAGCTTTCCAAAACGACCCCACTGAGTTTACCGCCGATTCCGGTGGTGCGTTGTTGATGCTCAGAAGCACGAGGACATCTCCACAAAGACGTACTAGTAACAATCATATTGCCAAAGGCACACAAGGTTGCTGGAGACGTTTACCCCGTGGCTCATCACGTAACCTTAGTGTAAAATATGAACGGGGCGTATAAAACATGCTAGGTAACGCTTACTGACATACTCGTAGAAAATACCCCGGTTGGGTAGGCCACGATGCTCATTTTACAGAAACTAAACCTCAAAGGAAGCACTTCCAAATATAAACGTAGCAGGTGCCGCAGTTGAAGCTCAACTTCTGGAAAGGACAAGCCACCGTAACTCTTGGGCTTGGCAAAGATAAAGCAAGGCTGTGCGCTCAGAGATCCCATAGCAGAAAAAGATCTAGAATCCTTCCTGGAGGTGAACTGATGATGTACTGGAGCGTAATCAGTATCTGACTGTGACGCGCGGGTTCTATCTTCCTCTCCTGGAGACACAGAGTAGAAGGTTCTCCCTTTATAAAGCACCTGTAAGCTCCGCCCGCTGAGCCACGCCCGTCCACCCTCGAAGTAGGTAAAGGAATTCCCGCCTTTTACCAGGATGATGGACAGCTTTCCAAAACGACCCCAATGCGTTTACCGCCGATTCCGGTGGAGCGTTGTTGATGCTCAGAAGCACGAGGACATCTCCACAAAGACGCACTAGTAACAATCGCATTGCCAAAGGAAAACAAGGTTTCTGGAGACGTTTACCCCGTGGCCCATCACGTACCCTTAGTGTACAATATAAACGGGGCGTATAAAACATGCTAGGTAACGCTTACTGACATACTCGTAGAAAATACTCCGGTTGGGTAGGCCACGATGCTCATTTTACAGAAACTAAACCTCAAAGGAAGTACTTACAATCATAATCGTAGCAGGTGCCGCAGTCGAAGCTCAGCTTCTGGAAAGGACAAGCCACCCTAACTCTTGGGCTTGGCAAAGATAAAGCAAGGCTGTGCGCTCAGAGATCCCATAGCAGAAAAGATCTAGAATCCTTCCTGGAGGTGAACTGATGATGTACTGGAGCGTAATCTGTATCTGACTGTGACGCGCGGGTTCTATCTTCCTCTCCGGGAGACACAGAGTAGAAGGTTCTCCCTTCATAAAGCACCTATAAGCTCCGCCCGCTGAGCCACGCCCCGTCCACCCTCGAAGTAGGTAAAGAAATTCCCGCCTCTTACCAGGATGATGGACAGCTTTCCAAAACGACCCCACTGCGTTTACCGCCGATTCCGGTGGTGCGTTGTTGATGCTCAGAAGCACGAGGACATCTCCACAAAGACGTACTAGTAACAATCACATTGCCAAAGGCACACAAGGTTGCTGGAGACGTTTACCCCGTGGCCCATCACGTAACCTTAGTGTACAATATAAACGGGGCGTATAAAACATGCTAGGTAACGCTTACTGACATACTCGTAGAAAATACCCCGGTTGGGTAGGCCACGATGCTCATTTTACAGAAACTAAACCTCAAAGGAAGCACTTCCAAATATAAACGTAGCAGGTGCCGCAGTTGAAGCTCAGCTTCTGGAAAGGACAAGCCACCGTAACTCTTGGGCTTGGCAAAGATAAAGCAAGGCTGAGCGCTCAGAGATCCCATAGCAGAAAAAGATCTAGAATCCTTCCTGTAGGTGAACTGATGATGTACTGGAGCGTAATCAGTATCTGACTGTGACGCGCGGGTTCTATCTTCCTCTCCTGGAGACACAGAGTAGAAGGCTCTCCCTTTATTAAGCACCTGTAAGCTCCGCCCGCTGAGCCACGTCCCGTCCACCCTCGAAGTAGGTAAAGGAATTCCCGCCTTTTACCAGGATGATGGACAGCTTTCCAAAACGACCCCAATGCGTTTACCGCCGATTCCGGTGGAGCTTTGTTGATGCTCAGAAGCACGAGGAGATCTCCACAAAGACGCACTAGTAACAATCGCATTGCCAAAGGAAAACAAGGTTTCTGGAGACGTTTACCCCGTGGCCCATCACGTACCCTTAGTGTACAATATAAACGGGGCATATAAAACATGCTAGGTAACGCTTACTGACATACTCGTAGAAAATACTCCGGTTGGATAGGCCACGATGCTCATTTTACAGAAACTAAACCTCAAAGGAAGCACTTACAATTATAATCGTAGCAGGTGCTGCAGTTGAAGCTCAGCTTCTGGAGGTGAACTGACGATGTACTGGAGCGTAATCTGTATCTGACTGTGACGGGCGGGTTCTATCTTCCTCTCCGGGAGACACAGAGTAGAAGGTTCTCCCTTCATAAAGCACCTGTAAGCTCCGCCCGCTGAGCCACGCCCCGTCCACCCTCGAAGTAGGTAAAGGAATTCCCGCCTCTTACCAGGATGATGGACAGCTTTCCAAAATGACCCCACTGCGTTTACCGCCGATTCACGTGGTGCGTTGTTGATGCGCAGAAGCACGAGGACATCTCCACAAAGACGCACTAGTAACAATAACATTGCCAAAGGCACACAAGGTTGCTGGAGACGTTTACCCCATGGCCCATCACGTACCCCTAGTGTACAATATAAACGCAGCAGATGCCGCAGTTGAAGCTCACCTTCTGGAAAGGACAAGCCACCCTAACTCTTGGGCTTGGCAAAGATAAAGCAAGGCTGTGCGCTCAGAGATCCCATAGCAGAAAGATCTAGAATCCTTCCTGGAGGTGAACTGATGATGTACTGGAGCGTAATCTGTATCTGACTGAGACGCGCGGGTTCTATCTTCCTCTGCTGGAGACACAGAGTACTCCCTTTATAAAGCACCTGTAAGCTCCGCCCGCTGAGCCACACCCCGTCCACCCTCGAAGTAGGTAAAGGAATTCCCGCCTTTTACCAGGATGATGGATGGATGACTAAGTATTTTTTACCCATGATTCTAATTATGTATTGTATGTGCATATGTGTGTGTATTCATGTGTGTGTGTGTATAAATATATATATATATATGTATGTATGTGTATATGTTGTTTCTGTGCCTGGCATGTTTGTGGATCATTGCATGGCTCCTGGTTTTTTGGGTTGTTATACTAGATATCTATGAATTTCTGCTCTCTTTTTATCACACTTATCTACTCATCACTCTTATGTCATGTCTCTATCTAACTATCCTCCATTCTCACTCGGACTCATCCCAAATCCCTTCGACCACTTTCATCTCCTAAATATCTCTGCCTAAGCTCTTCCCTCCACCTCCACATCTAACTCACCAAACCTCACTCTACCTCTGTGACCTCCCACACAACCCTACTAAATTCTCCTGCATTCATCTCACCCTGCTACTATGCTCTCCCTAACCCTTCCACATCCTCTTTCCCCTCCGCTCCCCTTTTATTCATCTCAAGCCTTTGGATTGAGTAAATGAAGGATAAACTCCCAATTAACACTTCTGGATTTTTTTCCTCCTCCACCCCTCCATTATTCCAGTCAATCTAACTAACAAACTCTCATATCCGCAACTCAAATTAACTCATAATAATACTAAAACTGTACTCCTTATTAAATTATACTAATCCATCACTAATTCTTGTTGGGTACCGGGGTAGCGTGCTACTCATCGAAAAGCGCTTCGACGCCTCGTCAGGGGTAGTAAGCGCTATATAAATACGATTACAATTACAATTACAATTACAATTTTCCTGTCAAGTTTTTGTCAGCCAATCAGGACCATGCTTTGGTGCAGGATCCCAGGATCCTCCGTGGGAGGATCCACAAAGGATCCACGTCCCCAGATATACAAATGTGTTTTCCCTTTTTTATCTCATAGGCTACTAAACAGATTTACTTCAAATGACAGAACAACTCCTTCCGTACCAGAGCTAGTTTTCTGCTAAATTTGGTGTAATTCTGTCCAGCAATTTGGGATGTAGTCAAGTCTAAAATCCCTGAGGGATATCGCATTGGAAAAACACAGTTCAATACCTCCATGGCTGACTGCAAATCCGACTGCCTTAAGCCCATCGGGAACAATGTTCCTGTTGGGGACAGCTGTCTTGAGGTGGTCCAACTGCCAGGGTTGCAATGTGGTGATCGTATTGCCTGGAGTGCCCCAGTCCGATTGCCACCGCAAGGCTGGTGGTCCTTGCACCTCCAGTCTCGTACTGAGGCCCATAGTTTTCATAGTCTTTGCATCTATCTTTACATAAATATCATATTTATATTTCAAAAAGACCCTGATCATTTTTTCCTATACTTTAAACTATGGGACTCATTTACAAGAAATTGTTGCATTGGACTCCATGTGCCAGTTTTCTTGCACCACACCTGGACCCTCTAATGACTCTATGGTAGCACTGTATTTATGATACACCACTCCTTGGCGCATGTTTCTACAGATGGGTCAGAAATTCTAATGCATCTGCGGAGCTAAACTGAAGCAATGCTGAGCTAGTGTAAAAAAATGATGCTACTCCAGCAATGCGAGTGGTGTCCAACGTTAAAAAGATGAGAGTCACTTTAGCGCCTGTTCTGAGCAGGCTTTAAAACATTTATGCTGTAAAGGTGCAGAAAGGTGCAGTGAAATCTTGTAAAAATGTCACTGCCCCCGTTCTATGTGGCTTTTAATGGGGGAATGTGTACCATGCATACATTATACCTAATGCAGGTATAATGTGGCATAAGGATTTACGAGTTGGCCAATGCTCCCATTGCGCAAGTTTGTAAAATGTGGCATTATGTAGGGGACTGCTTTGCACCACCTCTGTATAAAACAAAGTAGGGCAGCGGTGGTACAAGGGCTTGTAAATGAGGCCCCATGTGTTTCCCCTATGTACATATATTTTTAAGATAACTGATTGTTCTTGTGGGAGGCTCGTGAGTGGCTCTTGTGAGACTCACAAGATAGTAAAGTTATAAAAAAAAAATCTAATCTTTTGTACAGAATTCTTTTTCATCTGGTCAATTATTAATGAATGTTAATCTTTATTAATAATGTGTATACAGTATATATATATATATATATATATTGTATTAATTATTTTGTTTAGAAGCCTATGGGTCTCATGTAACAATCATACAAACATGTGCTTGGACTACTAGGGGCTGTACTTCCTGTCCAGCTCTCACAATCAGCTCGCAAGATTGCACACTTGGAATTAAGTTCAGAACAGTGAATTTTTGTAGTTCTGATGAAAGTAAGACATGAGGATTGTTGTTTAAAGTAGAGAAACAGTTGTTGCGTTTCAGGTATAAAGAAAGTTCTCAATTTTTACACTCTTGTGAGAGGCTCAAAATGCACCCATGAGATGCCCAGCAGAAGAAAGACATCCCATGGAAGGATTGTGATTGGTTTATATGGATGTCTTTATTTAGAAAATAAGGATCCCTTCATTCTTGCTTTGTTTGGCTACTGAGCTTTGCAGTGGTTAGATCTTTTTGGCAAGCTCTCTGACATTGCTGATTTTCTGTCACCAGAATTTCATCCTCTGATTCAGATGAAAACCCTATTCCTGTTCCTGCAACTCAGCCACCTCTGCCACCCAAAGAGTTCTTGGTGTGGCAATTTATTGGTATGATGCCTGGTGGGAAAAAGTTTTGGATTAATATATCATATGTAAACTATGCAAAAACGTGTTCAGCAGGGGCTCTTGTAAACTCTTTCACCGCACTATGCCTGCACCAGGCAAAATGTAAGAGATTTCCTTGTGCCATTTTCTTTTGGCACTTTTAATGCCTGCTCAGTGCAGGTGTTGAAAGAGGGCTTCCATTATTTTTAATGGGCTCCTATGTACTCTGCTGGAGTAGCGTCAAACTTTATACATTAACAGCAGAACAAAATGATGCTATTGTCCCCTACCTTGTGCCATGGTGCAGTGTATTTTAAATATGGCCCACACACATGGTGGTGGTAGGGCGGCGCTAACAGGCACAAGGAGAGTGGCGCCGCACTAAGTGCAGTGCCACTTTTTTAAAAACTGCCCCTTAGTGTTTTCTCTCATTTGACAGGAGTTTTGAAATTTGCCAAGCAAGAGCAAATACAGGTTTCCCTGCCAGTGCAGGCAGGGAAATGCCTATCCCCGGACATAGCAGGAACTGGTCCTGGGGTGATGGGGTCCCCAGGGCCATTAATGGCCCTCAAATGGGGCTGCATGCCCCCTCCCTTTTGAAATTGCATCTGGGCCCGGGGAGATGGGGTCCTGAGGCCTAAACTTCGGCAGGGGGCTGCATGCCCGCTTCCCCTTTTTAAGTATGGCTTGGCACTGGGAGATTAGGTCACAGGGGGGTGCCGCATGACCTCCTCCCACTTTATTTGAAAGGCCAGGCCCCAGAAATGGGGTTTCCAGGGCCGAAACTGGCACTGGGAGGGGGGTCGCACACATACCCCTCCCCCAAACATATACATTGTTCCCCTGGGGCCTGGCCCAACAGGGGGGGCATAAAAAACAAGAAGGTGAGATCTTGCTTGTTTTTTGTTTTATTTTTGACACATATCCTCAGTGAATCCATGGCAAAATTAGAAAAAAAAAAAAAAACATTTTGTGCCCCAGGCCGGGTCACTGTGGGTCCCCAACACCAGGGCTAGCGGGACAATCAATCAATCAATCAGTATTTGAAAAGCACGGCTATTCATTCAAAAAGCCACGTCTTAAGGTTCTTCCTAAAGATGGTGAGCAACAGGCTTTGTCTGAGGTGTAGGGGGAGTTTGTTCCAGCTCTTTGCTGCAGTGTAGGTGAAGGATCATCCTCTGGTGGTGGGTTTGTGGATGTAAGGGATGGTGGCCAGGGCCATCTGGATGGAACGGAGGGATCTGGCTGGGGTGTGGAAGGAGAAGCTGTGGTTCAGGTAGCCTGGTTCTGCGTTGGGCATGGCCTTGTACGTGTGGGTGAGAAGCTTGAAGGTGATATGCTTCCTGACCGGTAGCCAGTGGAGGGTCCTCAGGTGTTGGAAGATGTGTTCTCTGTGAGGGAGGTACAGAATGAGTCTGGCAGTGGCGCTCTGGTTGAATTGTAGTTTTTTGCTGCTGCTGGTTGAGGTGCCGGTGTAGAGGGCATTGCCATAGTCAAGCTTGCTCATGACTAAGGTGTGGGTGACTGTCCTGTGACAGTCTGCTGGGATCCATCTGAAAATCTTCCAAAGTTCACAGAGTGTGTGCCAGAAGGAGGAGGCAACAGAGTTTTCCTGGCGGGTCATGGATAGGGAGGAGTCGAGGATGATTCCTAATTTACCGACGTGCTCAGTCGGTGCGCTGGAGGCACTGAGGGCTGTGGGCCACCAGGAGTCGTCCCAAGCTGAGGTGGCGTTTCCAAAGATGATGAGCTCAGTCATTTCGGAGTTGAGCTTGAGGCAGCTTTCTGTCATCCAGGAGGCAACAGCTTCCATTCCTGAGTGGAGGTTCCTTTTGGCCATGTCTGGGTCTTCGGTGAGGGAAATGATGAGTTGTATGTCATCGGCATATGACACGATGTTCATACCATGTCTTCTGACAATGCCAGTGAGCGGGGCCATGTTTATGTTGAACAGTGTGGGACTCTGTGAGGATCCTTGGGGGACTCCGCAGTTGACTCCTGTGGGTCTGGAAGTGTAGGGTGGGTGTCTGACCCTCTGCATCCTCCCAGAGAGGAAGGAGTGGATCCATTCCAGGGATCTTCTGCAGATTCCTATTCCTGCAGCTCCCTGTCTGTGACAGCAATGTCTGCTCCCGCAGGAGGTGAGTAGCTGGCTGGGACTGTGGGAGACTTCAGGATCCCAATGCGGCCCCCAGCTGTGGAGACTGGGTGCCCTGGAGGGCTCCCAGTTGACATGGCCGAGCCCCATGGTTGTGGTCCCCAGGGCCAAGATCGGCCTGCGGAGTGGGGGCTGCATGACTCCCCTCCCCCAAAAAATAAAACATTTAGGCTGGGCCCTTAGGGATATGGGGCCAGATTTAACAAAGGCCGGGTTTTCACTGCGCAAATAGCGCATTTTAAGAAATTGCTTTTTGAGAAATGCAAAATGGGATGTAAGAAAATAGCGAATCCCTAATAGCGATTACTTAAAATTCACAATCGCTAAAAGGGAATCGCTATTAGGGAATAGGTCTCCTGAAGGTACCTAGGTTTGAATGGTTTTGCATTTCCCAATTTGCAAATTCCTGTTAGGAATTCGCAAAATTAGGTAATGCAAATCCAAGGGTGCAGGGAGCCTAAGGCCCCCTTTGATGCACCCCCTTCAAGAAATTGCCCACATGTAAATTTTCAATGCATTTGAAAATTGCACATGGTTAACACCAAATCCGAATTTGTGTTAATTGCATTTCCTAAATGCCCAGTTCACATTTACAAAAAGCATGATTTGTGTGCTTTGGAAATCACAAATCGCAATTCCCTATTTACGAATTCAAATTTAGGGAATCGCATTTTGCAATTCCCTATTCAAATTCATAATTTTAGGGAATCGCTTCCCTAAAATTGCACTGCACTGCCTTTCATACATCATGAAAGGCGATTTTGCTTCCGCAAATGGTAGAATTTACCGATTTGCACCATTTACAAATGCAAAATTCTTTGATACACTTGGCCTGTGGTCCTTGGGGCCAAGATCAGGCAGGAGAGGGGGGCTAAAAAAAAATATACCGGGATGGGGTCCCTTGGGACAAAATTGGACACAGGAGAGGGGCTACACTCTCCCCCCAAATGTTTTTTAGAAGACTGGTCCCCAGGGGCTAATATTGGCCCGGGTGGGCGGGCAACGAAGCCCCCTCACCAAACCAAATATGTTTATTAACACCAGGGCCTGGGAGATGGGGGTCTGCGGGGCCAAAATTGGCCAGGGAAGGGGGCACATTGCAACCTTCCCCCACAAAAAAAAAATCTGAATGCCTGGCCCGAGGGAATGAGGTCCCTGTGACCAAAATCGGCCAGTGGAGCCATGCGGACCTGTGGGCAACTCCTACTGTGCATGGCCAAAGTCTGTGCACAGGGTGGGGTTGGGTTGTTGGGGTTGGAGGCATGCAGGAATGTTAAGTTAGGCTGACATTTTAAACTTATAATACCATAGAAATTCACCTGTTGTAGTTAGACGTATATCAAGAAACTATAACTTGTGTCTTTATCTAACTATAACTCACACCCTCACCATGCACTGCTAATTACCCCACATATTACAGCACTCATGGCATCTTTGATAACATAGTTGATAATATCAATGTAATATTTGCAATAACATTTTTGATGACAAAATTGTGCATGGTAGGGGATCAAGTTATAGTTACCTTAGGGCACCAGTAGGTAGTTATAGTTAGGGCCTGGCTTTGTTTTGCCAATAACTTTGGTGCCGTTTGATGATGCTGAGGTTGCATGCATGGTATGCTGGGATAGGGGTGTGCTGATCTCCAGCGGGCCACCATGTGTCAGTCCATGGACTTCAGTTTTTTCAGTGTTGAGTTTGAGACATTTGACCTTCATCCTATCCGCTATATTCATCATGCAGCTGTGGAAGTTAGCTTTTGTGGTGCAAGTATCTTCGGACAGTGAGAGGTCCTGTGTCATTGTCTTCTGAAATGATGTTGAATCTGTGTGATCTGCTGGTGATAGCCAGGGGATCATGTAGGTATTGAAGAGGGTCGGGATGAGGGACGACCCTTGGGGGACTCAACAAATAACCTTCTTGGGCTCTGAGGTGAACGTTGGGAGACTGATAATTTTGGTTTCTGCAGGTGAGGTATGAGGCGTTCCATTTGAGTGTGTTTCCATAAAAACACGTGGTGGAGTCTGTTGATCAGGATGTGGTAGAAGACAGTGTCAAATGCAGCAGACAGTCCCATGAGGATGAGGACTGCTGTTTCCCCATGGTCTACTAGAGCTCTGATGTCATCTGTGGCTGCATTAAGAGCTGCCTTTTTGCTGTCGTTAGCTGGAAATCTAGTTTGGGGGGTCCAGAAGGCTGTGGTCTTCTAGATGTTATATCGAGAGTTCCCCGAGGGTAAGAAGGTGTTCAGGGTTTGTTTTGTGTATGTAAGCTGGTTGATTCTGTTTGTGGTGGAGGGTGGTGTTCAAAGTTTCTGAAATCTTGTTATGGAAGAAGTCTGTGAGGTTGTCTCACCAGTTCTTGAGAGGGAGTGATGCCATTCTCCGTGGCTGGTGGATTGGCAAACTCCTTCATGATGGCGAAGAGTTCTTGGCTGTGGTTTGTGCTGGCATGCTTTAAACAAGTTGTCAAATAGGTTCTATTTTGTTAAAACATTCTGACATGCAAACTGAAACATGCATTTTTAACACCGGCAGTAGACTTCAAGTTAACTCCCTGGTAATTAGCAGTTTTATTAGTGAATTCTAAAGAACAACTAGAGTTCCAACATTATGAATTTATGTCAAAAGTGTTACACATCGGAACAACATCTTGATGGAATCAAAGTGGAAAACTGAAAGCATTGTCAACTGAGGGGACTGTGGTAAATGTGGAAATGAGGGTGCTTCGTAACAATTACGTCTCCCAAAATAGCCACCAGAGAAAAAAGAGCCCAAATGTACCACAAATATCACCCAAATGTAGCTCAAGTATAGTCCAATGTCAAACATGTGCAAAACACTTAGGGCCTGGTTTAGATAATCCCATCTGCCAAAATCTAAATTTCAATATTTTCTATGGGATATAGATTTTGACAAACTAGATATCTCTCATTGCTGTGACGGAGTAACCCATTTGCTAATATCTCAATCAGGTCCTTAATAATTTGTTTATCTACAGGTTTATATAGCACAGACTTGACTAAAAGGTATTAGAGTGATTTACATGAGTACCAGTTACATTACACAAGGGCACCTTCATTTTGAGTTTAGTCATTGGAAGATTAGGTCATTTGCCTAGAATCTCAGGATGTTGAGCTGCTGTTGAAACTCAAACCTGGCTCCCCAATTGCAAAGTCTGCAGCACTGGCCATAACATGTCATCCTATCCCCTAAGTGTTATATATAATCAAGTGATCAACTGGGTAAAAAAACATAAAGATAGCAAATAATTTAAAAGTGCTCTGTCGCTATTTGAGAACTCGGAAAAAATGTCCTCGTTATAGTTTTTTAGCCCACCGACCATGATTTCTGTGGAAAACCCTCTCATTTTTATAAATTCTAAAGGAAATGCTTTAGGTATTAAAGTTTTTATTACATCAAGATGATGTCAGGCATGCCACACTTTTGTAACCCATTTAGAATGTTAGCAATCAAGTTGTTCATTAGAACATTGTGGGGAAGCAGAGTTGAAGGTATTGGATTTATCTGCTTCAGTTTTCAGGCGAGATGTGTCAACTGTGAAGCGTGAAGTGCACTGGCAGCAGGTGAGATTGACTGTGGCAGAATCTCGGACAATAATCTGGGTGAAGGACCTCTCATGACAAGTGGTCAAGTGGCAAACATTATTTGTTAAATCTTGCCTGAAAGTGGAATTTCTAACATAAGTTTTGGAATGTGCGACATAGATTATGTGCATCAAGGTATGTGTCCCAGAGTTTTCCCTAAGGCCATACAAGGCAAAAGGACGTCAATTTAGAATACATTATTTCGACTATGTGTTTTTATGTGTTCATTTTTAACCTTGAAATAGGGAAGAGAAGACCTCTGACCCAGAGAAATGCTGTGTGAGATATTGTATCGATGTCATTAATAAAAAAAACTTGATGATAAAAGATAAAAAGATAGCATCTGGCGACATCTTTATTAAGTGGCAGACATGACAATGATTCTGTATAAATCAGGGAATATGGTGGCTTCCATTGCCTAAGTTAAGGAAAATGATGCTCTCCATGAAACAAGATGGAGTTGGGGCCTATATAATATGGAGGCGGACCTTAGGGACATTACATCACAAACTATAATGTTAATGGAGATATATATATAGAAATAGATATAGATATGTGGAGATAGGTATAGATATATATAGATATATAGATATACAAAATAGTTTTATATATATATATATATATATATATATATATATATATATATATATAGATACAGATAACTTAGTGGTGGTTACCACTAGGTAGTTATAGCAGGACCTAGTTTCTATAGAAAAAGTGTTTTCTTACTTGTCTATATCTCCAGTTGATGAATCTTCATGAAATTTTCCAAAACATTAGATGCTCATGTCAGCTGCTGTCTGGAAAGTTTTTGGGTGATCCCTAAAGCAGGGGCCAAGAAAAGGCAGCATCCCAAAACGTGTTTTCTCCATGTTAATTCCTTTAGGATTTTATAACAGTTGTACAGCCCAAACCACTGGGAGGAATTATACAACGTTTGTTAGAAAGGTAGCTCTTGATCCAGAAAGTGCACTTTTTGTAATTTTGTGTAAATCTGTTTGGTAGTTTTTGAGTTAGAAAAGAAAAATCAAATGTGTATATATAGGGAAGTGAATGCTCCATGAACCCTCCCGATCTTGTGTTGAGATCTGATTGGATACCAACACTTCAACAGGGAAGTGTTGGTAGCCATCTTGGGACTCGGCTTCAGCTGAGTACCTGAAAAGAAGATAAAAAATAGGAAACAGGACCAGGATAGGTACACCCTGGCTCTTAAGCTCTAGTGCCAGTGTCCCGAAGGGACTCCCCATGGGCAAAATTGTACTTTTCAATAAAAATATTTGCTGTGAATCCACAATTGCATTGCATATTCACAGTTTTATTTAAAAAAAATCAAGCACAGTGTCCTGCAGCTTGCCTTAGTAAAGTCTCCGGGTGGACCAGGACCCAGGGCCACATCAAAAGTAAAGGAGAGGGGCACACGGAGCCCCAGGAACTACCACCTCCCAGTGGCTTAAATCAAATAGTATAGAAGGTCCATGCAGCCCCCAATGCCCCAAGGACCACCTCTTCATTTAATTATAGTAGGGGGTCCTATGGACCCCCCACACTGCTGGGGGCAGCCACCTCCCCAGGGCTGTTTCAATTCTACGCTGGGGGGCCATTTGGAATTCCCACAGCCCCAGGGACTGCCACCTCCCTGGGGCAATTGCTACAAACTAAGGGTGGCCCTTGCAGCCTGCCACCACAGGGGGGCTGAATTAAAAGTATGAAGGGGGGCTGTTGTAGACCCCCAGGGACCACCACCTCCCCTGTGCTGTTTAAACATTGGAGGGGGGCCCATTGGCCCCACTCATGGAGCCAATAATAGCCCTGGGGACCACAAGTCTACAAGGCTGGCTCCTGCTATGTACCGGGGTGAACACCCCGGGAAAAAGATGTTTTGCTCTGACTGGCAGGAGTTTTGACAGCTCCTGCCAAGTCAGAGCAAACAGCTCTCACTTGCTGGGAGCAGAGGTTTCCTCTGTTTTCCTGGCCACAGACATGGGGGCAGGGAAACATCAGAAACAATTGCTTTCAGATACACAGAGCTGCAAGTTTAGCAGCTTCCTCTCTGTGACAGCAATCCTAGCTCCTGCAAGAGGTAGGGATCCGGCGGGGTCCATGGGGGCATTCAGGCTCTGTGAACAGTCACCAATGTTAGTGAGTGGGTGCCCTCGGGGGAACCCAGGTGACAAGGCCATACCCCGGAGGATTGGGTGGTTACAAATACATAGTTATGGGTGGGTAGTTATTAACATATAGTAATTAAAATTACTTTACACTAAAAAAATTGAAATTCTCTGCAAAAAAACAAAGGTTAACAGGACATTATATTTAGAAAATATAATTTTAAAAACTATAGAAAAACACTTAATTTACCTTATATTGTTAGAAAGTGGATTATTAGTAAGAGCAGGTAGGTACCTAAATTTAGGTACCTAAATTTAGTAATAGGCTAAAATGTCACATGAGGTCCGCTCAAGGTCTCAATACATTAATCCTTGCTCAAGACTTGGTAGCTTAGCCCACGAGCAGTTAGGCTTAACTTAGGAGACAAATGTGTAAATCATTTAATAGTCAACCAAACAGTAAGTAAGCAAAACATAACATAGAATAAAAATCCAATTCAAACTTATAAAAATAGGAAATACTTTTATTTTAAGATGACACCAAAATGACATAATCCAATGAAAGGAACTGGAGGTATGATTTAAAAATATTAAATGTAAAAATGTGCTTTCTAGTGCCTAAAAGCAAAAGGCACCAACAGCAGACATCTGGCTGCACTGGACCGGGGCAAATTCAAAGTTTCAGGCTGAACGCGATAGAGCTCAAGTCGGACACACTTTAACCGGAGGCCTCGGTCAAAATTTCACTTTCAGACTTAGGGCCATATTACAAGTATGGTAGTTCTAGGACTGCCCTACCTTCGGTGGTGGTCTGACTGTTGCATCCTTGCCTGTACAAGCACCAGATTTGGATGCTGGCAGTTGGACCACCAGTAGACTGCAGCAACTGCCAGAATCTGAGATCTCGCTGTTGTGGCAGTACAGAAAGCCGTGGCTGAGCAGCCAGCTGGCGATGTGGGCACCGCCGTGCTGATCTTGACTTGCCTTTCCGTTAGCTGTTTCATGGCGGGGATACCGCCATAAAAAGGCATTCAAAACGGCAGAGACGGGGCCACGTAATGAGCAGTACAGAGCCTACCCATCAGCACAGTTGAATGCGCACTCGCAACAGTGTACATTCCTACTGCACTGGCAGTGCTGATAGTGCGGAGGCATTACCCTCGGCTCTCCCTTAGAGCCAGAGCCAAATGCTGCCGCACTATTTCCACCGTCTGGCCCATGGGAACATTCTAGTATGGAAATTGGGACGCCCAGCAGCTTGGCAGTGTCCTGCCAACCATTGTCTTTGCAGTCAGACTGCCAAATTCATAACTGGGCCCTTAGTATTTTCTCTGGAGCTTCATCTCTGGTCATCGAGCGAGGCTCCTCTTCAGACCAGCTGGCGATGCGATGATAGCATTTTGACTCAGCGTGCAGTGCTGGTCAACTCCTGGAAATCTCGTTGAAAAGGTCTGGAGCTTCAGTTGGACCAACCTGAAATTTAGGCTGGATCCCAGTGCAACATCAGTGGCTTGACTCTCATCAACTGGTAGTCACCTTATGGAGCTTTTTTACAAAGTTTCTCCAATCTGGATTTTCTTCCAAAAGTCCTTTTTGGGGTTTTGCAGTGTCAACAAGCCTGATCCAAGGTTTCAGAAGTTCTAAGTTGCTCTTTGGGAGTTGGAACTACAACTCCCAGCATACGACTGGTCGAATCCTTAAAAGACAACTGAATGCTGGCCAGCTGGGCTCTTGTTGCTGGACCTGATGCAGGGAACTCTTGGTAGCTCCTTTGTACCTGATGCTTACAGGGTCTCCACTCCTGGATTTTTAGAAGCAAGTCAAAGTGCTTTTTCTGGTGAATCCCAGAGTGTGTAGATAGTGCAGTCTTCAATGTGCGTGTAATCCTTCTGGTGCAGACCAGGGGTTCAGCAAGGCCGTCCTTCTGCTGCTTTTCATCCAGCAGAATTCTAAGTTCCTGGGCAGCTCTTTCATATTTATCCATGCTCCTGGATTGGTAAGCAGGAAGACACACATGACCAATGGGGTGTGAGGTGCCACCCTTTGGGGGTGACCTCTTCCTGTGAAGTGTGGAAAAAATGGATCCCAGAAAGCACTATTCATTGTAGAAAATGTCCCCTGGAGGATAAATCTTGCTGAGCCCGCCCACTGGACTGGCTAAGTTTTCCTAATACACCCCTTCCTTTTTCTCTCCTAATCTAATTAATATGGTTTCCATCTGGCTCGGGGTGTAGGACATGGAGGAGGTCTGGTTTCTGTCCAAGTGGCTTTCCCTCATTTGAAGACCAGTTTGGCCACCCTACCCCCTCCCGTGCTCTGCCATCTGTTAAAGCAGTTTTCCACCCAAAGGCTTTCTTTGTTTCAGCCAAGGCCACTTCACTCCTCATTAAGGTGTCTTGGCTCAGCCTGCCGGAGGCTGACCAATCAGGAAAGGGCACTAAAGGCCTCATTATGGCAACTTTTAGAAGGGGTTCTAAAACGCTTGTTGGATTTATTCTAACTATTAATTTGATATATTTACTTTAATAAGATTTTATTTATGCAAGTGCCATAAAAGCGATTATAATAGTGTGTTAAAAGTAATGAAATCATTAAGACATTGAAATCCATACAATAATGAAATAAAAGATAGTTAGAAAGGCACATAAACATAAAAACTAGCAGCATATGAAGAAGGCATCACATAAGTTAAAATATAAACCAAACTCATGTCAGAGCTTCAAGACATAACTGTATACTGTAGCATATGCCAGTAGTCAATTCAAAGAAGCACCATAAAATGTATAAAACCATAAGAGACTGCAGGAAACAACATCAGATCACATAGGTTCTGAGCATTAGACACTAAGCATGAACCGGGCGATCACTTTCTGCCTGTGGGGACTTTGGTGGTTGGAATACTCCGACCGCCAACGCCATGGTGAGGAGGCAGCCATCATACCAGTTGCCTCCCCCTAGTCATATTACCATGTTTACATTGGGCTGACCGGTGTCAACATCATGCTGTGCCATTCCAACTGTCACCACGAGGCTGGAGGTCTGAAGACCACCAGCCTCGTATTCAGTCCCTGTAGCTCTACATGTATGTGAGAAAGTAGGAAACAGCAAATATTATTATTTGAGCATTGTTTACCTTGAGTATCCAAGTTGCAATTTTGAAGTCCCTGATGCCCAGATTGTGGCACAATGGCAAAATCCCTTTCCTCTGCTATGCATGATATTGTGGACCAGAATACAGGAAGATATCTAGAATTTCCTTGGCCACAGGGCAGAAGGGACAGCTCAGGTCAGGTTCGGTATTGGCATAGGGATGTTACTATTTTGCAGTGAAAGGCTGGAGTGGCAAGGTCCCGATGCATAACTTAAAATAGAGAGATCTGGTGGCCAGGGGCTCAATTGTATCCATTTATTCTTCCAGACAACAGCTGTGTTTAAATTCCAAGTAGCTCATATTCAAGGTGCCTTCCCCCAGACCTTTGGGATTTACCATCTATATGTCTCTAATACAACTGCATAAGCATGGACTTGGAAATGCCACATGATGTTACTGGATGGACCCACATATTTCTGCACCCAATCTCTTCAGGACAGCACCTGGTGTACCTTAACCATAGAATCCTAGTAGCCCCAAGGAGTTTAAAGGTTTCTTCTAGGTGAAAAGTACACTGAGGACCAGGCCCTCCTCTAATACAACAAGGGTTTAAGATTTACTCTGGGCACAAGAAGTTGAATGATGAGGTCTACTCTAAGTGGCACTAATGCGCTGCCGGCAGGAAGGTTGGTGTGCGGTGCGAGAAGACAGTTTTCTGTTGATCCCATAACATTGGCATTATTGTGCCCCAAAGTTCTCCACCCCATAGAGACCCCCCCAGAGCTTGCAAGTTGTAAATTTGCAAAGCAGGTATTATCAGACAAAAGCTAGATCCATTAAATGCTCTCAGGATACCACCAGAACAGTGTTCTAGTCTAACTTTACACTTTTGGATCTGGGATGACCATCCAAAATGCTCCTTGAGGGTGAGCCCCAGGCAAACAAAGGTACAAACTCTCTCCAATGGAGATCCATTGAGGACTGGGTGCAATCTAACTGTCTGGCAAGGATTCAATACAATGTATTTGGTTTTGTTAAGTTTGAACTCCAGTGCTCTCTGCTTTGCAGAAGACACCAAACTGGTCTAGCAAATTTAGAATACTGATTGGGGATTTCAAGACCATTAAAGTTTCATCGACAAACAGGAGTGCCGGAACCTTCCTGTTAGCAAGGCGTGCAACATCATGGTTAAACCCCTTTAAAGTGGCTACCATGTTGTTAATACATAACAAAAACAGGATAGGAGCTAAGACATACCTCTGTCCACCTTCTGTGACCCTGGAAAGGGGTCTGTCAACTCCCCATTTACCCTGATGAAGCCTCCTTAACACTTCCATCAAACATTTTGGAACCCACATTTCATTAGAACTGCCCACAAGCCCTCCCTGTGAACTATCTCAAAAGCTTGTTGTTTTTGCATTTGTCGCCCTATGTGGGAAGGGTATGCCCAGACGTGGGTCCCGTGCTTCCCATGCCACTGGATTCAAGCTAGCCTGGCTGATGAGGGGTGAAACCCCGAAACCGGTCCCAGGATGCTTGTTTCCAGTCCAGGGAAGACCTGGCCTAGCAGTTCGGGCTGGACTGTTCCCATGGGGAACAGGGTCAAGACTGATTTGCATATGGCTGGGTCCAAACTGGAATGGCATGGGCAGCAAAAAAACGATGGATTAAACCCAGATCTGTGACTGGGGGTGAATGTTTGACAATGTTCAGCATTCCGTCCATCACTTGTTGTTTTTGCATTTGTCGCCCTAAGTGGGAAGGGTATGCCCAGACGTGGGTCCCGTGCTTCCCATGCCACTGGATTCAAGCTAGCCTGGCTGATGAGGGGTGAAACCCCGAAACCGGTCCCAGGATGCTTGTTTCCAGTCCAGGGAAGACCTGGCCTAGCAGTTCGGGCTGGACTGTTCCCATGGGGAACAGGGTCAAGACTGATTTGCATATGGCTGGGTCCAAACTGAAATGGCATGGGCAGCAAAAAAACGATGGATTAAACCCAAATCTGTGACTGGGGGTGAATGTTTGACAATGTTCAGCATTCCGTCCATCACTTGTTGTTTTTGCATTTGTCGCCCTAAGTGGGAAGGGTATGCCCAGACGTGGGTCCCGTGCTTCCCATGCCACTGGATTCAAGCTAGCCTGGCTGATGAGGGGTGAAACCCCGAAACCGGTCCCAGGATGCTTGTTTCCAGTCCAGGGAAGACCTGGCCTAGCAGTTCGGGCTGGACTGTTCCCATGGGGAACAGGGTCAAGACTGATTTGCATATGGCTGGGTCCAAACTGGAATGGCATGGGCAGCAAAAAAACTATGGATTAAACCCAGATCTGTGACTGGGGGTGAATGTTTGACAATGTTCGGCATTCCGTCCATCACTTGTTGTTTTTGCATCTATCTCAAAAGCTGACCAAAGGTCAACAAAGACAACACACATAAGTGCACCCTTCAGCATTATATACTTCCAATAAATTAGTTGTGATTGGAGCATTTGGTCAATAGTGCTTGTTGCAGCACTGAATCCCACTTGAAGAGGAGTCAGCACTTCCACATCCTCAAACCAAGCTTATAGTTTGCTCAACAGACTACAACCGAAAAGCTTCTGTGGATGAGACTAATTGGGCAGTAATTGGACGGGAAAGACCTAAGGCCCTTCTTGTAGATTGGGATGATTTCAGCCCCTGCCCAAAAATATTACATGGGCATGCCAATGTGAAAACTGCCAAACACATGTTGCAATCAAAGATAGACAAAAATAACAACGCATATTGGTGTTGTGTGAATAAATTTGAGTTTCATCTGACTCAGGCTGGTAGTGGACTAGGACCCGAGGGGTCCAAACCCTGCTCTTCTTGGCAGCATTGGCAGTTTTTGAGGGCCAGAGAGCAGGTGAAGCAGGGTGGATGCTGGGTGGGTTAGGCAGTACACTAAAGGCAAACTTGAGTGTCATTATTGTGTACAGCTTTGTATCATGGTATTGTCTTTGCACAGGAACAAAGAAAGTTAATCTTATATACCATGACTGGTGAGATTACAGTTTTCTCATGAAAAACATTGTTAAATAAATCATTACAAAAGGCATGCAGCATTTGCATATAATAATACAAATACCAATGTTTACACAGATAATTCATTTCCCCTGCACCATGAAACCTCTCCCAGGGGTCCTATAACCTAGACAGGGTTCTGTAAAGATTTCTGTACACTGACTCTCCACTGGGCTGGAAATAAATAATTAGCTCTCACCCTGACTCCTAACTACTCTATTGATCGCCTCATTGCCTAATCCTATTCTACAAAGGCTGACTTGTTGGCTCTGTTTGATCGCTGCCTGTGATTCTACTGCACCTGACCTTAGCTTCTGGGAACAAATACAGTGTAAAGGAAAAGCAGCTCAGAAATAAATAAATATACTTGTTCTATCAATCATCATTGAATGTTCAATAAATAAAAGGGAAAACATCATATGTAAGTGCTCTGGCTAAGTCAGACTCCTTACCTTGCAGTGGATGTAGGGATGGGCTTCCTGTGCCAGATATTTCTGCTCTCCTAGCGAGTCTGTGCTCTGCATCTTGGTTGGTCACTGAGCTAAGGGTCCTGACTCTGAGGGCTCACTCTCTCCCCCTTGGAAAGGGTTACTGCATGCCACGAAAAAGTTAAAAACTCTTTCTCAGCTCAACTGCACTGGTGAAGCCCATAAGTAAAGGTGGGTGGCTCTAGGTGACCTCTGTGAAGGCTGGGCAGAGGAGCACGAATGCAGCGACAGTATGGTGATCCATCAGGTCAAGTGCCTTAGGCTTCAGCAATGGGTTCATGGCACAAATGCCACTGCACACAAAGCTCACAGATGGATGGTATGTAACCAAAAAGAGTTGCTTGGATGCTATGTGATACAGAAGCATTCTGGGAAATACACTGTTTTTTAATAAACTTTGGAGGGAAACCCACACTTTTGGTTTGTACTAGGCTGTGTGCCAGTAAACCCAGCCACTCAGTGATTAGTGGAGCAGTTTTTGCCGAACTGTCTAAACTCCACAAACTCTGATGGCAGAGCAGAGTTTATTGCCCAGGCCTACTCAGTATGGGTTGGCAACAAGGCTGGCTCATTCCATTTACCATTTTACCATTTATTGTTGTCAGCCTATCCGGCAATAACAATTTCACACTTACAAGTACCGACCCTACATAACACGTTAAAAATCACATAATAAAATTCAAACATATCAATAAAAATTACACTTGACGTCAATACTTCAAGATGCACCACCGCACAACACCCAGATTTTCCTACATTATCATGTAGATGCTTTATGACTATGGCTGACCAATCGCGCCATAGTTTATTTACATAACACACTAAACAATTCTATGGTGGCATGATGAAACTTGAAAATTAAATGACTTTGTCCTAGCACTAATCATTCGGGGCCATTCAGTACGATCCTCCTATTTAATAACATCCCAAAAGCTATCCCTGTTTTACCTCATCGTGCACCAATTTCCCCAGGCTGATGACACCTATAAAACACCACAAGCAGTTATTCTTGTGCCAAAAGACTGTAGGTGCATTGATGACCGTAACTTCCATGCCTCCAAGATGTATTTTGAAACCATCATCACAATGGCCCTCCTTTCAACCCTAATGGTCATTGACCACCAGGGCAATAGTGGCAATAGTACTGCCAACAAGCTGGCGGTACTCGTCACCTTATTTTGACCATGGCGGTTCTGCCGCAGTAACACCGCTGACACCGGTGGTATACCGCCATGGCGGTCCCGGCAGTCGTAATCCACCAGGGCAGCACTACAAGCAGCGCTGCCCTGGGGATTTCAACTCCCCTTACCGCCAGCCAGTCTGTGGCAGTAAACACCGCCATGGAAAGGCTGGCAGTAAGGGGACTCGGGAGACACACAGGCAAATCCCCATTGTGCATTTCACTGCCCGAATTCCGGGCAGTGAAGTGTGAGACGGGTGCCACTACACCCGCTGCACATCAACATTTCCGCGAGCTCTATTATGAGCCGGCTGCAATGTTGATGTGACTGTTCCGCTAGGACAGCAGACGGTAACACTGTTACCGTCCGCTGGCTCAGTGGAAAAGTCCAAATAGGGAGCCAGTGATACCGCCAACACTGGCAGTATACTGGCACCCGCAGCCTCGGCGGTCTTTGGGAAAGACCGCCTAGGTTCTATTAAGGCCCTATGGTGGTCATTACAACCCTGGCGGTCGGTGTAAAGCAGCGGTAAAACCGCCAACAGGCCGGCGGAAAAAAATTGGAATCATGACCGTGGCGGAAACCGCCAACATAGACAGCCACTTTAACACTCCGACCACCAAGGCGGTACAAACAAACACCACAGCGTTAACCGCCAACAGACAGGCGGAGGACAATGTACCGCCCACAGAATTACAACAGTCCAATCCGCCACCTTTTCCGGGGCGGATTCACTGCAAACAAAAACACAGCGGAAACAGGACTTGGAAGGGAAAACGGTCACCTCTACATACCCCACGAGGAATCAGGACGACATAGGACCCGAGCTCCAGATACTGCCAGCCTTTATCTTCCTGCTTCTCTACCAGGAACAACAAAGACAGCGGCGAAGACCACGGTGAGTACTGCACCTACGACACAAGGGAGGGGGAGGGAAAAGAGAGTGACACACACATGCAACACCCTCACCCCCACCCTCACCCACAACAACACACACACTAATACATCATGATACATTACAGTCCTCCCCCAACCCCTCCTCGAAGAATGCAAGGACAAAAGGAAATGAGTTGAATGATTGTAATATATTCAAATACATGAATCAAAAATATATACATATATAAAGATATTCACACTATAAACAAATATATACACCAAGAATACAAGTCCAAGGGATTCCACCATCATAGTCCGTGGACCACTGGGCCCAAAATGCATGGGCGAGGCCCACACTCGATACCCGAACAAGACGGAGAGAAGCCTGCTGGGGCATCCAATAGAAATAAAACAGGCACCTCAGGGGGAAGGGAAGGGGGGGCACCTCAGCCAGATGAGTGCACAATGCCAGATCCATGAGGGGGCTCCATGCCCATTGATGTATCCTGGGGAGTGCAAAGCCACAGTCTCTCAAGTCTCTCCAGTGGGTGGTTTGCCCACTGCTTTCTCCTGGGGAGTGCAAAGCCACAGTCTCTCAAGTCTCTACAGTGGGTGGGTTGCCCACTGCTGCATCCTGGAAGTACAAAGCCACAGTCTCTCAAGTGGATAACAGTCTCCACTGGTTCTGGAGGGGGCTTTGTGCCCAGAGTGCTTCATCCTGCCAAGGACTGAGGTAGTGGATGGATCTCTCCACTGGTTCTGGAGGGGGCTTTGTGCCCAGAGTGCTTCATCCTGCCAAGGACTGAGGTAGTGGATGCCTTTCTCCACTGGTTCTGGAGGGGGCTTTGTGCCCAGAGTGCTTCATCCTGCTCGTGGCGGCCTCAGTAGTGTTGGAATCTTTGGAGCTCACTGGCCTGCGGTGCTTGTTGCGGCGGTATCCTGTTCAGCGGTGTTGGTGGCGGCTGTGTCCTTGGCAGCGGTGCTGGTGGTGGCGGTGTCCTTGGCAGTGGTGATGGTGGCGGCGGTGTCTTGTTCAGCGGTGCTGGTGGCGGCGGTGTCCTTGGTAGCGGTGCTGGTGGCGACAGTGTCCTGTTCAGCGGTGCTGGTGGCGGCGGTGTCCTTGGTAGCGGTGCTGGTGGCGACAGTGTCCTGTTCAGCGGTGCTGGCTAGCGGCGGTGTCCTGTTCAACGGTGCTGGTGGCGGCGGTGTCCTTGGCAGCGGTGCTGGTGGCGGCGGTGTCCTGTTCAGCGGTGCTGGTGGCAGTGGTGTCTTGTTCAGCAGTGCTGGTGGCGTCGGTGTCCTTGGCAGCAGTGTTGGTGGCGGCGGTGTCCTATTCAGCGGTGCTTGTGGCGGCAGTGTCCTTGGCAGCGGTGCAGGTGGCGGCGGTGGTGTCCTTGGCAGCGGTGCTTGTTGCGGTCTTGTCCGCCATGCAGGTTTTCCCAGACTTGACGGTTTTACTGTGCCCCTTCCCCACCTTGGATGGTGGCGCAGCTGTCTCCACACTCCCAAATGTACCCCTGGGAGCGGCTTTGGTGGCAGATTTTTTTCCTCTCTCCCACCGGGCACTGGCCAACTTTTTATGCTTTTGAGGTCCGGGACTGTCCGTGCTCTGGCTCCTTCCCACACTGGGTGCCCTGCTGCCTGGCGCACTCCAGAAGCCGGTTACTACTGGCACCACTGTTTCCGCAGGTGTTGTGGCTGAGGCGCTGGGTTGGGGCCTGGAGAGGCGGGCCCTAGGAGACTGAAGGGGTGGGGGAGGTGAGGGAAAGAGGTCAAGGTTGGACAGGAAAAGTTTTTTGGGCACACTCAGATGGGTAGATGGAGGGGGTTTGGGAGTGGAGGAAGAGGTAGTGGTTGTAGGAGGTGTACGTTTGCTGGTGCATGGGCTGGAGGCTGTTGTGAGGTGGATGGCTGTTGGGTGGGTGTGTGGCTGCGTTTGTGTACCTTGGGAGGTGGGCTCACAGACACACTGGGAGAGGACACAGGGGATGTGTGAATGGTAGTGGGGGTGGTGAGTGCACATGAGCGGGGTGGTGGGTGTGCTGGTGATGGAGGTAGTGGCTGACGATGTAGTGCATGTAGGTGTGAGTGGAGACGAGACAGGGAGGGAGGAGGGAGACTAGGAGGAGGGGGACACAGTGGAGGCAGTGGATGTTGGTATGTCTGCATGGGTATGATGGTTGTGTGAGTGCCTGTGGGATGTGTGGTGCTTATGTTTGCCTGAGCTTCCCTTGTGTGTTGACCTGTGTGCATGCTGGTCTGATGGTGTGCTTGAGATAGGCTGAGGTACAGGGGTTTGGGTCTGGGTGGAGGAAGGTGGAGGGGGGAGGCTAGAGACAGGGACAATGGCTGCCATCAGTGCTGAGGCCAGAGTCTGAAAAGCTCGCTGTTGGGCTGCCTGACCAGAATGAATGCCCTCCAAGTATGCATTGGTTTGTTGCAACTGCCTCTCTACACCCTGGATGGCATTCAAAATGGTAGACTGCCCAACAGTGAGGGACCTGAGGAGGTCAATGGCCTCCTCACTGAGGGCAGCAGGGGTGACAGGGGCAGGGGCTGAGATGCCTGGGGTGAAGGAGATGCCCACCCCCCTGGGTGAGCAGCCATGGGGCAAACGCTAAGGGGCTGCTGGGAGGGCAGTGCTGGTAGAGGGGGTGGCGGCTGTACCTATAGATGCGAGGGCACAGATGGGCCCGACACCGCAAGGGAACTCCCATCAGAGGAGGAGTCCCTATCGCTGTTCTCAGCTCCTGTCCCCGCTGTGGAGCTCCCCTCGCCCTCCGTCCCACTGGTGAATTCAGACTCCGTTGTGTCGCCCTTCAGGGCCATGTGGGATGCAGCTCCCTCCTGCTCCGGTGCCACTGCTCCTCCGCCTGATGATGCTAATTCACACAAGAACAGGGAGACCACAAAAAGGGGGGGAAGAAAGAAGAAAGACATGTTGAGTGCATGCAATACCGCTACCGTTGGCGGACACTACAGACACAGAAGCCCCCTGCACTACGCCGTGCACTTGGAGTTCCCTAATCAATCACAGGGACATGGTTAGAAGGCTATGCCCGATTGCTGCACACATGGATGTCACAAGAGCCTCACTACGTGTAGTTGGCTCTGTACACAGGTGGGGTGGGGTGCCACAGGGCCTGCCTTCAGAAGGGACCTTGCCTACTAAACTCGCCGTGGCCTAGGGGAACCCACAGCCCACCTCCCCCACCCAGACACCTACAATGCGCGCTGAATCAACTGAATGAGAGTGTACTCACCCCCTTGTGCCTGCTGTGATGCCCTCAAGCGCCCATCCACATCTGGGTACACCACCGCCAGGATCCGGAACATCAGGGGGGTCATGGTGCGACGGGCACCACTCCCACGTTGGAAGGCCATCCCCAGCTGGGCCTCCGGCGTCTTCTTGCTCCAGCGGCAAAGGTCCTCCCATCTTTTCCGGCAGTGGGTGATCCATCTGTGGTAGACCCCCAGGGTCTGGACTTCCTTGGCGATGGCATGCCAAATATCCTTCTTCTAGTGGGCGCTGACCTACAGGAATAGTACAGGGAAAAAGGAGAAGATATAACCGTCCGCACAGTCATTGGCCCACATCCCTACCCTTGCCATGACGCACATGCACTCACCGTCATTTCATGCACGCCTCATTCTTCCCCCCTATCTTTCATCCACTCCAAACTGCCATTGCCCATACAGCATGCTCACAGTGTACTCACCTGTTTGTCTGGAGGACCGTAGAGTAGCGAGTACTAGGGGAGGACCCCATCCACTAGTTTCTCCAACTCCTCCGTGCTGAGGGCAGGGGCCCTTTCCCCAGAAACACGAGCCATTGTCTCTTCCAGACTGAGGTCACAGCAGCACTTGCAGTCTAAGTCCTCGTCTGTCGAAGATCAGGTATCAAGTGATTGAACAGAGAGAAAATTGTGGGCACGTCCGCGGCGGTGCGTACCGTCACCGCCGGCATAGATCGTCATTGGCTCCTGGGACCCATAGGGTCCTATGTTAACCAATGCAGGATTGCGCCGCAGGCTTCGACTGCCGACTGCGACGGTGTACAACGCCAGGGCAGTTATCTCATATCCCCTTGTCCCACTTTACAGGTCAGGCAGCCGCCATTTCAGGGGCCCACATGGCATTATTTTGGACTGCGCCACACATATCTAGGCCTTGCTTAAACACTAATACAGTCATATGTCGATTTGCAAACATTTTCCGATTAAGTTGTGTTTACGTACCTCAGAGTTGGTTGACTCTCTGCTCGCTGTTCTCCTCCATAGGCAACGTCCGCTGGGGCAGGTGAGGAGATGGCCGCATCCTCTGGTGTACAGACTGCTGGTGGACCTGTCGACAATGGAGGAGCAACATGTGATCATCACCTACAGACTTGATCGTACCACAATCCTGGAACTGTGTGCCCTGTTGGAGCCAGACCTGATGTCAGCTATCCGCCATCCCACAGGAATCCCTCCTCTAGTGCAGGTGCTGTCAGTACTCCATTTCCTAGCAAGTGGGTCTTTCCAAACAACAGTGGCCATAGGATCAGGGATGTCCCAGCCTATGTTTTCCAACGTGTTGTCCAGAGTGTTGTCTGCCCTGCTGAAACACATGCAGAGCTACATTGTTTTCCCTCAGGTGGAGGATTTGACTACAGTGAAAGGTGACTTCTATGTCCTGGAACATATCCCCAACTTCATAGGTGCCATTGATGGGACACATGTGGCCTTGGTCCCCCCACGCATGAGTGAACAGGTGTACAGAAACCGGAAGAGTTACCATTCGATGAATGTGCAGATGGTGTGTTTGGCCGACCAGTACATCTCCCATGTGAATACCAAATTTCCTGTCTCAGTGCATGACTCTTTCATTCTGAGGAATAGCAGCATCCCTTATGTGATGGGGCAAATCCAGAGGCACTGTGTATGGCTATTAGGTGAGGACATGGACCCTATACAGTGTGAATAGGTGTCTGGGGATGTCCCTATGAGTTAGTGTGTGTCTAACAGTTGTCCCTCGCCATTTGCAGGTGACTCTGGTTACCCCAACCTGTCATGGCTACTGACCCCTGTGAGGAATCCCAGGACAAGGGCAGAGGAATGCTACAATGAGACCCATGGGCGAACTAGGAGGATTATAGAGAGGACCTTCGGCCTCCTGAAGGCCAGGTTCCGGTGCCTCCATATGACAGGTGGTTCCCTATTCTACTCACCAAAGAAGGTATGCCAGATCATCGTGGCCTGCTGTTTGCTTCACAACTTGGCTTTGCGACGACAGGTGCCTTTTTTGCAGGAGGATGGTCCAGATGGAGGTTTTGTGGCAGCTGTGGAGCCTGTGAACAGTGAAGACGAGGAAGCAGAAGAAGAGGATATAGACAACAGGAACACTGTGATCCACCAATACTTCCAGTGAGACACAGGTAAGAAGACAACACTGCCTGCTACATCTGATTTAATTCTACTACCTCTCATCTGTCTGTCATTTTCACCCAGTGTATGGTTACGATTTCACAGATGTGGGTCCCACTGTGTGACATCTGCTTTGTTTCCTCATGGACTAAAGCTGTTTGACATAGGTATGTTGACAATACAATGGACATTGCTATTTCCCTCAGTTATTGCAAATACACAATTGTGAAAGCACAGACTGACTCCAGATTGTTTAATGATTTAAGGGTGTTTATTTAAGTGCTAAATAGTGGAGGGGGTTGTAAAATGGTCAGGGTTGATGGTGGAGGAATGTCCATGGCAGAGTCGAGTCTATTAGTCTCACAGGTGCATTGTCCAAAGGGGCATAGGAAGTGGAGCTGGGGCAGTGTAAGTATGGACAGGGTGACAAAGTGGGACAGAAGGATGACATTCAGGGTAGTCTCATTTCTTGGCGGGGGTCTTGGCATTGTTCTCTGTCTTTGTCCTGGATCTCAGGGACCGCTTGCGGGGTGGTTCTCCATCTGCAGGGGGTGGGGTGCTGGTGTTGTGGTCCTGTGGCGGTGCCTCCTGTCCACTAGCGCCGGCGGAGGTGGTGGGCAGTTCATCGTACAGGCTAGTGTCAGGGGCCCCTTGTTGTGCCACAGTGTCCCTCCTGGTGTTGACTAGTCCCTTCAGCACCTCTACAATGGGGCCCAGGGTGGAATTCATGGATTTTAGTTCCTCCCTGAAGCCAGATACTGTTCCTCCTGCAGCCGATGGGTCTCCTGAAACTTGGCCAATACCGTTGCCATCGTCTCCTGGGAATGGTGGTAGGCTCCCATGATGTTGGAGAGGACCTCGTGGAGAGTGGGTTCCCTGGGCCTGTCCTCCCCCTGTCGCACAGCAGCCCTCCCAGTTCCCCTGTGTTCCTAGGCCTGTGTACCCTGAACCATGTGGCCACTGCCCCCAGGTCCCTGGTGTTGTTGGGGTGGTGGGTTAGCCTGGGTTCCCTGTAGTGGTGGACACACTGCTGATTGACGTGTTCTGGGGACAGAGGGATGGGCCCGCTGGGTGGGTGCTGTGCTGGTGTTTCCAGAGGGGGGTAGCTCTGTAGTGGCCTGTGCCAGTGAGAGGGGAACCGACTGTCCCGAGGTCCCAGATGGGCCAGGCTGGTCATCTTGATCCAGTTGGACAGAGCTGCGGTCATCACTGTGGGCCTCTTCTGTGCGTGGAGTGAACATGTCTGGACCCTCCTGTCCGGTGGCGTTGAGTAGGGGTCCTGCAGGGGTGTAAAGGTATGATTATTGCATCTGTGTGTGCCATGGTGTGCAATGGGTGGGTGACTCTGTACCCCAGTGCTTACATTCCTGTGCAGGACCTTGTGTGATAATGGTTTAGTGGGGTGTATGTGCAGTGGACATGCTTTGGTGATGGGTGTCCATGCTTTGGTGTTACATGCAGGGCTTGGGTTTGGGATGTGTGGTTTGTGATTTTGGGACATACGTGAGGAGTTGGAGTGATGGGGGTGAGGGCGAGGGTGGGGGTATGTGATAGCATGCAGGTGGGTGGGGGATGAAGTAGTGAAAGATTTGCCTTACCAGAGTCCATTCCTCCAGCTACTCCTGCGAGGCCCTCAGGATGCAGTATAGCCAAGACCTGCTCCTCCCATGTAGTGATTTCTGGGGGAGGAGGTGGGGGTCCGCCGCCAGCCCTCTGAACCGCAAGGTGGTGTCTTGAGACCACGGAATGCACCTTCTCCCGTAGGTTGTTCCACCTCTTCCTGATGTCATCCTGTGTTCTTGGGTGCTGTACCACTGCGTTGACCCTGTCCATGATTCTTCGCCATAGCTCCATCTTCCTAGCTATGGTGGTGTGCTGCACCTGTGATCCGAATAGCTGTGGCTCTACCCGGATGATTTCCTCCACCATTACCCTGAGCTCCTCCTCAGAGAACCTGGGGTGTCTTTGCGGGGCCATGGGGTGGTGTGGGTGATGTGGGTGATGTGTGGGGTGGTGTGTGTTGTGATGTGTGGGGTGATATTTAGAGGTGTGTTGCGTGAGGTGCTTGGATGTTGTGTGAGTGATGGTGTAGGGTGCCTGTGGATGCTATTGTTCTTTCTGGTGGTATCTCTCTCTGGCCTTCTGTCGCAATTGTTGACATAAGGGTTTGTGGGTGATGTGGGTGTATGTTTTATATTGCATTGGATATGTGAGAGTGGTGTGTGTATGTGTATCAGGTGTGTGTATTTCGAATTGTCCAATGTGGATGTGTTTTGTGAATGTGTGTGTATTTTGAGCGTGGCGGTGTGTACCGCCAATGGAATACCACGGTTGAAAGACCGCCGCGTGGATTGTGATAGCGTGGGGGTATTCCTGTTAGCGTGACAGTGGAGGTTTTGTTATCACCAGTTTATCACTGACCTTTGGTGTGGCGGACCTGTGTGGGTGTCTGGATTTTGGCGGATTCCGAGCTGTGGGTCATAATGACCGTGGCGGAATTCCGCGGCGGAGTGTTGGTGGTCTTCTGCACGGCGGTAAGCGGCTTTTACCGCCAATGTTGTAATGACCCCCTATGTGTTTTTCATCTAAATACATACATAATACGTTAGCTTCTTTACACTTCCTGACTCCGTATATTTTAAAAAGTGGTAGTTAATACAGTTTACGAAGTTCATGCGTAAAGTGACATAATAAAAGGAAGTGAAATAATGTTTCTTGGAAGCCATGAAGGCAAGGGCAGCCATCTAGGAACAGGCTGCAATTTATTAGTGACCGAGGTCACCGGTAACGTGCCCATGCAAAATTTGAAATAAAGAGCTCTTTTTTCCTCTGGGTAGATACTGTCCATAAAAACAGCTGGTTTAAGTTCTTGATTAAATAAAATGTAACACTTAAATAAAGAACTAAGGCCTACATTACAAACAAATGGAATCACGACCACGGCAGAAACCGCCAACACAGACGGCCACTTTAGCAACAAACACCGCTGCGGTAACCGCCAACAGACAGGCAGAAGTCAATGTACCGCCCACCACATTACAACCCGCCCATCGGCCAGCTTTTCCGTGGCAGTACCAGAGCCATCAAAAGCACAGTGGAAACAGTACACAGAAAGGAAACCACTCACCTCTCGACAGTCAACGAAGAACCAGGACGCCATGGAGCCCGAACTACAAGTGTTACCGATGTTGGTGTATCTTCTCATCTACCAGGAGTACGAACGGTGGCGGCGACGACCACAGTGAGTACTGCACCTAGCACACAGGGAAGGGGGGGAGGAAAAAGAGAGTGACCCACACGCAACACCCCCACCGCCACCCTCACCCCCAACACCATACACACAAATACATGCATCAACATTACATATACACCCCATAACCCTCTAGAAGAACGCAAGAACAAAAGGAATTGAGTCAAATGAGTGTCATATTAGAAATAGTCAGATATATGTTACAAATTCAAAAACAGTATTTACAATATATACAATATGGGGTCTGTAGTGATGGGCATGCTGGTGATGAAGGTAGTGGATGATGATGTAGTGCATGCAGGTGTGAGTGGAGACACTACTGGGAGGGAGGTGGATGACGAGGAGGAGGGAAACACAGTGGAGGCAGTGGATGTTGGTGTGTCTACATGGGGATGGTGCTTGTGTGAGTGCCTGTGAGATGACGTTTGGTGCTTGTGTTTGCCTGAGCCACTTCTGTGTGTTGATTTAGATGAATGCTGGTCTGAAGGTGTGCTTGGGATAGGCTGGGGTTGAGGGGATTAGGACTGGGTAGAGGAAGTTGGAGGGGGAGGCTGGAGACAGGGGCAATGGCTGCCATCAGTGCAGAGGCCAGAGCCTGAAATGTTCTCTGTTGGGCTGCCACGCCAGAGTGAATGCCCTCCAGATATGCATTTGTTTGTTGCAAATGCCTCTCAACACCCTGGATGGCATTCAGAATGGTTGATTCCCAACAGTGAGGGATATCAGGAGGTCAATAGCCTCCTTACTGAGGGCAGCAGGGCTGACTGGGGCAGGGCCTAAGGTGCCTGGGGCGAAGGAGATTCCCACCCTCCTGAGTGAGTGGGAACGGGAAACACGCTGAGGGGCTGCTGGGAAGGCAGTGCTGGGAGGGGGGGTGGTGGCTGTATCTGTTGTTGGGGTGGGCACAGAGGTATCCGCCTCCACCAGGGAGCTTCCATCAGAGGAGGAGTCGCTGTCTGTAGTGTCCCCTACTGTCCCTGTCGTGGTGCTCCCTTCACCCTCTGTCCCACTGGCGCCCTCACTGTTGGTGGATTCGGCCTCCAGGCCCATGTGGGATGCAGCTCCCTCCATGGCCCGTGCCTCTGCTCCTCCGCCAGATGATGCTAATGCACACAAAGACAGGGTGACAAAACAAAAAGGGGGGCAGAGTCAGAGGACTCACTTGGTCAATGCAAGCAACAACACTACCGTTGGCATACACAACTCACAGGGAACAGCCCTATGCACTATTCCATGTACTACCAGTTACAATGCCAGTCACCATCTCCTGGGGTACAATGCTTAACGCCATCAACTGCACACCTGAAACACACAGGGCCCTGACCAGTAGAAGATGCCCACTAACACTATTGGGGTTGGAGTACTTCAGAGCCTGCCCAACAAGGGACCTACCCTGCCATGTTCGCCCTGGCCTAGGGGCACCCACAGTCCACATCCCCACCCTGGTAAAACCTTATTGCGCGCAAAGTACTGAATCTGAATTTGTACTCACCACCTTGTGCTTGCTGTGATGCCCTCAAGTACCCATTCAACTCCAGATAGGCCACCGCCAGGATGCGGATCATCAGGGGGGTCTGGGTACGACTGGCACCCCTTCCTTATTGGGAGGCCAACCCCAGCTGGGCCTCAGACGGCTTCCTTGCCCAGCGGTGCAGGTCCTCCCACCGTTTGTGGTAGTGGATGCTCCACCTGTCAAAGAACCCCTGGGTCTGCACATCCTTGGCAATGGCACGCCAAATACCCTTTTTCTGATGGGCGTTGACAGCAGAAAAGGGAATTAGGTAACCGTCCAGACTGTCATACTCATGGCCCACCATATCCCTCCCATCCCCTGACGCACATACATTGACCACCATACATGCAGCACTCTGGCCAGGACACCTCAACTCCGCCCTATATGTGGCTAACATACACAGCACTCCATACATTCATGGCCTATGCATCATGCTCACAGGGTACTCACCTTCTTGTCTGGAGTACCGTAGAGTAACGTGTACTGGGGTAGAATCCCATCCACCAGTCTCTCCAACTCCTCTGCAGTGAATTCAGGGGCCCTTTCTCCAGACACATGAGCCATTGTCACTTCCAGACACAGGTCAAAGCAGCACTTGCAGTGTAGGTCCTCTCCCATTGAAGGACAGGCAGCAAGTGAGTGAAGAGATGGAAAATGGCGGTAACGTCTGCAGCGGTGCGTACCGTCACCGCCGGCGTACATCACCGTTGGCTTCTGGAACCCATAGGGCCCAATGATAACCAATGTGAATTTTGCGTGTTGGTCATCGACCGCCTACCACAAAGGTGCACAATGCCAGCGGAATTACCACATTTCTAAAATAGTAATGTAGAATCCAACTTCACCAGTAAATAGTATTTCTCACTACCATTCAAACCATACCACATATGACAAATCTAGTCCTCTCAGCACAGACATTACCACTTAAAAACATAGAAGGGAATCTCTAATGCTGGCCTATGAGAGAAGCAGGCTTCACAGTGGTGAAAAATGACTGTCGGAGCTTTTCACTACCAGGATATGCAAAACTTATAAGTACACGTTCTCCTTTTACTGACACAGCACCCTGCCTAATTAGGGCCTACCTTAGCGGTGACTTATATGGAAGAAAAGGCAAATTTAAGGCTTGACAAGTACCGTTAAATGCCAAGTTATAGTGGCAGTGAAACTTCACACACAGATCTGACAATGGCAGACCTCAGACAAGGGTAAGGGATATGAGAAAGGGCCTCTTTTAACATTAAATTCCCCATTTGTGCATGGAAAATTATGTGGTTTCAAACTGTAAGTGCCCTGGGCCCCTGCTAAATAGGTTCCCAGGGCCAGATCTATTTCCCCAAAATTGAACTATGTTTGGCACTTTAGCCACCTTTGTAAGTTCCTAGTAAACAGTAACCCCTGGTACTTAGGGAATGGGTACTGAAGAATGCCCCCCCAGAGTTGCAGCACCCATTGTACCACTCTGAGAGGCCTCACACCAGCCTCATACAGACTGCCATTGCAAGTGCATTACAAGGTGTATTTAGAAGTTGCAAACTTAAGATGGCAGTCACCAAGCGTGCCATGTCCACTAACAGTGCACAAAAATATAGGTAAGTCATCCCTCTGGCAAGCCTTAGAGCCCTAAGGCAGGGTGCACTATAATGCATGTGAGGGCACATGTGTGCATGAGAAAATATGCCCCTACTGTGTATTTGCAAAACCTTAAGACGTCGTAAGTGTACAGAGAAGCCATAGCAAATTCATGTGCTGTGCACTGGTCATGCGAGTTCCCCAGCTACATGATGGTCTCTCTGAATACTGGGTTGATTGGTATCAAATAACTCAGAATAATAAACAGACACCAATGCCAGTGTTGGATTTATTATAGAATGGACACAGAGGGCAGCTTAGAGGTGCCCCCTGCAAAACCTATCAGCCCTGGCATGGTTACTGACTGGTCGTAGCCAGACTGCCACACAGAATACAAAGACTTTCCTGGGTGGAGGTGTTACACATCCTCCCCCAGACAGGCATCCTGCAACAGCAGGCATCTTCTAAGGCCTTACCACCTTTGAAATCTGACCCATGCCTCTGCTGCTAGGAGCACATGGCTGCCCAATCGTTTTTCTCCCACTTTGAGTGGGAAAACAGGTGGGAAAACTTAGTCAGAGTAGGGGGAGTGGCCCCCTCAGCCTGCATCACCCCTCAAGTGTGGCAGGCAGGGTGAACACTCCATTTTATTTCCCTCAATATTGGATGGCAGGAAAATAGCCAATTAGGGTTAGGGATGTGAGCCCCTTCCCAGAGGAAGGGGTCACATAGTGGGTGTAGCCACCCTAAGGTAAGTAGCCCATTGGCCACTGTCAGGTGCTCTCACTAACACCCACGAAGTGCAGTATTTAGTGGGCATGCATAGATCTACAGATCAGATTTGATGGCCACAAGATGACCAGAAGCAAGGAAGACCCGAGGCACGAGAACAGAAGTCTTGCTGCAAGAAGGAAAAGCTGCCAAACCCTGCCTGCTTCTCTCAGGACTCAACAATCACCACTGAGGTATCGCCTGGAAACCTGAAGGACTCCAAATAATCCCAGAGCACCTCCATCCCACGGCAAATCACCAAGAACCTCCCTCAGAGAGAAGGTATCACTCTCCTGCAACCTGCAAGCAAGAAACCAGTGAAGTCCACTTTACTGACCGTCCGCTCACCAATGAACCAGATTCAGCAGCCCAACCAAGAGCCTCATGAAAGACCCAAAGGACTAAACTTATCCCTGCACCAAGTTTGGAGGCATTGTGGATTTTAGGGCGTGCAACATCACATTGACTGTGGTACTGTACCCCAATATTGGACATTCAGAAGCAAAGTCCACTTCGGACTCTGAGGACCAGAAGCAAGCACCAGTTGAACAGCTTCAGGATACCAAAGAACCACCCTCAGAGAGGACCTGCTGATCTGTAATCAACCCTCTAAGTGACCAACACCTGACTACAAGGATTCCCTGATGCACAACTCTTGGCTGACCTACCTGCACTGCACCCGGCCTGCCTGGTACCTGCAATGATAAATCAGTTGTGCTTTCGGAAGCCCTGACCTGTGCAGAGTATTTCCCAGTAGTCCCCTTCTCTGTAGTGCACCAGCTCTAAGACTTTCAGTAGCTGCCCCCGCTTGAACTGGGAACTGCCTGAACTTTTCCAGGTTGCCCACGGGACATCTTGATGACTTTGATTTAAAAATAGAATGTGACGCTTGTGAGAGCATTTCCTGATTTTATGAACATTTTTAAAGATTATCCAATTAATTCCTATGGTGCTTAATTACGCACAAAATGAATACCCTATGCTCATGCCTCAGCAATGCAGGAATCCGCGACAGAGCCCCGGACTGGGTCACCTCCTTTCTCACCGGTAGAACCTAGAGCGTCCACCTCCCCCTTTCAACTCGGAGGCCACTGAAATCATCTGCAGCGTACCCCAGGGTTCGTCACTCAGCCCGACCCTCTTCAACATCTACATGGCCCGCTCGCTAACACCGCCCAGTCCCACAACCTCAACATCATCTCATACACCAACGATACCCAGCTGATCCTCTCCCTCACCAATGACTCCGCCAAGACCAATCTCCACAAAGGAATGAAGGCCATCACCGAATGGATGAAAAACAGATGCCTCAAACTCAAGTCTGAGGTCCTCATCTTTGGCTCCACTCCCTCCGCATGGGATGACTCCTGATGGCCTGCCTCCCTCGAAGCCACTCCGACTCCCACCGACCACGAATGCAACCTAGGATTCATCTTGAATTTCTCATTATCCATGACCCAGCAAGTCAACGCAGTCTCCTCCTCCTGCTTCAACACCCTGTGCATGCTCCGAAAGATCTTCAAATGGATCCCGACCGAAACCAGAACAGTCACCCAAACCCTCGTAAGCAGCAAACTGGACTGCGGCAATGCCCTCTATGCAGGAACCACAGCCAAACTCCAGAAGAGGCTGCAACGCATCCAGAACGCCTCTGCACGCCTCATCCTGGACATCCCCCACCACTGTAACATCACATGTCATCTGAGAGACCTGTACTACCTTCAGTCAACAAAAGAATCACCTTCAAACTCCTCACCCACTCGCACAAAGCACTGCACTACACTGGACCAGAATACCTCAACAGACATCTCTCCTTCTGCACCCCGACCCGGTATCTCCGCTCCGCCGACCTCGCCCTCGCAACCATCTCACAAGTCTGTAGAACTACAACCGGTGGCAGATCATTCTGGCACCTCGCCGCCAATACATGGCACACTCTTCCAACCCACGTGTGCAGACCAAATACGTCTCTAAATTTTAAAATTAATTGCTAGGGCCCTGGTTAGGTCCCTCAAATAGTGATTAGAAATTAAGGTCCAGATTTACAAGAACAAATAACACTGTGCTATAATATTTTCGTGTGCGGTGTATGCACCAAATTTGCAATTTGCAAAACATGGTGATAGCGTCAGCACCGTGTCACAAAAGCAAATGTTGCTATTGCTGGAAAAGTGGCGCTAACCTGGTTTGCGGCACAGTCTGTGATGCTAATCATATTAGCATCACTTTTTGGCTAAAAGCATCTGAAAAAGCTAGCAAAAATGTCAAATATAGGCCTATAACTAAGAAAATCGATGATTGTGGACAGGAGAGACCCCAGAGAGACCCCACTGAGCCAGGTGCCAGCCAGGTGCCAGACAGGATGTCCATGCAGACTTACAGGAGAAGGGGAAAAGGAAGAGGAAGTGCAGGTTCAGTCAGGAGGAAAATAAAATATTGATCACAGAGGTAACAGAGCACCAGATCTTTGTCACCTTTAAATTGTCAATAGGTAGAAAGGAGGCAATGTGGCGCATTATAGTTGATAACATCAACATCATGGCAGTGATCAGAAGAGCTGTGGTGCATGGTAAAAAGCGCTGGCACGATTGCAAGATCAGAACTAAAGAGAAACTGGCCATCAACAGAAAGGCAGCACTGCAGATTGGAGCTGGAAGCCCTGCACTCCAGGAGCAGCTGGATGAGCTGGAGGAGATGGTGGCAGTGGTCATCCCGGATAAGGTGGTGGAAGGAGTATAGGGAGAAGGCATTGTAGCAATTCAGACGCCACAACCAACACAGGCTAAGGAGCAGTGGGGAGCAATGTTGTAACCCACAAAGGTGGAAGGCCCTTTGGAGACACTGTACACATGCTTATGGGTTTGCTGGGGTCACACTAATGGCTCAACATTAAATACTGACCCCCCCTCCTATATGCACAGACCACCTCACTACCATCACTTCACTACCTTTACTGTGTCAAGTGAACCATCTAGCTATTTCTGACTTACAATGGGCAACATGGACCAGGCATGTTGTGAATGGGGGGGCACCAAGGGCTGGGAAAGGCCTGTCCACTGGGAAAGGGCACTAATTTAACTTGCACCCAACTGATGGGACTTCAATTTCCTCACCACTTGGGCTGCTGAACATTTTGCTGCCATGTGCCTATGCAAACACATTAGCAACATACTGTTAGGGGACCTGTGTTGAGGGGATGATCCTTTTTGGGAATGAAGGGACACCTCTTTGTATGGACACATACACACAAGGTGGGTGCATCTTACTATGGACGGTGCACGATAATGCACAAAAAAAAGAAAGCAAATGGAGGATGCATGTTGACTACAACCCCCTTGCATCACTTCTTCAATGCAAATGAATTTGGTACTTGATGTGTGACTCAGTACTATCAAAATTAGGAAAAAAATAATTTTCAGCTCAGTACTAAATAGAATAACTAGTACAGGACAACAGTGACATATCCCCATCTCATTGCAGAGACTGAAGATATCCCTCCTGGCCATCTGCCTGTCCTGGACTGCCAAGATGATCTCGATGACCAGCTAGCAACGATCAATCCAGACACCATCCAGCAGATTCTGGGTTCCATAACAGAGTACACACACCACACCACCTGCCAGTTCACATACAGCCTTGGACTCCCAGTACCCTGACATAGGCCCTCTATATGACTTTGGCGGTCTTCCTTGAAGACTGAAAATGCCTTGAGTGCCAGGAGACCGCCAGTGATGGTGGTATCCTGCACACCATACCATGGGTACTGCTGGATTTCCACCACACTTTGAGTGGAAATCTGGCAGTAGTAGTGCTGGTGGGCTGAGGGGCTCTGGTGGTTCCACCACCGGCCCTGACCCACCAGCACAACACCACCAGCCTTATTATGGGCCATAATATGGCCTGGTGGGGTTTTGCTGGCGGTGGAAGTGCCCCATCCTGTGGCCTGACCTTCTCCCTGGACAGGTAAGGTGATCCTCTGACAGGGGAGAGGGTGAGCGGGAGTGTTTGTTTGTGCATGTATGAGTGTGTAGTGGATGTGTGTGTGGTTGTATGCATGTCTGTAAGTCAGTGCGTATGCGTGTGAGTATGCATGTTTGGATGGGTGTGAGTAAGCGTGCATGAATGCATGTATGTTTGGAGTTGTGAATGCATGTATGGATGTTGTTTGTGAGTGCGTGCATGTAAGTGTATATGAATGGGATTTTTTAAATATTTGCCACCAGCCAGCAGCCTGAATCGGGGACTCTGTGCCCCAGAAGCCAACGAAGCCAGGGAGCAGGGCCAGAACTTTCCAACGCGCTGAAAGTGCTCTCAGAGCTCCTGCGACGCCGGATTTTTGAAATAGTTGCCACCAGTCAAACAGTCTGAATCGGTGACACCATGCCCCAGAAGCCAGCGAAGCCAGCGGGTGGGGCCAGAACTTTCCAACCCGCTCAAAGTGCTCTCGGAGCTCGCGCAACGCTGGATTTTTGAAATATTTGCCACCAGCCAAGTAGCCTGAATCGGGGACTCCCTGCCCTAGAATTCAGCAAAGCTAGTGGGCGGAGCCAGAACTTTCAACACACTCAAAGCGCTCTTGGAACTCCCTTGATGCTGGACGCATGTGGACCGTGCCCAGGCCAAGGGCGGGCCCGTCCTTCGCCCATCAGCGACCAGAGGATGCCGGGCCGGGCCACCCCTCTGAAACCTGTTATACGGAGAGCTGAGAGTTAATCTGTAGGAGCGGGGCAAGTTTCAAAGATCCAGGTAAAACAACTTTGATACGGGATATGGGATATGGGCAAAAGGAAAATTAGTAAGCCAAAGGGGGAGGGTACCCTGGGCCCTCAGACCCAACCATCTAACTCTAGTTATTTGCCATCTGTCATAGGGGCTATAGAAACTGAACTAGTGCAAGTTGGAGAGAAAATTGGGGCAGGTCATAAGTCTACTCAGAGACCACCTCTTGAGCCTACCGTTTTTGTTAAACCAACCAAGGGGTACGGGGCTCTATAACGCCCACTATTATCAATTCCCTCCAGCCCAGCACAGAAGTTCCTTATGCAAGCCTTTAGTGTACATAAGGACCTTAACACTGATTGTCCTTCTGTGGCTCCACCACCATTGAAAAAGAGAAAAGCGGGAGGCCACCCAAAAAGTTTTAACGATGACTCGGGGGTAAGAGGAAACCTACTTACATCTGAAAGACTGTTTGCCACTTGGCTGCTTCTGATATGTCATCGGACATTCCTATAACTGATAATGGAGAGAAGGAATTTTTATGGGGTGATATTACACTTAAAATTGACTCTATACTTAAATCCTTCTGTGCAGCTCTGAAGGAGAAACTTGTCACCCTGATAACTAAAAAACTGGATTATTTGCATTTTAATATGATGAGGATGATTTCTAAATCAGTTTTAAGACCAACTAGTATGGATAGCCATTACTTGGAGGAGGCTGTGCCGGAAAAGAGAGAAGATTTGCATAATCGCCTTCCAAATTATCAGGTCTTACCTCCGGCTCAACCTTTAGCCGGCCATGGTCCTCCACTTGTGAAATCTACGGAGGGCAGCCCCCTCATGGAGCCTGGAAAAGACTTACATTCAGGTTGTTTACCTGCTCCTTATATTAATACCATTCCTACCAGATAAAAGTCATTACAACTTCCCCCTGACTGCTTGCCGTGTGTTTTGGTTAGCAAATGAGCCCCCTTTAGATTCTTGCCATAATGAAGATACTCAGGTATTGATGAGAAAGTGTGCTCATTGGATAAGGTCTAAATCTAGATATCAAGGAGATTTGAATGATACATTTCTTATGGCTCGCAGGGTAACTTGGATCGGCTCCTCAAGGAAAGCATTTGAGGGTGATAGTATTGTGATTAATTTTGCTGTTCCCTATTTAGTCAAATGTTTGCTGGCTGACTTGTGTTATTATGCCACGAAGGAAGAAGGGATTCATATTTATCCACTCAGTTATTTTTATGATCCATCCCCCCTACGTGTCAGTTCCAAAATAGCTCAACGCCACTGTAACTCAGGGTTGGCCAATACTCATTTATGGCCAAATAACTCTCCTTCTAGTGGCCAACAGATTCCGATCCTTTTAGATGAGAATGATTGATCTGAGGATAAGGGTGTAGATGACGGCCAGGAGGAAAATGATGACGATGTAGATGATGCCCAGGAGAGATCAGTGGAGGGTATGGTGGTAGTTATTGCTTCATCACAGTATGGGTTTGACGAGCTAGATATTGTCCCTTATGCCCAATTAGTGGCTAGTATCAATGAGGAAGTGGTGGAAGGGGATGGGACTAAATTGCTTACTTCACTTTGTTGGAATATCGCAGGCCTTCGATCAAAGGCAAAAAATCCAGAGTGGTTAAAATTTATATCCACATATGATGTAATTTGTTTGCAGGAGACCTGGTCAATGGACCACTTCTATTTGGATGGTTATTACTCTGTTTATCAACCAGCAACCCCCTCCCTAGCGAGGAGGTCAAGTGGGGGCCTTTTAGTTCTCATTTCTTTACAATGCCCCAACATGGAGGCATCTTTAATCTGGTCTTAACCATACTTTGTGGTTATTTTACTGCTGACTGAGGGAAGCAAGGGCATATTGCTGATAAACTTTTATAATAACATCCCATGTGATTGCCTGAAAGGACGTTTTGAGGAGATAATAGATTTTCTGGACCCTTATGATAAGCTCCAGGACAATGAGTTTATTATTATATGGGCTGGAGATTTTAATATTATTATTATGTACCCCAGAAGCTTTACATGGGTGCGGTACCCCATAGAGGGTAGAGAGATGTCTAACCATTTTATTCTCACAAAACAAGGTGAAGTTTTAAACTGATTTATGTACAAATGTGATCTTGTATTCGCAAGGGAAAAGGCTGCCACATATATTTAAAAAATACCCACTTTTATGGGGATTTTTAAAGAGAGTATTATCGATTTCATTCTTATTAGCTCCCCTGATATTGATTTAATTCATGATTTTAAGATAATACCGCACTGTGTTAGTGATCATAACCGTTTATGTATTAAACTTGCTCGTAATTCAAAACCAGTAGCCATTAACAAGGAATTGAGAAGGTACTTTATTTTTAACAAAAATGTTGGTCTACGTTTGAAATGGGAAAAGGTTGATCCTAAATATTTAATCAGAAAATCATCAAACAAAAATTAGATTCTATTAATTTGTGCCTGTCGAACCCCAATCCAATGAGCGATTAGTTTACTAATACGAGCACTTAAGCTATGCTATTTCAGAGGCACTGGTGACTGCTAGAACCTCGGGCCCCAGTGGCTTGTCGGTGGTTTAACTCCGCTTGTACCACTGCCCATAGAGATCTAAAAATAGCCCTCAGATGTATTCCGTTCTCCCGGGATTCAGTCCAAAGGGCAAGGGGCCGCTATAAGGCAGCATTAACAGAGAGGAAAAATGAAATTAGAAATAGAGCTTGGGAGAAGCTTCTGGTAGCCACCGAATTGAAGGACACTAAACAATTCTGGAGGGTGATAAACCATCCTTATTTTAAGGAGCAGGATTACAAAGAGGATGATTGTTTGATACCAGAAGCGGTCTGGGTGAATCATTTCATGAGGGTTTTTCAACCCGATATTGACACTTCTTTGGAGGAGGAAGCAAGTAGCAATAAGAGACCCGTGTAATCAAATCCGAGTATAATAGACTTTTCTCCTGAGTTACATGGGGTCACTACAGCAATTATTCGTTCTAGACCAGGAAAAGCTTCTGGCTCGGATGGGGTCCCTGCTGACCTTTTTAAGTCTATGCCAGATTTCTGGGGTCCTCTACTTACAAATGTATTAAGAAGCATAGTTAAGAGTAACATCCGCCCCTCCTGAAAGGGGGGCATTATTATCCCTATTTTTAAAAAGGATAACAGGCAAGACCCAACTTGTTACAGTCCAATATCTCTTATTGATTCCACCGTTGAGATATTGGGGAGTGTGATTTTGACCCGGTTGGAAAAATGGGCTGCTAAGGCAAAGATTCTCTCCACAATTCAATATGGTTTTAGACCTGGCTTAGGTACAGTGGAACAAGCGTTAAATTTGCACCTTACCCTTAGTAAATATGTTATTGCCAGAAAAGAATCCATCCATTTGGCTTTTATTGATCTATCAAGTGCCTTTGACCTGGCAAATAGAGTAAAGCTCTGGCAAATTATGGAATCCTTGGGGGTTGGCCAGAAACTTTTAGAGATAATTAAGTGATTATATTCTGATTTAACAATTACAGTGCAGTATGGTTTGCATGGTGAGAGATCTTCCCCTTTTCCCTCTAGGACAGGAGTCAGACTGGGCTGTATTTTAGCACCGTTTTTATTCTTGTTATATCTTAATGGTCTTTATGATTTTTTAATTAAAAATTGAAAGGATTTCCCTAAAATGGGAATGAGACAACTCCCTGTCCTCCTGTAAGTGGATGATGCGGTTTTAATTGCCCATACAGCAAATGGCCTCCAATGTCTACTAGACCTTTTTTTTAATGCAAAATCTGGACTCGAAAGTCAATTTTACAAAAACATAAGCCATGACTGTTGGTCCCCGAAATACTAGATCTAAATGATTTACTATGGGGTGAAATATTGTACACAAAGTTAAAGAATTTTGTTATCTAGGTTTGCATGTAAGTTCCTCTATGTTATCAAATTCCCATCTCACTATCAAGGCCCATCTAAAGGTGAGAAATTTGGAAGCAATATTTCGCTTTGCCCACAAGTTGGGCCATAGACCAGTTGACCAGATTGTTAGGTTTTATAATGCTAAATGTGTGCTACTGAATTGGTGGCGGGTTAAACCTTACAAATGCACCTGTCTTGGACTACCATAAATATTAAAACTCTGTGAACTATATTGTTGCCCAATATCTATGGCTATACCTGTGCACAAATCACGGCACCTGCCACCACAGGGGCAATGCTGAAAGGATTACATGCAAAAAAATATGGATAGTGCACCACTGCGCAAAGTCAGTAAAGTCCAGTAACACAACGTGAAAATCTTCATTTTTTATTATTGCTTTTTCTTGAACAAACGAGCAATCAGCCAACGCATTTTGTCCTAACCAAAAAGACTTCTTCAGGGCTGAATTGTAACACAAAAAGAATGTATATATCACACCAGGACAGAAAAGACACAATAAATACAAAAATATTTTAACAACAAAAAGAAAATGTACAAAAACTTACAAAAATTATATACAAAAAATCACCTCTAATACACATACTTATGGTCATAAAGAACTCATAATCATAAGAGACAAGGGACGCATGCTACCAGAAATGTTATTCACACATATAGTTGATGAAGACATATATATAAATATATCACATGACACACATTACTAATATTTACAAAGATAAAATACAAAAAACAAAATATAAACACCAGTTTTTTTAAAAAGGATATAATCTACATAGTTCTAAAGATTTTTATAATATCGCCATCATTCTGTAATTTTTAACAATATATTTATTGAAAAGAAAAAAGAATAATAATAATACATTTTTTATATAGAGAGAAATAAATATGATATCAAACACATCATACCTTATATTTGCATGGTCTTTAAATTGATTGTCTTTCCATATTATTGAAATTAAATGTCCAACCTATTATTACTAAAAAGAATGACAACACTATGTAATATCCCACGGATTGAGAAACGAGTAACAACCACAATTATCGACTACCCACACATAAATTTAATATTTTCAAAATTTTCAAAGGATAGAGAATTTAAAAAGAGGTCAACAAACTCCATAAACAAATAGCCCTACATAAATGGCCAAAAATGCCACAAAGAAAGACCACCAAAAGGGCCTATAATATAATTTTTAAAAAACACGAGAAATTGCACTCTAAAGATAATAACCAAAGCTTTTAAGAATAAATATATATAAATATAGCTATTTCTATTTTACAAAAAACCACAGCTCATAAACGATAACCCCACAAAGCTACAAGTGCTTAGACAAAAACATATATTTATAAATTCTAACACCACACATGTACTAATATGCTATTAATTTGTGTTATTACTACAAAACAATCCCAATGGGAGAGGAAATTAATAGGCATACTACAAAACAGCATTCCACAGGATGACATTTACAAAGAAAAGGCATTTGCGGTATATTTAATTTGAAATGCCTAGTCATCGATAATACTGCCTGAAAGGTCCGTGAAGCACGTGAAATTGCTATCAATTAGTAACCGCTTACCCCATAACATAAGGGATCAGCTATGTCCGCCCCGGTCGGTAAAGAAAGTAAACTGAGCCCAGCTTCACATCCGCTTTTAAACCCTGGGCAATCTAGATAACGAGATTATTTGACACAGGTGGCATACTCATTGCTATGACGATCGTTCTAGAATAAGAATAGTTGCCATCTTAGGTAAACAGATCGGCCATTTTTGAATGGTGTCATCCATTCTATAAACAGATGTATAGGATCCATCTAGCATTATACGGGCTTAACAGGAGTTTTGATCAAGCCCTAAAAAGTAAAAAGAAACTGATACTCTATACTAAACAGGACCCAAGATGCATATAAGTTGCTATAGCGACTATTATACGATAAAATTACTCTTCATATCGCATAAGTACGTCGGCCATTTTGAACTGGTGTCAACTATACTGAGAACCAACGGAGCCTGAGACAGTCTTATAATAAAGCCCTAAAGTATAAAGCTTACAGACTATGCCATGTTATATTAACATGACATAGGAAGAGTCTTGAAAAACTGATCATTTTAAAATGGGGTGTCAGCCATCTTAGAAGGATGTAATCAATAACGTAGATGGTGGCAAAACAAGGAGGAATATAGATAAGATATTGTTGGGGGCTTGAAAACGATTTTAATAAAGCCCTACAAGATAAGAAGAGAAAGATAATCTGTGATGAATAACACACAGGAAACATATCCGTCGTTATAGCGACCATAGTACCATTGAAATATTCGCCATAATGGATAAAGGGGTCGGCCATTTTGAACTGGTGTCAATTATGCTAAATGTATATAGATTACATGACAATTATGGCCGTCATCTATTGGGGGTGAGTATCCAATTCAGAAAACCCTAAAATTTTGAAATTCTAAAAAGAAATTGGCCAACAGTGGAAAAAAGAGAGAACAGAGACCTAACAAGCGATGCCTATTTAAAGGAAATAATGGAATTCTTCATCTGTATTGTGGCCCATACTCACGGCGCATAGGTGGCATATCCATGCTGCCTCTCTGCGCCATAGGGTCAATTCTCTGTTACGCCCTCTTTTGTTTGGTGGTACCGTATCAATCCCATGAAACCAGATCTTATTGTCATCTGTATGTTGTTCCAACATATGCAGTGACAGAGGATATCTAATGTCTTTATTCTTAATTGCACGGACATGTTCTTGTATACAGAGTTTGAGAGGCCTTATAGTGCTGCCAACATAGATTTTACCACATCCACAACCTACAATGTAAACAGCATATCTCGTTTTACAGTTGATGAACTGTTAGATTTCATAGCTTTTACGAGAATTGTATCAGAACTTTTTGATCTTATCAATACCCAAGCTACAGATGTTGCACTCATGACATATAAAGAAACCTAGTGGGCCCATTGGTAGCCATGTAGATGATTTATTTGTAGCAACATAACTAGGGCACAAGTGACCCCTAAGGGTTCTACCCCTTCGATAGATTATCTGAGGTTTTTCAAAGATACAATTACGAATATTAGGTATTTCCAATAGTAAATCCAATGCTACCTAATGATCTTATATATGTCATTACTTGATGTAGAGAATTGGGTAACAATTGGCACAAGGGTCTGCTCCTTTCTTCTTTTGTCACTATTACTATTATTCATTACAAGCGTATTGCTTCTCATTGGTTGTCCTACTCGCTTTTCCGCTTTTGTCAGGATATGTTCTCCATAGCCTCGATTTCTGAATCTTTGGTTGGCTTTATCGACATGTGTAGTGAATGTCTTGTTGGTTCTACAATTGCGTCTTATGCAGACCATTTCTCCAAAGGCGATATTCTTGATTACAGACTTAGGATGGGCACTGCTGGCATGTAGGGCACTGTTACATGAGGTAGGCTTTCTAAATAGAGTGCTCTGAATCTTATTCCCTTCAACATAGAATGTAATGTCAAGAAAGTCAATCTGTTCCTTGCTGTATTGTAGACTGAGTTTGACATTAAAGGGGTTATCATTAAGAAACATTTGATACATCACAAGTTGCTCAACAGAGCCTTTCCATATCAGTATAATATCGTCTATGTATCTAGCCCAAAAAACCAATAGATCAGTCCATTGGGACGCGTGCTTACCCCAGGCATGCTCCCTCTCATACTAACCCATGAAAAGGCAGGCATAAGAAGGAGCAAACCTGGAACCCATCGCAGTCCCCTGTATTTGATGGAGCCACTGACCTCGATTCAAGGACAAACGTGAAGAAATGGCGAGGGACCTTTTTTGTAATCAAACTGTACAGAACAGAAGTGATATTATTACTACAGGTCAAGAAGGTTTAAAATCCAAATTTCAGAAATTAGAGAGATTGAAGAAACAGGAGATGGCCAGATGGTGGGACGGGATCACACTACAAAAATATATTGAAAATAAAAGAATTCCAAGAGGCCTAAGAATTCTTATCTTTCCCACATTCGAGGTTCTGGATGAGGAATCCTTGACCGAGTGGGAAGACAATTTGCAGAGTGCCTCGTTTACGATAATGCGCATCCAGATCAAACATTCTGAGAAAAAACCTCTAAATTACAAGCGGAGGTTGATAAATTGGAGAAAAGTATTTAGGATATGAATTTGAAAGATGCCATTAAGAGAAATTATGAGATCTTAGACAAAGTAATGGATAAATACCAAATATCCTTGCGTGATAAGAAACTACGCAAAATCAAACAGGATGAGATTGACTACAGAGAAGGTCATATTTATACGTTTGCACGTATATACGATAAATTAAAAACACCTGTGGCCAGTAAGAGAACACGGATTGAAACATCGGATACTGATTCAGCCAGCCTAAGTTCTGTGGGTTCTTTTGAAAGCACAACATCCAGTGCGGCATCGACATCGGCACAATTTTAGGGTTTTCTGAATTGGATACTCACCCCCAATAGATGATGGGCCATAATTGTCATATAATCTATATACATTTAGTATAATTGACACTAGTTCAAAATGGCCGACACCTTTATCCATTATGGCGAATATTTCAATGGTACTATGGTCGCTATAGCGACGGGTATGTTTCCTGTGTGTTATTCATCACAGATTATCTTTCTCTTTTTGTCTTGTAGGGCCTTATTAAAATCGTTTTCAAGCCCCAACAATGTCTTATCTATATTCCTCCTTGTTTTGCCACCATCTACGTTATTGATTACATCCTTCTAAGATGGCTGACACCCCATTTTAAAACGATCAGTTTTTCGTGGCTTTTCCTATGTCAAGTTAATATAACATGGCATAGTCTGTAAGCTTTATACTTTAGGGCTTTATTATAAGAATGTCTCAGGCTCCGTTGGTTCTCATTATAGTTGACACCAGTTCAAAATGGCTGACGTATTTATGCGATATGAAGAGTAATTTTATCGTATAATAGTCGCTATAGCAACTAATATGCATCTTGGGTCCTGTTTAGTATAGAGTATCAGTTTCTTTTGACTTTTTAGGGCTTTATCAAAACTCTTGTTAAGCCCGTATAATGCTAGATGGATCCTATACATCTGTTTATAGAATGGATGACACCATTCAAAAATGGCCGATCTGTTTACCTAAGATGGCGACTATTCTTATTCCAGAACGGTCGCCATAGCAATGAGTATGCCACCTGTGTCAAATAATCTCGTTATCTAGATTGGCCAGGGTTTAAAAGTGGATGTCAAGCTGGGCTCAGTTTACTTTCTTTGCCGACCGGGACAGACATGGCTGATCCCTTATGTTCTGGGGTAAGCGGTTACTAATTGATTGCAATTTCACATGCTTCACGGACCTTTCCGGCAGTATTATCGATGACTAGGCATTTAAATTTAAATATACCGCAAATGCCTTTTCTTTGTAACTGTCATCCTGTGGAACGCTGTTTTGTAGTATGCCTATTAATTTCCTCTCCCATTGGGATTGTTTTGTAGTATTAACACAAATTAATAGCATATTAGTACGTGTGTGGTGTTAGAATTTATAAATATATGTTTTTGTCTAAGCACTTGTAGGTTTGTGGGGTTATGGTTTATAAGCTGTGTTTTTTTGTAAAATAGAAATAGCTATGTTTATATATTTATTTTTTTAAACTTTGGTTATTATCTTTAGAGTGCAATTTCTCGTGATTTTTTAAAATGATATTATGGGCTTTTTTGGTGGACTTTCTTTGTGGCATTTTGGGCCATTTATGTAGGGCTATTTGTTTATGGAGTTTGTTGACCTCTTTTTAAATTCTCCATCTTTTGAAATTTTTTAAAATATTAAATTTATGTGTGGGTAGTCGATAATTTTGGTTGTTACTCGTTTCTCAATCCGTGGGATATTACATAGTGTTGAAGTTCTTTTTAGTAATAATAGGTTGGACATTTAATTCCAATAATATGGAAAGACAATCAATTTAAAAACCATGCAAATATAAGGTATGCTGTGTTTGATATCATATTTATTTCTCTATATATAAAAAATGTATTATTATTTTTTTTTTTTCTTTTCAATAAATATATTGTTAAAAATTACAGAATGATGGCGATATTATAAAAATCTTTAGAACTATGTAAATTATATTCTTTTTTAAAAAAACTGGTGTTTATATTTAGTTTTTTTGATTTTGTCTTTGTAAATATTAGTAATGTGTGTCATGTGATATATTAATATATATGTCTTCATCGACTATATGTGTGAATAACATTCCTGGTAGCATGTGTCCCTTGCCTCTTATGATTATGAGTTCTTTATGACCATAAGTATGTGTATTAGAGGTGATTTGTGTATATATTTTTTATATGTTTTTGTACATTTTCTTTTTGTTGTTAAATTATTTTTGTATTTATTGTGTCTTTTCTGTCCTGGTGTGATATATACATTCTTTTTGTGTTACATTTCAGCCCTGAAGAAGTCCTTTTGTGTAGGACGAAACGTGTTGGCTGATTGCTCGTTTGTTCAAGAAAAAGCAATAATAAAAAATGAAGGTTTTTAAAAGACAACGTTGTGTTACTGGACTTTACTGACTTTGCGCAGTGGAGCACTATCCATATCTATTTTAATTTTTTTAATGCTAAACGTGTATCAGCAACTATTTATGGGGTGGGCTTGTAGGCCCTGACCAAAGTAGACTCTCTTCAACGTGTAGAGAATACATTTGTTCCTAGACCTTTGCTGGTACCAAAGAATGTAGCAAATATCATCTGTTACGAAGAGCTGGGACTATGACACATTGAAGACTTGATTGATGTTGCTCCCCTTTTACTCTGGGTGAAATCTTGGTCTAATCCTGCGGCTAGTCTGGAACAAGATTGTATGATTGATTGCATCCAATTGGACAATTTGAATAGAATTCAATGATTTACTTATCTGCCAACTTAATTTCAGAATATAGGCATGGAGTCCCTGCCTTTAAATGCTAAGGTATTGGTCAAAACTCAATATTTTGAGTATGTTTCAAATCTGAGACTACAGGGGCTCTGAACCTGAAAACTTTTGATCCCTATGTTCAGATTTCAACCACGATTTTGATGGAAACCTACTTAACTTGGTTCCCGAGCTCCCCATCATACTCTCTTCTTGTCTTATTTAGACTAAATTTGATACATTTTAGAGTGGCCTTTCCTAAGCAAAGCACTTGGCAAAAAGTGCTCCCGCATTGTCCTTGTGATACTATTTCCAAGCAAAGCACCTGCCACTTTTTCCTATTTTGTTCACTTTGTTCGGCTCCTAGATGTACTTTTATATTGCCTCTTTTTCAGAAACTACGTATCCCTTCCCATAAATGTACTGATGTATGCTTCAAAACTGCCATCTACCCAAGTCTGTTATTCTGTTTTAAAAATTTTTAGATCAGCACTTGCAATTAGGAAATGGTATGAATTGGTGGAAGGGAATGTTTATTAATTAAGTGTTGTTTTATAGATTTTAATTTTGATATTGTTATTGCATTTTAAATATTATTATGGAAATTTTGTTATATATATTTGTAAGTAGCTTTGTATCCTGGAATCATGAGCCATGCTTTCCGAATACTGCCTCATATTTAATGTAAATGTGTTTCTTAAATTTTTTGTACTTTTATGGCATTTATGCCGAATAAAGAATCTTTGACTGACTCACTGACTGAATGGGTGCATACATGGTGCATGTGGGTGTCTTTGTGCATGTATTTGTGGAGAGTGTGTGGGCACTATGTCAGTAGGGAGTGAGGTGTGGGGGATAGGGTGCTGTGGCTGGAGGGGGCAGGAGGGTCTAGTGCTTGCTGGGGGGGTGGGGGAGCCATCTACCAGTGACAGGGAAGAAATTCCCTGTCACCGGTAGCCCTTCCGCCATGGTTTTTGTGGCTGTGCGACCCCCGTGGAAACCATGTTGGAAGACCAGCTCCTAATACCGCAGGCAGTCTTCTGTGGACCGCCGGGTAGGAGATGAACATCTCTTGCCGGGCAGTTCAGACCGCCATGGCGGTATGAGTAGAGATGTGGCAGGCTGGCATGGGCCAACCTACCACACTCATAATGTGGCAGTGTTCACCGCCAGCCTGTTTGCGGTGGGACCACCACATTTACCCTGACGGTTGGAAGAACGCCATAGTCAAAATGATCCCCATAGTTTTCCTAAATCAAGCTGTAGGAGTATAGTAAGAGCTGGCTCAAAAGGTGTGGGTGGGGATAGAGACCATGGCGGGCAGCTTAGCTCAAGTACAGAGGTGCCTCAGTCCCAATAGGGACAACTCAGCTGCCATCAGAGGCACCCACTCTCTTCTACGTGGACTGAAGCAGTCCCTGGACAAAATCACTGCCGTCCTTAGGCAGAGGCATGTACAAATGCCCTTCCAAAGTGGTGCCAATGAGGTTGTCAACAGGCTAGATGAAATGCTCACTGTTATGCATTCCATGCAGCAGGAGCTGGTACCCATCAAAGAGTACTTGGCTCCCTACCACTGTGATGCTGCTGATGGGTTGAGAAACCAGCAGTTGCTCCTTGCTGCAGTGAAACCTCACATCTTCCCACAGATTACAGCTACTGGGACCAGCAATTCTACATATTGTCCCCCTGATGTCTGTGTGCCTCCCTCAACACCAACTACAGTGTAATCCATGGTACAGGGGGCATCTCACACATAAGAAGATGAACGTGTGGAAGAAACAATTATCACCCATGAGACATCCTGGTAGCTATAGTCTATGGCACATGGACAGTTTCTCTTCGGGTCTGTGTTCAAGATCATGCCAGTGTCACTAAAATAATCTACATCACCACTTCCCCCACCCACTGTTGACCAACCAGACCTGTGGACTGTCAATGTGACCACCTCCTGACTGACCCACTCCTCTTCCACACATGTTTGGTTACATGTCCCCCTACCTCTTGTATCTCATTGGGCATCTGATGAATTGGGATCTTTCATGGGTCTATCTCCAGTGCATTGAGCTGAATGAATACCTCACAATGGCAAATGTAAATAAATGTATGTTACACATGATCTGTGTCAATCTGTGTCTGAGGTCGAAAGTACTAGAACAGAGTGCATCATATGATGTTGAAAGAAAGCTTAGTCTATGTACATAGAAATGGAGTTGTGCATTTCTACAAGCAAAGTAAATTCACTGAGATGTGTCTTACACAAAGTGTAGGGTGGGGACATATGTAATAGATCAAAGACAATGTGTGTGCCTATAGTAGCTAATGAGTATGATCTACAGCCCAGCACCAATGTTGGCTTCCTAGCACCATTCTGCAATGTATGGCAGGCCTGCAGCTTATTGTTGCAGTGTATGCAGCAAGGTGTCCTTTCAGAATAACAAAAGTCCCTAATGTATATTTACACTCCTCATATATGTAGGAAAATTGGACACAGTTAGTGAAAGCCAATCGGTGAAGCAAGAACTGTCTTACTCATAAATGTACCATGCAAACCACACCCCTGAGCTGGTGTCAGCAAACTATCCATTGGCTCAGGTAGACGTATCTTGGTATGGCTGATGCTATGTTAAACGTCATGAATTTTGCTTGGGTTTGGCCAAATCACTGCCCATTGAATGCGCCTTACCGCATCACCCTGCTGCAGGGGAGCTACTCATCTAAATTTGGGTTGTGCCATCCATTGTGCCACAGTTGGCAGTATCACAAATGTGAAAGAAATCATCACCACAGCATTGTTGCACTAATTGTCGGCATGATGGTGTCATTACACTGCACATATGCCACTAAGTACCTACCAAAGGGACATGTGTTTCCATGTGTCTGGAACAATCTCACATATACTGACTGCAACATGATAATGGTCACTGAGAACTATGAGGAGAACCAAGTAATACGAGTCATCCAGCCATTGCATATATCTTGTGGAATGCGTGTATTAGTTATGAGATTGGCACTGTCCATGGATTATTTGTCAATGGATTCCCACTACATCAAGGTTTTGGGAGAGGGCCATTCATACCTGGCCCTCACAATTGTACACATGCATAATGTCATTGTCATATGAATGGTGTGATGTAGCAAACAGACTTGTATTGCCCATGCACATGGATGGTATTTTTGATCAGGTGTGATAACACATTGCACATAAACATTAGAATACTTGTGTCAGGATGTTTATCAATCCACAATCAGAGTGCCACGTGCCTTGCAGAAATTAGTCTTCAGTAGCTGACATCACACTATTGGCAACCAGATAGGAAGTACAGCACAGGTGTCACATTGTCAAATATGTCACAAAGTACTGCATCTCATGTCAATGGTACCAAAATTTAACTGAAAAGACATGCTATCACCTACCTAATAGACATATTGGAGTTGAAGCTGTATGATACAACACTATTTATTTAACAACATTTTTAATTCAAGCAATACACTAATTATAATACCTAACTAAACTATGCTAACCTACCCTAACTAATTCTATCTTTTAAATACAACAATCTTAGCTTATCCTAACTTATTCTAAAGATCAGACGTCACTATTGAACATCAACCTCCTACCCCTCTTCGACAACAGTGACGAAAGCTAAACATTGACTAACTCTACAAATGTAATAAACAAACATATAAATGTTTTGTATTTTTTCAAAACATTTTTTTAACATGGAACATTGATTGAAAACACCCTGACTATCACCCTGAAGCCCACCAACCCCTTCACCCATATAATGAACAACTATGGTCTAAAAACACCTACACTAAACTAACGTACCTATACTAAAACTAAGAAACCCCAAACAATAACAATTAACATTTTGAACAGGGGGAAGTTAAAACTGTCAAAATCAAACATCCACAAGATCATTTCCTCACTGGTTGGCCTGTATGCCCTGAACAGTACTTAATATCTGTTCCACCTTATTTTCAAACCTCGCAAGTTGGTATTTTTGATGTGCCAGTTCTGTGCGCAGGTCCTGTATGTAGGGTGGCAAAACTTGGTGTTCCTCTGGCTGTGATCTTGCAGGTGGTGGCTGGACATTAGGTGGCATAGATGCTGAGGATGGTCCTGCTCCAGATGGTCCTCCAACATCTCCTGTTGCTGACCTTCATGCTGGTTGGGTGGCAGAACTCACAATGTAACTTTCTTGTCCCTCCACAGCGAACGCCTTCCACCTCCATGAGCCCTTTTCCCAGTCATACAGAGCATCCATATTCATATACTCCCTGCAAGCCTGCCTGATGTGGCGATAATGCTCAGCCCCTTATTAAAAATTCAGCTTATCTTCTGGGGTCGTGTTAGCAGCGAATGAAAAAGAGGACATGTTAGGCTACTGTCTGTCAGGCAGATGACAAATAGACATGGAGTGAAAATATCAACTGCAAAGCTATGAGATTGATATACACATTTCAATAATGGGCCTTATGGACAAAGTATGTCTAATTTGGTCCATATTAAACCTTCCTAGAATTGAAACTTGTTCAGGGTGTCTCAGCTGACAACTGTGTACCAATAGAAAAACGCCGTCCTTTTTTTCATCTCTGAAGGATCATGGCACTATTGACAACTATTATCACACACAGCATCCATGTGCCTATGGTATGTAATACTCATCATTTGGCATAGCTTTTCTTTGACCCTCATTCATGCAACATAAAAACACACTCATTGCATGTACAAATTCTGTCTGAGCAAAGAGAACTACCTTTGGAAATAGGTGTTAAGGGCTGGGGAGGAGTAGCCTCAGATGGTGCCCTCCATGCATAAGCCAGTCTACACTGGTTCAGGGATCGCCCAGCTCCTGCTCTGATGCGAAACTGGACAAAGGAAAGGGGAGTGACCACTCCCCTGTCCATCACCACCCCAGGGGTGGTGTCCAGAGCTCCTCCAGTGTGTCCCAGACCTCTGCCATCTCGAATCCAGAGGTGTGAGAGCACAATGGAGGCCTCTGAGTGGCCAGTACCAGCAGGTGACGTCAGACACCCCTCCTGATAGGTGCTTACCTGACTAGGTGGCCAATCCTCCTCTGAGGGCTATTTAGGTCTCTCCTGTGGGCTTCTCTTCAGATAACAAATGCAAGAGCTCACCAGAGCTCCTTTGCATCTCCCTCTTCGACTTCTGCCAAGTTCAACCGCTGACTGCTCCAGGACACCTGCAAAACTGCAACAAAGTAGAAAGAAGACTACCAGTGACATTGTAGCACCTAATCCTGCCGGCTATCTTGACTGTTTCCTGGTGGTGCATGCTCTGTGGCCTGTCTGCCTTCATCCTGCACTGGAAGCCAAGAAGAAATCTCCTGTGGGTCGACGGAATCTTCCCCCTGCTAATGCAGGCACCAAACTTCTGCTTTACCGGTCCTGTGGGTCCCCTCTCATCATGACGAGCATGGCCCCTGGCACACAGGAGCTGGATCCAAGTGACCCTGACAGTCCGGTGGTCCATATGTCCAAATTTGGTGGAGGTAAGTCCTTGCCTCCCCACGCCAGACAGTAATCCTGTGTACTGTTTGAACTGCAGCTGCTAGGGCTTCTATGCACTTTTGCAAGGAATCCTTCATACACAGCACAGCCCAAGTCCCCAGCACTCCGTCCTGCATTGCTCAACTCGCTGAGTTGACCACCGGCTTTCTGGGACCCTCTTTTGTAGTGTTGAGACGACCCTCGTGCTCAGTTTTCTTGAACACGTGTTGAAGTACTTCTGTGTGTGCTGTCTGCTTCTGCTTGGGATCTCTGTGTTGCAGTCAGTTGTGGTCTTTGCAGAATCTCCTATCATGACTTTAGTGTGTTTCTGGGGAAGTAGGGTCACTTTACTCCTACTTTTTAGGGTCTTGGGGTGGGGTATCTTGGACACCCTTAGTGTTTTCTTACACTCCCAGCAACCCTCTACACACTACACTAGGCCTGGGGTTCCTCAGTGGTTTGCATTCCACTTTCTTAGTATATGGCTTGTGTTGCCCCCAGGCCTATTGCATCCTATTGTATTCTACGGTGTTTGCACTACTTTTCTAACTGTTTACTTACCTGATTTTGTTTTGTGTGTATATTTTTGAGTATTTTACCTACCTCCTAAGGGAGTATATCCTCTGAGATATTTTGGCACATTGTCACTAAAATAAAGTACCTTTATTTGTAGTAACTCTCAGTATTGTGTTTCCTGTGATATAGTGCTATATGATATAAGTGGTATAGTAGGAGCGTTGCATGTCTCCTAGTTTAGCTTAAGCTGCTCTGCTATAGCTACCTCTATCAGCCTAAGCTGCTAGAACACTACTAATCTACTAATAAGGGATAACTGGACCAGGCACAAGGTGTAAATACCATCAGGTACCCACTATAAGCCAGGCCAGCCTCCTACACATTGTCCAAATGTATGTCTGATTGAAAAAAAAAACATAGGCATTTACCAACAGTCAACACTGTTCTTTCTTGGTGCTCTAATAACATGACCAATATTTACTTGTCTCCACCAGTACATGTAGACTGAAGGGCATTTAGTACAAGAGATTCTCATCTCAAACCTATGTGCAATGAATCAATCCACATCCATGTTTTGCATATGAGGACTGTAGTGGCATACATGCAAATGTTCAAGACCCCCACAGCTGACCATGCCATATCTCACACCATGCAATCACCACAGAAGATGTGAAGTATTGTGACACTTACTGGCATGTTTGGGGTCAGCAAAAGTGGAGCCTTCTCCAATGGTATAGTTATGTGGACCACCTGCAAGAATAAGCATGCAACATTGCTTTGTAGATGGTGAGCAATTAACAGCATGGTTACATATTGGAATTCACATATATTTCCATGAAGTACATAAGGGACTTTGGATGAAAATAACCCAAAAATAGGGTAATTGAGATGTACATCTTACAAAACATTTGATAGGCCAGCTTGGCATGGTATTATGTGTGCAGGGACGATACATATGTGTCTCAGCCACATTGTTCACACTTTTGCATGGGTCTCATCAGTGCTTCATTTAGCAAACATGGATAATTGTCTTGTCACCCAGTATATATGTGACACACGGGACACACTCAGGCATGTTTACTTGACTCCTGCATCACTTCCAACATCACATGTACAAGACTTTGCAACATACGATATATGTAAATTCATTACTGGTCCAGGATATATTTTCCAGTGGACTTTTACTAAAGGCCCTTGACACAGTAGTGCCAACATTCCTACACATCATCTCAGTGTCAAAGAGATCTAACATAACATACTGGGGAAAAGATGAGTTATTAGATATATTCCTACAGCATGTTGCTTCAGTGGCCTTTTCGTGGTTGCATATGAACAGAATTGACTTCACACACTAGGCAGCCCAGATACTACACTTGAAAAAAATTGGGGATATTTCAAACAGTTGCAGTAGCATCTGTACAACTGGATTAACCTACAAAATCCTCATACTCACCCACTGTTCCACTGACCTCAACTCTGGGAATGTCCGGCAGGTCAGCTTCATGGGCAATCAGGTCTGCCCATTGATGCTTCAGCTGACGTACAGTCCTCTCCACCTTAAATATCCTATTCATATGGGCCAGAACCTTGCCCTAATGCAGCTTCCTGGGCTCGGTTCTGTTGCCTTGGATCGTCCTTTCACCCTGGGCCACCATGTGGGGGAGGTAGTGCAGGACCAACCAAATAAGTCTCCCTGCCTCATCTGCTCCAAAATGACCAGACCTACACTTCCCCAAACTTCTACCCTCCCACAGCACCATATCCTCCAAAAAATAAAACAAACAGTACCCTAAACCCAACTGACCCAACTACTAAACCTCCCCAATACAAACACCCGACAATACAATAACCACACAGTTGACAAAACAATTACTACACAGCAAGGGGATATAAGGAACAATACAGGAACACAACACACCACAGCACTCCAAAAGCACAACAAAACTCTTCACAAAACTCTCACAACCTCCCTCCAAGACAGACAAAAAGACTGTGATCAGACAACGAAAGCAAAAGTAAGATGGCATACCTTGTTTGTCAACATGCTGGATGTGTTACATACCTTTCTGAGCATATGCTGCACGCTTTTGGACATGTGTTTTTTTTTTTCTTTTTGTGCAACACCCAAATGTGCCATTTTCCCATTAAGTCATTGTAGTAAAATAAGGCAGTAAATATGCATTGCATATTATGCGTTGTATTTTTCTCATGCAACTGGTGTTAAAAGCATGCACATGACCAATGCGTTTTTGAGAAGAAATGTGTCTAATGTGTGTTTGCAGATGTATGGTGTCATGTAGTACACAGGTTCACTATTTCCATGCCTTGCGGATGTATGTCCTGCGTATGTAAGTTTGTATGGCACATACTCTTCTATACAAGTATACAGTGTCTGTTGCAACTGTTTACAGAGGTTATGATACATGCCTTACAAGGATGTGTATATGTTATGGCTATATTTTGTGATAGTATTATACATGGAAACAACAGATATTTGTTTCATGTGCTTGCGTTGTGTTATTATAAGTCTGCCATGCCCATGTCATACCCATGGATACGATGTACTTGACATGGATGTGATGCTACATGTTGGACTTTTTCCCGTTTGCAGGGTGATCTCCAATCTTTTTGCTTCCTTCCTCCTATTTTTTCTGATCTGTTTTTGTTGGCTTTAGGACTCTGGGCATTTTACCACTGCTAACCATTGCTAAAGTGCATATGTTATTTGTATAAATTATATTGGTGATTGGTTTATCCATGGTAGCATATTTGATTTACTGGTAAGTCCCTAATAAAATGCACTAGAAGTGCCCAAGGCCTGTAAATCAAATGTTGCTAGTAGTCCTGTGAACATGATTCAGACCTGCTACTGCAGTGTTTTTGTGCTGTTTTAAACTGCCAATTCGACTTGGCAAGTGTACCCACTTGCCAGGCCTAAGCCTTCCCTTTTATACATGTAAGGCACCCCTAAGGTATGCTCTAGGTTGTTAAAGGGGGGGCATGTACTTATGTGTTTTTCATGTCCTGACAGTGAAATACTGCCAAATTCAGTTTTCACTGTTGCAAGGTCCATCTCTCTCACAGGTTAACATGGGGGCTGCCTTTAAATATGACGAAAGTGTAGATTTCCTTTGGGAGCAGATAGACGTGGAGTTTTGGGTCTCTGAACTCACAAGTTAAAAACACACCTTTTAGTAAAGTTGGTTTTGAGATTGTGTGTTTGAAAATGCCACTTTTAGAACATAGGCATTTTCTTGCTTAAACCATTCTGTGACTCTGTCTGTTTGTGGATTGTCAGTCTGGGTTAGTTTGACAGTTGGGCTTTTTTTCCACTTCTCTCTAGACAGTGACACAAAGGTAGCTGGGGTGTAGCCTGCATATCCTGATGAGCCATATGTGCTAGGAGGGAGGGGAGGAGTGGTCACTCACACCTGAAAGGGCTGTGCCTGCCCACACACAATGCAGTCTCCAATCCCCTGGTGTGTGTCTAGTGCCTGACCTGGGCAAGGCAGGATCTCACAAACAATAGAGACTTTCCTTTGAAGTAGGCCTACTTCAAAGGCAGAAAGGGGTATAAGAAGAGCACCCAAACCCCTGACAATTAGATCACTTCTGGAATCAAGAGGAACCTCTGCCAAGGAGAAGAGCTGAAGAACTTAGAAGAAGTGCTGCCCTGCCTGTGACTGTACTTTGTGGAGCTATCCTGCAGTTGCTGTATCTGCCTGAGAAAGGGGACAAAGACTGGACTTTGTTGTGCATTCCTGCTTGTGAAGAATGTCCAAGGGCTTGAACTGAGCTTGCCTCCTGTTGTTGAAGTCTCAGGGCCATCAAAGACTTCCCCTGCCAGCACCTGGGCTCTCTGCTGAGACTCCTGTTCTACCAAGTGGTGCCCTATCCAGTTCCAGGTCCCTTGAAAGGTGAAGCTGGCAGACCAAGACTGAAAATCCATGCACAGACTGCTGTGCAGGGAAATTTTCAATGAACTTTCCATGATGCAGCTGAGAAATGACGCGCCACTGGCTTCGAGGCTGAAATCAATGCTCCACCGCATTGCAGCTGGAAGATTGACACAACGCAACTGAAGAAATGATGTGCAAAACCTGCTAACGGAGGCTGATAACGACGCAAACCCCACCCAGCGCAGCTTTGTAATACTATTCAACTGGATTTTCAATGCAACCTCGCTGGGCGCGGAAAAACAATGCAAAGCCTGCCTGGACCCGAGGTGCCTGTCCGGATTGACGCATCACTCTCTTGCAGGAGAAGAAAAATGACACACGCCAAGACGACCGGAGGAGGAACGATGCTCGGTTTTGCTTGGGAGTGAGAAATCGACGCATCGCACACTTTTTCAGATGCACACTCGCCCTTGTGGTGTTATTTTGACGATACCCAGGTACTTTTACATGCTAACAGCGTTCTCACTGTTTTCTAAAGGATTTAAGACTCTTAGGCCCTCATTAGAACCCTGGTGATCGGTGATAAAGCGGCGGTAAGACCGCCAACAGGCCAGCAGTAAAAAAAATGGAATTATGACCACGGCGGAAACCGCCAACACAGACAGACACTTTAACATACCGACCGCCACGGCGGTAGCAACAAACACCACAGCGGTAAGCGCCAACAGCCAGGTGGAAGACAATGTACTGCCCACTCTATTATGACACACCAATCCAGCATCTTTTCTGTGGTGGTACCAACGCCATCAAAAGCATGGCGGAAACAGTACCAAGAAGGGAAACAACTCACCTCTGGACACACAAGGAAGAACCACGACGCCATGGAGACCGAACTGCACATATTTCCAATTCTGGTCTACCTCCTCATACACCAGGAACATGAATGGTGGCGAAGACAACCACAGTGAGTACTGCCTCTAGCACACAAGGGAGAGGGGAGGAAAAAGAGAGTGACACACACACGCAACAGGCAACACCCCCACCCCCAACACCATACACAAAAACAGATGCAACAACATCACATATACACCCGTAACTCTCAGGAATAACACAAGGACAAAATGAATTGATTAAAGTGAGTGCAATATTACAAATTTAGATAAATACGTCCTTAAAGCAATAAACAGTATGTACAATATACACATATGGAGGGAATATGCCCACTCCAAAATGTCTGTGGCCCACAGGGCCATAACACATAGGCCAAGGCCACACTTGACTCCTGCCTCAATATGGAGAGAACACTGCAGGGGCATCAGGTTGAAAACACACAGGCACCTCAGGGGGACGGGGAAGGGGGGACCTCAGCCGGAAGATGGTACAATGCCACTGCTCCTGGAGGGGGATACATGCCCTCTGCGATGTCCTGGGGAGTGCAAGGCCACAGTCTCTCAAGTGGGTGGTTTGCCCACTGCTTGGTCCTGGGGAGTGAAAAGCCACAGTCTCTCAAGTTGGTGGTCTGCCCACTGCTTGGTCTTGGGGAGTGCAAAGCCACAGTCTCTCAAGTGGGTGGTTTGCCCACTGCTCGGCCTTAGGGAGTGCAAAGCCACAGTCTCTCAAGTGGGTGGTTTGCCCACTGCTTGGTCCTGGGGAGTGCAAAGCCACAGTCTCTAAAGTGGGTGGTTTGCCCACTGCTTGGTCCTGCGGAGTGCAAGGCTACAGTCTCTTAAGTGGATGGCTTGTGCCCAGAGTGCTTCATCCTGCCAAGGACTGAGGAAGTGGGTGCCTTTCTCCACTGGTTCTGGAGGGGGGATTGTGCACAGAGTGCTTCATCCTGCCAAGGACTGAGGTAGTGGATGCCTTTCTCCACTGGTTCTGGAGTGGGCTTTGTGCCCAGAGTGCTTCATCCTGCCAAGGACTGAGGTAGTGGATGCTTTCTCCACTGGTTCTGGAGGGGGCATTGTGCCCAGAGTGCTTCAACCTGCCAAGGACTGAGTTAGTGGATGTGACAGTCCACTGACGGTGGGACAAAATGGAAGCTGCCCAGGCCCCTGGAACTGACCACCAGCCACGTACGGATGACCACTGGGGATGGCAGCCATGTCTGCGGTGGTGCCACTGGCTCAGGTTGTCGCGGGTCCGCTGGCGGGGCTGGCGGCAGTGTCATTAGCGGCGGTGCTTGCGGCGGTCATTGTGGCGGTGGTGCTGGTGGGGTCCTCTCTGACTGCAGTGCTGGTGGCTGGCTCACTGACTGCCGTGCTGTTGGCTGGCTCACTGACTGCCGTGCTGGCTGGAGGCTATTGTGAGGTGGACGGCTGTTGGGTGGGTGTGTGACTGCGTTTCTGTACTTTGGGAGGAGGGCTAACAGACACACTGGTAGAGGACACAGGGGATGTATGAATGGTAGTGGGGTGGTGAGTGCATGTGCGGGTTGTGTGGTGATGGGCGTGCTGGTGAAGGAGGTAGTGGCTGAAGATGTAGTGCATGCAGGTGTGAATGGAGACGTGATAGGGAGGGAGGAGGGAGACGTGGAGGAGGGGGACACAGTGGAGGCAGTGGATGTTGGTATGTGTGCATGGGTATGATGCTTGTGTCAGTGCTTGTGCGATGTGTGGTGCTTATGTTTGCCACAGCCACCCTTGTGTGTGCCTGCTGGTCTGATGGTGTGCTTGGGATAGGCTGAGGTACTGGGGATTGGGTCTGGGTGGAGGAAGTTGGAGGGGGGAGGCTGGACACAGGGACAATGGATGCCATCAGTGCAGAGGCCAGAGCCTGAAATGCTCTCTGTTGGGCTGCCTGCCCAGAATGAATGCCCTCTAGCTATGCATGTGTTTGTTGCAAATGCCTCTCGACACCCTGGATGCCATTCAGAATGGTAGACTGCCCAACAGTGAGGGATCTCAGGAGGGCAGTAGCCTCCTCACTGAGGGCAGCAGGGCTGAGTGGGGCAGGGCCTGAGGTGCCTGCAGCGAAGGAGATGCCCACCCTCCTGGGTGAGCAGCCACGGGACACACGCTGAGGGACTGGTGGGAGGGTGATGCTGGTAGGGGGGTGGCAGCTGTACCTGTAGATGCAGCTGGCACAGAGGGACCCACCACCGCAAGGGAGCTCCCATCAGAGGAGGAGTCGGTGTCGCTGGTCTCTGCTCCTGTCCCCGCCGTGGAGCTCCCCATGCCCTCTGTCCCACCGGTGACTTCTGACTCCGTTGTCTCGCCCTCCAGGGCCATGTGGGATGCAGCTCTCTCCTGCTCCGGTGGCACAGCTTCTCCGCCTGATGATGCTAATACACACAAAAACAGGAAGACCACAAAAAGGGGGGGGAGAAAGAAGAAATACATGTTCAGTGCATGCAATACTGCTACCGTTGGCGGACACTACAGACACAGCAGCCCTCTGCACTACGCCATGCACTTAGAGATCCCTAATTAATCACAGGGACATGGGGTACATGGCCTATTCCCGATTGCTGCACACCTGGAAGTCACAGGAGCCTGACTAGGTGTTGATGGCTCTTACCACTGGTGGGCTTGGGGTGCCACTTAGCCTGCCTCACAAAGGGACCTTGCCTACAAAGCTCACCCTGGTCTAGGGGAACCCACTGCCCAGCTCCCCCACCCAGACACCTCCAATGCGTGCAGAGTCAGATGGATGTGACGGTACTCTATCCCTTGTGGCTGCTGTGATGCCCTCAAGCGCCCATCCAACTCCGGATACGCCACCGCCAGGATCCGGAACATCAGGGGGGTCATGGTGCGATGGGCACCCTTCCCATGTTGGGAGGCCATCTCCAGCTGGGACCCCACATCTTCTTGCTCCAGCGGCAAATGTCCTCCCATCTTTTACGGCAGTGGGTGCTCCGTCTGTGGTGGACCCCCAGGGTCCGGACGTCCTTGGCGATGGCACGCCAAATATCCTTCTTCTGGTGGGTGCTGACATAGAGGAATAGTACAGGGGAAAAGGAAAAACTTTAACCGCCCGGACCGTCACAGTTATTGGCCCACGTTCCCACCCTTGCCCTGACGCACATACACTCACCGTCCGATCATGCAGGCCTCATCCCCCCGTATCTTCCATCCACACCACTCCAAACAGGCGTTGCCCATACAGCATGCTCACAGTGTACTCACCTGTTTGTCTGGAGTACCGTAGAGTAGCGTGCAGTGGGGGAGGACCCCATCCACTAGTTTATGCAATACCTCCGATGTGAAGGCAGGGGCCCTTTCCCCAGACACATGAGCCATTGTTGCTTCCAGACTGAGGTCACAGCAGCACTTGCAATGTAGATCCTCTCCTGTCGAAGATCAGGTATCAAGTAAGTAAACAGACAGAAAATGGCGGTCACGTCTGCGGCAGTGCGTACCATCACCAACGGCGAACTGGGAGAGTTGCTGTGTGACAGGGGGAGGACAGGCCCAGGGAACCCACTCACCACGAGGCCCTCTCCAACATCATGGGAGCCTACCATCATTCCCAGGAGACGATGGCAACGGTACTGACCAAGTTTCGTGAGACCCAGCGGCTGCAGGAGGAACAGTATTTGGGGTTCAGGGAGGAACTCAAATCCATCAATACCACCCTGGGCACCATTGTAGGGGTGCTGAACGAACTCGTGAACAGCAGGAGGGACACTGTGGCACAACAAGGGGCCTCTGACACTAGCCTTGATGATAAACTGCCCTCCACCTCCGCCGGTGCTAGTGGACAGGAGGCACCGCCACAGGACCACAATACCAGCACCCCACCCCCTGCAAATGGAAAACCACCCCGCAAGCGGTCCCTGAGATCCAGGACAAAGACAGAGAACAATGCCAAGACCCCACCAAGAAATGAGACCACCCTGATTGTTATCCTTCTGTCCCACTTTGTCACCCTGTCCATCCTTAAACTGCCCCAGCTCCACTTCCTATGCCCCTTTGGACAATGCACCTGTGAGACTAAGACTGGACTCTGCCATGGACATTCCTCCACCATCACTCCTGACCATTTTACAACACCCTCCACTATTTAGCACTTAAATAAACACCCTTAAATCACAAAACAATCTGGAGTCAGTCTGTGCTTTCACCAATGTGTATTTGCAATAACTGAGGGAAATAGCAATGTCTATTGTATTGTCAACATACCTATGTCACACAGCTCTAGTCCATGAGGAAACATAGCAGAGGTAATACAGTGGGACCCACATCTGTGAAATCGAAAGGGAAAGTGACAAATCAGGGTCCATACATTGGGTGAAATTGACAGACAGATGAGAGGTAGAACAAGTGTATCAGATGTAGGAGGCAGTGATGTCTTCTTATCTATGTATCACTGGAAGTATTGATGGATCACAGTGTTTCTGTTGTCTATTTCCTCTTCTTCTGCCTCCTCTTTTTCACTGTCCACACACAGGCTCCACAGCTGCTGCCACAACACCTCCTTCAGGACCATCCTCCTGCAGAAAATGCATCTGCCGTTGCAAAGCCAAGTGGTGCAGCAGGCCACAATGATCTGGCACACCTTCTTTGGTGAGTAGTATAGAGAACCACCTGTCATATGGAGGCACCGGAACCTGGCCTTCAGGAGGCCGAACGTCCTCTCTATAACCGTCCTAGTTCGCTCATGTGCCTCATTGTAGCGTTCCTCTGCCCTTGTCCTGGGATTCCTCACTGGGGTCAGTAGCCATGACAGGTTGGGGTAGCCAGAGTCACCTGCAAATGTCGAGGGACAACTGTTAAACCCACACTAACCCTTAGGGACAACCCCAGACCCAGACAACTATTCACACTGTATAGGGTCCATGTCCTCACTTAATAGCCACACACGGTGGCTCTGGAGTTGCCCCATCACATAAGGGATTCTTCTATTCCTCAGAATGTGGGAACCACCTGTCATATGGAGGCACCAGAACCTGGCCTTCAGGAGGCCGAAGGTCCTTTATATCACTCTCCTTGTTCGGCCATGTACCTCATTGTAGCGTTCCTCTGCCCTTGTCCTGGGATTTCTCACTGGGGTCAGTAGCCATGACAGGTTGGGGTAACCAGAGTCACCTGCAAATGTCGAGGGAAATCTGTTAGACACACACTAACCCTTAGGGACAACCCCAGACAACTATTCACAGGGTATAGGGTCCTTGTCCTCACCTATTAGCCACACACAGTGCCTCTGGAGTTGCCCCATTACATAAGGGATGCTGCTATTCCTCAGAATGTAAGTGTCATCCACTGATCCACGAAACTTGGCGTTCACATGGGAGATGTACTGGTCGGCCAAACACAGCATCTGCACATTCATGGAATGGTAGCTCTTCCGGTTTCTGTACACTCCTACAGGGGGGACCAAGGCCCATCAATGGCACCTATGATGTTGGGGATATGTCCCAGGGCATAGAAGTCACCTTTCACTGTAGGCAAATCCTCCACCTGAGGGAACACGATGTAGCTGCTCATGTGTTTCAGCAGGGCAGACAACACTCTGGACAACACGTTTGAGAACATAGGCTGGGACATCCCTGATACAATGGCCACTGTACTTTGAAATGACCCACTTGCCAGGAAATGTAGTACTGACAGGACCTGCACTAGAGGGGGGATACCTGTGGGATGGCGGATAGCTGACATCAGGTCTGGCTCCAGCTGGGCACACAATTCATGGATTGTGGCATGATCAAGTCTGTAGGTCACAATTACGTGTCGCTCTTCCATTGTCGACAAGTCCACCAGTGGTCTGTACACCGGGGATGCCGCCATCTCCTCACCTGCCACAGCGGACGTGCCCTATGGACGAGAACAGCGAGCACAAAGTCAGACAACACTGAGGTAGTAAAAATACAATTTTATTGCACATATTTGTCAATCCATTATGTGCCTGTCTCTGTCTTTATGCAAGGCCTAGATATGTGTGACGCATTTAAAATTAATGCTATGTGGTCCCCTGAAATGGGGGCTGCCTGACCTGTAATGTGGAACAAGGGGAAATGAGGTAACTGCGCTGGCATTGTACACCGTCGTGGTAGGCGGTCGAAGACCACAGCGCAATCCTGCATTGCTTAACATTGGGCCCTATGGGTCCCAGGAGCCAAAGACAATGTACGCCGGCGGTGACGGTACTCACCGCCGCAGACGTGACCGCCATTTTCTCTCTATTCACTCACTTGTCACCTGACCTTTGACAGGAGATGACCTACACTGCAAGTGCTGCTGTTCCCTCAGTCTGGAAGCGACAATGGCTACAGTGTCTGGGGAAAGGGCCCCTGCCTTCACATCGGAGGAGTTGAACAAACTAGTGGATGGGGTCCTCCCCCAGTACACGCTACTCTACGGTCCTCCAGGCAAACAGGTGAGTACACTGTGAGCATGCTGTATGGGCAATGCCTGTTTGGAGTGGTGTGGATGGGAGATGGGCAGGGAATGAGGCGTGCATGAAACGACGGTGAGTGTATGTGCCTCAGGGCAAGGGTGGGAACGTGGGCCAATGACTGTGACGGTGCGGACGGTTATATTTTCTCCTTTTCACCTGTACTATTCCTGTAGGTCAGCGCCCACCAGAAGAAGGATATTTGGCGTGCCACCACCAAGGAAGTCTGGACCCTGGGGGTCCACTATAGACGAAGCACCCACTGCTGTAAAAGATGGGAGGACATTCGCCGCTGGAGCAAGAAGACGGCGGAGGCCCAGCTGGGGATGGACTCCCAACGTGGGAGGGGTACCTGTCGCACCATGACCCCCCTGATGTTCCGGATCCTGGTGGTGGCGTATCCGGAGTTGGATGGGTGCTTAAGGGCATCACAGCAGCCACAAGGGGGTGAGTACACTCTTATTCAGCACGCATCAGAGGTGTCTGGGTGGGGGAGGTGGGCAGTGGGTTTCCCTAGGTCAGGGCAAGTTTTGCAGGCAAGGTCCCTTCGTAAGGCAGGCTATGTGGCACCCCGCCCCACCAGTGTTAAGACCCATGTACCCCTAGTCAGGCTCCTGTGACTTCCATGTGTGCAGTAATCGGGCTTAGGCCTTGTACCCCATGTACCTGTGATTAATTAGGGAACTCTAAGTGCATGGCGTAGTGCAGAGGGCTGCTGTGTCTGTAGTGTCCACCAAAGGTAGCGGTATTGCATGTACTGAACATGTCTTTCTTCTTTCTTTCCCCCTTTTTTTGGTCTCCCTGTTCTTGTGTGCATTACCATCATCAGGCGGAGGAGCTGTGCCACCGGAGCAGGAGGGAACTGCATCACACATGGCCCTGGAGGGTGAGACTACGGACTCCGAATTCACCAGTGGGACGGACGACGAGGGGAGCTCCACGGCGGGGACAGGAGCTGAGACCAGCGACACCGACTCCTCCACTGATGGGAGCTCCCTTGCGGTGGCGGGCCCCTCTGTGCCCACCGCATCTACAGGTACAGCCGCCAAACCCCCCTACCAGCACTGTCCTCCCAGCAGCCCCTCAGCGTGTGTCCCGTGGCCGCTCACCCAGGAGGGTGGGCATCTCCTTCGCCCCAGGCACCTCAGCCCCTGCCCCTGTCAGCCCTGCTGCCCTCAGTGAGGAGGCCATTGACCACCTCAGATCCCTCACTGTTGGGCAGTCTACCCTTCTGAATGCCATCCAGGGTGTAGAGAAGCAGTTGCAACAGACAAATGCATAACTGGAGGGCATTCCTTCTGGTCATGCAGCCCAACAGCGAGCTTTTCAGACTCTTGCCTCAGCACTGATGGCAGACATTGTCCCTGTGTCCAGCCTCCCCACTTCAACTTCCCCCACCCAGATCCCAATCCCCAGTACCTCAGCCTATCCGAAGCACACCATCAGACCAGAAGGCAAACACCTCAACACACAAGGGTAGCTCTGGCAAACATAAGCACCACACATCCCGCAGGGACTCACACAACCATCATACCCATGCACATATACCAACAGCCACTTCCTCCACTGTGTCCCCCTCCTCCACGTCTCCCTCCTCCCTCCCTGTCACGTCTCCACTCACACCTGCATGCACCACGTCTTCAGCCACTACGTCCATCACCAGCCCGCCCATCACCACACACCGCTCACGTGCACTCACTACCCCCACTACCATTCACACATCCCCTGTGTCCTCTCCCAGTGTGTCTGTGAGCCCAACTCCCAAACTACACAAACGCAGTCACACACCCACCCAACAGACTTCCACCTCACGACTGCCTCCAGTCCATGCACCTTCACCCAAAGTCAGCAAACGACCACCTCCTACAACCACTACCTCTTCCTCCACTCCCAAACCCTCTCCATCTACCCATCCCAGTGTGTCTAAAAAGCTTTTCCTGTCAAACCTTGACCTCTTACCTACACCTCCCCCACCCCTTCCGTCCCCTAGGGCCCGCCTTTCCAGGTCCCAACCCAGCACCTCAGCCACCACCTCACTGGGAACAGTGGTGCCAGCAGTAACCGGCTTCTGGAGTACACCAAGCAGCAGGGCAGCCAGTGCGCCAAGGAGCCAGCCCAAAGACATTCCCCCACCTCAAAAACTAAAGAAGTTGGCCACAGCCCGGAGGGAGAATGCCAAAACACCTGCCACCAAGGGCTCTCCCAGGAATACAATTGTGAGTGGCAAGACAGCTGTGCCACTGTCCAAGGTGGGGAAGGGCCAGAGGAAGAAAGGGAAGTCGCTGCCAACCTGCACGGCGGACAAGACCGCCACCGGCACCGCCATATGCACTGCCGCCACCAGCACCGCTGCCCAGGACACCGCCGCCAGCAGCATGCTCACTTAGCCATCCACCAGCACCGCTGCCCAGGACACCGCCGCCAGCAGCACGCTCAATGAGCTACCCACCAGCACCGCTGCCCAATGAGCGCCGCAAGCACCGCCGCTACTGAGCTCGCCGCCAGCACCGCCAGCGGCCACGCCACATCCTGTGCCAGTGGCACCACCGCAGACATGGCTGCCATCCCCAGTGGTCATTTGTACGTGGCTGATGGTAAGTTCCAGGGACCTGGACACCTTCCATGTTGGCCCACCGTCAGTGGAGTATCACATCCACTACCTCAGTCCTTATCAGGATGAAGCACTCTATGCACAAAGACCCCTCCAGAACCAGTGGAGTATCAAATCCACTACCTCAGTCCTTGGCAGGATAAAGCACTCTTGGCACAAAGCCCCCTCCAGAACCAGTGGAGTATCACATCCACTACCTCAGTCCTTGGCAGGATGAAGCACTCTGGGCACAAAGCCCCCTCTAGAACCAGTGGAGAAAGGCATCCACTACCTCAGTCCTTGGCAGGATGAAGCACTCTGGGCACAAAGCCCCCTCCAGAACCAGTGGAGTATCAAATCCACTACCTCTGTCCTTGGCAGGATGAAGCACTCTGGGCACAAAGCCCCCTCCAGAACTAGTGGAGACTGTTATCCACTTGAGAGACTGTGGCTTTGCACTCCCCAGGATGCAGCAGGGGGCAAACCACCCACTGAACAGACTTGAGAGACTGTGGCTTTGCACTCCCCAGGTTAAATCAGTGGGCAAACAACCCACTGGAGAGACTTGAGAGACTGTGGCTTTGCACTCCCCAGGATAAATCAGTGGGCAAACCACACACTGGAGAGACTTGAGAGACTGTGGCTTTGCACTCCCCAGGATGCAGCAGTGCACAAACCACCCACTGGAAAGACTTGAGAGACTGTGGCTTTGCACTCCCCAGGATGCAGCAATGGGCAAACCACCCACTGGAAAGACTTGAGAGACTGCGGCTTTGCACTCCCCAGGATAAATTAGTGGGCAAACCACCCACTGGAGAGACTTGAGAGACTGTGGCTTTGCACTCCCCAGGATAATGCAGTGGGCAAACCACCCACTGGAAAGACTTGAGAGATTGTGGCTTTGCACTCCCCAGGATGCGGCAGTGGTCAAACCACCCACTGGAAAGACTTGAGAGATTGTGGCTTTACACTCCCCAGGATGCAGCAGTGGGCAAACCACCCACTGGAAAGGCTTGAGAGACTGTGGCTTTGCACTCCCCAGGATAAATCAGTGGGCAAACCACCCCCTGGAGAGACTTGAGAGACTGTTGCTTTGCACTCCCCAGGATAAATCAGTGGGCAAAGCACCCACTGGAGAGACTTGAGAGACTGTGGCTTTGCACTCCCCAGGATAAATCAGTGGGCAAAGCACCCACTGGAGAGACTTGAGAGACTGTGGCTTTGCACTCCCCAGGATACATCAATGGGCATGGAGCCCCCACGTGGAGCTGGCGTCGTGCACTCATCCAGCTGAGGTGCCCCCTTTTAACTTCCCCATGAGGTGCCTGTTTTTTTTCAAACTGATGCCCCTGCAGTGTTCTTTCCATTTGGATCGGGTATTAAGTGTGGGCCTCGCCCATGCATTTTGGGCCCAGTGGTCCACAGACTATGTAGGTGCAGTACATCGACTTGAAATCTTGGTGTACATATTTGTTAATAGTGTATATATATTTTTGACTAATGGATTTTTCCTGATTACAATCGTTCAAATCATTTCCTTTTGTCCTTGCGTTCTTCCAGGGAGGGGGGTTAGGGGGTGTAATTGTAATGTTGCTGGATATATTTGTGTGTATTTTGTTGTGGGTGAGGGTGGGGGTGGGGGTGTTGCGTGTTGCATGTGTTTGTCACTCTTTTTTCCCTCCCCCCTACCCTGTGTCGTAGGTACAGTACTCACCGTGGTGGTCGCCACTGTCGGTCGTGCTCCTGGTAGAGGAGCAGGAAGAGAATGGCAGGTAGAATTTGGAGTTCCAGCTCCATGTAGTCCTGGTTCCTCGTGGGGTGTGTAGAGTGAGCGTTTTCCCTTCCAAGTCCAGTTCTGCCGTGTTTTTTTTGCGTTGAATCCGCCCCGGAAAAGGTGGCGGATTGGCCTCTCATAATGGTGTGGGTGGTACATTGTCTTCCGCCTGTCTGTTGGTGGTGACCACCATGCTGTTTGTTTGTACCACCGTGGCGGTCGGAGTGTTAAAGTAGCTGTCTATGTTGGCGGTTTCCGCCATGGTCGTGATTCAATTTTTTCCGCCGGCCTGTTGGCGGTCTTACCGGCACTTTACCACCGACCGTCAGGGTTGTAATGAGGGCCAAAGTGTCTTAAGCCTTTTAAAAGCAAACAAAGGCCCTCATTATGAACACAGCGGTAAAAACCGTCAACCACCGTGGCGACGGTGAACAGAAGACCGCCATTGGCGGTGAACAGAAACCCGCCATATAATGATGAAAAAATCCGAAACCGACAAAAATTTCCCTGCCACAGTCACCTCCAAGACCTTGTGGGCAGAAATGCTGGATCTCGCACCCCGCTACCGCCGAGCACACAAACACCCCACCCTCCATATAATGAAGCACAAATCACTGCAGTGGTCAGTGGAAGCCGAACGACCATTGGCGGTACAGACCGCCACAGGCGGCAAGTGGACCCCACGAAATGCATACTTTGGCAAGTTTGAAACCCACACACCTGACACACATCCACAACACTATAAAACACTCACAGACACACCCCACAATCCTTTGCAATGAAATTAGTCCAACTAATACAGAGCACCCCAGAAGCAGACACCGAACGCCACAATACACAATACATACACAGAACCACACAAGAGCACCCTCACCTAATTCCTCACAACACACCATTCACAACACTCACCATGGCACCCGCCAAACACCCATGCTTCACAGAAAGGAAGCTAAGGACCATGGTAGACAGGATCCTAAAGTTGGAGTCACATTTATTCGGGGCACAGGTCCAGCACGCACCTATCACCAGAAAGATGGAGCTATGACAGACAATAGTCAAAATGGTCAATGCAGTGGGACACCATCCAAGCACCAGGGACGATATCCTCAAGAGATGGAACAACCTGCGTGAGAAGGCCAGGTCATGGCATCCATGCACCACATTGCAGTCCAGAAGACTGGGGGAGGACCTCCACCAACACCACCCGACTACACTGACTGGGAGGAAAAGGTACTGGCCATCCTGCACCCTGAGGGACTCAATGGACTTATTGGAGGAATGGACACCTGGAATGCATTCACCACCTCACCCCTCCAACTACCACCAGGACCACAACCCCACCAAGGCCACAATCACTACATCCAGTCCCCCTGCATGCCCACAAACCCACTAACAGGCCCACATCCCTCCCCTGTGCACTGCCACCCACGCCGGCAAGGAATCACAATGGCCTACAGCACCCACAATGCACCTCCACATCCTAAGCAAAAAGCAATGCTAACCTCACAAAAGCATCCTGCAGGGCCCTAAAGTGTGAAAATCTGCACAAAACTGCCCAATCCTGTGCACCCCATCCGATCATGCGATTGTAACAGACATGTCCATTCACCCCAACAGCCCCTAGATGACAAGGCACAGTATGCTGCACAGACAGAAATCTCATCCAATTGTCCCACAGAGTTACTGGAAGTAGAGTTGCATCAGTTGGGTCCTGAAATTTTCACCTTCCGCCTCCTCATTATCACCATCTCTCTCATCCCCTCTCTGAGGAAGCTGGTCTGGATATACAGCACCCTCCTCTTCCAAGAGGGGGATAGAATTTCTCACAGCCACGTTGTGCAGCATGCAGCAGTCCTCCACTATTCTACACACCTTTTCAGGCCCATAGGCCAGGGAACCGCCAGAGATATGTAGGCAACAAAATCTAACCTTCAGGAGACCTATTGTGTGCTCTATCACCCTCCTAGTACGTCCATGGGCCTCATTGTAATTCCTCTCTGCATCTGTTCCAGGATTCCTCACTGGTGTCAGGAGCTAACACAAGTTGGGATAGCCAGAATCACCTAGAAAATGGTTTAAAACAGGACTGTCATTGACAACCCTCAGAGGCATGTGGCAATAAGTGTCAGAAACACCTACCTATGATCCATCCTCTGTCCTCTTGTAGTTGTTCCATCTTGTGTGGCACACTACTATTCCTCAGCACAAAGGAATTATGGACTGATCCAGGGAACATGGCATATACATGTGAGATGTACTGGTCTGCAGTACATACCAATTGAATGTTCATGGAATGAAAGTTCTTCCTGTTTCTGTACACCTGTTTACTGACTCCTGGGGGGATGATAGCTATCTGGGTGCCATTAATGGCACCTATTAGATGGGGTATGTTGGCAAAGGCATAGAAGTCCGACTTGATGGGAGGGAGGTCAGCACTTTGGTGAAACCTCACATAGGACTGCAGGTGTCTTAAAATTATTTCAGGACAGTATAATGCTAAACATTGGCTGTGAAAAACCTGCACCCATGCCCACTGTCACTTGAAATTAGCCTGTGGCCAGGAAATGGAGTGCAGAGAGCACCTGCACTTCAGTAGGGATTGCATGCTGATTACGATTAGGCGGTCTTAGTGCTGGATCCAGTAATGCAAAAAGTCCATCAATAGTAGCATGAGTGAGTCTGTAATTGATAATGATGTGACGCTCCACTATGGTCTGCAAATCAACAAGTGGTCTGTACACCAATGGGGCCCTCCCTCGCCACAAGTGTCCCGACCTAGGAGGAGTTGAAAACACATGTGAGGAACATGCATACATCTGCACACATTGTTTCTATTTCAGCACTGCTGGCATGATTGTCAACAACACAAATGCTTAGTGTGGGTGACATTACAGCAACATGACCAAAATGTAATATCAGGACTGGTCTGGTTAGGTAATGCATATTGTTTCATGCCTATGGATGTTTAGGGGACAATAGGGCCTGCATTGTGCTGATGAGGGTTTTACAATTGCAAAGTTAAGGCCAAAATGTCTGCTCCCTGTAATCCAGAAGTGTTGTGGTGGAAGTGACCTCAGACTGCTAGCGGTTGACGTAATAATGTAAGGCGGTGTTTACTGCTGTGCGCCAATTCTTTGGGTAACATGGTTGTCAATGGGCATCGTTAGCGTATCATGATCGCTGCCGGTGGTGATGGTGCACACCACCGCGGTGCGTACGCAAACTCGTCACCCCAACTTCAATGACTCCCTGATCTTGTGCATGCAGGTACTCCACTGAGTGTACTGCTGTGCCCTGCCTCTGGTCATGGAAATGGCACGTGTTGCAGGGGAAAGGGCCCCGGCCTTCACCAAAGAGGAATTGGAGAAGCTCGTGGACAGGGTACGCCAAGCTCCACGGTCGGCCAGAGGCACAGGTGAGGAGGAGGATTGGGGTGCATGGATGTGTGTAATGGTGGTTGTTGGCTGCATACATGTGTGCACTTGTGACACTGTGTGGTCCACGGTTCCTGACATGCTGCGTGTGTGTGCTGTTAGGCTGTCTTAAATGTCCACATCCAATAGTGGACGTGTAGCCAGCTGTATATGAGTGGCCATTGTCAGACCTCAGTGTTACTTTTCTGTGTGTCCCTTATAGGTGAGCGCCCACCAGAAGAGGGAGATCTGTGAGGCCTAGCAGGGGAAGTCCTCCCAACGAGGAATGGGTGCCCGTCGAGCACTAACCCCCTTATGCAATGCATCCTGGCGGTGGCGTACCCGGACCTGGATGGGTGCTTGAAGGCTGCACAGCAGTCACAAGTGGGTGAGTATATATACCATATTTTGGTTCCTTGATGAATGTGTGTGTGTGCGTTTGTATTTATGCTGTCTAGTGTCAGGGGCTCCGACTGATGTCCATCTACATAATGGCCCCCATGTGGGGAGTAAGGGGTGTTTGGGTCAGGTCTGCAGTACATCAGGTCCTTAAGTTTGTTGGGGAATGGCTGTAGAGCAGGGTTCTGGCCACTAGTCAGGGGCATAGCCATGTGTATAGCGGTAGGTGCTGCCTGGTGGAATATTTTCTGGATGGGTGTATGTGTGAACCACTAATGTACCTCCATTCAGCTATTTACAAGTGTCTCTCCTGTTTTGTCTCCCCATACCTATTCTCTTGTGTTGTCTGTGTACATCAGCATCATCTGGCGAGGGAGCTGAGGGAGCTGAGGCACCGGTGAGTGGGGAGGCAGTGGCCCACGGATCCTCGGAGGCAGTGTCGTCCGATGCCAAGGGGACCAGATGGTTGGAGGGCGGGGGGAGTACCGCGGGGAGGCAACTATCACTGGAGGTAGTGACTTCGATATCTCCTCCGATGGGAGATCCCTGGTGGTGGCGGACCCTAGTGGGCTCACCCCTACTGTGCCATCTTCCGCCACCCCTATACCATTACCGCCCTCCCAGTTGCTCCTCACCGAGTTGCCTGTGCCCACTCACCCAGAAGGGTGGGCATCTCCTTTGCCCCATGCACCTCCTCCCCTGCTCCAGTCAGCCCTGCTGCCCTCACAGAGGAGGCTATTGACCTCCTGAGAACCATCTCTGTAGGGCAGACAACCATCGTCAACGCCATCCAGGGGCTAGCATCAGAGGTGCAGCAGACCAATGCCTATCTGGATGGCATTCACTGTGCCATGTCTGGCCTACAGAGATCTTTTCAGGCTCTGGCCTCCTCTTGGACGGCAGCTAGTATCCCTGGTCATTCCGTCCACCCTCTACCCCTTCCAGCACCCCACTCCCTTCACCCGTCCAGAGCACACATTCTGACATGTAGGCACACACCTCAACACACAAGAAGCACACTTCAAAACACAAGCACCACACCTCCCACCACAAGCATACACACAGCGAACATCCACATGCACACACACCAACATCCACTTCCCCCAGTGTGTCCACCTATTCAGCCTCCCTGTCTGTCCCCCGTACATGCACACCCACAGGCACTGCACCCTCATTCAATGTTGATGACCCTATTCCTGCAGTCACCAGAATAGCACACATCCATTCATGCTCCCCAGACACCACACCTGAACTCACCACAACGACTTTAGTTGACACATGGAGCACACTCACCAGACTTCCAGACACCCAGACAGCATCCGTTTACACTGGCAGCCTGTCTTGTCCCACTGTGTCCACCCCCCTACTCCCAAGATGCTCAAACGCACCAAAACACCCACCCATCACACATCCACAACACCTCAGCATACTGTTCAGTCACCTGCACCCACGTCATGCACACCTACTCCTGTCATGACTACTCCCTCTACTTCCACTCCCACGCCTTCCTCCAGGTCTACCCCAATTGAACCTAAGAAACCTTTCCTATCCCGTGTTGACCTATTTAAACCCACTGGCCCACCCTGTCTCGTCCCTAAACGTGCTCACCTCCTTGCCCTGTCCACTCCTCCCATGTCACAGCCCGCCCCTGTCAGCCCTTCCCCGTGCTACCTCCCCTGTGAGGAAGAGATCCTGTGCTGGCCACGGGACATCTGCCGCACCAGAAGCCAAGTCCGCTCCACCAGCTGCTGTGACAAAACCTAAGTCCTCTCCACTTTCCAAATGGAAATCTAAGCCCCCCTTCCCAGTCGTAAATCCCCACCCCACCATCCCCTGACCACCCCTTGCCCAATTTTCCTGAGGTGCCTGAATGCCCCATTGTTGCCCCTATGAGATGGAGTACTGTTGCACTTGTGGGAGTCAAGTTGGGGCCATTGTGGCCCATCGGACGTCTTTTACTATGGACTGGCCATTGGCCTTCTGTGCACTTCTGTTGCTCAGTGAGCAGAATAAAGGTTAATGTGTGGCCTGTGTTGTTTGAGGCACACTCTGGATCTGTGGTCTCTCGTTTCAATATTTGGGGGTGTTGGGCACATGTGTGTACTTTGAGCAGGTTTGATTTGCCTTGTGTCGGGTAAGTACCTGTTGCTGTGGGGTGTATGGCTTGTGCTGCTGTGAAGGGTTGTTGGAGCATTGTAGGGTGCGTGGGGTGGGTGGGTATGTAACTGCCAAGTGCATGGGCAATGCAGGGGCCCCCAGGGGGGCCCCAGAGCACCCCTTCCGGCAGCCTCTCCCTGGCGGGGGAACCCGCCAGGGAAAGGCTGGTGGCAAAAAAGATCATTATCCGAGGGCCAGCGCTGCTTGATTCCCTCAACCGTCAGGCTGCCTGTCGGTGGCAGCCTGGCGGTGGAGGAGGGCGCCATAGGCGACACTCACTGTGTCCATAATATGGCGGTTCAGACTGCAATGCCGGTGGCGGTCTTTGCACCCGCCGCCGGCATGGCGGCCTGAACCGCTGGGGTTCATAATGACACCCAAAGTCTTTTTGGTCCTGAGACTTCGGGGAACAGGAGACAAGCTCTATCCAAGCCCTTGGATAGCACTTCTTCACCTCAGCCAGAGAGCAGCAAGGCAGCAGGGCAACAGCAAGGCAGCAGTCCTTCATAGAAAGCAGACAGGTGAGTCATTTGGGCAGCCAGGCATTTCTTCTTGGCAGGATGCAGATTCTGGTTCAAGATTCTTCCCCAGTCTGTCTGAGCTGGTAGGCGCAGAGGCCCAGTTTAAATACCCAAATGTGCCTTTGAAGTGTGTGAGACTTCAAACAGTGGCTTAGAAGTGCACAAGGTACCCTTTCAGTTCAATCCTGTCTGCCCAGTAGGAGGCGTGGCAGTCCTTTGTGTGAGGGCACGCTACTGTCCGTTGACATGCAAGTGTCAGGCCCTCCATCCTCCCAGCCCAGGAAGACCCATAAAAATGCAGATGTATGCAAGTGAGGCTGAGTTTCCTGTGTTTGGGGTGTTTCTGAGTGAATACACAAGGAACTGTCAACTAAACCCAGCAAGATTTGGATTGTAAGGCCCAGAAAGATTTAAGTGCAGAGAAATGCTCACTTTCTAAAAGTGGCATTTCTAAAATAGTAATATTAAATCCAACTCCACCAGTCAGCAGGATTGTATCTCAGCATTCTGGCCATACTAAATACATACTAAATATTCCTACTCCTTTCAGATCAGTAGCTACCACTCAAACAATGTATGAGGGCAGCCCCAATGTTAGCCTATAAAGGAAGCAGGCCGCACAGCAGTGTAAAAACACATTTAGGAGTTTTACACTACCAGGTCGGACATGTAAACTACACAGGTACATGTCCTGCCATTTGCCTATACAGGACCCTGCCCTATGGGTTACCTAGAGCATACCTTAGGGGTGTCTTATATGTAGAAAAAGGGGAGTTTTAGACTTGGCAAGTACATCTAAATGCCAAGTCGAGTTGGCAGTGAAACTGCACATACAGGCCTTGCAATGTCAGGCCTGAGACAAGGTTAAGGAGCTACTGAAGTGGGTGACACAATCAGTGCTGGAGGCTCACTAGTAGCATTTAATCTACGGGCCCTGGGCACATATAGTGGGCACATATAGAGCACTCTTCTAGGGACTTATAAGTAAATTAAATAGTCCAATTGAGTATGATCCAATGTTACCATGTTCATAGGGAGAGAGCATATGCACTTTAGCCCTGGATAGCAGTGGTAAAGTGTGCAGAGTCTAAAAAAACTGCAAACACAGTATCTAAAAGTGGAGGGAGGCAGGCTTTATAATGTAATTATGATAGAGCAACTACATCAGTTCCTGGTAAACCTAGGTTTACTTTCTCCTCTAGAGTTGGGGAAGAAGGTGGTCCACTGAGTCTAGACAAGGGTGACCAAAACAACCACTGGTGGGGTAGACCAAAAGAAAGATGCCAAAAAGCACCCCCACCCCAATATGGGAAAGAAGGGAAACAAAATAAACCAAAATGAAAGCAAAGAGTCTTCATTAGGCCCCTAAAAACCTGTTCAGGAGGGTAGGCCCCAAGATGACTCATAGATCCCACAAACGGTGCCATGATTTCAAGAATAGAGAGCACCAAACTAGAGACCCTTGCTGTATTATCAAAATGCCTCTAGTCCACCTTCAGTAAAAGCAATTGCCAATTTGCAAATGGGATCACAGAGGCAACATTAGTCACTGAAGGAGGGGTATGTCTATCCTGTGTTGCTTGACCAACTAACAGGCAGCATTCTTTGATTAATGGGACTAAGGTGGAAGCCTTGAGGAGCACAGGGGGTAGTGTCACCATGGAGATCCAGCACCTGGCCATTCAGATCAGTACCTTTTAGGGAAAATATATCCTGTCATCAGTGCTGACAATGTCACAAACATCTATCCAAAGGCAATAGTATCTTTTGACTGGGGGGAAAAGTTGGACAAAAAGACGTGGCAGTGTCCTGATCCATCCCTGTATACTTTCTGCTTGGAAATTATTTTGGAGCAATCTTCCTGGGCAGAGGTGGAACTGAGGACTCATGCAGCAATGCTAAGGCTCCCAGAGCAGGGTTGTGTCAAAACAAGGGCACAGAGCAGACTCCAGAGTGAACAATAGGTGTTGGATCCTGGAAGAATGGACCAACACCCCAAGAGAAAAGGCAAGGAGACTGGGAAACCAGCTTCTGAATAGACCACAAGTCAGAAGCCCTTTTCTGAGGAGGAGGACTTGTTGACCCCAGAGGGAATTGAGCCTTCAGAGCATAAGTCTTACAGAGCAGAGCTCTTAGGAACATGGGGATCCTATAGGAAGGATCTGTGCCAGGGACGAAAAAACCCTGGCCTTGTCTTGAAAGCCTGAGGTGGCAAGCTGCACAGCAAGAAAAGGGTAGTGTCAGTGGTACCCACAGGCTTTATTGGGAGGATGTGCTAATGTTCACTGAGGCCAGAGACCTCCAGCCTGGTGCAACCAGGATGTTGGTAGTGCCCCAGCAATACAGAGACTTTCTACTCTCTCTAGCCCATGACATTTCCCTAGCTGGGCACCTTGGCAAAAACAAGAAATGGAGCAGGCTAGTGAATCACTTTTATTGTCCTGAAGATAAAGGACTTTTGTCAGTCCTGTGTCACTTGCCAAGCCAGTGGCAAGGCAGGACGCCACCTGAAAGCCTCTTAATCCCACTACCTGTAGTTGGGGTGCCCTTTGATACAGTAGGGGTTTACATTGTTGGCTCCCTTGACCTTCAAACAGCTTCAGGAAATAGGTACATTTTAGTGGAAGTGGATTATGCCGTTAGGTACCCTGAAGCCATCCCTCTCAGGACCATTACTGCCCCTGCAGTGGCCAAGGCCCTCCTGATTATTTTTACTTGGGCTGGCTTTCCTAAGGAGGTAGTATAAGGCCCTCCCCGAAAAACTCAGAAGAAGATGGGATGCCTTACTTTCACTTCTGAGATTTTACGCGTGTACTAGACATAGGTCACTGCCTATGTCCAGATATATAATGGTAACTCTGAACATAGGCATGTTTGGTATCAAACATGTTGGAATCATAACCCAATGCTTTTAAGCATTGGTTGTATGATTCCATGCTCTCTGGGAGCTCCTTAAAGGACACACAGCATTGCCATTCCAGCCTTCTGAGGTTTTCCAGGCAGCCCCAGTTGCTGCCACCTCTCTCCCTTGAGCAGCTCGAGCACAGGAAGGCAGGACAAAGGATTTCCTTTGGGAATGGCGTGTTATACCCACTCCCTTTGGAAATAGGTGTTACAGGCTTGGGAGGGGTAGCCTTCCCAAGCCACTGGAAATGCTTTGAAGGGTACATTTAGTGCCCTCCTTGCATAATCCAGTCTATATGGCTCTTGGACCCCCAGTCCCTGCTCTGGCGTGAAACTGGACAAAGGAAAGGAAAGTGACCACTCCCCTGTTCATCACACCCCAGGGGTGGTGATCAGAGCTCCTCCAGGGGGACCCTGGGTTTTGCCATCTTAGATTCCAAGTTGGACGGGAACTCTGGGAGGATCTGAGTGGCCAGTGCCAGTAGGTGACATTAGAGCCCTTCCCTAATAGGTGCTTAACTGTTTAGCTGACCAATCCCCTTTTCAGGGCTATTTAGGGTCTCTCTCTTGGGTGGTTCTTCAGATTTGGATTGCAAGATCCAACAAAGAATCCTCTGCATCCTTCACTTCACCTTCTCACAAGAAAAATCTGCATATGGACCCTCCAGGAACTCTACAAACTGAAACAAAGAAGAAAAGACAACTTCTGCAACATTGTATCTTTAGCTCCTGCCAGCAACTGCAACTGTTTCCCGGTCGTACATCCCCAGAGGACAGCTGTCTTCAGCATGCACTAGGAGAACAAGGGAATCTCCCTTGGAGTGAAAAAGTCACTCCCCTGCTTCAGCAGGCACCTCTATGCAATGATGACTGGCTGCGTGGGTCCCCTCTCCTGATGAGTTGCGTGGATCCTGCATCACGGGTGGTAGACAGAAGTGATCCTGATGCTCCTACTGTCCAACTTTGTTGGAGGTAAGAGCTTGCCTCCCCACTCAAGACAGTACCACATGCATTGCGCGTTTTGCAGTTGCCAAGGCTTGTTGACATCCTTCCATTAAGTTCTTCGCACACAGTGCAGCTCTGGCCCCCAGCACTCTATCCTGCGATGCACAGCTTCCTGAGTCGTTCTCCAGCGGCATGGGATCCTTTCTTGTCGTGCTGTGTTGGCCTCCTTTTGCACATTCTTTCTCCCTATGCTGTGGGACTCCTGTGCTTGCTGCCTGGTCTTCTGTGGGCTCACTGAGTTGGTGAGAGCCCCCTAAGACTCCCTCTCCTGGGTAGAGTCCACCAGGTCCCTCTTGGTCCCAGACAGCGACATTTCTGCTAACCACGAGCTTTGCGTGTGCCAAGGCTTGTTGGCGGAATCCAGCAACGCAAACCAAACTGCAATCATCCATCCGGCATGGGACATCATCTGCTCCAACCAGGATCCTGCATCCATCTTCTTGGGTGCAGTACTGACTGTTCTAATTCACAGGTGGTCCTTTCTTTTGCACCTTCCTCTGGGTTAGCAGGGGCTCCTGTTCTTCCTGGACTCTTCTGTGCTTCTTGGACTCAGTCCCTTTCTTCCACAGGGTTTCAGGTCCAGCAATCCACTGTTGGTGTCTTGCAGTCTCTTATGTTTCTTGCATTATCTTCTTTCTCGTGTTTTTGTATGTTCTTGGAAGGTTACTGAGATTTACTCCTGCTTTCCTGGGCTCTGGGGTGGGCTCTATTACTTACCTTTGGTTTTATTAATACTCCCAGCGCCCCTCTTCACACTACACTTGCCTACGTGGGAAACCAGCTTTCACATTCCACTTTCTTAGTATATGGTATGTGTTCCTCCTAGGCCCATTTCTAACTATTGTGATTTTCACTATTTACACTGTTTTCTAACTGTTTGTACAGCTATTTCTGCATACTAGTGTATATAATTTGTATATTACTTACTTCCTAAGGGAGTATAGTCTCTATTGTATTTTTGGCATTTGTGCCACTAAAATAACGTACCTGAGTATTTTCTTTAATGTGTGTGAGTACTGTGTAACTACAGTGGTATTGCATGAGCTTTGCATGTCTCCTAGATAAGCTTTGGCTGCTCAGCTACAGCTACCCCTAGAGATCCTGGCTTCTAGACACTGCCTATATTTCACTAATAAGGGATAACTGGACCTGGTATAAGGTGTAACTACCACTACAAACCAGGTCAGCCTCCTACACTAGCCCAGACCATTGATGAGAGACATGACTATCCTGTTGCTTTTAGAAGCAGAACACTAATTTATAGGTGACAAAAATGTAGTGCCTTAGAGAGGGAAGCCTTTACTGTGGTCTGGGCCATGAAGAAGCTGAGTAAATGGTTGCTTGGCTCTCACATCATAGTTCAGACAGACCACAGGCCTCTCAGGTGGCTTCAACAGATGAAAGGTGAAAACCCCAAACTGCATAGGTGGTCGACATCTCAAAAGGGAATGGACTTTAAAGTGGAACACGGACCTGGGACTGCCCATGCCAATGCAGATTGCCTTTCCAGGTTCTTCCATCCAGAGGATGAAGACTCCCCAGGGGAAGGGTAGTTTCATCCCCTTTTGTTTGTGGTTGTAGTATGAGAAAGGGCCTCTTTTGACTTGGTAGCCCCCTCCACGTTTTGCCTGGAAAAAAATGTGGTTTCAAACTGTAAGTGCCCTGATCCTCTGCTAAAAAGGTTCCCAAGGCCAGATCTCTTTCCCCAAACTGTACTATGTTTGGCACTTCAGCCACCCTCATAAGTCCATAGTAAAGGGTACCACTGGACATGGGTAATAAAAAAGGCCACCCAGAGTTGCAGCAACAATTGTGCCACTCTGAGAGGCCCCACATCAGCCTCATGCAGACTGCCTTTGCAAGTACATCACAAGGTGTATTTAAAAGTTGCAAACTCGACATGGCACTCATTAAGAGTGCCATGTCCACTAACACTGCATGCAATATAGGTAAGTCACCCCTCTAGCAGGCCTTCCAGCCCTAAGGCATGGTGCTCTATAATGCATGTGAGGGCATATGTGTGCATGAGTAAATATGCCCCTATGTGTATTTGCAAAACCTTAAGACATATTAAGTGTACAAAGAAGCCATAGCAAATACAGGTGCTGGACAGTGGTCATTGCGAGTTCTTTAGCTAAATGATGGCATGTCCGAATACTGGTTTGTATCAAACAACTCAAAATATTCAACCCACACCTATGCCAGTGTTGGATGTGTTATGAAATGTATGCAGGGGGCACCCTAGAGGTGCCCCCTGCAAAACCTGGCATGGTTGCTGACTGGTCTCAGACAGCCTGCCACCATCAGACAGAAGTCTGGACGCCCAGGGTGAGAGCCTCTGCTATCAGGAGCCAGAACAGAAAGCATTTCCTGGGTGGAGGTGTTACACCTGCTCCCCCAAGCAGACACCCTGCACCAGCAGTCAGGTTCACCTTTGAAATCTGACCAACATCTCTGCTGCTAGTAGTAGATGGCTGCATGTTAGACCAGACAGACCTGACAGCCTGACAGCCTTAGGGTGGTCATTCCCCATCATGTTGCCTGCCTCCCTCCACTTTTCTGACACTGTTTGTGTTGGTTTTAGGGCTCTGTGCACTTTACCACTGTTAACTAGTGCTAAAGTGCATATGTTATCTCCCTTAAACATGGTAACACTGGTTCATCCCCAGTTGGCATGTTTGATTTACTTGTAAGTCCCTAGTAAAGTGCACTACATGTGCCCAGGGTCTATACATTGAATGCTACTAGTGAGCCTGTACCACTGGTTGTGCCACCCACATGCGTAGCTCCTTAACCACGTCTCAGACCTGCCATTGCAAGGCCTGTGTGCGCAGTTTCACTACCACTTCAACTTGGCATTTAAAATTACTTGCCATGCCTTAAACCCCTTTTTTTCTACATATAAGCCATATAAGCTATCCCTAAGGTAGGCCCTAGGTAACCCATAGGGCAGGGTGCTCTGTAGCTTAAAGGCAGGACATAGACAGCTGTGTTTTATATGTGCTGGTAGTGGAAAACTCCTACATTCATTTTCCACTACTGCGAGGCCTGCTCCTTTCATACGCTAGCATTACGTCTGCCCTCACATACTGGTTCAGAGGTAGATTATGATCAGAAACGGGTAAGCAGCTCATGTTTAGTATGGCAGAATGGTAATAGAAAATCCTGCTTATTGGTGAGGTGGGATTGTATATTACTATTTTAGAAATGCCACTTTTAGAAAGTGAGCATTTCTCTCCACTTGAAATCCATCCATGCCTTACAGACTGTCTCCAATCTATGTCTGGGCTGGGATGGTTGATAGCTCCTTTGTGCATTCCACCCAGGCACATCTGCATTCATCCTCATACTGAATGCCTCTTCCTGGGCTGAAAGGGTGGAGGGTGTGACACTTACATTTCAAGGCTAGTGGCATGCCCTCACACAATGAACTGCCAAACCCCCTACTGGGACCCTTTCAGACAGGCCTGTACTGAAAGGGGACCTTGTGCACTTCAAAACCACTCTTTGAAGTTTCCCAACTCTTCAAAGGATTTTTGTGTATATAAACTGGGTCCCTGACCCCTCCAAATCAGACACGTCTGGACCTGAACCTGCAACCTGTCAAGAGGAACTGCCTGGCTGCCTAAAGGACTCATCTGGACTGCTTTGTTGAGAAGGACTGCTACCCTGCTGTTGCCCTGCTGCCTTGCTGGCATCTGACTTTGCTGAGAAGTGCTGACAAGGACTTGGATTGAACATGCCTCCTGTTTTCTGAAGTCTCGAGCCAAAAAGACTTCATCTCTTCACCTTGTGTGCTGAAAATCGACGCACAGACTGCCGGAAACAACGCACAGCCTGCCTTCTGATGAGAAAATCATATCACAGCCTAACGGGAATGACGCAACCCGACTTCCAGAGGGAAGATTCGACACAGCGCCTGCCATGCAACAGAAAATTCAATGCATTGCCTACCGTATAGACGCAATGCCTGTGACTTCTTCCTGCCCGCCCAGGAATTTCCCTGCATCGTCCCTGGGCGTCAAAAAGATCGCTACATCGCAGTGAAGAGCCAAGACTGCGCCCTGGAAATGGAGACAGAGCCCCTTGCAGTATGGAAAGAATCGAGGCATCGTCTGTGCCACGCCAGAAATTTCAACGCACACCATATTTTTCCGTGCATCTCCTCCTCTGCGGTCTCCGTGCATTTTATCTTTGATGCAAACTAAGTACTTTGTGTGATCGAAAGACAATTGTTGATTTTCAAGATTTAAGACTCTTTTCAATCTTGCAAAGGTGATATCTCAACTTGTGCTCATTGAATCTTTATCGTTTTGACCTTAATTTAACCAGATGAATACCCTATATTTTTCTAAACCTGTGTGGTGTATTTTTGTGGTGTTTGTGCTGTGTTACTGTATTATTTATTGCACACATGCTTTACATATTGCCTTTTTAGTTAAGCCTGACCGCTCCGTGCCAAGCTACCCGAGGGTGGTCACATGATAATTTGGATTGTGTGTGACTTACCCTGATTAGGATTGTGGTCCAGATTTGAACAAAGGTGAATACCTCTGCCAACTAGATACCCCATTTCTAACATTGGGGATCAGCAGTGAGGATAGGACTTGTGTTTGTGCAGTGACGTACAATAGCTATGTGTACACTACCTACCCACAGTTAAAGGTCAATTGTTTTTTTTCTCTTTTTGCTCCAAATATTTTTCCTGCTAGACGTTTTAATGTAATCATAAACAGCATGTCTCTGGCTGGGTCTCAAGGAGGAGCTGGAGAGTTTGACCTAGCTAAGCTGGAGACTTACACAGTCAGTCAGCTGAAAGGGTTCTGCAAGGGGATGGGAGTACCTACCTGGGATGCCTCCAGGAAGGAGGAGTAACAAAAGGCACAGAGGGCCTGGGCAGAAGCCCATTCACAAGAGGATGATGAGGTGGAAGTGAATTTGTGGCCCCTGCCAAACCAGGGAGCAGTGTCTCAAGCTACTGCCTGACCATAGAGGAAGGGAGGGAGGAGAGAGTTTCAATTGCAATTGGCCAGAATAAACATCGAGGCAGAGGAGAGGAATTTTGAGAGAGAAGCCAAACAGGCTGAGGCTGAGAGGGCCATGGCTGAAAAGAAACTACTTCTGGCTCATGAACTGAGTCTAAAAGAGCTGGATTTCAAGTCTAGGCAATCTGAGTCCAGCAGTGATGGTGGCAGCATACGTACAGGATCTACTGGTGACAAAATGGTTTGTATACCCATAGGTTTGGTGCGGAAGAAGTGATGTGGTGGGAGATGCATTGACAAATGGTTTGATACCTATGAAGTTTCACTAAGGGTTTATGGGGTTCCTGAAGAGCAGTGGGGGGGGGATGGGCTTGTGGAAACATGTACCAGCTAATGAGAGGGACACACTCTTCACATTAGAGGAGAAGGCGCCGAACACATACCCGATCATGAAAGCCGTTTTAATTTTGTTTGGACTGACTCCTGAGAAGTATCGCCATAGGTTCAGGGACAGCATCAAACTCTCCATACAAACTTGGGTAGACTTTTATGATTTCTCTAGCAAGACACTGAATGGATGGGTGTGGGGCAGTAAAGTAGATGATTATGTGAGGTAATATAATTTGATTCTGAGAGAGCATATGCTCAGTATTTGCTTTACAGAGTTGCGCCACCACCTGATTGACAGTAAGCTGACTGATCCCAGGACTGATCTTGCTGAGGAGGCAGACTTTTGGGCTAGTACCAGAGTGTCCAAAAAGGTATCTGGGGGAACACCCACAAAATATGAGGGGGGTAGAAAAACGTAAAAATAAGGAGTTCTCAAAAGGCCCCCAAAATAATTCCCATGGGGATAGTGGTAAACCTGTTTCTATAAAGAAACCAGGATTCTTTGACTGTAAGAAAGGGAGGTTTGTAATCCAATGTACATAATACAGAGTACACCAAGTATGGCCACTCTAAGGGTGAGTCCAAATGTCCCAAGAGGGCACAGCCCTCCACTGGAGGGCAGACACATGGGTTGGTTAGTGTAGTGCTCCGGGAGGAGGTAGTCCCTGCTAGCTATGGGGCGCAAACATAGGTAACCCTAGAGTTCCTGGGAGATAAGGGAATTGTGCCAAAAGCCCACATGCCTGCTAGTACTTCCAAGTATAGGCAGTGGGTCACCATTCATGGGCAAAGGATGGAGGCTCTGCATGACACAGGAGCCAGAATGACTACTGCATCTGGTGTCAGCAGAGCAGGTCATCCCCAAACAAATCCACCAGGTCATAGTTGCTTACAATCGTGAGAGCCATCTACTGGTAGCTCCGGTTCCCTTTGTGTGTAGGGGGTCTTTGGTACTGAAAGTAGCTGTGAGTCCTGCCATGCCTGTGGACTGTCTGTTAGGCAACAACCTTGAGCACACTACCTGGAAAGAGGTAGAGCTGAGGTCTCACCTGGAGATTTTAGGTTTGCCTGCGTGGGTCTGCAGGACCACAAGGTCCATGGCTGCCCAGGAGGAGAGTCAGGGGCTTCTGGAGCCTGGAACAATGGCCCAGACAGCTGCCAAGGAGTGGGGCAAGGGACGCAGGAAACCAGTCCTATACGTTTCCACCGTGGTTGACGAGGTCCCTTAGGAGGAAGCCCTGAGCCAACTAGGTGTATTGCTGCCCTGGGTAACCTACTTGAGCTTGCTGGCTGGCAAGTTGAGGGTGAGCCAATCAGGAGGAATTCTGCCAGGCGCAGAACGAATGCCACACTCTTGAGGGTCTGAGGCAACAGGCCTCGTCCAAGCAGCAGGTGAAGCCTTTGGCGATCACCATATATATTGGGAGAATAATCCCCTCTACAGTAAGCCTAAGGTACCGGAGACTGGGGAAGCACATGTGCAGGTGGTCCCCTCGTGCTACTGGGCCTTCCAACTGGGTTTGGCTCACAATATCCCCCTGGTGGGACATTTGGGACATGACAAGGCCTTCGTCTGGCTTGTCACCCACTTTTATTGGCCTCGAATATGGATGGCCTCAGATGCATTCTGTAGGTCTTGTCCAAAATGCCAGGCTAGTGGGAAGACAGGGAAAAGGCTCAAGCCCCCATCGTCCCGGTCCCTGTCATTGACACCCCCTTTGAAAGGCTGGGCATCTACATCATTGGTCGCTTGGACTGCCTTAGGCAACAGGTTTATCCTTGTTTTGGTGGACCATGCCACCCGCTACCCAGAGGCAATCCCTCAGAGGACAGTGACTGCACCGGTGGTGACCAGAGCTCTGAAGGGGATATTTACCCATGTAGAATTCCCAAAGGAGATTGTGAGTAACAGAGACACAAACTTCATGTCTGCATACATGAAGTCCATGTGGGATCCATGTGGGGTGACCTACCGGTTCACCACCCTTTACCAAACTCAATCCAATGGTCTTGTGGAGAGATTCAACAAGACCTTGAAAGGCATTATCACAGGCCTCCCTGAGGCCAAGAGGTGTAAGTGGGACATCCTCTTGTCATGCCTTCTGCTTGCTTATAGAGTGGTACCCCAGAAGAGGGTGGGGTTCAGTCCCTTTTGAACTTCCCTATGGGTACTCTGTCAGGGGACCCCTAGGCATAGTAAACGAGGGATAGGAGAAAGCTCCTAGGAAACCCCCCCAGGATGTGGTCAGCTATATGCTGGCCATCTACAACCAGGTGCAGCACTTCTGGAAAAAGGCCAAGAGCAACCTCGAGGCCAGTCAAGAGGTTATGAAACAATGGTATGACCAGAAGGCCACCTTGGTAGAGTTTCAACCTGGTGACAAAGTTTGGGTGATGAAGCCCGTAGAGCCTAGAGCCCTGACCTAGCCCATTTAAAATCAAGGAGCGTAAGGGGGAGGCCATAACACTTCCCAACAGTTTCCCCCCACTTTGAGTGGGAAAACCGATGGGCAAGTTAGCCAGAGTAGGAGAAGTGGTCCCCTCAGCTTGTACCAATCCTCTGGTGCGGCAGGCAAGGTGACTACTTTTTTTCATTTCCCTCCATCCTGGATAGCAGGAAAATAGCCAATCAGGGTTAGGGATGTGACCCCCTTCCCACAGGGAGTGGTCACATAGTGGATGTAGTCACCCTAAGGTAAGTGGCCCATTGGCCAAAACCAGATACTCCCCTAATGCCCACTAAATGCAATATTTGGGCATCCCTAGAAGTTCAGATCAGATTTGATGGACACAAGAAGACCAGGAACAAAGAAAACCTGAGGCACAAGAACAGAAGTCCTGCTGCAAGAAAAAAAGGTGACTAACCCTGCCTGCTGCTTCTAAGACTCGGCAATCACCGCTTTTGCCTGGAAAGCTGAAGGACTCAAAAAAAAAACAGAACACCACCAGCCTTCTGCAAATCACCAAGCACCTCCCTCATAGAGAAGGTATCCCTCTCATGAACCTGCAAGCAAGGGATCTGTGATGTCCAGTTCACTGACCGACTGGTGACCAACGAACCAGACCCACCTGACCAAAATCCACAAAACAGACCTGAAGGACAAAACCTACCAGTGTGCAAGTTTGGTGGTAGTGTGTCTTCCAGGGCCTGAGACTTCTCATTACCCGGGGTAATGGACCCCCATTTCCAGACAGCCAGAAGCAGAGTCCTCTCCAAACTCTTTGAGTGCCAAAAGCAAGCACCAGTCGAGCAACTTCAGTAAACCCAAGAACCAACCCCCAAAGCAGCCATGCTGACCTGCAATTTACCCTCCAAGTGAACTGCCTCTGGCTCCATGGACTTCCTGACACATGACTCTGCATTGCACCTGGCCTCCTTGGCCCTTGCAATGCCAAACCAGATGTTCTGTGAGGGTCTTTAGCCCCTTGTGACCTCTACACTCCAAGGGGACCCACCGGACACACGTTAAGTCCACCTGCGCATTGTTTTCCCAAGTGGTTCCCTTTTCCAGCTCCAAGACTTCAGCCACTCCTCCCACTTGAACCAGGAACAGCCCAAACTTCTCCGATTGACCCACAGGACATCTTGAAGACGGTGACCTAAAAATAGAAGGGGACACTTGCGAGAACATTGCCTGATTTTGTATACATTTGTAAAGATGTTCCCATTCATTATTATGGTGTGTAATTATGCACAAAAAGCATATATTTTCTGAACTTTGAAAAATGAGGCCGGCAAAAAGTTGTGGGATGACCACCCTAAGGCTGTCAGGTCTAGCATAGCCTTTGGCCGCAAGAGTCCTTTTTGGAAGAGTCCTAGCTTCTACCAAAAAGTGTTCCTTTATGGAGCAAAACAGAGAATTGGGATATCAGAGAAGTCCTCCCCTGAGGACACTGCAAGCAAACTCCATTCTAGAGCCAAAATTGCTTCCAAGGCTGTAACAATGGCCTCGTACAGCTGGGCCTGGATAGTTGGGGTGGCATCAATGACACTCCATCTCAGCCTACACCAATTGCTGGATGGTAAAATCATCCTGTCAAGAAATTCTAGGTTGTATGATGGAACACTGGAGTCCAACGAGCTCATGGAGATGTTCACGACCTTATGATAGCTACCCTGTCTGGGAAACACATCCATGTCAATTACTTGTGACCATGGCCTCACATCCAACAAGATATAGGCCCTCATTACAACCCTGGAAGTTGGTGTTAAAGTGGGGCAAAATTATGACCATGGGAGAAAGTTCTCCGATAGACAGCCAATGTTCCACACCGACCACCAAGGAGGAAACAACAAGCACCACGGCGGTAGCTGCCTACAGCCAGGTGGAAGTTAATGTTCCACCCATCATATTATGACCCAGGAAACCACCACCTTTTCCTGGGCTGTACCAACAACATCAAAAGCCTGGCAGAAACAGACCTCAGAAGGGAAAGGACTCACCATTGGAGACACAGGGAACAACCATGCCACCATAGAGCCTGAGCAACATGTATTCCCCATGATCTTCTATGTGCTGCTCCACCACGAACACCAACGCAAGCGAAGACGACGACAGTGAGTACAGACACCTACCACACAGGGGAGAGAGGGAGGAAAAAGATAGTAACACACACACACACAACACAAACACCCCCCACAACACCATACACACAATCAGCTGCATTACTAAAACATTTTACCCCGTACCTTGGATGAATAATGCAAGGAAAAACAAATTTGAAAAAATGAATGTAATTAGATCAACACATCAAGATAAATAAGTGAGGCAAGATAATAGTTATATACTTATGCAAATAAAAAGGGACACAGCCCAGTCCACAATGTACGTTGTTCACATGGCCACAGGCCAAAGTCCAAGGCCAAATGTGGCACCTGCCTCAACACAGAGAGAACACTGCAGGGGCATCAGTTAGGAAATAGGCAGGCACCTCTGGGGGACGGGGAACAAGGGGGCACCTCAGCCGGCCCCATCTCTTCCTGCCTGCTGGTGCAGGCTCCTTAGTCTTCCTGGCAGTTGGGGCAGGCTCCTTAACCTTCTAAGCAGCAAATGGGGCAGGCTTCTTAGTGTTTCTGGAAGCTGGGGCAGGCTCCTTAACCTTCTTAGAAGCTGGGGCAGGCTCCTTTGTCTTCCTGGCAGCAGCTGGGGCAGACTCATTTGTCTTCCTGGCAGCAACTTGAGCAGGCTCCTTTGTCTTCTTGGCAGCAGCTTGGGGAGGCTCCTTGCTCATACCGGCAGCTGTGGCAGGCTCCTTTCCCTTGAGGCTGCCTGGTGCAGGCTCCTTCACCCTCAGGAAATGTGCTCTGGATCCTTTTCCACCACGGGTGGGTGTGGTGACGACTGGGCCCGTAGACTGTGTGGCTGAGGTGCTTGGCTGGGTTCTTCCCACACTAGCCAGACGTGCAGGATGGGAAGGAGCGGTAGGGAAGAGGTCAATGGTGGATAGGAACAGTTTTTTAGGGACATTGGGGTGGGAAGAGGGATAAGGTTTGGGAGTGGAGGGAGGGAGAGGGAGTGGTTGTAGGAGGTGTATGTCTGCTGATTTGGGGTGCAGGTGCACGGGCCGTAAACTGTTGTGAGGTGGATGGCTGCTGTGTGTCTGAGTGCTTGCATTTCTGTACCTTAGGAGGGGGGTCTGACACAGTGGTAGAGGACACAGGGGACATGTGTATGGCTGTTGTGGAGGTGTCTGCCAATGAGGTGTGTATTCTGCTTGGTGTGGTGGTGATGCTGGTAGTGGATGATGATGTAGTGCATTAAGGTGTGAGTGTAGACGGAACTGGGAGGGAGGTGGGGGTGAAGGAGGAGGGGGAGACAGTGGAAATTGTGGAGGTTGGTATGTGTGCATCTGGATGGTGTTTGTGTGAGTACTTGTGGGATGAAGTGTGGTGCTTGTGTTTGCCTGTACCACTCTTCTGTGTTGTCTTTTGTGCATGCTCGTCTGCCTGTGTGCTTGGGATAGGTTGGGGTTGAGGAGAATGGGATTGGAAAGAGGAAGTTGGAGGGTGGAAACAGGGACAATGGCTGCCAGCAGAGAGGAGGCCAGAGCCTGGATTGATCTCAGTTGGGCCGCCATGCCAGTGTGAATGCCCTCCAGGAATGCATTAGTCTTTTTCATCTGGGCAGCCAACCCCTGGATGGCATTCACAATGGTTTACTGCCCTACAGAGATGGATCTCATGAGGGTCAATAGCATCCTCACTCAGGGCAACAGGGCTCACTGGGTCAGGGCCTGAGGTGCCTGGGGAGAAGGAAATGCCCACCCTCCTGGGTGAGCGGGCACAGGCAACTCGTTGAGGGGCTGCTGGGAGGGCGGTGCAGGTACAGGGGTGGAGGCTGTACCTGTAGCCAGGGTGGTCACAGATGTGTCTACCACCACCAGGGAGCTTCCATTGGAGGAGGTATCTGTGTCAGAATTGTCCCCTCCAGCTTCGCCCGTGGTGCTCCCCTCGACCTACATCCCATTGGTGCCCTCAGCGTCAGTGGGCTCTGACTCTTGGGTCCTGGGGGATGCAGCTCCCTCTGTTGCCGATGCCTCGGCTCCTTCACCAGATGATGCTAATGCACACAAGGACAGGGTGACAAAACAAAAAGAGGGGGAAGAGACAGAGGATATACGTGGTCAATGGCTGCACCAACACCACCGGTGGTGTACACAGCACACTCACACAATGGGAACAGGCCTACGCACTATGCAGTGCACTACCAGAGATATAGCTGGCCACCAAGGCATGGGGAGGGGCACACACCGCTAAATGCAGCACACCTGGGACCCATGCAGCCCTGATGAGTAGTGGATGCCCACAAGCTAGGTAGCAGGATTTTCCCTTCTGAACCCTAGCCACCAGGGGACCTATGCTGCAATGTTAGGCCTGGCCTAGGGGCACCCACTGACACACATCCACCATTCGGATACCACCCCACCAGGCGTAAGTAGTAATGATGGGCACTGTACTCACCCCCTTGTGGCTGCTGTGATGCCCTCAAGGGCCCATTCAGCAATGGATAGGCCACCGCCAGTATGTGGGCCAGCAGGGGAGTCAGGGTTTGACGGGCACCCCTTCATCTTTGGGAGGCCGTCCCCAGCTGGACCTCCACCGTCTTCCGTGACCAGCATCTCAGGTTATCCCACCATTTGCGACAGTGGGTGCTCCGCCTGCCATAGACCCCCAGGGTCTGCACGTCCTTGGCGATGGCACGCCATATACCCTTCTTTTGATGGGCGCGGACCTGCAGAGGAAATACACACAAGGAAATAGTATTAGACAAACAGTCCTGCCTGTTACACTTATGGCCCACCTTACCCCTTCACATCACCATTTGCAGATGCATGGCCCAGCACACAACCAATACGCCCCCGGAGGACATCCACCCACCCCCTTACAAGAGGCCTTCACACACACCACTCCATGCATTCATGCCACATGCATCATGCCCACAGTGTACTCACCTGTTGGTCTGGAGGCCCATACAGCAATCAGTACTAGGGTAGGACCCATCCACCAGTCTCTCCAACTCTGCCGAAGTGAAGGCTGTGGCCCTTTCCCCAGTCACATGGGCCATGGTAGGTTCCAGACACAGGTCACAGCAGCACATGCAGTGTAGGTCCTCTACTTTGGAATTTCAGGTAGCAAGTGAGGAATCAGATAGAAAATGGCGGTCACGTCCATGGTGGTGCAAACCATCACCACCGGTGTAGATCACCATTGGCCACTGTAGCCCTTAAGGCCCAAAGTTAACCAATGAGGAGTTGCACGGTGGGTCACGACCGCCTCCCACAATGGGGGTTTACGACAGCCTCCCGCAATGGTGCACAACGTTAGTGGAATTACCTTACTTCCACCTGTCCCTCCACACAGGACAGGTGGATGCCATTTCGGGAGGGGGGAGTAGGCCCTGGATATTTGCTGCATCACTGGTTCATTTTGGACATAGTGGACAATTCACACTTACGCTTTACAAGTTCACAGCATGCAAAGTTCTGTTGTAGCCCCATTGTTCAATTAGTGACTGGCTCCTCACTCTTTTGCCCCATATATTGCTACCGCTGCGGATGAATAGGAGATGGAGACATACCCCCGTGTACAGACCCCTTGTGGACTTGGCAACAATTGAGGACAGGCACATTATCCTCACCTATAGACTTGACAGGGCCATAATCAGAGAGCTGTGTACCCAATTGGAGCCTGACCTGATATCTGCTATCCGTCACCCCACTGGGATCCTCCCTCTTGTGCAAGTTCTATCAGTGCTCCATTTCCTGACAACTTGTTCTTTCGAAGTGACAGTGGGCTTGGCAGCAGGAATGTCACAGCCAATGTTCTCAAATGTGCCGACCAGTGTGTTTTCTGCCCTGATTAAACACATGTGCAGCTACATTGTATGTCCCCAGGTTGAAGATATGGCCACAGTGAAGACCGAGTTCTATGCAATGGGACATATCCTCAACATAATTGGGGCGATTGATGGAACACATATTGCATTTGTCCCCCCCATCAAAATGAACAGGTGCTCAGAAATCGTAAGAGTTTCCACTTTATGAATGCACAGATGGTATGCTTAGCAGACCAATACATCTCCCACATTAATGCTAAGTATCCTGGGTCGGCGCATGGTGCCTTTGTCCTCAGGAATAGCAGCATCCCAAATGTGATGACCCAACTACAGTGGCACATGGTGTGGCTAATAGGTGAGCCCTGGTCCCCACCCAGTATATGTAGGTGAATGGGTATGGTGTGGGCCATATGGGAAAGCATGTAGCTAAATGTTGTCCCTCAATATTGCAGGTGACTCTGGTTACCCAAACCTATCATGGCTGCTGACCCCTGTGAGGAATGCCAGGACAAGGGCAGAAGAACGTTATAATGAGGCACATGGGCGAACTAGAAGGATAGTAGAATGGACCTTTGGCCTCCTGAAGGCCAGGTTCAGGTGCCTCCATCTAACAGGTGGATCCCTATGCTACTCACCCGTGAAGGTCTGCCAGATAATATTGTCATGCTGTATGTTGCACAACCTTGTCCTGGGATGCCATGTACCTTTTCTGCAGGAGGAAGAGGCTGGAGATGGCCGTGTGGCAGCAGTGGACCCTGTGGACAGTGAGGATGAGGAGGCAGAGGATGAGGATGAGGACAACAGAACATCAGTCATCAGACAATACTTCCAATGACACACAGGTGAGACAGTGTTACTTCACATTTCAATTAAATGTTTGTGAAGTTGTGTGGCACTGGCATGCTGTTATTTCCCACTTCTATGCCCACTTACTGTTCGCTTTGGCAATTAATTTTACAGATGTTGGTGACCTCACATATGCTCCTGGTGTGATCACTGCAGCCAGCTACAGGTCATGTACCTATGCTCATTTGCTGTACAGTTGAATTGTAATATTTGTACCTGTTTAAAGGAATACATACTTAAAAAATTAACATACTCCATACTTCTTTTTTATTGAAGTGCTAAAATATTGATGAGCAAGTGCAATGGAATGGGGTGATGATGAAGGAAAGTCTAGGGTATTGTTCCAGTCTGTAGCACTGGTGCATTGTCCAAGGAGACATAGGAAGGGGAGCAATGGCAGTTCAAGGTGGACAGGGTGACAAAGTGGGACACAAGGGTGACAATCAGGAGAGTCTCATTTCCTGGTGGGGGTCTTGGCAAGTGCCTCTGGCTTCTGTCTGGATCGCAGGGAATGTTTGTGGGGTGTTTCACCTTCTGCAGGGGGAGGTGTGCTGGTGGCCTGTTGGTTCTGTGACGGGGTCTGCTGGGCACTAGCTGCAGCTGACGTGGAAGGCTGTTCAGATGTCTGGCTAGTGGCAGGGGCCCGCAGTTGTGTGACTGCCTCCCTCATAATGGAATGAGTGAGAAGAGTGAGATGTGATGGTGGGGTGGGGTGTGTGGGACGTGGTGATGGGGGTGAGAGTGAGGGTGGGGGTATGTGATGGCATGCAGGTGGGGGGGTGATAGTAGTTAAGAGTTGACTTACCAGAGTCCAGTCCTCCTCCTACTCTGGTCAGGCCCTCAGGATGCAGGATTGCAAGACTTGCCCTTCCCATGCTGTGAGTTGTGGGGGAGCTGGTGGGGGTCCACCGCCAGTCCTCCGTACTGTGAGTTGGTGTCTTGCTGCAATGGAACATACCTTCCCCTGTAGGTCATTCCACTTCTTCCTGATGTCATCCCTAGTTCTTGGGTGCTGTCCCACAGCGTTCACCCTGTCCACATTTCTAGGCCATAGCTCCATCTTCCTAGCTATCGATATCTGCTGCACCTGTGTTCCAAATAGCTGTGGCTCTACCCTGATGATTTCCTCCACCATGACCCTTAGCTCCTCCTCTGTGAATCGAGAGTGACTTTGTGGTGCCATGGGTGTTGTGTGAGGTGTGTAGGTGAGGGTATGTAGGGTAATCTGTTGGGGTGTGTAAGTTGGGGTGCCTGGGTAGTGCATAGGTGTAGGTAGTGTGTGGCTCTGGTTTTGTCTGTGGTCTTGGTGCCTGTCTCGTGCCCATGGTTTGTAGTTGTAAAGGGTTGGTGGTAATGTGGGTGTGTGTTTTATAGTGGTGTGGGTGTATGGGTGTGGTGTGTGTATGGATGTCAGGTGTGTGTTATTTAAATCGACCAATGTAATGTTGTTTTGTATGTGTGTCCATCTTGAGCATAGCGGTATGTTCCGCTAATGGTTTACTGCCATTGAGTGTCCGCCGTGGTGATTTGTGGGTCATAATGTGATGGGTGTTGTTCTGTTGGCGTAACGGTGTGGGTTTTGACACTGCCACTTTATCACTGACCTTTGGTCTGGCGGAATTGTGTATGTGGCTGAATTGCGACGGATTAGTGTGTGTGTGTGTCATATGGTGAATAGATATCCGCTGCGGCGTTGGTAAGTTGGTGGCAGTCAGCGTGGAGGTAAGTGGGATTTACTTTCAATGTCACAATGAGGGCCATAATCTATGCAACTAGCCCCACCCTGTCAGCTGAAAGTGACATTACCCACTTTATCTAATGGCATCCTCCCATTACAGGCTGCCAGGCCATTATTGTGGGTAAAGATGTTAAGTTGCAGGAATGCTGCAGACTATTTTTTAATCAGTTGAAGTGCAAGCTCTGAAGTTGCTCAGACTTCATCCTCTTCTCCACTAAGTGCACCATTGCCAATACGAGGATTTTTAAAATTACAATTGAAGTCCCATGCCACAATTCTAAAAACACCAGCAAAGAGGGATGAAAGGTGCACATCAATAACAGCAAGACCAGATGTGTTACCTTCATGTCTACAATAAACATAATGAAAACCCATCAAGAAATAGCAAAAGTGCACATAGCAAGTCAGGGGACCTAAGATCAATGACTTTAGAGGTACAGGCCAAAGTAGTTCTCAACAAGATTGCCCTTCCCTGAGAAATGAGCAGGTTGATCAAAACTGGCAAACCCAGGCCTAAAGCATGGCATAATAGCCCATGTTTCCTAGAATGAGTACAGAACAAACTGGTCCTCAAAGCTACCCCACTCAGGACATGCCAACTTGTTTTCAATACCAGCAAATTTCCAGGAAACAAGCTTAGTTAGGGGGAGCGCCAAGGCGCAATCCCCCGTAGTCCGGATTGATCCACTATTGGATTTTCCACTCGAACCGTACGTAAGTCACAGCCAGAACATACCCTGGGAGTGGGAGATGCAATGAGTAAAAGATTATTAGGTACAAGATATCTTATATGACATATTTAGCCCTTTCTTCTCATAGTAAAGCCCTCATTATGACTTCGGCAGTCAAAACAGTTCACTACCGAAGTCACACCTGCCAGGAGACTGCCATATTATGCGTACACAATGAGGTGTATTAAGAGGGGAAACGCGGTGCACTAAGGAAAATTTCAACAATAAGTCAAAAGAAACTTCACTGTATGCAAGGGTGCACTACTATGGGGAATACACCCTAACCCCAAACACTGACTGTACTAGCAGTCAGACTAATTATGTACAAATTGTGGCACCCGTTGACCTAAATTAAAACTCCCTAAAGTAAGGACTCCTTTCTCTTCACATGTGAGTGCCCCATCGAATAAGTTAGAAGCACCCGCTCACTTAATCAATAATTACTTGATGAGTACGTTTTAAAGCTATATCTTGAGTCTTGAAAATGCAGAATAAGTGCTATAAAATTCAGTCAATAGTATATTTCACAAGTCCAAAATCAGCAGTCCATCTGATTCCAAGTAAACTGAATACACTAGAGTTGTTGCATTAGTTTCCAGTGTCCGTCTAATTCCAACACAAATGTTCTAGTATTCTTTATCATCACCTCTAATTCGAGTAGAAGTCCACAGTAAAAAAACAAAAGTGTCCAATTCTCTTGCAACGACCTCTCAGCCAACACGTGTTTCGTCATTCGACTTCCTCAGGGCTGGGATATAGTTGCTCCTCTTAATATAATTTCTGGAACCCAAGAGTCATCATAAACACAATACGTTAACTCTGTTTAATTGCAACGAGTTTAAAGTTGGAAATGTAGAGTACTAGTGCCAACGTGAGAGACAATATCCAAAGAGAGAGACTCAGTGTGATTAGTTAGTACCAAGAACCCTATCAGTCCGGAATCATTCTGATGTGAAATACAGTCATCACCAAAGAGTGACTTGCCTTATTAAACAAACCCCTATAGTGTCTCAAAAGTAAAAAAAGGAAGAAGAAAAGCGGTGTGCAAGTTATATTAAATTTAGAGACCATAGAAAGAATAGATATAAAAAATATATATATGTAAAAAAAGGAAGATTGAAGTCAAACAACCATACCTATTTGTTGTCACTAAATGAACTGTCAGATCAGTAGCCCAGAAAGTCAATAAATCACCCAAGGAATTAAAGCACATGACAAACTACCTTGCGTCTGTCCATCCAAAATTTTTGCTAAGTGTATAACCAAGGGGTTAGCTCCCCCGTAGTCCGGATTGATCCACTATTGGTCTTTCCACTCGAACCGTACGTAAGTCATAAGAGATTATCCTACAAAGAAGGGACGTAAATATATCTTTATTCCCTTTCCCAAATACAAAATAAATGTTCTAAACTACAAAAGAAACCTTTTACGGTTAAACGTTCCCCTGCCCGAACTGAATTCTCCAATAATATCTCACCCTGTCAATTGAAGAGCCTACTGTTTCCTTAATTAAATTAATGAGCCCCCTCAGTTATGATGTCCATTTCATTAAACTTACCTCTTCACCATCACCCAAGCGATTATCAATGAGAGCGCAGTCTACCGGCTGACTCTCTCCATAATTTTGTCATCTCGCGTCCTGACTCGCAGTAGCAAAAACGCTGAAATAAACGCTCAAGACCAGCTTGTATAATTGTTACCAGTCCCGTACGTAGACGCCGTTTACGGCGTACCCTTGGACCCCTATTAAGAGGTCACCTTCAGTGGAATAAAGGAAGGACCACTTTCCTCATGTTTATACAAACATAGAAATAGGACTACTCCTTTATATAAACATTACTCCGACCCGAGAAACGGTAGGCTACACACTACCTCCGTTAAATACATTAACAATTCAAACCTTCCTCTTTCTAATCAGTATAAGGATCATTAGAAAAAAAAAAAAAAAGGGAACAATCGATATAATTCACCAATGTGTTTAAGCTGCCCCTTATCGAATATGAGATAAATAATCTCATAGAACTATGTCTATTTATTTAAGCTGTGACAACAAACAATGGTTGTTCAAGTTAAAGCAAAAAGAGAATATGTTATTATCCAGTCAATCACAAGGCAAAATAATGTGCAATTAAGTAAGAGCACGTAAGAATGAAGAGAAGAAATATTACGAATACCTCCTTCATACCATCAAACATATACTCCATCATAAAATATTAAAGTTATGCATTATTACAGATACATTCCATATCTTTCACTTTATAGTCAATTTTATACATCATTCTTACAGTAACACCATCACATAAAACATATCCTAAAAAGGTTTTATACTAAATGTTCTAATGCCATGTTTGCCAAAACGATTATTACAAATGTATGACATACCAGTGTAGAGTAATAAATTCAGTCGCCCAGAAAATATTCTAATTCCCCATCTGAGTTCAAACGTCTTCTACCACCCTTAACCTCATTATCCACATCGCTTCTCTTCTAAGTAGCGTTAGTTCCCTATTACCACCTCTCTGATCTCTTAATACTTGTTCACAGCCAAAGAAAGTGAAGCCTGCTCTTGTATTTTGGGATTCACAATTAATCATATGCGCTACCACTGGATATCTAATATCCTGCTGAGCCAAGGCTCTAGCATGTTCTCCAATCCTAACTTTTAACGGTCGGATCGTATTACCGACATAGTATCTCTTACATTTACAGACCAGAATATATACCACAAAGGGGGTGTTACAGTTGATATTTGACCTAATGGGAAATGTTTCTCCCAATAGATTAGAGAATTCCTTATGCCCATTACAAGCCCATTTACAAAGGCCACAACCTCCACATTTATAGAATCCCACTTTCTGAATTTGCAACCAATTAGTCTTAGGGACAATTCTGGGGAAACTTGGACTAAGAATCTCTTTCAATGACCTCCCCCTTCGGAAAGTAAAAATAGGTTTGTTGGTTAAAAATTCTGTCAAAATGTCATCCCTAAGTAAGATATGCCAGTGTTTGTTAGTATATTTCTTCAAAATCCTTGTACTATCTGTAAAATCTGTAACTAATCTCAGTTTGTCTTCATTTTGCAACCGTGCACCTTTATTTTTTGATGTCAGCGTTACATTGCGTGGAACATGTCTTATTCTATTCTGTGCCTTGATAATAATATCATCACTGTAACCTCTACTCCTAAAACGATTGCCCATTTCTTCAAAACACTTTTCAAATTCCCCATTGTTACTGCAGTTCCTCCGTGCCCTAACCATCTCTCCATAGGGGATTGACTCAATTTGATGTTTGGGATGTTCACTTTCCGCATGTAGTATTGAGTTACAAGCAGTAGATTTTCAAAACAATTTACTCTCTATACGACCATTTTCTATATACAGTTGTACATCCAGAAATTCTAAGCTGGTCGTATACTATACTTGCATGTAAACTTAACATTCATATAATTTGATTTAAGATATTCAACAAAATCCAAAAGAAGACTGGCACCCCCTGTCCATAACATAATACAATCGTCAATATAGCGTCCCCAATAGAGGATATATGTCTGCCAAGGGGCAGCTCCCGAACCCCAGACCCACCTCTCCTCATATCGGCCCATAAAAAGTCCTGCATATGAGGGGGAGAATCTGAAACCCATGGCCACCCCTTGTTTTTGTCTAAACCAATCCCGCTCAAAGATGAAGACATTATTATCAAGAATCATAGAAATCATTTCCAGTAGCATCTTTGTATGTTGCCATCTATTCACAGGTTGCTTGTTCAAAAACCACTTCTAGACCCACCTTATGTTGAATACATGTATACAAAGAAACTACGTCTAAGGTAACCAATAGCATACTGTCATCCCATTCCACAGCATTAAGGATACTTAAAATATGCATTGTGTCCTTAATATATGATAGTAGGTTTTGTACTATAGGTTTCAAAAATACATCCACATATTCAGATAGTTTTTCTGTTGGGCCCCCAATACCTGAAATAATAGGTCTACCAGGGGGAAAGGGCAAATCTTTATGAATTTTAGGCAGTGTGTAAAAACAGGGAAATCTGGATTTTGTTACCTTCAGATATAAATATTCACCCCTTTTAAGTAAACATCAATTGGTACCAGGTTTCTACTTTATCATTAATAACACCGCTCAGTTTCATAATTGGATTGGAGTCCATCTTTTCATAACAATGTATGTCTTCCAATTGTGAACATATCTCCTGAACATAGTCAGTTCTGTTCATTAAAACGACATTACCTCCCTTATCAGCCTGTCGTATCATAATCTGGTCATTTTCACTCAATTCTCTAAGTGCCCTCCATTCCCCTCTATTTAGATTCCTGGTAGTTCTGGGTGAACCATGTTTAAATTTGTGTAAGGCCAACTCCCTACACACCAAGTCGAAAAAAATATCTAAATTCTTATTATCAGTTGTTTTGGGAGTCCATCTCAATTTACATTTCAATCCACTACTACCACCCCCATTGCAGGTGATATCCAGATCTTCCAATACTTGCTAAAAAATAATCGGAACTTCCTCCTGTTCTGTGATGGAGAGCAACATAGCTGTGTCAAATACTTCTTGTATTGAAGGTATATTATCTACAATAGAGCTCGATGTCTCCCTACTTTTAGTCCCAGTAGGGTTTAGCTTAAAATATTTCTTGAGTTTCAACCGTCTAACGAACTTAAAAAGATCTAATTTTGCTCTGCATATATCTCCCCTATTAGTGGGACAAAAACGTAATCCTTTTTCCAGCAATGAGGTACCGTCCTTTGTAAGTGACACATTTGATAAATTAACTATATTTCTATTATCAATCCTATCTTTGAAGTTTTCTTGTCCCTGGATCTGTTTATCACACCCATCTTTTCGGTTGCTTCTGCCCTTTCTCCTGCCTCTTCTGATCCTCCTAAATCCACCCTTCTCCTGCTTATGTCTTGTTGCCCCTGTCTCATCCTCAAGATTTCTTGTAAAAAACCCGTTCTATTTGCAGCTTTGGCCTGTGCGGAGGTGCCCGCCACTCCTTCTGTTTCGCTTTCACTAGATATTACTCCGCTTGCTGTTGTAGAGTCTGAAGATAATGATGTTTGAGAACCCTGTCTAGGAGGAGGATGATTTACCAGGTGATCATATTTCTTAGCAAATGTAAACATCCTACCTGACTGGTAATCCCTCTCATCTCTCTTACATTTCCGGGTTTTTCTCTGCATAATTTCCTCCTGATGTTTCAATAGTACTTGTTCCAAAATGTTATAGTTCTTCTCTGTTGCCTCTGGGAGGTTTAGCTCCTTAATATCCCCTTCCCAGGTATCTATTGACTTTTGAAGTGAGGTTACCTTCCTTTCCGAATTTGTTATGAGAATTTCCATTAATCGAAGTGAACTAGCTGTCAGTTCCTTATCCCAAAGGTCAAGTAAATCTGCATCTAAGTCATCGTAAGTAGGAAATATCTGCGACCTCAAACCTCTTGGGATCCTGTTTAACTTTAAATATTGCTTGAAAGTGACACCATCCCACCATTTCGACAGTTCATTTTTCTTTAATCTTTCCAATTTTATCAATTTCATCCTAAGCCCCTCATTGTGAGGGCGATTCGAAAACGGTATAGTACTACCTTTTTCAAGATTCCCAAAAAGTTCCTCTTTTTTTAAGTGAGCGGGTGCTTCTGACTTATTCGATGGGACACTCACATGTGAAGAGAAAGGAGTCCTTACTTTAGGGAGTTTTAATTTAGACTGCCATATTATGACTCCTGGCAGCTCTCTGACATAAATTGGGCTGAGAGCAACCAGCAGCCATACTGGTGGTTGGCGGTCTAGTGGAGGTTGCTCCGCTGGCACCGCAACATCATCATAACACTGCCCGCTGTATTACAACTTTATAGTTCGTGTGGCGGTGTTGTCATGACGGGGCACTGTGAGAAAGTAGCCTCTTACTAGCATGGTTACCCTCACTTTTGGCCTGTTTGTGAGTGTGTGTCAGTGTGTTTTTACTGTGTCACTGAGATCCTGCCAGCCAGGACCCCAGTGCTCATAGATAAAAACCTATATGTCAGTATGTTTTGCCTGTCTCACAGGGATTCTGCTAGCCAGGACCCCAGTGCTCATAGTTTGTTGCCTAATGTGTATGCCTGTGTAGTGCCTAACTGTGTCACTGAGGCTCTGCTATTCAGAACCTCAGTGCTTATGCTCTCCCTGCTTTTAAATTTGTCACTGTAGGCCAGTGACTTCATTTACCAATTTCAATTGGCACACTAGACCCCTTAAGTCCCTAGTATATGGTACCTAGGTACCCAGGGCATTGGGGTTCCAGGAGATCCATATGGGCTGCAGCATTTCTTTTGCCACCCATAGTGAGCTCAGACAAACCCTTACACAGCACTGCCATTGCAGACTGCATGAAATAGTGCACACAATATTTCACAGCCATTTTCACTGCACTTAAGTAACTTATAAGTCACGTATATATCTAACCTTCACTTGCTGAAGGTTAGGTGCAAAGTTACTAAGTGTGAGGGCACCCTTGCACTAGCAAAGGTACACCCACATAGTTCAGGGCCATTTCCCTGGACTTTGTGAGTGCGGGGATGCCATTACACACGTGCACTACACATAGGTCAATACCTATATGTAGCTTCACAATGGTAACTCAGAATATGGCCATGAAACATGTCAAAGATCATGGAGTTGTCCCCCATTCCAAATCTGGTATTGGGGAGCCAATTCCATGCATCCTGGGGCCTCCACCATGGACCCCCAGTACTGCTAAACCAGCTCTCTGAGGTTGCACTGCAGCTACAGCTGCTGCCACCTCACAGACAGGGTTCTGGCCTCCTGTGGTCTGGGCAGCCCAGTCCCAGGAAGGCAGAACAAAGCATTTCCTTTGGGAGCAGGGTGTTACACCCTCTCCCTTTGGAAAAAGGTGTTACAGGCTGGGGAGGGGTAGCCTCCCTCAGCCTCTGGAAATGCTTTGAAGGGCACAGATGGTACCCTCCTTGCATAAACCAGTCTACACCCATTCAGAAACCCTTTCTCCTCTGCTGTGGTGGGAAACTGGACAAAGAAAAGGGGAGTGACCACTCCCCTGTCCATCACCACCCCAGGGGTGGTGCCTAGAGCTCCTCCAGTGTGTCCCAGACTTCAGCCATCTTGCTTTGCAAGGTGTGGGGGCACTCTGCAGGGCTCTGAGTGGCCAGTGTCAGCAGGTGACGTCAGAGACCCCTCCTGATAGGTCCATACCTGATAAGGTAGCCAATCCCCTTCTCAGGGCTATTTAGGGTCTCTCCTGTGGGTTCTCTTCAGATTCTGCTTGCAAGTTTCCTTCAGGAATCCTCTGCAACAACTTCAGCATCCTCTGACCTCAGATCAACCGCAGCCTGCTCCAAGAAACACTGTAACTGCAACAAATTGTCTACAAGGGACACTTTTCTTCAGAAACCTCAGCTCCAATTCAGCAACTGCAACAGTTTCCACTGTATGCATGCCCTGGGGACTCCCTGTCTTCATCCTGCACCAGAAAGGCTGAAGAAATCTCCTGTGGAGTGACGGAGCCATTCCCCTGCTCCAAGCAGGCACCTTGCAGGGCGATGACTGGTACCCTGGGACTCCTCTCATGGTGAAGAGCATGCTCCTAAGGACACAGAGGGTGGACATCATCAACATAAACTGTCCTGAGGTCCTGCTGATGCAATTTGGAGGAGGTAAGACCTTGCCTTCCCCGAGAACGACAGTACCCCTATGTTTTGTGTCTCCTTTGCCTCCTGAGGCATCTGTGCACTCTTTGCAAAATTCCTTTGTGCACAGCCTGGCCCAGGTTCCCAGCACCCCACCCTGCAATGTTCAACTAGCTGAGTTGTTCTCCTGCAGCATGGGGCCTTCTTTTGTTGTGCTGCATCAACTGCATTTTGCACCTCCTTTGAACCTGGATCCTGCAGCTTCTGGGGATGCTGACTGGCATCCTGAGGGCTCTCTTCCTCCTCATACAGAGTTGAGGCCCCCAGGTCCCTTCTGGGTCCATCCAGCGCCATTTTGATGAAAAATGAACTTTTGCCGTAGCCAAGGCTTGTTGGAACTTCCCAATATGAAATCTCATCTGCAATGATCTTCACCCCGTGGTACATCTTTTGCATCATGCAGGAACCCGCTGGCATCTTCCTAGGGTGCATTTCTGCAATCTTCAACTAACCAGGGACTCTTCTTTTGCACCCTCTTCTGCGTTGACAGGGGCTCTTGTCCTTCCTGGAACTTCTTTCGACTTCTGGACTTGGTCCCCTTCCTTTGCAGGTCTTCAGGTCCAATAATCCAGCAGTTGTTATTTGCAGACTTGGTTGGCTGCTGCAAAATCCCCAAAACGAGGTGTGGTGTGTCCTAAGGAAACTTGCAGTACTTTACTCCTGCTTTTCTGGTCTCTGGGGTGGGGTAATTTACTTACCTTTACTGTATTCTTACTCTCTCAGTGATTCTGCACACACTACAATTGTCTAGGGGGGAATTTGTGATTCACATTCCATTTTTTTAGTATATGGTATGTGTTTCCCCTAGACCTATTTTCTCCCATTGCATTCTGTAGGATTTCCTACTGTTTGCATTGTTCTATGACTATTTACTTGTCTAATTTTGGTGTCTAGTGGATATATTGTGTATAATACTTGCCTCCAGAAGGAGTTTTGGCACTGTCTCACCCAAATAAATACCTTTATTTTTGGTAACACTGAGTATTGTCTTTACTTGTGTATAAGTAATGTGTAACTATAAGTGGTATTGCATGAGCTTTGCATGTCTCCTAATTCAGCCTAAGCTGCTCTGCTATAGATACCTCTATCAGCTTAAGCTGCTAGAACACTACTACATTCACTAACAAGGGATAACTGGACCTGGTGTAATGTGTAAGTACCCAAGGTATCCACTACAAACCAGGCCAGTCTCCTACAGGCGGTGCTGGTGGAGCAGGCCCCATGGACCACATTCCTGCCCACACGACCACCAGGTAAGGAGATTGATCGACAGGGGAAGGGGGGTGTTGAGTGTTGTGTGCGTGAATGGGGTTGTTTGTGTATGTCTGTGTGAATGGAGGGGGTGTTGTGTGTGTTTGTGTGCGTGTGTTTGCAAGTGTCTGTGTGCTTGTGTGAATGCTTGTATGTGGGGGTGGGGGGAATGTTGTGGCCATGTATGTGTGAATAAGTGAGCATGGATGTGTGCGTGTATGTATGTATGTGTGCGTGCATGTATCTATGTGTGGTGTGTGCGTGCACCAGAGCTAAGGGGGCAGGGTGTCACTGGCCCCTTGTCCTATTTTGTTTTTATTTTTTTTGTGGGACTCAGCTGAAGTTGAGTACCAAGATAGCAGCCAACTCTTTCTGGTTAAAGTATTGGCAGCCAACCAGAGCTCTGCAGCTCTGTGCACAAGCTTGTTATTATGTGCTGAGTCATCGGGGAGGATCCGCGGCGCTAGATCTACATATTTATTTTCCTGTTAATATCTCAAAAACTATTAAACAGATTTACACCAAAACTGAAAGCATAATCTGCATACTCAAAGCTAAATTTCTGCCAAATTTGGTGTAATTCTGTCAAGTGATTTGGACTGTAATCATGTCCAAAACTCCTATAGAAATAAAGAGGGGAAATGCATGTTTTTTCACCTCCCCCCTTTTTCTCAGCCACTACTTGACGGATCACCCTGAAACTTCCCATGCAAAACAACATTTCATGACTATTCGCCAAACAGTGCCAAAGATGTGGGCAAGTCAAAAAAAACGTTTTCAATGTAAACATGGTCCTAACTATAATTACCTAGTGGCGGCCAACCTCCACCTCATACAGCCACAGGTCTTGGCTTCCAGCCTGCAGCACCCTTTGAGACATACTTCTGAGAAAGATTATGAAAAGAAAATACTAGGAAAAAATGTTCATGTGCAAGATCTCCACACTTATTTTTTCACTTTTGTGAATCAAGCCTTGCATGTGTGTGTGTTTGAGTTTGTGTGTGTGTGTGTGTGTTTGGATGTGTGTGTGCACCTGTGTCTGCTTCTTTCTGTAAATGATCATATAGGTTTGTGCCTGTGTGTCAGAGACATAAAAGTTTAATTAATCAAGACATATTATTATGTGCCACATAGGTTGGAAACTGCAGCTAAATATGCAGCAGAGAACTTTACACTTTGAAAATGTATTTTAACTTTGGATATGACCTTTTGCATACTGTTAGCTCCTACCATTTTAGAAATTATTTTAAACTGCATTTTAAATGCATGATCATCTTATCAAACTTAAATGATTACATACTTTATATTTTATCAGAACGTTAAAGTGCATTTGGTGAAGTAGAATGGAAGTTGTTTAAATGTTTAAATATATTTAGAATCGGAGAAATGTGAGAAAATTAGTTGTTAGTTGAGCAGGATGTGAATTCTTCCCACGTAATGAGTCCAAAGTCTTGTCAGGTTCCACACACAAGTGAAATAAATAAAACTGGGCTCATTCCCTGATAGCTATGGCATAGAGCATATAGGCTTAATTTAAGGAAAAGGATGTAAAGTGTTTAGCTCTTTCAAAAATATAAAACAATCGAAACATAATAATAAAAGTCCCCAAACCAACTTCTAAAAATAGACTACATTTTTATGGAAAAAACAACAACAAATTATTAAGATTCAGTTATGGAGTGATTTAAATTTGTACCTTTTTAGGGTAAAAAGCACCAAGAAAAAGTATCAATCAGAGGTCACTGTTCACAGTTGGGTGGGACAGAGATACAATTTGAGGCCAACTGCAATGGAGCGGTGGTCAGGTATACCAAAAGGGTCATCCTTATCAAATATTTTACTTTTTGAATTAGGGCCTGATTTAGAACTCAGCGGATGGGTTATTCACAACTGTGATGGATATCCCATCCACCAAAATTGAAATCGCATAATATTCTATGGGATTTAGATTTTGGCAGATGGACTATTCATAGTGTTGTAGCAGAGTAACCTGTCCGCAGAGTTCTAAATCAGGCCCTAAGTCTCTAAATTGAAAGCTAAAATCCTTCAATGGAGCAATGTTCCAGGTTGTATCCAATGAAGTTCTCTCAAAGTCACATAGCTTGGATGAGGTACTGCTGACACTGCCAGGAAATGCTCTGAGCTTGAAAATTCAAAGTTCATGCCCACTGAAGTCCTCTTGAAATTTGGACATTTTTTGCACCTTCACCCAGTCAAGATGTCAACCTTCAAACAAAGGGCCAGATGCTTTTGATTTGCATTTTCCAAATTGCAAATTTTTAATTAGTCACACTTTGGAAAACCATAAATCTAATGAATTAAAGTGGCCATTCATAACATAGTGATTCACAATTTGTAATTTTCTACTTGCCACTTTCTTGATAGCAAATCGCTATTCAGTAATCTCTAAATTGCAAAAGTTGCATTCAGTAACACCTGGATGACCTGAAATATGCTCACTACAGTTCTCTGAAGGAGAGAGGATGGTAAGCTGTGTCTGTGTTCTCTGTATCCTGGCTGCATTTGTGACATTTGTTCCAACCATGGCTCAAGAGGAGATAGAAAAGAAACGTGGAAGAAAGTTGAAGTTCTGAGAGAAGGAGCTAGAGGTTCCCACTGAAGAGGGAGATAGGGAGGTATTTGCTATCATCCTACAATACTGAACCTGGAAAACCTAGGTCAGAACAAACATTTTTATGTACCCTATCCAAGAAATCCTTCGCATGTCATGAATCTTTAAAGAGGTTTAGGGCAATTTCCTTATTCAGAAAGTCCATGGGCTCCAACTAAATTCAAATCCATACAAGTCAAGTCCCAGGCAGATACATTTTGGTGTACTGTGAGGCACACCCAACAGAAACCTACAAAATTTAGTTTAATTGATTCATAAACTAGAGACATCCTTTAAACCTTTACCGTTATCATATGGATACATTTGAACTATCGTTATTTGTTTATTAGGCTTACTGCCCATATGGGAGACAAACCTGGAAACAGCCTCCAAAGATTTAATGCACACAAATCTCCAAGATTAGAAAACGAGGCTCCATCTGTTTGTATAATGGAGATGCAAACCAAGGTATGTAAATGACAGTATTTTCTCAATGATATTTTCCTTATTATTCGACGGTTTTCTATTTGGTGGTGATATATATCATGGTTAGGATTATGATCTAAGAGAGAATTGTGGTTAGATCTACGTCATTCAAAAAGGAGATATAACAATTTATTTGGACATTTGGCTATCCTAGACATCAGTACAACATAATCTGAATACAATAAAAAGGGGACATACGTTGGTAGGGTTTTCTGGGACAGTGCAGAGCAGAGAGGCTATTTCTGAGCTTCTGTGCTTAGGGTATAAAGTGAATGTATTATACCCCACAATTTTTGGAGTTATTGCTTTCTTTTTAGACTGCAAAGCTAAGAAACATAAAGAGGTAATCTTGTTATTTTTTTTCTGAGCCATACTATCTTAAAATAAAACACTAAGGGGGTCATTATGACCGTGGTGGTCGGCGGTAAAATGGAGCAAATAACTGCCAACAGGCTGGCGGTCCTTTCCTCCATATTATGACTGGGGGGATGGCTGAAGCCAAACCGCCAATGTACCACACTGACTGCCACGGCGGTAACGGCCACCGGACTGGAGACATCAATCTCCAGCCCAGCGGCAGTCACTTGACACCTGCGGGATTATGACCTTGCCTACCACCATGGTTTTTGTAGCTTCCTTACCGCCACGAAAACCATGGCAGTAGGTACTATCAGTGACAGGGAATCCCTTCCCTGTCACTGATAGTGGTCTTCCCCTCCTCCTCCACAGGACCCCCCAACACCCTTTCCTCTACAGAACCCCCCTTCATACACACCGCTCCCTTCACACATGCATACACACACCCATTCCCACATTCATCCATTCACACACACATCCGCACACACCTTCATACATACATGCACACACGCAGTCACACAACTCAACATACATGCACTTACACCCCCAGACATACACACACATGCAACACGCAACACACACCTGCATACACGCACACACAAACATACACACACCCCCCCACACATACACTCAACACCCCCTCCCCTGTCGGGGCACCCACTTACCTGTGTCCAGGGGTCCTCTGGCAGGAGACGGGACAGGGCGCTGCCACCAGTAGCAGCGTCTACCAACAGAACACCGCCAGGCCGTATTATTTCTCATAATACGTCTGGCGGCAGTCTCCTGGTGTGGCGCTGCTGCTCGCTGCAGCGCCACCTTACTGCCATCCCCTGCCATGGCCACAGCCAGATTTCCACCATTCTTCTGGCGGAAATCCGGCTGTGGTCATAATATGGCGGATGGCTGGTAGCCACGGCAACGGTCTTTTGGCAGCTGTCACCGCTGTTTTTACTGCCAATGTCAAAATTAGGGCCTAAGTCATAGACATAGCAGGTATACTTTGAGGAAGGTTGGCTTATAAGCTGAAACTAAGGGCCAGATGTAGCAAAGGTTTTTACCCATTCTGTGTCTATGGGAAAAAGTGTTTGTACATATGGCCCTAAGTCCTTCATTGTAAGTCTCTACATAAAACATTGACAAATACAGTTCCATCAAAATTGTCATGGCAGACAGTGAGCGTTGGGAGGGTGCTGGTGCACCTTGCTGGCAGCAGCATTGCCGCTGGCTCCATTATGAGCCGGAGACAATGCTGCCCCCATTTTGCCGCTGGGCTGACGGGCGGAAACCTTGGTTTCTGCACATCAGCGCAGTAGAAAAGTCATCATGGGCTGGACGGGGAGGTAGCCAGTATGGCTGCATCGTCCAAAATGGAAGCCCGTCTGCAAAACTCGAAATCAGGCCCTTAATGCAGGTGAAAATGTATCAAAAAGCTTTACAATCCAAGTTTCTCTGATAAACACAGATGGTGTTAAGAATCCATAAAGCTTCAATTGGTTCTTCACCATGAACTAATGGAGGTAGAAAATAATAAGCATAATGGGTAATTTTGTAGACATCCATTTGAATTTCATTCTGGTAAACTTACAGCTTATTTTCGTTCAAACTAATGTAGCATCTAAAACAATTGTGTGCAATGAGTCAAAAATATGTTTAGCCAATTTGAGCATGCATCTGCTGCATTTTCTCTGGCAATATAAAGTTCAGAGAAGGGTACTGAAAGGACTTCTGTAAGTTCGTCACACAAAAGTATTAAATGACTATAGCAAACTTTGCGTTAATTAAAGATACTGAAGTCCTCTCCACTTAATGGGATGTGGAGGGTCACTCAACTGTACTTCCCACTTCACAGGTACATTCCGAGGAGGAAGGAGTTTAAGGGCAAGGTGCAATTCTAAGACACCTTTATTAAACCTGGAACAGCAGCGTCGGAATAACTGGATGGAGTGTTTCATAATTGGCCACATTGCCCCTTCCTACGCTACGTATTCTTAGTTATAAGTCATTTCGCATGAAGGAAGGTTTATTTCTTTGAAACAGTGCAGTACAAGAAAGAATTCTTCGAAGCAGAAGGTTCATTAGCTGACGTGAGTTTCTACAACTTTGCAAAAAAAGTTGAAAGAAGCATGAAAGGATTCTTTTCACCACTACTCGAATAAAGAAAAATAAATATATTAAAAGGAAGGAAGCATTGTACGTGTTGCTTATCAACCTATTTTTTTCACTTGCTTTTAGTAAGTTTTTTGTGCTTCTGCAGCTGAAAGACAATCATTTTAATTTCGAATGCTTCACGTTCATAATGTATTTTTGATTGGATATTGGTTATTTGCTTAATGTTGGGGTATAACAATTCAAATAAAGAGAAGCTTTAGAAAGTCAATAAAAAAATTCAGTCGGTTAAATGGAAATTAAATCAGACATACAATACTATAATTGTTTTAAAAGTCATTATTCATTTTTTAGCTCTTGAATTAATATTGAAATTTCCAACAAACTGGCAATCAAGACACTTCTATATGACTACAGTAGAACATAGGATTTTTGTCATGCTTCTTTTCGAATAGCCTTGTTAGGTAGTTACGGTTACATTGAACCCACGATAGAATCTTTTCAAAACTTTTGATACCTTTCACAAAACATCATAATTTTTTTAAAACTATGGCCCAGATTTAAAGGAATCTGGTGCATCAGTACTGCTGCAGCAGATTTCTTACTCCCCTTCCTGCCACCTAACAACACCATGGGTGCGCAGTATTTACCACCATGGTGCAAATTACAACAATGGCCATGTTAGGCCAATAGCATAAAAAATGTTTATGGTATTGTGGCGCTTGGCTGGACTAGTGTCAAAAATGATGATGCTAGTGCAGCAAAGTGACTTCAATGGGTCCGTCCTTTTAACGCCTGCTTTGAGCAGGCATTAAAAATGATCCCAAACATGGAGCAATTAAATCTTGTAGATTTCATTGCGCCATTTTTCCGTGCCTCCAATGCATGCACTGTGCCATTTTATAAATATGGTGCAGCGTTTTTGCCTCGTTGAGCCACATTAGTGTAAAAAAATGGCATTAATGTGGTCCAAGATAGCAAAAGAGCCTTGTAAATCTGCCCCTTTGATTCATCCATACTGACTAAATCATGGAACAAACATTATTGGGGCCCCGAAAGTGTTAAAACCAATGTTAAGCCACATAGGGCAATACTGTTGCACCATAATCATAAAAAGCTGATGGGATTTTTAGAAGACTTCAATAATTTTAAACCCCTGTCCTTCCTCGGGTCCTGAAAATTCATAAGGCATTTTTTGCAAAAGAACTATAGGTCGCATTATGTTAAAAATATATACAAATCTCCATGTAGATAACTTGCCAGTTTTGAATTGAAAAGCAATTAATCCAAAAATTGTAAAATAAAGCATTCTGGTTAGGAGATAGAACATTATTTTTCTCTCTGGCCAGAGGTCTTTTACTTTGTCCTAATTTAATTTATTTGCTGGTAGGCAGCTAGTTTCTCTGCAAGGGTGAAGGCTCTGATTGAAAAGACTTTCACCAAATTTAGAAATGTCCACCAAACAGGTTGTCATTTCGAAACATTATCAGGAACCGCCGTCACAGAGGGGCGGCTCCTCTATTAGGGCCGCCTCCGCCAGCAGCAGAAGCTGCAAACCTTTCATCACAAAGGCATAATAAACTAGGCTTATTATCAATTCGCGGTGGAAGGGGCAGGGCCACATGGTTGACAAGCACCAAGGGGAGTGCACTGTGCACTCCCCTCAGAGCGCATGTGTGTTTGGTCACCTGCCTCCAGCCAGCCAAACACACATGCGCTGTGGGCTCTCTCCAGCTCAGGAACACAGTTGCTGGGCTGGAGAGAGCCTGCACAGGCTCCCAGTCTACCAGGGAGTGCCCTGGCTGGGCACTCCCAGCCAATAGTGAGGCTGCTCAGAGCAGCATCAGGATTGGCGCAGGGCATGCTGGGAGCCTGTGCCTGCCGTGCCAGCGAGACAGAGGAGAGGAGCGGCACGGCGCTGGAGCTAGGTAAGTTTTTATTTTATTATTTTTTGTATTCGTTTTTAGAACCACTCCCCCACACCACCCTGTGTGCTGCCCCTTCCCCTCCTCATTAGCAAAGTGAGCCGCAACTGCGCCACAGCTGTTATTAGCAATGCTTTTTTCAGTTTGATGCAGAGCTTCATCAACATGATGGAGCCTTGCACCAAACTGTTTTCCTTTTTACGTTCAAAAAGGAAATCCAAAAGCAGGATTTGTTTTGGAAAATGAAAAAAATTATGCCCACATCGCTGTGGCAGTCATCTCCCATGGTGAGGGGAGCATTTAGTGCTTTTTATTGTCCCTTACTGCCAGAGTTTGCCTAACGGGGACAGGCAGTAAAATTTTTATATATTTCCACCCATCCTAATTGGGGAAGGACGCATAATCTATTCTTTGTCACCCATTACTCTGTTGGGCTGTGGTAGAAGTATGGCCACTGCAGTGATGGAATAGTCACCACTGTAGCCAAACTATGGTCTGCCTGCATTTAAATCAGGTGGGGAGACCACGATGTTGGCAGGGAGGAAACACAATATCACCCACATTTAAATCAGGTGGGAATACCACTATGTTGGTGGGTAGGAAACACAATATCACCCACATTTAAATCAGGTGGGAAGACCACTATGTTGGTGGGTAGGAAACACAATATCACCGTTGGCACAGAGTTCCCTCTCCACCAAAATATAAATTGGTCCAAAAGGCCTGATTTAGAGCTAGGCAGATGGGTTACTCCATGTCAGGCTTGAAGCAGTCCTACCTTGTAGCCTGCAATGTAGCTCTGCAGAGGAGATATGGACTAACTCCTCAAGCCTACCTCCTTACTTGTGATTTTGAAAACTACAAGACAGATGGGGTCTAAGATGAAGGATCCTGTTTCTAGTAAGGCGCAGGTGCTGCACTTGTCTCTTGGACTGCCACTGTTGTTCCTTGAATACATAAACACAGGACTTATAAGAATACTCTCCTGTTAGTGATGACTTTCTTCCTACAGTGCTCGGGGTCACAAAACAATCTGCTCGGTGTATAAACCATACAAAGAAAACTATACACAGTGCACAATGATGGGGGGCTGAGATAAATTACCATTTTAACAAACAAACTGCTCGGGATGAAATAACCTGACATTGGCATTCAGGGGGAGGAGTTGCCCATATATAATGTGGCACACAAACTTCTCATGCCATGAAGCACTAAGACCTGTGCCATGTGCACTATGGAAAGGGATGCTCCCAGGCTTTCCAGGTATGATATTTCTGGGCAAGGAGGATACAAGCGATCTAATGGGTCAAGAGTTGGGGACGGGGTGTGATACTCCATCACACATGTGATAGAAATTCCATCCACTGTATTACAAGTACCCTAGGGTATGAAAGGATCCTAATACAGTGGGTGGAATATCTGTCACAGAAGACCTTGTCCACCAAACTCTAAATCAGAGCCTTAGTCATGTAAGGCTACATTAAGGAGAATGTGTATTTGTGGACGATACCAAAACTATCTGGAACTCATGTTCCTGGGCTCCACTGAATCTACTTGTTAGCATCCAATAAGTTTGTATTTTGGAAGACATGATTTTGCATCTTCTAATTTAAAGCAGCGTGAAGTGAGTGCCTCTATTTGCAGTACCTGGCTGCTTCAGAGCCAGAGTACAGCCATGGTGAGGTGGTGCTCCTCAGTACAGATCAGGGAGCCATCTTGAAATGCAGAGTGAAGTGGGAGCAGAGGAAAATACACATGGGCTCCATTCTCTGCAAGAGTGATTAAAAGCAGATCTGGGAATCAGACCACAGCTGCCTCTGAATGCAGATGGACTGCTGCTTGCATTGACCTGGTGACAGCAAAGTAGGACAAAATGAAGAACGGAAAGGTGATGATATTGACAAGTTTGTCCCCATTCAGGGATGTTATGCAGGAAGAAGATTTGTTCTAGGCTGGAATTATCAGAACACATTGAGTCAACAGACTGCAAGATGTTACAGAAGTATATCCAATAGACATTATGGTGAAACTTGTCACCTTAGGTCTGAAGGACACCATATTGTGAGATGCTAAAAGTAGACATAATTTGCTTCTGAGGAAATGAGTACTACAATTCAAAGTCTTACCTCAGAGTATTCTGATTACCATTGAAGTAAATACATGTCCAATAATGCCTGCTATGTGTCACCCAGATATATGATGAGTAAACTATTTTCATAATAAGTATAGTATTCAGGGGAGAGAGACTTGTTGTCCACTGGTGTGTTTCACATTATGTTAGTATGTACATATGTAATTATTTGTGCATGTATTTATGAATATATGTATATTTTTGTATAGTGCTAAACTAAGCAGCAGAACACTCCACAGAGTGAAAGACAAGCATACCGTCAACAAGTGATAATAGATGTATCTGGATATTGCATTGTGACTGAATTGTGATGCAGCATTCTTTAAAAAAGGCGTGTCTTCAACTCTTTTAATAAGTTGAGCGACAGCATTGTCCCTAGCTCGTAATCAGGCTGGCAGCAAGGCTACTGCTAGCAGGGGGCACCACCACCCTCACAATGCTATCTGTCTTCACAGTGCAGGCGCCCTCTGCACCTGTTCTCCTCCAGCCTTTTCATGGCAGTAAAACCACCATGAAAAGTATGGCATAGAACCAGGTTGTATTTAGCAGGATGGCACTGCATGCAGCGCCAGACTGGCTGATTGCGACCTGCACCCGCCCGCCAACCCATTTGGATCACCGATCCCAGCAGAGATAGCAGTACCTCGGCGGTCTGACTGCCAGGGTCATAATGTGGAAGACGGACCTCCACTGCTAGTCCAGTGGTTGAGTGACCGCCAAGCTCGTAATAAGGGCCTAACTGTTTTCTAGCACTTAGAAATCAAAAGCGCCATTATGAATATCTGTTCTCACTTGACGGGGCAAAGTCAAAAGTTGAGACCAACCGCAATGGAGCCCTGCTCATCTACACTGAGCGGAAGGTCTCAATTAAAGTTTTACCTTCACATGGAGTTGTTTTCTTGAAGATTTTTCCTCGACCGGAACAAACCCACAAGTTGAGGCCTACCTCGTTGGAGCCCTTTCAGACACAGGTCGCGGGAGGTCTCGGTCCAGGTTCCTATGTTCTGGCTTAGAGATTTTTTGGGACAGAAATCTTCATCTGGGACCTTGTCAAAAGTTTAAGCCTACCTGGGATACAGTGTGCGGTAAGCCTTGGTCAAACTTTTACATTCGAACGTAGAAACATTTTTGGACGTTTTCATCCCCAACTTCAGATAGACCTCCTCAGCAAGCTGATTTCATTGCAACAAGCTCCCAGTCAAATCCTGGAAGTCTGGGGCTCCCAAACTTTTCAGTGGGACTGTTGCATATGCTCTCATTACTCTAATGAGACTACTGGATTCCGAGTGGCAGAATCTCCGTATAACAATAATAAAGTGAAGTTGAATAAAATATATCTAGGTTAAAGTGCACAGCAGCAGGCCTAGTGTGTTAAAATAACATGCATGGAGCTATACCAACAGGACAAACCCACAAGTCAAGCCGGGTCACCGTCGATGTTGGCCGGCTAAACTCACAACATCGGATGAGTCCACTTATGGAACTTTTTTCCAAAGTTGCTCCAAACTTCTCTATTGTCTTCCAGAAGTACCCTTATGGTCCTTTAGGTATCCACAATTCACCCCAAGGTTCCAGAAGCTCTGAGTTGCTCCTTGTGGTTAGGACTCCAACTCCCAGAATGCACCTGGTCTAAATCCTAAAATGACCACTGGCCAGTGGTCCGCTGGGCTCTTTTTGCAGGACTGGACCCTGGTCAGCTCCTTTCTACTTGCAGCTTACACGGAGTCCCTTCTTGAGGTTGTAGAAGTATGGCAAAGTCCTTTTCTTGGTGAAGTCCAAAGTTTGCAGCTGGTACAGTCCTTCTGAGTGCAGTGTCCAGGTGCAGGCCAGGGGTCCAGCAGGGCAGTCCTTCATCTTCTTGTCTTGTTCCAGTAGGAATCTGAAGAGGGGTGCAGCTGTGCCATATTTATCCTTGCTCCTGTGGTGGCAAGCAGGTGGGTGCTCCTGTCCAATTACGTGCAGGCCACCACCCTCTCGAGTGACCACTACCTGAAAAGTGCGGCAAAAATCAGTCCCAGGTAGCAATATTCCTCCAAGGTGGCAAAAATTCTATCTTTGAGTTTAGATCCGGTGAGTCTACTGGTGTGGCTACGTTTCCTTAAAAACACCCATTTCCAGCCCTCTCTTAATCTAATCAGGGGGCACCTGGTTGTCTGGGACTGCAGGAAATGGTGGAGGTACAGTTGTTGTCCCAAATATCCTTCCCTCCTTTGAAGTCCAGTTTGGCTTCCCTCCCCCTATCTTGTTCTACCATCTACTGAGTCAGATTTCCTCCCACAAGATGCTTCCTTTGTTTCAGACCAGGCCACTTCACACCTCATCAAGGCAGCCTGGTTCAGGCTGCAAGAGGCTGACCAATCAGAGAAGGGCACTACAGGGCTTTTAGCAAGAGTTGTAAAACTGTTTCCAGGTCCAAGTACTATTAAATTCAACAAGTGGCAAGTTGCTGGATTTATAACTTTTAATTTGATACTGAACCTGTTATATTTAGCTCCTTGCTCTGGAAAATAAAACGTTATTATTTTAAAACAAATTCTCTCTATGTAAGCCTATGGAGCCTGTTCACTAGAATGGGGAGAAACAAATGTGACTATTTTTTCCCTCACCAGGGCTTATAAAACATTGTTTATAAAGTCCCTGTTTATAGGTACACTGCACCCAACCCTGGGGGCATTGAGGGCATACCTTAGGGGTGAGATATGTAAGATAGCTTAGGACTTTGGAAGAACTTTTAATTCCAAAGTCGAATTTTGGGGCTAACTTGAACTTAAAAGCAGACAGCAAGGCTGGCATGCCTTTAAAAATGACACTGGGCACCACAGCAGTGCACCTAGGGGTGTACTCTCTATACTGAGTCCCTAAACCTGCATGCCCTACCATATATCAGGGACCTATAGGTAGGATGGTACACCAAATTATAATTAGCCTAATTTGCATGTTCAATTTTACACAGAGTCAGTAGTCACCAGTATCAGTCAAAACGTTTGGAGGTGACCGGGGCACAAAAGAGGGCTTTCCTACACCTTGAGATATATATGCTCAAATGTAATTGCCCACATAAGCAGGATTCCGTTATTTTGGGAATTCCCTTAGGAACATGCAGTACAATTTGAACTACAAAAGCACTTATGGGCTACCTCTTTTGTGCACAGTCTGTGCTAAATGAATGTCTGATGATTGACAAGATCAATATATTCATGAACAAATGAGATTTGACCTTATAATAGCATGACATTATTCTTATTTCTGGAACATGTTATACTATAGTATGAATTTTGCATTCAAATTATGGTTCAATTAGGCTATGGGGGCTCTTCGTTACTTGAGCAGTCTTTTGTTTATGTTTGTAGCACTGGGATAGTGTATTTCATGCCTGTCCTTCATGTTTACTGTTACTTGTGATCAAGACACCTAGGGCCTCATTACGAGTTTTGCGGCCCGTTGACTGCCATGGGGGCGGCAGCATTCAGACGGCCTTCGTATTGGTGGTCAAACTGTGTGGATTGCGGGCCTTTGGAGCAAAGATCGCCACGGTCCCGCCGGCACCACCAGACAGCACAGAGCCCACGGTCACAAGGCTGCACAAACAGGCCAGATAAGCCTGTGTTTCCTCCGGACACATTCTGAGGTTGCACACCGCCAACATGACCATGGCAATCCAATTACCATGTACCAGGAGGAAACAGACAGTATAAAGATAGACACTCACCTGCAGGCAGCCTCACATGTCCGGTGCCACCCTGGAGCCTATCACACACATCCTGCTGCTGCTGATGTTCATCAAAGTTGAAAAATTAACACAGCTGTGGACGCAACCAACCGTAAGTACACACACCTACCTGTGTCATTTACCTTAACAAAAGATTGTTGTGCTGTCATCCTCACGCTACAGGCACCAAGTGTACATGTTATTGTGTACACAGTCGGAATCAAGCAAAAAGAAGGATACATTCACAGTCACAATACACCCCATTTTGGCAGGTCACTCACACTGAACCGCAACACTCCATAAAACACACGTCTGTCCATCTCAGGCACAGGGTCAGTGAAGGGTAATAACATTGTTTCACACAACACCAACACCAACAACACACCAACATCACATATACAAATACAACTCACTCACATTCCTCACATGCCATTGCTGTTATCACATTCAACATACATGTGTATTGACGTGACATGGAACACAAACAACACTCCCAGTAAAAAGCCCTTCAATGAACACACACATCACACATACTACAGAACAATGGAATGACAATGGCATGCACAATAGACAGAGAGACACATATACAAAGATTACTATGCAAACAATACCTGAACGATAGGGGTGGGGGCATCCGGAGCACTCACGGAAGGGGGCTGCACTGAGACAGATTACACTTAACATATGCCTCTTAAACAGCATTTTCACAGGAAATGGCCCTACATGTATCTCAGCGACAAACAACTCTAGACCCAAATGATATGCCTATCTGCACAATGTGGAAGCGCAAGTCAACAAAGCATATTCAACTCCAACTGCATAAGACCTACCTCTACATGTAGTAGCTGCAAGGTACATACAGCTAAACGGACTAATGCACAGTCAAATACAAACAAAGGTAGCACCGCTTAACACACTCCATGTCTGCACAAACAAATCTCAAGCTGACACACATTAGATGAATACATAATCCATGTCTAACATCATACATGCTCACATTGAACAGCACAAGATGGAATACTTACCATAACAAACAATTTAACACCACCATTGCATTTACACCCAAATATCCATGCACACAACATATACCCTTGTCTTGGGGGACACCATCACTACCCACAAAGTCAAATACTGCAAACAACAGCAAATGGATCAGCAAGCAAGCTGAAACACTCAACTGTAGGCAGACAACACAAATTACTCAGGAACAACGTAAAGGTACACAAGGAATTGCAGGACAGATGTGTATTCAAAAGAAACAACTATTTAGGTAATTTAAAATGTCCAAGGCCATTATCCAGGCCTGTATCAATTGTTCATGCACATCACTGTGCTCAGACTTCACTCATTAACTGCCACAGGAAGGGACATCAAGTGGCCAGGCAGGCACCTCAGGTATCATCATTGGAGGGGTTAGATTTGGGAAGGTTTGGTTTGGTTTTGGTTTGGGAGGGGGGGGTCTGCTTTTTGGGAGGGTGTGCTTCTTCTTGTGGGGAGAGGCATGGCTGCTTGTTGGGGAGCGGGGAGGCCTTAGAGGTGGAAGGGAGGGGCTGGGAGGGGGTGGGGCCTCTTGGATTTGGGACAGGGGATAGAGAGGACAGGGGACAGGTTGAGGTAAGAAAAAGTCTCTTAGGGACATGGGGGTGGTCATTAGAAGGGGTTGGGATTTTGATGTCGAGGGAGTGGTTGTCTAATGTGTTGGTGTGGATGTTGTGCGTATGTTGGGTGGGTGAGTGAGTGTGTTTGTGTGTCTTGGGGTTGTAGGAGGTGGAGATGCTGCAGGATGAGTAGTGGGTGTGTGTGTCTGTTGGGGGTGACTACAGGTATGCTGAATGTGGTGAAGGTCTGTGTGTCTGTTTTATGGTGTTATCTGGTACGGATGCAGGTGGTAGATGTCTGGGGGGTCTGTTGGGGTGGTGTCTATGGGTATGCTGGGTGTGATGGGGATGTCACTGACTGTTGTGGGGTACCTGTGGGTATGCTTGATGTTGTGTGTGTAATGCTAGGGATGTTGGGTGTGTCTGGGAAAGTGGTGACTGTTGTGTCTATGAGTGGATGTTGTTTGCCTGTGTGCCTGTGTGTTTTGTGGTGCTTGTATTTGGATGTGCTGCTTTTAGTGGGTTGATGTGGAAGTGTGTGGGTCTGTCTGTGTACTTTGGGTAGGTAAGGGAAGGGGGTATTTGGATTGGGAAGAGGAAGGTGGAGGGGGCGGAAGGTGGGGGGTGACTGGCTACTGTGAGCAGGCTAGAGTCTGAAAAGATCCCTGTAGGCCAGCAATTGCACCATGAATGCCTTCCAGAAACACATTTGTTTGTTGCAGTTGAATTGCCAGTCCCTGGATGATATGCACAATGGCTAAGTGACACACAGAGATACTTCTCAGGAGGTCAATAGTCTCCTCACTGAGGGCAGCAGTGGTAACAGGGGCTGTGCTGGAGGTGCCTGCCACAAAAGAGATGGTCGCCCTCTTAGGTGAGCGTGCACAGCTAACTCGGTGGGGAGCAACAGGGAGTGCAGTGATAGAACGGGAGTGTCAGACAAAGATCGTACAGGGGGATGCCCCATTGGGTCTGCCACCACTTGGGAGTGGCCACTGGAGGAAGCATCTAATGATGATGATGATGATGATGAGGATGTTTTTGTCTCCCCTGTCTCACTCCCCTTGCCTTCCAGAAGACTGGGTCTCTCTGTGTCAGTGGTGTCTTGACCTGAATTCCTTTGGCCTGATGCTTCTCCATTCAGCTGTGCCCTGTCTCCTTTACTTGCTGGTGCTGTTGCTGCAAATGCAAAGAGTCGTAGGGTCATCACATATCCATCATCACACTTGAACAGCAGTTCTGATTAGCAAACATTACCATGATATCAAGTAGGCCCCAGCAACAAACTCCACCTAAGTGGCTCATATTTGTGCGATATCATATACATGCATGCCATATGAACTGTCAACAGTTACCCACAGGATAGTCAGGATCTCAGACAGCTACAATTTTGTGCAATCACAATACCATTCAACAAGTAGGAGACAACATCACCCTCAAAACTTTGCTCCATGGCGCACACCTCAATTACCTGTTGCCAAACAATAATAAGCTAATGCCAAATGCATGAATTTCCACAGATCCCACAAGGTCATGCACACATTTATTTGTCACATACATGATGACCCAACAATAAGAAATGATGCTCCAAAATCCTGCTATGTTGATGACAAAAAGTACAACATCCTGGAGAGGGTGACATGGAAATACGCATGTCACACTGGAAGCAGTTCCACTGTGCACACTTCACCAAGTCACTTTTGTCCCAATAGAGTGATGGAGGTGGTACTAGTGTTGCTCAGAAAGACCACACATGTGGAATGGAAATGGACACTGTAGACATCTTGTGCAATATGTCAGGGAGAGATGTCCCTAAACTCCACAACACAAATAAATCAGCAAGCCCCAGGTAAATCACCACTAATGTCTGGCACCCCTTACAATGACTTACTCTGAGTGCATCAGTAGACACCATGAGTCCCTTGGATCTTGGAGAGGCCCAGAAATTTGCAAGTACTTGTTGAAGTCCCTCAACATCTTGCCCAATTGGAAACTACATCACTGTCTGTGATGTCTGTCTGTGGATGAATGCTTGTATTGTATTGTATTGTATTGTAATAGTATTTATATAGCGCTTACTCCCCCTGACGAGGCGTCGGATTGCTTTTCGGCGAGTAGCATGCTACTCCAGAGTCCAACAAGAATTAGTGATAGATTAGTATCGGGAAATATGAGTACAGTTTTAGTATTATTATTAGTTAATTTGAGCCGTGGATATGAGAGTTTGTTAGTTAGATTGACAGGAGTATTGGAGGGGTTGAGGAGGAAAGAAATCCAGAAGTGTTAATTGGGAGTATATCCCTCATTTACTCATCCCAGGGGCTTAGGATGAGTGAAGGGGGGTGGAGGAGGGAAGATTCTGTGGAAGGGTTAGGGAGATCATAGCAGCAGGGTGAGATAAATGAGGGAGAATTTAGTAGGGTTGTTTGGGAGGGTTTGGTAGTAGTACGTGCCCGTCATCACTGAAGCACAACTAGTACCCTTATGAACTAGGTAATGGAAGAGAGGATGATTAGTCCTGGGGCGGCAGGTAACCGATCAACATTGGGCTCACTCTGAACATTGTAAGAAGTGACTAGATGCTGTATAAATAAAGTTGAACTTTTATTCCACTCAGTTACAACAACCCCTGGCAGGTCAGCCATCATATTGTTCTCTTCTCCTCACCTCCATCATCATTGCAGATTCTTCCCCCAACGTTCTTAAAAGTCATCCTTAACCAACCTCCACCACCTTACCAGCATTCCTTAACTCTCGTAGAGGTGTACTTTCACATGCTCTGCATTCTCCTGCCATCTAGTGTTGGGTCCGGAGTTGTGGAAGTTGTTTTTCTCCTTATAAGAAGTCTTTTGAGTCACAAGGTAGAGTGACTTATCCCTGCGATATTGCGCATGTGCATCAACTCGACTGTTAGATTGTTTTCCCACAGGCGAGTGAGAAAGAAGTGAAAGGTATGTGTAAGAAAAGGGGTTCTTAGCAATGCCTGGCCTACACTGGCTTGTTGGTGTGCTAAGACACCCATACAATAGTGAAGGTGTGTGGTGTAGACCATGAAGCTGCCTTACAAATGTCAGCTAAGGGAATGTTAAAGAAAGGTCATAGTGGCTCACTTTTTACAATTAGGGTGTGCTGTGGGCGAAACAGGTAAAGGTCTTTCGGCCTTAGTGTAGCAAGTCTGTATACACTTGTGACTTAATCTGGATGTTCTGGATTTGCATATGAAGTATGGAGAGCTCTTTCCGCAACAGAATTTGTTTGCGGGAAAAAGACTGGGAGCTCAATGGACCGATTGAGGTGAAAATGTGAAACTACCTTGGGTAGGAGTTTAGGATTAGTGCAAAGAACCACTTTGACTATGTATTTGGAAAAAAGATTCTTCTAAGCTTAAAGCCTGGAGCGCACTAACATGCCTAAGTGAGGTGATGGTGACTAAGAATGCCACCTTCCATGACAAACTGAAGTCGGCATGAGGGAAGAGACTCAAATGGGGAAGCAATGAGTCTAGTGAGAACAATGTTAAGGTTTCAGGACTGTGCTGGAGAAACCAGAGGCGTAATATTTCATAAAAGCTTCAGTACTTCAAAAAAAGGAGGGGATGGGAGGATTTATGGTCCAGTGTATATCCTCCAAAGAACTTGATAATAAAATATGATACACTGTTCCAAAAGAATAGGGAGAGGAAGTAAAGGAGTCCTGATCATCAGGAGCAAGAGTCCTCACACACCGTACTTGGTGTCATGCTTCATCATCGGACAGCTCCTCGTCAGACCGGCGCTGCAATGTCTGACGGGCTCCCCCCTAAAAAAGGGGGGGCTCTTTGCCGGAGATCTTTTGTTTTTGCCGATGATGCCGCGGAGCCAAGTATGGGTCCGTGGGGAAGGAAAGTACAGGAATAAAGGATAAGATTGGCTCAGGACCCTCACTAAGTGATTTATTCTTTGATGTTGGGAAATGGCCAAGATTAAAAAAATGGCAAGGGAGTGAAAATTGAGGTAATGCTCAGACACTCACACAAGAAAATTCAAAGCAGGAAGTCGGTAATTATCCGAAATTCCTTAATATGTGGTCGACATGTTTCGCGTCTTGATATGGTCTCAACAGGATCCTACGACGCTTCTTCAGGACCTATTAAATAATTGGACTTCTTCAATCGAAACCCAAGTGAAAAAAAGAAAAAATTATATATATAGACTCCTGCAATCTATCGTTTACAGTCAAAACGTAGTCAGTCACTTACTAGGATAGAACAGGACTGGCTTTTTCCTATCAGTCACCCTAAATACAAAAAGGAACAGAGGTTAAAAATATACAATCTCTTCATTGAACATGAAAGAATAATCCAATCAAGTCAGTGGAAAAATAGTGACAAACTGTGCAACACATCGTGATGGGGTGGGAGGTAGCAACCCATGCTGGTAGTATATTGGTTGGGCTTACCATCTCCACTAGAGAAAGGGCTTCATGGGATCACGTAGGCCTGATGCCCAATACACAAACAATCTGGTCAAGGTAAAACAAAGACATGTAACAGAGAGAGCATTCAAATTGAGTAACAAAATGAACAGCAAGGAGTCTGATCCTCAACAGTCAATCAAGCGCCTTCAACGGTACCACAATGTATGTCAGAAAGACTTAATAATGCAGTCAGATCAAAAAAGAACCAAATAGTACATACTAATATGTGCAATGAAACACCATTCATTTCATAATAGAACACAGCAATGGTAGAGACAAACGCACTGGATTCGCGATGTCTGTACATGTAATTCAATTCATAGTGGCATTTAAGCACGTGCTCATAAATAGTGAAATAAACATGTGCAGGGATTGGAGTTTGAACAGATAATCGGTCTCTCCCCCTTATATATTAAAATGCTCGATGAAACATCAGTCATTCCCTCATGGAAAAACATCAACGGTAAAGACAACAGCACCGGATTCTCGGTGTCTGTGTATGTAGTCCGTTTAATGGTCACAAGTAAGCAAGTGCTCATAAGTGTTGAAATGGTCACGTGCGGGGCTTGGAATATTCAACAGGTTATGAATACCTTTCCTTTGTTGTCGAAGAAGGCCGGGTAATTAGTTAAAAAGATCGAGATTAACAGTCTCTGAACAGGTCATCCAGAATGCTCTCTCTGTTACATGTCTTTGTTTTACCTTGACCAGATTGTTTGTGTATTGGGCATCAGGCCTACGTGATCCCATGAAGCCCTTTCTCTAGTGGAGATGGTAAGCCCAACCAATATACTACCAGCATGGGTTGCTACCTCCCACCCCATCACGATGTGTTGCACAGTTTGTCACTATTTTTCCACTGACTTGATTGGATTATTCTTTCATGTTCAATGAAGAGATTGTATATTTTTAACCTCTGTTCCTTTTTGTATTTAGGGTGACTGATAGGAAAAAGCCAGTCCTGTTCTATCCTAGTAAGTGACTGACTACGTTTTGACTGTAAACGATAGATTGCAGGAGTCTATATATATAATTTTTTCTTTTTTTCACTTGGGTTTCGATTGAAGAAGTCCAATTATTTAATAGGTCCTGAAGAAGCGTCGTAGGATCCTGTTGAGACCATATCAAGACGCGAAACATGTCGACCACATATTAAGGAATTTCGGATAATTACCGACTTCCTGCTTTGAATTTTCTTGTGTGAGTGTCTGAGCATTACCTCAATTTTCACTCCCTTGCCATTTTTTTAATCTTGGCCATTTCCCAACATCAAAGAATAAATCACTTAGTGAGGGTCCTGAGCCAATCTTATCCTTTATTCCTGTACTTTCCTTCCCCACGGACCCATACTTGGCTCCGCGGCATCATCGGCAAAAACAAAAGATCTCCGGCAAAGAGCCCCCCCTTTTTTAGGGGGGAGCCCGTCAGACATTGCAGCGCCGGTCTGACGAGGAGCTGTCCGATGATGAAGCATGACACCAAGTACGGTGTGTGAGGACTCTTGCTCCTGATGATCAGGACTCCTTTACTTCCTCTCCCTATTCTTTTGGAACAGTGTATCATATTTTATTATAAAAGCTTCAGTGCCTGGAATTTTGAACAGTGAGAGATGCTGTTATTCTGGAGATAGGAAGCCATTGCAGCAAGAAGTGTATAGAAGTGTATGCTACATATGCCTTCTGCAAATGAAGCAGGTAGCAGACAACGTCTTGGACCGCGGCTTTCATATGATCAATTTGTTTGGGTTGGCAGTAGCAAACAACACGCTTCCATTTTGCTTCCTACAGGTTCTAAGGGTAGGTCTGCGGGCCTCCTTGAGAATGTTCATACATTCTAGTGGTAAGCCAAGGAAGCCAAACTATAACCTCAGGAGCTAAATTGCTAGGTTGAGCGTTTTTTGAGTCTGGGTGTCTCATCAGGAACTACTGCGAGATCTACTAGTGTTGTGAATCTGGGCTGATGCACCCAAGTGGGAGCTACAAAGATCATGGTGAGAGACGTTTGCCTGAGCTTCCAAACCAGAAATGGAATGAGAGGGAAAGGTGTAATCATGCTCACCAGGCCCCAGCACCTCTGTTCCTTCCCTAAACTGTACCACTGCTCCCACAGTTGGCACACCCCTTACACACAGCCAAGTCCCTTGTAAAAGGCAACAGTGCTATGCATACTTCTCATGTGGCCTGGGACCTTTCTCCAGTTGTGCTGCGTGGGCTCCCCTGCGACTCCTGGTTCCTCTTCCATTGGGTCTCCTGTGGGGGCTGCCTTTTCTTCTGTGGGCTCCGTCTTGCCAAGGGTCCCCGTAGGACTGCCCCCCCATGGGTTGAGTCCTCCTGGACCTTGCTGGTCCCCAGCAGCTCCACTTTTGCTTCACTGTGACTTCTGCCTTTGCCAATGCTTGTTGATAGCTTTTCCACGCCACTGTACCCAAACACAAGTGATTCCAACATAACTGCAAGTCACTTTATGATGCTGGTCAACAGTCCGGTCACAAACCTTACCCATTACACATGTGCAGTGCGCTTTTCCACATGATGCCACATCAAGGGCATAGATATTCACATTGTGGCTCTATAATCTAAGACTGCCTGTCATGTCCATTTTTACTACTGCAATTGTACATGCCAGATGACATGTATGGCAGGTGAATGTATGTGTCAGCCAATAAACAATAGTGACACACTCCTGTCTGTGGCACAACATGAAATTTACCCCCATTGTAAATGTCCTATTCCACACACAGTTTGCCTTACATATGCATGTGAGGGAATACAGACATCATCCCATCAACATAGGAAGACCATGCATGAAACAACAACTAATAAATGTTTTTCAAAAGAGAAAGGTACACATGCTGACATGTAGGCACAAGGAATGTTGGCAACAGTGATGTCAAATAGATCATGTCAAAGGACATTTCCCACTTGCCAAGAGAAAGTATTGACCAATAGCTGCAGCCAAAGAACAATGTAAGCTCTGTCATATGTATGTTGGATATCTTCACATTAGAGACTACAATGGGGTATCAGCGCCCAGGGTCCACACCTTCTGGGAGATGGCTCTGCATGGATGCAAAAAACAAATCAAGAAATGATGATCGAAGGTTGCATCACAAATGGTTGAGTCACATACATGTCAGTAACATCAAGCTAAGACTTTCCTATTTGTCAATGCTCCCCAAGTGTGACACATATAAGTCAATAAGTACAGGGGCATGATTACAGACGTATATGTTTCCATCTGCATACTAATCCACTTCCCTGCTCAGGTCCTATAATGACTAAGCAAGCTTACTAACATCATGTAGTCAATGTTATAGCAACGTGACTGTGATGTGAGACACTATGAAACACTATACACCTATGTGGCTTCTGATGGGTAAACTCCTTAGACATTAATGGACCAACACATTCGCACTCTGTTAGAATGGCTCTCGGCATACTGTCCCACAGGCAACTAACTTAGCACAGACTCAAACATTATACATGAGCAACAATGAAGGGACTGACGTGATGGGTACAGAAAGTGTCTTCCCTGTCCATGTGTGACATGTGGAATTACATATCCAGACTCATGCCCCTTCAGGGGGCGGGGTTCTGTGCTATGCACCTGTTCCACAAAACAATCCACAAAACAGTCCGACATATGTGTCCCTTATTCATAAATGGCATCCTGCTACCAGAGCCTCATATTGGCCACATTACAGGATCTGCTGGGGGACAGGCATTGGGGCCAGTGCCACAATTGCATAGCCACAGTGACTCTACCCCAGACTAGACTAGGACCCACACTTGGAGTTATATGTGACAAACCCTGGTCTCTGCAGGTTGAGCATACAGTACCTATATGACACTCTATTCCCATCACTTCCATGCATGACAATACATCATGTAGCCAACAGCTATTTGGCATGTGGTGTGTGTGTGGCAACCTGAAGGGCAGAGTGTCATGATATGCTTTCCAAACAACAGTTTCGAAAGGGCAGATGTGTTAAGAAATCTCTTTTGGCACCATACACATTGCTCACATGACTCTCAACTGACTCATGCTACATGCATACTTAGCTCATGCTGTGATGGATGTGCACGTTGTCTGACATTGACAACAATCATGAGGGAAAAAGATGTCAGTTGATGGCAGTAATGTCTCTTTACCTAATTATGCGCATCCAACACAAGGAGGCTCGAGGACCCTAAAAACCTCACTCTACACAATATAACTGAACTTTACATATGGCACTGACCACCAATACCTGCACATTTTACATCCCATTGATGCCACATACTACAAAAATAGGCACATGAGTAGTCATTTTCCGCTGGTGTTGGTGGGTGGTTCCTAATGTCCAGTGGAGCAGGCCAGGCAACCACTATTTTGGCAGCCTGAAGTGCTGCATTGTGCTTTGTACACTGTCATCCTTACAAAAATGTTTTATGAGCTCACAAACATGCTCATTGTGTCTTGTTATATAGGGCCTGTTAGACCTGACTGCCTTGGGGGGGGTCACCCTCCAACTTTTTGCCTGCCTCACTCCAATTTTCTGACACTGGTTTTGCTGGTTTTAAGACTCTGCAGACTTTACCACTGCTAACCAGTGCTAACATGCATATGCTCTCTCCCTTAAACATGGTAACACTGGTTCATCCCAAGCTGGCATATTTGATTTACTTGTAATTCCCTACTAAAGTGCACTACATGTGCCCAGGGTCTGTAAATTGAATGCTACTAGTGAGCCTGTAGCACTAGTTGGGCCACCCACAAACATGGCCCCTTAACCATATCTTAGGCCTGCCATTGAAAGGCCTGTGTGTGCAGTTTCACTGCTACTTTGACATGGCATTTAAAAGTACTTGTCGAGTCTTAAACTCTCCTTTTTCTACATATATGTCACAACTAGGGTAGGCCCTAGATAACCCGTAGGGCAGGGTGTATGTATGTAAAAGGAAGGACATGTACATGTGTGTTTTTTATGTCCTGGTAGTGGAAAACTCCTAAATTAGTTTTTCACTACTGTGAGGCCTGCTCCTTTCATAGGATAACATTAGGGCTACCCTCATCTACTGTTTGAGTGGTAGATTCTGTTCAGAAAAGGGTAACCATGTCATGTTTAGTATGGCCAGAATGGTAATAGAAATTCCTGTTTATTAGTGAGGTTGGATTTTATATTACTGTTAGACTTGGCATCATTGGCATGGTCTCCCCTAAATTTGTACCTCTACTTCCCATGTTGTTTCTGTGTGCTGGACTCTGTTTTTGCTATTTTTGTTTGCTCTGAACACTTTACCACTGCTGACCAGTGCTAAAGTATAGGTGTTCCCTGTATAAATGGTGTATGCACATTGGCTAATCTGTGATTGGCATATTTGATTACTAGTAAATCCCTAGTAAAGTGCACTAGAGGTGCCCAGGGCCTGTAAATCAAATGCTACTAGCAGGCCTGCAGCACTCGTTGTGCCACCCACATTAGTAGCCCTGTAAACATGATTCAGACCTGCCAATGCAGTGTCTGTGTGTAGTTTTCGATTGCCAATTCGACTTGGCAAGTGTACCCACTTGCCAGCGCTAAACCTTCCCTTTTTATACATGTAAGGCACCCGTAAGATAGGCCCTAGTTAGCCCCATGGACAGGGTGCAGTGTATGTTAAAGGTGGGAGATATACTTATGTGTTTTACATGTCCTGACAGTGAAATACTGCCAAATTCGTTTTTCACTATTGGATGGCCCGTCTCTCTCATAGGTTAACATGGGGGCTGCCTTTAAACATTGTTAAAGTTCAGATTCCTTTTGGGAGCAGATATACATATATGTGGAGTTTGGGGGTCTCTCAATTTAAGATACATCTTTCAGTGAAGCTCTTTTTTAGATTGTGTATTTGAAACTGCCACTTTTAGAAAACAGGCATTTTCTTGCTTAAACCATTCTGTGACTCTGCCTGTTTGTGGATTCCCTGTCTGTCTGGGTCAGTTTGACAGTTGGGCTGTTTGCACCTCTCTCTAGACTGTCACACAAAGGGAGCTGGGGTGTAGCCTGCATATCCTGATGAGCCATCTGTGCTAGGAGGGAGCAAAGGACTGGTCACTTACACCTGAAAGGGCTGTGCCTGCCCTCACACAATGCAGTCTCCAACCCCCATGTGTGTGTCTGGGGCTGGGGCCTGGCCTGGGCAAGGCAGGATCTCACAAAGAAGAGAGACATTTCTTTGAGGTTTTCCTACTTCAAAGGCAGAAAGGGGTATAAGAAGAGAACCCAAAACCCCTGAAAATTAGATTACTTTTGGAACCAAGAGGAACCTCTGCCAAGGAGAAGAGCTGGAGAAGCTGGAGGAGGAGTACTGCTGCTTTGTCTGTGACTGTGCTTTGCTGGGTTGGCCTGCAGTAGCTGCTTCTGCCTGAGAGAGGACAAAGACTGATTTTTGTGTGACCCAAGCTACCAAGGGGGTGAGCTGGAGTTAACTAAGAGGGATTCTCCTTTACCCTGACTAGAATGAGGGTCCTTGCTTGGACAGGGGGTAACCTGACTGCCAACCAAAGACCCCATTTCTAACAATTACTATTTTGGAATTGCCACTTTTAGAGCATTTCTTTGCACTTAAAATCCATCTGTGCCTCACAGCCTGTCTCCAATCAACGTCTGGACTGGGTTGGTTGACAGCTTCCTTGTGCATTTCACCCAGACAACCACAAACACAGGACACTCAGTCACACCTGCACTCGTCTGCATACTGAATGGGTCTTCCTGGGCTGGAAGGGTGGAATGCTTGACTCTTACATTTCAAAGACTAGAGCCCTGCCCTCTCACAATGGCACTGTCATACCCCCTACTGGGACCCTGACAGAGAGAACTGTACTGAAAGGGGAACTTGTGCACTTCAAAACCACTCTTTGAAGTCTCCCTCACCTCAAAGGCATGTTTGGGTATATAAACTGGGTCCCTAACCCAACCAACTGAGACACTTCTGGACCTGATCCTGCAACCTGTCAAGAGGAACTGCCTGGCTGCCCAAATCTGTCATCTGGGCTAGTTTTCTGAGAAGGACTGCTGCCCTCATGTTGCCCTGCTGCCCTCTGATTTTGGTGAGACCATCGGACCTTGGCCCCCCAATGGCCCACATTTTGGTGGTGGCCTACCATGAGATAGATGGCCGTTTGAGGGCAGCACAGCAGCCACAAGGGTGTAAGTACTGACTACACACATACATGCCTCTGACAGTTAAGCACACCATGTTTAATTATCTCAGCTGTGCCAATGTGGTAAGTGGTAATTGCTATAGGTATAGGGTCTCCTAGGGGGGCGTGGCCTGGGACCGATGGAGCTGCACGTGCAGTGTGGCGCTCTCAGGCCAAAATCCAGGCCCGAAGCTTAAATCCTGCCATAATAACGACCGTAGGTCTTAAAAATTGAAGAGAAGTGATCAGAGAATATACAGCACGAGTAGGGACCGTGGCGACCCACTTTGAGGTAGAGTTTACCCAGAAAACACCCCGGCAACTTCGCGGCTGCCGCGATCCAAAATGGTGGCCGCGACAGAACAGTGAACCCGTTGCAACCGCGGCCCTCGGCTGGGAGGATATGAAGGTCCCATGGAGGTGAGGACCCCCCCCATCATCCATAGAGGAGCACAAGGGGCCCAGACACCTTCGCCACCAACGGCGAGAGCAACAATACGAAGCGGAACATCAGCGAATTCAGAGGGAGTGGAGAGGAGCGGATGAGGAGCGAAGCCCCGGGAACTTCGAGTGAGAGAGAGACGGCTCCGATGAGTCGGATTACCGGCTGACGCGAGGCCAGGGAGAATGCGGAGGCCGCCTGCCAAGACGGGAACTAATACTGGCACACTGAGGGCAATCGGAGACTGCGGTCTCGTGCTGGAAGGGGAGATCGGGAACACCGGTACAGAACTTCCCCCTGGTATCAGAACAGTATGCAAATGCCGACATCCGAAGCCTGGCCAGAGGTGAGATTGTAACACTGTCTTTCGGCATTCACAAGCTGCCCTTGCCGGCGACCAACGCGCGCATAATTATGAGAGAACCCCCTCGTGGTCAAACAGCTCAAAACGTTGAACTTCTAACAGTATTCTTCATGTGAGAGCACCGGGACTGGGACAGGCGACATACAGACTGGACGAACGATACCACCTCCCACTAATACGTATGGCCTTCGCCAATCTGAGACCTATTACAATGGTAAAACCCAAAAAACATGACAAACCACCAGGGGGGGACTCCTCGCCCACTGAGAATCCACCCCCAATTCCCGCCAGAGAATCACAAACAGGGCACGAACAACAAGAAACTACTCTGGGCACTGTGCTGCTGGCCATTAAAGATTCCGGGAAGCGCTTAAGCGTAAAATCAATAACCTCACCGCAGACCTTCCCTTTTACGAGACGACCACCGTAAATTAAAGGAAACAGTCGGTTTGCACGAGACTAATCTGACAGGGGTATTAGCGGCGCACAAAGACACATCCTCAGAAAATAAAGACCTGGCCACCCGGCATTGGAGGCAAGGGCGGAAGATGCCAAAAACCGAGCCCGACGGAACAACATTAGATTGGTGGGGGTTCCGGAGGGGGCGGAGTCCCCCACAGCTAATACAGAAACATTCCTGGAACAGTGGCTTAGAGACACGATGGCATCAGAGGGCTTCTCTGCATTTTTTGTGGTGGAACGAGCCCACAGAGTCCCCGGCGGGCCACCTCCACCGGGAGTCAGGCCATGACCAATAATCGCTAAGTTACTCCACCACAAAGATAGAGACTACGTACTATCACAATCCCGCCAGCAAGGAGAGATTTAATTGGATGGCCAAAAGGTCATGATATTCCCAGACTTTACGAGAGAGACACAGGCACAAAGGGCATCCTACATTGCAGTAAAACGTACCATGCATGAGCATGGTATAAAGTATGCCATGCTCTTTCCGGCAAAACTCTGAGTGGAATACGATAACAGGACCCATTTTTTTCTCACACCTCAGCTGGCGATGGAATGGCTCAAATCGCTGAACATCCACTGCAGATCAACCCGCGACCGAACATTTCGAAACCCCGGGAAGAAACGTAGTAGATCCCGGAAGAAGACTACAGAAGCGGCTCCATTGAAACGTCAGTCACAACAGGAGATGCGTGATGCGGTGGAAACAGCAGCAGCGTTGAGCGGAGGAGACTTCCATACACGTCGGACCCCAGATGCTACATCGGATGTTGATTCAAACTGCGAACACTCCTCAATATCCTCCCAGGACACTCTCATCGGCTTGCCATCGATCACCCCAAGAACAGCGGACGAGATTATTTGACCTCGTTGAAAGAACAAGTTGGCAAGTGAGCTGACGACTGTGGGGGAACCTCACTCTGTTTGGGGACCTTGCTGGATCCCAACCGTGAATATATAGCGTTATGACCCTGGATGTCACTTCTTAAACGGCACATCACACGTGATCGGGCCTGGAGAAGGGCCCGGGGCGCTGCCTCTTGGTCTCTGGCACGCCTCCTTCCAATAGGTTGATAATTAAGATTACACTAGTTGTAATGGTTTGGACGGGGAGAGTTGTAGGTACCGGTCCTGGGGAGAGGGAGTTACAAAGGGGGTTTGATTTTGTTTTTGTTGTTTTAAGGGTATATCAGGCACATCTATCTCACAGCCCAAACGGTTCACACCTTAGATTACGAAACTCAATGGGTTTGTCCAGTGGTAGTAATAGAGCGGCGTCAGTAGGCCACCTCTACATCCCTCCTTAAATTATGACCACAGAATACAAGATAATCACATGGAATGTCAGGGGCCTAAATAACATGTCCAAGAGGTACAAGGTTCACAGTTTTCTTAAACGAAGGGGAGTGCACATAGCTATCGTACAAGAAACTCACTTGTTAGAGCAGGAGATCAAGGCCTTGAAAAAGCGCTGGAGGGGACAAATATTCGCCACTACCCACTCAGCGTTTGCGAGGGGACTGTTGAATGGATCAGACCAGGCGTTCCATTACAGGTTCTCCATACCTTGATCGACACTGAGGGGAGATATGTAGTGATTTCTGGTAGATTGGACGGGAGAGAGGTAACCCTTGCGGGACTATACGACCCAAATCACAAACAGGAAAGTTTCTTAGACCGACTATCACTGGTCATGAGAACACTCCTCACCAGCACCACATTAATAGGAGGAGACTTTAGTTGTGTACCGCAATGGATAGATCGCACCCACTGCTGTCACAATCCGCAACCCATAAAACAGCACTGCACTTCCAGCAGTGGCAAACACTGGCAACTAACGGATTGTTGGTGCAAACGTAATCCCCCAATAGAGAATACTCTTTCTATTCAGCAGTTCACGACCTGCATGTACGACTGGACACCTTTCTGGCGTCTCCGGAAGTGCAATCTGTGGTGGCGAAGGCCGAGTATCTTGGCCGCACCATCTCAGATCATAATCCCTTATTGATTTCTTTGGCCTGGTGCGGCGAGAAACCTTTGATTCCCACTTGGCGTCTAAGAGCAGAGTCACTTGAAGACGAGGCTTTTAGGGCTCAACTGAATACGCAGATCACAGACTTCTTTGGGAACAATGCTGGAACTGCTTCGTCCAGATCCATCGAATGGGAATCCTTTAAAACAGTGATCAGGGGATATTGTATTAGCACAACTGTGGGAGTACGGAAGGTGTTAGAGACAGAACTAGGCGATCTTGAGAACTCCCTTAGGGATCTCGAACATAAGCACCCGACACAACTCGACCTCTCAACACAACTAGAAGATACAAGGGCTAGAATAACAGAAACTAACACTAGATTGTCTCGTTTCGATTACAAGCAATTCTTGCAGAAGCAACATGCAGAGGGTGACAGAGCAAGTGCCCTACTGGCCTGGTTGGCCAAACCACTCCAACATCAAACCATATTGGTGGAGTTGGAGACCACCCTGGGTATTAAAGTATATGGGCAGAAGGAGATCAATGCCACCTTTCTTAAATATTACTCAGAGCTATATGCCCCCCCACCGAAGTACTCAGCGACGCTCAATTACAAGATCTGGGAAGCCTCAACCTCCCGGCACTGGGAGGGGGGGATAGAATAGCCCTGGCGACTCCCATATCGCTTACAGAAATAAAGACCACAATCCAGAGTATGACCAGGGGCAATGTACCAGGAGTTCTATCTTACGTATCAGGATTCATTAGCCCCCCAGCTCAGCATACTATATGCGGAGGCATGGAATAACAACAGCTTGCCTCCTTCCACTACAGAAGCCATAATGATTCCTCTTCTGAAACCCACCAAATCCCCTACACAAGTTCGATCATACCGCCCACTATCAATGTTGAACTTAGATGATAAAATACTAAGCAGGGTGCTAGCTAACAGACTTTTACCGTACATGTCCTCCTTAATCCATCAGGACCAATCGGGATTTATCCCACAGCGAAGCACTGCCCAAAACATTTGCCAATTGATTTCACTCCTTCATGCTCTGCCCTCTGATGCAACTAGAGCAGTAATCATCTCAATAGATGTCGAGAAGGCTTTTGATAGCCTACGGTGGGACTACCTAGAACGAGTCATGCTGCAGCTAGGTCTAGGGGAAGGGTTTGTCAAATGGACGAGGCTTCTCTATACAAACCCCACAGCGAGAGTGCGCACTGGCTGTACAATATCCCCTTCCTTTGCCATAGGTAGGGGCACAAGACAGAGCTGCCCGCTATCACCTTTACTTTTTGCGTTGGCAGTTGAGCCTCTCGCCCAGTCGGCTAGGTCCCAGAGGTTCTATGAAGGCATTACAATCAATGCCTGGACACATCATATTGCTCTATATGCGGATGACATGTTACTCTTTCTCCGGAAAGTGGAGGCCGACCTACCAGGAGCAATGACAATGTTAAACAACTTTGGGGCTGCATCCGGGCTCCGGATAAACTGGGGTAAGTTGTCCATTTTTCCAGCTACTAGGGTTATCGAAGAACCAATGGACAATCAGGGCCTCCCGTGGTCCCCGTCCACATTCAAATACCTAGGGATTAATATCTATCACTCCGCTGAGGATCTACTAGAAGGGAACATACATAGCACGATTAGGAGTATTAAAAACAGCATGGTATTCTGGCAGACACTTCCACTAGCGGTCACTGGGAGAGTTGCACTGATTAAGATGATAGTATTACCTAGAGTGTTATATTACTTCGCAACCATCCCACTCATAATAGGTGGTATTTAAAACAATCTCGTCCTTGATCACAGGATTTATATGGGGAACCAACAGACAAAGGATAGCATTGCGCACCCTCCATAGAACAACAGCAGAGGGTTGTTTGGCTGTTCCCTACTTCGAATTATACTATTGGGCGAGCCAACTCCAATGGCTGGCGCAATTTATCAGAGCACCCACAGTGGGGGAAGCACTGAGAGCCCCTCTCCACTGCTCCCGAGATAGAATTCTGGGCATTCTACTAAACACCAAGAAACAGAATAAACTGCTTCCGGTGGAATGGGAGGCATTGCGTCACTGCTGGGAACAATACCTAAAACGAACACACACCAGAACACCGTACTCACCAGAGGCCCCCCTGATCTGTGTGGGAGCTGTTGCAGGAAATCATGTGATGGGGGGTATCATCCGATTCATGGTATTTCAGATTGACACCATAGGGGCTCTATATAATAATTGGAAACTGTGCTCCTATGCGGAACTGCAGGAAATGTTCCAGCTACTGCCAGGGCTGTTCCTAACCTTTAACGCGATTGCCAGAACTCTTCGTAGACAATGGGGCACAGGGCTGGAGGAACCCCCCAGACATACTACCTGCGACCAAATATGCTCTATAGGAGACCAAGGGAGGTTGATCTCAGGGATATATATATCTCTACTAACCAGCACATGTCTTCCCTTAAATAAACTTAGGACCAAATGGCAGGGGGAGCTGGATATTACAATAGACGACGCACAGTGGTCCAGAATAACCTCACACATATATACAGTTTTCTGAAATGCCAGGTTTAAATTAATAAACTTATATGTCTTTCATAGGGCCTACCTAACCCCCTATATGATATCAAAGATTTATGGTGTAGAAAATGCCAGCTGCCCTCGATGTGCAGAACTAGCAGCAGAGTTGTTGCACATGCTCTGGAGTTGCCCACTAATCGGGGAATACTGGACAGGGATATTTGAGGCACTCTCCACCTGCATGGGCAGAACATTACCCCGATCAGCCATAGTGGTGGTTTTTGGAGATTTCCCCCGTCCTAGCAAGCATAAAATTACAAACCGATTCATAGACCTGGCCCTGATACTGGCAAGGAGAGAAATAACCTTGCACTGGAAAGACCTGAAGGGCCCACAGATAAATCGTTGGAGAAATGCATTAATTAAATGGGTGGAAATTGAAGGGACAGTACTACTAAGAGAGGCACTCAGGGGCCTAGGAACTAGAGACAATGCTCAGCATTGGAACACGATACTGGACAATTTTAGAACACCCTACACTTCTAACTCTGATGCAGAGGCTAATATATCAGAACCAGACCATGTATAGCTGACTAAGATATTCCCATTGAAGATTGTACAAGAGACCAAATATGTAATTCATTTGTGAACTGAACAAACACCTCTATGTAATTGATAGAATGTGCAGAAGGGAAGAGGGAGGGGGTGGGGGGGTCACAAAAAGATGGGAAGTTATTTTGTTCTGTATGCGTTTCCATGCAAGTATAAAGCAATAAAAGAGATCTTAAAAAAAAAAAGGTATAGGGTCTCCTAGGAAGACATAGTGCTACAGTTGCCAACATTGATACACAGATGTGGACATTGTCCTGTCTTGTGTTTCGGGACATATTACTCACCTATGTTGACCAAATTGTATGGCAACATGTGGTGATGCACATGTGACTGTGTCATATGTGTACCTCTACACTGCTATACATATGTGCAACCTGTTGTGTCATCCTTCCCATCTACTGATCCACAGTCCATATACCCAGTTAGTAAGTTGTCCAGCTCTTTGGTCTATGACCATTCCTATTTCACAGGATCTAGCTCTATTTGCAACATAGGGTCTGACAGATGCGCAACAGGGCAACATATTCCTGTGTTTTGAAATTGATGAAAACTTAATGTGAGGGTGTTACCCCAATCAGGGATTTGGCATGGCATACTTACCACACTTCCTCTGAGGAGTGAGGAGTGAGGAGGTGCCCCCATTGTTCTGTCTAATCTATTCATTGGCAAATGTGATGTTTCATCAGGGTAGACATCCCACATTATGGAAAGCATGATGGTAATAATACATGAAAAGTACAGGACATACTTTTGATGTGTGTTCAGACAATTTGTACCATGTACACGATATTGAGAAAGTAAGTGACTAACATGCTGATCCCTAAGGCCATGTATTTTGTGCATGCTACATAGTGCAGGACCGTACCTATATGGGTGCAACATATACTGTTTTTGGCCTACATCATGTGTCAATTTGCACTTATGTTGAGGTCTCTACTTTGCAATACTTACCTTTGTTAATCTGAGGCTGTTGTGACACATTTTGTAATGAATCAGCTCATTTCAGCCTAACGTCATATTGTAGCAGGTAACCTAGTTGACATTCACATGCTCGTGGAATGGGAAATGTTGTCAGTCAATTTGCTGGACTCTAGGTGTATGTTTCAAACATGGTTACTGTAGAAGTGGCTTATGTCAGTGTTACTTTAGTCCAAAGAGGTTAGCTTACACATGTCTGGACAGTTGGTGACAATGTAGTTTTTTTTATGTTGTCATGTAGGTGTTTCTACTCAACATGAATAGTGGAATAGTATGAGGCCTTTAGGCACATGATTGGTGTCCATTCTACTGAAGGTGTTAGTATGCTCCTTGTGGTTGTCTGTGGGTGTTTCCTGTTTGCTAAGCAGGTCTCTATTGCTGAACATAACGTTGTGGTCTATCTGTCAATCAGTAAGATACATTAGTCCAGAAACTTTATCTAAAAGTTTTTTAAAGACTTTTGATAGACCTTTTACTGACATGGTATGAAATTGTATGAACCTCACTATTTGGGTATGCTACATGTAGTGATTTTATCTGAGGTATTGGACATTGTGAATGGTACTGACAGAGTCACATGTTAGTTATGTGATTGAAAAGCAACAAGCTGTGTTGTAGTTGAAGTGAGATGAGTTTACTCTCATGAAACATGACTACAAGTGATGGACTGTGCAATTGTGGATTAGGGGTAGGCATAATAGTGTGATGTCAGTTAACAGCATTTGCTAAGGATGATTTGTTGATACACAGCCATGGTCTGTATAGGGAGAGATTTATGTTGCTGACAAATCATATTTTTCATTAATAGTTTGTGTTATAGCTGAATTGATGGGATGGTAGTGTAGTAATCAGATGGTTGGTGATAGAAATGTGCTCTTCTGCTGGCAGTCAGGTTATCCCCTGTATAAGCAAGTACCCTCACTCCAGTCAGGGCAAAGGAGAAACACACCTGGTTAACCCCCACTCACCCTCTTGGTAGCTTGACACGTACAGAAAAGCTTAACCCAGAAGCAATGTGTAAACTATTTGGACCAAACACACAGTAATACAGTGAAAACACTACACAATGGACACCACACCAGTTTAGAAAAATAGGCAATATTTATCTAAATCAAACAAGACCCAAACAACAAAAAATCCAACATATAAAAGTCAACATATGAATTTTCAAAAGAATAGGGTCTTGCTCTATAGAAAACAATGGAAACGTTGACTTTGCACAAAGTACCTGGTTTGCATCAAAAATAAAGCAGCACGGTAAAGCGTGCATTGGAAAAGTCAGCAATGCATCAATTTCATACTCACAAGTGAGGTTGTGCATAGTTTCTTTTCCAGTCGGGTACGCAATGCATTGTTTTTCTCCCCCACAAGAGAGTGATGCATCAATTTCTAGACAAAGTACCTCAGATCTGCACAGGTTCACAATGACGCCCAAGGACGATGCATGAGAAATTCAGTCTCACAGTGTTAGAAAACCACGATGTGTGGGGTTTGTGTCATTATCAGCAGCCACAAGCGTGTGTTGCATCATTTACCCAGTTGCGATGCATTGATCTCCTATCTGCAATGCAAGTGGAGGGTTGATTCTTGCCACAAAGTGGGTTGCATGTTGTTTATCAGCCGCTTTGCGGATGGTGTGTCAAAAATTTCTCTGCACGCCGTTCTGTGCGTGGATATCAGCTCTTGTTCAGCCTACTTCACCTTTCAAGGGCCCAGGGACTGGATAGGGCACAATTTGGCAAAGCAGGAGTCTCAGCAGAGAGCCCAGGTGCTGGCAAGGGAAGTCTTTAATGGCCCTGAAACTTCAAAACAGGAGGCAAGCTCAGCTCAAGCCCTTGTAGATTCGTCTTCAAGCACAAATGCATTCTTTGTTCCCTTTCACAGGCAGAAGAAGCAACTGAAGGATAGCCCAACAAAGCACAGTCACAGGCAGGGGCAGCATTTCTACTCAGCTCTTCTCCTTGGCAGAGGTTCCTCTTGGTTTCTGATGTGATCTTGAAGAAATCTAAAGTCTGGGGTTTTGGGTCCACTACTTTTATCCCTTTCTGCCTTGAAGTAGGCAAACTTCAAAGGAAAGTCTCTGTTGTTCACAAGATCCTGCTTGCCCAGGCCTGGCCCCAGACATACAACCAGGGGTTGGGGACTGCATTGTGAGAGGGCAGGTACAGCCCATTCAGGTGTAAGTGACCACTCCTTCCGACATGCTAGCCCAGATGGCTCATCAGAATATGCAGGCTATACCCCAGCTCCCTTTGTGTCACTGTAAAGAGGGAATTCACAACAGCCCAACTGTCAGTCTAACCCAGATGTGGAACACACAAGCAGGCAGAGTCACAGAATGGTTTAAGCAAGAAAATGGCTACTTTATAAAAGTGGCAATTTTAAACTAACAATCTAAAAAACAACTTCACCAACATATGTATTTTTAAATTATGAGTTCAGGACACCAAACTCCAAATTTCCATCTGCTCTCAAAGGGAAACCTATGAGAGAGATAGGCCTTGTGACAGTGAAAATTGAATTTGGCAGTGTTTCACTGTTAGGACATGTAAAACACATGAGTGAATGTCCCATCTTTAACATGCACTGCTCCCTGCCCGTGGGGCTACCTAGGGCCTACCTTAGGGGTGTCTTACATGTACAAAAAGAGAAGGATTTGGCCTGGCAAGTGGGTACACTTGTCAGGTCGAACTGGCAGTGCAAGACTACGCACACAGACACTGCAGTGGCAGGTCTGAAACAGGTTTATAGAGCTACTCATGTGGGTAGCACAACCCGAGCTGCGGACCCACTAGTAGCATTTGATTTACAGGCCATGGGCACCTTTAGTGCACTTTATTAGGGACTTACTAGTAAATCAAATAGGCCAATCATGGATAAACCAATCACCAATACAATTTACACAGAGGGCATATGCACTTTAGCACTGGTCAGCAGTGGTGAATTTCCCAGAGTCCTAAAGCCAACAAAAAATAAGAGGAAGAAGGCAAACAGTTTTAGGATGATCATGCAAAAAGAGCCAGGTCCAACAATTGGCTTATGTTGTTGGTGAGACTGTTGTCATATAGGATTGTTAGAAGTATTTAGTTGTGATATGATGTTGACTCTAAATGGTTCTACCTGAGGCTTTATGAAACCTAAATGTGATGTTACTGTTGTGAATGGTGTAATGTGTGTGTATGTTAAGAATATGATGACCCTCTCTCTCTGTTTCTCTGCATCAGCATCAGCAGGTGAAGGAGACGGAGCTCAGCCAAGTGGGGAAGCTGGTGGCCACAGGATCCGGAGTGCTGATAACCCCAACACCGTGGGACCCAGTGGCCTGGAGGGCGAGGGGAGTGCCATGGGAAAGACAGGATCTGGTTCATCATTTTCAGAATCCTCCTCCAGTGGACACTCCCTAGTGGTGGCGGACCCATCTGTGACAACCCCAGCACCATCTCTGTCAACCACTCCCCTTTCTATCACAGCCTTCCCTGTAGCTTCCCACCTAGTTGGCCATGACCACTCACCCAAGAGGGTGGGCATCTCCTTTGCCGCAGGCACCTCAGTCCCAGCCCCTGTCAGCCCTGCTGCCCTCAGTGAGGAGGCTAATGACCTCCTGAGGGCCATCTCTGTGGGTCAGTCGACCATTGTAAATGCCATCCAGGGACTTGCAACTCAGATACAACAGGGTAATGCGTTCCTGGAGGACATTCACAGTGCACTGGATGGGCTACAGAGATCCTTTCAGGCCCTGACCTCCACACTGATGGGAGCCAGTCACCCTTTGTCTCCCGTCCCCTCCCTACCCTTCTCTTCAAAATCCCAAACCCCTCTTCCATTACCCAACCAAAGCACACAGACAGACACACATGAATCCACCTTAACATCCAAGGCTAGCTCAGACAAACATACATACCACAAAACACACCACTGGCACAAGCACTAGAAACAGACACCTGCACACACAGCAACAGTCACCACCTGCCCTGACACCCCAGAATCATTGACAGCACACCTGACACACCTGCAGACACCACACCACACCACCATTCAGAGATCCAGCCACCATACCTATCCTACCCATAGATAGCACCAGGGCAGACCCTCAGACATCTACCCCAGTCATCACATCCACAGACACAACAACCACAGACATGCCTACAGGCAGCACATCAACCATACCTGCAGTCACCACCCCAACAGTCACCCACCCACCATGGCATCTCCCAGTACCTCTACCCCCTTTTCCCAAGACACATAAACGCCCACATTCACCCACCCACTAGACACCCAGCACCCACAACCATACCTCACACAAACATGCACCCAAGACATCCACACTGACACCTCAGACAACCATTCCCTCTCCCTCCACAGCCAAACCCTTTTCCTATGACCATCCCTGTGTGCTTTCTTTTCAGAGTTTGCCCTTTTCCTTACTTCTCTCCCACCCTGTGATACCCCTAAATGGTCTTTGTCCCTCCCCAAGTCTGGCCCTTCCTCCTCCAAGACGGCCTCTGCCCCCATGCAAGTATCCATGTCTCTCCTCTGCCAAGAAGTCAACCCCTCTACCAAAAATCCAACCCTCCCTTAAACCTAAGTCCAAGCCCAATCCGTCCCTCCCAAGCCAGATCCCAAAGGTCCCTCTCCAAGACCTACTCCCAAAAAACCCCATCGGTCCCCTCCACCAGATAACACCTGAGGTGCCTGACTGCCCATTGATGCCCCTACCTGTGGAAGTTGCATGGCAGTCAGGAGTCAAGTTCGGGGCACACTTCTGTGCACTGTGTGCATATGGATTTCACATTTATGGACTGACCTATGGCCTTTGTTGTTGACAATGATTTTAAAAGTGATAATATTTTCAACCGACTTGTGGTTGTTTTCCTGGTTACATCTTTGTCTTTCCGTATTATAGAATGGTTCCTAGCTGACATTAGCTGTGTATCTGCATGTGTGTGCTTGTGTTCTGCTTGGGCTATGTGTGTTGGTGGGCATTATATGAGGTTGTTTGCAGTGTTTTTTTCAGAAAGTAGTAAGGTGTGTGTTGTGAGATGGATATTTGTGTGTTCAAGTGTTTTGGTTGTGTTGGTAGTGTATGTTGTTTGTTCTGAGATGTAATGTAGTGCTGTGTGTGCTTTGACTGTGTGCATGTCATGTGCATGAAATATTAGATACAGTGTTTTTTGTAAGTCGATCGGTAAGTGGTATGATTGTGTATATGTTTGCATTTTTGCCTGTTGGTGTTATGTTGTGATGAATGTGTGATGTGTACCTGGGTAGTGTCCCCTGTGGGTCCCTGCCGGAGATTGGAGATAGTGCAGTTGTGTTGTGGTTGTGACATGTTGTGTTGTTGTGTGGTACTGTGTGAGTGCGGTCCTGTGCAGTATTTCCTTGCGTACCTGTGTGTGTTTGTGACATGTTTGTATGTGTGTGAGCGTGTGTGTGTGGACGTGTGGTGGCCGTGGTGTGTTTGTTGTATGTTGTATGAGTGTACAAAAATTGATCACATACAACATTAACAGGTACGATTGTGTACTTATGGTTGCTGTTGCAGCGGATTCCGAAGTCTTTGGGCGAGCAGGAGCAGAGGGAAGACCTGTAGTTCAGGTTCCATGGTGGCTGCTGATGAGTATGGCTTAATGAAGGTGAATGTCTCCTTTCATGCAGTTGGTTTCCGCCTGTTTTCCGTGTCAGTACAACCGCTGTGGAAACCTTGGTAGTGTGCAACCTCGTAATCTGTCTGGCAGAAACATGGTTCCATCGGCCTGCAGATGGCTACCATCCTCCATGGCATTCAGACTACTGTTGCGGTGCCGGTGGTGCTTTGGCTGTATTCTGTTGAGAATACCACCATGATCATAATTTGGCTGTCTCTCCCCAAGCCTGTTTGCGGTACGACCGCCACTGCCAATATGGCGGTCCAGAGACTGCTAAACTTGTAATGATGTCCATAGAGGCTAAATCTTCTTTTAATTTCAAGATGTTATTAAATCCTTAGATCATCAATCACTTTATTAGAAAATCATTTAAAAAACAATGTAAATTATAGAACAGAGCATATACGGCCAAATTACACAATTAGTGGATGGGAACACCTGTCCGCCAAACTCCTGACAAGTATTTGAGCCAGTGGCAATGCTGTTGCCCTCAGTGGGGACTAGGACCCTCACAAATGAACTTTGCGAGGGTGCTGAGCAGGGGGACACCTGCACTGCCCATGCTAAGTGCATAGGAAGTGCCGGGGCCCCCCGTTCCACCTTGCACCTGTTCGCCACCAGCCTTTTCATGGCAGTAAACCCACCATGAAAAGGCTAGCAGAGAACCAGGTCGTAATCGGCAGGGTGGCGCTGCATGGCTGCTTGCCACCTGGAGCCGCTGTCAACCCGTCAGGATCACCGATTCCGGAGGAGACAGCGGTACCATGGTGATCTGACTGCCAGGGTCATAATGTGGCAGTCCGACTGCCACAGCTTCGGAGGTCTGGTGGTTGAGTGACCTCCAGACTCGTAATGAAGGCCAGAGCATGTCCCATAAAGATTTAGGGGGATATTCCTAGTCCCCTAGCTCCACCTTGCACCACATTAACACCATTATTTATGACGTTAATGTGGCCCAACAAGGCCGAAATCTATGCACCATATTTACATGGTGGAGCAATGCATGCGTTTCACCACCCTGGAACCCTTTGCGCTGCATTGTGCCTGCTCCAGGCATAATGCATGCAAAGGGGGCTTTCCCCCGTTATGGGAGCTGCGAAAATGGCACAAGGAAATCTATGAGATCTCCTTGCACCATTTTTTTATGGCACTTTCAAATCCATGCTCAAAAGTAGGCATTAAAAGGGGGCTTCCATTCTTTAGAATGGAGCCCTATGTACTCTGCAGGAGTAGCGCCAATATTTTAGTGCTACTCCTGCAGAGTACATCAATAGCATCATGTGAAATGGTGCTGTTGCCCCATACCCTGCGCCCTGGTGCTCCGTATTTTAAATATGGCACACACATGGTGGCGGTAGGGGGGTGCTAAAGGACGCAGGGAATTTGGTGCTGCACTCGGTGCAGCCCCACTTTCCATAAATCTGACCCTTAATCCCTAATCTAATACAGTTTCTGGAAAATAAAATTCAGCAGAACCCTTAAAGAGTTCTTATCTCAGAAGTGAATACATATAATTTCTAGTTGAACATCTCACTGAGAATTTTCAGTAGATTCTCTCAGCAATAGGTTCAGGCAAGATAAAGTTAGTATCATAATGAATCCAGGAAATCAGTTAAGAGAATAGGTCAAACATTTTCAGTGTCAGAGTGCTCTCTTTCAGATGCTGAACAAAGAGTCTTGCAAGTATGGGGATTCTAGTCTTCTCAAGTCAAGTCTCTCTATCTCAGTCTGGGAACACATTTTTATAACATTATACACTGTCAAAAATAAAAGCTTGAGAAAATAATCTTTGGCTCTAGCCAATCAGTGCTTGAAGTCTTCATGTGAACGGGACATCTTCTGTCTAGATGTCAAGTTTTAACAAAGCAAATTTTAAATATATGCTATATTCAACTATTATCTAAACAGTAATGAAACAATCAAGTTTCTTTCCACCAGTCAATGACTATAAGGAGAAGAATAGTTCAGTGAGCATGATATATAATTCAAACAACTTCAAGTACATTCTCACATAACTTCCTACCAAAGCCTATTCATGAGGAAACAGTTTGAAGATTAATCTAACATTGCAGCAATTCTTCTCACAGGATCAAAAGTCTAACTTTACTACTAGTAAACTTAGAATTTAGGTTTAAACCTAGGGGCGGATTACAAGTTTTGCAATCCCAATGCGGGACCGCCAAACTCACAGGGAGGGCATGGCATCCCCTCCCTGCCCCATAACAAGATTTTGACGGTCTGACCTGGATGAACAGTAGAAACCTTGAAATGGAGCTTTCCCGCTGGTTAGACCTGCGGTAATAGTACTATGAGATATCACTTGGCTCCCTATGGCTGATTACAATCATGTCCCCCATCAGCCACTGGAATCTTGGATCCTGGTGGAGACGGCAGTCTGTTGGCGGGTCCACCAGCCAAACTTGTAATGTGGCAATCGGACTACCACAGCCACAGCGGTCAGACCACCACCGTGAGTCTGGCGGTCTTGTGACCATCACACTTGTAATCAGACCCTTAGACTTTTGGACTAAATGTATCTTTGGGAATCGGGCCACACATGTTTATCTGAAGCAAAGATCTTGTAAAAGCAATATGTGTATAATAAGATAGTGGTGGTCATTACAACCCTGGCGGTCGGTGTAAAAGCGGCGGTAAGACCGCCAACAGGTTGGCGGTAAAATTTTTGCAATAACGACCGTGGCGGAAACCGCCAACAAAGACAGCCACTTTAACACTCCGACCGCCACGGCGGTACAAACAAACAGCGCGGCGGTCACCGGCAACAGACAGGCGGGAGACAATGTACCGCCCACACTATTATGACAGGCCAATCCACCACCTTTTCCGGGGCGGATTCACCGCGGATAAAAACGCAGCGGAAACAGTAATCCCGAAGGGAAAACGCTCACCTCTACACGAAGACGCCGTGGACCCGGAACTCCAAATCCTCCCTGCAATAGTCTTCCTGATCCTCTACCAGGAGCACGAATGCCGGCGGCGAAGACCATGGTGAGTACTGCACCTACGACACAGGGGAGGCAAAAAACAGGGGGACACACACGCAACACCCCCACCTCCACCCTCACCCACTACAACACACACACTAATGCATATCAATACAGCACAGTTCCACCCCCCAAACCCCCCCGGAAGAATGCAAAGACAATACAAAATGAGTGTAACCATTGTAATATATTAAAAGCAAGTAGGCAGAAATATATATATATATATACACCATGTACATAATATATACCAAGCATAGTAGTCCAGGTAGTGCACTAAGAAAGTCCGTGGAACACTGGGACCACACGGTATGGGCGAGGCCCACACAAGATCCCCGACCATGACGGAGAGAACACTGCAGGGGCATCAGAGAGCAACTAAACAGGCACCTCAGGGGGAGGGGAAGGGAGGGCACCTCAGCCGCTTGAGTGCACGATGCCAAATCCACGAGGGGGCCACATGCCCACTGTTCAATCCTGGGGAGTGCAAAGCCACAGTCTCTCAAGTCTCTACAGTGGGTGGGTTGCCCACTGTTCAATCCTGGGGAGTGCAAAGCCACAGTCTCTCAAGTCTCTACAGTGGGTGGTTTGCCCACTGCCATATCCTGGGGAGTGCAAAGCCACAGTCTCACAAGTGGATGACAGTCTCCACTTGGGTCTGTAGGGGGCATGGTGCCCAGAGTGCTTCATCCTGCCAAGGATTGGGGTAGTGGATGCTTTTCTCCACTGGTTCTGGAGGGGGCTTGGTGCCCAGAGTGCTTCATCCTGCCAAGGATTGGGGTAGTGGATGCTTTTCTCCACTGGTTCTGGAAGGGGCTTGGTGCCCAGAGTGCATCATTCACCCCGTGACGGACTCAGTTGCGTCAGTGCCCTTGCCGCTCATGGGCCAGCGGTGCTCGAGACGGCGGTGCCCTGTGCAGCGGTGCTTGGGATGGAGGTGCCCTGTGCAGCGGTGCTTGAGACGGCGGTGCCCTGTGCAGCGGTGCTTGAGATGGCGGTGCCCTGTCCATCGGTGCTTGAGACGGCGGTGCCCTGTTCAGCAGTGCTTGAGATGGCGGTGACCTGTGCAGGGGTGCTTGCGACGGCAGTGCCCTGTTCAGCAGTGCTTGAGATGGCGGTGCCCTGTGCAGCGGTGCTTGAGATGGCGGTCTCCATTGCAGGGTCTCAGCTGCTGGTGGTCCTTCATGGCCAAGCGGGGCTTTTGCTGGTGGTCCTTCATGGCCCAGCGGCGCTAGTGCTGGCGGTCCTTCATGGCCCAGCGGGGCTTTTGCTGGTGGTCCTTCATGGCTCAGCGGGGCTTTTGCTGGCGATACTTCATGGCCCAGCGGGGCTGGTGCTGGTGGTGGCCTCCTTGGCAGCTGGGCTGGTGCTGGCGGGGGCCTCCTGGGCAGCTGGGCTGGTGCTGGCCTCCTGGGCAGGTGGGCTGGTGCTGGCAGTGGCCTCCTGGGCAGCTGGGCTCGTGGTGGCCTCCTGGGCAGCTGGGTTGGTGCTGGCGGGGGCCTCCTGGGCAGCTGGGCTGGTGCTGGCGGTGGCCTCCTGGGCAGCTGGGCTAGTGCTGGCGGTGGCCTCCTGGGCAGGTGGGCTGGTGCTAGCGGTGGCCTCCTGGGCAGCTGGGATTGTGCTGGAGGTAGGCTCCTGGGCATCGGGGATGATGGCGGTCTTCTCCGCCGTGCTGCTCTTCCCAGACTTGCTGGGTTTCCTGTGGCCCTTCCCCACCTTGGAAGGTGTCACAGCTGACTCCACACTCCCACCGGGACCCCTGGGAGCGGCTTTGGTGGCTGGAGTCTTTCCCCTCTCCCGCCGGGCACTGGCTAACTTCTGATGCTTCACAATTGCAAGGAAGATGGAGCTGTGGTGAAGAATAGTGGACAGGGTCAATGCAGTGGGACAGCACCCAAGAAATCGGGAGGACATCAAGAACAGGTGGAACGACCTACCGGGGAAGGTGCGTTCCATGGTCTCAAGACACCACCAGGGGGTTCAGCGGACTGGCGGCGGACCCCCACCTCCTCCCCCACAACTAACAACATGGGAGGAGCAAGTCTTGGCAATTCTGCATCCTGAGGGCCTCGCAGGAGTAGCTGGAGGAATGGACTCTGGCAACATCCCCCACCCTACCTGCATGCTATCTCATACCCCCACCCTCACCCCCAGCACCCCAACTCCTCACATATGTCCTAACATCACAAACCACCCATCCCAACACCAAGCCCTGCATGCAACAACAAAGCATGTGCACCCATCACTAAAGCATGCCCACTGCACATACCCATACAACCCCCTAAACCATGATCACACAACGTCCCACACAGGAATGCAAGCACTGGGTTACACGGTCACCCACCCATTGCACACCATGACACACACAGATGCAATAACCATCCTTTTATACCCCTGCAGGAGCCCTACCCAACGTCACCGGACAGGAGGGTCCACACATGTCCACACCACCAACCGAAGAGGCCCATAGTGATGACAGCAGATCTGTCCAACTGGATCTAGATGACCAGCCCGGCCCATCGGGGACCTCAGGACAGTCGGTTCCCCTCACACTGGCACAGGCCAACACAGACCTTCCCCCCTCTGGAAACACCAGCACAGCACCCACCCAGTGGCCCATACCTCCGACCCCAGGACATGTCAATCAGCTATGTGTCCACCACTACAGGGAACCCAGGATAACCCACCACCCCAACAACAGGGACCTGGAGGGAGTGATAGTGGGCACACGTTCCAGGGGACAGAGGTCCAGTAACACAGGGGAACTGGGAGGGCTGCTGTGCGACAGGGGGCGGACAGGCCAAGGGAACCCACTCTCCACAAGGCCCTCTCCTCCATCATGGGAGCCTACCACCACTCCCAGGAGTCAATGGCAACGGTACTGGCCAAGTTTCAGGAGACCCAGCGCCTGCAGGAGGAACAGTATTTGGGCTTCATGGAGGGACTCAGAACTATCTGCTCCACCCTGGGCACCATCGTAGGGGTGCTGAAGGAAGTACTCAACACCAGGAGGGACAATGTGGCACTACAAGGGGCCACTGACACTAGCATGGACGATGAACTGCCCACCACCTCCGCTGGCACTAGTGGACAGGATGCCCCACCACAGGACCACCACACCAGCACCCACCCCCTGCAGAGGGAGAACACCCCGCAAACGGCCCCTGAGATCCAGGACAAAAACAGAGCACAATGCCAAGACCCCCGCCATGAAATGAGACCACCCTGATTGTGATCCTACTGTCCCACTTTGTCACCCTGTCAATCCTTAAACTGCCCCAGCTCCACTTCCTATGCCCATTTGGGCAATGCACCTGTGAGACTAATAGACTGGACTCTGCCATGGACATTCCTCCGCCATCACCCCTTACCATTTCACTACCCCCTCCAATATTGAGCACTAAAATAAACACACTTAAAGCACAAAACAATCTGGAGTCTGTCTGTGATTTCGAAATAGTGTATTATCAATTGCAGTGACAAAATGCTCTTTCAATCATAATGTCAACATACCTATGTCACACAGCTCTAGTCCATGAGGAATCTAAGCAGATGTCACACAGTGGGACCCACATCTGTGAAATAGTAAGGGAAAGTGACAACTCAGTGACCATAATCCTGCTGAAAATGACAGACAGTAGAGAGGTAGTAGTGTTAAAGTACATGTAGTAGGCAGGTCTGTACTCTTACCTGTGTCTCACTGGAAATATTGCTGGATCACTGAGTCCCTGTTGTTCATGCCTTCTTCCTCTGCTTCCTCGTCTTCACTGTCCACAGGCTCCACAGCTGCAACAACACCGCCATCTGGATCATCCTCCTGCAGAAAAGGCACCTGTCGTCGCAAAGCCAAGTTGTGAAGCATACAGCATTCCACGATGATCTGGCACACCTTCTTTGGTGAGTAGAATAGGGATCCACCTGTCATATGGAGGCACCTGAACCTGGCCTTCAGGAGGCCGAAGGTCCGCTTGTTCAACCTCCTAGTTCGCCCATGGGCCTCATTGTAGCGTTCCTCTGCCCTTGTCCTGGGATTCCTCACTGGGGTCAGTAGCCATGACAGGTTGGGGTAACCAGAGTCACCTGCAAATGGTGAGGGACAACTGTTAGACATGCACTAACCTGGAGGGATGTCCCCAGACCTAGACAACCATTCCCACTGACTTGCCTCCAGGTGCTCACCTAATAGCCACACACAGTGCCTCTGGAGTTGACCCATCACATAAGGGACGCTGCTATTCCGCAGGATGTAGTCGTCATGCACTGAGCCAGGGAACTTGGCATTCACATGGGAGATGTACTGGTCTGCCAAACATATAATCTGTACATTCATAGAATGATAACTCTTCCGGTTTCTGTACACCTGTTCACTCCTGTGGGGGGGGGACCAAAGCCACATGGGTCCCATCAATGGCACCTATGATGTTGGGGATGTGTCCCAGGGCATAGAAATCACCTTTCACTGTAGGCAAATCCTCCACCTGAGGGAAAACGATGTAGCTCCGCATGTGTTTCAGAAGGGCAGACAACACTCTGGACAATACGTTGGAAAACATAGGCTGGGACATCCCTGATGCTATGGCCACTGTTGTTTGAAATGACCCACTTGCAAGGAAATGGAATACTGACAGCACCTGCACTTGATGGGGGATTCCTGTGGGATGGCGGATTGCTGACAACAGGTCTGGCTCCAACTGGGTACACAGTTCCTGTATTGTGGCACGGTCAAGCCTGTATGTGATAATCACATGTCGCTCCTCCATTGTCGACAGGTCCACCAACGGTCGGTAACATAACAGGTGTCAGGGCACTCATGAATAAAGTTCAGTCCTCCATATGTGTCAAGACTTGATAAACCATCAATTATGAGTCGGACCGGGATATTAGGCAAAAGTTCTGTTTAATCTTGACATGCAAAATCCATTGGAAACCAATATTTACAATCCACCAACAGACAACACGTGTTTCGTCCTATGAGAAAATTATTCTAAAAGACTTCATCAGGGCTGCAAGAAATATAAAATGGTAACTTAGTTAAATGGGACTCGTCCCACTCAGCATCTAGTATCCTTAATCCTGTGACTTTTGTGAGAAAATCTTTACCACAGTATGTGACTTTGCGTGACACAAAGAAGATCTCAGATTGTACAGAAGGTCACCATAATACAAGCTCATAATCTGTGACATAAAACTTGCATGAGAGATACCATGTGAATTAGGGTTTGTCGGGAGGGTTACATCTAATGTTTAATAACAAAATACAGAAATATAAGTAAACTCAGTAATAGTAGGATAGTCATGGCACCCGCGTGAATCGTCCTCATAAAAGATATAAACCATAAGACGAAGAGAGCGTGTCCTAAGTAGTCAAAATTAAAGATATTAAAATTAAGATTAAAAAGAGCCATACAGTTAACAGCTCCTCCTAATGCAAAGGTAGTACTAGGTGGTGAACAGAAATTCACCCAGAAAACATCAGGCATACCTTAATAAGTAGTTGCAGGGACTTCAGAACGAAAATTTTGTAGGTTCTCCTGGAGTCCCCATCTCAAGTGAACTCTATCTAGATGTCTAGAATACATAAAAAGGAATCCCAAAATAAGCCCTGCTTAGAGCTAAATCCAATAGTGAAATCAAAGTTGTTTATCCACAACCAAACCCTACATACCTCATTAAAATAACTGTCAGAATTTTATGCCATCCTGCTCAATATAACGCGTATCCAGCTCACTGCAAAATAAGCAGTTACTGTGTAAAGGTTAATCCAATCTAAACTAATGTTTAAGCTAAATGCTGCTCAGAGAAGTTAATAAGTAGCCTAATTGCTCACCTCCAGCTCCAAGGAGCGGAGAAACGCGTCCCCGTTCTCCACACGGCGCTCCTATGCGTGAGAGTGTAAAGAAACCCCGGCACTCGAGATGACCTCATTTTATGTCGACCTCCACGCCGCTTAATGATTAAAATGAAAAAAGGACTGGCGTCCCCAATGCGGGCGCCATCTTGAGTGTAGAAAATTCTGTTATAGCAAGTGTCAGTAACCGGTCAGTGGTCTAGCATAACGAATAGCGGAAAACCCGTATTGCTAATCTCCCGCGGCGTTCCTATGCATAACAATGCAAAAAACACCGACATTCTGGGAGAAAATTTTAAGTTAACATTGAAGAAAGACTACACGTCCCCACTGCGGGCGCCATCTCAAGTATGAGAGAGAAATTCAAGTATTAACACAAAATCCTCACCGTACTCCGAAAATTAATTGAAGTGATGGCAAGGTTCAGCAATGCGTCTATCAAAAATTAAGAATAATGAAATGCGGAGAGCCGCATTACTAATCTCCTGCGGCGTTCCTAAGCATAATAATGCAAAGAGCATCGGCATTTGGGTGCCCTCCTATAAGAATAAGGGACAGAATAGATAACAGCAATAGAGGCATAATCTATAAGGGACAGAAAGAGGAGATAAATATTCTACGAGGTAATTGCAGTGAGGACCTTTCCCACATGTGTCATGACCATTCCACATACATCATGATAGAAGAAATTACATCTGTGTGTGACAGTCATCATTAAAGTCAACAGAACACAACATAAATCCGTATTCAATCCAGACGGGTAAGTAATCTAGCTGCTTATACTTGGAATCAGTAGGAAACTCCCATAAATCAAAATCATACATAGCATCCGGTATAATTCTTATCTCTACCTACACACTCTGACCTAGTCAGAAATCATTAATCATCATTGTTGGTCCATCCATGAGAACATGGTGGATCAAGATACCTGGATAAGCTAGATGTCACATTAATCCCCAGGTAATATTCCATTTTAAAGTTTGTGTTGAGACCCCCTTCTACCGCTCTAAGTTTAAGGATCCAATGGCACTCAAGTCTTCTAAGGGCCAGCTCCCTATTACCTCCTCTGGGATCCCTGGTTACATGGTCAAAACCAAAAAATTAAAATCCCTTTGTGTTACCTTGTTTGGAACAATGTCTCATGTGACTGACTATGGGGTATCGGTCATCATCCTGCCTTAGCTCCCTAAAGTGTTCACTTACTCTAGTCTTTAGTGACCTAATGGTACTCCCTACATTATAACGACCGCATTTGCAGGTGATCATGTAAATGACAAAATTACTGTCACATGTGATGTTGTATCTGATACCAAATTGGTCCCCGGTAGAGCTCTTAAATGTAGAAATGCCTGATTTAGCCCATCTGCACATACCACAATGTCCACACTCATGAAAACCTTTATTATGACTCGTAAGCCAGTTCTCCTGTTGGTACCTAATGCGATAACTGGGGCATAACATGTTTTTTAGGGTTCTACGCCTACAAAATGTAAAGGCTGGAGTATCGGGGATCACTCCCTTAAGAATAGGATCTGCTGTTAGTACATGCCAATGTCTATTCATACATTTACGCAGTAATGCAGATGTTTTCGTGTAATTCACTGTGCAGCCTATATTGCTGATTTTAGGTTGAGTGTGTCAGTCCTTTTCAGGCGCATAACTCTGTCACATGCCTTATCACCGATATGAGGAGGATAGCCCGTGATTTAAATCTAGTTTCCATATCATCTATGCAATGTACAAAGTCCCTCTCTAGACTGCAGGTCCTTCTCGCTCGTACCATTTCCCCATAAGGTACAGAGTTTATCTGATGTTTCGGGTGTGCACTCTGCGCATGTAAAATGGAATTGCATGCCGTACTTTTTCTATAGAGACGACTCTCCACTTTATTCTCATGAATAAAAAGTTCAACATCTAAAAATGCAATGCTGGTCGTGCTGTGTTCAGAAGTGAATCGAATGTTAAAAGCATTGGTGTTCAGATAGGCTATAAAATCATTGAGTTTCTGTGTGTCACCCGTCCAAATCATTAGACCGTCATCTATGTATCTTCCCCAAAAGAGTATATCAGTATTCCATGTATTTCCCTCCTGGCTCCAAATGACACTTTGTTAAAAAAAAAACATAAAAAGGTTAGCACAAGCTGGTGAGAATCTCGACCCCATGGCCACACTCTGTTTTTGGCGATACCAATCCTTCTTAAACAAAAAGACATTGGGGGTCATTCTGACCCCAGCGGCGGCGGGTGCCGCCCGCCTGGCAGGAACCGCCATTTGACCGCTCTGCGGTCAAAAGACCGCTGGCGGCATTCCGACCGTCCCGCTGGGCCAGCGGGCGCTAACAATGTTAGCGCCCGCCGGCCCAGCGGGAAGGGGGCCTGCAACATTGAAGCCGGCTCCAAATGGAGCCGGCGGTGTTGCAGGTGTGCGACGGGTGCCGTTGCACCCGTCGCGCTTTTCACTGTCTGCTAGGCAGACACTGAAAAGCAGGGTGGGGCCCTGTTAGGGGGCCCCTGCACTGCCCATGCCAGTGGCATGGGCAGTGCAGGGGCCCCCAGGGGCCCCAGGACACCCGTTCCCGCCAGCCTCTTCCTGGCGGTGTAAACCGGCAGAAACAGGCTGGCGGGAAGGGGCTCAGAATCCCCTGGACAAGCAGCTCTGCCCTGACGGATTTGCCCAGCCGGGGGAAATCCGGCGGGAAACCGCCAGAACCGGTTTTCTGACCGCGGCATTACCGCCGCGGTCAGAATGGGCAGGGAAGCACCAGCAGCCTGTTGGCGGTGCTTCCTCCATTCGCGGCCCTGGCGTGCTATGACCGCCAGGGTCGAAATGACCCCCATTGTTATTCAAAATCAGTTCCACCATTTTCAGTAACATATCAGTGTGATCGTACAAACTCGCTGGTCTTCTATGAAGAAAATGGCGCAGGGCTAACAGTCCCAACTCGTGATTTATACTTGTGTAGAGGGAAGTAATGTCCAATGTCACTAAGGTCATCCCTGATTCCCAAGTAATGTCTGCCAAGATACTCAATATATGCTTGGTATCTTTAATATAAGAAGGCAGATTCACCACAAATGGCTGAAAAAAGATATCCACATATTCCGAAAGCCTCTCTGTGGGGCCACCTATACATGAGACAATGGGCCTACCCGGTGGAGAAATGGTATTCTTGTGTATTTTTGGTAATGTGCAGATACAAGGATTTCTAGGCTTAAGGACACGAAGGTACATGTATTCATCCTCTCTTATTAATGATAAGCCATCTCCTCACATGTCCCAGAGGACGGTGCCTATGAAGGACAACAGCGAGCACAGAGTCAAACAACTCAGAGGTACGTACCCACAATTTACTGAGAACACAATTCATACACAAAAGGTGGCCTGTATGTGTGTTGAGTCTAGGCCTAGGTATGTGTGACGCAGTTGGAAATGAAGCCATGTGGGCACCTGAAATGGCGGCTGCCTGACCTGTAAAGTGGGACAATGGGATGTGCGGTAACTGTGCTGGCGTTCTACACCGTCGCGGTGGGCGGTCAAAGACCGCGACGCAATGCTGCATTGGTTAACATTATACCCTATCGGTCCCAGGAGCCAATGCTGATGTACACCGGCGGTGACGGTACACACCGCCGTGGACGTGACCGCCATTTTCTATCTGTTCAATCACTCGATACCTGATCTTCAACAGGAGAGGACCTACACTGCAAGTGCTGCTGTGACCTTGGTCTGGAAGAGACAATGGCTCGAGTGTCTGGGGAAACGGCCCCTGCCTTCACATCGGAGGAGTTGGAGAAGCTCGTGGATGGGGTCCTCCCCCAGTACACGCTACTCTACGGTCCTCCGGACAAACAGGTAAGTACACAGGGAGCATGATGTATGGCTATGCCTGTGTGGAGAGGGCTGGATGTAAGAAGGAAGGGTGGAGAGTGCTGCATGCATGAAAGACAGTGAATGCGTGTGCCACATGGCAAGGGTAGGGATGGGGGCCAATCACTTTGACGGTGCAGCTGGTAATAACTTCTCTTTTTCCCCTGTTCATTTCATGTAGGTCAGCACCCACCAGAAAAAAGATATTTGGCGTGCCATCGCCAAGGACGTCCGGACCCTGGGGGTCTACCACAGACGGAGCACCCACTGCCGGAAAAGATGGGAGGACATTCGCCGCTGGAGCAAGAAGACGGCGAAGACTCAGCTGGGGATGGCCTCCCAACGTGGGAGGGGTGCCCGTCGCACCATGACCCCCCTGATGTTCCGGATCCTGGCGGTGGCCTACCCTGAGTTGGATGGGCTCTTGAGGGCATCACAGCAGCCACAAGGGGGTGAGTTTACTCTCATTCTGGTGGCTTTGCGTGTAGTGGAGGTGTCTGGGTGGGAAAGGTGGGCTGTGGGTTTCCCTAGGACAGGGCGAGTTCCGTAGGCAAGGCCCCTCCATAAGGCAGGCCATGTGGCACCCCACCTCTGTAGAGTGCCAAGTACACCTAGTCATGCCCCTGTGTCATCTATGTGTGCAGATGTCGTCCATAGCTTTGTAGGCCATTTCCCAGGAATTGCACAGTGGAGCCCTAGAGTGCGGCGTAGTGCAGGGGGCTTCTGTGTCTTTCGTGTCCACCAACGATAGCGGTAATGCATGCACACAACATGTCTTTCTTCTGTCTTCCCCCCCCCCTTTTTGTGGTCTCCCTGTTCTTGTGTGCATTAGCATAATCAGGCGGAGGAGCAGTGTCACCAGAGCACGAGGGAGCTGCATCCCACATGGCCCTGGAGGGCGAGACTACGGACTCAGAGTTCACCAGTGGGACGGAGGGTGAGGGGAGCTCCACGGAGGGGACAGGAGCTGACACCAGCGACATGGACTCGTCCTCTGATGGGAGCTCCTTTGTGGTGGCGGCAACATCTGTGCCCTGCATGCACTACCTCTACAGCCACTACGTCCCTCTCCAGCACACCTACCACCACACCCCGCTCACGTGCAGTCACCACCCCCACTATCATTCACACATCCCCTTTGTCCTCTCCCAGTGTGTCTGTGACGCCCCCTCCCAAGATACACAAACGCAGGCACACACCCACCCAACAGCCATCCACCTCACGACAGCCTCCAGCGCATGCACCTTCACCCAAAGTCACCAAACATACACCTCCTACAACCACCACCTCTTCCTCCACTCCCAAACCCCCTCCAGCTACCCGTCCCAGTGTGTCCCAAAAACTTTTCCTGTCCAACCTTGACCTCTTTCCCACACCTCCCCCACCCCATCCGTCTCATAGGTCCTGAACTAGCACCTCAGCCACAACATCTCCGGGACCAGTGGTGCCTGTAGTCACTGGAATCTGGAGTTCACCGGCCACCAGGCAGCCAGTGTGGCACGGAGCGACAGCACAGACAGTGTGCTGCACCTGTGCTCCGAATAGCTGTGGCTCTACCTGGAAAATTTCCTCCACCATGACCCTGAGCTCCTCCTCCGAGAACCTGGGGTGTCTTTGTCGTGCCATGGGGTGGTGTAGGTGATGAGTGTGGTGATAAGTGTGCTGATATGTAGTGGGGTGTTGTGTGAGGTGTGTGGAAGTTCTGTGGGTGATGGTGTTGTGTGCATGTGGATGCTGTTGTTCTTGCTGGTGGTGTCTCTCTCTGGCCTTCTTTCGGAATTTATGGTCTTGGTTTTTTTTGGGTGATGTGGGTGTCTGTTTTATATTGTAATGGGTGTGTGGGAGTGGTGTGTGTATGTGTATCAGGTGTGTGTATTTTGAATTGTCCAATGTGGTAGTGTTCTGTAAGAGCATGTGTATTTTGAGCGTGGCGTTGTGTACCGCCAATGGAACACCGTGGATTCGTGTGTCGTGATAGTGTGGGTGTATTTCTGTTAGCGTGACGGTGGAGGTTTTGTTTTCATCAGTTTATCACTGACCTTTGGTGTGGCGGACTTGTGTGGGTGTCTGAATTTTGGCGGATTCCGAAATGTGGGTCATAATAGCTGTGGCGGAATTCCGCGGCCACAGCGGTGTGTTGGCAGTCTTCTGCACAGTGGTAAGCGGCTTTTACCGCCAATGTTGTAATGACAGCCAATGTCTTTATCTCAATATGGAAAATGTCTTATCTTCTTCTTGTTGGTTTCTGGCAAGTTCAATTACAGCTGTCTTTGTATAGACATCCTTAACGCTACCCGTGTTCTTCTAAAATGGTATCCCTTCTCTCCCTTTGTTGCATCTGGCATAAGTACTCTTCTTATCTTGCTTTAATGCCTCTATCATATCTTTATTTCTAGCAGTTCATTTAAAGGTTTGATCACAACTGAATTTCTGCTTTGAGTAATATGAAGGAGGTTCAGGTTACTCTTTATTCCAGTCAAGCAAATCTGAAATTGGGGTGTTTAGCACTTGGCTCACACAGTATGTCCAGGTGTCAAATATATTTGATAAGGTACTTTATCTCTTTTATATCTTTTCAGTGTTTGTTAGTCTTCTTTTACACCACTTATACAACCTAATCCTGTTTCTTTAACAGTTTTCACTGGTATGGATCCAACTGACACACTTAATTTCAACTTCTTTCTTTTATGAATCTTTGGTCATTTAACACTGTGGGCATTTTTCTCTGTTCTTGATTTAGAACGTGTTCTTTCTCCTGGATGTTCTTGTTTGTTCCTCGAGTATTTCCACTGTCACTTCAGCTTGAGTTTCTGTTCCTCTACGTTCTATGTCAAAAGCTCAAAGCCACTCTGTGAGATATCCGACAATTGGATTCCTTCACCTGTCTGCAGATCTTAACCTCATTCTTCTTGCTAGCCCTGATCACAAACTCTATTCTTCTTTAATCAAGTTTGTATAACCTGTGGTGGTACTTTCACCAGTGTTCTTGGTTCTGGCTCATAGAACACTATGGTGGTCATTATGACATTGGTGGTGACTGTTAAAGTGGAGGTAATATCGCCAACAGGCTGGGGGTAATTACCGGCAAATTATGACCATGGAGGTGAGAACTCCCATAGACAGCCAATGTACCACACCATCCGCCAGCGCATTAACACCACGCACCACAGTGGTAGCCATCAACAGCCAGGCTGAAGACAAGGTACCGCCCACCATATTATGACACAGCTCACCGCCACGATTTCCGGGCACCATCTAAAGCCTGGTGGAAACACATCACAGAAGCCAAAAGATTCACCAACAGAGACAGTGGAGTGGCATCCTTCCCTTTCCTGACTGGTGGAGTGGGATTGTTCCCTTCCCTTTCTGGTAGAGTGGGATCCTTCCCTTTCCTGGCTGGTGGAGTGGGATCCTTCCCTTTCCTGACTGGTGGAGTGGGATTGTTCCCTTTCCTGGCTGGTGGAGTGGGATCCTTCATTGTCTTGCCTCCATGACTAGGAGTTGCCTCTACTGTCTCCGTGGACTGTTTGGCTGAGGTGCTGGGCTGGGTCGTTGGGACCCTGCTCTTATGGGCAGGATCAGGGGGAAGGAAGCGGTCAGGACGTGCAAGGAAAAGCTTCTATGGGGCATTGAGGAGAGATGTGGGAGGAGGGATGGGAGTGGAGGTTGAGGGAGTGGTTGTTGAGTACGTCTGCTGGACTTGGGTACAGGTGCATGGGCAGTATGCTGATGTGAGGTGGATGGCTGTTGGGTGTCTGTTCTGCTTTCCTACTTATCTCGTAATCAGAGCTTACAGAACATATCAAGAATGCACTTCTGAGTTCAAAGAAGACTTTTATTGTTGTTAATTCTTCCCCACCCACAAGTTCGTAAGAGACGAATTAATAGATTTCAAGCACACGTTCAATGAAAACAAAATATATCACAGTACTTCTCAGTTGCAATGTACACAGCAGGTTATATTTATAAGATATTGAATGCAAAGCAAAACAAATACTTCACCGTGTGAGAATGTCTAATGTCATGTCAAAGCCAATAGGCAGCTGAGCTGAATACAAAATGTATTGTCTAATATCATGTCAAAGCCAATAGGCAGCTGAGCTGAATACAAAATGTAATGTCTAATATCATGTCAAAGCCAATAGGCAGCTAAGCTGAATACAAAATGCAATGTATAATATCATGTCAAAGCCAATAGGCAGCTAAGCTGGATACAGAATGTAATATCTAATAGCATGTCAAAGCCAATAGGCAGCTAAACTGAATACAGCATGTCAAAGCCAATAGGCAGAATACAGAATGTAATGGCTAATGCAATGTCAAAGCCAATAGGCGGCTAGGCTGAACAAAGCATACAATGTTCTACTGGTGAACATTGAGCAACTAATATGCGCAGTGGTGAAACACAAAGTCATTGGTCAAACACAATATTAATCAATAGCATCACATTCCACCCTATGACCAATGAATTTTTGTTTCACATATCTCTTGTTTCAAACAAAACAAAAAAAAAAAATCAGCACAAAAAACCATTATCAGCAAGTCAGATTTGAATGATCAAAGCAATCCCTGTAAAGCAATGATAGTGGATTAACATATTGGTCTCATAACCTTTCACATCAGATACATCTACACAGAAAAGACTGATACTTTTATACTCTGAATGAGATTATAGTGTCTCTAAAATAGCAATATGATGTAGCATGAGTACTACTCATGTAAAGGTGCACGGACCACCTGAAAGGTTTGCTGGAAGGTAAGTGAAAGTCAGAGTTCCACACGAAAAAACACAGACAGTTAATTGTTAAGGTTGATTAGTTCCAGTGGAAGAATACAATCAAACAAGTTGAACTTGAACAGAAGGCGCCATTTGCGCAAAATGGATCCATGGTGCTTGTACTTTACTCAGCCAGGTTCAGGTTGGGGGTTCGGTCCCTTCCCCGACCCCACACGCACACACCCGAAGGGGGACCACACCGCACACTCAGGGACAGTGGCAAAACGTGGTAGGATCTGCAAAAGAAACAAGTATGACTTTTCTTGCAAATAACATTTGTCATTTAAAATGTACCCTTCCTCTTCCTTTCCCTGTTTTATAATCAGCAGGACGTTTTTGGGTCCCTTTGTTATAATTTCTGCAGGTTCTGGAGGGTCACTTGGGGCTTCAACCCACACATCAGCACTGAGGTTTTTATCTGCTGCACCACAGCTTCCCTTTTCTTGCACTGTCAGAAGGGCTGGGGCAGACTCCTTCTTTACCAAACCTCCATTCACTGCATTTTTGACAAGTTGGGCCATTCTGTCTCCAATTTGTATGCATAAATCAGATTATTTTCTTGTTATCAGCATAATTTTGATTTCTCCTTGGTAATCTGCAGCAATCACTTGCCCTAAAACCTGATCAATTTGCCATATCAGTTCTGGTAACTTTCCTCTCCCCAACTGCTCTGTGACTGCTTGCATGACACATTGTTTTTGTGCGTGCTGCACAGTTTTTATCAAATCTAGGGGAATGTGCATCTCTCTCATCTCTGCCCACCTGTAAGTGGCTTTTTCTCCCAGCTGTTCACATTTCTGGTGCACCCACTTAGCCATCCCCACTAAGTCAGAATTCTGGGTGTACACTTCTCTCTCTGAATTATTCTCTTTAACATCTGCAAGGGAATTGAACCAGTTAGGTGCAAGCCATGTGGAAAACCAAACGGCGAAACCATTGGCAGTGAACCCAAATCAGTGTAAAAATGACACATCTCATGCAACTCTTGCTTTAAAATCTGACACACATTGTACAACGCTGTTCCTTCTCCTGTGCCAGAAAACAACATTTCAGTCAATAAATCATTAGTCAAACAAAAATGCTTTTTATCTTCAGTGAACACGAATTCAAATGGTGCATTCAATTTAATTGGTGACTCTTTTACCTGTGGTACTCTAGCCCTGTCTTGCAAGTACCAGATCCAGTGTATGATCCTAGCTAGGGGCACTCTTTTCTTCCCCTGTTCTTGATTTACATGTACATCAGTGTTTGCCTCTTGCACTGCGCAAAAACCTAAAGTCTGCATTATTTCATTTTCCAAATCACAAGCACGCAGCTGCATATAATTTTTCCCAGTGACCATATACCAAAGTGTTAGGATTTCACTCAGATGAGGGTTATTCTGTTTCCAAAAATCAAACAAGCTAATGAAACTTGGTGTCTCTTGCTTAATGCAAACAGTAAGAAACTTTAAAATCTTTTGTTTTACTTGTGCATTTTGCGATGGTACCTCGTAAATCACATTCTGAGCTCGTTCGCGTTATCAGTTAAGGAATGCACTTTGACTGCCAAAAAACCTGGTTCACACGAAGGCTCCGAGTAGCTCGAAGCTGTCTTAACCCCCTCATTACTGGAATGGGAAAAGACAGATTCTTCTAAAACAGCATTTTTATAACTTTCAGCATTGTCTTGCATTAATGTATTCTGGCTAATTTGCTCACGTAAATTCTTATTTTCATGTTCCAACTGCCTACATTTCTCCTGCATTTCTCTGTAAGCAGATAAAAGTATCCAAACCCTTCTGTCAAAAACAAAAGGAACATCACCGCTTCCAAAAGGCACATTTTCTAAATATGCTTCATCACAGAAAGAAAACATATTTCTCACAGCACCATCAGCTAGTTTGTCTACACATGCATTTTCAAACATGGTCTGCCGTGCTTCTGTAATTCTCCAAAGAACAAAAAACAATTACACTTTTAAATTGTGCACGTAGAAATCTATAATTCGACCCTTACCCCACTTCTGGTACCAAAATGTTCTGCTTTCCTACTTATCTCGTAATCAGAGCTTACAGAACATATCAAGAATGCACTTCTGAGTTCAAAGAAGACTTTTATTGTTGTTAATTCTTCCCCACCCACAAGTTCGTAAGAGACAAATTAATAGATTTCAAGCACACGTTCAATGAAAACAAAATATATCACAGTACTTCTCAGTTGCAATGTACACAGCAGGTTATATTTATAAGATATTGAATGCAAAGCAAAACAAATACTTCACCGTGTGAGAATGTCTAATGTCATGTCAAAGCCAATAGGCAGCTGAGCTGAATACAAAATGTATTGTCTAATATCATGTCAAAGCCAATAGGCAGCTGAGCTGAATACAAAATGTAATGTCTAATATCATGTCAAAGCCAATAGGCAGCTGAGCTGAATACAAAATGCAATGTATAATATCATGTCAAAGCCAATAGGCAGCTAAGCTGGATACAGAATGTAATATCTAATAGCATGTCAAAGCCAATAGGCAGCTAAACTGAATACAGCATGTCAAAGCCAATAGGCAGAATACAGAATGTAATGGCTAATGGCTAATGCAATGTCAAAGTCAATAGGCGGCTAGGCTGAACAAAGCATACAATGTGCTACTGGTGAACATTGAGCAACTAATATGCGCAGTGGTGAAACACAAAGTCATTGGTCAAACACAATATTAATCAATAGCATCACAGTGTCTGAGTGCCTGCATTTGTGTCCTTTAGGAGGTGGGGCAGACAGGGTGGGAGAGGACACAGTGGACGCGTAGATGGATGTTGTGGAGGTGTCTGCTAGTGAGGTGTGTTTGCTGCTTAGTGTGGTGATGGTGTTGGCTGTTGAAGCAGTGCATGCAGGTGTGAGTGTGGATGTGACTGTGAGGGAGGTAGAGGAGGAGGGGGAGACACTGGAGGCAGTGGATGTGGATGTTGTGCAACTGTCTGGTATTTGTGTGAGTGCTTGTGGACTGAAGTGTGGTGCCTGTGTTTGACCGTGCCACTCTTGTGTGATGTCTTGTGTGCATGCTCATCTGTATGTGTGCATTGGATGGCTGGGACAGGAAAGTGGTAGTTGGAGGGGGGAGCAGTAGAAACAGGGGCAATGGCTGCCATCAGAGAGGAGGCCAGATCCTTAATTGATCTCTGTTGGGCCACCAATCCACCGTGGATGCCCTCCAGGAATGCATTGCATTGCAATGGTACATCTGGGATGCCAGCCCCTGGATGGCATTCACAATGGTTGACTGCCCTACAGAGATGGATCTCAGGAGGTCAATAGCCTCCTCACACAGGGCAGCAGGGCTCACTGGGGCAGGGACTGAGGTACCTGGGGTGAAGGAGATGCCTACCCTCCTGGGTGAGCGGGCACAGGCAACTCGCTGAGGGGCCACTGGGAGGGCGGTGCTGGTACGGGGGTGGCGACTGTACCTGCAGCTGGGGTGGTCACAGAGGTGTCCACCACCACCAGGGAGCTTCCATTGGAGGAGGTATCTGAGTCAGAGTTGTCACCTCCTGTCTCTGATGTGGTGCTGCCCTCTCCCATCGTCCCACTGGTTCCCTCTGCATTGGTGGACTCTGCTTCCTGGGTCCTGTGGGATGTAGCTCCCTCTGTCGCTGGTGACCCTGCTCCTCAGCCAGATGATGCTAATGTACACATGAAGAGGATGACAAAAGGAAAAAGGGGGGGAGGGAGAGACAGGGAGCACTGGGTCAATTATAACACCAACACCACAGTTGGCATACACAGTACCGTCATATACAGGGATCAGGAATGAGCACTATGCATTGCACTGGCATTCAATTGGTTAGATGCCACAGCAAGATGAGAGCCAACTACTGCTAACTACACCCACCATGGGACCCACAAAGCCCTAACCGACATGGAATGCAACCAAGCTAGGTTACATGCATTTGCTATACACCCATTACCCTTGAGCTGGATCACGTTGCAAACTCTGACCTGGCATTAAGGGGTACCTACTAGCTCACACCCACCACTAGGATCCCATGCCACCTACCAATTATTGTAGTAACGCCTACTGCACTCACCCCCTAGTTGCTGCTGTGATGCCCTCACGTACCCATCCAGCTCTGGGTAGGCCAGTATGCGTGCCATCAGGGAGGTCATTTTCTAACAGGCATCCCTTCCTCGTTGGGAGGCCATCCCCAGCTGGGCCTTCGCGGTTTTCCATGCCCAGCATCTTACCTCCTCCTACCATTTCCTGCAGTGGGTGATCCACCTGCTGTAGACCCCCAGGGTCTGCATATCCTTGGCGATGGCACACCACAATCCCTTCCTTTGATGGGTGCTGACCCGCAGAGATAATTCAGACAGGAGGACACTAGTACACATACAATCTAACCTGTAACACAAATGGCCCACAAATCTTGTTTCCAACTTCATTCGCACACACATCGCCAGGTCCCCACCATGTACACTACCAACAGACATCCCCCCCAAATGACATGATGCTTGCACACACATCTTCATGCAACCTTTCCACATGCATCATGCCAAAGGTGTACTCACCTGTTGGTCTGGAGGCCCATACAGCTGTCCATACTTGGGTAGGACCCCATTCTCCAATCGCTCCAACTCCTCTTAAGTGAAGGCATTGGCCCTTTCCCCAGTCACACTGGCCATGGTCGGTTCCAGACACAGGTCACAGCAGCACACTCAGTGTAGGAGTTCTCCTGTGTAAAGTCAGGAATCAAGTGAGGTTATAGACAGAAAATGGTGGTCCCCTCCGTAGCGGTGCACACCGCCACCTACGCCGCTGATCCCCATAGGCCACTGTACCCCATAGAGCCCCACATTAGCCAAAGAGGAATTGCACAGCGATGCAAGACTGCCTGCCGCAACGACGGCCAACATCGACGGAGTTACCTCAGTTCCACCTGTCCCTAGGTACAGGACAGAAGGTCTCCATTTCATAGTGGTGGACTACATACAGATCTTCCATAACTGCATCATTGCAGGAAATTGCACATACCTTGCCGTTTCCATCTGTCCCATCACATTAATGCTGTATGCACACTGAGGTGGTGGTTCCATTGTTCAAATTGTGATGGCCTACACACTCTTGTGTCCCTTAGATGCCTACCACTGTGCGTTAATGGGAGGAGGCAAACCCCAGTGTACAGACCTCTTGTGGACTTGGTTACACTGGAGGACAGGCACATTATACTCACCTATAGACTGGACAGGGCCAGAATCACAGAGCTGTGTATCCAAATGGAGCCTGACCTCATATCAGCTTCTGAACTGCATTTTGGTTTTGTACCTGCATTGTATTTCAATTTACCCAGGCAATTGATTTTGATTCAATCTTCTGTTAACTACAGTCTGTTGAGCCATAGGGGCTGTGGTACTAGCATCATCTGAACTTGATTCTGCATTGGTATTTGCACCTGTTTTGCAAACACATTTTACACCTGCATTTGATTTTCTACCTCTACTTGACTATTGTTTATTCTATGTGGATTGAGCCTACATTTGCAATGTTAATGACCCACTCTGTTACAAAGATGACAAGGAGTCATTTTCTTTAATGTAGCAGCAGCAACACCTATATTTGTATCAATCAAAATTCCTCAACCTATACCTTGTGTAACAGCCATACCTACTTGCACATTTTGCATTCCCACTTGAAATCCAGTTCCTTGCATAACATTGTGAACACCAACACCTACCACTACACCACTACTGCCTAGATAAAACATATGTTTTAACCCTCTCAGTGCTAGCTTCATTTGGGCTAGCATTAACCTTTCTTTAAACTTCCGTTTCATTTCCTGCTCATCACTGTAATACTTCACATACTTCAGGACCACATCTAAAGATGTAAGGCCTGATGTTGTCGCTCTGTGGCGGTGGTTCCAAGTATTCCATCAAGCTGATGGAGTACTGACTGCGTATTTAGATGCATGGCCATTGACCTTCCATCTGAGTTCACAGAGTGTAGTCTGTCGTGTAAGCGGTTGCCTGCCTGTCGATGCAGCAGACGCTTATGCTGGCTAACAGTACTCTGTTGCCATCAGGATGACAGGATTCGGTTGTGCATATTTAGATGTGATAGCGATTGGTTCCTGATGGTAGAAGTCCATTGCGGAACCAGCTCAACATTGTATTATCATTGTGGCTATTGGCTAGCAGCACACACCTGATATCTGTTGGCTAATTGTGAACACCTGCATACCACCCTTTAAAAAAAACTCCATTGCAGACCATGACCCTTTGCCATTTCACTGAACAACACCATTTTGTGGCCGAATTTGCTATTTAGAAATCAGGGTATTTCCTTTTTTCTCTCTGTTAATTTTTCACTTGTTCGATTTTTTCCTTCACTTGTGTGTCCTTTATTACATCCACTCATAAAGTCAGGGAGGAAAATTCCCCATTTTACAGAGGGAGACTTGTCAGTCATGGTGAATTAAATCTTTAGAGTAGAGCCACAATTGTATGGAGAACAAGTACAAAATACAACCATAACTCCAGAAATGCAAATGTGGTCCAGAATAGTTGACTGAGGGAATGCTGTAGTCAACAACCTACACACACAGAGGGAAATTAGGAAGAGGTGCAATGACTTGCAGGGGAAAGTGCATTCCCTGGCCTTCAAGTGTCACCTGCAGGGCTAAAAGACACATAGATATTCTCCCAGTTCCCCATTACAACTATTGCCTTGGGGAGAGAAGGTCTTGCTGATCCTACATCCGGAAGACTTGGTGGCTTGGAGACTGATAAGTTAGACTTATGTATGTCTTATTATACATAAGTATAGTTTTTACTCTTAAGTTGGCTCTTCATAAGGTATTTTCAACCTTTATAAAAACAGATCAGCACACTTTTAGAAATCACTAATCCATTGTCATCATCAAATTAGTAGAATTATAGTGTTATCACTCCTTTTACAGTTAGGTATTATTTGTGGTCAACCTGTGTTGTTCTTCATTGATCATTTTTTGCATTTGTTTGTTTGTTTCTTTTAATGTATTTTGTTGTAGTTGAGATAACAGCTTCAAAACCCATCTATTATACCAGAAAGGTATGGTGCAGGTAAGTAAGTTTTTACCTTTTAACATATTTCACATATCTCATAATTTAGTACATGTGTACTTCTTTATTGAGTATTGTTTCCTAGGAATGTTAAATTTAATTTTTTTCTAATGTTGGCAATGTGACAATGAAAGGACTACAACTACTATGATGCCTTGTTTTTGTATTTAGAAAATATGTTTGCAATGTGATGTTGGTCATTCTCTCTTTTCTTCTATATATGCACATATGTCGAAATGTCAGGCATTTCTCAAACCCCATTTTATGCTATGAATACAAATAGGATTATTTCATAATTTTGCATGTTGTCTCTTCCTTGTCATTTCATGGAAGTGATGTAATTGGTTAACAACTCAAAGTGTGTTGACTTAAAGATTGTATCTTATGTTATGATGTATGCAGAATATGAGTTGTAATGTTAGTAAATTTACGTGGCAAAGTTCATATGATGGGCAATGTCATTAATCCTACTAAATTGTATAATAGTCTACATTTTAGCCAGCAAGGCCTTGGAATGGTTTACTTCCCATTTCTCCTCTATACTGAGTGGGGTTGAATGTGTGGTAACATTTATGCACACTTCCCAGGTAATCTTTTTTTTCTTTTCAGGACATCTCTTTACATGCCTTTGTTTAAGTTTGCATGTGTGTAATTTATAATGTCTGGGTAATTAGCAACACATTTTTTTAAATTTCCATTTGCTTTAAGTGTAGCTCATTTGATGCATAATCCAGATTTTTCCAATTTTTATTCTTGTAATTCATATTAGGTCCTACACCTAGAGTACGTGGACAAACAATCAACCACTCAGGATACCTCCACTCCCGACCAAGATCAAGCTGTCACTGAGGACTCCACTCCTGCAAGTCTGGATGATATGGAGCAGCCTGGTCCATCTAGTCTGTCTGGGCAGACAGCTCTAGTGAATTTCACTCTGCCTACACCTCCTACCACAGCTGTTACAACACCTTGGCCATTGGACCCCTCCACTTCCTTTGTCCAAAAGAACATCACACTAATCTTGTTCCCCCCACCCAGTTCTGGCTGCTGCATAGCAAATACTACTAGCACCTCAAGTTCAACATAAGACCTAGTGGGATGGGTCACACTTGCTCAAGGGCACAGGGCAGTGGGGGTAGGGTACATGGGAGGGAATATGTGCACAAACAAAGTGAGGCCACTGGGTACACTGTCACCCAGACCACCATTTACCAAGTTTTGGGCTTCCTACATTAGTCCCAAGACCTGATGGACCAGGTCCTTACAGAGCTCTGGGACATTAAGCACTTGCAGATGTAGGACAGTATAGAGATGCAGACTCTAAACCTAACCTCAAATTTGAGCTCTCTCACTGGAATGCTGTTTGACTTTTACCACCATATGTGCTGGGCTTTCCTAGCAACATCTACCCCTTTCTGTGGACATATAGCATCTGGCCCATTACACCTTCCTCAACCACATAAAGGTAGGTCCTGCCACAAACACAAACACCTGTAACCATCTCAGTACCTGCAACTGTAGACCCCCTCCCTTAGGAGGGGATGTTCATCCGGTCCACCAATGTCTGACTACCATTCACTCTGAGGACTACATTCTGAATACATTTACCTTTTAGATGGCAGTTGTATTTGTACATTGGACTTCAAATGGTTGTGACCTCAAAATATTAGTTTAATTTACCATGATTGATTCTTTGCTTTAGTTTTCAGCTTTGTTATTTGGTTTTCATTGTGTATCAGTTTATTTGTATTTTTTAAAATAGATTCTAAAAACACAAAGTTAAAGACTGATGTAGTATTTATTCTGGTATATACTTTTTGATGTCTTCCATCCATCATTATTTTTCAAATTAAAATAATTGAGGAAAAAAATTCCACAAACAAATGTTACATTTAGATTATGTTTCTTCCATTTCTAAAAAAGTGAAATATAACAAACATCACAAACCTTAATGTATTAATTTCATATATTGTTGTATTTATACCCATGCATAAACAAAATTGTCATTTTAATTTTTACAGTTCCAGACCTTGACACCATAGAAGAATGGGATAAAATCATAAAAATCAGATTCAAAAGGCAAACTATTATTGATTCATCAACAGCTGGAGCCAGACCTCCTATGTAACAATAGAAATCCTGCATCAACAGTCAAAATCATGGCAGTACTCCATTTTGTGACCTCATGATCATTCTAATACACTGTGGCAGTATCTGGTGGTATGTCACAACCAACTTTCAGTGGTGTGCTACAAAACATTCTTTCTACAATGATGAGTCACATCAACAACTTCACATGCTTTACATAAAATGCGGATTTTGCAAATGGGGAGGGGAGATGAGTATGGTATGGGTTGACTTATACATGTGGTTAGAGCAGGTTAAGCAGCACATATTTTATTGGTGGTAGTATTCAACTGAAAACAAGTCTAATGCAAACTCTAAAACTTCCATTCAATCACTGTGCAAGCAGTCTTTGTACACGATATGTACATCCAATGTTTGTGTGTCTTTCACAGGATCAACCCATGTTTCTTTTGTACTCTGCAATAGAAGCATATAGGTGCAAGTGTCACAGCTTTGAAATGTCCAAAAAAGATGACAAGAAAAAATAATGATTTTAAATAACAAACTAGACACATTACAAATGACAAATTATGAGGACCCATTTACTTGGTAGAATCAAAGGCAAACAATATAAATGAACACAGTAGTCAAATTGTCAAACTTTTCTCACCAAACATTTTTGCCCTGAAATTTACAGAACTACCTATTCCTAAAACATTCCCAGCACAGACTGATATGCTCATTCTATTACAAGTTGTTTTTACATTGAATGTAACAATATGCAAAGATATACTTACACTTGTGAAAAAGTTGGCAATAACATCAAGACGTATGCCAATTTCTTCCTCTTCACCACTATCATCATCATTTGTGCAACATGCAACAGGCCATTGTGATTTTGCACCTTATTGGTTGAGTATAGGAGGGCTCCACAATTTTATCTAGACAGGGAAATCAGGTCTTTAGGATCCCAACAGCCAGCTCTGCTGGTCTCAGTGTTCTTCCATGGGCCTCACTGAAGTAGACTTCCCCTGGCATTGTTGGATTCCTCAGCAGTACTAAAAACCATGGTCAGTTAGGATAAGCTGAGTCTTCTATATGAAATAAAAAATATATTGAGCTAAAAAATGTAATCCCATTATACATTCCTAAACTAGAAATTAACCAAATAATCATAATGACAGATTTTACTTACCAGCAGGCCAGGCCATCTCATTTCAATGTTGTGACATTTGCAGGGGTTTGCTGCTGTTCTGTAGTACAAATGAATCATGTGTTGATCCTGGGAAATGTGCACACATGCTTAGGATGTACAAATCAGATAAGGAGATAACTTGCACATTGATTGAATGATAGTTCTTTGGATTGTAGTAGACATGTTCTCTGTTGTGTGGTGGCACTGAGGCAATATGTGTACCATCAGTTGCTCCTACCCCATGTGGTATGCCACTCAAAGCATACAAATCACCCTTTACATTGGCAAAATCCTCATTTCATTAAAACTAGATGAAGCTGTTGATGTGTCTCATCATTGAAGAAAGAACTTCTTGTAGCACACTACTGACCTGCACCAGATACTGTCACTGTGTATTGGAAGAATTCTGTGACCACAAAATAGAGTACTGTCATGATTTTGATTATTGGTGTTATTGGTGTGGGATTCCTATTGTGAAGCAGAAGATCTGGCTCCAGCTGATGTCATAAATCAAGAATAGTTTGCCTATTCAATCTGAATTTTAATAGTACCCCTTTCATGCATGGTGACAAGGTTTGGAAATGGTCTAAACACTTTAGGCTGTTCTACCCTTCCCTGGGTTCATATGTCTACATTGAAGAAGAAAAGACAAATATCACTATAAATGGGCAAACATTTCTTTGATAATCAACACACACCCTGTGTCTTTGCAAAATTTCATGTTTTTATGACATATATGTACATGTCATTTTTAGTGATCTTGTAACTTAATAAAAACATAAAAATGTTTACATGTCTGATATTTTTCAATGATATTGTGTAAATAATGCATCTTAAATGTATTTACATATAATTAATATTTGTTTTGTAAAATTCCGTCAACTGAAGTATACAATAAACTGTGTCACTAAAGTATTTAAACACAGTAGTGCATTACATTATACTGTTTTAAATTTACATAAAAATGTACTGTAACCATTTTGCATAGGAAAAACAAACTACCAACCATTTTGAGTGGTGGTGACACACTTAACATTTGAAAATACACTAGTTCACATTCTAAAAGGGAGAATCCTGACTTTGATGTCAGAATATTTGCAATCTAACGGCCATCAGCGGCCGCTGACCGTGTAGTGGGTGTAAAGCTCCACGACGGATGCAGCCATAGGCTAACATGTGTGATAGTAATGTACGAAAGCCAAAGCATGTGTACACCTCCGTTGACGATAGCTTACATCATGTACATATACGCAGGGTTATGAAAAAACCTCACTTGCCTCCTAACACTGCAGCCAACAATATCTCCTCCACTATGGCTGCTGTTATCAACCTCTTGGAGCTATGATGCCAGGCAAAGCAGGTGACAGGGCACTTAACTTCTCAGCAAAGAGTTGAAACTTCTGACCACAGAGGACCTGTCCATGTATGACCAGACGTATGGGAACCCAGAGTAACTGGTACATGTTTGAATGGAAAATGTATTTCTAGCTAACTTGTTCATTTAACACAGGCTAAATTGGCCCTTTGAGTTCCTGAGAGAAGTGTTGCGATTAGAGTGTAGTCAACTCAGTAATTTAGCTGTGAACAAAATGATGTTTAACAATGTTTTTAGATGTTGCTAAATTCAAACAAAACGTTATGTGGATGAATAAGTAGACTTTTCATTTCAATTTGTTAATATTTCAAAATTGTCCATTATCACACTACATGCCCCTTATTTCCAGTGTCCAGTAGACACTGCGCCATAGGTATAAGTGAAAAATACAGCCATACGTTCAAATGAGAGAAATTTAAATTATAGGGAAAACAAATTAAAGTTCTGAACATGTCTGAATTTGTTCTGCACTTTAAATTTTCCTATTTTCAGAATAATGAGTATCTGTATGTATTAAAATGTAATGGTGCCACATATGGGGATAGGTATATCCTGTGCTGCTAATAATATGACACAAGCTCCCAGTCTCTAAGACAAACATGTGCCATTCCTATACACACATGATCATACATCACCAAAAAACATGCTCTCACTGACACGTATGGCAGCCCTTCCATACTGCCCTTAGTATATGGTTCTAACCATAGTATCTGGTGCTAAAACATTAGGTATTAAGCCAATTAAGCCATAGCTGGGCGTGGGTGTATGTGCTAATAATGTTCAAGTTGTTTAGCCTTCAACAGCTCACAATGATTTGCACTGATTAGATGTAGCTCTCAATACAGGAAATGTTTCAAACCTGTGGCCTAGATGATGGTAGTGGCTTTGATTTGTAAAATGAGGAGATAAAAAGTGATGAGGGTACTCAACAGGTCAGTATAAATAAGTACCTTCAAGAAAATAAGAAATTGTTGAAAATAATCTTTACTGACCTTTTAGAAATGGTTTTGATAGATGTTTAAAGATTGTGTTACAGCAATACAAATAAAACAAAACCTCACAAAAGAAGTTTTCTCTCTTTTTGATATCCATTCAAATCAATACACAACAGAAAAAAGACATATGAAAGGCCATTGCCAAGAAGGTGTGGACCCTGGGGATCTACAAGCAGAGTAGCATTTGCTGCCAAAAGAGGTGGGAGGACCTATGACAGAAGACCCAAAAGTCATTTGAAGTCCAGGTTGGCCAGTCCTCTCATTGTGGGAAACATGTGTACCGCACCCTGACCCCTTTAATGGTGCACATACTTACAGTAGTCCATCTGGACCTTTATGGGCAGTAGAGAGCCCAACAGCTGAATTAAGGGGGTCTGTTATTTTTTGAGTTCCTAATGTTAGTTGATGTTTCTTAGTTATAGCAATAATGTATGGCATAAGCTGTATGTTTGCCACACATCCAACACACAGGAAGAGTTCTGGAAGGTGTATGTGTTGCACTAGATATATGATGATGTGTTTTGTGCATTGTTTTGTGGTAAATGTGGCCTGTTTTGAACAGACACATGCCTGTCTAAGAAAATTAGGTTTCTGAATGTTGACTGTATTATGAGAGACAGTTGTACCAGACAGGCCACAATATATAATTGTGTCAGGTGTGATGTTCCATTACAATTGTGATGGATTGGTTATATTGGCCCCATTAGAGGTTACATAGCAGATAATGCTCTTATGATACAGTGGATGATCCAAACTTCACATTGGTGAGTTGGCAAGATAAAAATCAATAGTGAGCATGTGAAACAAAATGACTGAGAACATGAGAACAAAGGGAATATTTTTTTTTTTTTTTTAGCAACAACATTTGAAACTATGTTTTCACTGCGAAATTCAAGTCAGTTCATGTTAGCAGTTATAGATTGGCATGAAGCCTTACTCCATAAATGTGCATATGAGCCAATGTGTTTAAAAAAACATGAATTTGGTTGGCAAACATTATTAAATGAAACATATAGGGATGTGTACACATTGGTGACAGAGTAAGGCATACATAGTACAGCATTCTTGTGTCATAAAGTATGTCCAGATGATTAATACATATTGTAGCAAATGAGTTATTAAAAGGGACTTTTGCAGGTGGTCAATGTACATGGTATACATTTTTCTTGCTGCATACTTATTTTTGTGACATGAGATCACTATTCAAAACAACCAATCTGTACCATTCAGAGGTGCTAAACAATTCCATGACAAATGTGAAGTGTTTAAGAGAAATTATCAAAAATAAAATGTGAGAAATTATGGCAATTTACAAAATGAGCAAATTGGTCCATAATATGTTCACTACATGCATGGGTGAATGTTAAAGTAATCCCCTTTCAACCCCAGCCTGGCTCCAGACATCAGTAGGGGGTAAACGAGTCTGTGCGTGATGGCATTCTATTCTTGCATAATGTGCATTTGCACACAAAAGAACATTGAAACAGGCATTTTGTCACCCCTTTTAAAGATTAAACGCAATTTTATTGGTTTGGATTTTGTCAAAACTGCTTCATATGCGCTTACGCTAGGCATGTATTTTAAGACGCTTTCAGGAGGTGACATTTGTAATTTTTACATTTGTGAATTGTCAAAATTTCTTGTGGATATTGATGCTTCAAATTGAATATTAATTGAAGTGGAGATGGGCCTGAATTTAACATGAGGATGAACTTTGCGACTGGGCATGACTCAACTTGTCCCCTTTCATACACTAGAGAATTCCCCAGATTTGCATTTCTGAAAATAAAGGACAAATGAGTGCTGGTGGCAAATATGTCATTGTACTTTCAT